>NC_141696.1:636661794-637861794 GCF_964263255.1 Lissotriton vulgaris | reverse complement strand
TCTTTTCCCATAGGATCTCCCTTGGTACTGTGTCGAAAGCCGCTTTTAGATCGACAAAACAGGTGTACAGTTTTGTAGATTTGGCCATTGCTTTATCGACAAGAAGATTCAGCGCTGTCAGGTTACAATACATGACGTGTTGGTTCCAGGCTGAACCCTGTCTGGGTGATTGGGAGGATGTTGTTGAGGCTAACCCAATCTTCCAGTGCTTTCAGGAGATTTGATGCGTATGCCTTGGCCTCTACGTCAATGAGCGCAATCAGTCTGTAATTCGCTGGATCTGTTCGCGCGCCTGCTTTGAAGATTGGGTGCAAGATGCTCCCTCTCCATGATGGAGGAATACTTCCTGATTGAAATGCGTGATTATACAATGGTGTGAGATATTCTGCCCAAAACGGTTGATCATGTTTAAAAAGTCCATTAGGCAAGCCGTTCGGGCCCGGCGCACCTTTTGACCACAGTTTTTTCAAGACCATTTGGACTTGGCATTGCTTAATCCAGTTTGCACCGAAGGTTTGATCTTCTTCCTGCCTTTCATTCAGCGGGTGGGTGGTGAGATGTTGGTTCCTTTCATGCGCATAGGTCATTTGAGTTTGCTCTAGATGGTGGATCCAGTCTTCCTGTACTATATTTACATTAAAATCGAGACCTGCTCCGTTGGCTACTTTGTTAATTTCTGCCCAGAATTTCCTGTTGTTATTCGATTTGCTGGCTTCTAATAATTGTAGCCAGATTTCTGTTTGATGGTTTTTTTTTATGGTCCATACTTCTTTTTTGTATGTTTGCCTTAGAATGTGTATTTGCCTCTTGATGTCGTCACCCCTCTTTATATCTTTCCCTTTAAGTTTTCTGATTTCCTGATTGAAAATCCTTTTTTTGCTCCCTATTGCTCCTAAGTGTGCTTGATGTGTCTTAGAGGGTTTTCTTTTGTTAGTCTGCTTTTGTTGACCAAATTTGTCAGTCAGGGTTGCGGTCATTTTTTCCTAGTCATCCTGGTATGCTAGTGGGGTTTTTTCCTCGTCTTCTGCCGCCGCAGGAAGTCAGCTGCGCGCCACATCTACGTGTTCTGCAAGTAGAACACAGTGTCCTGAAAGGTGGGAGTCAATAGACAATTATAAATAGCATGCACATAGCATTACTTGGGTGGACAAGAAGGAGATTACTCGTTTTTTTAGTCAAAAGATAGTTTTTCATCTTTATATGGTTATATTAGTTCCAAGGTCGGACATATACAGTTAAACACAGCACTGCATAGATTGTAATGATGACAACCACATGGAACTTGGTGCAAAAAAACGTGTACAAAAAGTGCAGGTGGCGACGCAAGTGGAAGGTGAACAGCGTTGGTGGCGCACTGTGCATAAAGTGCAAACTATTTACAGTGGGTGGCTTAATGGCGCATGTGACATTGTGATATCACAGTGGGCACAATTGATTTAATTTGAATGTAGAGCCACAAGGGAGAGGTGCGCCTATTGATCAGGCTGTTATGTCGACGGCATTTCAATCCGGATTAATTCGGATCATCATCAGGACTGGTTGTCTGAATGAAGGAGTGCTGTGAAGGAAGGGAGGAGATATTAGGGAGGGGGGCCTGAGTGCCCGAGTGATGAGCAGGTGAAAAGGGGGGTACAAGGGTTACCTGGAAGAATCCTGGATGAGTAGAATCCTGGAAGCCAACAATTGGAGGGGATCTCAGTGCGACTTACGGAGCCCTAGAATGGGTTGATTCAGGGCTGCGGGAAGGAGCTGGGGAGAGAGGAAAAGGGCATGGTTGGGTGAGCAGATGGAGAGTGTGAAACTCATCTCGTTTGGTTTGGGAGACTGGCACCAGGGTGGAATGGCAGTATTGATCACGTACCTTGCTGGTTGCCTCAGCGCTCTTGTCGGCAGTAGGGGTTGGCCGTGATCCGTGTGCACTGGAAAGGAAGGGAAGGGTAGGTATTAGCAACCATGCTGGAGTACGGGAAGTAGGGCATAGGACTGAGGCCGGTGCCGAAGGTTACCTGAGTTAATCAGCGTGTTGCGGCGTTCACGAGTCAGATGCAGTTGTGAACCGGGCCGATCGAAAACTGCTGTTTAACTTCCGCGTGGAGGCAGAGTCAGGACCAAAGGTGAGGGGCGGGGAAATGACGTCAGCGGTGGAGTGCTGGCGTAGGGCAACAGGGATAGGTCAAGAGGTGGGAGGGGGGAGCAAGGTTAGTTTCAGGTTGCTGTGGTGACGCGTCTCGGTAGTTGACCGGCACAGCGGCTGCATTCACATATGCAGGTGGGAAATGGAAAGTGGAGCGGCATAGCCAAGGTGACACGATCTAGTTATTGGAGGACTAGAGTCACGAAGTGATTTAAAAACATTCGGCCTAGGAGTGATAACAGATCATTGGTATCAAGGAACTTGCATCAATAGAATTAAAACATTCGGCGCATAGTAGACAGTTAAGTAGTAGGAAACAGTTGCAAATTATAATCATTTGGCAGACTGAAGGTGGAACATTTCATTTTTCATATTCATGCTAAATGCAGTTTTGTGAGTCAGAGATAACGTTAGACATGACTTGGATGGTGTCTACTAAGTCTGATTATGCATTAACTGCTTGGGAAGGGGTGAAAAAGGGGGGGGAGAGGGGGGACAGGTTTTTTCAGGAGGACAAGGTTATGGGGCCAATGGCTATAAGGTGTTGGGTTCAGTAAGCCAATGGCAGAGCAGACAAACAGTGTTATGCTCGATCAGGGTTCAGAATAACTGAGGTAAGTTCAGGTAGTGACAGTGCCATTCCATTCATCGATGGTGTTTAGTCCTTTATTGATGGAATCACAGACTGTCATCCATTTGCATCCAGCCTTGTTGAGGAGAGTTCTGATATCTCCTCCTCGAATGGGCAAAGTGGGTTTTTCGATTACTTGCCATTGCATGTCCGTATCAAGGTGGTCGTGCTGTAGGTAGTGTGATACCAAAGGGGCTGACATGGTTTTGCAATTAATTCGGCTTTTGTGCTGAATGATGCATTGCTTGATCATTTGTGTTGTCTGTCCGATGTAGATCAGGTCGCACGGGCATTTAATTGCATAGATAACATTTTGTGATCTGCAGTTCGTATGTTTTTTCAGTTTGTATGAGTGACCGTTGGCAACAAATTCTTTTGTGTTAGTGGTTAGACTGCAGACGCTGCAATTTTGGCATTTGTAGTGTCCTACAATTGGGTCAAGACCCCAGGAAGCTGTAATGGTATTCCTTTCACGTTTGGTTTGAGGCCACGTGATAGCGTGTACCAGATGGTTGGCTAGATTACTCCCACGTTGATATGAGAAAAGGGGTTCATCTTTGAATTGTTCATGTAAGCGTAACAGAGGCCAATTTTTTCTCATGATTTTGTTTATTTTGTTGCTGTGAGGACTGAATTTCGAGACAAAAGGGATCCTGGACATCGATTTCTTGGGTTGGATAGTGAGGAGGTGTTCTCTATGGCAATACCACGCTCTTTTCTTTGATCTGGTAACCAACCGTCTGGGGTATCCACGATGTATGAGTTTTTTTGTGAGGATATCCGCTTCCCTGAAATAGTCTTTTCTCCATTTGCAATTTCTGCGGATTCGGAGGAATTGTCCATATGGTAGTCCGTCACGTAATCCGCTGGGGTGGTAGCTGGAATAAAGCAAAAGGGTGTTCTTTTCGGTTGGTTTCCGGTATAGGGTGGTGCCCAGAAGACCTTCTTCCGCATGGATGGTCACATCTAGGAATGGCAAATCATTTTGTTTACAGTCACTAGTGAATTTGAGGTGTTCCTGGGAGTGGTTAAGCCAGTCAATGAAGGGCTGTAGTGTATCAGCCGTGCCTGTCCATAGTAATACCTCGTCTATATATCTGCTCCACAGATTGATGTTATCAAAGAATGGATTTATTGGGGTCAGAATCAGTGTCTTTTCTAGGTGATGGACAAACAGAATGGCAAAGTTCGGGGCGAACCATGCGCCCATGGAAACTCCTTTTATTTGTAGGAAAAAGGTGTCTTGGTAGAGAAAGTAGTTATTCTTCAATGCTATCCGGAGAAGATTCATGATGAACTCTGTGGGGATACGTGTGGGTTGTGGTCTTGAAATAAGCAAGGTATGGATAACTTGTAGACCTTCGTCATGGGGGATGTTGGTGTAAAGGGATTCGATGTCCAATCCTACCATGACTTGTGAGTTGGTGTCAAAGGGTAGATCCGCGATGGTATTAATGAGGTCCATCGTGTCTCTGATGTAGGTGTCAGTTTCAGGGACGAAAGGTTTGATGATGGAGTCTCTATATTTTCCAAGGGGTTCTAGGATAGAGACACACACAGAGACAATAGGCCTGCCCGGTGGATTTAGACTATCTTTGTGTATCTTGGGCAGGACATAGAGTACTGGGGTGCGGGGGCTGGTACTATTGAGGAAATCAAACTCCTTTTTGGTGATGATATCTTTGTCTTTGGCATCTGTGGTGACGGATAGTATTTTGCTCCAGATGTCTTCGAGTGGATCTTTTGGAAGAGGTCGGTAGTGTTCTTGATTTGCGAGTTGTCTTTTGATCTCTAGGTCGTATTTGGATGTGCTCATGATAACTATACCTCCACCTTTATCAGCCGGTTTTATAATGATATCGCTGTTTTCCTTCAGCGTTTTCAAGGCTTGTTTTTCTGCCAGCGGGAGGTTATAAGGAATGAATTGTGATTGGTTTTTGAGGTCCATCACGTCTTTAAGTACAAGTCGTTCAAAGGCCAGGATTTCAGGTGGCATGGCTTGCGAGGGAGGGTTGAAGGTAGACGGCGGTCTGAAAGGTGATGGATTTAAAGGTGCAGAATCCATTTTATCTGCAAAATAGTGTCTTAATCTTATCCGTCTGAAGAATTTCAGGAGGCTGGATTGAAGGTCCAGGAAGACTGTCCGTTCGGTAGGAACGAATGTTAATCCTCGAGATAGAAGTGTAATCTCATCGCTGTTGAAGATATGATCTGATAGATTGAAAATTGGTATTTGTAAGAAAGTGGTCGTTGTTAGATCTTCATCATCTATTGTTGCTGCCCCCATTGGTAGAACCGGTTGCGTGTTTGTTGTTCTCCCGGGAGTTGCGGTTGGTATTGTCGATTTCTGTTGGGTCGATTTTGAGGGGGTGGTTGTCCGCGTCCGCTGCCTCTCCCTAAAAAACCAGCTGGGATCAGGGGTGTAGGTCTGTTATTGAATGTGGAGGTACCTGGGCGATTATCCGAGTCCGAATCTTCAACCGAGGTATTTGACGAATCCGAAAATGTTATCCGCTGATTGTTTCTGAAGCGACCCCAATTGCGTGTTCTGGGTGGAATGTATTGGGTGTTGTAGAATGCTTCGTCCAAGTATGGGTAGGTGTTCTCCACTTTGTAGTTCTTGATGTCTTTTTGGATTTTGTTGGTCTTTTTGTTGAGTTCAAAGGTGTTAAAGGTACCGATTGTGGTGTTGATTTTTTACAGAAGACTTTGCGTGTCGGAGAAGGAAGTGTCATCCAAGATTTGTTTTTCTAGTTCTCCTATTTCCAAAAGTTCCAAGCGGCTATGTTCAATGGCTGTGTCTATACCAAGGACCATCCAATGTCTGTGTTTTCTGTAAATTTGCGAATATTGTTGCTTATATGACCTTGTATGTGACACCCGAAATTGATGTAAGGGATCAGCTCATTTTACGTTGCACTCCTCTTCTGTTTTCTGTTTTCGACATCTCTTCACAGCTTTACCTATTTACTTTTTTCACAAGTCTTCACTTTTTCCACCAGTCTTTTACTAGCGAGCTTCCATGAAGGTTTAGAATTTTTTAAGTTAAGGACATCGTAGACGCAGTAATCTATGGTACAAACGGGGGCCGGGCGCTCGTTTAATAAAGTTTCTATTCATTTGAAATGCTCGCTTTAATAGGAGGAGGGACAATACTCCGGATGTATACACCGGAAGTAGGAGAGGCGGAGGAGATCGGTATTTGTCGCACTGGTGGTTCACTTTTGCTCAGAGGTAGGCACTGTGCAGGAAACGGCATGCGCGGTTCTTAAAAGTTTTATTCTGAAATGGCTGACGGCTGGTTTCATGTTGTTTGAAACGTTTACAGTTTATGAGTCGACACACGGGAAGAGTGCACACGGACGGTTTTTTCAAACATTGGCCCAGACTTTGAAAGTCGAATCAGCGGTAAGCGTTTTGGCGGTTTACTTTATTCACGATATCCGTGAAGGCAGTGGATTTAGCAAATAATTAGGTGCCATGGCTTTTGTTTTTATTTTAGTTGGTAAAACTATTTTGAAAGACTCTGGGGTCACGGTAGTGAACTTCAACAGGAACCAGAAAAGGTGAGAATTTGTCGCTTTATTAATGTTTAGAGCATAAAAAACTTAACCTCACTAAGGAACTTGATTTGAATGGTGTTGCTGTCTTTCTGTTTAGCCGGAACACCTCTTCTAAAAGATTCCCACTGGGTAAGACGCACTTATACGGACATTCGCACTATGAGAAGAGTTTAATACAGGATATAAAAAACGTTATCAGCCAACACATGGGTGATTTTTTGGGGGAGAGGACATTTGGGCCTTTTTACTTTAAGCTGTTGCACAAGCGATCACTCTTGGTTCGTCTTGATTGAGTCTTTTATTTATTTTTTCTTGCATTTACTTAGCACATTTACCATTCTTATTTCTTCGCTACTCATGTGCTAATCCCAGTGTAAATATGTATACTCAACCATATGGAAAACATAAATATTGAAATACAACATTTTCATTGTAGTGCCTTATCACGGAACTAAAAGACGTGAAGAAATTAATTTTGAAAATTGCACAGATTACTTTGAACCCCTGAAGAAGGGTTCTATGGAACCCGAAATGCATTGGGTGTTTTGTGTTTATGTTACAGATTTCATGTATTCATTATTACCTATGTAATTATATGTACAACATTGAAACAGATGATTTATATTTGATTTATTGAATGATTTGTAAACCCATTGTTCAGATGAAAAGAAGTAAAACCATTTTTGATGCAATGGACCTTTTATGTTGATTACTCAAGCATTGAATTGATTAACAGGAGCGTGAAATATTGCAATATACTTAGATAGAAACCCTAGGGACATCAGGTTGAGCACCCTGCAGGCCTAGTGGCTTCTAGGTCTGGACAGTGCTGATGAGTACAGGCCTCAGCAAGGCCTGCGAATGTGAAAGGGTTCGCCTTTCTGTACGCAGAGTCCTCAGACTACATAAGAAATTGGCACGGAAACTGGAAATACAAAAACATAGTTTAATAAACCTTTAAAGGTGGTACTACAGCCCACACAACACTCTTCAGTATTGTACAAGGTAGCACAAAGAACTTGGACATGCGGTCCCCTTTTATACACAAAGAAGGGGTTCATAAGTGGGCGGTTACAACTCAAAAGCATGATTTACAACCATATATGGACATTTCTCGAACATGATCGATACATGGGTGGAGTTAATGGTTCATGAAGCCCACCGAATGCACATTCCCATCCCCTCTAAGCAGAAACAGATGTTACACATACTGAGCATGCGCTAGGCAAGCTGGAACTATTTATAGCCTGTTGCTGGGCAAACTTCAGGGGTGACAATCAGCGAAGTAGGACTTGCCTCGTGGCGAGCACATGGCGAATTGTAGCATACAAAATGGACGCCAGAAAACAAAATGGAGTCTGGCCGTATTTAAAGTACGAGCGGGAAAACTAGAATAAAGACAGGACAGCATGTCTTCAGCGAAGGCTTAACATTATCGCCGTTTTATTTACAACAGATGACCCTTTCAGCATTTGCTGAAGACATTCGGTTTTCTTGGATAATCTAAATACTCATCGTTTATATTGATGCTCATCATGTCCGCTATCTCTCTAGTTATAGTTTTCTTATGGGCAGCATCTGCAACAGCTTGTTTATTAGGCACACAAAGTGAGACACATAAAGAACATATCATTGGGCTACATTGAATACATACGCAACAGGTGAATAATATGGCGATAATTATACATAGTCCGGTAAGAACCTTCCAACCCAATGTAGAAATTAAGGTCCAGAAACACCCAGAGAAAGTCCAAGATCCATTTTCTTGGTGTATATCGGCTTCAATCTTGTGTAATTTGTTAATGGCTTTATACACAGAAGGAGTATGATCGGGGATGAACACACAACAGCTACTTCCGATAATTCTACAAGCTCCACCTCTGTCTGCTAACATGACGTCGAGAACCATCCGGTTCTGCAACGCAACAATCCTAGTAATTTGTAGCTCTTCAGTAAGGTTCCCAAAAGCCGCAGCAGTTTGATTAGTGACAGCTTCTACTACTCTTGTCAATCGTCGTATCTTTCTGCTATTCAGAGCAGCTCCCACAAAGAAAAACAATCCTAAGTTGAAATCTATATATTGTTGCAGACTAGTGTCCGTCTGATCAACATCGTCTATAGATAAAGTCCGTTTGAATCTGTTCACAGTTACATTATTCAATAATTTCAAGCCTTTATGATATGATGCAGGTGCCAAGAATACAGGTGGCAATAAAAACGATACATAACATACTCCAGACCATCGGGCTGGTAATCGATAATAGCCCTTATTCCCACATACAAAATAGGTGTTATGTGAAGCAAGGAAAGTACTGTTATTCTGGTCATCAATATTCAATACAACAATACAATCACTAATACCTACAGGAATGTGGCCTACACTTTGTACATATAAATCAGCTTGTGCTTGGGCCACTGAAATCACAAACTTCTCTTGCCCAACAGTGTCTCTATTGTTCGTAAAGACATAAGTTGTCGATTCATTGTCCGGTCGATACTCTTCCCACTCCCATATAGTTCCGTTGGCTTGTGGATAGCCGTCTTTATCTTGATGGCATTCTTTATTCGGTTTGAAAATTAGTCTTCCTACTGTAGGCTTTCTCGTAGCAAAAAGCAAAGTGTACCACGCTCTGCAAGAGCCATTATGAGAAAAGGGAAGAGGTATGAACGGTGTCCCCCCTTTCTTTTGATGCACTGGCATCATCCCACATATCCAGCAATCTGTGGTGTTTGTAGCAACGTGGGTATGATGCAACATCTGAATGAAGGTGTTATTCAAATATGACTGTCGAGGTTTCAACTCTTGATATGGGAGTGTATAGGAAAAGTGCTCATCAGGGACTGGAGTAGAAACAACATATAGTTCACGGGCAGGAGCCTTCTCCTCAACAAACCACATGACTGTAGTGATGACTGGACGATAATGAACCCTACAGAACCAAAAATCTTCCTCTTATCCATTTTGAACAAATGTACACAGTATCTTCCTGAAACTAAAGTGTTGTCAGAACTCTTACCCCGTAGGTAGCCGTTGTTTTCTTTACCATCGGGCCAAGACTGGTGTCACTACTCTAATGCATGGCTGATCCCCCCCCCTTGCCTCATTGGCTCTCCATTTCACTAACCATGGGACCGTTCTGACAACTTCTCATACAATTGCAGATTCTTTCCTTGGTCGCAGGTTGTATCTTCTTGATGCGGGCGTTGCCTGGTCCAGGAAGAACTCCTCAGAATTGTCAGGTACCACAGCACGGCCTCTCTCCGTAGTCAGGATATCTTGATGGTCAGTCAATACAGCAGGTTCCACCAAGTCAGGTTGCACTTTTCGACAATGGATGGAATGAATCCAATTTCTGCGATTGGTTACCCGCACTGCTGTTCTTGTAGCCAGGAGGACTTGCTCAGGGCCACACCACCTCGGCTCCAGGCTACTCGACCTCTCAAAAGACTTCACGAGGACAAAGTCCCCTGGCCGGAGATTATGGCCTTCTCCTGTGGACCGATCAGGGAGTGCTTCTCGAACCTGTTGATGAATAGAAACCAAGCTGTCAGTTAATTGTGCCAAATAGTCATTCATTAAAACACAAGGTACATCATACACTGAGCTTGGTTTGGGCACCAGCCATATGTTCATGGGGCGCCCAAATACAATCTCATAGGGTGTTAGGCCCGTCCGAGAATGCGGTACTGATCTGATAGACAATAATGCCAAAGGCAGAGCATCTGGCCAAGTCAGAGAAGTAGAAGCCTGTATTTTCGCAATCTTCAGCTTAAGCGTGCCGTTGTACTTTCCACCAATCCTGCTGATTGTGGGTGGAACACTGCATGAAACTTTTGCACGATGCCTAATCCCTTCAGGACATACTTAATAACGTCCACCACAAAATGGGGCCCGTTATCACTCCACAACAATCTACAAACACCGAAACGAGGAAAAAATTCCTTCAAGAGCACCTTAGCAGTAGTCATTGCAGTATTGTCCTTAGTAGGGTATGCTTCGATCCATTTGCTGAATGCACAAACCAGGACATACTTTAGATTATTGCAGCGTTCCATCTGAATATAATCCATTTGCAGTACTTCAAAAGTTGCAGTGGGTGTTGCAAATCCTCCTGTTGGAGTTTGTGTCCCTTTTCCTGGATTACATTTAAGGCAAATCATGCAGGTCTGTACCACTCTCTTAGCCGTGCTAGCAATTTCTGGATGCTCCCAAACTTGCGTAAGCAATTTCACAATTGCTGAAGCTCCAACATGTGCTAGCCCATGTGCCATCTGAACCATAGGTTGTACGAAGGCTGTAGGTAACTTCCACCTATCCATCTGCTTATTCCTCCAACAACCCTCATCGTCCAACTCTCCATCTTTGGACCATTGGTCTCGTTCTTTCTCAGTAGCAGTCTTTTGTGTTTCTAGTACCTTTTCCCTAGCATCGTGCCACCGCTCAGCTTGTGACTTCACAACATACATTGAAGTGGAGCCAGGCTGCATCGCAGTCTCACGTGCCACTCGATCTACAAAAGCGTTTCCTTGTCCCACTTTATCTGTCACTTTCTTGTGTGCACTACATTTCACTATAGCTATCTTTTTAGGGTGCAGTCAAGAGATTTTGTACCAATTCTCCATACATTATCTGGGTTCCATGTGATGTCAAAAAGCCCCTTTCCTTCCAGAGCAGGCCAAAGTCATGCGCTACTCCGAAAGCATAGCGGCTGTCTGTGTAGACATTCACACATAATCCTGCACTAAGCACACAAGCTCGTGTCAACGCTATCAGCTCTGCTGCCTGAGCTGATTTCTGTGGTATGCATGCTGTCTCCACTATCGTGTGCAGTGTAGTGATTGCATATGCTGCGGAATTGGTTCCGTCTGGTAACTTTAAACAGGACCCATCCACCCACAGATCTCCATCCACATCTGTAAAGGGCGTATCCTGCAAGTCGATACGACCCTTTGTCTGTTCCTCAGTCACAAAGACACAGTCATGTGTCTCTTGTGCCTCAGGCTTAGTCGTCGGGAAGGGCAACAGTGTAGCTGGATTCAATGTTGCACATCTCTTCAAAGTTATATGAGGAGCCAACAGCGTCAGCTCGTATCCTGTCAGACGAGCACTGGTTAAATGCTGCGTCTTTGTCTGATTCAAAAGGGCATCAACAGCATGGGGGACCAACACCAACAGCTTATGAGATAAGACTATCCCTTCACTCTGACGTATTGACACAGCTGTCGCCGCAACTGAGCGAAAACACCCAGGCAACGCTCGAGCAACAGGGTCAAGTACTGCCGAAAAGTATGCACAAGGGTGCTGCTTATCGCCGTGCATCTGCACTAACACTGATAACACACATCCATCTCTCTCATGCACATACAATGTAAAGGGCTTTGTGTAATCGGGGGTGCCTAACACTTGTGCTGAACAAAGGGCCTGACGTAATTATTGAAAAGCATTCTCACATTCATCTGTCCATGGAAGGGGAACTGGGGTATCCTTTGTCAAAAGGGCTAACAGTGGTTTAACTATGTATGAAAACCCTAATATCCACTGTCTACAAAAGGAGGTGAGACCCAGAAAAGCTCGAACTTCTTTCTGCGTGGAGGGTGCTGGTGTGTCTAAAATAGCTTGAATACGATCTGGTGTAAGTGCACGCCCCTCCTTAGACAAAAGGTGACCTAAGTAGATCTTTTTCCATACTTTGTGGTTGTGAGATGCCAAGAAAGTAAGTAAAGACAATGTGCACTCCTCACATTGTTCAGGGGTGTCGGCAGCCAACAAGATGTCATCGACATATTGTATAAGCGCCACACCTTTGGGTAAAACAAAAGAATCCAATTGTCGTTTCAATGCCTGACTGTAAATGCTGGGGCGCTCAGTATAGCCTTGAGGAACTCTACAGAATCTGTACGATCTATTATTCAACGTGAAACAGAAAAGATATCGGCTGTCAGGATGAATAGGGATCGAAAAGAAAGTGTTCTTCAAGTTCATAACTGAGAACGTTGTCGCACTTGGCGGGACCAAGGTAAGGAGTGTTGTAATATCGTAAATATCAGAAACCACTGGGTATTGAGGTATCACTATCTTGTTGACTTCCCTCAAATTGATAATAAATTGATAAATCCTGGTGTCAGTGTCTTTCTTCAAGATCGGTAGTATAGGGCTGTTGCACACGTTGTATGGAACTTCTTCGACCACCCCTACTTTAATCAAGTCCTGCACTATCTGTATGAGCGCCTCCTCCCCCTCCTGTGATATCCGATACTGAGGTAGGCACGGCAGCACAGCTCCCTCCTTTACACTGATGTGCACCGGAGGGATAATCATCTGTCCCACGTCAGTCTCGGACGTGGCCCACAAAGATTCCGGTAAAGAGGCCAGTGCAGCCTCTACGGTAATCATGTACACCTTTTCCATTGTTGGATAATTATCATTCAGGATAACACGTACTCCCTCAGGGGAGCACCGTATCGTGGCCCGAAAATGCTTGAGCATATCGAGGCCCACAATATTATCAGGGGTTTTTGGAGAGAGTAGAAATGGGCATGGTGCAGCAAACTGATCTACATAAAGTGCAAGAGGTTGTGATAGTGGGCTAACAGAAGGCGTTCCATCGAACCCTATTGACGTAATTGTTGAGCCAGACAGGGGAGCCCTCGGAACCAATTTTTTGGACAAAGCGCTACGAGTACCTCCTCTACCCCTCATGGATCCCTGCCCGCGCTCCTGCCGCTGTGCACGCAATAACGGACACTCATTCGCCCAATGGCCTTTCTGCCTACAATACGCACATTTATCCCGGGACAAATCAGTACGGCCTGAAGGAGAAGTAGAATAATTCCTGCCGCCCCGATCATTACCTCTACGAGGCGGCCCGTATTCTTGCGCTAACATAACCTTCGTTTTCAAATCTTTAGATTTCTTTGCCTCACTACCCTTCGCTTCTAATTCCTGACGCTCGTAATACTGAGCCATCGTCAGGAGGAATGCTGGTGTCGACGTCGTCCAAGAGCTTTCACTCGCTTATAATCGAGCTGCTACACTTGGCAATAAATTTGAAACATATTTATCGACAAAAAGGTGTCGACACGTGTCGTCCGTAAGCGACTGGCCCCTAAAATCATGAAAAGGTTCCTCAAATCGTGCAAAGAAATCTGAAACCGATTCATCTACTTTCTGTTTACATGACGCTAGCATAGTCCAATCTATTTTTTTAGGGGGAATAAGCGTTTTTAATTTGGCTAAGATAGCAGCAGGAAGATCTAAAATGGACTGGGGCAGTTTCTGTGCTGGTTTCCTCTCCCTGTCCTCATCCTCAAGATCCACCCATCGAGCTTTAAATGCCTGAAGATCATCTATCTTTCGTATTGATCTCCACATATCTGGTGGTAATATAAGCCCGAAAAATAAATCAATATCGGTCAGAGTCATAGTACAAGAATTCAAAGCCCCCTCAACTTCCTCATAAAAGGCTGCGGGATTCTTTCGAGGATCGGGTAATGCAGCTTTTAATGCCATTACATCTGCTCTATTCCAAGGAGTATAAACCCAATTATAGATAAAATACCCTTGAGCATCCGCTGACCCTCTATCTAAACTAGTACCCGCTCCTTTAGGAGGAACATACAAAGGCGCCGCCTCCGGCATTGGTTTAGCATGCACTGCACCGATCTTATCTGAATAAAAGATGGATGACTGCTTCTCGTCGCCACTCAAATTCGATTGCTCCTCTCCAGCTTTCCGTCTCCGTGCTTCGTCCCGGAGCCGAAACATTTCATCCCGCAACGTAAATAGCCGTCGAATTGCAGCGGGCACCTGGGAAGGAGGAAAAAGACCTTTACGTAATTCCTTTGCATCAGCTATCACATCAGCTGGTTCAAGAACATCAGAATATTTTCGAAAAGCTAACACTACTTCATTAGAAAGATAATCAGTAAAATATAGTTTCTCCCTATCTTCCCATGACTCAAGTTCTTCCAACAAGTCAGCAAGGGGGATAGCATCTTTGTTAACCCGATGAGCAATCTTACGAAGATCAGCCATACGCTCGGTCGATAACATAGACCGCGTATCCACTTTCTGTCCGGGCGGTTTAGAATCTTGATCTCCTCCACTCGGGGCAGACGGACCAACGTATGGGGGCAGTGAGCGATCTAATAACGAAATACAAAAACATAGTTTAATAAACCTTTAAAGGTGGTACTACAGCCCACACAACACTCTTCAGTATTGTACAAGGTAGCACAAAGAACTTGGACATGCGGTCCCCTTTTATACACAAAGAAGGGGTTCATAAGTGGGCGGTTACAACTCAAAAGCATGATTTACAACCTTATATGGACATTTCTCGAACATGATCGATACATGGGTGGAGTTAACGGTTCATGAAGCCCACCGAATGCACATTCCCATCCCCTCTAAGCAGAAACAGATGTTACATATATTGGGCATGCGCTAGGCAAGCTGGAACTATTTATAGCCTGTTGCTGGGCAAACTTCAGGGGTGACAATCAGCGAAGTAGGACTTGCCTCGTGGCGAGCACATGGCAAAGTGTAGCATACAAGATGGACGCCAGAAAACAAAATGGAGTCTGGCCGTATTTAAAGTACGAGCGGGAAAACTAGAATGAAGACTGGACAGCATGTCTTCAGCAACTGCTTAACATTATCGCCGTTTCATTTACAACAGTGCAGTTGGGTTTAGAATGGCACATCTTTTAATCGTGACACGTGGTGAAAAGAGAGTAAACTAATAGCGGGTCAGACATGCACTGGTGAAATGCTGTGTCTTTGTTTTATTCAAAAGGGCATCACAGCATGGGGCACCATGACTATGAGGTCAGTTTTAAGGGCGAGCCCAGACGATTGTCTTATTGAAATGGCCACAGCTGCGACTGCTATTAGAAAGCTCGGGAGGGCTCTTGCGACAGGGTCAAGAAGAGCAGAAAAAATAAGCACAGACCCGTTGTTTACCTCCAAAGGCCTGTGTTAAAACAGAGAGCGCACAACCAGCCATCTCGTGTACATACTTTAACAACACCACTGGGTTTGGGCTCCCAACAGCACAGCTTGCCACAAGCTAGTAATAAACAAAAGAAGATGCCTGTGCTGCTACCTAATTAATCGCCCTACTTCTGGCTAAACATAAGAGATAAAACAAATGTTTTGTGATCAAAATGTATTGTTTTTTTCTTTTATTTTAATTTCAGTCATTTATTCATTTTTTGTTTGGAAAACTAAATTTAACCAAGTTCATATTTTAAGACCTTATGTACAACAAAGAACAGAATAACATAGACTCAAATATCTATTTACAATTAGACAATCAAAATTACATTTCAACGTTATCTCATTCAAACAGTCAGTCAAACCACTTTCACACCACAATATATACAAAATATGTACAAAAACAGACAAAGAAGTTGAAATGTAATTTTGATTGTCTAATTGTAAATAGATATTTGAGTATATGTTATTCTGTTCTTTGTTGTACATAAGGTCTTAAAATATGAACTTGGTTAAATTTAATTTTCCAAACAAAAAATTAATAAATGACTGAAATTAAAATAAAAGAAAAAAACGATACATTTTTATCAAAAAACATTTGTTTTATCTCTTATGTTTAGCCAGAAGTAGGGCGATTAATTAGGTAGCAGCACGGGCATCTTCTTTTGTCTTGTGTACATACAGCACGAACGGCTTTGTGTAGTCAGGCGTACCAAACACAGGCGCAGAGCAAAGCGCAACTTTTAAAAGCTCAAAAGACTGCTGCCATTCAGGTGTCCAAGGCAAGGGTTCATGTACATCTTTAGTGGTTAATGCCAGCAAGGCTTTGTTAGTAACGGGTAGTTAGGGATTCATTGGTGGCAATAGGAAGTAATGCCAATAAAAGCACACACCTCCTTCTGAGGCATTTTCAAAATGGTACTGATGCACTCAGGGGTCTATCTCCTACCCTCCTTTAACAGTAGGTGACCTAAATAGGTGACCTTCTGTCAACAATATTGAAATTTGGAAAGGGACACTTTATGTCCGTGGTGTGCCAAATGCAGCAACAATTTAACCGTTTTTGTCTTTGCAACCCTTTTCAGTGTCAAAAGCTATGAGGTAATCTACATATTGAAGTAAAACAATACCTGAGGGAAGCGTGAGGGAGTCCAATTGGGCTTTCAGGGCTTGGCTCTACATACTAGGGCTCTCAGTATAGCCCTGAGGAGCTCAACAGAATCTAAAGCTTCTGCCAGCTAGTGTAAAACTGAACAAGTGCCTGCAATCTGGATGGATCAGAAAACTGAAGAATGCATTTTTCAGATCAATAACAGAAAAGAATTTAGCAGACGAATGAATCATCGTCAGAAGGGCACTAATGTCAGGGACCAATGGAAACTGAGGAACCACTATTTTTTTATGGTTTATTAACATGAAGTTGTACAATTACTGCTTCAATGTACTTAGATATCAGTACGTATTCATACAATGTAGAACATTTTACTTTACATCGACAGAGGAACCACTATTTTAATAATTTCACGCAAGTCAATCACAAACTGATAAACGCCTGGATGGTCATCAGAGGAATCCGAAGGTGCCCTCTTAAGAATGGGAAGACTAAAGCTATTACACACATTAGCAGTTGCCTCTTCAACAACCCCTTACTTAATCAGGTCCTGTATAATCTTCTACAAAGCTCTCTCCCCTGCCTGCGGTATCTTGTACTGAGGAATACAAGCCAAAATGGCATTATCTTTAAGTTTAATGGAAACTGGAGGTATCTGTAATAGTCATATGTCCGTGTCACCTGTCACACACAATGTGAGCAGCACATCCTTAAATTCAGAGAGAAGGGGTGCATCTTTGGACAGACACTGCTTAGTGCTGACCACATTCGGACCCACTGTCATATAAACACCTTCTGAGGAACAATAAATGGTTGCATGCAACTTAATATTATAATAATAATGATAATAATAATAATACTTTATTGATTGATTATTTAAACTCTTACAATATTGCAAATACATAAAATTTACTATGCTAATTACAACCAATAAGAACATCGTTGCAGCATAGAATTCATTTAAATTTCATTAAAACTAGTTCATTTTAAAAGTATTGCTCTCCTAATTATGTTTTCACTATCAGTAGGAATCTTACAAAGGTAGCAATCATAGTTATATCATTTGATTGTAGGCAACATTTCAGTGCATGCCTACATGTCCTTATTCCCCGTACATTAAAGGCTAATTTAAGTAAAGATCTTCTTTCATTTTGGAGTCCAGGACAAATACATAGAAGGGGGACCATGTTTTCCTCTCCATTATTACAGAGTCTGCATAATGTGCTAGTTTCCATATTTTAAGTCCCGGCAGAATACCAAATCTTTCTTAAAGAATTTGGTTTTTTTTTCTGTCCAGGGTGTTTCCAAGTATTCTCGAACCTTCTTTTTGTTGTATCCATTTATTACTGTCCAAGCGGGTTTTCTTTTTGTCATATTTTCTTTGTCTTTTACAAGGGACAATTGATTTTCAGTTCTATTCATTATTTTTTTAAAGATACATTACTTATTGTGTTGTTCCAAATTGTAATAACTGCAAACTCATTTATCGCTTCCTTAAGATAGTTCCATGCCGTTGACTTTACATTAATATTTGCAACTTCTTTAATAAATATAAACCCAGCAAATTTTCTCCGCAATTAGACGTCAACAAAAATGGCTAATCCACAGTAAATGGGCCTATAGTCAATGTAAGAGGCTTGGAAATGGGGCTCACAAATGGTACACCAGAAAATCCTACCAAAACATTATTATGGCCAGACAGAGCTGCCCTGGGGACCAGTGAATGAGAAATAGAGCTATTCATTGCACCTGTATCCACCAAAAATTCCTTAGCCTAGCCACGCAAATCTGCAGTAACGTAAGGACCGCGCGGATCTACAGGTATCTGGATTGGTCCCTCACTCCATCCCTGGCTCTCCTAGCTGTGAGACATTCCTGTCACCTCTTCTATATCATAGTCATCATGATAATACTGTCCGCCCCTATTGTCATCGAAGTCGTTATTATCAAGATGATCCTGTGAGGCTGCTGAGACATGCTGAGCTCTGTCCTGTCCACCAGCTCCACGACCCCATCCACAAGAACCATGTCCTCTTGGGGCCGCGACTTTCTGCAACAACACCGGACACTCGCTACGCTAATGTCCCTCCTCCTTACAATATGCACACTGGTTAGGCCCAACAGGCATAGTATTCCGACTGGTACAAGGTAGCTGTTGGGCCGTAACACACGTCCTCTCAGTAGCGGTCGGTGGTGGGAGTGCTGCCAGGCGGTGACGTGGGGCGGGGGAGGGGCAGGGTGGGGGGTAGTAAACAATGGAATATGGCCAAAAGCAGGTAAGTAAACATATAAATAAATAAAACAAATCTTGCTGTGCGCACTGCATCGAATTTGGCAATGCAGTGCGCGCAACTACATTCATTTTATTTATTTATATGTGTACTTACCTGTATTTGGCCTTATTCCATAGTTTACTACCCCCCACCCTGCCCCTCCCCGCCCCACGTCACCGCCCGGCAGCACTCCCACCACCGACTGCTACTGCGTCCTATACCATTCCCTTGAGAAGCCTGCTGCAACAACACTTTGGTCTTCAATTCTTTGTGCTTTTTCTCCACTTTATCCTCATTTTCTCATTTTCCCTGTGCCCATAATACTGTGCCATACTCAATATTACAGAAGGGGAGAAGGTGGTAAAAGAGCTCTCAGAGGCCTGCAACTGAGTTGTGATCTCAGGAAGCAAGTTCGTAACAAATCTATTAATGAACAATCGGACACCTCCCTCCACCGACAAATCCTGTCTGCTAAAATCCCAAAACACACCTTCAAATCGAGTGAAAAAATCAGACACACTTTCATCTTTTTTCTGACGACATGCAGTTAACTTGTCCCAATCTACTCTTCTCAGTGGAATAAGAGAGTGCATATAGGTAATAATTCGGACAGGCAAAGCTAGTATCTCAGCCTTAGGCTTCTCACCAGGCTTCCTCTCCTGGTCCCATGCTTTAATCTGATCCCAGATACCACCCAATTCCACAACGTGATCCTGTGTATGCACCTGCCCCCAAACATCAACGGGCACCAATAAACCAAAGAACAATATCCGCAAGCGTCATCACTGTCAATGAAGCGGCCTCAGTCAATTCCTTATAATATGCAGTAGGATTTTTCCTGGGGTCAGGCAGCTGAGTCTTAAGGGATAAAACCTCACTCCTTTATCATGGAGTATAAACCCATTGTTCTTGGAACCGGGCCTCCACCCGTGGTCTAGTAACAATGTTATGCTGATCCCGAAGCTCTGGTATTTCAGGGTGATATATGGGGTGGACTTCCCTCATCGGAAATTGGGATACTGTCTTCTGGCTCTTCTCAAGCAGCTTACCTCAATAAGCGACCAGAATTGCGACATTATTAAAAACCTCACTAGGTGCCGAATCGGCAGCATATACATGGTCCCTAATATCATAAATAATCTGGGGTGCTACATCATTGAAACAATATTCCCACAGTCCAATCAAAGTAGCTGACATGTGCTTAAGGTCATGCAAACAGCTCATAATCATTCATCACACTCTACACATCTTCCACACTGTAAATGGGTTACGGGCCCAATGAGTGGCCTGATTGGCTACCACCCTTTTCTCTTCGTCTCCCACATCAGATGGAATCTATTTCCACTTTGTCGCTGCCTAGCAGTCACTCAGTTTCCGTCCCCTAATCCGCGTACAGGTGTTCCACTATTCAGTAATGTCAGGGAATGGAGGAACAGGGAAGGACTAGCAACAGAAGGAACAGGCACTAACCTCGCTGGTGACTGTGTCTTAGGTGTGGGGCCTGGTGAGAGAGATGCTGACACAATAGGCGTATCAGGGAGATACCATTGCTCTGGTTCCCTCCCTTCGGACGGAGATGCCTTTTGGAGCAACAGTGAGTCTTTGCAGAATACCTGTGTTTGCATGCACTATCTAAGTAGATTTTGAGACCATCTTTCTGAGCCGCTTCACTTTCCTATTTTAGAGTGTGAACGAGCGGACTGCCTATGTGTTCCGTGAACCTTTAAGATTTACTCTACGTATTTCATGTAATTCAAGGTCAGGCCAATTAATGTGGCTCTGTACCCACGAGTTTGGGAGGGACAAGCTAGATATTCACCCTGCCGAGGTGAGTTGACTACGTTGGTTCTGGTAATTCTTTCTTGTTTGTGCCACTCCTTTGTAAGGTATTGGGAGGGTTATTGACAGCCTGTACATTACTGTTACAGGTGCCGTTTTTCCGTTCTCTATCCTTTGGAGCCTGCGCACCCAACGAGTTCTAGACAAATCCCTGGTCTGAGATGATCTATGCTAAATTGAATGCGCTCTGCCCCCCTCCTCCTTTTTAATTTTATTGCATTTATATTTGTTCTTAGAGTAAGATCACTCGAATCACCATACCCTGCATATCACCCCCTACCTTTTCTCTTCCTCCCTTTTTGGGCACTTACGTCTGGCATTGTTTTGATATAATCATGTATACATGTAGTGTTCAGTTTGATTAAACAACATTGGACCCCCAAGCATATAACGTGTTTTTTCTAAATGTGTTCTGTATTTCTTTATGTTTTGTTGTTGTTGAATAATTTCCTACCGGGACCAATTTTGTATTGTACTACTATGTATATCTAGCAGATATTTGCAAATATCTTCAATACAGTCCGTTCACAAACCTCATCAAATACAAATCAAAAAATTGTACCATGTTCATAAGGAACTAAAACAAATTCAAGCGCTTGTCCAAAGACAGTTCTCAGCTTGTGTCAAATACAAACCAAAATAGTGCCATATCCACAAAGAACAAAAGCAAACTTACCTGGTGCACACAGGTCAAATTAATGTATTCTCCACTGCCAACTCTTCGAACCAAACGGTCAGATCCAAGGGTTTCACATTCAGGACCCCAGTCGAGATGATCACTGGATGAGGCACTGCCCGGTCAAACAGATGGGGCAACTGCAAGTTCAAGACTCTCTCGTGCAGGGCTCCCCGATCCACCTGTCCTACCGGACGTGGTCTCGACCTCCACACCCGCCCGCAGGCAATGAAGGGTCAACCTGATGGAGTTCCTGTTCGGGCACCAGATGAGAGAAGTGACCTGATTAGTGCCACCCGGGTCACTCGCCACCACCTCTCATTCTTCCTAACAAATGAGAAGTCAGTCAGACAGTAGAGCATACAAACCAAAGGTATTTATTAGAGATACACTCGAGTGGGGTCCGGTCTGACCAGCCTCCTTAGATTGCTGAAGAGGGACTGACCTCTGCCAACGTGGTAACACATAATGTGCATCTTCAGAATCACTAAAGACATGCCCAAACTGGAAATTTCCAGTTGGTAGCTGGTGAACAAAGGAGATACTAAAGCTGAGTTGCAATCCCAGGTCCGGGTACATGCTATCTCAGCGTTAAGGTTACTCTGCCTGTGCCCGCCGCTCTAAGGGTGGGAGCAGGCATATCTAGTCAGAAAGGTATGTGATGAAAAAACAGTCTATTCATTAGTACAGCAAAGCTCAACCTTGGAGAAATACAACAAAAAATATTGCTGCTGCTTTCTGCTGAGGCGGACAGAGTGAGCCAGAAGTTAGTTTCAATCATGGCTCAAAATGGCGGCTGAATACGAATGCTAACTTAAGACATAACTAAAGAATTTGGCTAAAACATTTCTATTCCAACATCTACATAAGCACGTTTCCAGACCTTCCCCTCAACATCTGGATGCATGTGCCTGCCCAACTGATCGGGCTCTGAAAGCACGTCCCCCAAACCCAAGCATGGCAATGGCCGCAACATACCTGAAGGTGTAGCTTCCTTGATGGGAGGCAGGGGCCCGCCTGCTGCCGGTACTGTTTGAGGCCCCTACCTGTTTGCAAGGTGCCAGCTGCTACTAGCCCTTGAAATGCTGACACACCTGTCACTCCTGCCTGTCCCTGCAGGTCCATGCCATCCACATTTGCCACCAACCTCTTGGCACTTTCCACATGGTCACTTTCGACTACCCTTGCCAATGCACCTCCCAATAATGGTGCAGACCACATACCTACCTTTGAAAGCCAAGGCAACACAATGGCTAAGTTTGCCACTAACTCCGGCTGCCCTGCAGTGCTCACTGGTGCTACCGCACTTGTCATAGAGCTATTACCAGTCTGTACACTGCTGCTGTTTGCTGGTGGCACTGTCACTGTAGGAGTGCTGCCCTGCCCTTCAGTACCATTCACTCTGCCAACCGGCACCACCTCTGCAGGAGCTCTGCCCAGTCCTACACTTACACCACTTTGCGGCACAACCTCAGAGGTGGCCTGCGGGCCTTGACCCCCCCTTCACCATTTGTCCATTGCCGCCTACCACACTTCCTTACTGGGGATAATAATGCCTGAGGTGCCACCCCTGGCCTCTGAGGCCTATCCACCAGCACTGCTGGTTTTGCTGGCTGCCCTCCCTGGGTGCCCTATGACTGCAACAGTTCCAATCTCTCATCCATCACCTCCATCCTGCGCTCCATCCTGAACATCATTTTTTCCGTACTACTAACAGGACGTGCCCTCTTGGCACACTTCCTTGCTCCCCCTGGCATGCTCACAGCTACGAATCTTATGTTAAATATGGTGCTCCTGATGAAAAACCTGCACCCACTATAAGTTCAAGCTTGGTGTGCAAACCTATTTGCTATGAGGAAAACACAGCCCTTAAAGTTCCAGCCACTTAGGGCCAGATGTAGGAGCCCTAATACCGGTCGGAAACGGCTGATTTTTGCCGTTTCCGACCGGTATTAGGGTTTTCAGATGTAGGGCATGCATTTACAGAATCGGTATTTTACCGATTCTGTATTTACCGATTCGGTAAAATTACCGAATCTGTAAATACAGACTCGGTAAAATACTGATTCTGTAAATGCAGATGTAGCTGGCACATGTCAGAGTGCCACAGGGCTTTAAGAATCGGTATTTTACCACCCAATCCAATTGGGTGGTAAAATACCGAATCCAGGTGTGCATGCACATCTGTGCATGCACACCTGTGCCATGTGACACACAGACATGCCCATAGGGCATGTATGTGTGCCACATGGCACACAAGCCTGTAATTGGGGTGCCAGAGGGTGTCAAAGTGACACCCCCTGCACCCTTGCAAGAATAGGTAATTACCGAATCAGTAAATACCGATTCGGTATTCCACATTGATTCCTATGGGCTTCAAGGCCCATAGGAATCAATGGGGATACCGATTCGGTATTTACAGAATCGATAAATACCGAATCTTACAGATTCGGTATTTACCGAATCAGAATTACCTACATTTCCCCCCCTCTAATTTACCACTTCTTAAAAACCGAATCGGTATGATTCTGTATTTTAGAAGTGGTAAACTAGATTTACCTACATCGGGCCCTTAGCTTGCCAAAGAAAGGACTCACAGTAGAAAGTGCACCTCTTCCCTGGCTAGAATAGAACTTTTGCCAAAGTGCTCCCAGTCCTCAACAAATTAAGCCCCAAGCCTCCACCAATCACCAGCTTGACCAGAAAGCCCTGAGAGACCTGCTCGCCGAGTCAAGCGCTAAATAGCCCAAGCGCTAACTAAATCACAATCCTTCTCATTTTCAAAGATGACATTGCCACACTGCTGGGGCTTGAGCCCTTACCTTAAAGATGCCCATCACACCAAAGGCAGAAGCCCTTGCCTCTGAGCTACTACTCCCGTTTTCCAGAAAGCACTCAACTGAGCACTACACCACACAGGCGCCAACCAAAATTAAATCAACAGCTTAAAATTTGCACCCCTGCACTCCCCTTTACCTTTTGTGATCCCCTTGTGCCCCCGGAGCCGCCACCGAAAGTCCAATACCCAGCAAGAACCCTCAGGTCAGGCGAGAACAACTCTCTTGCCAGTGTGGCTTCCTGGAGGGCAATGGTCTGGGAAGAGGCCCAGTAGCCTCAATCAGCACGTGGTTGTTGTGGGGGGTAGACGCCTGAGGAGCAAAGCGACTGCATCATCTTGGGCCGTGAGCAGGAACCAAGACACCTTTTTGCTGCTGTAGGTCCTTTAAATATGGACGGGATTTAGCCACGCTGCCCCAGAAGCCCTTTAATGCTTCTGGGTCAGTGCCCAACCTGGCCCAATCACTACTGACCTCTACCCTTGGGAGCCGGGGCGACCACGCCCCGGTGCCGTGCATGGTCCCGGCTTCTCGCCATGTTGTCAGCTCTCCCGAGGGGAAGAGCCTCTGTTACTTGTGACTGCCTGTTCAGTTTTACATTTTAGCAATAAGCTAGGTTTAGTGGGGTCCCTAGAGCTTTTGACCCCAGTTCCTCTGCACCTGCTGCACCATTCAGATCAAGTCTGTTTGAACTTCAAAGTAATTGTGACTACCTGTTTGGTCAAATTTAGCAATATTATGTGTTTAGAGGAGTTCTGACAACTTTTGGGCCCGGTGCTACTACATCCGCTGCACCATTCAAATCATGACCCTGTTGTCTGCAAGGTAACTGCAGTGTGGCTGCCTGTTTAGTAGTAAAATATAGCATAGCTCTAGTATATTAACTTTATTTTTAACATGCAATGTTTATTACAACAACCAAATAGATTTCGTTGAAAAATCAGTGATAATGCCTACAAGTGCAAAGAAAGGTACTGAGGCATGAATAGGAAATGCCACAAACGTTCTAAAGCTAAAACATCTGATTTACACAACTAATTGATAAAAAGCATTCATTCCAGCATACTATTGGAAGCTGTCTGCCTTTTCCATGGGAAGAGATCTTATATTGGCAGTGAATGGGGCTTAAACAGTATGAACAGCTTCAGTAGAAGTATCGTAAATGCGCCAGGGGAAGTTAATAAAAAAAAGTTCCACACATAAGTGAATGAACACAGTAATTCGATATGGAAACTGATCAAAGCCTCCTTTTAAGATATTTGTTAATACAAGAGATTTCACAAGCAGAGCGCAAGCGCTGTGCAGGTGAAACCTAAAAATAAAAAATAAAAACAACCTTGAACTTCCTGGCCGATATCAGACAAAACAGTCCAATCATCTGTAATAAATTAATCAAATACGGAATTCCAACTATGGTACTGTGCTGCAGACATTGATGTCTACGGCCTCTGGTGAAAACGTGTCCTAGGAGGAAGCTTCGTGTCAAGGTTGCCATTCATTTTACACACCAGAACCCCCTAGACGTCTCTGTGTGGAGTGAACGCCCCACCTGGGCTCGCCGTGAGGGAGAGGGGCTTCCTTCCACTGTGGCTCCACGTCGACCGCTCTGTTTCTGGCCACAGGCTCGCCCTCTCTCCTTACAACTGTTGCATTCTCCTTAACTACACCCCACACGTCAAAAACGTCGCCGTTCCCCTGGGCTCTGCATCAGCAATGCAGCCTGGCAATCTGTGACACCCAAGGGGCTCACACTCTCTCTTACGTATTATTAAGGAAAATGTAAATAATTATTGTCATGCTAATACCTCTAGGGAACCAGCAGACAGTGTGGAAATAATTCCATTTACTGGGTACATGTACCCTACGTGTTCAGTGATATATAAATACTCTAATTAAAGACTAACGAGGGAAACAAATGGTGCTGATATTACAAATAACAAGGACAGGAAAATAGGAATATTATATTTTTAAAAAAATAGATTGGTTTGCCACAAACAAATGGACTGAAAAGGTTTTGGAAGACTCGAGCACATCATTTCTTCCAAAGACAGAGGCGTGGACACGAGAAAATATTGTGTGTCTGGAAAATAAACTTGCTCCACTGAGGGCGCTGATGGGACCCTGGTGCCCGGAGGTTGCTGGGTGTGAACTCAGCCCGGCGATGCCGCCTGTACCCGACTCTCACATCCATCAACGACCCTCTCCCGGGGGTTGTAAGTGATCTGCTGTGCCGGGACGCTGCTGTCGTTTGGGCGGTGTGGGGGCGCGCAGCCGGTGTCCCTGTGCAGGGCCAACTGCAGAGGTTAAACTCACTTCCCGGTAAAGAATCCCTCCTTAGTCCTGATCTACACTGCTCTGAGACAAGCGGTCGGAAAAGAGGGCGTACTAATGAATAAGAATGACTGCGCCACTGGGGGCTGCGGTGCTGCGCCCAGGGCACCGGCAGCAGAGCCGGTGTGACGGCGGGCTAGGTCCGCTTTATTTAGGTATACAAAGGTGGAATCAACACACCCACTTTGGGGCGCATCCTATGCCCCCTGTGAGACTGTCCGCAACTGTGCGATTCCATCTCACTGAGTGATGTTCACAAAAGGATCAGTGCCGTTATATGTTTACAAATAATAAATACGTGCTTAGTAAAATCCGGTGAATTTCAGTTAGAAGTTTACGAGGCGTTTACTGAAATTAGGCTTCTGCGCTAAAATATGGCTTGAGATCTTCATACATACATGAGTACATAAGGGGCGTGGGTTTAAAGGGGTTACAAGGCACACACTTGAAAACTAACAGAGAGAAACGTAAAAAAGAACAATTACCCATGCGTGATAGGAACACGAAAAGGCGCGAAAGAGAGAGAGATCGAAAAAGCAGGAGAGCTCCAGAGAAGACATTATAAAGTGAATACCGGAAAATTAAACGTGTTTCTCACACAGACACAAAAAAGGAAAACATAAAAACATCCGAAAAAGAAGCAAAGAAAAAACTAATACAAAAATCATTACAAAAAAAGAAATTGAGCAGAAGGTGGTAAACGAAGACATAAAATGATTACTTAAGGAATAACGAGCATAACAAGAAATGAAAGAAGCACAAGTTAAAGAGAGGAAAAATATTAAGAAATAAATGAAGAAATCACAAAAACAAAGAAAGAAGTAAATGAACGAAAAATACACAGTGAAGTGAAGGCATTTAATTGGGAGCTCAGGCGCATGCATCATTGCTATTCCTTGTAAGCAGTCATAATGTGGAAACACTCTAGACCGAAACAATACAAGTTGTAAATCATATTTATTCAAAAAAGTGGCAGCACACAGATCGCCTGGCGCTAAAAAGTGCGTCCTTCAGGCGCAGAAACAGGTAGACCTTGGGACAGTGAGGGGGCTCCCCATGGCAGCTAATGCCCCCCAAACCCCCGTGGTGCCTGGATTGGCCTCGCCGGAACCCGAATAGAGGCTTCAGCCTTTAGTATCCCTCATATCCTTACGGGTGCATCCTCGCGACCTGCCCATCAGCTGTTAGCACTGAACGTGGCTCCTAGATGTGTATGCCACCCTAAAGAAACCCCAATTATAAATCCTTGAGTTTTTAAATACCCACCGTAAGCGATTCGAGTACTCCTTTGTAACGTGCCCTCTTTGATTTGACAAATTCGAAATGGGAGGGCGATGGCAGAAAGGGCGGGAGAGGCCAATGTCTGGCATGGATTTCACAGAAGCCGGGGATCAAATACGGTCCCATTGGCCCAAACTGACACGGCTGCTACGGGGGACTGCTTGGCACCTTCGCGTACACACGGTGTGTTTTGTTGCTTTGGTGTCACGTAAGATGTAACTGTATCAAGCCGAGTCTACGCTCGTGTGCGGTGCCGGAGCTCTCGAGGGTCCATCCCAGGTGCCAGCTACACTGACAGCACACAGACAAGGCACGCTGCCCAGTGCCATCTTGTCTTTCCACCGAGTTTGTTTCCTTAAATCTAAAAACTATTTGCATTATACAGTGTCGCTTTTTTTTTTTTTACTGTAAGTCATTTTGTTTACAAACAGCCCGACAGGCGCCAGAGTCCAGCCTACGAGTGCCACCTTTGCTCGTCAGCGGCTCTTATAAATCTTCGGTTCTCATGGAGGCCACGGTCACCGCTTTGAAAGAAGTTCCCTGTACTGTACTGACACACTATTGCAAAGGCTTCCATCACTCCCTGTATGTCAGCAATTGAAAAGTCAATATGCAAAATCAGAAAGGATGACAATAGTACACCCATATTATTACCCGTATGTTTGCAACATGCATTTGCTTTTCATGGAATCCACGTAGAATTTTAGGACAACAGTCTTAGAAGTCCACCAGCCTAAATTGTAATCCGGCAACATTTCCACTAGCGTTAATATTATGTATATGAACGTTTGATGTGACAGCACTTTTGAACATGTTCATGGTTTCTTTTTTTGGAACTCCATGAAGAAATCAATGTCCCCGTTGGGCAAAAATAAAAATAAAAACACAGTCCACTGCATCCTCGGGAAATATGGGTATTCCATCTCATTGTTCACCCTGAAAATGCCTTTATTCCGTCCCTTTAGGGTAGTAAAGTTGCTAGGATTTTTGGGCAAGGGGGTGCCTTTAAAAAGTAGTGAACACGCACAAACATACTGTCCAGTATACAGCTATTCACCCGCTCTGAGCGCAATCTTGATTTCCCATATACCTATGTGAACCTAAATATGCAAATCTGTGAAACTACCCCAAAGTGGTAGCCTTTCTGTGTTCATAAAATTCTATTAGCATGCGCACAATCCTCAGGTCTACTTCTGTGAATTAGAATACCTATGTATTGCTCTGCATGTGCAATACTTTATACACATATGTATATACGTAACGCAGGGGTACAAGCAGCGTTGTGAACTTCCAAGTGTCCAGAAACACTCGGGTAGTCTAAGATGCCCGCTCTATTTCGATTACTATAATATTACATTTGAGTAATATTATTATTTTTAGCACTGTAACATCACATACATCTTTAACTCAGCCTTACGCCTTGATGAGAATCCATTTGAATGATATGTAGACCTCTTTGGTAGAAACAGAGCCGAGCAGCTCTAATAACACTGGAAATGAAATGGGACGATAGGGTCCTGAGCGCGTCTTTTCCACATGCGGCGGCCTCGCGCCTGTGGAAAAAAAGAAATATGACCTTTTAAATGGGTGGAACATGCCCGTTTGTATTCTTCTAAATTATTAGATAATCAACACTCCACTGCAGTTTAGGAATTTATTCAACACAACCAAATGTCACAGAGCAGTGGCTGTTTCATTCAACAGAGCGCAGTGCCCTGAGTGGGGCAGCGTTAGGGTCCGGGGCCGCCGTGGCCGCCCCTTCGGCCCTCCAGACGCGCTGGCGTACGCAGGTGGCTCGCTCCACCTGTGTGGCCCAGGGTATGAAGGATTGCCGTAGGTTCGTTTGTGTAAACCGTGTGCTTGCCCTTAGACCTTCGGCTTTCGAGGAATCGGGCAGGTTTCTCACTTAACTTGGCAGGTGTACTTTGTTGCTCGCTGTATGATGGTATTTCGAGTGCGTTGACCCTCTGCGATGTCAATGTGATTTTGTGTGTGCTTCACTCACTTCTAAAAAGTATGACTTTCCCCACAAAATACTGCCTGTAGTGTCCGTGTCTGGTTTGGTGGTACACTGTTTAGACTGGGGGTATCGGGTCCTGCGAGGGTGCTGTGCAGGAAGGAGAAGCAGCGCCCCTTGTTAACCCTTGCTAATAATCATTTGTTTTTTATACGCTTCATGCCGAACCCCTGCCGTCTCCTAGCGCTACAAGGAGCGCTTTTTAAAGGAATGTTTAACAGGCTCTCGGCACTTGCATCATGTGATGGTTCGGTGGTGGCACATCACCTGCACACATGTCCGCCCGCGAAAGCACAGTAGGGGGGTCCTATTGCTAGGACACTTCGCCTTTTGCAGCCCGCACTGTTCCCTGGAGCGCAGGCCTCTCGGCAATAAATGCTCTTAGCATTCATTCTGGGGCTTCGTTTATTGTAAGAGGGGCTGAATGAACCCACAGCTAAAGAACTACAACAGATGCTGCGGTTGGCATACCCCGATAACCTCTACCACCCCACGCTTAGAGACATGGTAAACATGAACACAATGAGATGTATTCTTCCTTATGTGCACTTTGGTCACGAACTTAAGTGCCCTTCGATAAAGGGATTTCTGCCACACGGCACATCTGTAGTGATTGTGGGGTGGGACTCATTCAAAAGTTCCCTGCGAGTGTGCCCGCCCTGCCACGCTTCCCTAATGGTAGTGGCCTGTGGCCTCACCACCGTGTATGTTGATGTGTGTCTCTCTCTCTTCTGTCTCTCTCTCTCTATATATCTATATATATATATATACATACACACACACACATATCTATCTATCTATCTATCTATCTATCTATCTATCTATATATATATATATATATATATATATATATATATACATATATATATATATATATACACACACACACACATATCGTATTAAGAGACCACATTTGCAAGAACATTCACTTTCCACTCAAGCTTCGGCGCACAGATCCCGTGGGGCAGGAGGGGTGCGGTGCTGCTGCTAGTATGTTTGCTGTGGGTCATGAGTGACATGAATGGGGGAGGGGCGGTGGCAGGTGGCACTCCCGCTGCGGAAGTTCCTGCTCACATTCCGGGTTTTAGCAGCAGCCACGGATTGGAAGGGGGGCCTTGGGGGTGCCCATCTCAGCCAATCAGCGCCGGCCCGCAGCACGTGGCGCCGAGGGCTCTTGCTGCTCCCTCCGCTCTACTTGTTATTAGTGTCCCGGAGCAACAGAGGTAGAGGGGTCCCTCAGCACCCTCACCGCCAGGCAGGACCCGCGCACAGCCCTAGGAGGGCCCCAGCCATGAGCAGCCCGTACCAGGAGGAGGCGCCCGAGAGGCCAGAGTGCAAAAGCAAGTCCCCTACGCTGCTCTCTTCCTACTGCATTGACAGCATACTGGGTCGCCGAAGTCCCTGCAAGATTAGGCTCCTGGGAGCCCAGCCCCTGGGGGGCACTCGAGCCGAGCTCGAGCAGAGCAGAGAAGGTGAGACTTGGGGGGTATCGGCGGGAGGATAACTCCAGGGGTCGCCTTCGGCCTCTGTCGGTCCCTGGGGAGCAAGTGATCCATCAATATTGGGATGTTAAGGCAATCTCTGCTCTCTCAAGGGACACGCTCACCCCTCGACACTGGGCTACTAAAATTCGGTCTCCTCTTTTAATATTGGGCTACTGGTGGACATCCTGCTCCCTCGATACTGGGCACCAGAGTTTCTGCTCTTCATAGGATTAACGTTTCGGTATTAACAGAAGTAATGTGATTTTGATTGAGATTATTGATGTTACTATAACAATTATTTTAATTGTTTCCATAAAAGACATGTTGCTTTCTTAGTAATAATAGTATTAACACTCGCCCGCCTAACGGGTATCATATAGTTGAGAGGAACGTTAATTTTTTGCTTACAAGAGTGGTCGAACCGCCCTTTTCTCTGTGGGATTTTGGATTTTTTTTTACAAATAGCTATGATTTGTAAGGTTCTCTTCCTCTGGTTTCAATTCAGAATACAAAAAAGAAGCTTGTTGACGCCTAGCAGAGAAATATAGATTAAAAGAGAACATTCTGTAATCCATGGTTGAAATCCTACGCATTCGTTCAAAATACCTGCGATAAGCGAGATAAACACATATATATATATATATATATATATATATATATATATATATATATATATATATATATATATATATATATAGATAGATATAGATATATATATATAGATAGATATATATAGATATAGATATATATATTTTTTTAAAGTTAAAACGTAAGAAAATTCTATGAAATATTGTATTTAATAGAAATAGTGTGATATATGTTAATACCATTGGTGTGCTTTGGGTTCAAGTTCAAGTTCAGGGATTTATATAGCGCACTACTAACTCACCCAGAGGGTCTCAAGGCGCTTGGGAGGGGGGGTTCTTTTTTTGTCGAATAGTACAAAGCAGCCAACGATACCAGTGGAGCGGGGAGGCAGGGAGCGACCGCTTCTGAAAGAGGACTTACTAGAGTGGATGTAACCTATATGTAAGACAGGAATCGGAGTTTTCTCAATCAGGTATGCTGGACAGGGTAAATTACAGTGGCCCAGGATTTTGCACTGAAAGAATACTTGTCTGATTCTGCGTTTAACTCCCTGGCACGGTATACCATGGTATCTCTACAGAGCGATATACTGAGCAGCATAGCATGTCTGTGGCGGCTGGCTGTATATTTGACTCGACCCATAACATGCCGTCGGTGTCGCTGCTTCTAAACATTGCAGCCGTGTTCAGCTTGAGTGTAAAGGGATCCCGTGGGCAGGCGTCTGTCAGAGTGCCCATAGTGAGGGGCCGCGGAGCTGACACCCTCCTCTCTTCGGAGAGGGCCCCAGCGCCGGGGAGAGCGACCCACGGCAGCCCAGCGCCGGGCATGTGCGCTCAACAGGTGCTGCTATGGGGCTCGAAGAGCTGCTGGAAAGGGTACATGCCATCAGCCCCAGTGCCCCATGCACGCCGCAGGCACATCAAACACGGGCAGCGCCACACAAAGCACTTCGACGAATACCCTTCTAAATATAGGGCAAGGTCACAGCGGCTGAATGTTTCATGCCGAAGGCTTGAGCGGGGCCTAGTCGGGCCGCTTTGAACACAGTTTGTCCTACCCGAGTGCTCGGCTTCAGCACAAGGGCACTCACCCCCGGGGGGGGGGGGGGAGTGAGCCCAAGCTAAGATCATCTCTTACTCCTGCGGGAGGGCGCACTGCCCAGCAGAGGACACAGGCAAGTAAAAGTGGGGAGCTCTTGCACACCCTCGGAGGTAGGGGTGCGTGCCACTGCCCCAGGAGAAGAGCGAGCCCTCAGCGGATGCCGCTTCCCGATGTACAATCATTTGTTAGCCCTCTCAGGGAGAGGTGCCCAGGTCACAGGCACAGCTGGAGATGGCTTCCGGCAGAAGACGGAGCTCCCTGTAAGATCACATGTTGCTGCTCGGTTCGCAGCCCCTCTGAACGAGACTGGGGACCCCCCAGGGCATCTGAAGTTCGAGCAAGCACCCGTCGAGGGGTTCCGCGCACCATGTCGCCTCTGGCAGTCCGAGGAGGGTCAGCCTCCGAGCAAGTGAGAGTTAAACCGAAGAGACTCGTTTCCCGCTGATCTGTTTGCTAGTTTGGGATGTTCTTGGGCTTAGAGGGGTCATGGGCGGTGGGGCAAGAGGGACCACCGCAGAGAGGCGTATAGACCGAGTGGACTATTTTGGAACTTGTACGAGCGACTTGACACTGTGATAAATGCACTCCCAAACCTACAAGAACTGATACCAGGTACTGGAACAAGTGAGACTACTACCACGACGCAACATAAACGCCCTTCCAGTCACCAGGGAGAGTCCTTTAGGTTCGGGTACCCATGGTGTGGGAACCCATCTCTAGGTCCCCCAAGCTTCTCTCTGTAGTGACCTGTGTTAGTCCACAGGGTCACAGGTTCAAATCCAAGCGGGTCCGCTCAGCCCTTCGTCTATCTGAGTTCGATCAAATGAGTACCACTGCCTTGGGTAACAATAAAAATCTGTCATTCAGGGTAAAATACCCTTGGGTGAAGGTGTGCTTTACAAATACATATGTCATGTTATATCTACTGGTGTAATCCCCGTTTACCTATTTTCATCCCACTCTAAGATTAGGACACTGTAGTGTTCTTGTAATACGCGTTTAAGTTGTTCCTTGGCATTTTGCTGTGTTTCTCCTGAAGTCCACTGTTGATTTTTCACACAAGCCCACCTCTCTCCCTCCCTATCCCTTTGCTCTCCGCAGGGTCTCCCACGAGTGGAAGCGCCGGGGCTGCTTTCGAGGCCGAACTGCACCTACCCCCCAAGCTGAGGCGCCTGTATGGGACAGGGCCCGGTGGGGGGCGGCTGCACCTGCAGCCTCTCCCCGATCTGGCCGGGCCTCGGCCCCCGCGGGAGCGGCCCGAGCGCCTGCTGCTGCTGGGGGAAGGCGGCTGGAAGATCAGCCAGGCCCCTCAGGTCAGCATCAGCCGGAGCAAGTCCTACCGCGAACACAGCGCGCCCTGCCAGCAGCCCGACCGCCAGGGAGCACCCGAGGGCCCGGGCGACGAAGACGACGACGATGAGATGGAAGACGACGACGACATGGACGAAGACGAGGGGGAGGCAAACAAACAGCCACCCCTGGGGCTCCCCGGCCCTGGCAGCATCCGGGCCCCTGCCCCACCAGAGCAGCCCGACGGCGACCTCTCCCCCAAGGAGGACCCCCTGCTGCACTCCTCGGACGGCGACGGCAAGGACTGCGAGGACAGCGTGTGCCTGTCCGCTGGCAGTGACTCCGAGGAGGGCATGCTTAAGAGGAAGCAGCGGCGCTATCGCACCACCTTCACCAGCTACCAGCTGGAGGAGCTGGAGAGGGCCTTCCAGAAGACGCACTACCCCGACGTCTTCACCAGGTGAGAAGGGTGTGGGGGCACCGGCACATGCAGAGGAGCACAAGGGTATCTACTGAGAGACGGGGGGAGACAGGGAGAGTCCTCTGGAGTAGGAGACTCTTCACCAGGTGAGAAGGGTGTGGGGGCACCGGCACATGCAGAGGAGCACAAGGGTATCTACTGAGAGACGGGGGGAGACAGGGAGAGTCCTCTGGAGTAGGAGACTCTTCACCAGTTAGAAGGGTGTGGGGGCACCGGCACATGCAGAGGAGCACAAGGGTATCCACTGAGAGACGGGGGGAGACAGGGGGAGTCCTCGGGAGTAGGAGACTCTTCACCAGGTGAGAAGGGTGTGGGGGCACCGGCACATGCAGAGGAGCACAGGGGTATCCACTGAGAGACGGGGGGAGACAGGGGGAGTCCTCGGGAGTAGGAGACATGCTCCCGGGACCTTTTCACCAGGTGAGAAGGGTGTGGGGGCACCGGCACATGCAGAGGAGCACAGGGTTATCCACTGAGAGACGGAGGGAGACAGGGAGAATCCTCTGGAGTAGGAGACTCTTCACCAGGTGAGAAGGGTGTGGGGGCACCGGCACATGCAGAGGAGCACATCCACTGAGAGACGGGGGGAGACAGGGAGAGTCCTCTGGAGTAGGAGACTCTTCACCAGGTGAGAAGGGTGTGGGGGCACCGGCACATGCAGAGGAGCACATCCACTGAGAGACGGGGGGAGACAGGGAGAGTCCTCTGGAGTAGGAGACTCTTCACCAGGTGAGAAGGGTGTGGGGGCACACCCACATGCAGAGGAGCACAGGGTTATCCACTGAGAGAGGGGGGAGACAGGGAGAGTCCTCTGGAGTAGGAGACATGCTCCCGGGACCTTTTCACCAGGTGAGAAGGGTGTGGGGGCACCGGCACATGCAGAGGAGCACAGGGTTATCCACTGAGAGACGGAGGGAGACAGGGAGAATCCTCTGGAGTAGGAGACTCTTTACCAGGTGAGAAGGGTGTGGGGGCACCGGCACATGCAGAGGAGCACAGGGTTATCCACTGAGAGACGGGGGGAGACAGGGAGAGTCCTCTGGAGTAGGAGACTCTTCACCAGGTGAGAAGGGTGTGGGGGCACCGGCACATGCAGAGGAGCACAGGGGTATCCACTGAGAGACGGGGGGAGACAGGGAGAGTCCTCTGGAGTAGGAGACTCTTTACCAGGTGAGAAGGGTGTGGGGGCACCGGCACATGCAGAGGAGCACAGGGGTATCCACTGAGAGACGGAGGGAGACAGGGAGAATCCTCTGGAGTAGGAGACTCTTTACCAGGTGAGAAGGGTGTGGGGGCACCGGCACATGCAGAGGAGCACAGGGTTATCCACTGAGAGACGGAGGGAGACAGGGAGAATCCTCTGGAGTAGGAGACTCTTTACCAGGTGAGAAGGGTGTGGGGGCACCGGCACATGCAGAGGAGCACAGGGTTATCCACTGAGAGAGGGGGGAGACAGGGAGAGTCCTCTGGAGTAGGAGACTCTTTACCAGGTGAGAAGGGTGTGGGGGCACCGGCACATGCAGAGGAGCACATCCACTGAGAGACGGGGGGAGACAGGGAGAGTCCTCTGGAGTAGGAGACTCTTCACCAGGTGAGAAGGGTGTGGGGGCACCGGCACATGCAGAGGAGCACATCCACTGAGAGACGGGGGGAGACAGGGAGAATCCTCTAGAGTAGGAGACTCTTCACCAGGTGAGAAGGGTGTGGGGGCACCGGCACATGCAGAGGAGCACAGGGGTATCCACTGAGAGACGGGGGGAGACAGGGAGAGTCCTCTGGAGTAGGAGACTCTTTACCAGGTGAGAAGGGTGTGGGGACACCGGCACATGCAGAGGAGCACAGGGGTATCCACTGAGAGACGGGGGGAGACAGGGAGAGTCCTCTGGAGTAGGAGACTCTTCACCAGGTGAGAAGGGTGTGGGGACACCGGCACATGCAGAGGAGCACAGGGGTATCCACTGAGAGACGGGGGGAGACAGGGAGAGTCCTCTGGAGTAGGAGACTCTTCACCAGGTGAGAAGGGTGTGGGGGCACCGGCACATGCAGAGGAGCACAGGGGTATCCACTGAGAGACGGGGGGAGACAGGGGGAGTCCTCGGGAGTAGGAGACATGCTCCCGGGACCTTTTCACCAGGTGAGAAGGGTGTGGGGGCACCGGCACATGCAGAGGAGCACAGGGGTATCCACTGAGAGACGGGGGGAGACAGGGAGAGTCCTCTGGAGTAGGAGACTCTTCACCAGGTGAGAAGGGTGTGGGGGCACCGGCACATGCAGAGGAGCACAGGGGTATCCACTGAGAGACGGGGGGAGACAGGGAGAGTCCTCTGGAGTAGGAGACTCTTCACCAGGTGAGAAGGGTGTGGGGGCACCGGCACATGCAGAGGAGCACATCCACTGAGAGACGGGGGGAGACAGGGAGAATCCTCTGGAGTAGGAGACTCTTCACCAGGTGAGAAGGGTGTGGGGGCACCGGCACATGCAGAGGAGCACATCCACTGAGAGACGGGGGGAGACAGGGAGAATCCTCTGGAGTAGGAGACTCTTCACCAGGTGAGAAGGGTGTGGGGGCACCGGCACATGCAGAGGAGCACATCCACTGAGAGACGGGGGGAGACAGGGAGAGTCCTCTGGAGTAGGAGACTCTTCACCAGGTGAGAAGGGTGTGGGGGCACCGGCACATGCAGAGGAGCACAGGGGTATCCACTGAGAGACGGGGGGAGACAGGGAGAGTCCTCTGGAGTAGGAGACTCTTCACCAGGTGAGAAGGGTGTGGGGGCACCGGCACATGCAGAGGAGCACAGGGGTATCCACTGAGAGACGGGGGGAGACAGGGAGAGTCCTCTGGAGTAGGAGACTCTTCACCAGGTGAGAAGGGTGTGGGGGCACCGGCACATGCAGAGGAGCACATCCACTGAGAGACGGGGGGAGACAGGGAGAGTCCTCTGGAGTAGGAGACATGCTCCCGGGACCTTTTCGCCAGGTGAGAAGGGTGTGGGGGCACCGGCACATGCAGAGGAGCACATCCACTGAGAGACGGGGGGAGACAGGGAGAGTCCTCTAGAGTAGGAGACTCTTCACCAGGTGAGAAGGGTGTGGGGGCACCGGCACATGCAGAGGAGCACAGGGGTATCCACTGAGAGACGGGGGGAGACAGGGAGAGTCCTCTGGAGTAGGAGACTCTTCACCAGGTGAGAAGGGTGTGGGGGCACCGGCACATGCAGAGGAGCACATCCACTGAGAGACGGGGGGAGACAGGGAGAGTCCTCTAGAGTAGGAGACTCTTCACCAGGTGAGAAGGGTGTGGGGGCACCGGCACATGCAGAGGAGCACAGGGGTATCCACTGAGAGACGGGGGGAGACAGGGAGAGTCCTCTGGAGTAGGAGACTCTTCACCAGGTGAGAAGGGTGTGGGGGCACCGGCACATGCAGAGGAGCACAGGGGTATCCACTGAGAGACGGGGGGAGACAGGGAGAGTCCTCTGGAGTAGGAGACATGCTCCCGGGACCTTTTCACCAGGTGAGAAGGGTGTGGGGACACCGGCACATGCAGAGGAGCACAGGGGTATTCACTGAGAGACGGGGGGAGACAGGGGGAGTCCTCTGGAGTAGGAGACATGCTCCCTGGACCTTTTCGCCAGGTGAGAAGGGTGTGGGGGCACCGGCACATGCAGAGGAGCACAGGGGTATCCACTGAGAGACGGGGGGAGACAGGGAGAATCCTCTAGAGTAGGAGACTCTTCACCAGGTGAGAAGGGTGTGGGGGCACCGGCACATGCAGAGGAGCACAGGGGTATCCACTGAGAGACGGGGGGAGACAGGGAGAGTCCTCTGGAGTAGGAGACTCTTCACCAGGTGAGAATGGTGTGGGGACACCGGCACATGCAGAGGAGCACAGGGGTATCCACTGAGAGACGGGGGGAGACAGGGAGAGTCCTCGGGAGTAGGAGACATGCTCCCGGGACCTTTTCACCAGGTGAGAAGGGTGTGGGGGCACCGGCACATGCAGAGGAGCACAAGGGTATCTACTGAGAGACGGGGGGAGACAGGGAGAGTCCTCTGGAGTAGGAGACTCTTCACCAGGTGAGAAGGGTGTGGGGGCACCGGCACATGCAGAGGAGCACATCCACTGAGAGACGGGGGGAGACAGGGAGAGTCCTCTGGAGTAGGAGACTCTTCACCAGGTGAGAAGGGTGTGGGGGCACCGGCACATGCAGAGGAGCACATCCACTGAGAGACGGGGGGAGACAGGGAGAGTCCTCTGGAGTAGGAGACTCTTCACCAGGTGAGAAGGGTGTGGGGGCACCGGCACATGCAGAGGAGCACAGGGGTATCCACTGAGGGACGGGGGGAGACAGGGAGAATCCTCTAGAGTAGGAGACTCTTCACCAGGTGAGAAGGGTGTGGGGGCACCGGCACATGCAGAGGAGCACAGGGGTATCCACTGAGAGACGGGGGGAGACAGGGGGAGTCCTCTGGAGTAGGAGACATGCTCCCGGGACCTTTTCGCCAGGTGAGAAGGGTGTGGGGGCACCGGCACATGCAGAGGAGCACAGGGGTATTCACTGAGAGACGGGGGGAGACAGGGGGAGTCCTCTGGAGTAGGAGACATGCTCCCGGGACCTTTTCGCCAGGTGAGAGATGCCACATGGAGTAAAGGGCTTCCGAGATGGCGCACTGGGACAGGGCGAAGAGCTAGGTGCGGATGGGCCTTTTAGAAGACACTCTAGCCCTAATGGCTCAACCGGGTGAGTGGGAGGCAGGTGGGGAACTGGGACATCCACTGGGAGGCGCGTTGAAGAGCTAGGACGGGCCTTCCAGGAGCCACACTACTCGAACGCTTCACCAGGGCACGGGGGCACCAACAGAAGGTCTGGCGAAGAGATAGAGACTAGAGAGCCCTACGGAAAGACACTCTGCTAGGGCCTCTGCACCGGAGAGGGGCATCCGCAGGGCCAAGGGTATATGGGCCACACACAGAGGGGGTATGGAAACAGGGCTGGGCACGGGGGCATCCATTGAGGGACGGAGAGAAGAGTTAGGTACGGCCTTCCAGAAGAGACACTCTCTGGAGCTCTTGACAGACGAGAGGCACTGGTAGGTCAACAGGGGGACAAGTGAGAAGCTAGAAAGGGTCGCCAGAACAGGCCATACCGCAAGGACGTCAGCAGTTAGGAGCCGCGTGTAGGCACGAGGGGAGGGGCGTTTGTGGAGGTTCAGGCTTTGGCCAGGAGTGTGGGGCGAGCACAGGAGATGTTTTTTAAAAAATTAAGAGAGTTTCGAGATAAGGCGGTGAGAAGATAGAAAAGTGGAAATTGGGAAAGAAATGTAGGAAATAGCCGAAAAGAGTCAGGGGCCACGGTTACGAATGAGAAAATTAGATACTAATGAAGCTATTAGTAAAACTAAAATGTAGGAACAAGGTGCATAAGTTGCAGCGCGCTGAGAATTTTGAAATCAAGGAAACTGAGGAGCAGGGTGTTGGCATGATGGTTAACACTAGAGAACACGGCCACGGCACGCCAGGTGGCACATTAATTCTAAATGCCACCAAAAAGTAAAGAGGCGGCTGTTTACAGGCACATTATTTCTATATCCCCCTTCCTTCAGTGACAACAGGCTAGACCCCCCCCCCCTATAATCTTGGTCATTAGGCTGTCAACTAATGTGCAGGTTGTGCTGCTTGCCACTGTGAGCGAGGCGCGGCGAGGCACCGCGGGATGGGGGCCTTTGCCGGGGAAAGTGAGCGCAGAATGGCTAGCCGACAGGGGGCAGGTAGTGCTTTCCAGGTCATCGGTCTGTTTTTGTATGCGCGGCCGTGATCTCCTCACCTCAAATTCATGTCATCGTCACCCGGCCTGCCGAGTATCAATTACAGCTCCCAGTGCGAGTGGAACCCTGCCCTAGAACCGATAGAAATGAAGCTGGGCTGGGGGAGCTAAGTGTAAACCCCCACAGAAAAGGATCCGTTCTTAAAAGCCATAAACTCGTTTGAGAGAGGAACATGTCAACACTGTCAGGATACGGCACCTTCGCTTCTCAGATCCAGATGCTGCCTGCGCAGTGCGACACTGGCTGGGAGGGGCGGGGGGGGGGGGGGGGGTGTTAGAGTGCCTGGATAAAGTCAACTCGCAGCAAGGGGTCTTCTACACGGTGCAACTTTGCATTTTTGAATTTGGTCTTCTACACGGTGCCTGGTCTCTGTACTGCATCTCGCGAGGCAACAAGCTGCATGAAGGTCAGAGGTGCGAATCCGATTCTTATGGGGGGGGGGCTACGTACTCCCAAAATAGAGGGCACCGTCGCCGACGGCGGGAAGACAGCCAACGAACTGTACCATGCACAGTCTGAAAGGCAAACGGCTGTTTGCACAACGACCGTTTCATAGACATTGATGTTTGGGCCCAAAAGGCTTCTTTTATGCTCAATTGTCCACATGTAATAGTAGGGCCTTTGGCATTACATTTGGACATCTTTGTTGATATTGATGTTTGCCTCTGCAGGGAGGAGTTGGCTATGCGGCTGGACCTGACGGAAGCGCGAGTGCAGGTAAGCAACCTGGGAGAGAGGCTGTGCGGGGGGAGCCGCAAGAGAGTGCTGCACGGCAGCGTGAGCGCCACTGTGACTCCGTGAGCTGTGCTGCAGCGTGCAGTGCGCGTGTGCCGCAGTGTAAGTGGTTGAGGGGCTCTTGTGCCCAGTGTAAGTGCTGCCGTCAGTTCAGGGGCTCTTTGAAGGCTGGTTCCAGTGAGTGCGCCCAGTGTAAGTGCTGCCGTCAGTTGAGGGGCTCCTGTGCCCAGTGTATGTGCTGCCGTCCTTGAGGGGCTCCTGTGCCCAGTGTATGTGCTGCCGTCAGTTGAGGGGCTCCTGTGCCCAGTGTATGTGCTGCCGTCAGTTGAGGGGCTCCTGTGCCCAGTGTAAGTGCTGCCGTCAGTTGAGGGGTTCCTGTGCCCAGTGTAAGTGCCGTCGTCAGTTGAGGGGCTCCTGTGCCCAGTGTAAGTGCTGCCGTCAGTTGAGGGGTTCCTGTGCCCAGTGTAAGTGCCGCCGTGAGGGGCAACTGTGCCCAGTGTAAGTACCGCCGTCAGTTGAGGGGCTCCTGTGCCCAGTGTAAGTGCTGCCGTCAGTTGAGGGGCTCCTGTGCCCAGCGTAAGTGCTGCCGTCAGTTAAGGGGCTCTTGTGCCCAGTGTAAGTGCTGCCGTCAGTTGAGGGGCTCCTGTGCCCAGTGTAAATGCTGCCGTCAGTTGAGGGGCTCTTTGATGGCTGGTCCCGCGGGTCGCCTGTGCCTAGAAGCATGCCCTAGGAGCAGGCCCTGCGCACCGCGGTGGGTTTGATTGACAGCTCCTACAACACCGGATGCCCCCAGAACCCCGCAGAGAGTGACTATATTCCAAGAAAGGCGACAGCTTAGAACGACTGTACCTAGTAATCTCATCTCAGACGGACTGAGCAAAGAGAAGATACGAGGTTAACGCCAAGGGGTAAAAGAAGCCTCTTCTGGGCTGCGCTAGTTCTGCAGAACAGTGAAAGCAAGGCTGCTTCAGAAAGCAGTGCTTCCTGTGCCAGACTGAACGGACAGTGCGGCAGGTGGAACAAACAGCCCCCCTTCCCTCACACCCCGGCCCCAGAGAGAGAACCAGGACAAAAGTCAGCGGTAGCATTTTCCTTTTAATTGAAGTGATGGAGGAAATTGAGCTTACTGTTTAAACAAATCTGTCTGCTCGAAGCAGGTATTTGCGCGATTAAGGCTCCAATGGGCTCCATAAAAAGCCACTTAGTGCAAGAGCAAATATGGCCAGGCGGGGGGCTCCCCCCCACCGAAAGTGTGTGCAGGATCCTGACTGGGGAGGACCCTAATAAGGTGTATGCAGGGCCCATCCAGGGACCCCACCCGGCCCAGTGGCAAACAGAGAACAGATGTCCCTGGCCCGAAAAGCACTTTACAGTAACAATCCGCCGCTGATAAAAGCACAATAAATTCCATATGGCTCATTTAATACACAACAGCCCCTGGCATCAGCTGGGCGGCGGGGGGGGGCGTCCCCTCTGTTGACACATCGTTCCATTGTCAGACAGAGATGTGACAGCGAAACTAGGGGAGCAAAGTCGTGGGAAAGTTAAATAACTTTTCCTGAGAGGCGGCCGTGCCAGGCTGAACAGACTGCAGGCATCTCCCGAGCTGGAATGAAATGTTGTGTACTATTATTGGACGTTCTCTCTTTCTGTGTGTGCTAGGAGGGCAGAGAGGGGGTCGGGGCCTTTAATTAGACACTGCACCCCCCCCCCCCCCCACTGGCCGCCAGAGCCCGGCCTTCTTCTTAACTTAAGGCCCGTGTATCAAAGGGCTGGACCCAATCTCTGTCTATGGGGAAAGCGTTAGTACCTAATGATAATATTTCATTCCGCGTGTGCAATTATTAGTTATAATAATGTGTATTAGGGTTTTCTTCGACCTTAAACCCAATTGCTAAGTACAGCTCATTAAAAGCTATATATATATATATATATATATATATATATATATATATATATATATATATATATATATATATATATATATATATATATATATATATGTATATCGTTTTTTCGTTGTACATACATCGGCATTAAAAGAGCGGACGGGTACAGGCTTACCCTTCACGGTGAGTGCGGGCGGTTTCTTATATTTCATTATTTTTTACTCGTATTTTATACGCATCTAAAGGGCCAATGCTTGCAATGTTTAATACAAAGCCCTAAACACAATTCAAACAATACAATACAGATAGTAAAAAAACAAAATCTGTATGGAAAAATGTTTTAGTGGATTAGTTAGTGGGGACAGCGTAGAGTACACTGAAGCTTCTTCGGTTTAGGACCTGGCACACTGGGTGCAGATGCCACCAGCAGCCTAGGGGGAAACCCCAAACACCCACCTGGCACACTATTTCCACTACATGTTGAACACCTGACACCTATACTTATCTCGTTACCTATGTCCGCTGTATACCGTTATGTTTTCAACACTAGAGAAACATTTTCTAAGAAAAAGTGCCTGGTGAATTCTGAATTTCTTTTTCATGAAGGCTGATCAGCCTCAGATGTGCAATCTACTGAGGTAAAAAATGGAGAGTTATTCCACGTCTTGTAAAAACTGCTGCACTCCTCAGGGATCGTATTTCATTATGGCCGCGGGATCACGGAAGGTAGAAGGGGAACACCTCGGATTTTTTAGGACCTTACAGATGGCAAGCCAATGGGACTTCCGGTCAGGCCCTTCTGAAAACTTCGTTGAACTCAAAGCGGCAAAAAAAACAGAACTGTTATTTGAGAGTGTAGGCACTTGATTCACCTGTTCTGCTCGGCGCTTTGAAAATGCGTGTATCTGACAGGAGTGTAAATATTTTGATTACGAAAATAAATATTGCGTTATTTTTACCTACCATGATGCCATTAAAACTCACAGGACGACAGCGCAGATGACATTACTCTGTGCATATTTTCGAATAAATGTACCAGCATGTTTGCTACCCGATGGTATTTGAGAAGAGAAAGAAATATTTATTTTGACCAGAATGGTTTTAAACAGCTGTTTTTTTCATTGAAAGGAAATACAAATAACATTTAAAAAAGGTTCTCCTTGTGCAAATTCCCCCGATAGAAACCTAACTATTATCATCTACACAGATCTAAGATCCATAAAATACAGGGGAAATAATAGGGTTTTAAGCAATGAGTACTAAACAGCCTGGAGGAAACTCTGGCTTATTAAAAAAAAAAGCCAGAGCGCCCCCAGCACTGCTTGTGTAGCGCAGGGCTGGGGTCGCCCTGTCTAGATGGATTCGTTGAGCACCCGGGGAGACTGGGCCGCGGGCCTGAAGGTCGCGCACCGCTCCCTCCAAGCACCCTACTGTCGGCTCGATCCTCAGCAGCCTGAGCCTGCTGGAGCACTGCCTGTCTGGGCCAGGGTCTGAGCAGCTGTCCTCGCCCCCAGGGTGGGCGACCCCTCACATTGCTTCCGTCGCTGTCGGCACCCACATAGGATGGCTGCGCGAGGGGGCCTGTAACTTAGGCTGGCTGCAGGGGGCATGTGCATGACAGGTATCTATGGTTTTATCCCAGTCACTTTTTTTTATATAGTAGTCTATGTGTCACTGGCGAAAAATCAACTCCGACACACGAGTGAATACCCAGGGCTCGTATAGTGGGGCTGATTTCATACAGATACTTCCTGAGGCCGAGATGTCCCCAGACTCCCAGGAAGGGCAATGGATGGGGTTTAATGAATGACCAGACAACCACAAGAAACTGGAGAGGAATAATCGACGGCAGTCCGGACATCAATGAGCGCCACTTCCTGGGTTGTTGTGGAGACTTCCGCTTGCCTCGGTGTTTAGGATGTGCTGGCTTTGCAGGTCGAAGGGTTGCTGACTCGTGCCCGTGCAACGGCTCCAATTGGGAAGGGCTGCTCGTTTAGCACAGTTGCAAAGGCTGGTTATGGGTGGTGTATTTTGGGAGTGTGCTTGCTTTGGGGTGCACCTTTTTAAGTGCTGGGACTAAATGCTGGCAGAGCTGTACTTTGGAACCACACCGCTTGAATGTCGGGAGCTGCTTATTTGTGAGGCTGGTTGTATGGCATGTACTTGGCTGGGGTCCCCACATCTGCAGAGTACCTCGTTATTGCCTGGGACTTGGTTTGTGGCGCCCATCCTTTTGAAAGCAAGGCCGGTTACTGGGTTGTTGTGTGCACTAACCCTCTATTTCTCTCTCAGGTCTGGTTCCAGAATCGCCGTGCCAAGTGGAGGAAGCGAGAGAAAGCGGGGGCTACGCCGCATCCGCAGGGACTGCCCTTCCCGGGGCCACTCTCTGGCGCACACCCCCTCAGCCCCTACCTGGACGCCGGCCCCTTCCAGAGCCACCACCCAGCGCTGGACTCTGCGTGGAGCACCGCCTTCCCCGGTCTGCCCCAGGGCCCCGCGGGCCTGGGTCCCGGCACCGCCCCCCTGGGCCTCAGCACCTTCCTGGGGGCAGCTGTCTTCCGGCACCCAGCCTTCATCAGTCCCGCTTTCGGCAGGTAGGTCTCCGGCCTCAAAATTGGGGGACAGAGAGTGTGTTGGAAACTGTTATCAGAGGCAGGGGGCTACACGCAAACTGCACACCGAGACACTCAGACCCAGGCAGAAGGTGCAGCTTTTGCAGGAAAGCCAGAAGCCCAAGGGAAGATAGACAGATACCTTACTGAGAGCGCATGCGCAGCCAGACCAAAACCGTCATGGGGGCTCCCTTTCGGTGAACAAATTAGGATTAAATATAACTGAAGCTCAATAGGAGAGCTGCCAGTATTTGCAGCATTTGGGGGTTTTAACAACTGGTTACCCAAGTTAGAGGACATTTCTTTCACGTCTACTTTTTGTGGGCATTTTTATAGCGCAAAATGTATTACAGACCTTCTCATGAGTTGCATTACCCAAGGGTTCATTTACACATTTTTTAAAGTCACGGTGTGCTTAAGTGAGTTGCCCATAGTAACAGGGTGCAGAGAACGCCGGAACGGGAACAGGATTCCCCAGTTCCAAAGTTGGCTGCTCTCACATTGAAATGATTGTCTATCGCTGCTTTTATGTAACCAGCGTTTTCCACCACTTGGTTCGCTGACTATAATGTATAATACGCAATGTCCAAGACCGGTTTGGATGCTATCCGGCTCTGGTTGTAATTACACAGTTCGAACTCGCCCTATGCTTTCCGAATTGCTGGCACCAAATCATGTTGAAACTCGGTCCGATAAAGTAGTGGAAATAGTCATTGCAAAACTTAGAGGTACCGAGCTCCCACAAACAGGGGCCTGGTGCCAGACCCACATATCCCAGAAGATCAAACTGTTGGAAAGAACCTGCCATTTAAAGAAACCTGGGTACTTTTAGCTCCGGGGGTGACCATTCAGAGTAAGTTATTGCTGATGCTCGAGAAAGTTGGGAAGGCTCAATGTAATCTCGCTTCCTATAGTAGCGTGTTTCCGCGTCCAGTGACCCCAATCGCGCCTCTGCCTATTTTGTTGTTTTCCTCCGGCTAACAGTTAGCAGGAAACCAAAGGGCTTTTAAAACATATTCTAAACAGCATCCTCTGACAAACAGAAATATTGAGTGTATGCCACTGAACATGGCCAATGGCAGATTGTGTGTGTCTACATACATACATACACACACCTTACCACGCCCAATAAATGAAAAGGATAGAAACGGTAACTCGGCCCTTATGAAGGCAGCAGTGACGTCAGGCTCTGGCTGCTAGGGATGAATTCTAGTTTCTCTCTTCTCCCCCTTTTACGGCCTGCCATCAGCTTGGAAGGTGAACGTAGACGCTTCATAGACCACGGCTGCAGTAAGGGCCATAGCTTCGGGAAGCAAACCCTGGAGAGCCCGCCAGTGGAGTTTCCAAGCATGGAGAGGCGAGTCGAGTCGGAAGCTGGCCAGCTCGCGATCAGTTCTGTATGAAGAGAAAGTGCCCCTCCCCAGGGAGGGGCTGGGGCCTGCTATGTGCGGAGCGAACAGGAGGCGGTTTCAAGCAGACAGACAGACAGACAGACTCTGAGGTGCTGTGTGGAGTCAGGCCTGACACAGCAGCTCCAGGGGCTTAGGCATTGAGACTCTTTTGGTCCTGCTTGGAAGTAAGTCCGCACAAGGAATATGTCCGGGGTTCCCTGCAGTGGGGCAGTAGGGGTGAAGATCAGGTAGCGCCCCGCCCTGGGCCTACCCAGCACTGCTTGGACCCACGCATTTGGCGGCCTGCGGCCTCGCGGAGGCGGCGCTGATGGATGCAATGCTGACGCATCCGTCTTCGCCGCATTTGGCTGGGGGGCTCCGACAGGAAGAATGTCACGGACAGAGCCTGCGGGCATACAGTCACTCTCGAGGCCTGCCCCATATCCTCATATGAGGCTACAATATTGAGGGAGTGAAAGGGTTCTGACAGCGATCTGGGCGGGCAACCAGGACATCAGTGACGATAGCGAGCACCAGGAGGAATGCAGCCCAAGGCCTCAAATTGTCCCTTTTCAGAAAGCAGTGCCTAAGACCAGCTCCGGCAGGAAGACCCAAAGTGGGGAATAGCACTGCGTGTTAAGCAGGTGGACAGGAGCCCACAAGACAGTAAGCAGTGTAACAAGTTGATGGAGTGCAGAATAGAATGATCTTTAGCTCGCCTTCCTGCGGCTGGCACAGCATGAGTATAGATGCAGTTTGAAAGAAACACTTTTTCCCCATTTTCAGGAGTTTTACATAGTGCGAACTACACCCGAAGGTATCAGAGCATCATAAGCACCAGTTGCAGTTACAGACTGCTCTAGCCGTTAGGCCACATCTCCCCACTCCCCCAAGCAAGTAAAACTTCACAAGTTTGCAATTTCGAAGTAGAAAGCACATGCAAAAAATAACAGGAAAGTCCCGATTCCACTTATTGAGCTCAGTTGAAAAGTCTATATTTACAATGTTTACTCTATAGCGACCACACTGGAAGAAGCCCATGAGCAGCGGGTTTAAATTAACAAAATAATTCCTTTCGGTGGTCTTTTAAAATCAAACAAGAAAGTGTGTACATTTTCCAAACATAAATCCACAATCTTCTCAGGCACATGCTGACTGCATCATGCAAACAACAACAAAATACAAGCAGTCTAATGAATGTACTTATAAAAATCGTATCCGCTGCATCACTTCTTTATTGTTTTTAAATCGTTATTCTGACTTTTCCTTTCCTTCACTCTTTATAATGAAAATAAACTTAAAAATGGCGACATGTATGTGCACTCAACGGAACACTGTGACATGTTAAAATATTTGACAAACTGATTGTCGTATTTTGTCTGCCCGTATTCTGAAAACAAAAACACCACTGCTACTTTTTAGTCTTCATTGCCTATCATGGGGTTTCATTGTACCGTCTCAATTTCGAATACACCGATACAGTGCTTTTATTGTATGTCGTGAAACCGCACAAGTTTTGGAAACTACACTGCACTAAGAACTAGAAAACTGCCGAGCTATATCCCCATAGATTCTTCTATAAAAAAAAAACTTTCATTAGCTTGTCATGTATTTGAGTGTTTTGTGTTTATTCATTAAAGCAGATAATTTGAACATTTGTAAAATTTGGCGTGATAAGAAAGTAATTAATCCTTCCGAAGATGTGAAGAATCATGTGTTCCCTTTTAATTGATTTCCCATCAATAATTAGTTGTTTATGCATTTATTAGCAATTTGTAATGAATGCCTTGATAGCCCCTACGTAACAATGTAGTGTGAGTCGAATTAAGCAATGGTTCCGTGTGTCGTGTTCTCATGATTTAGAGACTATCGCAGTCACCTGCTTAGGCCAGTGTGAGGGCGCTTACTGCATGAATCCCAGTGCTCCAACGAAGATGCTGGGCCACGTTCCGACCTCAGAGCTCTGTGCAGTTCGCGCCCCGCTGCTCCCTGTGCCTCACTCACCCTGTCGTCTTCTTGCAGGCTCTTCTCCACCATGGGACCCCTCACCAGCGCCTCCACCGCCGCCGCCCTGCTGCGACAGCCTGGCCCCCCCTTGGAGAGTCCGGGGCCAGGGGCCTTGGGAGAGCCCCCAACGGCGGCCGCAGACCGGAGGGCGTCCAGCATCGCCGCCCTGAGGCTGAAGGCCAAGGAGCACGCCGCCCAGCTCACACAGCTCAGCCCCCTGCCTGGGCCCGGCGCCGGGAAGGAGGTGTGTTAGAGACTGACCCGGGACGAACCAGAGACCAAACAGGAAATGCACAAACAGCGCACAGAAAGGCAAGCCCTGCGGGAGGACACCGAGCGCGGACAAGCAGCTTCACTTCAGCGATCACACGGACAGTGGCGAGGCCGTCGGGACTGCCAGCCCATAGCTGCTACTTTTAGGAAACAATCTCTGCCCAGCCTCATTAATAGCATCCTCATGAGTAGAAAAAAAACTTACAAAGTATATTTTTAAATTATTTGCACAATGATGTCAAATGTTTTTTTTGAGGCGGCGATTAGCCCAGAACATCACTTTTTTTGGCTGAAGTGCTCATTCCTCCTCTCCCTGATTTTGTTTCAGTTTACGAATGTTCGCCTTGCTGGTAGGTATGCTATGTTGATCCTCCGGGAGCCCCAGATGGTATTTTTACATTTTTGATTCAGCAAGTTGCATATCGTCTGGGGCAAAGGGGCGTTGTCGCTCGCAGGAGGGAGAGTTCCGTTGAGGCTATAAGGTAACCAATGGACTTAAAGCAAAGCGTGTACCTTGTTTTTTAAAGTTATTTTTACTACCTTCTTTGTCAATAGACCAACCAAGGTTTTTATATCAAACCAAAGGGAAATTACACGGCTAGAATATGGACTGTTCGAGTCAATAAACTGTGATAGTTTAACTATGTAAATACTGTTGTTGTAAAGAACAGAGCTTTGTATATTTGAAATGTTTAAAAAAAAGATTGCACTCTGTGTAGCGTTGTAAACCTGTCTCCTGTATCACCCGCTGTGTTGTAGATATCATAGTTACCCTAGCAAAACATATTTATGTACAAAGAAACGCCGATTAATTTAATTTATTAACTGTAGACGTTTTTAACCCTTCACAAAAGCAGCATCACATCGTATTTTTGTGAGTTTATTGTTAACACTTCTCCTGACGTTCAGGTGAAGAGGTGCCCTTCTGAAAATAAAATAAAAACCAAACAAACAAAACACAATTTAACAAGAAAAGCGTCGACTGGTCAATTCCAAGAGTTGTTACGCCAAAGGAAGAAATGTGAGTGTTTATATACTGTAAAACAACCCGGTTCACACCAGCAATGTGATGCATAGCGGAAGGAGCCTGGCGTACGGACAAGAAATTCTGAAATGCGCAGTAAACTGCTACCTAACATATAATATTCTACAGAGCTTTAAGTGACTAGTATTACCCTAACTAAACGACACTAGATTATTCATCCACCACAGAGAGATGAAAGTCCGAAAGAGAGCTCCGTGACTTTCGTATGTTTAACCTGCAGGGTCCCAACTCCCAACCCACAGAAGCAGCAGGGACACGGACCACCTGGTCTGCCGTACTAGTTTGAGCAAGCTGCCCTTCTTCAACGTGCTGTGCATGAAGGAGGGACTCCTGTCTCGTGTATGCTTTTGAAAGGGTGGCAAGTACAGCAATTCAACAGTTCGTTTGTTTTTGCTAATAAAATTGTGCCTCCATAGAAAATGAATGGCCGGTCTGCATTTCGAGACAGGGGATGAACCGTCCATCATTCGGGTTTCAACGCACCATTTCGTGTTCGCTACTGCTGCTGCTTCATGATCATTCCAAGCATCTCCAAGTGTGTCCAAGGTCAAGGGTTGCGCAGTCCGCGTGCGCAAGAGACCCGCGATCCACCTGTCAGCATACACTGCGCTGCCCGTGAACGGCTGGCAGCGCACCCCGCCAGATGCAGCCCCAGGGCCCTGTTGTCCGTGCCGCAGGGTTCGAGGACGCACAGCGACCACCCTCAGTATTTTGGCAGAGGAGTGTGTGGGTTCGGAGGGGGGGTGGGGGGGTGGCTGTGGACCAAGCACAGGGCTCCCGAGTCCTCGGCTGCAACTCGCAAGGTTAACGTGCGCATTGGAAATGAAAGCGCAGCACACTACACATGAGACTAAAACTAACACTACCCGCTCAAAAACCAAACCGCTCACAATGGCTGTTTGCTCGTACTCTTCAGAAGTAACTCGATAAGTATTAACTACTCCCGCAGGAAGCCATATTTATTGTCAGGTTACTGGTCTTGTTGGGTTGTTTCAATTATCGTATACATAAGGACAAAATGAAATAATGCATTGCGTATCTGTGTTATTCCCCTTTGTTTTCCTCCTGTAACTTGGGCAGAGCGTGTCCTAGGGATTAGGTGTAGCTGCCAGGCACCTGAAACGCGCGTAAAGCGCGAGGGCCGCTGCGTCCCCAGGGCATTGCTCGACACATACAATGGCCACATTGGAGCGAGGGCAAGGCAGAGATGCCCTCTGCGGGAGCTGCTCGCATGCGGCCCAGAAGGAGGCTCACACCTTTAGGGATCTGCCCCTCCACCCAGCGAGGCTCCCAGGGAGGCACCTACCAGCCCCCTACACCCGAGAGTACCACCTAGAAGGCAGTGCCCATCCCCCGCCTAGGGAGCGATGGCGGCAACTAATTGATTGCAATTTTCAGTAATTGATGGTGCGAGAGGGAGTTTACGTCAAGGATGCGCGGTAAAGCACAAATCTTCGGCGCACTCTCGCTGTCACCACCTCCGCTTCATTCACGTTATAACCCGCCAATAGTTTGGAGGCGTTATCCTTCAAGTAGCAGCGAAAAGTCTAAAGAAATGTACAATACAACCAAAGGTTGCGGGCCTTGTGGCAAGCTTGTGGAACCCCTCTCACGGGGCAGGCCTGGACTTCTCACTGCCAACTGGAGTTCCACCGCCCCCCACGAGGTTGTATCCCACTCTATCGCTCCAGCGACTCTCGCTTGGAAAGGGGAAAGACACATCGGATTGTAGAGCAAACATCGGATTGTAGAGAAACGGAGGCACATCCCAGAATGGAGAGAATTTCGCTTTCAGATGTGACAGACCACGCGTCGCTGTTACCGAAACGAGCACAAGAAAGGTGGGGTGCTGCGGACTCGTCAGACATGCTTTGCACACAAGGCAGGACAGCATTACTTGGAAGGGTTTTCACTTCCACGAAGTTGCACCCGACCAATTAGACAAGCCCCTCTTTTCTGGTTGGTTACCCAACGCCCCCAGCAGTCTAAGATAATGCAGAGCGATGATCACATAAGGCTGGCGGACTTTGGACATGGGTACGGTCCACAACCACGCCTTAAAACACACACAACTTCGGTTAAAACACGAAAAGCTACACAGAGAAATGTTGGTTACATAAGGAACCAAGGCTCTTATTTACAAGCCCCTTCTGCAGCAGGTGCGTCACTTCTAAAATGGGGAAAAGTGACGTACTGGTGGCGCCAAGGGCTTCTACATAAGCCCCCAAGAGAGGTGAAACCGAGAACAGCACACGACGTTGATTAATGCAAGAGTGCATTACTCAAGGTCCACGAACCACGCATAGATGAGGTTAGAGCGGTTGGAAGGGTTAGGGAGTGCGGCCAGGTGTCCCCGCCAACCTGAAGCGCCCCGAGATTCAACGGAGGGCCAGAAAGGGGGACAGGGCTGCGGCTCGAAGCCGGTTAGGCAGCGTTGTAAAGCCGGCAGATGGCTCTGTAGCAAGCCCTGGCCGGCCTGTACATCAGCCAGACTCGTGTCGGGTGCGGACAAAGGTTCAGACCTCTGCGAGGGACCCACGCAGTGTCACCCACGGGTTCCTAAACACGTCCTGCCCCAGGCTTGCTTCTCCTGCCCCCACTCATCTACTAAAAACACGAAAGATGCATCTGTGTGGGCTGTTGATCTTATAAAAACTCTGGTACCATTTTTCCCGCCTGGTCAATATCGACCCTCCCACCCTCTTCGGTCGCCGTCTTTATCCCTGTTAATAAAGTCCCGGGAGGATGTGTTTTTTGTTTCCTAGTTTGACCTCTCCATGGAGCAGAGGCAAATCGCGTGAAATTACCTCCAGGGATTATACACAGTGAAAGCTGTGGCCTTGTTTTACAAACCACTAATCCCGGGCCCCGCTGACGCCGCAGACAGCACCCCCTATTCTCCAGCTGCACACACCTAATTATGCATTTAATACCCCCACCCGCCTTAAATATCGCCCCGAGAGCCCGGCCTTGCACTACCACACATTTCGCACGCCATGCTTTACAACTTCACAGCAGCTTTTTCAAGAAGTATTTTAGAGCGAAGAAAATTATGTTCTCTGGTTCCATTTCGTAATGAGCCACTGGACCGTTATCTAAGGGGATGCGGTGCTCAGAGCGCTGAAATCTGATTGTATTTATTATGAATGGATAGCATAAAGTAGGAGTTCGCTTACAGTGTCCCCGACCCACTGCACTACTTCACATGCTCCAAGCTCGTGACCCCCTGCATTGCTTCACGAAGCATAGGGTGGTCCCGTGGGCTGTGATCCCCCCCCCCCCCGCTTCACGTAGCCTGGGGTGGTCCAGTGGGCTGTGAGCCCCCCACCCACTGCTTCACGTAACATAGGGAGGCCCCGTGGGTTGTGACCCCCCCCTGCACTGCATCACGTAGCATAGGGAGGCCCCGTGGGTTGTGACCCCCCCCCCCACCCACTGCTTTACGTAGCATAGGAAGTCCCCTTAGGCTGTGACCCCCCCCCCTCCCCGCACTGCTTCACGTAGCATAGGGAGACCCCGTGGGTTGTGAACCCCCCCCCCCCCCTGCACTGCTTCACGTAGCATAGGAAGTCCCCGTGGGTTGTGACCCCCCCCCCTCCTGCACTGCTTCACGTAGCATAGGAAGTCCCCGTGGGTTGTGACCCCCCCCCCCCCCCCCCTGCACTGCTTCACGTAGCATAGGAAAGCCCCGTGGGCTGTGACCCCATCCACTGCTTCACGTAGCATAGGAAGGCCCCGTGGGTTGTGACCCCCACTGCATTGCTTCATGCAGTCTCGCGTGGTTAGTGACCCACTGCAATTTGTCTCCACCTCACGCCCATATGGGGGCGAACCACTGCACCTCTTTCCGTGGCTTACACAAGCCCATGTGAGTTGTGACCAGTGCACTTTTTGATAAACGGCACAGGCGTCCACAGGGTGGGGCACCCCACGCAGACCCATGGAGGCGGATTACTGTGTCCTGTCCAGATGGCGTTGAGCTGAGGCATACCTGCTTGAGATTGTCGCATAAAAATGAGGTGAATTAAAAATACAGACAAAAAAAGTGTTGGCGGCAAAGATCCAACAGTGGTACCTGTAAGTAACATCATCAATGTGGATACAACGTACTGGAAGAAACACATAAACACCCGCAGAACCGATAATATTGGGCATGCCCCGCAGTTTTTATATATTTTAAAGGTTTGAAGACAGCTGCATAGTACTGTGGCATGCGATAGCGTCACGCGCCCCTATCGAGGTGCCGTGCAAAAGCTAAAATGCTCCTGATTGCCATAAAAAGCTGCCGGCACATTCAAGGGCAGCGCTTCTTACAAATCTTTTCGTGGTAGCCCACTCGGCTTTGGACGCACGTGTGTCAAGTATACAAAGTACACATGCCAAAGGTATGTTATTATAAGCTTAAAAACCAAGGTACAACAAACACCACACAATACATAGATTAGAAGAAGGCGTGACGCAGCAATAAGCGCACGCCGCCTTTAAATTCAATAGGTCTCCTCGGAATCTGAATAGGACAACCCTTCTCCACAGACGCCCGTTGAGGGCTCACTCTTTTCACAAAATAAAACCCAAGCAAGCTGCGCGCGTCTCCAAATTTACCAAGACCAAAGTTCAGTTGGTGGAAAGACGGCTCTCCTGAGCCCGACCCTTCTCTATGGCCGGGCAGGCGGCCCGCGGTGTTACAAGGGAAGCCCGCAGCGGCCGCCGCAGGCTGCATCCGCGCAGCAGAAAACTGCAGACTCCTTTGGTGGGGGAGGGGTGGGGGAGGGTTTGGGCAGGGCCAGCCCCCCCCGGCAGAGCCTTAATTCTCCTCTCTTTGCTCTCATCCAATTAGTGCAGTGTATTAAGCGGTTTATCATCTCATAGCCAGCCATTGAGGGAAACAAGGCGAACACTTTGCAATAGAGCCCGCTCTCCTTTGACACCCTCAGGTACTTACATATTCCACTGTGCAATGAATAATAGGGGGAGAATAGAGCACTAATTCCCTCATCAAAGGCTGCCTTGTCTGCTGCTTTGCTCAACAACACCATTCTGATCAAAAGAAAAGCAATAAAGCTTAGCATAACAAAACGAAACCTACTTATTAGCTTAGTGGTTAAATTAATGCCGAGCCCTTGCTATTCAGAGAGCACGGTTTTCAACACTGCCTCCAGCAACCCGACAATGCTGCTTTGGGGGACGGAGGAATGTTAAGCTGAAATCTGAAGCTGCCATAGATGAGTTAATCTATGAAACAAGTGCCAGCAGAAGGACAATTAAGAAATATTTAGTCCATATACATAGGGTACACGGCAGGTCGGTCATTGATTTATTTCTTTGGGTGGCGAGGTGTACAAATCTTGCATGTTTTAGATCACTGTCTACGAGTCACACTATCTTAGACAATCACAACAAAGAACCGAATACTCCTAGCCATGTGGTGCATGCAAGAAATGAAAAAAGCTGCATAGAGGGCAGGAACAAAAACATAATCGCCATATATTTTGACATTGCGCAAATCACAGAGCATTATATGTGCCCAACCTCACGGAGGGCCTTTACCAAGCACAAGGGCTGTGACATAGCTTGGAAGGGTAAACATTTTGTCGTTGTTTGCATAGCGCCAACCTGCCCCAAGAGCATGAGAGCCCTCTACAACAGAACAGACAACCAAATACAGGCTATTTTATATCACTGTTGAGTGCAGGAAGGAGACATGACTAAAAGAGAGGTCTGTCTGGAATGAGTCATGATGCAATCATTTCCCTCAAACCGGTAATAAACTGCGTAATATATACACACACCAGCTCCATATATGGTTTCTGCCATTGTATATTTTTAATGTGTGCTTCTATTTAACAAAGCGGTACAAAAGGGGGTGGTAATGGACGGAGCATCTGAATCAATCAAACACTCGCACCCAGTCAAAAGATCTGGGTTTAATCCATCACCGTTCTTTAGCCCACTCTGCCACCCCAGTTCAGACATGGCTATATGCAAATCAGTCGGACCCTGTGCCTCATGGGAACAGTCCAGCCCGAACTGCCAAGCCATGCCTTCCCTGGACCGGAAACAAGCTTCCGAGGTCCGGTTTCTGGCATTACAGCCGTCTTCAGCCAGGCTTGCTTGAATCCAGTGGCAAAGTGAGCAAGGGACTCACATCTGAGCATACCCTGCCAACTTATGGCCAATAAAGCGGTACAAAAGGGGGTGGTGATGGACGGAGCATCTGAATCAATCAAACACTCACACCCCCCTTTGTACCTCTATTTAACAAAAACATATTCCAATCCAATCCAATCCGAAAATTCTTTATTTCGGCCTTTCAGACCATAAAAGATACAATTCAATTCAATTCAAAAGTGCTTTATTCGAGTGTTACTCATAAAAGCAGACAAACAAACACATAATAAAATACAATTAAATGACATAGTCGAATATGACTTAAGCACATACACTTTAAAAAGACAATTAAAAAACATTTCATCCTATTTTGTACAATCCAAGGTGCAAAGTTCATAAAAAACAGATTAAAAAAAAGCAATCCAATATCACTGCTAAAAATCAATATGATATTTAAAATTTGTTCACCAGATAAGACACCTTGCATGGGAACAGAGAATAGATAATCTAGCAGTCTCTGTTCAACTAAGCAGAGAGTAGTTACCCTACTAGCAGTCTCTGCCTAATTACCCACGCCCACCCCAAATACTTTGCAGTTGCTATTATAATCCAGTTTAAGGAGGTAGATTTTACAATGCGTAGAGCTACCATACTACTTTTAGTACCCAGGTTTCTACACATAGGAGCCAGCCAAACACGTCTAGGAGCGGAATATGCATGACAAGAGAACAAAAAGTGACCCAACGTTTCCTTTCCTTCCCCACATACTGGGCAGGTAGCTGGACCTCCATCTCTCCATTTTGATGTTAAGTTACGTAGAGGTAGAGAGCCAGCCCTCATTTGGAAAAGCAGCTTCCTATCCATGGGTTTCGTTATGAAATCCCAATACATTTCGTACGTAGGAAATAGCTTAGCTTCAAGGAAAGCAGTCGTCATAGACCCATTATTATTGCTAAGCAAACTCCTATTTTCAACCTGTTCCCAGAAAAGATTTTTTATAAATAACTTAGATGGAAAGGATGACCCGGTTGGATCGGACCACAGTTCGTTTAACCCTAGTTCACATAATGCTGATTTTAATGATCTGAACCATCTGATTTTATGAAATCGGTCTGCTTTGATGACATCAGCAAACCCCGCTGCATAATGTGACAACTCAGGGGTGGTCCAAATTCTACGCCAATATAATATCGGACGAAGTTTGCACATTGCCGAGATTTCTTTCCTACCAAGGTCATATCTGAGAGGCAAAAGGGGGCTGCTCTGTGGGGTGCCTGTTAGTTTCCGAAGGAAGTTATTCTCTGATGTCTGTAACTCCTGGAGGTTTTCTTGCCCCCACAACTCTGCCCCATACAATGCTGACCCTATTGCCTTTGCCTCATATATGATCAAGGGGGGTTTGATTGGTTTGGTCAGTGATTGACTGTGCTCCTTAATGATGGTACCAGCCAATTGTTTGTGTCTTAACACTGCAATGTTTAAGTGTTGGTTCCATCTATTATCATTAGAAATGTGAATCCCCAGGTACGTAAAAGAATTTACTACTTCGAGGTAACGCCCACTCATGGATATTTTAGATTTAAAATTTCTACAGGGATTAAAAACCATGAGTTTTGTTTTAGCTGCGTTTACCTCCAGGCCGTGGTCGCTACAAAACTTGTCAAAAATTACCAGTGCCTTTTGCAGACCGCTAGGGGATTTCGATAAAATTAGGGTGTCGTCTGCGAACATTAAAATAGGAACTTTTGCACCTGCAAGGGAGGGAGCATCCAGAGGCTGGGATTGCATGCGGGAAACAATTCCGTTAATAAAAAGTGTAAACAATGTTGGTGCCATTGAACAGCCCTGTCGAACCCCACGCTCAACAGGGAAATCGACAGTGCCGTTGCCATAGCCACCCCATTGAATTTTAGCATAAGTACCCTCATGGAGTCTCATGATCAAGGTCAGAATGGTCATTGGGACCCCCAGAGCTGCCAGCACCTCCCACAATTTTGCCCTCGGCACCAGGTCGAATGCAGCCCGTAGGTCAACAAATGCTGCGTAAAGACTGCATCCACCCAGTACCACGGTCCTCCACTGTATCAATTGGAAGCGGAAGACCTGGTCCACAGTGCTTGTTGCTCTGCGAAACCCGGCCTGAAAGGGAGATAAAACATTCTGCTCCTCTGCCCAATCAAGCAAGTTACAATAAAAACATTCGACATTTAAAAGACATCCGCCCTGCTGCCTCCAGAAGCGGATCGCTCCCCCTGCTCCTCCCGTGGTATCGTACCTGCTTGCTGCATACTGCCTCGCTATTAATTATATTTGATCACCTAGCTACGCCGCGCTCTGCACAGCGGCTGTGCCTTGCTATCCATTTTAATTTGATTATAATTGTGGTGTGCTCCGTAATTTTGCCTGCACAGCGCTTAGTAGCCTGAATCTTGTATAGCGCTTTCCTCTGCTGTCCTGCACTATTCTTGCCCTCATAGCGCTCCAGTGTCAGTATTGACCTCATTGTTGGGAACCCTCGCAGCATTTGTTGACCAGAGCGCCATTTGGTGTTTATTTTCGGCCCGTCCCAGACCCTCCCTGCACCTCGCTCCCGCCTCCCACCCGCCCCTCCCACCCACAGAGTTACAGGCTGCGCTCACCCTCGGGGAGAGCTGTGACCGCCCTGCTGCCTCCAGAAGCGGATCGCTCCCCCTGCTCCTCCCGTGGTATCGTACCTGCTTGCTGCATACTGCCTCGCTATTAATTATATTTGATCACCTAGCTACGCCGCGCTCTGCACAGCGGCTGCGCCTTGCTATCCATTTTAATTTGATTATAATTGTGGTGTGCTCCGTAATTTTGCCTGCACAGCGCTTAGTAGCCTGAATCTTGTATAGCGCTTTCCTCTGCTGTCCTGCACTATTCTTGCCCTCATAGCGCTCCAGTGTCAGTATTGACCTCATTGTTGGGAACCCTCGCAGCATTTGTTGACCAGAGCGCCATTTGGTGTTTATTTTCGGCCCGTCCCAGACCCTCCCTGCACCTCGCTCCCGCCTCCCACCCGCCCCTCCCACGCTCCGCCCCCTCCACTATCCATTTATGGACAGATGGACCCACGCGCAGCGTCCACGCGCTACGGCCACGCCGAGGGTGCGCCAAAGGTAAGCCCGTCTACGCCCGTCCGCGCCTGGACCGCGCCCAGCGCCAGACCCCCTGCCCCTCGCGCCGCCCAGCCCTCCCGCATTACCTACGATGCCACCACCCTCCTAGCCCTTAACCCCGGCCGCTCCCCCAACTGCGTCCAAGCCGCTCCTGGACACACCCATGGACCTTTCTCCTGTTACTCCTGCAAATTCAGCGGCACCGACATCTACTCCGCTACGACCACTCCACAGACTCCCGACCCCAACCACCTACAATTCATCCTTCTCAACACCCGCTCGGTCCACAGACACGCCATTGACCTATGGAATCTACTAGACACCATCTCTCCAGACGTCGCCTTCCTAACAGAAACATGGATGAACGCTTCCTCCGCCCCAGACATCACCATTGCCATCCCTGAAGACTATAAGATCACACGCAAGGACCGTACCGGCCACACAGGAGGAGGAATCGCTATCGTCCATAAGAAATCAATCCGCATCTCAACCAGCTCTGACGCCAACCTCGCCAACTCCGAACACCTTCACTTCCAAATACACATCGACCCCAAGACCACACTCAGAGGCACCCTCCTCTACAGACCACCAGGACCCCGCGCAAAATTCAGTGAAGACATCACGGACTTCATCACTCCACACGCGCTCCCCTCCAAAGATTACATCCTTCTGGGAGACCTCAACTTTCACCTTGAAAAGATCAACGACCGCAACACCACCACCCTCTTGGACAACCTCGCCAACCTCGGACTTAAACAACTAGTCACTTCCCCCACCCACATCGCAGGTCACACACTCGACCCCATCTTCACCTCCAGCAATCATGTCTCCTTCAGCCACACTACGGATCTCCTCTGGACTGACCACAGCTGCGTTCACTTCACCTACAACAAGCCGAAACCCACCAACCACCTCCAACCAACTCTGCAAAGAAACTGGAACAAAATCACCACTGACCAGATCTCCGCATCGCTCCTTCTAAACACCCCAGCCCACTCTTCTAACCCAAACCAAGCCGCCGCCAACCTCACCCTATGGTTATCCAACACCGCCGACACCTTAGCACCACTGAAAAAACGTCAAAGCAAACCTGGCAACAAAAAGGCCTCATGGTTCAATGATGATCTTAAGAAGTCCAAGAAACTCTGCCGCTCCCTTGAAAAGGCCTGGAAAAAAGACCCAACCACTAGCACCAAGGACGCCTTCAAAAACGCCACCCGCACTCACCACCAACTAATCCGAAAGGCCAAGTAAACAGCATTCAAGGATCGACTCGACAACAACGCCCACAACAGCAAGGAACTTTTCAACATCGTCAAGGAATTTTCCAATCCCTCGGCCAACTCCAACGACATCACCCCCTCTCAAGCCCTCTGCGACTCCCTAGCCTCATTCTTCCACAACAAGATTGCAGACATCCACAACAGCTTCGACAACCAACCCGGAGACCATCCCACCCAACCATTTGCTGAACATTCTCCCCCCGTGAACACCCTTAACGACTGGAATCCAATCTCCACTGAGGACACCATCCGCCTGATGAATTCCATCCACTCAGGATCCCCCACAGACCCATGTCCTCACCACATCTTCAACAAAGCAGACTCCGTCATAGCACTGCACCTCCGACACGTCATCAACTGCTCCTTCAACTCCGCCACCTTCCCAGAACACTGGAAACACGCTGAACTCACCGCCCTTCTGAAGAAACCCACAGCGGACCCCACCGAACTCAAAAATTACCGCCCCATTTTGCTCCTTCCATTCCCGGCCAAAGTCATCGAGAAAGCTGTCAACAACCAGCTCGCCGCTTTCCTCGAAGCCAACAAATCTCTCGACTCCTCACAATCTGGCTTCCGAGCAAAACACAGCACTGAGACCGCCCTCATCGCAGCAACAGACGACATTCGAACTCTACTGGACAATGGAGACACAGTCGCCCTCATCCTCCTCGACCTCTCTGCAGCATTCGACACAGTCTGCCACAGCACCCTTTTACAACGCCTCAATAACATCGGAATACAAGGAAAAGCACTTGAATGGATCACCTCATTCCTCACCGGAAGAACCCAGAGAGTCCGCCTTCCACCATTCAAGTCCGAGGCCACTGAAGTCATCTGTGGCGTACCACAAGGATCCTCACTCAGCCCCACCCTCTTCAACGTATACATGAGCCCCCTCGCGGCCATCGCCCGCCAACACAACCTCAACATCATCTCTTACGCGTATGACACTCAACTAATCCTTTCTCTCACCAATGACCCCAGCACCGCCAAAACTAACCTACACGAAGGAATGAAATAAGTTGCCGAATGGATGAAACAAAGCCGTCTGAAACTGAACTCAGACAAAACAGAAGTCCTCATCTTAGGTACATCCCCCTCTGCATGGGACGACTCTTGGTGGTCGGAAGCCCTTGGAAAAGCACCCATCCCGACTGACCACGCACGGAACCTAGGCGTCATCCTGGATTCTTCACTCTCAATGAACAGACAAGTCGGCGCCGTATCCTCATCCTGCTTCAACATTCTTCGCATGCTCAAAAAAACATTTCGCTGGATCCCCACCGAAACCAGGAAAACAGTCACCCATGCTCTGGTCACGAGCCGACTGGACTACGGAAACACCCTCTACGCAGGTACTACCGCTAAACTCCAGAAGAAACTCCAACGAATCCAAAACGCCTCAGCCAGGATCATATTAGACATCCCGCGCAACGAACACATCTCTGGTCACCTGAAAGACCTCCACTGGCTACCCGTCAATAAGAGAATCACTTTCCGACTGCTAACACACGCACACAAATCACTCTACGACATCGGACCGGAATGCCTCAACTCACGACTGTCCTTCTACACCCCCTCCCGCCAACTACGTTCTTCCAACCAAGCCCTTGCCACTGTACCTCGCATCAACAAGACCACCATGGGAGGCAGATCCTTCTCATACCTGGCTGCTAAAACATGGAACTCACTCCCCGCTCACCTTCGCCTTACCCAGAACCACCTAGCATTCAGAAAGCAACTTAAAGCGTGGATATTTGACAAGTAATCCTCCTCCCCTTCCTAAGCGCCTTGAGACCCTCTGGGTATGTAGTGCGCTATATAAATTCTCTGACTTGACTTGACTTGACATACAATAAAAACATGCCAAAGTTACAAATTCATTTCCTTGGGGAATCTGAACATGGGTAGGAGTTAACATTACAATTCATATCAGTGTTCAGTCTTTTGCTAATTTTCTCCTTATCTGCCACATAGCCATTATGAACTTGGCAACTGCAAAGACTATGTGGGGCAGGGTGCTTGTTTTCAGTATTCTGTATGAGCGTAAATAGTTCCTTATGCCCAAGTTCCTGCATAATGGCACTTGCCAATATTTCCTTGCTCTATTGTAGGCTGGGCAAAAAAACAGAACGTGAATTTCCTCCTCATCATGATTACTGCACCCTGGACAGATTTTGGCATCCCTCATTGTCCATTTAAAAGTAAAGGTTTTGATGGGCAGAGTGCCTAACCTACATTGAATAAACAATTTTCTTGCTAGAATGGGAAAAATGATGTCCATAAAACCTTCAAATTGATAAGAATTTTTGGAATCCAAGAATTGTTCAGTTAAAATGCCATTATTGGGTGCACACACCAGAGAAAGTAGACTTTTCTCCTTGTATATTTCAACCAGTTTTTTGCGGGAGACCCTTTGACAACCTTGTTCAGGAAACTCCCATAACTCAGGGAGTCTCAGACGGTACAGTTCTCTCTTTATAAAGGCCAACCACGGGATTCTGTCACGCTGGTTCAGATTTATTACATGGATAAGGTCTTGCCTATAATGTGCAAGCTCGCCGGTGGTCCAGAGCCTTAGCGGTTTTAGTTCCAGATCCTCGCCTATCGAGGGGAGACCCACATCTAGTCTTAAGGGAAGCAAGGGTGTGCCACGGGGAGGGCCAGGAGACGTCTGCGGAAGTTATTTTCTACTCTGACAAGTTCTGTCCCAGCTTTGTGCCCCCATAACTCACTACCGTAGGATGCGGCCGCTTTGGCTTGTGCTTTCTACATCTCTACTGCCGGGCTAATGGGTTTGAAGGTAGATGTGTTTGCAACCTTCAATATTGCCCCCGACAATTGAGACAACTTTAACCGCGATCTGGCTATCTGAGGGTCCCAGGATAAGTTCTCATGTAGGGTTACCCCCAAGTACTGGAACGTTTTTACCCTTTCCAGTCTTGCTGAGCCCAGTGTTGGATCAGGTCTGCTTTTGGGGGAGGGGTTGAATATCATGAATTTGTTTTTTTCTGTATTGATCTCTAGACCGTGTTGCCTACAGAAAACACCAAACCCATCTAATATCCGTTGGATCCCCATTGGGGATTTGGAAAGCAGGAGGGTGTCGTTGGCAAACATGATAGCCGGTACCCTCCTGCCTGCCAACAGGGGAGCGTCATTGTCCCTGACATTGTCAAGATAGGATATGACACTGTTAATGAAGAGGCAAAACAGGGTTGGCACCAAAACGCAACCCTGTCTTACCCCTCTGAGAACTGGGAACCTAGATGACAGCGCTCCATCCCTCCCACACCTAACCTGAGCAAAGTTGTTGTCATGGAGCCTAATTATGGCATGTAGTAGATGGGTAGGAACACCCAGCTCCTTTAGGACCTCCCATAGTTTCTTGCGGGGAACCAGATCAAAGGCGGACCTCAGGTCCACGAACACCATGTGCAGCCTCCCCCCCTCGATCCTCACAGTTTTCCAATAGAGGAGAACGAGGCGGAAAATCTGATCCATGGTGGACGTGTTTTTCCTGAAGCCCGCCTGGAGGGGACTCAGGATCTCATTCTCCTCCATCCAGTCTAGAAGGTTGTCCAGGAGAAGGCGAGAGAATAATTTTTGAGGGACGTCTATAAGGCTGATCGGCCTGTAGTTGGCAGAGAGCAGAGGAGAGCCCTTTTTAAAGATAGGTACTATCTCTGTGGAGAAGTGTGGCTCAGGGGTTAGAGGCGGCAGACCCGGAAGCTGAGATCGGCCCTGGACCAGGGTTCAATTCCCCGCCTCGGCGGGTCTTGGGCTCAAAAATTCCACGGACTCGATAATTCTCGCTCCGGTGCCTTCTCGACTCACGGGTTCACACTCTGCGACTCTGGGCAATAGCTTGCTTAATCTCCACAACGGCCCCTCGCGGCGGGATGCCTGGCTTTCACCTTGTGGATACCCTGCCGGGGTTATCTCACAGGGGAATACCAGGACGGGTTCCCTAAGCAAGCGCCGGGAAACCCTTTGTGGGTAGCTGTGCGCTATATAAGCTCAAATACATTTACATTTACATTTCTGCCCCCAGCCAAGTACAGGGGATCTCCATACCTCCCACGATGGAATTAAAAAGGATAAGGAGGTACAGGCCCCAGATCTCTGGATGATGTTTAAAAAGATCGCCAGGCAATCTGACAAGTCCCGGGGCCTTCCCCAACGCCAGTCTCCCTATTGCACTAACTACCTTTCCCAGAGTAAATTCTAGTCCAACTACAGGGTCATGTAAGGCATCAGTGGCCACATCATTAGCAAATTCAGGGGTATCTAGGTACAATTTGCTAAAATGGGCTTCCCAGACAGAAGCTGCTATGTTTGGCTCCACTGCACTTTTTGGTTCTCCTGAGCCGGTGTTAACCAAAGACCAACATTTTCTAGAATCCCTCGCTTCTAGTGCTAGGGAGAGGTCCTGCCATCTATTCCAGTCCCATTCAGACTTTGCTTGTGCCATGGCTTCCCTGTATTTCCGCCTAAGCTCAGGTACCTTACCCTTATTAGTACCTGATTTTATTGTGGCAATTAGCTCTGTCTTTATCTTTTTACAGGAGGAATTATACCAGGTTAAGGTTCGAGTCTTTTTCTTCCTTGGCACCACCACCGGGTAGAAAACCTCTCCTAGGGTTTCCACTAAATCTGTATGGATTTGGGCTAATTTCTCATTAAAATCTGGGGGTCTAGGCTGGTTGATCAGTCTGTCCATTTCATCCAGCTTGGGAAGCGCTCGTTCATAGATTGAGTTTACCAATTTGCCCCATCTTACCCTGCGTCTGTTGGAGCTAAGAATCAGATTCCCTGGGTCTTCACTGGAATCGGTGGATAGTGGCCCAGCAGCAGGTGCGGGATGAACCATGTCTAATGAAAGTGCGTTGTGGTCACTATCTGTTCTTTCAATGACCCTAAAATCCTGAACCTTAAACCAAAGGCCTGTGTCTACAAAAATGTAGTCCAGGCGCGATTCGTGGTCCTTCCTATTGAAGGTACACGATGAAGGGGTGTCAGATGGGGTGTGCCCATTACAAGCCCTTAGCGCAAAGTTCAGAGTAAGGGACATAATTTGCACTGCAAGAGGGGACCAAGATTTAGGATGAGGGGATTGGCATGGCGGGACCCTCCAGTAATCATCTTCAGCAGTTAGGGCACCCTCCTTCAAACCTTCCAAGGGTTCAAACTGACAATTAAAATCTCCACCCATCACTATATTAAAGTCGATGGGGAGTTGACCCAAGAATGACGAGAGATCGTCCAGTGTAGATGATTCCATGGACGCACCAACTGGGCGAGAGTACACATTAATGATTGCCAGATTGGAGACATTGGGCCATTTAAGTAGAACACATTGTATGTACATTCTCCGCATTACACCCAATATGACTGGCCACCCAGACCGCCAGACTACCTGAAGGCCTCCCTTTACCACTCCACTTAGCTTTAATTTCAAAGATTGCATAACCTGCTCCATGCAGGGGTTCCCTGGCCCAGGTCTCTTGTAAGAGACAGATGTCACTGCTGCCTACTAAGGAATCCCAATCATGTGTATCTATTTTATTGGCAATACCCGCCACATTCCAGGAGAGGACCTTCATGATTCCTACTGGAGTCTTTGATACCAACCCCCTGATCATCTCAGGAGCGGTACCCGACGGTGCAACTTCGGGGCCTTGCAGTGTTGTTCCCAAAATAGGTGGGGCTACGGATGCTAATTTAGGACCAGGTGGACTCGGAAGTAAGTTATTTACTCGGCCCCGGGAGCTGGTAGAAATTAAGCTCTCCCGGTGGAATGCATCAGGGTCTCGAGTGGTGGTATCAATTTCATCTCTCCCTGTCTCCTGTCCTATAGTTTCACCAACAATACTTTGGGTGTACCCGGAAGATGCACCCTTCTGGAGTCAGTCAACCTGATCAAGGCAACTGAATCTGTTGGGGTGTACATAGTTGCCATGAACGGGGATATCATTGCGGGTGGGCCTATATCTTGACCCATCAACAGCAAATCCCACCCATGTCCAACCATCGTCCCTCCTCATAGTCAGATCTCGTACATTGGGATAGAAGAACGACAGGGGGACCAATTCTATGGATGTGTTTCCTGAACTCCCAAGCCAATTACAAATGTACATGGCAACCTGTGGACTCTTAAAGCTTACAATTATACAATCCCCCACATTTTTCTTGACAGTGTACCCAACCCATGGGACCCTTCTAACCATAAGTACTTCTCCTCTTAAGATTGGTGGTAGGGGCCTTTGGACATTTATTGTACCTCTATTTAACAAAAACATATTCACTAGATCCAGGACTCAAGGGGTTACATTTGTGCAGAAGGGTAAAATCACAACAAAGAGACCTTGTTATTAATATGAGAGTTGTTTACCCCCGTAAGTAATTGTTGCATGCAGTCTGTAGGCACTAAGAAGTATTCTTCTTATGCCTATTTGCTGTACTGCAGTAATAGACTCCAATGTAACCATTGTACTATAGTAATACATGTGCAGGGAACAAGGAACAGAGCTTCAGTAACGCTCTTTCTGGTGGATACTCTATCGAAGTGTACATTCCTCACCTTGAGAATATCCCCAGATGCCATAAAGTCCAGAAGATGTGTTGGCATAACGCCTGCTCACCAGTAGGTGGCATTGTGCGACTCCACCTAGACTCAGTTCCAACCAGGAAGGGACAGCTGTAGCTGCATATAAGTGCCACTCAAGCACAAACATATCACTTTCTTTTTTGAGGCTGCCCAGCACCAGGCTCTCAGGGAGAGGTGTTAGGAGAGGAAGGCTGGGTCACCTGGGGCTGGGGGGTGCAGCGGTCAATCCCTCGGTGCACAGGAGCCCCTTTGCAAAGTTTCACGTGGGTGAGGGTTTCGTTAAAGGGGAGCATAGGTCCAGATGAGCCCGCCCCAGTGTGAAGCACCTCTGTCCACCCAGCCCCTCATACCAGTTGTCACCATCAGGGTTCTCAAGAGGACCATACACCTCTTACTCATCTTTCCCTTCAGGAGGGTAGGAGCCGCCAAGGGCTGAAAAGTCCAGGGAATGTGGCCTGGATGGCACCAGCATTGTTGTTGTGTGGCACTAGGAGGGCAGCAGGGTGATCATCGGCTCATGTTCGAATGGTGCTATGGCCCCCGGAGCTAGCACAGGGAGAGATGGATCCGGAATGGGTGGAGGCACCCGTAGGTGCTTTGGTCCGGATTGGGGGCAGATTCAGGGGGCCCAGGTGGTATTGAGGGCAAGCCTGCCAACTGTAACCCAGCAGGGGCAACTCTTGGCTCCAGGGAGCCTGAATGCATTCCAGAGAGAGTCAGTGGCCCAAAGAGAGTCTCATTGGCCCAAAGATAGGTTGCATAGCGTCATACAATTTTTTGACTCGGGCAGGCATCCGGCTGACAATGGCTCCGCAGGCGCTGTGTGGGAGCAGGTTCAGGAAGCACAATGTCAAGAAGGAGAAGCCCAAGAGCACTTTGATGACAACATCTTGTGCTTTTTAGACTTACCTGATTGAAGTAGAAAGACAACGGGAAAAGCACCAAGATCTTCTACCGGAGCGAGAATAGAAGTGGCACAGAGCATTGTTTGCTGCACATCCAGGAGCTTTATTTCCCTCTCTCATTGCCTTCAAGTGTTTTGACTTAGAACAGGCGCAGGCCTTGGGTTCGTGCCCCCCCCCCCTCCCCTCCCCCCCCAGGCACCAGAGATACACCAAGCAAGCATCAGACATCTGCCTGTGGCAGTCCTGGCAAAACTTGAACCCCGAGGGTTTTGCAGGGGACATGCCTTAGGGCCCGGTCCCCCCAGGACGTCCCCCGCCCCAACCTCATGCAATCCCACAATCAAAACTTGCCAGTCCAAGAGTGTGGGTAAAACGGCCATGTTTAATAACCATCAAACATTCATAAACATGACAAAAACATTTATAACATTCACATTTATAAAGTCAATATTCACACTTTTAATATTTACAAGTATTACCACTGATCATAACCACCGGTTATGCACTATCTACTTACTCCAGCACCAAGGGGCCCTCTGGCTCGCCACTCCTATCCGAGAACCACGAAAGGCGCAAATCACCTGCGTCCTTGAGCGGTGAGCCAGCAGCCCTTGGTCCTTGTCCATCATTCCAGGGGCCCACCCCACTACCACCAGGCTGCCGAGGAGGCAAATGTGACCTGGCGCCCTTGCCTCCCCAGTCTCCATTCTCACTGGGGAGAGCTTACCGTCTCTCCCCTCAGTGCTGGCCTCGGGAGCAGGCCTCCCGTTAACCCTGCAAATCAATGTTCTGTGGTCTCTTTTCCACCACAAGGGTGACCAGGGCCCACAGGTCCTTCACCCTCCCCACCTGCGAATACGTTTTGAACAAAAGACCAGATCCCCTTTATCCATACGTCTGTGCCAATATCCGACAAATGAACGCCGTCTTTGTGAAACATCATATCCCTGTGATCAGTTTGTGTGGAATGTGACACAAGGGCCCCGGACCTGAGCACAACTTGGCTAATTCACCATGGACTTCAAGCAGCAGACGGATGGGATGCTGCACCACTGTCTAACTCGTTGAGCGGATGACACCAACACTACGGATAGATTGCCCACTGTACTGTACCGACTCAGGCTAAGGGTCTTCGGCCTTGAACACAGAACTGCCAAATAACCCCCCCCCCCACACTCCTGTCTTGAGAAAGACCCGCCTTGACCACCGACGGGGGCACCTCAGGGTCGCAACTTCAACGCTTATCTTTGGCCCAGCATCACCAGGATTCCACCAAGAAAAATAGGGATCCTTGGCTAAAAATCAGGAGCTGGCCACTGAAACACTTGTATATATCTGTATATATGAAATTGGTTCCACTGTATATATCTTTCACCTTTTGAGCACTACACACAAATGTCACTCAATTGCACTTTAACACTTATTTTGACAGTCTACCCATGTATTGTATGATATATCATTGAATGACGTATTTCTGATAAAAAGAATGAATACAACCAGTTGATCTTATGACTTATTTGTTAAGCATTAATTTCCACAAGCTGTGTATTTCAGAGAGCGTTCACCCCAGAGTGCATTAATAGCAGTGTTAAAGTTACCCAGGTTCTGAGGGACACAGGGTCACCCCTTTTCTTTAACTAATTCACCATTGAGGCGCCTCACCGACAGGTTCAGAGCTCGAGATCTGACTCCAGTGGTCCATGTCCGGCGAGGTATCATACACGACCATGCATTACGAGCATGAGGAAATGCTCCCCGGATCCAGGCGAATTCAGTCAGTAAGGCTTCCTTGACTGCCATGCGTCCCAACTCCACCATGTCGTTGCCACCCAAATATAGGATCATCAAATCCGGGGACTGATGTCCCTCGTGCACCCTCGTCTCCTCAACCAGCTGCCGCAGCTTCCGAATTCGCAGACTGCCAACACCGCGCCATAGGAATAACGCCCTCTTTAAACCCGGTGGTTTTGACACTCGCTTCTGCCTCAGCCGCACTGTGGCCCGCCGCACGAACGAGTGTCCCAACACCCATGTCATCTTTGAGGACATACTAATAGCAGGAATGGAAATGGAAACGTCAGCATGGTCAAATCAACATATCTGTCCCGTATCCTACATTAATTCGGGCCGCACATAGCGCTTAAAACAGGTTGATGACCAGCGCCCCACCTTCCTGACCGCTTCAACTGGTAAGCCTGCCCCTGCTGGCAGTGTTGCTGCCCCAATTCTTAATGAATGTGAAGAATACCCCTTAGAATCCAGACCCAGACACGCCAGCGCCCGCCCAAACACGGCCCTGAATTGGTACTGCGACAAGCAATCTCCCTGCTCATGTATGAACAGGGCTTGTCCACTACACACTGGGCGGATCGGCAAATATGCTTTCATTCTAGATACTGGGCACCTATTCTCTCCTTGCACAGGACCCAAGCAAATTGTAGCCCCCCTACCCAGCTGATCTTTCTTGGATTTCCTCAAAACCACCACCAAGTCCCCTTGGACTAAGTTTGTGTCCTGCCACTGGAGTCCTCCTGCGTGATCTAACTTGAAGGCCCCTACCAATTCCCCCAGTCTAAAGGCCCCATAAAAGGCTAAGGTAAAAACAGCCCCGAATAAGACGCTATCGTAATAAGAAGAGCAAATTGTTTGTAATACCCCCAGAATGTCGCCCAGGTTTTTTCCATACAAAGGCCTTCTACTGTCTTTTTTTACCCCTTCTAGCCTGGCCCATCCTGATAGCGCTTTCCTCACTACAAAAGCTGAGCTGGGGTCCTGTTACCCCGCCAATTTAGCAAAAAAGCCTATTGCCGACACATGTGCTCTAGCATAAGACACTGGCCTTCCTTGCTCCTTCAGAGCTAGTAGAAATTCGCAGAGCCCCCCTGTAGAAACAAGCATTGGAAATGCAATAGGTCTCGCACCATTCGAGTTAGTGCTTTTAGAATTGTTTATGGGTTTTTTTGGTAAATGTTTAGCATTTTTGTTTCCTGTAGCCAATGCTAAAGAATTACAAATAAAAAAAGCCATAAACATTTCTAAAAGCTCTAACTGAAATGGTCTGAGACCTATTGCACTGTGTGAGGGTGAGGTGTTGAGGGTGAGTGAGGGTGAGCGTGAGGGTGAGTGAGGGTGAGGTGTTGAGGGTGAGGTGTTGAGGGTGAGTGAGAGTGAGGGTGAGGGTGAGTGAGGGTGAGGGTGAGTGAGGGTGAGGGTGAGTGAGGGTGAGGGTGAGTGAGGGTGAGGCGTTGAGGGTGAGGTGTTGAGGGTGAGTGAGGGTGAGGGCGAGTGAGGTGTTGAGGGTGAGTGAGGGTGAGGGTGAGTTAGGGTGAGGTGTTGAGGGTGAGTGAGGGTGAGGGGGAGTAGTTGAGGCTGAGTGAGGGTGAGTGAGAGTGAGGGTGAGTGAGGTGTTGAGGGTGAAAGTTTGAGGGTGAGTTTTTTTTTTTTTTTTAAATTGCGAAACTAATTGCTTTGTTATTTACAATGCCAATAGTTTTATGTTTCGTAAATCTGACACATATTGTAACCCAAAATGTGTTGTAGCACTGAGTGGTGTGAGGGTGAGTGGTGTGAGGGTGAAGGGTGTGAGGGTGAGGGGTGTGAGGGTGAGGGGTGTGAGTGTGAGGGGGGTGAGGGGGGTGAGGGGTGTCAGGGTGAGGGTGAGGGGGGTGAGGGGGAGGGGGAGGGGGGTGAGGGTGAGGGGAGTGAGGGGTGTGAGGGTGAGGGGTGTGAGGGTGAGGGGGTGCGGGTGAGGGGGGGAGGGTGAGGGTGAGGGTGAGGGGGATGAGGGTGAGGGGGGTTAGTATGAGGGAGTTGAGGGTGAGGGGGGTGAGGGTGAGGGGAGGGGAGGGAGGGTGAGGGAGGGTGAGGTGGTGAGGGAGTGTAAGGGAGAGTGAGGGTGAGGCTGAGCGGGTGTGAGAGGGTCAGTGAGGGTGTGTGTGAGAGGGTGAGTGAGGGGGTGTGTGAGGTGGTGTGTGAGAGCGTGAGCGAGGGGGTGTGTGAGGGGTGTTGTTGTTACTGTCTTAGCAAGTATGCTAAAACTTTGTGGGAATTAGCCATTTATTTCAATGAGCCAATTGGACAAAACCCGTGAAAACAATTATTTGCAAAATAGGACGCTGGCCGGCGTTTAAAATATTATGTCTATGATAACTCAGAATCAATTGGGAACCTTACCCACGTACAATCTAGTACCCAATCCGGCTTTCTGTATTCTGTCAATTTGTCTCTGACAGCAAACAGCGCCTCCATTTTTTTAGTCACATGAGGGTCATAAAACAATAGTTCCCTTCATCTTTAACTATACGTCCGGAGATGCTTAGAGAATACATAGCTACAGCGTTCTTTGACTTTTCTGTTATATAGAGATCTCGCGAGAACAACGATGCAGCCAGAAAACATTTGTTCACATGTAACTGTTGGAGTTAGCAGTTACTTTGTATCTATGTAAGGCGATTGCAGCCGGCGAGCTAACAAAAGAAGACGACAAGCGAAAGGCGGAGGAAAACGAGGAGGGCTTTCAAAACGCGGCTGCGAGGGGAGATGTGAGATATATTGTGACCGTATTCGGGCCGGTAAACCGGCCGGTGAACCCGCGGTTGGACCCAAAGACTTGCGAGCTTGCAAACTTTCTTATAAAATAGCAGGGAGCATAACTACATTTTCAAACGGTAGACGGATGCAGAGGCTGCTATGCTCGTACTTACTGCTTGCCCGACACCTTACACCGCGGCTGATCGGCGGGCCGGTTTTCGGCTGGTCGGGTCTTTGGATACGACCTGGATTGCAGCTGAGTGCAGACCCTGCACGGGACGGTGGTTTACAGATGGCTCCAAAGAACTTGCCCTGAGCTACGAGAGCAAATAAACCCAACACTGAGGCTGCACTAGCGGTTACAGCCACAACAGCAACAAATGCAGTACAAGGTTCCATGTGCCTCGGAAAATTCAAAGAGGGGGCACTCGCATCGAGAACTACTATGGCAGGTGTGGGGGCGGAGCGGGTTAAATTAAACAAAGAAGACGGACGGAGGAGAGGGGAGGGGGGATGAGAAATGCGAACGAGACGGAGGGAAGAGAGGGGAGGGGGGAGGAGAAATGCGACACGGCGGGAAGGGGAGGGGGCGGAGCGGGTTAAATTAAACAAAGAAGACGGACGGAGGAGAGGGGAGGGGGGATGAGAAACTGAGTTAAAAGCAGTGTAGCTTACAATCCATGGGGTATAATGTCCCCTGTTATTGTGTCAGCGATTGAAAATAATTAATAATTGGTTAGACGGTCAACCTGTTTCTCGCGTGTATGTCAATTGACTCGCGATTCTTCAGGACCAAACTGGAACTATCTACACCAGGAGGTATTTGTGTTCATCAGTAGCTAGTGTTGTGCAACTCAGACATTATTAGAACAGTGCTAAAGACTAAGTATACCTGTGGTGCGCTGGAAATGCCTGTAAGGGGAAAACAAATTGTAGTACATATTACAGGTATACGTATCCAAACACTGAATGCCAAATTACTTCATAAAATTCGATAGTGACTGTACAAGTGTATCAATAAGAATAAAGCAGGTACTGGAAACCGTGATGGCTTAGTGCCTAAAGTGAGCTAGGGTGATTATCCAAGCCCCTTGTGAAAAAACATGGCTTAAAACCTTAAAAACAGCAGACAATAAATAGTGCGAGACTCACCTAATGGTCTCAATGATCCAGGTATCAACAGTTCCTGGCAGTCAACACATCAGGCTAGGTCTCCCTTAAAAATGGAGCTATGTAGAAAGGGGAGTAAAGAATCCGATATGATGCAGTCTAGTGTTATCTCCACCTTGTGTGTGTAAGCTAGCTGGAGGTTTCGGGAAACATCGCCCCAATGAATTGTTTAATGAGAGCGACCTTTGACTGAGTAACCTGAAAAGGTTATGAAGGATTACTCTAAAAAAATTGCTCTAAAAATGGCACTTGGCTGAGGGTATGCTGCTCGTATGTTTCTATAACAATGTACATTATCGGGTGAGTCCGGCATGGTTAGGCTCTTATTGAGGGAACCGGTTGTCATGTGGCGGTGCTGGCTGTGCGTGTCACAATCTGATTATATGGCCGCAGATTATGTGTATGTGAAGACACTCCCACCGGTATATCCCTCTGACCTGGCTTGTGGCGTCTAGGTGGACGACAGGGCAGGCGGCAAGTTGTTGGTGTCTAACAAGTACTACAGAGGCTGTCCTCGATTGTATACTCGCAAGAGCTCGCTAAAGCGTCTCGTAGTTGGCCACACTGGCGGTATGGTGCGGTAGCAACTCGCGCCCGTGTCTCTAGAAGTGCCATTAATACATGGTATCGTTGCAGCCTCAGTAGAGGCGACTATGCCGGTAGTGCTTAAAGAACCTGTATCTTATAGCGGGCCAGCCGGTCTGCGTGCGTTCTCTGCAGTGATGTTCCAGACAACCGCATCGAAACCTGAAACATGTTGGGCGTGCATTCGCGGGCCAATCCTCACCTTAAAAAATCTGTATCAAGTGGGGCGCACAGTTTACTTACGTATCGTAGTCCTGTGTGGCTCATTACGACCTACCCCCACTGCCGGGTCCGGGAGGTGCCCGAATGTTGTGGTGGCGGCCATTAAATGAGCGTGAGCATCATGTGACCGGAGTAAGTTGTGTACCCGATCACATGTGAAGCTTGAGTTACGACGGCATCCATTACAGAGTGGAGTTAATTAGCCTGAGTGTCAGTATTGGTTCTATTGGGCAGGGGAATGCTCCAATAATAGTTACATCACCATGAGATTGTAGAGCATATATTTACTACGAGCATTAAAACGGTTTATAAGGAATGTGCAAATGCTGTGTAAAAAATGTGTGAAAATACCGCCAAGGCCACAAAAGGATCTAGCGGAGGGAGGGAAATGTTTAATATGTGGTGAAGTGTACAAACAGCGAGTTGCCTAGCCAATGGTAAGGGAATCGTTGTGAACACACATCTTGTATGCGACACGGCGGGAAGGGGAGGGGGCGGAGCGGGTAAAAAAAGACGGACGTGCACGCGCTTTTAAGCTCAATGCGCATGCGCATTGAGCTTAAAAGTCACGGGCACTGCAAGGAATCGCCACGATTCCTTGCAGTGGATAAAGAGTGGATAAGTCCCAATACTCTCGCTTGCTCGATGCGCATGCGCATCGACAGGCGAGACCTAAAAAGGGCCAACCGGCCAGCGCTCTCAGCAAATATCCTGTAAGCTTTGAACTGATGCTGATAAGTTCTTCTAGTGCGTTCGCTCATTGAAGCTCCCACCAGCCCTGCTAGGGCGGGGCTCCAATCCTCCACAGAGATGTCGGGAACACAGTCATCTGCTCTTCGGCCTGAGGATGATACCTCCGGAAATCCTGGAACTTGGAGCGAGACAAAGCATCAGCAGCCTGATTCTCCATAACGGTTTTACTAAAACCTGGGAAGTTTGGTGGCAAACTTCTCAGCACATTAAACCCACACTGATGCCAGTGTGGGATTTAATGTAAATAGCAAAGAAGCTGCCTGAAAAACGACCAGCCCTGGTGGGGTTCCTGAGTGACTGCCTGCCATTTGCCACCACAAGACAGGTTTCTGGAACCCTGGGTAGAGAGCCTCCACTTTCTGGGTCCAGAAACAGCATCCTGGGCGGAGGTGTCCTGCCTCCTCCCCCAGGATGGGCTGAGTCCATCAAGAGGAAGCTTGAAAGGCTTGCCACCTTTGTGAGCTGCCCCTGCCTTTTGCTGCCCCCAGCAACTGGCTTCAATGGTTCTGCCCCCCACTTTGGGCGGAAGAATGGGTGGGAAAACCAAGCTAGGAGGGCCCACCTTTGGTCACCTTTGCCAACCATACCCCTCAGGTGGGGTTGGGTGAGGTGAAGCACACACCTCAGTCCCCTTCATCTTGAAGATGGGGGGACCCAACCAATCAGGAAGAGGCTCATGCCCCCCTCCCACTGGTGGGTGGCATAATAGGGGATGTCCCCACCCCAAGGAAGGGACCCATTAGTTCCAACCTGCACACCCCTTTTAACACCCCTAAATCTAGTATTTAGGGGCCACCCTGAACCTTGCCTCCACAGATTCAAGGAAGAAAGAAGGAAGATCAAAGAGCCATGGTGACACAGGAAGAAGAGGATGTGAGAAGTTGGCCTGGTATATGATGTCCACTATTCTAGTGGGCACCTTGCACCAGTCCAATCGACCCTTATTGATGGTAGGTTATAAAGTCAACCTTATAGAAAGCTATCCTAGTGGTAGCTGTGGGAAGCAGCCTTCAGTCTAAGACTTGGAGATGAGTTAAGCAAGTTGTTTTACCATTTATAATATCTGGAGTACCAAATGAAAGCACACCGCACAAGGTATATATCAAATATATATATGTATTTATTCTAAACACAACCCCTCTGGACTCTTTACGAAGTCAGAGGTAAAAGTACAATACAAGGAACTTAATTAGCATATGATAAGTTGCACAGTATACGTTTTGCCCTAGGGGCCTCACAAACCATATACTAAAATAGTGGTATTAGAACCACTCGAGTGTTAGAAAGCAGGCCTAGGGCCTGTGGAATCACTGGGGCTTCTAGGAACATGGCAGGAGGCCCACGGGAGACGTGTGCAGTGTCTAAACACAGCCGCAGGTTACCATTGACTCTCTTTGGAGAACTAAAAAGTTACAGTTTTAAAGATTAAGGGTACAAGGAGGTGAACTGCGATGGAACCCTTTTAGACTAGGACACTTGGAGAGTCAATACCCACGGGAGCACCGGAGTACTCGTGTTATCTCACCCAGGGAAGCCAGGTGCATAGGTGTCTTTTCGTGTCGGGTTTCGTCGTCGATTCCAATGGAGAGCTACGAAGAAGTGCTGCAGGCGACCAAAGGAAAAGTGTCTGGGTGGATCCAAGGGTGGATCCGAGATATTAAGAACCTGAAAGCAGAGGAGACAGAGTCTGGGTCACTAGCCAGTGACCAGGGTGGCGATAGGAAGGTGCCAGCCGATGTCGGGTGATTTCAGGTGAAAAGGTGAAGTTTGTCTCTTCAGCCACGAGGACCAGGAGGTGTCAATGACAACCAGGAGCTGGATTCGAGCGGTACCACAAATAATCTAGTTGACTGTGGTGTTGGTATCCTGATTGGACCCAACAAGCCTTGGCAAACGCAGTCCAACGCAGGATGTCAAGATTGGCTTCGGTGCAGACCAGCAAGGTCTGAGGAACTTCTCTTTGGGGAGAAGTTGGAGAGAGCCTGGAGCAACCAGGAAAGCAAAGGAATTCAAGATTGGTCTTGGTGGGGGCTCACTAGCCAACGGACTAGGAACCAAGAAGACGTGTCAAGCTGAAATGCACAAAGCGGGCCCACAGGACACTCGTGGAGTGTAGGCTTCTGAGCTTGGGTGCAAAACGTGCTCGGGGCTGAGGCTTTAAGCACCCAAATACACAACTTCAGGATACCTCTGGAAGTAGGTGCAGTGTGCAAAATGAATGTCCAGGAGTTCCGGTACCACGTCTCTCGTGTCCGCCACAGGTCCAGCTTTGCTGGGAGCGCAGATCAGCATCAGAGATATCTGGAAGTCCATGTCCTGAGTCGCAGATTCTTCAGGATCCAGAAGGAGCCTCCAAAATGCAGACTGGCAAAGATGCAGTTGGTGCCTGTCTGAACATGGTGGTCACTCCTTGACCACAAGGGAAATTTCTTCCATCTTCCAGTCGATATGGAATGTTGAAGGTCCAGTGTAGGAGAGTAGGGTCTCCTTTCCTCTGGTCACCCCATTTTTTTTGCTTTTTGCTTCACTGGTTTTTGACTTAATGTGGCTGTGGGCCTGCTAATCATACCCAGAGCCTGCTGTTCTCTCTCTAAATTCACAACCATGTACTTTAGGTACATAACCAATTGGGTATTGGATCACCTTATCAGCCCCTGTACAGTGTACTATAGGTACCCAGGGCATAGGTGCATCAAAGGCCTACCAGGGGCTGCTACAAAACAACACAAGAGCTAGTACTGTGACCTATATTTGACTTCCGTTTCCTGCGCGCAAAGAATTAAACTAAGTGCGGGATGGTGATAAATTTCACAGATTCAATCACTTTTATTTTTATGAAAGTTTTTTTGAACAAATTTGTTGGTTAAAGTTCACCAAAAAATAACACAATTTAGAAAAAACAAACAATACAGGGTACAACATTCCTAAAAATGACATTTTCATAAAACAAACAATAATGAGAAAAACACGTTAGTGGAAAAAACAAACAATCATACATAGTTGATCAACATTTGCATTCAAAACTCACTCTCTCATACACACCATACATACAAAAGACAATATATACAATTTAGAATGTCACAAAATAATTTTTAGAAGGAAGGGTAACACCATAGAGATAAACCTTGGATTAAATAACCTATTTTTTAGGGATTCACAAGACACTATTTAGAATTCAAGATCTGATGGTGTTGTAAAATGGTCTACGCGTTTGGAACCCCAGACAAGTTGTGGGGGTTCTCATCAGGACCTCATAACTGGAAAAGAGAGAAATGAGATCAAAGTCAGAAATGTGAAGGGTTGTGTGGGGGAATTCCTAGCTACCAAAACGGATTCTCGCCTCCTACCTTGGATGAGAACGTGAACTGCGAATGAAAAACCGGACGTTGGCCAACTGAAAAACAAATCAATGAAAACACCAAGTCAGACTACCACTATGTATTCTAACCACACAACGAATGCTAACCGGGCTTACAAAATGATACTTACATGCTTGCCAGGGAAGATGTACACAGGTTATCTGTGGGAAAACAAGAGTGGGCTTGTGAGAGCTGTTCAAAGGATTAGGGACCGGAGCAGCTGTGTATAAGTGCAGCGTGCGGCGCGAGGCTTACTTGTGGAATTTGTTTGAGTGGAGTTCCACTGCGGGGCTGTTGTTGGCCACAACACTGCCAGGATTGCCGCTAATGAATCAAAAGCCTGGGGAAAAATGTGAGCATTAATCGCGTGTGGGCTGCGGAGTAACGCTCACAACAGCCCCGCAGTGGAACTGTTTTCCAACAGATAACCTGTGTATATCTTCCCTGGCAAGCATGTAAGTAGCATTCTGTAAGCCCAGTTAGCATTCGTTGTGTGGTTAGAAAGCATAGTGGTAGGCTGACTTGGTGTTTTCATTGATTTGTCTTTCAGTTGGCCAACGTCCGTTTTTTTATTCGCAGTTTACGCTCTCATCCAAGGTAGGAGGCGAGAATCAGTTGTGGTATCACACTGATGTGTGTGAGGGTCCTAAAACCCCGCCCAGTCCTCCCCTTCCTCCGAAGTCTGAGAAACTGGCTGAAAATAAGGAGGACGGACATAGGGATAAAAAGGCCCCATCAGCATCGGAATCGACGTCCGGGTCGGGCTGAAACTGGGGCCGACATCGGTGGTGGCACCGGACGACGTCTGAGGTGGTGCCGCAAGAGGGGTCCACACAGGCAGAGGTGTCATGAGATCAACCAGTGTCGCCTAGGATCCGAGATCGGATCCAGGGGGTCCTGTGACGCCGGAGCCACTGGCAATGGAGGGGCAGAACCCCCAGTCAGACCCGCGGGGCCCGTAGGTGCACTGGGGGGGGCAGACCACCCACAGAGTCGAGCCATGGCAGCAAGAAACTCTTGCACCTGAGCAGGTGTCACCAACAGACCTGGAAAGGGTAGTGTAGGCGAGTAGGGTCTGCTTCCTATGGTCACCCCCACTTTTTGCTGTGATACTCTGTTTTTCGACTTTAGTGTGGCTGTGGGCCTGCTAATCAGACCCACAGCCCAGCTGTTCTCTCTATAAATTGATATCATGTACTTTAGGTACATACCTAATTGGGAATTGGGTCACCTTTGTGAGCCCCTGTATAGTGTACCATAGGTACCCAGGGCAAAGGTGCATCCAAGGCCTACCAGGGGCTGCAGCATGTATTATGCCACCCCTGGCTGGCCATCCAAACTGACACCACAGGCTGATCACTCAGCTTGGGCAAGGTGGTGTAATCACCCCTTGCTTAGATATAGTATTCTACCCTTATATATAGACACATATATACCTATAAGTCACTCCTATGGCAGGCCTTGACAATCCTGAAGGCAGAGTGTTTGGTTTTATGTGAGAGTGTTCTCTAGCATGAGATGAGCCCTCCTGCAGCTTTCAGAACCATGTCCTTATAGCTGTTCTATGACATAGCCATACCAAATACTCTTAAGTGCATTATAATTCTTGCGGTTAATGCTAACTTTGGTTTGGCTTTATCAAAACATAGTTTGTGTAAGGTGTCAAACACTTTGGAAACTACCCCCCCACCAGTTCTGGCAGTGGGGGTAGCATTCCACCCTTCTAGAGGGAGAAGACATATAGTTACTGCTTTACCCGGTTAAAGTTAAACAGAGCCTCAACATCACAAAATGGATACTGCTGCCACAGACACGAGTCTAACCTCCTGCAGCTGGACTAAACTCTGGCAAGGGAGGCCTGGACAATAGGTTTCCTGTCGAGGGAGGTGCTAGCACCTCCCCAGACAGCCTGTAGTGTAGGGTGGGTTCAATGGAAAGATGCTTTTCCAGACACTGCCGGTGGCACACAAGGTGCTCCATGCATAGCCCGGTTCAAACCAGTTGCTGGGGCACTACAGCCCCGCTCTGGCGTGAAACTGGACAAAGGGAAAGGGGTGTAACCACCCCCTTCTCAGGGTCTACCCATAGGAGGGATCTAGCAGATAATCCAGCCCCTTAAATCAGTATAAAGATAGGAGCTGTGTCTAGAGACATTAGATTATCCTGGACTGAAACTCTGAAATGAAACTCTTGGACCTTCGACGTTCTATACCGGCTAGAAGACTGAAGACATCTCCCTTGTGGTCAAGGAGTGACCACCCTGTGCAAATAGGCACCACCAGTAACTTGCCAGTTTGCTTTGTCGATGTTCCCGCCGGACCGTGAAGACTCAGTGACTCAGGAACTGGACTTCCAGACTTTTCCGACTCCGATCCACATTCACAGCAAAGCTGCGACCTGTGGCCAACACGAGAGACGTGGGACCGGAAACCCTGGACTACCTGCTCTTTGCTAGGAGCAGGTAGTCCAGGGTTCCAAGCAAGCCTGGCTGAAGACAGCTGTAATGCCAGAAACCGGTCCTAGGAAGCTTGAATCCGGTCCAGGGAAGGCATGACTTGGCTGTTCAGGCTGGACTGTTCCCATGAGGCACAGGGTCAGACTGATTTGCGTATGGCCATGTCTGAACTGGGGTGGCAGAGTGGGCTAAAGAACGGTGATGGATTAAACCCAGATCTATTGACTGGGTGTGAGTGTTTGATTGGTTCAGATGCTCCGTCCATCACCACCCCCTTTTGTACCGCTTTGGTGGCCATAAGTTGGCAGGGTATGCTCAGTCGTGAGTCCCTTGCTCACTTTGCCACTGGATTCAAGCAAGCCTGGCTGAAGACGGCTGTAATGCCAGAAACCGGTCCTAGGAAGCTTGAATCCGGACCAGGGAAGGCATGGCTTGGCAGTTCGGGCTGGACTGTTCCCATGAGGCACAGGGTCAGACTGATTTGCGTATGGCAATGTCTGAACTGGGGTGGCTTAGTGGGCTAAAGAACGGTTATGGATTAAACCCAGATCTTGGGTGTGAGTGTTTGATTGGTTCAGATGCTCCGTCCATCACCACCCCCTTTTGTACCGCTTTGTTGACCATAAGTTGGCAGGGTATGCTCAGATGTGAGTCCCTTGCTCACTTTGCCACTGGATTCAAGCAAGCCTGGCTGAAGACGGCTGTAATGCCAGAAACCTGGACTGTTCCCATGAGGCACAGGGTCAGACTGATTTGCGTATGGCCATGTTTGAACTGGGGTGGCAGAGTGGGCTAAAGAACTGTGATGGATTAAACCCAGATCTATTGACTGGGTGTGAGTGTTTGATTGGTTCAGATGCTCCGTCCACCACCACCCCCTTTTGTACCGCTTTGTTGGCCATAAGTTGGCATGGTATGCTCAGATATGAGTCCCTTGCTCACTTTGCCACTGGATTCAAGCAAGCCTGCCTGAAGACGGCTGTAATGCCAGAAACCGGTCCTAGGAAGCTTGAATCCGGTCCAGGGAAGGCATGGCTTGGCAGTTCGGACTGGACTGTTCCCATGAGGCACAGGGTCAGACTGATTTGCGTATGGCCATGTCTGAACTGGGGTGACAGAGTGGGCTAAAGAACGGTGATGGATTAAACCCAAATCTATTGACTGGGTGTGAGTTTTTGATTGGTTCAGATGCTCCGTCCATCACCACCCCCTTTTGTACCGCTTTGTTGGCCATAAATTGGCAGGGTATGCTCAGAGGTGAGTCCCGTGCTCACTTTGCCACTGGATTCAAGCAAGCCAGGCTGAAGACGGCTGTAATGCCAGAAACCGGTCCTAGGAAGCTTGAATCCGGTCCAGGGAAGGCATGGCTTAGCAGTTCGGGCTGGACTGTTCCCATGAGGCACAGGGTCCGACTGATTTGCGTATGGCAATGTCTGAACTGGGGTGGCAGAGTGGGCTAAAGAACGGTTATGGATTAAACCCAGATCTATTGACTGGGTGTGAGTGTTTGATTGGTTCAGATGCTCCGTCCATCACCACCCCCTTTTGTACCGCTTTGTTGGCCATAAGTTGGCAGGGTATGCTCAGTCGTGAGTCCCTTGCTCACTTTGCCACTGGATTCAAGCAAGCCTGGCTGAAGACGGCTGTAATGCCAGAAACCGGTCCTAGGAAGCTTGAATCCGGTCAAGGAAAGGCATGGCTTGGCAGTTCGGGCTGGACTGTTCCCATGAGGCACAGGGTCAGACTGATTTGCGTATGGCCATGTCTGAACTGGGGTGGCAGAGTGGGCTAAAAAACAGTGATGGATTAAACCCAGATCTATTGACTTGGTGTGAGTGTTTGATTGGTTCAGATGCTCCATCCATCACCACCGCCTTTTGTACCGCTTTGTTGGCCATAAGTTGTCAGGGTATGCTCAGACGTCAGTTCCTTGCTCACTTTGCCACTTGATTCAAGCAAGCCTGGCTGAAGACAGCTGTAATGCCAGAAACCGGTCCTAGGAAGCTTGAATCCGGTCCAGGGAAGGCATGGCTTGGCAGTTCAGGCTGGACTGTTCACATGAGGCATAGGGTCAGACTGATTTGCATATGGCCATGTCTGAACAGGGGTGGCAGAGTGGGCTAAAGAGCGGTGATGGATTAAACCCAGATCTATTGACTGGGTGTGAGTGTTTGATTGGTTCAGATGCTCCGTCCATCACCACCCCCTTTTGTATCGCTTTGTTGGCCATAAGTTGGCAGGGTATGCTCAGACATGAGTCCCTTGTCGCTGGATTCAAGCAAGCCTGGCTGAAGACGGCTGTAATGCCAGAAACTGGTCCTAGGAAGCTTGAATCCGGTCCAGGGAAGGCATGGCTTGGCAGTTCGGGCTGGACTGTTCCCATGAGACACAGGGTCAGACTGATTTGCGTATGGCCATGTCTGAACTGGGGTGGCAGAGTGGGCTAATGAACGGTGATGGATTAAACCCAGATCTATTGACTGGGTGTGAGTGTTTGATTGGTTCAGATGCTCCGTCCATCACCACCCCCTTTTGTACCGCTTTGTTGGCCATAAGTTGTCAGGGTATGCTCAGACGTGAGTCCCTTGCTCACTTTGCCACTGGATTCAAGCAAGCCTGGCTGAAGTCGGCTGTAATGCCAGAAACCGGTCCTAGGAAGCTTGAATCCGGTCCAGGGAAGGCATGGCTTGGCAGTTCGGGCTGGACTGTTCCCATGAGGCACAGGGTCGGACTGATTTGCGTATGGCCATGTCTGAACTGGGGTGACAGAGTGGGTTAAAGAACGGTGATGGATTTAACCCAGATCTATTGACTGGGCGTGAGTGTTTGATTGGGTCGGATGCTCCGTCCATCACCACCCCATTTTGTACCGCTTTGTTGGCCATAAGTTGGCAGGGTATGCTCAGACATGAGTCCCTTGCTCACTTTTCCACTGGATTCAAGCAAGCCTGGCTGAAGACGGCTGTAATGCCAGAAACCGGTCCTAGGAAGCTTGAATCCGGTCCAGGGAAGGCATGGCTTGGCAGTTTGGGCTGGACTGTTCCCATGAGGCACAGGGTCAGACTGATTTGCGTATGGCAATGTCTGAACTGGGGTGGCAGAGTGGGCTAAAGAACGGTTATGGATTAAACCCAGATCTATTGACTGGGTGTGAGTGTTTGATTGGTTCAGATGCTCCGTCCATTACCACCCCCTTTTGTACCGCTTTGTTGGCCATAAGTTGTCAGGGTATGCTCAGACGTGGGTCCCTTGCTCACTTTGCCACTGGATTCAAGCAAGCCTGGCTGAAGTCGGCTGTAATGCCAGAAACCGGTCCTAGGAAGCTTGAATCCGGTCCATGGAAGGCATGGCTTGGCAGTTCGGGCTGGACTGTTTCCATGAGGCACAGGGTCAGACTGATTTGCGTATGGCCATGTCTGAACTGGGGTGGCAGAGTAGGCTAAAGAACGGTGATTGATTACGCCCAGATCAATTGACTGGGTGTGAGTGTTTGATTGGTTAGGATGCTCCGTCCATCACCACCCCCTTTTGCACCGCTTTGCTAGCCGTGCAGCTTCAGAGGCATCCTTGAAGTTGTGCATTGGGGTTTGAGAAGCCCCAGACCCGAGCACCATTTGCACTGACGTCAGCCCTCCACACTCCACGAGTGCCGCGTGGGGCCCGCTCTTGCATTTCAGCTTGACGCGTCTTCCCGGTTGCTAGCCTGTTGGCTAGTTAGCCCTCCGAAGACTTTCTTTTGAAACTACACTGCTTGCCTGGTTGCTCCAGGCTCGCCCCAGCTTCCCTGTGAAGGAGAAGCTCCCAGACCTTGCTGGTCTGAACTGAAGCCAATCTTTCCTTCCTGCGTGGATTGCGCTTGCCAAGACTTGTTGGGTCCAATCCGGATACCGATACCACATTCAACTAGATCCTTTATGGGACAGCTCGAATCCAGCTCCTGGTTGTCATCGACGCCTCCTCTTCCTCGTGGCTGCAGAGACAAGTTTCACCTTCTTCACCTGAAACACTCAACATCGCCTGGTTCCTTCCTGGTTCCTTCTGGTCACTAGCTAGTGACCCAGACAGTGACCCAGACTCTGCCCCCTTTGCTTTCAGGTTCTTCACATCTTTGATCCACCCTTGGATCCACCCGGACACTTTTCTCCTGGTCACCTGCAGCACTTCTTTCCAGCTCTCCATAGGAAACAGCGACAAAACCCGACATGAAAGAACACCTATGCACCCGGCTTCCCTGGGAGAGGTAACTTGAGTACTCCATTGCTCCCGTGGGTGATTACTCTCGAAGTGTCCTAGTTTAAAAGTGTTTTACCATAATCCATTCGGAAGTGTCCTTAATCTACTACTTTGTAACTTTTACGTTCCCATTATAACTCCATGGTAACTCGTGACTGTGTTTAGACACTGCACGTGTCTCCCGTGGGCCTCCTACTTCCAATTTCTTGGTTGTCCAGTGTGACCCCAGTGATTCCCTAGGCCCTAGGCCTATTCACTATTCCTGAAGTGGTTCTTATACCACTTACTTAGTATATGGTTTGTGAGGCCCCTAGGACAGAATTGTATTTGTGCAACTTATAGTATGCTTAATAAGTAACTTTTAATGTATCTCGAACTCTGACCTCATAAAGAGTGCAGAGGGGTTGTGTTAGTAATAAAATACATAAATATTTGATATATACCTTGTGTGGTGTCCTTTCATTTGGTATTCAAGGGATTATAATTGGATAAAACAGCTTGCTTTACATGTTCTCTGAAGTTTTACCCTAAGACTGCTGGTCCATGCTACCACTAGGATAGCTGGTCTATAAGGTTGACTTTACAACCACCATCATAACAGTCGTTTAGACAGGTGCAAGGTGCCCACTAGTGGACAACATATCCCAGGCTAACTTCTCACATTGGTGTGCAGCAGTTGGGATAAGAGCTTGCTGTTGTTTTACCATATAATCTTAAGATATCATTTGAAAGATCACATTAAGGTACCTAGAGGTACATATAAATCAAGTCTTAAAATACTTAAGTTCTACTGAACGTAGTTGTTGTAGAGCAAAGGGCCTAGCACACCCTGACTACAACTCCTAGAGAGGTTCTAGTAGATAACACTTAGTGTAGGTAGATGCACACACACCACACCTCACTAGAAAATGTCCTTAAGAGGAGATCCTAGTGGGTCTCTCCCTGCAGAAGTTGACCCTCCCAGGGCACCTTCTAACCATGACACACTTACTTTTAATGTACTTAGAAGTTTGTGTTCACTCAGGAGACTGAGACAAGGACAGAGTCCAACCCTGAGACACTTAATAGATCTTTTAGTTGAGTATGATGCAGAAAAGGCAGCAATCCCAGATCAGACAGGAGTGGAGGGGGTGGCCATCCCTCAACAGAAGATTACCAGGATAACAATCCAGGGGGTGCTGATGATGATGAGGATGATGATCAGGTCCAAGTTGGAGAACTGAACCAGGTCAACCTAAGCCTACATGGGGCTGGAGGGGGGAGAATCCCATCCAGACCCTCAAGTAGACATAACACTGAGCACAGAAGGAGGAGATCACTTTCTAGTGAATCCAAACACTCTGGTGACTCAATAGGGCCAGATGCCTCAGCTCTCAGGAGAATGACTTCCCCTGAGAGAAGAGGACATAAGGCTAGGATGATGGAATCCAAGCTTAGAATCAGGAGGCAAGAAATTGCCTTTGAGAAAGAGACCCGGGCTCTTGAGAGAGAGAGAAAATTGTGTGGACTAGAGTCCACTGGTGGCAGCAATACCCCTAAAGATAGGGCAAAGTCATATGACAATAGAAACCTAAGTAAGATTGTCCCTCCCTACAAGAGTGGGGATGACATCCACAAATGGATAACTGCTTTGGAGAGGGCCTGCAAAGTACAGCAGGTACCCCAGAGTCAGTGGGCAGCTATACTATGGCTCTCCTTTTCAGATAAAGGAAGGGTAAGCTCCTCACAGTTAGTGATGGGGATGCTGACAACTACACTGTCCTGAAGAGTGCTCTGATAGATGGGTTTGGCTTAACCACTGAGCAGTATAGGTTGCTGTTCAGAGATACCGAGAAGACACAGACTAAGGATTGGACTGACTTTGTAGATTGTGCCACTAAGGCTCTGGAAGGCTGGTTACTGGGCAGTAAGGTCAAAGACTATACAGGATTGTATAATTTGATTATAAGAGAACAAATTCTTAATAATTGTCAGAACCAGTTATTGCATCAACACCTGATTGACTCTCATCTGACCTCTCCCCAAGAATTGGGAAAGAAGGCAGACAAATGGGTCGGAACCAGGGTGAAGTAGAAGGTACAGATCCAAAGTGGTGATCAGAAGAAGCAAGACCAAAAGGGTGGGGAGAAAGCAAAAGACCAGAAGTATTCGCCAGTCCCCAAAAAGCTTGTAATGAGGGGGGTTCCAAGAAATCCAAGATGAACGAAGGTCCAAAGAAACTATGGGGTAATTAATGTAAAAGTTATACTCACTGGACCAGTGATTACACCAAGAAGGAGGCAGCTCCAGCCACCATTGCCCCTAAGGCAACTGTTCCCCCTAGTACAGCTAATAGTGGTGGTTCTCAACAGAAGGGTGTAGTAGGGTTAACCCTGGGAACTGAGATGGATTCTGGCCTAGTCTGAATACCAACTCAAGCTGTTCTTGTCTGTGATGTGGACATGGCTATGTCCTCTACTGTGAGCCCCAGTAACCTGGGCAAGTACAGACAGACTCCTTTGATTAATAATAAAGTGGCTCAGGCCTACAGGGACACATGTGCCAGTGTCACCATGGTGACGCCTAACTCTGTGGACCCTGGACAGATAATACTAGGTGACAATTACCTAGTGACCAATGCAAGCAATGTCACTACCACCCATAGTATGGCAATTGTTAATTTCTCCTGGGGAGGGGTAACTGGCCTCAAAAGAGTTGTTGTTAGTTCAGACCTCCCTGTAGAATGTATGTTGGGTATTGATCTGGAATCTTCAGTCTGGTCTGAAGTGGAGTATGGGACTCATGCAGAGATGTTAGGCATATCAGCACATGTCCTTGCTGTGACCAGGTCAAAGGCCAAAAAGTGCAAAACTGAACAGGCCCTGGATCCTGAAACTATGGACCAGTTACCTACTAAGAGAAAGAGCAGTAGGGTTACGGCAGTGCCTTCCCCCTTGTCTCAGGATGAGGATCAGTCTTCCAAGGAAGCTGACTGTGAGACCCAAGAAGGAACTGTCCTAGAAGAGCTTGAGCCAGATCAGGTTGAGTTTCTTGGGACAGGGGGGCCTTCAAGGGCAGACCTGAGGCAGGCGCAATTGGACTGCCCCTCTCTTGAACCCCTTAGACAGCAAGCTGCTGCTGAGGCTGCTGGGAATGCTACAGGTACCCATAGGACTTATTGGGATGAAGGGCTCCTGTATTCAGAGGCTAGAGACCCCAAGCCTGGTGCTTCCAGGAGGTTGGTCATACCTTTGGCATTCAGGGGCTTCCTTCCTTCCACTTGTGGGACACCCCCGCGCCGCACGGCCACCAGCTGCTGCGTGTGCCCCATTGCCTTGCCCTCTGCCTCGCTGCCTGCCTCGCTGCCGGCTGCCGGCTGACTCTGCTGTTGTTTGTTTTTGTTTTGTTTTGACCTCCATTTGTGCCTGTTTATTATTATTTTTGTGCCCGTGTTAACGTTTTGATCTCCATTTGTGCCTGTTGTATTGTTATTGTTATTTTTTGCCCGTGTTAGCGTTTTCCTTCCTGTTTGCCCGCCTACCTCGCCGCCCTCCGTCTTCCCTCCCCGCTCCCCGCTTCCCGCCACCACCGCTGACCCCGCCCCTTTTTTCCTTCTGTTCCCTCCCCGCTCCCGCCTCCCAGCTGCTCCGCCCACCCGCGCACTTCGCCTATATGGCGACCGTGCGAACGCGCAGCGGTCACGCGCAGCGGGCGTGCCGATTGTGCGCCGAAGGTAAGCCCGTCTACGCCCGTCCGCACCTGGACCGCGCCCAGTGCCAGGACCGCGCCCAGTGCCAGGACCCCTGGACCTCGAAGACCCCGGCCGACCCGCCTGACGTACACCGCCGCCACCCTCACCGCACTCAACACCGGCCGAGTCCCGGGATGCTGCAGAGCCACCCCACGACGCGTCCACGGACCCTTCAGCTGCAACACCTGCAAGTTCACCTGCATCCGGACCTGCCCGACACCAGCACCTGCCAAACCGAACACCAGCAGCAACCACCTCAAGTGCATCCTGCTCAACACCCGCTCCGTCCACAGACACGCCATCGAACTCTGGAACCTCCTCGACACCACAGCCCCTGACGTTGCCTTCATCACGGAGACCTGGATGAACGCCTCCTCAGCGCCCGACATCGCCATCGCCATCCCAGAAGGATACAAGATCACCCGGAAGGACCGCAACGCCAACCAGGTGGGAGGAGGCATCGCCATCATCCACAAGAACACCATCCGCATCACGACCAGCACCGACAACACCCCACCCTCCGCCGAACACCTGCACTTCCAGATCCACACCGACCCGAAGACCACCCTCAGAGGCACCCTGATCTACCGACCTCCTGGACCACGCACTCAATTCAGCGAGGACATCGCCGACTTCGTCAGCCCGCACGCCCTCCCCTCCGCTGACTACATCCTCCTGGGGGACTTCAACTTCCACCTGGAGAACAACAACGACTGCAACACCAGCACCCTGCTCGACAACCTCGCCAACCTTGGACTCAAGCAGCTGGTGTCCACCCCCACACACCTCGCCGGACACACACTCGACGCCATCTTCTCAGCCAGCAAAGACATCGCCTTCAGCCACGCCACAGAACTCCACTGGACATATCACAGATGCATCCACTTCACCTTCAGAAGAACGACGACCCACCACCACCAGCAACAGGTTGCCCGAAGAAGCTGGAACAAGATCACAGCCGACCAGCTCGCCGCCTCCCTGAGCCAGCACCCTCCGGCCAGCTCAGCGAACCCCAGCCAGGCCGCCGACAACCTCATGAAGTGGATCAGCAACTGCGCGGACGAACTCGCCCCACTGAGGACCCCGCCCAGCAGACCCGGCAGTAAGAGAGCCCCATGGTTCACCGACGAACTCAAGAGCTCCAAGAAGAACTGCCGAGCCCTCGAGAAAGCCTGGAGAAGGGAACCCACGCCGGACAACAGGACCACCCTCAAGCTCGCCACCCGGAAACACCACCAACTGATAGGCATCGCCAAGAAAACGGCCTTCAAAAACCGACTGGACAACAACGCACACAACTGCAAGGAACTCTTCAACATCGTGAAAGAGCTCTCCAACCCCAACGCCGGAAACAACGACATCACCCCTTCGCAAGACCTCTGCAACTCCCTCGCTTCCTACTTCCACAACAAGATCGCGGACATACACGACAGCTTCAGCACTCAACCGACGCACGCCACGACCGCTGGACCTCCATCCACCACCACCCTCCGCGCCTGGACCCCGGTCAACACCGAAGACACCGTCCACACGATGAACTCCGTCCACTCCGGATCTCCAACCGACCCCTGCCCTCACCACGTCTTCAACAAAGCCGACGCTGTCATCGCACCCCACCTGCGGGACATCATCAACACCTCATTCGACACCGCCACCTTCCCCGAGAGCTGGAAGCACGCCGAACTCAGCGCTCTACCGAAGAAACCTACAGCAGACCCCACCGAACTCAAGAATTACCGCCCCATCTCGCTACTCCCGTTTCCAGCCAACGTCATCGAGAAGACCGTCAACAAACAGCTGGCCACCTTCCTCGAGACGAATGGATCCCTCGACCCATCGCAGTCCAGATTCCGTGCCAACCACAGCACCGAGACCGCCCTCATCGCCGCCACCGACGACATCCGAGCCCTGATGGACAACGGGGAAACAGCGGCCCTCATCCTCCTAGACCTCTCCGCGGCTTTTGACACGGTCTGCCCCCGCACCCTAGTTCAGCGCCTCAGCAACGTCGGAATCCAGGAGAAGGCGCTGGAATGGATCGTCTCCTTTCTCGACGGAAGAACACAAAGAGTCCGCCTACCACCATACAAGTCAGAGGCCACCAAAGTCATCTGCGGCGTCCCTCAAGGATTCTCACTGAGCCCGACTCTCTTCAACGTCTACATGAGCCCCCTCGCGGCCATCGCACGCCAACACAACCTCAACATAATCTCCTACGCCGATGACACCCAGCTGATCCTCTCCCTGACCAACGACCCCGCCGCCGCCAGAGCCAACCTGCACGAAGGGATGAGAGAGGTAGCCGAGTGGATGACGACGAGCCGCCTGAAGCTGAACACAGACAAGATGGAGGTCCTCATCCTGGGCTCCTCGCCCTCCGCCTGGGACGACTCCTGGTGGCCCCCCGCCCTGGGCACCGCACCCAAACCGACGGACCACGCACGCAACCTGGGTTTCATCTTGGACTCCTCCCTCTCCATGACCAGGCAAGTCAACGCCGTCTCCTCGTCGTGCTTCAACATCCTGCGCATGCTTCGGAAGATCTTCTGGTGAATCCCCACAGAGACCAGGAAGACCGTCACCCAGGCCCTCGTCACCAGCCGACTGGACTACGGCAACGCACTCTACGCCGGAACCACCGCCAAGATCCAGAAGAGACTCCAGCGCATCCAGAACGCCTCAGCCAGACTCATCCTCGACATCCCACGACACAGCCACATCTCCGGACACCTAAGAGACCTGCACTGGCTCCCGGTCAACAAGAGAATCACCTTCCGCCTCCGTACCCACGCACACAAAGCTCTCCACGACCAAGGCCCGAGCTACCTCAACAACCGAATCAACTTCTACGCTCCCAAACGCCACCTCCGATCCGCCAGCCACGCCCTTGCCGCCGTCCCACGCATCCGCAGAGCCACTACAGGAGGAAGGTCCTTCTCCTACCTGGCCGCCAAGACCTGGAACTCCCTCCCGGCCGACCTGCGCCTGACCCAAGACCACCTCTCCTTCAGGAAGAAGCTCAAGGCCTGGCTGTTCGAGCAGTAGCGGACCCCCCCCCCCCCCCTAAAAGCGCCTCGAGACCCTACGGGTAGGTAGTGCGCTCTATAAATGTCTTTGATTGATTGATTGATTCTTACCGTAGCCCATGATATTCCCTTAGCAGGACATCTTGGCCAGAACAAGACTTGGGTCAGGCTTGCCCCTCACTTTCACTGGCCCCACATGTCAGAAGATATCAAGGAGTTTAGTCGCTCCTGTGTCACCTGCCAAGTCAGTGGCAAATCAGGAGGCACCACAAAGGCTCCCCTAATACCACTACCTGTGGTGGGCGTTCCCTTTGAAAGACTTGGGATAGACATTGTTGGTCCAATGAATCACCAAACAGCATCTGAGCACATGTTTATTCTGGTGGTAGTGTATCATGCCACCAGATACCCAGAAGCTATTCCCCTAAGGACTACAACAGTCCCTGTTGTGGCAAGAGCCCTCCTGGGAGTTTTCTCAAGAGTGGGTATTCCGAAGTAGGTTGTCTCAGACAGAGGTGCAGACTTTATGTCTGGGTACCTAACTGCTATGTGGAAAGAGTGTGGATTGAACTATAAGTTCACCACACCCTACCATCCACAATGCAATGGTCTGGTTGAAAGATTTAACAAGGCCTTAAAGGGCATAATCAAGGGTTTACCTGAAAAGCTTAGGCGAAGATGGGACATCCTTCTGCCAAGCCTTTTGTTTGCTTACAGAGAGGTCCCACAGAAGGGGGTTGGCTACAGCCCGTTTTAACTTCTATTTGGGTACCCTGTAAGAGGACCCCGGTGTCTGGTGAAGGAAGGATGGGAGTTACCTCTCAAAAAGCCCAAACAAGACATTCTGGACAATGTACTTGGTCTCCACTCCAGGATGGCCGAGTACATGAAAAAGGCATCCAAAAACCTTGAGGCTAGCCAGGTACTTCAAAAAGCCTGGCATGACCAAAAGGCTGTGCGGACTGTTTACCATATGCAATACAATAGGGAGCCAAGAGGGAAATAAAGGTACTCTAGGGATAGCCCTCCACTCACTAAGCATCAATACCAAAAAATCCCGGTACCCTGGACTCAGATTAGTGTAACACATATGGTTCTGTTTTTGGACACTTTATTTTGAGGAGGTAAGGCGACCAATGATGAGAAAGGGGCAAGAAATTGGTAAACATCTGCCAAAAGGCCCCGAGGGTGTTCTCCCTTGAGGTGCCTTCCTCCTCACCACACATTTTTTATGTCTGTTTCGTTTTAAGTGTGGGATTGCGTACTGTCTCAGTTGAGCAGTCACTGGTGGTCGTGTCGAGTTGAAAAGCAGTTCTGGATTCTCCCCCCCTTGTTTTTATGTTCAAAGAAACAATGATTTGTTTTGGACGGTTTGGCATTTGAAGACAAACGCTTAACTCAAAGTTCTAGTAGGCGGGTGCTTAGGAATCAAATTGTATAACTTCCTTCACAGTGACATGCCTCATTAGACGAACACTAATTCGAGTCCAAGGTACAGGGATTTTTTGGTATTGATGCTGACTGTTTACCAGCCAGGACAGAAAGTGTGGGTGTTGGAGCCAGTGGCCCCAGCAGCACTCCAAGACAAATGGTCTGGACCCCACACTGTTGTTGAACAGAAAGGAGAGGTAACCAATCTGGTTGACCTAGGAACTCACAGGAGCACCCACATGGTGCTTCATGTCAACAGGCTGAAACCATATGTTGACCGGGTAGACATGGGCTTGCTCATGGCTACGGTATACACCCGTTACAACGCAACTTTTACTCCGCACTACCATTACAACGCAGGCATTACAACGCATGACATTACAACGCATTGCGCTGGGGGGCGCTCTAGGATAAGAGGTAAGTTTAATTTACTATCCAACACCTTCCCTAGGGTCCACGGGGACTGGAGTTAGAATAGTAAATTATACTTACCACTATCCAGCACCTCAAAGCGCTATGCGTTGTAATGGTATGCGTTGTAAAAACCGCGTTGTAATGGTATGCGGAGTAAAAGTATGCGTTGTAACGACATACATCCCATGGCTACAGATGAGGGACAGGAGGAGGAGAGTGACCCTCTTTCAGAACTGCTTTCCCAGACCCTGATGATGGTTCAGTTGATGGCGTAGCCTTGGCAGGCAGCCTCACTGACCAACAGCAACAGGACTGCAAACACGTTCTACAGTCCTATAGACATTTGTTTTCACTGACTCCAAGTCAGACAAACTGGTGCACCCATGAGATGGACACTGGTGACAGTCCGCCCGTGAAGAGTAAAATCTAGAGGCAACCTGATCATGTCAGGGACTGTATCAAGACAGAGGTCCAAAAGATGTTGGAGTTGGGAGTTATTGAGCCCTCAGAGAGCCCTTGGGCCAGTCCTGTAGTCCTGGTGCCTAAACCTCACACCCAAGATGGTAAGAGAGAGATGAAGTTTTGTGTGGACTACAGAGGTCCAAATGCTGTCACTAGGACAGATGCCAACCCAAATACCAAGGGCAGAAGAGCTCATTTACAGGTTGGCTTCTGCCAAGTTTTTTTAGCACATTTGACTTGAGAGCTGGCTACTGGCAGATCAGACTAGCTGATGATGCAAAAGCCAAAACAGCATTCTCAACCCCTGGAGGTCATTACCAATTTTTGGTGATGCCCTTTGGCTTGAAAAATGCACCTGCCACATACCAAAGGTTGGTGAACCAAGTCCTCTCAGGTCTGGATGACTACTGTGCAGCTCATCTTGATGATATTGCTGTCTTTAGCTCCACTTGGGAAGATCCCCTGATCCACCTGAAGAATGTTTTGGAGGCCCTGCAAAAGCAGGCCTAGCTATCAAGGCTACTAAGTGCCAGATAGGGCAGAGTAAGGTTGTGTACCTGGGCCACCTTGTAGGTGAAGGTCAGGTTCAACCACTGAAGAGCAAGATCCAGACCATAAAGGACTAGACTCCTCCAACCACCCAGACACAGGTCAAAGCTTTCTTGGACCTGTCTGGTTCTACAGGAAGTTTGTTAAGAACTATGGGTCCATTGAGAAACCACTTAATGACATAACATCAAAGAAAATGCCAAAGAAAGTTCAGTGGACAGTAAGCTGTCAAAAGGCATTTGATGACCTGAAGCAGGTCATGTCCTCGGCACCTATTCTGAAAAGTCCAGATTACTTCAAAGAATTCATTGTCCAAACAGATGCTTCTGAGTTGGGTGTTGGAGCTGTTCTTTAACAATTGAATAAAGATGGTCAAGACTAGTCAATAGCTTTTATTAGCAGAAGGCTGACCCCTAGAGAGAAACGTTGGTCAGCTATTGAGAGGGAGGCCTTTGCTGTGGTTTGGGCCCTGAAGAAGCTGAGGCCATACTTGTTTGGTACTCACTTCAAGATTCAGACAGACCATAAGCCCCTCTTGTGGCTAAATGAGATGAATGGTGAAAATCCCAAACTACTCAGGTGGTCCATTTCCCTACAGGGGATGGACTTTACAGTGGAACATAGACCTGGAACTGACCATGGCAATGCAGATGGACTCTCCAGATATTTCCACTTAGAACATGAAGACTCAACTGATAAAGGTTAGTTTAATGTCCCTGTGGCCCTGTGGTTGAGGGGGGGGGGGGGGTTGTGTAGGAGAGCAGGGTCTGCTTTGTATGGGCACCCCCACTTTTTGCTGTGACAATCTGGTTTTTCGACTTTAGTGTGGCTGTGGGCCTGCTAATCAGACCCACAACCCAGCTGTTCTCTCTCTAAATTGATACCATGTACTTTAGGTACATACCTAATTGGGAATTGGGTCACCTTTGTGAGCCCCTGTATAGTGTACCATAGGTACCCAGGGCATAGGTGCATCCAAGGCCTACCAGGGGCTGCAGCATGTATTATGCCACCCCTGGCTGGCCATCCAAACTGAAACCACAGGCTGATCACTCAGCTTGGGCAAGGTGCTGTAATCACCCCTTGCTTAGATATAGTATACCGATATCTACCCTTATATATAGGCACATATATACCTATAAGTCACTCCTATGGCAGGCCTTCACAATCCTGAAGGCATAGTGCTTGGTTTTATGTGAGAGGGTGCTCGAGCATGAGCTGAGCCCTTCTGCAGCTTTCGGAACCATGTCCTTATAGCTGTTCTATGATATAGCCATACCATATACTCTTAAGTACATTATAATCCTCGCAGTTAATGCTAACTTTGGTTTGGCTTTATCAAAACATGTGTGTAAGGTGTCAAACACTTTGGAATACTACCCCCCCACCAGTTCTGGCAGCAGGGGTAGCATTCCACCCTCTAGAGGGAGAAGACATGTAGTTACTGCTTTCCCCGGTTAAAGTTAAACAGAGCCTCAGCATCACAAAATGGATGCTGCTGCCACAGACACGAGTCGGACCTCCTGCAGCTGGGCGAAACTCCGGCAAGGGAGGCCTTGACAATAGCAAGAAAAGGAATGGTGGCATTTTGTCAACGGTCTGCCTGATCATTCCTAACTAACCCCACTGAATTAGATGGAGGATGTGGAGAGACAGTGGTCACCTTTATAGTGCACACGGGACCATTCTATCAGGGTCTGACATTTTCTCTCCCAGAGGTGCCACTCTTAAAAGGAGAACTGCTTTGTGCAAGACCTTCACCCCAATGGTGCTTATTTGGCTGCTCCAGTTAGAGACTTCTAGGATTACTCCTTGCCGTAGAACCAGCATCTGGGAACAAAGACTGTTTTGGAGGGCAGGAGAGGGGAGATTCATTATGAGCAAACAACCTAAAACCGGTTCCAGAACAACCTGTCCTAAAACACACTATAATAAAGAGGCTCAATGCTATCAATGGTGTTCCAGAAATTCTCACTGCTCGACGAAGTAGTACTTGGCAATCTCAGGAAATTCTTGGGATTCAGGACTGGTTTTGCAGGCAACCTCTTTTGCAGAGGTGAGGGGCATCTACCACTGGAGGACAGCTATGGGTCAACCTTAACACGGACCCTGTACGACAGACAAAGGGGAGCAAAGATCACCTCAGCAGGAGGAAGTCTGTCTAGAAGAGTAGCCCAGCAGCAGTGCCCAGTAGGAGGGAACTGCTCAAGGAGAGCAGACTGAAAAGATTTCACGTAAGCTTATTGAAATGCTGGAAAGGGCCTTTCCGTAGCTCATAATCGAATCTGGTATGTTGAAGAAAAGAAAGTGTAACCATTGCGTTCGGCACTTTGACAAGAAGAACATTGCAGGAGCAGAATTAAGTACTGAAATGGGTCCCCCTACAACCTCAATCACATCTGGTACGCCGTGCAGATGAGAAGCGAGAGTGCATGTAGTCCCCCGAACTTGTGGGATAACACAGGAGCCTAACCAAGTGTTGGAGAAGGTCCTCCTGTTCCTTGGTTAGCTGACCAAGAGAAACTTGATCAGCACAGCCCATGGTCTACCTGCCGACGTGTGACAACACTGCATAAGACCTCCAACTACCTGGTTCAGACAATCCAATAGAGAACTTGAGAGTTGACCCATAACCATTTGGGCAGGGGGAATTTCGCTGTGCCGGTTTATACCTCTGAAACTTGATGCTGCACACACAGACCAACTACAGCATCTGGAGCTACCCTAGCACCATTAGAAGAAAGGGGGCCTTGCCATCTGCAGAGCACTATGCTAACGCATTAAAAATGGGGAGTTGCCGCCATGAGAGCCGGTAAACTTGAATTAATTTGGGACTTAGCTGACACAAGGGCCTAGAACTGAGACTGGATAACAATTGTTAAGTGAAGTGAGATCATGGGTCCTAGAAACTATACAGCAATCTACTTGCACGTTCACCGCAATCCTGCACTTTTCTTTTGGCAATGCTAACTATGTTAGGGCCTATACCTGTGGAGCCACATTAGAGTCATCCGCTCCACTTTATCTCTTTTTGCAGTACTGCGTAAGAAGAGATAATAAAGTACTTCTTTTTCATAAAAATAAGCACTGGATTAGACCGTTATTTTCTTATATTAAGCGATTGAGCATTTGGTTCATACATTTCAGTGCCATAGTGGGTCAGGTCACAGGAAAGCAGTGGTAAAATGCCCCATGCACCTCGTTTGTTGTCCAGTAGCCCCTAGTTGCCTCAGGACTGTGAAATGGTTCTGACAACCATCATAGTATTAATAGGAAAAGCAGGGCCTCTTGGGGCTAAGTGCCCAAAGTATGAAGGTGCAACCTTTGTGTGTAAACAATTTATAAAAAAAAAGGAAAACCCCCCTCTCCCTCGGGTACTATAAAGCATTACGTTATGAAATGTAACAGTTATGCATGGCTCTCATAGAGAGACTCTATCATTTATTTCAATTTCTGAATCCCATAACCCACTGCTATGACGTAGCAACAGTTGATAACAAAACTGGTTACCCACTGTAGTGATGTCATGAAGGCCTTCCAGGCCAGGCTGACAGGACTCCCTGAGAGCTTATCAGTGCAGCACGGCTGGTCTGTATTGACTGAGAGCAGAGCTCACAGCTGCAGGAAGGGGAAGGAAGGTAGGGAAGGTGGTCGGGTAGGTTAGGGATTGCAGGTACTTTTTTTTTTTACTTGGGACAGGGAGGAGGGGCCATGTTATGTACGGGTCCCCATTAATCCTCTGCCCCTGCGTAGCAAGTGAAAGCAGGGGGAAATTATTTTAGGGCAATACATAACATAAAATTAAATACTGGTAAAAAGTGAATTACAGGGATGTTTTTCACCCCAGGGGTCTCTTTTTTTATTTTTATTTTTTATGCAAGGAACAGACACAATACAGAGACAATAAACCATACAGTTGCACCACCATAAATACAATTAGATCATAAGAACACAACAAAGGATAACAAACAAGGGGATATAACAAGCACCAGAATTTGTAAGAGCATACAAGACACTTTATATGAGACAATAAAGGACAATTTTGCAGTTAATATTTCGAAAAATAACCCAAAAAACCAATGGCCAAGTAGGAGCAATACTACAACCAATTAAATCCATTCAGTTATAGGTGTCCATATTTTTAACCCTCTACTTCTTTTGCGAATACTCTTAGTTTTAAATATAGCAACTCTAATATTGTACATAGATAATAACTGGGCCCTCCAGGAAGAAAATAACGGGGGATCTGGAGATATCCAATCCTTAGTGATACAGGCACGCAGAACGGCCATACAAATAAAAAGAAAAGCACCAGGTGCCTCCGGTATAGTTAGAGCATTTGAATCAGTGCCTAACATGACCAACTCTGCAGAAATACAAATTGGGGGGGCCAAGTCTTTCTATCAAGAACTGTTGGATAGAACTTAGTAGAACTGCGAGCTTAGAGCATAAAAAGAACATATGTTGCACATCGGCAGCGTAACAGCCACATCTGCTGCAGCTGGCCCCAGCTCCAGTACTCCATTTGGAGACTTTCCTTGGAGAATAATACAGATCACTCTAATAAAAGAGAGAGGGACCCCACAACCAAAGGGATGGGGTGCCACAGTAGACTATTAGTCAAGCAAATATTCCCTTTGGGACACCTTATTGTTATGACAAACGTTCAAAAGACAATTAGACAAAAATATACACTTACAAAATACTGTGCTAGTGAGGCAAAATGCAAACACAAACGAAATTATGAAAAATACCGGACAATTTATTTGTTACACAATACAATGTTAAAAAATAATGATTCAACAATAATTTAAAAAGACGGGAGTAGACATTAGAAGTAAGGAAGCAATGGATTCCTATTCATAAAAAGGAGGTATGGACAGAAAATTAAATTCAGCAAAACGTCAGAATTATTTTCCAGTCAATTTAAAACACAATCCTCCTTTCTGTTATGCGACGCGTTTCGGAGGATCATATAGTCAAACCACCTTCATCAGGACTACATGAAATGTCTTCCCAAAATTTCTGAAATTAAGAAAAATTATTTTTTAAAACATTCTTATCTTTCTTATTTTCTTCACTATATACAATATTAAAAACATTGTACAACACATCTCATAATTACATTGTTACATTGCCTCAAGTTTTGTTCAACAGTATTTTAAAAAAGACAAAATACACAATTTATCACAATTAACAAACCTAAATTAATCAACAATATTTAAAAAGACACAATTCATAACATTTAGCAGACCTGGATAAAATATCCATGTGTTGGCCGTGAGACAAAACATAATAAATATCTGCAAAAGACTTTGCAACAAACATTCCTAAACAAAACAGACATTTTTTCGTTTTTTCGTTACATTTTTACACTCCACAGCTTATTTATATGATGCACTATTATAATTGACAACATACGCCAGAAGGTGTAGCCTTATGGATCTAAGGATAGCGGGCAATTGAAGGGGCAAAACTACCTCCCACAAAGCGACCCCACAATAACCTAAAGATGACAATGAATTCATCCTGGTAGAGAGTCTGCTAAGGGGAGCAACAAAGACCATCATGATAATTATTATATGGTATCGAAATATAAATGCTCACATACCTCATGAACTAAATACTAGGCATAACGTATCGGGGTAAGAACCTCCTATGTCTTTTAAAAACGTCTCTCGTCCAGCGAGATAGAAAGCTTCTTTACACCGGCAATCTACAGAATAATACAGATCATACAAAACCATATAATGTTATGCGCACATCCTCCCGGAAATCAAAACATCATTCGCCAGAGAAATAGAGGTATGAAAGTCAATTATCCCTACATCTAATTTAATTCTCCATTTATCTTGGCATTGCTCTAAATCCTCTGGGAGTGTCAAAATTAAGTTAGAATAAAAAAAAACCAATGGGGAACCCTTTTCCCATCCCCTCTATCAGAGGGAATATCTTGAACCAAATGTTGTATTGCCCCAACAACCCATAATAGCTACGGATTTGTAAGAATTAAAAAAAATCCTTCTTATGTACACCAAATTTACGTTGTATCTCAATGAAAGACAATGGTTGAAGATCTCGAAACATATCCCCTAAATTGCTAATACCTAGCTGGAGCCAGGTCCTGGTTGTTGCATCTCGAAAAATACTGGGAAAAATTCCACCGGCATCAAAAGGAGTGTAGCGATTTATTTGAGGAAGCCCTAGATAACGCTTGATTTGCCTCCAAATTGAAAATGCGGCGATCAGAACCTTAAACTTAGTTTTTTTTTAATAACTAGGTTCAAGTATTTTTAACAGACACCCATTGGCCTCCTCTCCAATAGCAAGTTTGTATATTGAGGGGTTATTACATGGTAATAATTTAGCTTTTTTGCCTATACCTAAAGGTGAAATAAATTGCAAGACAGATGCCCAATAATAAAATTTAAAAAATGCAATACCCCATCCCCCACTGGATCTAGGAAGTGCCTTTTTTAAGGCCCTTCTATGCCGTTTGTAGCCCCACAAAAATCTTGGGGAAATATTTTCAAGTCTTTTAAGACAAGTTAAAGGAAATTCTAATGGGAAAGATCTGAATAGATAAAGAAATTTGGGGAGGCCCATCATTTTTAAGACATTTGCTCTTCCATGTAATGATAGGTGAAGATGATTGAGACGCTCTAAGGTGGAATTGACTTTATCTAAAACTGGGTTAATATTAATCTCAGGAATTTTACTAACTGGTGAGGTGATTTTGATCCCTAAATATGTTGCCTCTGTTACCACCATTATATCTCTCGGAGAGTCCCCCCCCCCACATACAAAATCTGAGTCTTATTCATATTTAACTTGTACCCTGAGAAGTGACCAAACTGCTTCGCCTAAGCTTCTACAATTGACAACACAAGCGAGAGATCAATGGTTATGACAACAATATCATCTGCATAGGCAAGGGCTCTGTATTCTACCTCACGTATGCGAACTTGTTTGATATATATACATTCTGTTAATTTCACCAGAAAAAAATCAATATATAAAGCAAATGATAAAGGTGACGTAGGGCAGCCTTGCCTTGTGCCACGTAAGATCGGAAGGAGGTACGATTCTATTCCAGCCAGGCGAATAGATGCCTATGGAGCCAGGTACAAGGTTCTAATTGCCTGGAGGATTCGTGGCCCAAACCCCTTCAAGCGTAAGACCTACCAAAGGCAACCCTGTCGAATGCCTTCTCGGCATCCAACAGGTTCACACCTATAGGGGTTTTAGTCACCTCTGCCCAATCCATCAAAGCAATGACTCGCCGCACATGATCTGTCGTATCACGACCAGGGATAAAACCATGTTGTAGGTGTGATACTAAAGATGAGATCATTGAGGAAAGTCAAGTAGCTCAGATTTTAGAATAGAGCTTACTGTCAGCGTTAATTAAAGATATTGGCCTATCTGAGGATGGCAACAAGGAGGGTTTATCTTTCTTGAGAAACACTGTTATTATTGACTTTTGCCAGGAAGCCGGAGGTGAACCTCTTTGTGCAGTAACACACACTTCCAACAAATATTCCTTCAAGATTAAAAAGAAGGTTCAAAAAAAGTTCCAAAGGAATCCCATCAAGACCACTCGCTTTCCTGACCGCTAAAGATGAGATAGCCAGTTCAAGTTCCTGTGCTGTATAGTCCTCCTCTAGAACTTCCCTCTGTATAACAGTAAGTTTAGGGATTTCTTGATCCCTCAGAAACTCAGCGATGTCATCTGCAGTGTCGGGGGAATCCTCATTTAAACAAAGATTACTATAAAATTCCTTGAATGTTCCCAAGATTTTTTCGGGCTCGGTATGAATTAGACCTTTAGCGTCTTGTATAGCATCTACTTTCCTAGCCACTGCCTTCTGTCTTAACCGTTTAGCTAATAGTCGTCCTGAATTTTACCCAACCTCGTACATATCAGCACGGTTGATCGCTATTTGAGCAGCTAATTTCTCAGCAAAACATTCATATATTTTCATTTTTTGAACAGCAAGGTCTCGCACCTGCTGTTCATGTTCTTGACTTGAGGTGTTAGTTTGCATCAACCCCAGCTCTAAATCATGCAATTTGGTCAATTCCTTATCCTGTTTAGCCCTGATCTTAAGCGGCTTATTTATAGAGAAACTTAATGTTTCCCCACGAACACCGGCTTTAAAAGCGTTCCAGACTATGCCCACTGAAGCAGAGCCAGAATTGAACTAAAAAAAACCTGAAATCCATTTGGCCATGTGTTGTAAATACGCCTGATCCACCAATAGCTGACGATCAAAAGCCATGAGCTCCTGTTGGAATGAGACAAAATATCTAAAGCTAGTTCAAGAGTAACTGGGTTGTGATCGGAGATGATTTTGGGGAAAATGTCCATTTTGGCACTAGTTAATAATTCTGTAGGGGCAAAAAAATAATCAATACGGACATGCTTTTGATGTGGAGCAGAAAAAAAAGTATAACCCGGAGCCCCTGAATTTTTAAGCCACCAAACATCCATTCACCCAAACTCGTTAATAATGCTCTTAGTGGCTTTAAAAACCTTGTGTTTTCTATCAACATAACAGCTATTGTTACGAATATCAAAATCTCCAGGTAAATGCAAATTGAAATCTCCACAAATCACAAGAGGAGAGGGCCATGAAGCAAGCTCAATACTGATATCCTTAAACATTTCCGGGTCATCTAAATTAGGACCATATATAGAACATAAGGTAATTAGAGAGTTATTAACCCTCAATTAAACAATCACCCATTGTCCGAGCTGATCCGCTTTGATGCGTTTACACTCTCCCCAGCCATATTTTTTTTAAATTGCTACCCCTCTTGTTGTTGATCCCTGTCGGGTACATGCCACAAGTTCAAAACCCAAATCTTTCAAACAAACCCTATTGTTCCAAACAATATGTGTTTCTTGAACACAAAGAAGCTGTACCCCCATATTTTTGAGAATCTGCGCCGTAACCCCCCTTTTGTTCCTATTGTTCAGCCCACAGACATTCCAAGCACCTCAGGGTTCTCAGTGATATCATAGACAACTCAAGCTTCGCTCTTGTCATCTATTTGATGTCACTTAGAACCCCTCGGTGAAAAACATACCCGTAATTGACTGTTACCCATCTATAATTCTATGTATGTAGCATAATAACAGCAAAGGGGAATCTGTTGTTGCATACCAGTGTCACACCGAGTTTTGGAACTAAATTAAAGATCTGCTTACATCACAAGTAGGCATTTATTTTTTATTTTTTTAACATTGCAGTCTGCATTAATTTTTGGGGTACCATATTAGTATTTACCCATATTTATTCTGTGGATTGCGAATAAGGGAAGTCAAAATTGACACATTTCCACATTTATTTAACTGATTAACATATACTCCTACTTTGATGCCTGTCGCGTTTTAGCAAATTCAGCAGCCAATTATAGCAGAACACTAAACCCACAGGTAAGTATTAGCAATTTACTACAAATATATTGTAATATATGCCTACATTTAAAGGTAACCTAACCTGTTTAACTCCTCAGGCTATCTATATGCTGATCTGTTGTCTAGGAATTAACAACAGGCAGCATGGAAAGTCACTCATTAGAAGCACAATTTTCAGTACTTTTCTGCTTTTAAAAATAAATACAGACAGGAAACACATTGTTTTCCGTCTGTATATATCGGTAAAAAAACAGTAAAAACAGAAAACTGGGAACCTTCATCACGAGTAACAAATGTGGCTTTTAAAAATAAATACAGACAGGAAACACATTGTTTTCGGTCTGTATATATCGGTAAAAAAACAGTAAAAACAGAAAACTGGGAACCTTCATCACGAGTAACAAATGTGGCTTTTAAAAATAAATACAGACAAGAAACACATTGTTTTCGGTCTGTATTTATAGGTTAAAATCAGTAAAACCAGAAAACTGGAAACCTTCATAAAGAGTAACAAATGTGGTGACACTTCCAGGTTTCATTTTTGGTGATCAGTATTAATTACCTTTGCTTGTTGTTTGTCATTTTTTTTATTGCGTTTCCTTTTCTCCTATATTTTTGAAGCGTAATTCCTGCATACTTGCTCATATTTTGTGTGCCGTACTTAAGCTGCATACGTTCAGATACTGACACCACATCATAACAAGCACTTCTAATATTATCTGAAACAACACTTCATTTTTTATGTCTATTTAATTAAGTACAACCCCGGGAGCACGAATACAAAATGAACCTCCAAAATTGGACATCTAGCTCATCTACGCTTATTGACGGGCATTCTGGGAGGCAATGACCAAGGATTTTTCACCCCAGCCATCATCTCTGCGCGGAAGCCGCACAGTGACGCTCGCTGTCATTCACACTCTGCTGTGTGGCAGCTCAAATAGTCCCCTTTCTAACCAACCTGGTGAGAAAAGTCAATATCCCATCAGCGGAGGAGGTAAACACATCAGGAGCCGTGTCCTCTCTCATCTTCCCCTGCCCGGTATAAGAACAGTTACTGAAATCTCGTCTCCCCAGTGAACTGATAGAGTTGTGTCATTCAAATGCATAGCAATGCCAAGCTGTTGCTAGGCCAGAAATGGGACTAGCTGTGCGGGTTTCTTTTTTCCAGCTATAGAGATAAGGTTGCAAATAAATTCCAAACTCCTGTCGTTTCTTCTCTCACTAGCGACTCGGCAAAGCAACGGATTATAGAGTCGTACAGGTTGAACTAAGTAAAGAATTAATAAAACACCCCTTTCACAGTCTTGCGGTTCTTCTGGAAACAAATACCAGAATTCAGGCTCACACAAAAATAACAACCAGCAGTGCAGAAGTTATTCCAATATTTTAAGAGGCTCAATTTGTAGGTGTGAGTAATTGGATTGGTGGTTGAGTGGGTTGTTAATCCTGCTCAAGCAACAGCCACAATCCCAGTCATGGTAGAACCACAAGAGTCACTATCTTAACCTGGGCTCAACCCTCTGGTACCTTGGCTTCCCCTTTGAGGAAGAGGAGAGTGTTGGAGGGAACAAGGTCCAGTGGGAAATCCTGTTGGATGGATTACCGTTGCAAGGTGAGAGGAAACAGCTGCTGCACCGATTGGGTCATTGCCCATGTGCAGAAAGTTGGCGACCCCCAATGCCAGGAGACGGCTGCAGTGAAGTGATACGTGATCTGCGCTGTGCCGATTGTGTCGGAGCGCATGTGCAGCTGTTAATCAGTAACCCCGTATGCCAGGAGGAGCTAATGTGCGGACACCTGTTGTGCCAAGTAGTTCTGTGTCCATGTGCTGTAGGGACAGACTTTTCGTCTGACATTTATTGCACTTTGACTTAATGTGCTCTGGATCTCTGCCAATCAGGCTCCCAGGGCCTGTGTTTTTTAACAAAGCTGTAACTCTGTACCCACATTTGGCACATCTCTGGCCACAGGTCAGCCTCTTGTAAGAGGTGCCATAGGTACCAAAGGCACGGTGACCAGCAAAGGCCTCTAAAGGCTGCAGCAAGACCCTGTCCCTTAACACCCACACACTGCCATTGTAGGCTGCATGTTTTGCTCCAGAGAAAAGTGTGTGCCATGCCGGCAACCCACTGCCTATGGGTTAGGTAAGTCAACCCTCTATCAGGGTGCACTAGACCACAGGTGAGGGTACAATGCCATGGGTATTGTACCCCTACAGTGTTTCAGTCCGTTCTTAGTCATTGTAAGTGCAGTACGGCCATAAAGAGGATATGGTCTGGGAGTTGGTCATTACAAACTCCAAACATCCATAATGGCTTTACTGAAAACTGAGAAGTTTGTTAGCAAACTTCCCAGCACAATAAAATCACACTGATGCCAGTGTGACATTTAATGCAAAAAGCACTCAGAGGGCATCTTAGAGATGCCCCCTGAAAATCAACCAGCCCTGGTGTGGTTCCTGAATGGGTGCCTGCCATTTGCCGCCACCAGAGTCTAAAAGGACTACAGGCGCTGCCTCCGGTGGTGATGGAGTTGACAAACGGGGGAACCGGTGCTATAGTTGTCATCAGGACAGGCGTCAGCAGTGGATTTGAGGCAGACCCTGGAGCAAATTCAAGAGGTGGAGTCAGGAGACAGCTCTACCGGCGGTAACACAACTGGAGGTCACCTTATGGGGGCCGAAAGTGCACGAGGTGGGCTCCAGGAGGTTACCAAAGATCTGCAACATAGTCTCTTTGAATGGTTGAATGTACTGTAGCATCGCTGATATACCCATGAACTAAGGCTGGATCGGAACTAGTGGGGGAGTCAGTTCAGTGGTGAGTGACCAAGCCCTGAAGGTACCCTGATTTTTGCATGATGTTTCTTGATGTAAGTGAAAAGTAGAAGGGGAGTCATCTTTGGACATTGTGTTTTTCCTTTTTGGACCTACCCCGAGATTTGGAGTGGGATGACGATGGCTCTTGGGAACTGCCTCAAGACCAAGTCCTCGACTTCAGCCTTCCGAGCTTTCCTACAGTGCTTAACCACAAAATTCGGTCCTGAGGACTTGAATGCTCTTTGGATTTGTTTGCGCACATTCATCACACAACTTTGAATCATGTGAGAGGCCGAGACACTAGACAGAGACATTGTGTGGGTCAGTAACTGACATCTGTTTGTGGCAATCTTTACATTGTTTTAACCCTGTTGTTTTAGGAAGGAGACATGTCCCGTGCACAATAGAAACATTTTGTGAAATGTTCTATCAAGTGACAAAGATCGAGGGAATTAGCTAAAGATCAGATTTGTAAGGTGTGGAAAGAAAGGAAATGACGTAGACCTACGGATGTTGCAGTAATATTGTGACCCCGACGCCATTACTGGGGCAGGAGAGACCCAATGTGGAGCCGCACAACGTCACATACTGGCATGTGAAGGAAATTCTGAGATAAATTTCCAAGTCTTATCTGGTGCCTGGGGGTATTCATAAGGTGAGGAATCTGAGGTTAGACGCATCAATCAGAAACTCTCACTTCCTGATGGCCGTTTATGTTTCCCCAGTGCAAAATATTTAAACAGAGTAATATCTCTCTAGTAATGTGGTAATTATCTCAATATCAGAGGTCTTAGTATGCAAGACACGATTGAATATAAAAGAATACCATGATTTTTCACTTGCTTTCTGCTAGCCTTGGCAATATTATCAACAATTTGAGATTCGTCTAACTACTATTCCACTCTCAGTGCGAACGGCATGTTAGCCTCTGCACAGTGTCCTTAATGAATGTAGAATTATTCCAGGTTTTTACACCTTTGAGCACAGGAAAATACAACATCTCCTTGCCTTTCTCAACCCAATCCTTACTCTTTGAAGGTCTCTCCTTCGAGACAATCTCTTACTGTACTTACCTCCCGCACTGCCCCTCACTTTCCTTCTTCCCATGCTGCCCGTGGTAGTTATTTGTTTGTGTGATTCTAGTTTCCTCTTCTTTGCAGCAGGTGCTTGGTGGTGCCTTGGAGATCCCCATGGTTTGGCTTTTGGAGTGCGGACCAGGTCTTGCATAGCGGAGTTTTCTAGCCTTTCTTCAGCGGGCATGTGCTTTGTTCTTAAACTACTCTTAAAGATATCTGCATCTCGTTTCCAAAAGCAGGGAAAAACTGGCACACATATCCTGGGCCTTGGTTTGCCTTTATTTTTTTTTGCTATTTTTCTGGCACTGGGGAGGTCTTGTTTGTTGCCATGGATCCTGGATTTGTGGGGCGTGCCTTACAAGTTTCCTGCTGACGCTTCCTGACCTTTGACACCTTGGCTGATATATGGGTCCTGGGGTGTGAGCAGTTTCACATTTAGACACACACTAGCTGCTTTTGAGTCTCCCTGGGCTTCACCCTCTTGTTCAGCTGCAGGCTCATTCCCTACTTCTCTGGACATTCCTTTGTGTCCCTGTAAGAAATTGGGTTATTGATTGAGGGGGGGGGGGGGGTGAAACCTCCTCAAGCAGCAACCACAATCCTTGTCAGAGTGGCCACAAGCAAAACCCAAATTAACTTGTGCTTAACCCTACCGTAGTTAGGCACAGGGCATCACGCTTAACTTAGAGGCAATTGTTAAAAGTATTTATGCAGCACACAAACCGTAAAGCACAAGTTACTTACTTGAGTAACAATATATTTGTAAGAGACATTAGTTAGTGATAGATTCCTTATCTTAGAATATCCGGAAGAAGCGATTGCCGTTCTGAAGGTCTAAGATGGGACGCAGACCTTTGTCCTTCTTTGGCAACAAGAAGTAGTGGGAGTAACAACCACGACCTACTTCTGGTGTCGGAACGCGCTCGATGGCCCCCTTTGCCAAGAGGGCTGTAACTTCCTGCTGGAGAAGTGCCAGTGATCCCCCGACATGTGGTGATACTGTGGTGGCATGGCTGAGGGGGTTGTCTCAAAGGGGAGGAAGTGACCCCTTCGGACAATTTGCAGAACCCACCTGTTCGATGTGATGGTGTGCCAGTGGTGGAGGTGATGGCGAATCCTGCCACCCACTGGCATCTGGTGGGCCTGAAACACCGGACTAGGAAGTTTTGGAGGCAGTGGCAGCAGGGGGGGTGTTGAACTGACCCACACGCTGGCCCCTGACCCGCCTCTGCCGGTCCCACATCCGCGGCTACGCTCAGACTGTTGCTGCGCAGGCCTGTGGCTCTCAAACGAACATGCTTGGGCTCCCCTTCTTTGACCACAAAAGGAGCGAAAAGCAGAAGCGGAAAGAGTGCAAGTAGCCGAAAGGCCCAAGCACTTGACTGTAGCCTGCGAGTCCTAAGTACGCTCCAACGCGCAATCCGCCTTATCGCCAAACAGGCGAGTGCCATCAAAGGGCATGTCCATCAATGTGTTCTGGACATCCCCAGAAAAGCCAGTCGTTCTCAGCCAGGCGTGGCGGCGTAGCGCCACAGTAGTGAAAATAGCCCTGCCCAGTGAGTCAGCAGTGTCAAGACCACAACGGATCGTGAACTTGGCTGCGTCTCTCCCCTCAGCATTAGCTTGGGAGAGTACTCCCCGAGCCTCCACTGGACACTGAGGCAGCACCTGCGCAACCTTATCCCACACAGAATGGGAATAATGGCCCAAGAGACATGCGGTGTTCACAGACCGCAGTCCAGAACTGGCGGAAGAAAAAATCTTCTTTCCAAACTGCTCCAGTTTCTTGGATTCGAAGGGAATGCGCTCGGGGACACAGAGGCTTGGACAACCAAGCTCTCAGGGGTAGGGTGTTGGGAGAGGAAAACGGGGTAGCCCGGGGCCGGACGATGGCTTCGGGCCACATTATTATCCACGGAGCCCCTGTGTTGGGCCTGGACCAGGTACCCAAAAGAACGTCCGAGAGTGCATCATTAAAGGGCAGCAGCAGCTGTGTAGAAGAAGACGCCAGTCAAAGCACCTCTGTCAGGAGGTTAGTCCTGACGGCCACAGGAAGGAGCTCGAGGTGGAGAGCCTCGGCTGTCCTATGCAACACCATGGAATAGGAACCACCCTCCTCCATAGCTACGGTAGAAGGAGACTGTGAGCCAGGTTCTGGAGTATAATCCTGGTCACCTGCATCCCGCAGATCCTCATCCCAGTCTGGGTCTAACTCGCATTGTGCTGCGAGAGGGTCCTCAGACCCTTCCCAGTACCCACATCCTCCACATGCCAAACAGGTGGAACATAAGGAGGTGGGTGAAGAAAGGGAAAGGGTGCATCGGTCGACACCCTTCTGGCGTTGGCTCCAGATCGGGATGGAAGCCAGGGACGGCGTCGTCCGGGACTGCGGCCGGTGGTGGCACCTTCAACATCAGTGGAGGTCGTACAGGGCCAACTGACATGGACGGGGATCCTTGCCTGGATCCATGGGGGTCTCTCGGCATCCAGACCGAAGTCATCGATGATGTCAGGGCCGGAGTCGGTGACGTCAAAGCACGAGGACCCCCAGTCGGGCCCCCAGGGCCCAAAGGCACACGGGCGGGACCGGACGGTTCGAAAACAGATGCAATGGCTGACAGGAGCTCCTACAGCTGGGCCGGAGTCGCCGATGGACCTGAAAAGGGCGGGTAGGCCATTGGCAACTGTGGAGGTTACTCTAGTGTCGCGGGGGCGGCACCACCAATTCCCTCAGCCACGACGGGCAAGGGGAAGGCGAAGAGTGACTGCGCTTCTTCAACTTTTTGTGCTTCGCCTTACCTAACTCCGATTGCGAAGACTTGGGATGGTGGTGATGGCTCTGCACGAGTCCCTCGACCTTCCACGGGACCGGGGCCTGGAACAGCGCAGAGTCGACTCCCGGGTCTCTAGCCACTTTCAGGACCGCTCCCGCAAAGTTTTTAGAGACATGGCCTGGCAGTGGGGGCACGACTCAGAGTCGTGGTCTTACCCCAAGCAGTAGAGACACTCGTGGTGCGGCTCTGTCACTGCCATCATGCGGGGACAGGCTGCGCAAGACTTAAAACCAGGCATCCCTATGCATCTGGAGTGTAAGTACTCAAGAACAGTAACAAAAGTCCCAAAAAACTCAGTCAAAAAATTACTGGGGCTAACGCTGTCTCTGGAATAGGCACTTGCTGGCGGGAAAAAAGAATTAACTGACATAGGCGCACGTGGGCGCGTCTAAGTAGCTCCAGTGACTTAATCTCGGCGACTACAACGCCAACGACGCACGCAGAGCCATACGACGACGCCTACCGATGCGCAGGGGTACTGCTGACGAAAACCTTCCGGATCCAGTCTGATGCCTCGGGATATTCTAAGGTAAGGAATCTATCACTAATGTGTCTCTTTCAGATAGTGAAAACACAACATTAGAAAAATCCCACAGGAATGTAGAAAAATAGATTAGAATGGAATAAACAATTTAACATCAAAATGACAAAAATTCAAATAGTAGAACGGAGATATGCAATTTTACAGTTTAAAGTGAAAACAGCACCTAAAAGCCCAAAGCATCAACTGGGTCTTTCTAGTTTTGGAAAACCGGGAGAAAGTTACAAGGTCAGGCCAACTGCGATGCAGCAGGGATCAGGTTAGCCCAGCAGAAAGGGCTACCTTTCAATCCAGTGGCAAGAGTTACGTTTGCAGTGGGAGGGGCTACATGGAGCAGCGAGAGCGTCACTGATGCTTATCAAAATAGGGCATTCTGGGCATCACAGGCTGTCGCTGCTGTAGCACAAAGTTTCCGTCCCCGTCTCGTATGGTCAAAGCTGGAGATTCACACTGGCGGCCACCCTGGCAAGCGATGCTGTAGTGCCTAGAGATGGTTCCCTGGAACATCGAGTAGGTGATGGGCGCATGCGGCAACGTTTTGGTGCCAACACGCCTGTTTGCATTTGCAAACAGCTCCAAAACATCAGAGGAGCTCCACTGAGGCCACATCAAGGGTCCAGGACCCAAGTGGCACTACTTGGGGAGTCAGAAACTTACTCTAGCAGAGCTCAGCCAGGTCCAGGTGCGGGTCCAAGCAGCAAGTCAGCTGGACAGTTTCAGGGAGCCTTTATAGCTTGTTGTGTTCCTATAGCACAGAAAAGGTGGTCAGGTGGCTATGCCTTGGAGTTACTTCAGCCTGGGACGAAGGGTGCAGGCCCAATCTTCCTTCTCAACAAGCAGGGCAGCACCGTGGCAGTCCTTCTGGCAACAAAGCAGCACAGCAGTCCTTCTTAGGTAGTATTGGCAGGTCCAGTAGTGTACTGAAGAGTGGGTGTCTTTGGTCCAATGTTTATACCTGATGCCTCCTTTGAAGCAGATGAAGCTTCTAGAAGTTTCCTTTTGAAATGCACAGGATTCCTTCCACCCCTGGCTCCTGATTATCTACAGGGGGTACCTTTGGGGGTTTTCCCGCTCAGGTAATGTTTGGTTCAGCATACCTCACTTTGGTAGTGAGTCACCACATCCACGTTTTGCCATTCTTGGTCCTTCCTGTGTTGCTAGAGATTGGTTTCAGTCTGGTTTTCAGTTGAAGAGGTGCCTCAATGCAGTTGGGTATGTTGCAGTTTGCTTCCCTTTTCAATTCCGTGACTTGGTTTTGGCTGTGCACCCTAGGATTTCATGTGTCTGGTTCATTGTCTTTTAATCGGAATTGGCAAAGCTTGCCTCTTCTCCTGGTGGCAGAGTTTACCTCTTCAGTTTCCAGGTCTCCAGGTTTCTACTCCAGTGGGGTAGTTTGCCTGCTTATGAACCATTAGTTGGTCTTGGTTGCTTGTGGACAAGGGCTTTTACAGTTTGTTGGGACACCTATGTGGTTGTTCGAGGAAATACGTCTTTCCTCCGAGGTCACTGCAGACTTTTTTGTCTTTTGTTTGACCATATATATGTTTGCTGGTTTTAGAATTCTGTGCACTATACTCCTGCTAACCAATAGTAAAGTGCCAGAAGTTCCACTTTTTACATAATCAAATTAGCATACTAATAATGAACAAGTTACTTACCTTCAGTAATGCCCTTTTTCGTATTGAGTCTTTCTAGATGCATATGCCTCACTTTTTCAGACTTGTTTCAGACTAGAGCCAGAAACATTTGAGCAGTACCTCTGTGCCAGCAGGTGGTGCTGTGCGGCTCTGCACTGATGAACATTCACTCCAGAAATGATGTGCGGAGCCTATATATGCGCCACTCCCGCATGCTGACGCCAGTTGCTATTGAGTGTACGAGCCCCCAGACACAAAGAAGCAAAAGCAAACTGGTGTGATCAGTGAGCAGATATCTGTATTTGGGACCTTACTAATGGATGGAGTGTAACGCACAAGTTACTTACCTTTGGTAAAGATATATCTGTAGGAAACATTACTTAGTTAAAGATTCCTTACCTTAGTATTACCCCCAGGCATCAGACTGGATCTGGAAAGTTTTTTCATCAGCAGTACCTCTGCTCGTCGGAAGGTGGCATCGGTCTGCTACGCGTCCGTCGTGGTCACCAGGATGAAGTCACACCAGCTACTTAGATGCTGCCCTCGCGAACTGATGTCAGTTCTGTACACGACTTTCCGCTCCAGAAATGCAGAGCCATGCAAGACACTGACCATTGGTGCACAACACTATGGCCCTGAAGGATATCCTTAACCCTAGAAATCAACTCGCAGACCGGGGAGGATGGGCAGGGCGGTATGGAAACTATAACTAACTAATGTTTCTTACAGATATATTGTTACCGAAGTTAAGTAACTTGTGCATCTGAAAGAAACACGTTTGTTGTAGATTCCTTACCTTAAAATAGATACTCCAGCAATTCCAACCCCGGTGGTGGGTCTGCAAACTAAGATCACACCAGAAAGTCCTGAAGAACAGATTGGCCAAAGAAGAAGTCTCTTCGGACTTGGCTGTCCAGGCAGTAGTGTTTGGTGAACGTGTGCAGTGATGCCCACGTAGCCACCTGGCAGATGTCATTTAGAGGCACTCCTCTTCCCAAGGCAGTAGTGGCTGCCATTGCCCTGGTGGAGTGAGCTCGCAGCTCCACAGGAAGCTCCTTTTTAGATAGAGAGTAACAGGCCCTAATACACAACACGACCCACCAAGAAATGGTGTGTTTGTGTACGGCCCGACCCTTCTTTGCACCCATGTAGCCAGCAAACAGTTAATCATCCACCCAGAACTATTTTGTGCGATCCAGGTAGAAGGAGAGAGCACGTTTTGGGTCCAGACGGTGAAGCCTCTCTTCTTCCTTTGAAGGATACGGAGGCGGAAAGAAGGTGGGCAAAGTAACGGTCTGCCCGATGTGGAAGGCAGTAACCACCTTAGGAAGAAAGGATGGACGGGTCCTGAGAACCACCTTGTCCAGATGGACAGACAGGAAAGGAGGTTTTGAGAAAAGAGCCTGGAGCTCACTCACCCTTCTAGCAGAAGTGATGGCTACCAAGAAAGCAGTCTTAAGAGTTAGAAGAAGTAAAGGACAATTATGAAGCGGCTCAAAGGGAGCGCACATCAAATAAGTCAGCACAAAATTCAAGTCCCACTGAGGCATAACAAATGGAATTGGAGGAAAAAGATGAGTTAAGACTTTCAAGAAATGGTTAACTTTCGGGGACTTGAAAAGAGAAGGTTGATCTGACAGCCGAAGGAGAGCAGAGATGGCAGAAAGGTAGCCTCTGATAGTGCCCAGAGCAGAGCCCGGCTGGGCTAAAGAGAGAAGGAACCAAGAGCACTTCAGAAAGAGGGGCAGAAAGGGATACACAGCCTTTGCTGTGCACCATGCCACAAATTAGTTCCACTGGCAGGCGTATACCGTCTTAGTGGAGGGACGCCTGGCTGCCAATATTACATCACATACTTCAAGAGGCAGGTCGAAAGACGTCAACTGCCGCTGCTCAATTTCCATGCAAGGAGGTGGAGACTGGTCAGGTTCCGGTGGAGAACCGTCCCCTTCTGCTGCAACAGAAGATCTTCCCGAAGAGGCAGTCTGATCGGTGGATCAATGGCCATGTTAAGCAGCTCGGGATACCAGACTCTTCGTGCCCAATTCGGAGCCACTAGAATGATTTGGGCCCGGTCGCACTTGATCTTCTTCAGCATTCTGGGCAGAAGTGGTATAGGCAGAAAGGTGTACAACAGACAGCAACTCCACTCGCGACGAAAAGCGTCGCAGAGCGAGTGCCGCCTTGGAAATTCCAACCCGCAGAATTGCTGCCATTGCGCATTCTCTTTGGTGGCGAATAGATCTAACTAAGGCTCTCCCAACTGTCGAAAGAGACCTTGCACCAACTCCGAGTGAAGACGCCATTTGTGATCCATCATGCACGTGCGGCTTAGTTTGTCCGCCCTGGCGTTCAGAGAACCTGCAAGGTGGTGAACCACCAAGGAAATGCCTTGATGTTCCAGCCATGTCCAGAGACGCAGAGCCTCTTCACATAGGGTCAACGACCCCACCCTGCCCTGTTTGTTGCAATACCACATTACCACATGGCGGTGGTGTTGTCCGTGAACACCTGCACTACTCTTCCCCGGACAGAGGAAAGGAAGGCCTTCAGTGCAAGACAAATCACCTGGAGCTCCAGAACGTTGATGTGGAGCCCAGACTCCGCTGGAGACCAGAGGCCTCTGATCTCCGCCTCTCCCATGTGGCTGCCCCATCCCAGAAAATTCACAGAAAATTACCGTTTGTGATTACAATAAATAAAATATGTAATCATGTCCTCTTCTAGTAGTGATGGTTATTAGAATTTGACAGTAATAGACTAGTGGACAAATGTCACAAAGATAGGAGAATTCGTAGTCCTCTATTTAATATTTTGATATCTATCCCTCCTTTTTACAATTCTTCAGTTCCTTTCCATCCCAGAAGGGAGGCATCTGTCACCACTGTGAATTCTGGTTGGAGACGGGAGAGGGATCTGCCACTGACCCAATCCTGGTTCGTAGCCACCACTGCAGTTGTTGAGCAGTGCCCTCCGAGATCTTGACGTAATCGGACAGATTCCCCTGATGCTGCGCCCACTGGAACTTCAGGTCCCACTGCAGAGCCTGCATATGCTGCCTGGCATGATTGATCAGCAGGATGCAGGAGGCCATGAGGCCCAGCAGCCTCAGTGTCCTTCTGACCGAAACCCGGGACAAGGGCTGAAAGATCAGAATCATAGCCCGAATGTCCCGGACTCGCTGTTCGGGAGGATATACCCGAAACGGTGCAGTGTCCAGAACCGCTCTGATGAAGAAGAGCTTCTGAGAGGGAATCAGGTGCGACTTCGGCACATTGATGGGAAACCCCAGCAAATGCAGGAGGTTGGCTATAGTCTAGAGGTGGGAAACGACTGCCTGGTGCGATTCCGCCTTCAACAACCAGTTGTTGAGATAGGAGAAAACTGAGACCCCTGATCTGCACAAATAGCTGTGACCACTGCAATGACCTTCCCGAACACCCGAGGGGCGCTGGTAAGGCCAAAAGGGAGCACAGTAAACTGGAAATGCTCATGGGCTACCGTTAACCTGCAGGTAACGCTGGTGGGCCGGCACGACAGGGATGTGAAAATAATTGTCCTGCAAGTCCAACTCCACCATTCAGTCTTGCGGCTTGAGGGCAGACAAGACATGAGCAAGCAAAAGACACACAATTGATGGACGGAATGCAGACCAAATCAAAACATTCATCCCCAGTTAAGAGATCTGGGTTAAATCCATCATTCTTTTGCACACCATGCCACCCCAGTTTAGACCTGGCCATATGCAAATCAGTCTTGATCCTGTGCCTCATGGGAACAGTCCAGCCCGAACTGCCAAGTCAGGTCCTCCCTGGGCTGGAAACAAGCATCCTAGGACCGGTTTCAGGGTTTCACCCTTCATCAGCCAGGATAGCTTGATTTCAGTGGCACAGTAAGCCCGGGACCCACGTCTGGGCATACCCGGCGCACTTAGGGCGAGGAAGCAAAAGACACACAATTGATGGACGGAATGCAGAACAAATCAAAACATTTTGAACTTCTCCTTCCGGAGTAAGCGTTTGACATCCCTGAGGTCCAAGATAGGACGCAAGGTCTTGTCCTTTTTGGGAACCAAGTAGTGGGAGTAGCAACCATGACCTACTTCTGGGACAGGAACGGGGTCAATCAATCAATCAATACATTTGTACAGTGCGCTACTCACCCGTAGGGGTCTCAAGGCGCTGAAGGGGGGGTGATGCTATTGCTCGAATAACCAGGTCTTGAGGTGTTTCCTGAAGGTGAGATGGTCCTGGGTCAGTCGTAGGTGTGCGGGGAGGGAGTTCCATGTCTTGGCTGCCAGGTAGAAGAACGATCTTCCTCCGGTGGTGGTTCTGCGAATCTGTGGGACGGTGGCGAGGGCGAGGCTGGTGGAGCGGAGCTGGTGGGTGGGGGTGTAGAACAAGAGGCGGTTGTTGAGGTATTCGGGGCCCATGTTGTGGAGCACTTTGTGTGTGTGGGTGAGCAGCCTGAACGTGATCCTCTTGCTGACGGGGAGCCAGTGCAGGTCTCTCAGATGGGCGGATATGTGGCTGTGGTGAGGGATGTCGAGGATGAGTCGTGCGGAGGCGTTCTGTATGCGCTGAAGGCGTTTCTGAAGTTTGGCTGTGGTTCCTGCGTATAGGGCGTTCCCGTAGTCCAGTCGGCTGGTGACGAGGGCCTGGGTGACCGTCTTTCTGGTTTTGGTGGGGATCCATCAGAAAAACTTGCGGAGCATGCGCAGGGTGTTGAAGCATGAGACTGCGTTGACTTGCTTGGTCATCGTGAGGGAGGAGTCCAGGATGAATCCCAGGTTGCGTGCGTGGTCCGTGGGTGTCGGTGCGATACCCAGTGTCGTGGGCCACCAGGAGTCGTCCCAGGCGGATGGGGATTGTCCGAGGATGAGGACCTCCATCTTGTCTGAGTTCAGCTTCAGACGGCTGTGCTTCATCCATTCTGCGACATCTTTCATTCCGTCCTAGAAGTTGGTTTTGGCAGTGAGTGGGTCTTTGGTGAGGGAGCGTACCAGTTGGGTGTCGTCGGCGTAGGAGATGATGTTGATGTTGTGTTTGTGTGCGATGGTGGCGAGGGGGCTCATGTAAATATTGAAGAGGGTTGGGCTGAGTGAGAAGCCTTGGGGTACGCCGCAGATGATCTGTGGCCCCGGAGCGGAAGGGAGGGAGGCGGACTGTCTGGGTCCTGTCGGAGAGGAACGATGTGATCCAGTCCAGGGCCTTTCCTTGGATCCCAGTGTTGTAGAGGCGGGTTATTAGGGTGCGGTGGCAGACGGTGTCAAAGGCTGCAGAGAGGTCCAGGAGGATGAGAGCGGCTGTCTCTTCGTTGTCCATCAGGGTCCTGATGTCATCAGTGGCTGCGATGAGGGCGGTCTCGTGCTGTGGTTGGCTCGAAATCCGGACTGGGATGGGTCGAGCAAGTTGTTTGCTTTGAGGAATGCAGTCAGTTGTTTATTGACGGTCTTCTCGATGACTTTAGCCAGGAAGGGGAGAAGAGAGATGGGGCGGAAGTTCTTGAGGTCTTTAGGGTCCGCTGTTGGTTTCTTCAGAAGGGCGTTGATTTCTGCGTGTTTCCAGCTTTCAGGGAAGGTGGCTGAGGTGAAGGAGCTGTTGATGATGTTCCGGAGGTGGGGTGCGAAGATGGTGTCAGCTTTGTTGAAGATATGATGAGGGCATGGGTCGGAGGGGGAGCCAGAGTGGATGGTGTTCATGACGTGGTGTAGTGTAGTTCCTATATTCCTAATAGGCTCTGCGCATTGGAATAACATAACAGTAGTTTAGACGTAGGACTGAGGTCGACTAGGTCTCTACTGAATATGTTAGACTTAATTAGGTATGCCAGCTAGCTCAGAGGTCACTAGAAACATTCTCGAATGAACAGGGAGGAGTTAACTTCCCTGATTAGACAAGAAGGGATTAGTTTCTGACAACCACACAAACATGACAACTTTGCTCCCTCCAGAATAAGGACTATATCTCCAGAGTCGTGTGAAAACAATAGATAGCTATTTCACTCAGTCAATCGTGCATGCTTAGTTTCACCAGAGTGCAGAGAAATAGAGAGACGGCCGTTTTCAATAAAAGGTGTTATTTATTGAGCAGTCTTCTTTCTCATGCAAGAGAAATGAATTGCCACAATTGCAATACTTATCATAAAGTAAAGTGCGTACAGTAAAAGGAGTATTATGAAATAATACTGTAAAAGCATTTATATGGTTTCTGAGCCATATGATACTTAAAACGGATAAAATATATACAATACAAACAAAGATAAAAGTTGACTAAACATACTCAACTGGTGCTTCTAAAATACGCCTACCCCAGTGTACCTAACCTAAACCTAGTACGTGGGAAGGAGTAAGGGAGTTGCGGTTTAAGTTAAGTTAGTTTTGCCAAGAATCTGAATCAAGAATTCTCTAAGGATCTAATCAGCTCCGTACCTTGGTTTTAGAATGAAGGAGGTCTTGTATCTCGTTCTCAGGACTCGATCTCCCAGCAACCCGCAAGGGTGACTGGAAACACTGGAGCTGGATTTTCTCGGCAGGAGAAAAGACAGCGTCTCTCTCAGTGCGTCAAATGGGAGGGACGGCTTCCTTCGGCACTCGCATCAGCTGGGCTTTGGGTAAGTAGATAGCCACTCTGCTCCAAACCACTGTGTGTTTGTAAAGGCAAATGCTGCTATATTTATACCTAGAAGGTGCCGTGTTTGACGTAAGGCTGGACATAAGACATCACTAAGAACTGTCACTAAGAACTGGCAGTTCTTTCAGGACTCTCAGAAGTTATAGGACAAATCAAAACAAAAGCAGGGGGAATTCCCGGGCTGCTGGAGGTTTGGTTTGTTTAAAGAACGTGTTGTACTTTCTAGGAGTCTAGGGAAGTAGCCTTGCGGTATTTGGACTGCATTGGCTATGACTAAATATGGATATGATTCTTATGCCTTTATAAGGATATGATTTGTTATAAGCACATAAGGGCATAAATCGGGAATATTTAATTAGGGTCCTAGATACGTTCACAACACCCACTCCACGTATAATGTCCATCATTACTAAATACTAAGCAATATATAAACATATAAGTATGCATGTGTTTTTCAGCCCACCCCAAAATACATCCAATGCATTTGAAATGGTATAGATACGCGAAAATTAGTATTATGCTGTACGCTTTCAAACAGTGGTATCATTCAGATAAAAAAAAAATGTTTTTGTTTTTGTAGTGCATTATAATCTTCGCTGAATGAATCACCAAAATTACATTTATGAAATGGCTCTTAATACAGAAGAAAAAGGTTGAGACCATTTCATCACATATTCATGCAAGATTGTAAATGTGCTAGAGGGTGATTCAAAATATTGTCTCTAGAGTCTCTAAAAATAGAAGTTCTGTTCTCTAAGAATAGTTCTACTTTAAGCAGAGTACCTTGTGCCAAAAAAAGGTAAATATTTTGGAAGTTGGGAAAAAATAATTTCGCTTTCATGGGAAAAAATAATTCCAAATGATTTCAGTAGTGTTGTTTATAAAAACTGAAGCCCGAATTCAGAGTTCAGGGAACGCTGTGTGCTCGCTATTTCAAATATTATTCTCGTTGTTAGGGGAGAATATTACTTCAGATAGGCTGGCAAAAAATGCGTCTACAACAGTAGGTGAAAGTTGGGCCAAATTCAAAAAAGTTGAAATAGTGCATATATGCGATGCATTGCCATCATCGGGGTTTAGATCAGCAATGGTCACGGAAGGTTGTACCTGTGTGGTGCCGCTTTCATGTCGTAATTCACCACCACCTAATCGTAATGGTGAAGTCTCAACGAATGACATCATCAGAATAGGTAGCCGCTGGGGACAACGCATTGCATTAGTCGTTACGGGACCGAGCAAAGCATCGATATCCATTGGTACTGCTGATGGTAGTGTAAGACAGAGGTCCAACACGCATTCTTCTCTGCATAGAAGACATCGAAGCACAGGTAAGATGCAATTTTGCCAGATTGGTCTGAATGAAAGAAATCAGGTAGTATTCAGATCTCTTAGCCGGGCCAATCCGAGGACTTTAGTGATACGTTCTCGGTATCGTATTGCTAGGATCGTTTCTTCCATCGTAGCCTGAGTTTTGTCTGTGACTTGGCTTGCCATATCGGAGCAGAAGGAACAAAAATAAAATTCCTGCTACGAGTCCCAAAATAAGAGGCAGGCCACCGAATAGAGAATGCACAAAATTCGGGAAGATGCCCAGAACTGTTCAAAGGGTGCTAACAGTCCCGAAAAAATTGTCTTAAATACATGTGCGATGCCACAGGTATCTGACATGTTTAAGATTTGGCTTAACATTTCTATGAAATGCACGGGCCAATTTGTCGATAATAGGGTATGTATCTCTGCCGCTGTCCTTGCAACTTGCAGGTCATACTTCTCTTTGGACGAGGTTAAAGGCACAGTTGTTTGTAAAAAAAATAGATTTCATTCTGCTTAAAGTATCAATTCGAATAGAAGAGATATTCACAGAAGGCCATATTGCTGCCTCCATGTCTGGATTGCTGTTTGGATACAATACTTGCATGCAACAAATGTCCCCGTAAGTAACGCTCACGAGATAGGCTTTTCCTGGCATCATGCCACAACAGCTGTGGTCACTTATTATAACGTAGCTACCGTTGGAAAGTTGTCTGAAAAAGGGCTCTATCTGTGTAGCAGGGGTGCCGTGTAGATGACATGAAAGGTTGTTTGATGAACCTTCGCAGGCTCCATGCAAGTTAATACCTTGACACAGAAGTTTACCGCTTAGTGATTTTTAACAGTTGTTACCACTAAGAAATGCCTCTTTTTTCCCTTCACTGTAACATCTATGTGTATAAGGTAAATTCCAGGTTGACTTGATGTATCCTTTACCCAACCTTTCATACAGGCCTGCTGGTATATACTTTTGGCAGTATTGTAACTAAAACGTTGTTATCGGGATTGTAATTGTGCCATGTATTATCCATTTCTGACATTGTCAATGGTAATCTCTCTAGTTTTTCAATGCTCAGCACCGTATAGTCTGCTCCTTTTTGTGCCAACGAGATTTGTCTATCAGTAAGGTTACAGATAGAAAATAATGACGTGGCACGTAGCCTGAACGGAGGTTTTGTAACGTCCAGCCTAGCTGTAAAATAGAACGCAATTGGGATTGACCATGTTGTAACATTAGCATATCCTGTTCTATTATATCAATAGCAGATGATACAATGCTGTCCAGTGAATAAATTCTGGAGGGCAGAGTGGTAACCCATTGTCCACTACAGAAAGTGATTTTTCCAAATTAATACGATCAATTTCTCGTATTTTTTCTGCAGTTTCAATTTGTGTTACTTTCCAAGCTTCATTCTAAGCTGCGTATATACCGGCGTATATGAAACGTTTTTGACGCTGTTTGCGAGGTCCCATTATGAAATCTCACAAGTCAGCACCTTCTTTAAGTAAAGTTAAGTGTTGCTTAATTTCGGGTAGTGTGGATTTCTGTAGCCATTCTAGACATAGTTTTCCTACACTGTATATTGTAATTATCCCTGGATGCTGTCTTTGGGAATATCTTGGGTCTGGCCTATTCTGTTTGAACCCCTGTATTTTGTTCAGGAATCTATCTTGACAGTTATTTGTGTCTGTGGGCCAGATCAACCATATGTTCCAATCAGGAATTGTTCTGTTTTGTTTTAAAATGTAGCACACATCTAACCCCTCATCTGTAGTGGTGTTTCTATCAGGCATAAGCTTTGGTATAGACAGGTTGTTTAAATCTTTTATCTTGGCTAGACCAAGACAGGTTGTTTGTTGAATGGTGTCATTCAGGAACATTATTTGTTCTGGGATCATGCAGGCTCTAAATAATGATTCTAAACCTTGTACCTGCCACTCTTCAGTACCCCAGAGGGTTTTTGTCTCAATGTTCTTGTTCCAAAATTCAAAACCAAATGTAGACATTTTTTCATAAACTTTATCGGAATAAATTAATTTAGTATTTGTCAACATGTTTTTCACTCCTGTCTTATTCAACATTTTGAAATAAAACGTTTCTGGATTAGTGTAATTAAACCCTGAGAAGTATGGAAATTTCTCATAAAATGTTTTTGAACTGCCTTTTGGCGGAGTTGGACAATATTCCCACTGATTATAACTGAAAACATTTCTAGGATTAGCAGATTTATGCGGATAATGATGCCCAAAGTGATTGAAGCAATACATTTCTTCATAATTCGATGAACCCTGTAAATAATCATGGTCTGTGATTTTTGCTGACATTTCTAAATCTGACATCATATTATTAATATTTTCAAAGTCCCAATCATCAGAGAAAGTACTAGGTGATACAAAGTCACTTAAGGAGATCTTGAATTGGTGTGGATATTTCAAGAGCTCAACCGGGCCATAGATTTCATTGTCAGTTTTGTCCCATGCTATACCACCAGGTATAGGGATGGCTGTGATGTTCACTGATGATAGTTCTCTTTTTTCGATGTGAGAAGATCTGTGTGGTTTCAGGACCAAGTTGGTGTTCTGCCTTGCTGTGTCCATTGTACTGTATTTTCCATCAATAAATCTACTCAAACTTAAAACCAAGATGAGCCACAGAGGGAGGAAAAGTACACCTACACAATTCATAATTTAAAAAAAAAAATGTAAAAATGTATTTGAGCTTATATAGCGCACAGCTACCCACAAAGGGTTTCCCGGCGCTTGCTTAGGGAACCCGTCCTGGTATTCCCCTGTGAGATAACCCCGGCAGGGTATCCGCAAGGTGAAAGCCAGGCATCCAGCCGCGAGGGGCCGTTGTGGAGATTAAGCAAGCTATTGCCCAGAGTCGCAGAGTGAGAACCCGTGAGTCGAGAAGGCACCGGAGAGAGAATTATCAAGTCCGTGGAATTTTTGAGCCCAAGACCCGCCGAGGCGGGGAATTGAACCCTGGTCCAGGGCCGATCTCAGCTTCCGGGTCTGCCGCCTCTAACCCCTGAGCCACACTTCTCCACAATCCATGGTGATATTAGACATGTTTCTCTCAGTTGATGAAAGAGCTCTGTGATTTTATCTTTGAAAGTTTTTGTTGCTGGCTTGTCTCCATGTTCACTTGGATCCCCTTTTGTATCACTTGGATCATCGGAAAAGTCATCAAAGTTGATAAAGTAGCCAGATGCAGTTCTGTCAATTGGCGGAATTGCTTCCGGATTTCCATTGATCTTTGGATTTTCTTTTGTTACATTTGTATAGTCCGAGGCTGCATCTTTGTAGACAGGTGTTTCTTGATGAACTGTTGCAATTTGGGTTTCAAGAGGCACAAGTTCCATGGCTTTGTTGCATAGTCCTTTTTTATTCACTGAAGGTTTATCAAATGTGATTAGTCTCTCAGTTTGAACCTCTTGGATTGTATCAAGATTTGGCCTTCTACTATTTCTTGGGAGTCCACTGGGCCTACTACTTATTATTGGCCACATGGTTGTGGTTTCACCAGGACGATTGATACAACTCGGTTCTCCTTTTTACCAGCAAGGGGCGGTAGTACTACTGATCTTGTTCCGCTGACAGCTAAGACAGGTACTGCTTTTCTGTAAGAAGGCCCAAATTCCTTCTTCACCACGATCTTTTCTCTGACCAGATCCCCAATCTTTGGAATCCAGACAGGTCTTGCTGGGACAGGTGGTTTTTTAGGTCGCGCCTGCGAATGCAGGGGCGAAAGCCCCTGCTGTCGCAAAGCGATCTATTGTGATCATTTCAGTCATTTCCCTTTCAAGGAGTAGGCAGAGGAGACAACAGACTGTCACGCGCACGCAGCCGGCCGGAATCGGATCAGGTCACGCGCTCTGATCCCGGCCGGCTGTTCACAACACATGCACACATGCACACGCAGGCACAGGCAGGCACACACACAGACAAGCACACACGCAGGCAGGCACACACGCAGGCACAGGCAGGCACACACGCAGGCACAGGCAGGCACACACAGACAGGCACACACGCAGGCACACACGCAGGCAGGCACACACGCAGGCACACACGCAGGCACAGGCAGGCACACACACAGACAGACGCACGCACGCACCCCCCCCCCCCCAACTCACCGGGCTCTTTTAGCGTGTTCCGTGCACCCGCGTAGCTAGGGGGAGGGGGGTTTAGGGTCGGTCTGTTCAAATGCTTTTCTGGTGATTAGTGTCTCTGACGTGACCTTACGCTGCGTCACGTGAGTGCTGTAGCTGCGCTTCTCCTGGAGATGAGTATTTCCTGTTCTGTGCATGAATATACTCTTAGTTCTACAAAAAGGATTGTTTGTAGTGCATTGTGTACATAGAGCAAGCTGCATACTTTTCTAGCCTATACGTCACAATCGCTTCCCTTCTGCCTGGGAGTTTATTAGAACCAGAATTTCAGAAGACATCACTGCAAGGAGTCTTTGATTAGGAAAGCCATCTTCCCTGTTCAGCGGAGAATAATATCTGTGCATCATGGAGACGAGGTTAGTTATGAAGTTTACTATTTTCTGAACGATTGCCAACAAAAAATTCCGATTGGAGGAGTTCTGTGCTATTCCGTACCTCCTGTTGTCGTCCCAGCCTGACACCTACCTCTCCACATCCTGCCCAAGTTATGTTCCAGATTCAGAACTCTAACGTTTCCCAGTCCTATTATTCGTTGGATTCTGGGACGATTCTATAATTGAATAAACTGGAATACAGATCTTAGAATCCAAAGTAAAAAAAAAAAAAAAGATAAGCCACTCGTGCGTGGGCCATGTTGTTTTACCGAAATATGTCAACTTACAGAGAACTCTTCTTGGCCCCCATACTTGGAAATGCTCCTTTAACCCTGGGCTTCCGCAATCGCGTATTCCTGGGGCCGCCACTATTGTTATATGACCAGGGCGGTTATATTTTTATGTGAAAGCAGAAAGCAAGTAAAAAGGCAGAATACGATCCCTTTTAAAAAACATCAAAGTCGAGAAGAAAACACTACAGAAGTGTTTAAGAGCTTTCCCAGAATGTTTAATAAAGCGGACAGGAGCAGAATTGCCAGGCTAACCAAGAATCCCCTGCGATTTTAAAGCAATTCTTAACCAGGTACCTATGCCTTGCCTTTTTACAAACTAAAGACCTGGAAAGGTCGGTATTTTTCCCCATAGAATGTGAAGATCTAACACTGACAACCAGAAACCCATTACTTCTGTTCTTCACCCCTCTTTCTTGTTACAGTCTTACAAGTCAGGATTTTGGAAGCATTACAGCCAGGTCCGGCCAAAAGGAAATAATGACACAGGGAGCTGCAATCACACGTGACATTTTTAATGAATATTGGCATTATACAGCAACCAAATTGGAGAACTAATGAAGCAGAGGAAGAAGCAATGCCCAAGGCACCTGCCCCAAAACAAACAACCGAATCTGTCAGTTGAAACGGACACTGGTGTGTGGGAGTCTTGAACAGACTTAAAATGGGCAGATCGGTTGACACTAGATGACACAGTGTCACACACATCCAAGTAATGGGAAAACGGCATAGGATTAACAGCCTTAAACATTGGGAGGAGATGTAGCTTAATGGCCGGAGCTCAGAGAGCTGCCGATTTAGAATTTTGGGAACCCGGTGCGTGTCTTGACATTGGTTGAACATCCGCCCCACAGCTTTGCAGTTGCAATTCAGAGTGCAGATTCAGAGTGCAGATGCAGAGTGCAGATGCAGAGTGCAGATGCAGAGTGCAGAGTGCAGAGTGCAGATTGTGAGTGCAGAGTGCAGATTGTGAGTGCAGAGTGCAGATTGTGAGTGCAGAGTGCAGATTGTGAGTGCAGAGTGCAGATTGTGAGTGCAGAGTGCAGATTGTGAGTGCAGAGTGCCGAGTGCAGAGTGCAGATTCAGAGTGCCGAGTGCAGGTGCAGAGTGCAGGTGCAGAGTGCAGGTGCAGAGTGCAGATTCAGAGTGCAGATTCAGAGTGCAGATTCAGAGTGCAGATTCAGAGTGCAGATTCAGAGTGCAGATGCAGGGTGCAGAGTGCAGGGTGCAGAGTGCAGGGTGCAGAGTGCAGGGTGCAGAGTGCAGGGTGCAGAGTGCAGGGTGCAGAGTGCAGATTCAGAGTGCAGATTCAGAGTGCAGATTCAGAGTGCAGATTCAGAGTGCAGATTCAGAGTGCAGAGTGCAGATTCAGAGTGCAGATTCAGAGTGCAGATTCAGAGTGTAGAGTGCAGATTCAGAGTGCAGAGTGCAGATTCAGAGTGCAGAGTGCAGATTCAGAGTGCAGAGTGCAGATTCAGAGTGCAGATTCAGAGTGCAGAGTGCAGATTCAGAGTGCAGAGTGCAGATTCAGAGTGCAGAGTGCAGATTCAGAGTGCAGATTCAGAGTGCAGATTCAGAGTGCAGAGTGCAGATTCAGAGTGCAGATTCAGAGTGCAGATTCAGAGTGCAGATTCAGAGTGCATAGTGCAGATTCAGAGTGCAGATTCAGAGTGCAGAGTGCAGAGTCAGAGTGCAGATTCAGAGTGCAGATTCAGAGTGCAGGGTGCAGATTCAGAGTGCAGATTCAGAGTGCAGATTCAGAGTGCAGAGTGCAGGGTGCAGAGTGCAGATTCAGAGTGCAGGGTGCAGAGTGCAGGGTGCAGAGTGCAGAGTGCAGATTCAGAGTGCAGATTCAGAGTGCAGATTCAGAGTGCAGAGTGCAGATTCAGAGTGCAGATTCAGAGTGCAGATTCAGAGTGCAGATTCAGAGTGCAGATTCAGAGTGCATAGTGCAGATTCAGAGTGCAGAGTGCAGAGTGCAGAGTGCAGATTCAGAGTGCAGATTCAGAGTGCATAGTGCAGATTCAGAGTGCAGAGTGCAGAGTGCAGATTCAGAGTGCAGATTCAGAGTGCAGATTCAGAGTGCAGATTCAGAGTGCAGATTCAGAGTGCAGGGTGCAGATTCAGAGTGCAGATTCAGAGTGCAGAGTGCAGGGTGCAGAGTGCAGATTCAGAGTGCAGGGTGCAGAGTGCAGGGTGCAGAGTGCAGGATGCAGAGTGCAGGATGCAGAGTGCAGGATGCAGAGTGCAGGTGCAGATGCAGAGTGCAGATGCAGAGTGCAGATGCAGAGTGCAGATTCAGAGTGCAGATTCAGAGTGCACAGTGCAGATTCAGAGTGCAGAGTGCAGAGTGCAGATTCAGAGTGCAGATTCAGAGTGCAGGGTGCAGATTCAGAGTGCAGATTCAGAGTGCAGATTCAGAGTGCAGGGTGCAGAGTGCAGATTCAGAGTGCAGGGTGCAGAGTGCAGATTCAGAGTGCAGAGTGCAGATGCAGAGTGCAGATGCAGAGTGCAGATGCAGAGTGCAGATGCAGAGTGCAGATTCAGAGTGCAGAGTGCAGATTCAGAGTGCAGATGCAGAGTGCAGATGCAGAGTGCAGATGCAGAGTGCAGATGCAGAGTGCAGATTCAGAGTGCAGATTCAGAGTGCAGAGTGCAGATTCAGAGTGCAGATTCAGAGTGCAGATTCAGAGTGCAGATTCAGAGTGCAGATTCAGAGTGCAGAGTGCAGATTCAGAGTGCAGATTCAGAGTGCAGATTCAGAGTGCAGGGTGCAGAGTGCAGAGTGCAGAGTGCAGGGTGCAGAGTGCAGAGTGCAGATTCAGAGTGCAGATTCAGAGTGCAGATTCAGAGTGCAGATTCAGAGTGCAGATTCAGAGTGCAGATTCAGAGTGCAGGTTCAGAGTGCAGATTCAGAGTGCAGATTCAGAGTGCAGATTCAGAGTGCAGATTCAGAGTGTAGAGTGCAGATTCAGAGTGCAGATTCAGAGTCAGAGTGCAGATTCAGAGTCAGAGTGCAGATTCAGAGTCAGAGTGCAGATTCAGAGTCAGAGTGCAGATTCAGAGTGTAGAGTGCAGATTCAGAGTGTAGAGTGCAGATTCAGAGTGTAGAGTGCAGATTCAGAGTGTAGAGTGCAGATTCAGAGTGCAGATTCAGAGTGTAGAGTGCAGATTCAGAGTGCAGATTCAGAGTGCAGATTCAGAGTGCAGATTCAGAGTCAGAGTGCAGATTCAGAGTCAGAGTGCAGATTCAGAGTGCAGATCCAAAATCAAGATTCAGAGTGAGATTCAGAGTGCAGAGTGCAGATTCAAGATTCAGAGTGCAGAGTGCAGATTCAGAGTGCAGGGTGCAGAGTGCAGGGTGCAGAGTGCAGGGTGCAGAGTGCAGATTCAGAGTGCAGATTCAGAGTGCAGATTCAGAGTGCAGATTCAGAGTGCAGATTCAGAGTGCAGATTCAGAGTGCAGATTCAGAGTGCAGGGTGCAGAGTGCAGATTCAGAGTGCAGAGTGCAGATTCAGGGTGCAGAGTGCAGATTCAGAGTGCAGATTCAGAGTGCAGATTCAGGGTGCAGAGTGCAGATTCAGAGTGCAGATTCAAGATTCAGAGTGCAGAGTGCAGATTCAAGATTCAGAGTGCAGAGTGCAGATTCAAGATTCAGAGTGCAGAGTGCAGATTCAGAGTGCAGATTCAGAGTGCAGATTCAGAGGGCAGAGTGCAGATTCAAGATTCAGAGTGCAGATTCAGAGTGTAGAGTGCAGAGTCAGAGTGCAGATTCAGAGTGCAGAGTGCAGAGTGCAGAGTGTAGAGTGCAGATTCAGAGGGCAGGGTGCAGAGTGCAGGGTGCAGAGTGCAGGGTGCAGAGTGCAGATTCAGAGTGCAGATTCAGAGTGCAGATTCAGAGTGCAGATTCAGAGTGCAGATTCAGAGTGCAGATTCAGAGTGCAGGGTGCAGAGTGCAGATTCAGAGTGCAGAGTGCAGATTCAGGGTGCAGAGTGCAGATTCAGAGTGCAGATTCAGAGTGCAGATTCAGGGTGCAGAGTGCATATTCAGAGTGCAGATTCAAGATTCAGAGTGCAGAGTGCAGATTCAAGATTCAGAGTGCAGAGTGCAGATTCAAGATTCAGAGTGCAGAGTGCAGATTCAGAGTGCAGATTCAGAGTGCAGATTCAGAGTGCAGATTCAGAGGGCAGAGTGCAGATTCAAGATTCAGAGTGCAGATTCAGAGTGTAGAGCGCAGATTCAGAGTGCAGAGTGCAGAGTGCAGATTCAGAGGGCAGAGTGCAGATTCAAGATTCAGAGTGCAGATTCAAGATTCAGAGTGCAGAGTGCAGATTCAAGATTCAGAGTGCAGAGTGCAGATTCAAGATTCAGAGTGCAGAGTGCAGATTCAAGATTCAGAGTGCAGAGTGCAGATTCAAGATTCAGAGTGCAGAGTGCAGATTCAAGATTCAGAGTGCAGAGTGCAGATTCAAGATTCAGAGTGCAGAGTGCAGATTCAAGATTCAGAGTGCAGAGTGCAGATTCAAGATTCAGAGTGCAGATTCAAGAATCAAAGTGCAGAGTGCAGATTCAAGATTCAGAGTGCAGAGTGCAGATTCAAGATTCAGAGTGCAGAGTGCAGATTCAAGATTCAGAGTGCAGATTCAAGATTCAGAGTGCAGATTCAAGATTCAGAGTGCAGAGTGCAGATTCAAGATTCAGAGTGCAGAGTCAAGATTCAGAGTGCAGATTCAAGATGCAGAGTGCAGAGTGCAGATTCAAGATTCAGAGTGCAGAGTGCAGAGTGCAGATTCAAGATTCAGAGTGCAGAGTGCAGATTCAGAGTGCAGATTCAAGATTCAGAGTGCAGAGTGCAGATTTAAGATTTAGAGTGCAGAGTGCAGATTCAAGATTCAGAGTGCAGAGTGCAGATTCAAGATTCAGAGTGCAGATTCAAGATTCAAAGTGCAGAGTGCAGATTCAAGATTCAGAGTGCAGAGTGCAGATTTAAGATTCAGAGTGCAGAGTGCAGATTCAAGATTCAGAGTGCAGAGTGCAGATTTAGAGTGCAGATGCAGAGTGCAGTTAAAATGTTGCTAGGCTAGGGCTTTAAAGACACCCCAAACGTGGAAAAGACTGCTGTTTTTCTTTGGTTTTGTCTAATCTTCTCCAGACAGTCACGCCTAGTATTTTTTTGCAACTATCTTTTCTCCTAAAACATTAATATGCAGGATTGCTGAGGGGTCTCCCCTGTCAGTCCTCGTGGTTGTTTTTTGTGAAGCCCCTGCAAGAAATGGCCATAAAACAATTGGTTGTTTCAGTTGTCTAGAAACACCACAGATTCTGCTTGACCTGGGCGTGTTCCATGACTTGCAAGTGGAAGTTCACAGACAACTACATAAAAAAAAGCATTTGCAATGCAATAGGTCTCGCATTTGCGAGAGTTTAACCTATTGGCATTGTAAATGACAATGCCTTTTATTTATGTTTTAAAAACCAACACATAAATAAAAGACATTGCCATTTACAATGCCAATAGCTCAAACTCTAACAACTGCGAGACCTATTGCATTGTAAATGCTTGTCTTCAGTGGTCGTTGGCTTTAGCTTTTCGTTACTTAGACTATTTCTTGTTTCATTTAAGTCCTGTAAAACAGCCAAACGATCTTTGATATCAAAGGTTTTTGTTTCACCACTGAAGTCTGACAATCCAAATCCTGAATGATCATTCTAGTACCAAACAAAAGTTTGTACGGACTGATACCTCCTAGAGAATTTCTTGGCATGTTATTAAGACTACGTTGGACACTTATTAGATGTTTGACCCACCCGTCACTCGAACCTAATACCTTCGCTGTTATAGATTGCTTTATGTCACAGGTTTTTCTCTCCACTACCGCATTTTCCTCGGGATGGAATGGACTAGAGTACCACAATGCAATGCCCATGCTGGCCATGGCCTCCTTGTAAGCCCGAGAGCTAAACGCAGGACCCTGGTCGGAATGTAGCATGCCAATTGCGTATGTGCCGATAAAGACTCGCAAATCTTTTATAACAGTTCTGGCGTCAGCCGAGCGCTGGGGCCACATCCAAATGAATCTCGTGCAGGAATCCTCTGCGACCATGATATATTTATAGTTGCCGTCCCTTTGTAAGGGACCACAGTGGTCCAGGTAAACGCATGCTAATGGTTTGTCTGAGATTAGAAGGGGCGTCTGCACTGATTGTTTCACTGTTGATAGTTTCATTTTTCACATTCTAGAAGATAGATCCTAGTCTGTTTTCTCATGCGTGGCCACCAATATCTCTGTTTTAATAATGATACTGTGGTGGAAACTCCAGCATGTGCAGAAGCGAGTCCTTCGTGTGCCGCTAAAATTAGTCCTAACCTGTGTTCCTTGTTTGGAATTGCTCTATCCCCCACTCCAGGGATTTGAGCAAATGGAACGTTGTTTGCTTCAGTTTTGTATGAGTACTTTACTGGAAAGCCTTTTGGGAGTGTCTTACCATTGTCTTTTACTGAAGCACTGACAGCTTGCAATATCTCGCTGTCTATTTCTGTTTTTGACCGAGTAATGGCAGCTACGGAAGCCGTTTGTACAGCTGCTTTCGCGGCCTCATCAGCCAATGAATTCCCCGCAACGTGAACGCCATCACGTTGATGACTCAGTGTATGAATCACGTGAGTCTTTTGTAGTTCTTTCTGTAAAAGAACTACTTGTTCCCAAAGCATTTTATACTTGATTGAGCCACCTTTTTCATCTTTGAAGTTGTTTTGAACCCAGTTCTGCAAGTATTCATTGTAAGACTGGACACAGTAATACGAATCGCACACTATTAGTCAACAAAGTGGAAAACATCTACGCTTCTTTTACAATAGGGACAGAGGCACTGCAAAAACAAGCAGAAAAGAGTCAGAGCTTAGCCGTTTGCTCTCACTTATCGTGCTTCAAGACCCCTGAAAGGCAGACAATGCTGAGGATTGCAAACAGTATTCAGTCTGGATCTCCCAACGACACAGCCCGCCGAAATGCCTTAAGGGTGTTCTGGATGGCATAATCGATCACATCAGTCACATGGCTACTCTGTCTTTTCTGGAGTGCCACGTACTTGATGTGTGGAAAAGAGCTCAGGTGATTCCGCTGAAAAGGAAGCCTAATCTGCATATTTCCCAGCTACAGAACCTACGCCCCATCTCCCTCCTCCCATTTTGCATTAAAGTGGTGGAGAAAATAGCCAATGCACAGCTTATGGAATATCTTGAGAGGGGGAACCTCCTACACCCCACTCAGTCGGGGTTTAGTGTCAGGTTCGCAGTTGCATCGCGCCTACCGCAATGGGAAAACTACATTTCCCATGAGCAGGCGGGGTCGCGCAGGAAGCATAACTCTGGTCCCAACGCGCTTCCTGTTGCGCGTTATTCTGGACTCCTTGCTGCAGTCGGCGTGAGAGCGGACGCTCTGCACGCCAGCCTTATTGTGTCTCCTGTTGGGCTCTCTCTTCCCTAGGGCTCTTGGGGAGAGCTTCGGCATTCTGTCCGAGAAAGTGTCAGCGTCGACGCCCGCAGGTACTGTGGTTCTTTGTCCCCGGCCGCTTAAGCGGTCAGCTGTGTTTGTTTGCTGTCTTCGAAGGGCTCGGAGTCATTGCTGCCTTAGTATTTGGCAGTTCCGTGCACTGTATCTCGGATTTGGCTATTTGGAGGTGGCGGAACACCGTGGCGGTCGAAACCACGTGTTACCGTACACTCTGCATTTTGTTCTTGGAACTGTAATAGCGGGGCGCTGTAGTGAGGACAACTACGCGTCTCCGTTATATGCTGGATATATATATATATGGAAATTAAGGATCAGGGCGTGTAGTGAAGAAACTACAGAATTCCCCTGGTCTTATGGTTCTGTCTTCCAGTGGATGTATTAGTTGACAGAATTCAGTGGTGGTCGCAACTACGTTTTCCTGTTTGGCATTTTTCATGCACTTACTCTTGGGTTGTTCTATAGAGAGCGGAGTGTTGTAGTTTTTGCTTCCTACACACTACCGTATCCTTATTTACTTTGTGGAGGAGCATCTTTACTTTCTGTGGATACCTTTGGACCCCCCTTGTACATTGAGTCCTATGACAAATTCTGTGGTATGTTGTGAGTGTTGGGTTAAGTGTCTCAGTACGGTGTGTGTGTGTATGTTAATACAGGACTGTGTTCATTTATCATATGTCTATGTGTTCCTTAGGCCTTCCTCACAGATTATGACAGAAGGATTGTAGATGTTTTCTAACCAAGGTCGGGTTTTCTTTCTGCCCAGGTACTTATCCATGTGCATGCTTTATTAGTGAGACCATATGTGAGTAGTTCTAAATGCTAGTAAGCACTTGACTGAAATCTGTCTTGTCTTCTGTTACAGGCGTCCTTTCCCTGCTGACCCTACCTTTACCCATCCCACATTTTTTATTTTAGTTTGTTATTTTTCTCCCTCACCTAATGGCTCGAACACCCTGTGCTTATACTTCAGGGTGTTGGTGACATTGGGAGGTGGAACCTTATTGCATCGGCTGGATCCCGCGGAGTAAACCTGACATTTAGATCTAACCATTCTACTGAATCAGCAATCCTCTTTTCCACTGAATGTCTGAGGCAAATAGCGGACGAGGAGCAGACAGCGGCGTTGGTATTATTAGACCTGAGTGCGGCATTTGACACTGTTTCGCACGCCACGCTGCTGTCTCGCCTCTCAGGAATCGGAGTGGAAGGATCGGCCTTAAAATGGTTAGGCTCCTTTCTTAAGAACAGAAGCTTCCAAGTGCATTGTCCCCCATTTAAATCCTCCCCATGGCAGTTGAGGCATGGGGTCCCACAGGGCTCAAGCCTGAGCCCGACATTATTTAATATTTACATGGGACCCCTGGCTCACATCGTGGAATCTTTTGGAGTAGATATCGTCACATACGCTGACGATACCCAATTGATGGTCACACTTACTCAGGGACAGGATGATGCTGCAACCAACTTTTCCTCCAGCCTTTCGGCGGTGGCAAGGTGGATGAATGAGAATTGTCTTCGCCTAAATGGGGACAAGACTGAGCTGCTGATAGTCGGAAAAATTCCATCTATCTGGTCAACAGCGTGGTGGCCATCTGAACTTGGACCGATACCTTCTCCTTCGGAGACGGTTAAGAACTTAGGGGTTTTGCTAGATTCAAGCTTATCTCTTGAACAACACGTTGGCAAGGTGACAGGAAGATGCTACGGCATTCTCAAAACATTACGTAAAGTGCTAGATCTCCTGCCTATTAGTACTAGGAAAACTTTAATCCATGCTTTAGGCACGCCCCATCTTGATTATGGCAATTAATTGCTCATAGGCCTAAGTAAGAATGAGCTACATCAGCTGCAGGGTGTGCAAAATGCTGCTGCACGCTTGGTGCTGAATTTGCCCCGGAAAGCATCAGGGAAACAGGCCCTATCATTGCTGCACTGGCTCCCGATTAAGGAACGCATTAGGTTCAAAGCGCTATGTATCACACGTCCTATTGTCCAAGGGAAAGGCCCAGCGTATCTGCACAAGCTTCTGTCTAGTTATTGCCCCAAACGCAATTTGAGATCACTTGGAGCTATGCTTTGCAAGGTTCCTCGTATCCGTAAGGCGAGAATGGGGGGTCGCTCATTCAGGTATTTAGCAAGCAAATACTGGAGTGAGCTCCCCATTGAACTTCGCATGGAACCTTCAGAAGTGAGATTCCGCCTGAAACTTAAAACCCACCTTTTGCCAAGTATTTAATTATCTTTACCTGGATTTTGTTATTTCTCCCAGCTTATGTCAACTGCTACTTGGGGGTTACCAGCATTCATAGTGCGGGGACACACAGTGCTTTGTGTAACCATGCGCTTTACAAATGGTTTTATTATTATTATTATTATTATTATTATTAGTGTGGGGAATTTGCGATCAGTATTTTCAAGTGCCATTCTAAAAGCCTGTAGTTCATCTCGCTGAGCTTTACAGTCCCCGAGTGATTGAGTTTTAGTGACGAAAAGTTAAAATTTTCCTTCGTGCCAATGACCTTTAACAATCGCGCACGCAGCACTATAGGCTTGTTTACCCCCAACTGTGGGTTGTACTGAGCCGTCTGTATATATTATACAGCCGTAATGTTTGAGAGGCAGGATTTCGGTCGGCAGAGGACATTCATATTTGTATTGTAGAAATTCTTGCATTTTTAAGTTAGGATCAAATTCGTATACTACGTCTGGTGCAGCAAGAGAATTAACCCATTGTATCCATCTCGGATGTAAAGCTTTAGCATTGGGAATGCTTGCTCTTGTTACTGCTTCTAGGACAGGTACCGGTGCAACAATTATTATACGTTTACCTTGTGCCAGGGCTCTTTCTTTTGCTACAGCAGTTTGAACCGCAGTTAGAATTTTTTCAGTAGAACTGAATTTCATTCCAGCTTGTGTGTACAAGTGTGATTTGTAAGCTATTAGTACTGTTTCTCCCTCATTAGAGGTCAGGTATGTGAATCCGCATCTTCCTGGGATGACTCGGATTACAAGGTTGCGTTCGTTTGCGCGTGTTTGCAGTTTTGTTTTAGTTAACATGTCTGTCTGTAATGATCTTAAGATTTCTGTGTGTTTTTGAGTCCAATTAATTGGTTTAAATCAGGTTTTATTAATTCGTAGAGGGGTTTAACCCTCTCTGCATAATTTAGAATGTATGTTCTTCCAAAATTCAGGAAACCTAGAATTGATTGTAAGTTTTTCTGCGTTTTTGGAGCTTGGAGTACTGCACACTTCTCTAAGAAGTTGTCTGCTAGGCTTTTGCCTTCACTTGATAATTCATATCCTAAAAATAGGACAGTTAGATGGGCAATTCGTGATTTTTTAAAGTTGAATTTGTACCCTTCAGATGCAAACCCAAGTATTATGGTGTTCACTCTCTTTAAGTGAGTCTCCAGGTCATCGTCTGTAAGATAGATGTCATCGACATAAGATAATGCCTCATCATCATATATTTGTAGTAACTCTGTTACCCTGGCTGAAAATAATCCTGGGCTATTCTTGAATCCCTGTGGGAGATGACAAAATTGTTTTTGGGTCCCCATGCTGGAGAAAGCGGTCAAATATCTGCTTTCCGGTGCTATGTTTTGACAGAAGAAACCATTTGAAACATCTAATGTTGGTTTATAATTTTTCGCACGATGTTATTCATTAGTGCTGCACTGTGTGAGTTTTGTACTGCAAAAGTTTTACAGCAGGAGTTTAGGTGTCTGTAGTCCAAAATTAGACGATATGAATCGTCTGGCTTGGAGACAGGAAACAAAGGATTGTTCATTTGTGAGGTGCATGTTTCAATCACCTCCTGATATTCAAGTTGATCTAAAATTTCTCTTACTTGTTTTTTAGCTTCTTGCTTAACAGGATACTGCCTTTGTGCAGTAGGTTGATTTTTTAACTGGATTTTATGGTGAGGAGAATCCTCATCCCATCCTACATGATTTTTATATAATGCAGGGGCTTGGGCCACTGCCCATTTTCTTGCAAATGTGTATTTTGTATGAATTGGAATGTGATTTGAGAAGGCAGGCATAATCATTTCTTCGCCACGTGGGCACTCCCTGAAAAACTCTGGTGGCCAGTCTTTCTCTGCTAGAATGTAATCATAGTCTTCAGATAAATTCTCCCAAAAGAGACCTTTTATTTTCCTAGTTTTATCTCCCTCTATATGTAATGTTATTTCATATAGTTTATGGGCACGCTAACTCGAGTGTCTGCAGTTTCCACTTGAATGTATTCATTCGTGTCCACTGTCTCCAGAAGATTCATCAGGATCTTGCGAGCTATGGTCACTTCTGCTGCGCTGTCTAGCATTGTCTGGGCCCACTCTCCGTTTTTCAGTTGTGTCCTCAGAATTCTCGGCATATTTTACTTTAATACTGGCTACCTTCTTTCTGGGAAATTGTAATTTTTTACTTTGATGAGCAGGTTCCTTGTCTTTGGACTTGACATGCTCTTCTTTATGTTCTGACCGTCCTCTTCTTTCCGATTTCTTTGAGGAAGTCTGAAAAGATCGAGAGGGACGTGTATCAATATCTTGATATCTGTCAGGTTTTCTCAAATTATCCCTATTTCTAAGGTTGTATCTTTTTCCAGAGAGCTCCCGTTGTGGAGACTTGCCCCCCACCCCCTTCTGGAGATCTATCTCTTCGTTGGGACTGAAACTGTTTTTCTCTGGGAGAGGTTTGTTTATTACCCTCCCACTTCTTCTTTTGAGAGTTAAGATTATTTTTAATGAAAGTTTTTTCAGGATTTTCAATTAGTGTATTTAGACGATAGGTTGTACCGTCAATTGTTAATTGAACTAAATCTCTATATGCTTTTGTTCATTCTTTTATTTTAACTAAGAGCTCTTCGCTTGACATTTTTTCAATGTCGGGATGTGGTGTGTAGCTGGCTAGAACCGGCCATGTGGCTCCTGGTCTACCTAGTGGACCGAGACTGGTAATGTGATTTTGATGTTTTAGGGCGCCATTGAACCAGAGCTCATGCTCTTGGTAAGTTAGTGGAATTTCAACTTCCTCGAAAGGAGAGTATTCCTCTGGAGATTCCGCTATTTTGTAGTAGTGGAACTCGTTTGTCACAGCATGTGCTGCTGGAAAATGTATCTAGGAATAGAATACCTCTGTCTGCCGATATTCATGGGCCTCTACCACAAATACAACTGTACCACCTCTTGGTAATACCCCATTTTCCATAAGTTTTATAGTTATAGCTTTTCTTATATTGACCGGGATGATTATAGCATTCTGGTCATCTTCATTAAACCCTGTAACGTCTGCACCCGGTTGATTCGCATCTACTGCCCTCTATACCGGTTGTCGCCATTATTTGACATTGTTTAAAGAAAGTTTTGCAGAGCAAGTTTTGAGGAAACAAAGATTAGGTGCACAATATTTTGGAACACTGTATCCTTCAACGTTGACTAAACCAAAAACTAATACATAGGAATCTCTTCCTACTAAGTTCTGGCGGATATTAACCTTTCACCCACTCCAGACGTCTATTGGAGTTTTTATGGGAAAAGGGGTCTGTGTGAAAAGCACGACTGAGTTACTCTAGTATCTTGCGTTAGATTATCGCCTTACCAAACGGTGGGCGCCATGTAGTGTAGTTCCTATATTCCCAATAGGCTCTCCGCATTGGAATAACATAAACGGTAGTTTTGACGTAGGACTGAGGTCGACTAGGTCTCTACTGAATATGTTAGACTCAATTAGGTATGCCAGCTAGCTCAGAGGTCACTAGAAACTTTCTTGAATGAACAGGGAGGAGTTAACTTCCCTGATTAGACAAGAAGGGATTAGTTTCTGACAACGGCACAAACATGACAACTTTGCTCCCTCCAGAATAAGGAGTATATCTCCAGAGTCGTGTGAAAACAATAGATAGCTATTTCACTCAGTCAATCGTGCATGCTTAGTTTCACCAGAGTGCAGAGAAATAGAGAGACAGGCGTTTTCAATTAAAGGTGTTATTTATTGAGCAGTCTTCTTTCTCATGCAAGAGAAATGAATTGCCACAATTGCAATACTTATCATAAAGTAAAGTGCGTACAGTAAAAGGAGTATTATAAAATAATACTGTAAAAACATGTATATGGTTTCTGAGCCATATGATACTTAAAACGGATAAAATATATACAATACATACAAAGATAAAAGTTGACTAAACGTACTCAACTGATGCTTCTAAAATACGCCTACCCCAGTGTACCTAACCTAAGCCTAGTACGTGGGAAGGAGTAAGGGAGTTGCGGTTTAATTTAAGTTAGTTTTGCCAAGAATCTGAATCAAGAATTCTCTAAGGATCTAATCAGCTCCATACCTCGGTTTTAGAATGAAGGAGGTCTTGTATCTCATTCTCAGGACTCGATCTCCCAGCAACCCGCAAGGGTGACTGGAAACACTGGAGCAGGATTTTCTCTGCAGGAGAAAAGACAGCGTCTCTCTCAGTGCGTCAAATGGGAGGGACAGCTTCCTTCGGCACTCGCATCAGCTGGGCTTTGGGTAAGTAGATACCCGCTCTGCTCCAAACCACCGTGTGTTTGCTTAAGGCAAATGCTGGTATATTTATACCTGGAAGGTGCTGTGTTTGACGTAAGGTTGGACATAAGACGTCACTAAGAACTGTCACTAAGAACTGGCAGTTCTTTCAGGACTCTCAGAAGTTCTAGGACAAATCAAAACAAAAGCAGGGGGAATTCCCAGGCTGCTGGAGGTTTGGTTTGTTTAAAGAACGCGTTGTACTTTCTAGGAGTCTAGGGAAGTAGCCTTGCCGTATTTGGACTGCATTGGCTATGACTAAATATGGATATGATTCTTATGCCTTTATAAGGATATGATTTGTTATAACCACATGAGGGCATAAACTGGGAATATTTAATTAGGGTCCTAGATACGTTCACAATAGTGGGTGGTGTCTTCAGTGCTGATGGGGGTCCATGCGCTGAGGCTGGTGGTGGGGGTCGTTGGTTTAGTGGCTGGGGGCGGAGTCTGGGGTCCGAAGCTGTCGTGTATATCTGCGATTTTGCGTCGGAAGAACGTGGCGAGGGAGTTGCAGAGGTCTTGCGATGGTGTGACGTTGTTGTTTCTGGCGCTGGGGTTGGAGAGCTCTTTGACGATGCTGAAGAGTTCCTTGCTGTTGTGGGTGTTGTTGTCCAGCCGCTCTTTGAACGATGTCCTTTTGGTGGTGCGGATCATCTGGTGGTATTCGCGGGTGGCGTTCTTGAGGGCTGTCATGTTTTCTGATGTCTGTAGGAAGGTGGAGACCTGACTATGGTTACCCCAGATTTTTTGCCCAGTGTTTACCTGGTTTTTCGACTTAGTTGGCCTGGGATCCTGCTAATCAGGGCCCCAGGCTATCTGCTCTCTCTTCAAAATGGACTCCATGTACCCTAGGTACATCTCCAATTGGATACTGGGTCACCTTATGAGCCCCTGTACAGTGTACTATAGGTACCCAGGGCATAGGTGCATCCAAGGCCTACCAGGGGCTGCAGCATGTATTATGCCACCCCTGGCTGGCCACTCAAATTGACACAACTGGCTGATCGCTCAGCTGGGGCAAGGTGGTGTATTCACCCCTTGCTTAGATATAGTATACCTATATCTAACCTTATATCTAGACACATATACACCTATAAGTCACTCCTATGGCAGGCCTTAACAATCCTGGAGGCAGAGTGCTTGGTTTTATGTCAGATGGTGCTCTAGCATGAGCTGAACCTGTCTGCAGCTTTCGGAACCATGTCCTTATAGCTGTTAAAGGATATTGCCATACCATATACTCTTAAGTGCATTATGTACCTCGTGGTCAGATGCTAACTATGGTTTGGCTTTATCAAAACATGTCGAGTAAGGTGTTATACGATTTTGAATACTACCCCCTCACCAGTTCTGGCGACGGGGGTAGCATTCCACCATTCTAGAGGGAGAAGACATGTAGTTGTAACTTTACCCGGTTAAAGTTAACCAGAGCCTCAGCATCACAAAATGGATGTTGCTGCCACAGACACAAGTCTGACCTCCTGTTGCTGGGAGTCCTTCCAGCGAGGGAGGCTTGGACAATAGGTTTCCTGCCTTGGGAGGTACTAGCACCACCCCAGACAGGCTTTTGTGTATTGGGGCAGGGAGGGCTAAAAGAAATGAGACACTGCCTGGGGCACACAAGGTGTCCCATGCATAATCCAGTTCAAACCGGTGCTGGGGCACTCCAGCCCCAGCTCTGGCGTGAAACTGGACAAAGGGAAAGGGGTGTAACCACCCCCTTCCCTGGTCCCACCCATAGGAGGGACCTAGTAGGTAATCCAGCCCCTAGATTTGGTCTATAGGTAGGAGCTGAGTCCCAAGACTTTAGATTAATCCTAGAATCGAATTGAGATGAAACTCTTGACCCTTCGACATTCACCTGAGCTGAAGACTAAAGAATCTCCCTTGTGGCCAAGGAGTGACCACCATGGGTAACCAGGCACCATCCAGCAACTCGACGGCTTGCTTTGTCCCCGTTCCCACCGGAACCCGAGCACAGAGCCTGACAAGACCTCAACTCCCAGACCCCTCTGACCCCACTGCATGACTCCAGCACAGCTGAGCTCCGTGGAAGGCGTCGGAACCCGTGGATCCAGGCAACTTGGAAAGTCTTCAACTTGCTAACAGCGCAGCTCCTGAGGCCTCCTCGAAGCTGAGACACCCCGACACCGATCTCCACCTGCACTGAAGACCAGCCCTCCATACTCCACGAGATCTGCGTGGGGCCCTTCTGCTTGTGTTCTGCTCGACGCGTTGTCCCGTTACTGGCCCCTTGGCTAGTAGCCCTGTGGCGACGATCCTCTTGAAAATCCATTGCTGTTCTGGTTGCTCCAGACTGGCCCTTACTTCCTTGAAAAGGTGAAGTACCTCAGACCCTCCTGGTCTGCACCAGAAGCCTTTTGTGTATCCTGCGTTGGTTGCCTTTGCTTAGGTTTGTTGGCTCCGATCTTGAAGCCGACCCCTCCATCTGTGAGAACCTTTGTGGGACAGCTCCGCTCCAGCACCTGATCATCCTCGACGCCTCCTGGTCCGCGTGGCTGCAATGACAAGCTTCACCCCAGCACCTGATTGCTCCTCGACGACGTCTGGTTCCTTCCTGGTTCCACCCGGTCACTGGCTAGTGACCTAGACTCTGTCCCCTCTGCTTTCAGGTCTTCTTCATCTCCGATCCACCCTTGGATCCACCCGGACATCTTCCTCCTGGTCGCCTGCAGCATCTTTCTTCACAGGCTCCATAGACTTCAACGGCGAAACCCGACACATCTTCACACCTATGCACCCACTTCCTGTGGGTGAGGTAACGTGAGTACTTCGGTGCTCTCAAGGGAATTGACTATCCAAGTGTCTAGGTTTTTAGTTGTTTCCTTCTAGCTAGACCTGAAGCGTCCTAAATCTTCATTTACTTACCTTCTAAGTTCCCATTGACTTTCTATTGACTCTCGCGTGAGTGTACTGACACTGCACGCGCCGCCTGTGGGCCTCCTACTCCTAACCTAAGGGTCAGATAGTGTAGCCCCAGCGATTCCCTAGGCCCTAGGCCTCTTCCTTTCACAAGTCGTGGTTCTTATAAAACTTACTTAGTATATGGTTTTACGCGTCCCTAGGGCCTAACTGTAAATTGCGCCTTTTAAAGTATTTCTGAGTGTAACTTGTTATGTGCTTTTGCCTCTGGCCTCATAAAGAGTTCAGAGGAGTGTGTTAGTGAATAAATACATATATATTTTATATATATCCTCTGTGGTGTCCTTTCATTTGGTATTCAAGGGGTTACATATGGTAAAACAGCTGGCTTTACACGCCCTCAAGAGTCTTTTAGCCTAAGACTGTTCTGTCCACGCTACCTCTAGGATAGCTGGTCTATAAGGTTGACTTTACAACCATCACCATAAGGGTTGTTTGGACTGGTGCAAGGTGTTCACTAGAATAATGAACATCATATACCAGGCCAACTTCTCACAATGTCCATTTGTGGTGCCAAGCTTTTTCGAGGGCTCGGCATGATTTCTTTGCAATTTTGAGGGCATCTGTGAACCATGAGGTTTTTCTGTTGCTGGTTTTGCCTGGGGGTTTCTTCAGTGGAGCGAGGTCATCGGCGCAGTTGGTGATCCACTGTGCGAGATTGTGTGCTGCGACGTTGGTGTCAGGGGTGTCGCCAGGTGGGTTCTGGCTTAGCGTTGTGGTTAGCTGGTCTGTGGTGACTTTGCTCCAGCATCTACGGGAGATCTGAAGCATGTGGTGGTGGGATGTGGTCTTCTTGAAGGTGAAGTGGATGCAGCTGTGGTCGGTCCAGTGTAGTCCGGTGGAGTAACTGAAGGAGGCGTGGTTGCTGGCGGAGAAGATGGGGTCGAGCATGTGGCCAGCGAGGTGGGTGGGCGTGTCCACCAGTTGCTTGAGTCCGAGGTTGGCCAGGATGTCAAGCAGGGTGATGGTGTTGTTGTCGCTGTTTTTCTCCAGGTGGAAGTTCAGGTCCCCTAGGAGGATGTACTCTGGTGAGGCTAGGGCGTGTGGGCTGATGAAGTCGGCGATGGTTTTGCTTGGCTAAGACAGCCATAACTTCCTGCTGGAGAAGTGCCAGATGACCCTCCAACATGCGGTGGTAACGAGGTGGCATGGCTGGAGGGGTAGTCTCGAAGGGGAGGGAGTAGCCCCTTCGGACTTTCTGCAAAACCCACCTGTCCGAAGTAATGGTGCGCCAGTGGGGGAGGTGATGGCGAATACTGCCCCCACTGGTGTTTGATGGGCCTGAAAGGACGGACTAGGAGGGTTTGGAGGCTGTTGCAGAGGGGGGGTTGGTGGACTTGCCGGTTGTTTCTGTGTCTCCGGCTGCGCAAAGACTGGGTAACTTGCTTCGGCCTGTGGCCCTGGGTTGGGCGTGGCGGGGCACCCCTTCCGTAACCACGAAAGGGGCAAAAAGCAGACTGCGCCGGACGGGAGGAGAGGACCATGGACTTGGCTGTAGCCCATTAGACCTTGAGGCACTCTAGGGCGTTGTCTGCTTTGTAGGAAGGTGGATATCGGACTATGGTTACCCCCAAACTTTTTGCCTAGTGTTTAGCTGTTTTTTTACATAGTTGGCCTGGTATCCTGCTATTCAGGGCCCCAGGCTAATTGCTCTCTCCTTAAAATGGACTCCATGTACCTTATGTGCATACACAATTGGATCTGGTTCACCTTATAGGCCCCTGTAACAGTGTACCATAGGTACACAGGGCATAGGTGTAGCCATGGCCTACCAGGGGCTGCAGCATGTATTGTGCCACCCCTGGCCTGGCCTCCATATTTGACACATCTGGCTTATCACTCAGCTGGGGTAAGTTGGTGTAATCACCTCTTACTTAGATAAAGTATCCCTATATCTAACCCTAACTGGACACATGTTAACCTATAAGTCACTCCTATGGCAGGCCTTAATAATCCTGGAGGCAGAGTGTGTGGTTTCATGTGAGATGGTGCTCTAGTATGAGTTGAGCCTATCTGCAGCTGTCGGGAACAACTCCCTTAGCTGTTCCGGGATATATATATATATTTTTTTCTATTTTATTATTTATTTATTTATTTTTTTCTTTTTTTTTTTTTGGTCCTCATCTCACCTTACAAGCCTCTGCGGATCTTATGAAGCCGCCTTCGTTACTGGTCGCCCCTACGGCTTACCGCACTCGCTTGGGTCATCCGACCAGTCCCATTGTTTTGTATGGGACCCTGGTGTAATCATAAGACCAATGATGTTACAATAATCTTAAGTCCTTGCCCCAGCTCACACAGGGGTGCCAAATATTCGAGATTTTATCTTCCGCTCCATCATACTCTAGTCGCGCCATAGCGAATGCAGCTTTAAGCCATTCCTCCCTTTGCGGGGGTAGGGCATCCTTCCACCTCTTACACACTTCCCTTCTTGCCAGCAGTATCAAGTTCAATAATAGGCCCCTATCTTTCTGCGAGAGGTTCTGGCTGAGTTGACCATCATCTCCAAAAAATACCAGTTGTATATTGATCTCAATGTTGATATTAAATATGCCCAGTAAGTTGTCCCCCACCTCAGCCCAGTATCTTGTGAGTGCTGGGCACTCATAGAAAATATGTAAGTCATTTGCTAAGGGTTCTGCGCATCTAGGGCATTTAGGGACGGGAGAAGGAGCAAACTTTGCAATTTTTGCCGGGGTGTAATAGAGTCTATTAATAACAAAAAAATGATTTTTCTTTAGGCAGGCAGGTTTAACTGATCTGTACAGGGTCTTCAGTGAGGGTTCATACAAAAAGTCTGCTGGTGGTCCGAGTGGGGATCCTGTCCACACTGCTGCAGAAGCGGGAGTCTTATGGTCTTCGGCATCCAGCAGACTGTTATACCAAATAGATATTTCCTTATTCAGTGGGCTTGTCTCTTGCAGCAAGTCTTCAATCTCCCAGTTTCCGCTTATCTCCCGCTTTTCCGCCACATACCATGATGTTAACTGTAAGTATTTAAATCTTGAGAACCCGGTGCCAATCTTAACCCTCAGGTAATCCCAGGGGAGTATCCCCCCACTGTCCAACAGTTCAGACCAGATTTTGACGCCGGCCCTCTTTATCGGCAGTGCCAAGCCATCCTACAAGCAACCCGGGGTCCCTGGGCCGTCCCATATAGGGGCATAATCAGAATAGTATCCAATGCCCCATCTATGCCGGAGCCTACACCAAGTCTCCAAAGCTGTCCTTAGAACCTTCAGACGTACCCTCTTGAAGAACCTAGGGGATCCAAATTTATACAGAAATGCTTCTCCATTGCCTCCCCCTTCTACCCGTACCATTTCACCTAATAGCCTCCCCCAAGCTGATTCCCCTGGCTTAACTAACAGCATCCGTATGCTTTTAAACTGGAACGCATCTGCATATAGTCTTACGTCTGGAAGCGCCAGCCCTCCTTTTTTTAATCTACGTCTAAGTTTTTTCCACGCTAGTCGAACCCCTTTATTGCCCCAAATGAAACTGTTGATCTTACTCTGTACTTTACTCAGGCTTTTACTTGAAAATGTCAAAGGAATTGAAGAAAAGAGGTATGACAGTTTAGGAAGGATGACCATCTTTACTAAGTTGGTTTTTCCATATATAGTCAGAGGTAGATTTTTCCATCTACTGAATAAGCTGTCAATTTCCTTTACCACCCTCTTTAGATTTAACTCAGGGATCTTTTCAATTTCCTTCACTACATAGATCCCCAAGTATCTCATCTCTTCACTTTCTGTCCCTGTCCACTCCAAATTCCAGCACATCACCTCCGTCTTGGTTTTATTTACAAGAAACCCAGAAATTGCTCCAAACTCGCGCATACGCTCTTCCACCCTTATAATAGCTGTATCCGGGTCGCTTGTATACAGAACCAGATCGTCAGCGTACAAAGCTATTTTTGAGCTATAATGTTCTGATCTGAATGGATGGATTGACTCATCCAATCTAATCGTCTGTGCCAATGGCTCCATATATAAATTAAACAAAAGGGGTGAAATCGGACACCCTTGCCTCGTTCCTCTCTGAATTTTAAAACTCGCGGTGAGGAACCCGTTCAAAAATATTCGGGCAGAAGCACCCTGATAGCAATTCTGCAGGGTCTGAATAAAAATAGGACCAAAACCCATAGCCCTCAGGACCTCCCATAGGTATGCCCAGCAGACTCTATCGAACGCCTTGGCCGCATCGACTGCGATAACGGCCAAGGGTTCTGTCTTCTTGATAGCCAAGTCGATGTTGCCTATAAGAAGCTGTGCTTGTTCCTGTATATGTCTACCTGCGACAAACCCTTTCTGATCTGGATGTATTAACCCAGGTATCAGTTTGGCCAATCTCCCTGCTAAAATGCCCATAAAGATCTTATAGTCGGCGTTCAGCAGGGAGATTGGGCGGTAAGAGTCTGCCTTTTTTGGGTCCTTACCCGGTTTCAATATCAGGACTATTATTGCTTCTTTCCAAGTATTAGGGACCTTTCCATCCAGACCATAAATTGAGTTAAAGGTGTTTTCCAAGGGTTTGAGGAGCTCCTCTTTAAGATGTTTATATATTTCACTCGGGAGCGCGTCTGATCCTGCAGCCTTTTTATTCTTAGATTTATTTATCTGAGCTATGATCTCCTCTGATGTAAAGGGAGCATCTAAGTTGTTTTTACTTTCTTCTGTGAGAACTGGAAGTTGTTTGTTTCTGATAAATGACTGAATCACACATGATCGGGGAGTCAGATCTTCCCTATACAGATCTGAGAACATGGAGAGAAGACATGTCTGTATGTCATCTATCTTATTTGAGATTTCCCCGCCGGCGTTTATTTTAAGTTCTTTTATATCATTCCTGGCCCGGTCGGCTCTAGCTTTCCATGCTAATAAAGCACCGGCCCTCTCTCCATACTCATAATTCTGCATCTTACCAATCTCCCACTGTGCTCTACATTTAGCTTCTAGTTTCCCTCTATATTCTGATCTTGCCTCTTCTAACTTTCCCAAGATTTGAGTGAGTTGTTCCTGGTCCCCATTACTAGCTCCATCCCTTTCTCTCTCCAGGCCACCTATCCTCTCTTCGATACCCTTTAATACCATGGCTTCGATCTTATTCTTATAACAGATGGCTCCATGGAGTTTCCCTCTGAGCCAGGCTTTATAGGCGTCCCAGACAACATCTGGGGTTGTTGAGTCGGAGTTCAACATAAAAAACTCTGAGGTTGAGGCCTGTACAGCGGTGATCACATCAGGGTCCTGCAACTTGGTCCTATTAAGGGTCCACCTTAGTGCCCGTCGCTGAGTTTCCTTGAACTGATACACAATACGTATAGGTGCATGGTCGGATAGATGACTCGGGAGGACTAAAATCTCTTCTATGCTAGCTAATGAGCCTCTATCAAGGAAGATATAATCAATCCTGGAGGAATGACGATACTTTTTGCTAAAAAAAGTAAAGCCCTTCTCATTTCCTTTTATTTCCCTCCATAGATCTACTAGGTCCATATCGTGGATCATGTTAACTAACGCTAGCTGTTCCGGGATATTGGCATACCATATACTCTTAAGTGCATTATAATCCTCGCGGTTATATGCTAACTTTGGTTTGGCTTTATCAAAACATGTCGAGTAAGGTGTCATACGATTTGGAATACTATCCCCTCGACAAATCTGTCGACAGGGATAGCATTCCACCCTTCTAGAGGGACACAACATGTACATAACCTGAACCCCGGTTAAAGTTAACCAGAGCCTCAGCATCACAAAATGGATGCTGCCACCACAGACACAAGTCTGACCTCCTGCTGCTGGGAGTCCTTCCAGCGAGGGAGGCTTGGACAAAGGGTTTCCTGCCTTGGGAGGTGCGAGCACCACCCCAGACAGGATTTTGTGTATTGGGTAGGACAGGGCTGAATAGAATCAGACATGCCCGGGGCACACAAGGTGTACTCGTGCATAACACGTTCAACAAAAAATTGGGGAGGGTCTAAGGGCAGGTTTACCGACCGACCAGATATAAGCCCCAGACTCAATACACAACAACAAATAATATCTGGGGGTCAAAGAATGGGTCAGTAAGTCAGGCAAGAAGGACCACTATACCAAATGCATGCAAAACAGTATCAGTGAGAAACAATAGTTAGTGAACGGTCAAGTCAAGACTCAGGAGTATATGGAGAAAAATGTATTGTTCCCATCAGAAGCCACACTGTACCGCCCTTGTTGTCATCATTTGGGATCTCCTTACCCAGGAGACACGACGGCCGGTAAGTAGTTACCGTGACCGAGATGTGATGTGAGGGCAGAACAGAAGGGTATGATAGTGGCTAATGAAAAAAGCAGTGTATGGTGATTGGAGTGAAAAAGTGAAGGATAATGATAAAATTAGGTGAGTTGGGTGGAAAAAAGAAATTTATTAATATCCCCCAATCCCTAAGATTAAAAGGCAGGTGTGGGTGCAGGTTTTAAATAATAACCGCACTTAATGGTGGTCGACATGTTTCTGCATTCACAAGAAAAGATTTTCTAATGCATTCTTCAGGACCTAAAAGGTACACTACTGCTTTGTAAATAGAAATAAGATGAATAATAAAAAGATATCACCTGGACATCCAGGCGTACTCAACCGTATACTGTTAGTGCATAGTGGTAAGGGATCCAACATGTAAAACAAACAGACAAACAAACAAAGAAACAAATAGGACACTCAATGTTATTCACATTGTTTCTGTTTGTAATCATAATGGCAATGCAATATGTTCACTCATACTAGGACATAATCTCAAGTATACACTCACCCTTGTGTGTAGGTTGAGAGGCTTCACCCCACCTGGCTGCAGCGCAGGTAAAAGGAGCACCGCTCTGGGGATAATCATATTGTATTTACAGAGCGGTTTATCATGTGACACAAGACAAAACAAGGTAAAAATAGAGTATACTTCGAGACAAGAGGTGGTCTGGACCTCTTATAAAATCAAGTGGTGACAGACTTTTGGGCGTGCCCGCCATAATCTATCATGGTCAGTGAGGACGAACACCAAATGTTGGTATGTTCAGGGTCTCTCGCGTTATACTTAAGGGCGAGAGAATGGCCTGGCTGAGCGCAGAAACGGGCATAGAAATGATGAATCGCTCTAATGGTATGCCCAAAGGCTGAGCTCATTTAGAAAGACAGTGAGGTTTTTAAAGTACGAAATACCGCTGCAGGGTACACACTTATGTGATTACAGACGGGCGTGGAAAATAGTATCTTCTAGTCTGAGCTCATTTAAAATCACAGTGAGTATTTGTTACAAAGTGCCGCTGTATAGTACATAGTTAGGGAGAGCTTTTTAAACAAGGAAAACGCTCCGTATGAACGTTCCTTGTTCAGTGCCAACACTTGGTAATCGTGAGCTTATGATAACGGAGAGCTATTAAACATAGAAAGCGCTCCGTGTAAACATTGTTTGAAAGCGCACAAGTAGTTATGGTACTACGAAATCAGTACGATAATCGCAACACTTTGTTTCATGAAAACGGAGTAGCCGTTAGCGGCGTGTGTTCCTCCGTATGCGCGTAAGAAAAGGAAAACCGCCACGCGCATTCAGAAAGCAGGGCGCGCAGATAGTGTTCACTCACCTCTCCGTCGGTGTCTCCGGGCAGTCTTCAGTACTGCTCGGGGGGGGCACCGATCACGGAGCGAGATGATGTTTTGTATAATCGTGACTCATCCCCAGACATCACGTGACAATGGCAGTCACGTGGTGCTGGGGATTCTGGGAGATGTAGTTCGCTACCCGTTTCTGCCTGTGATTAAGGGCAAAGACTGTTTTTGAGAGCTGTTGGAACATGCTCTATGGCTGCACAACAGAGTGTAGTTAAGAAAATATATATATCTGTTGTTGCTCAAAACGCACTCTGTGGTATTTAAGATCACATGCTCCACGGCAGTAGTGTCAGAATGTACACATACTGGAGCGTGGCTACTAGACAACTTACTGCAAGGTATTAACGGATAATGTATAATGACACTATACAGGGCAACATTCAAAGGGACATCCAGGGTATAGGCTCATTGAGGCCCTCCTTGTCGCTGTTAAGGCGGTATACCCATTTTTGTTCAATTTTGAACAAAAAACGGCTGACATCCGCACATGAGTCAGGAATGTGTGGTTGCTCAAGGACTGTCCAGAAAAAATCTTCAGGACCATGACCCTTCTCCAGAAAGTGTGCAGTGAGACGGGTTGCTTGTTTCCGGCAACGCACTGTGCTTTTGTGTTCTTGGATGCGTGTCCGTATCTTTCTGGTTGTCATGCCGACATACTGTAATAGGCATGGACATTTGATCAAGTAAATCAAATTACTGCTGTTGCAGTTCGTAAACTTGCTTTGTATCCATGGGCGGTTAGTGCCGATGTCGATCTCAGTGGACTTGTTGGTCTGGGGACAGACGGTACAAGTCCCACACGGATGGTGTCCCACCACAGGTGGTAGGTCCCATAGGGTACCCACTCGCCTCACCTCCTTATTACGTGGGCGTGTGTGGACCAGTTGATCTTTTAAGTTCGGTCCTCTTTTGTAGGCAAACATGGGCTGGGGGATGTCATCACCTCCGGTTTTGAGGATAGACCAGTGTTTCCTTATGAATTTTTTGCAACTGGTTTGATCGACTGTTAAAGGTGTTAACGAAAGCAATACGATCCGTTTTCTCTTTTGGAGGGTGGACTTCAAGTAGGGCCTCCCTGTTGTTATTTGAAGCCCTCTTTTTTGACCGGCGGATGATTTTCTTGGGGTATTGTTTCTCCTTTAGTTGAGCCTCCAAATTTCTAGAGTGGACCTCAAAAGATTCCTTATTAGAGCAGTTCCTCTGCACCCTGAGAAACTGGCCAAAAGGTAGGTTGTCCCTCAGGGCTCGCGGATGGCAGCTGTCGTATCGCAAAAGTGCGATTGAATCGGAGTTATATCGCAAACCTATGGCCAAGAACGCACTAAAGGAGAAACAATACCCCAAGAAAATCATCCGCCGGTCAAAAAAGAGGGCTTCAAATAACAACAGGGAGGCCCTACTTGAAGTCCACCCTCCAAAAGAGAAAACGGATCGTATTGCTTTTGTTAACACCTTTAACAGTCGATCAAACCAGTTGCAAAAAATTCATAAGGAAACACTGGTCTATCCTCAAAACCGGAGGTGATGACATCCCCCAGCCCATGTTTGCCTACAAGAGAGGACCGAACTTAAAAGATCAACTGGTCCACACACGCCCACGTAATAAGGAGGTGAGGCGAGTGGGTACCCTATGGGACCTACCACCTGTGGTGGGACACCATCCGTGTGGGACTTGTACCGTCTGTCCCCAGACCAACAAGTCCACTGAGATCGACATCGGCACTAACCGCCCATGGATACAAAGCAAGTTTACGAACTGCAACAGCAGTAATTTGATTTACTTGATCAAATGTCCATGCCTATTACAGTATGTCGGCATGACAACCAGAAAGATACGGACACGCATCCAAGAACACAAAAGCACAGTGCGTTGCCGGAAACAAGCAACCCGTCTCACTGCACACTTTCTGGAGAAGGGTCATGGTCCTGAAGATTTTTTCTGGACAGTCCTTGAGCAACCACACATTCCTGACTCATGTGCGGATGTCAGCCGTTTTTTGTTCAAAATTGAACAAAAATGGGTATACCGCCTTAACAGCGACAAGGAGGGCCTCAATGAGCCTATACCCTGGATGTCCCTTTGAATGTTGCCCTGTATAGTGTCATTATACATTATCCGTTAATACCTTGCAGTAAGTTGTCTAGTAGCCACGCTCCAGTATGTGTACATTCTGACACTACTGCCGTGGAGCATGTGATCTTAAATACCACAGAGTGCGTTTTGAGCAACAACAGATATATATATTTTCTTAACTACACTCTGTTGTGCAGCCATAGAGCATGTTCCAACAGCTCTCAAAAACAGTCTTTGCCCTTAATCACAGGCAGAAACGGGTAGCGAACTACATCTCCCAGAATCCCCAGCACCACGTGACTGCCATTGTCACGTGATGTCTGGGGATGAGTCACGATTATACAAAACATCATCTCGCTCCGTGACCAGTGCCCCCCCGAGCAGTACTGAAGACTGCCCGGAGACACCGACGGAGAGGTGAGTGAACACTATCTGCGCGCCCTGCTTTCTGAATGCGCGTGGCGGTTTTCCTTTTCTTACGCGCATACGGAGGAACACACGCCGCTAACGGCTACTCCGTTTTCATGAAACAAAGTGTTGCGATTATCGGACTGATTTCGGAGTACCATAACTACTTGTGCGCTTTCAAACAATGTTTACACGGAGCGCTTTCTATGTTTAATAGCTCTCCGTTATCATAAGCTCACGATTACCAAGTGTTGGCACTGAACAAGGAACGTTCATACGGAGCGTTTTCCTTGTTTAAAAAGCTCTCCCTAACTATGTACTATACAGCGGCACTTTGTAACAAATACTCACTGTGATTTTAAATGAGCTCAGACTAGAAGATACTATTTTCCACGCCCGTCTGTAATCACATAAGTGTGCAGCGGTATTTCGTACTTTAAAAACCTCACTGTCTTTCTAAATGAGCTCAGCCTTTGGGCATACCATTAGAGCGATTCATCATTTCTATGCCCGTTTCTGCGCTCAGCCAGGCCATTCTCTCGCCCTTAAGTATAACGCGAGAGACCCTGAACATACCAACATTTGGTGTTCGTCCTCACTGACCATGATAGATTATGGCGGGCACGCCCAAAAGTCTGTCACCACTTGATTTTATAAGAGGTCCAGACCACCTCTTGTCTCGAAGTATACTCTATTTTTACCTTGTTTTGTCTTGTGTCACATGATAAACCGCTCTGTAAATACAATATGCTTATCCCCAGAGCGGTGCTCCTTTTACCTGCGCTGCAGCCAGGTGGGGTGAAGCCTCTCAACCTACACACAAGGGTGAGTGTATACTTGAGATTATGTCCTAGTATGAGTGAACATATTGCATTGCCATTATGATTACAAACAGAAACAATGTGAATAACATTGAGTGTCCTATTTGTTTCTTTGTTTGTTTGTCTGTTTGTTTTACATGTTGGATCCCTTACCACTATGCACTAACAGTATACGGTTGAGTACGCCTGGATGTCCAGGTGATATCTTTTTATTATTCATCTTATTTCTATTTACAAAGCAGTAGTGTACCTTTTAGGTCCTGAAGAATGCATTAGAAAATCTTTTCTTGTGAATGCAGAAACATGTCGACCACCATTAAGTGCGGTTATTATTTAAAACCTGCACCCACACCTGCCTTTTAATCTTAGGGATTGGGGGATATTAATAAATTTCTTTTTTCCACCCAACTCACCTAATTTTATCATTATCCTTCACTTTTTCACTCCAATCACCATACACTGCTTTTTTCATTAGCCACTATCATACCCTTCTGTTCTGCCCTCACATCACATCTCGGTCACGGTAACTACTTACCGGCCGTCGTGTCTCCTGGGTAAGGAGATCCCAAATGATGACAACAAGGGCGGTACAGTGTGGCTTCTGATGGGAACAATACATTTTTCTCCATATACTCTTGAGTCTTGACTTGACCGTTCACTAACTATTGTTTCTCACTGATACTGTTTTGCATGCATTTGGTATAGTGGTCCTTCTTGCCTGACTTACTGACCCATTCTTTGACCCCCAGATATTATTTGTTGTTGTGTACTCGTGCATAAGCCAGTCCAAACCGGTCCTGGGGCTTCCCAGCCCCAGTCCTGGCGCGGAGCTGGACAAAGGAAAGGGGGTGTAACCGCCCCCCTTCCTGGTCCCACCCAGAGGAGGGACCTAGCAGGTGATCCACCCCTCAGATTGGGAATAAGAGTGGGAGCAGTGCCATAGCACCTCAGATCATCCTGAATCAACTTGAAACTAAGAAGACGACTGGACTTCGACATTCTGCTGCACAGAAGACTGAACAGCATCTCCCTTGTGGCCTAGGAGTGGCCACCCTGTGAACACAGGCACCATCCAGCAACTGGACATCTGCTTTGCCGACGCCTCCTGCCGTAGCCCGAGCCCAGAGCCTGATGAGACCCTGACTCCCAGACTTCTCACCGCCCGATCCATAGTCCCTGCAAAGAAGGAACCCGTGGAGGCATCGAGAGACGTGGGACCGGACATCTCGAAAGACCCCCGAGAAGCTGACTGCGCAGCACCCGAAGCACACCCCATGCTGTGCTTTGGGGCTTAAGAAGCCCAACAACCGAGCAGCCCTTGCACCGAAGATCAGCCCCCAGCATCTCCACGATCTGCGTGGGGCCCTTTTGCATCGTGCCACTCGAGGCGCCATCCCGGCCACTTGCCACGTGGTCAGCGGCCATCTTGGCAACAAAACCTACAATTTACACTGCGGGTCTGGTTGCTCCAGACTTGCCCTCGCTCCTGTAAAAAGGAGCACCCGCTTTGACCTTGCTGGTCCGAGTGATAAGCTTTTTCCACTTCCTGCGTGGCTTGCACTAGCTAAGGCCTGTTTGCTCCAATAAAGTTGCTGACAATGCCATCAGCTATAGCCTTCGTGGGACAGCTCGTGATCGACTCCTGGACGTCCTCGACCTCTTCGTGTCCACGTGGCTGAGGAGACAAGCTGCACCTCATCGCCTGTTTGCACCCGACATCGCCTGGTTCCATCCTGGTTCCACGGTAATCACTGGCTAGTGACTTTAAACAGTGTCCCCTCTGCTTTCAGGTCTTCATCACTTCAGATCCACCCTTGGATCCACCGGAACTCTTCTCGTCTCGACGCCTGCAGCATCTTCAGCTCCAAGCACCATCGACCTGCGTGACGAAACCCGACACTACTTCGCACCTGTGCACCCGCTTCCTGTGGGTGAGGTAACTCAGCAGCGCTGGTGTTCTTATACTGGTATACACCTCTAGTGCCTAGGTCTAAAGTTTTGTCCTTCTAGGTCAGCCGGAAGGTTCCTTAATAACTAACTTTGTAACTTTTACGCACCATTGACATTACATTGGTATATGCGTGCACTTTCCGCACTGCACCCGAGTCCCGCGGGCCTTTCCCGACTTCTTCACTGTTAGTCCCGAACAGCTCCAGCGATTCCCCAGGCCCTAGGCCTACTTCCTTTCAGCTAGGTGGTTCTTATACCACTATTTTAGTATATGGTTTAGGTGGCCCCTAGGGCTCATCCATATTGTGCAACTTTTTTGTATGTAAACTGTGTTTTGTTTTAACGCATTTGCTTCTGTGCTCATAAAGAGTATAGGGGATTTTGTAGTAAATAAATATATATATTTTCAATAGATATCTGTGTGGTGTCCTTTCATTTGGTATTCAAGGGGATTGTGTATGGTAAAACAGCTTGCTTCACATGCCTTTACAGAGTTTAGCCTAAGACTGCTTTGTCCACGCTACTAGGATAGCTGGTCTATAAGGTTGACTTACAACCAATCATCATAAGGGTTGCTTGGCATGGTACAGGGTGATCACTAGAACTAGTGAGCATCATATACCAGGCCAACTTCTCACATTGTTGAGCAGCGGTTGGGATTTGAGCTTGCTGTTGTTTTACCATTACAATATTTGAGAGTATCATTTGAAAGATTATTATTATTATTATTATTATTATTATTATTTATTTTGTAGAGCGCGTAGTCACCCGGGGGTATCCCAGCGCTAAAGAATCCTATCTCCTAAGTTCAGTGGGACAAGGGAGGAAAAGAAGGAGAAAGAAGAGGACGGGGAGAGGGGCGCGGAAGAACAGGGTAAAGGACAAGGATGATTCACTGAGGAAAGAGGTGGGTTTTGAGCTCTTTCCTGAAGCGGAGATATTGTGGTTCGAGTCGCAGGACGCGGGGGAGTGAGTTCTAAAGTCGTGCAGTATGGACTGAGAAACGTCTTCCTCCTGACCGGGCTTTCTTGAATCTGGGGATAGCAATGAGGTTTTCCGTGTCCGAGCGGAGGGGTCTTGAGGATTTGTAGGGTGTGATAAGTTTCTTAAGGACAGGGGGGCCTTGATTTTGTCGTAGTTTGTGAGCTAGGCACAGGGCCTTGAATTTGACCCACTCTCTCATGGGGAGCCAGTGGAGGAGTTTTAGGGCCGGTTTGGCCGAAGCTCTGGCAGGGGTATTTGTGAGAATCCGGGCCGCGGTGTTCTGAATTCTCTGAAGTTTGTTCAGAGTCGCTTCGGGGGCGCCCAGGTAGATCACATTGCTATAATCAAGCCTCGAGAGTATTAGGCCTTGAATTAGAAACTTTTGGGAGTTGGTGGGCAGGAGGGGCAGGACTTTCCTCAACGATTTCAGGAGTCCGAAACAAGTCCCGGCCACTTTCTTTGCCTTCACGGTGAACGAGAGGTCAGTGTCAAGCCACACACCGAGACTCTTTACTTCTTCTTTAGGTTCAGGGGGAGGGCCCAGACAGGCTGGCCAGATGTTCGGGGAGAGTGTGGGTCCTTTCGGGCCGAGGAGCAGAACCTCAGTTTTTGACCCATTTAATTTTAGGGCTGAGGTGTTCATCCAGCGATGGACCTGCGCAAGGCAATTAAATAGGTCTGCTGGTTGTCGTCTGGGGTGAGATAGTGATACAACTAATTGTGTGTCGTCGGCGTAACTGACGACGCTCACTCCGAATGGGATGATGACCTCCTCCAATGTGGACATATAGATATTAAATAAAGTGGGGCTCAGGGAGGAGCCCTGAGGCACGCCACCTTGGAGGGGAATTTCGGAGGAGCGGGCGTTATTCTCCCAGATCTGATAGGTCCGTTGAGCCAGGAAGGATGCAAGCCAGGCTAGAGCAGAGCCCTCTACACCAGCACCCTTGAGTCTTTTGATGAGAAGTTGGTGGTTGACGGTATCGAAGGCCGCACTTAGGTCGAGGAGGATCACTGCCACTGACCCTCCTAAGTCCAGTAGCGCTCTGGCCTCCTCTACCGCTGCCAGGAGGGCGATGTCCGTGCCCTGCCCTGGACGAAAGCCCGTCTGGGAACTTTTTAGTATGTTGTTGACCTCCAGGAACTGGGAAAGTTTTTTATTAACCAGTTTTTCAGCAATCTTGCTGATTCCTGGGAGTAGGGAGATGGGCCTATAATTAGCCAGGTTTTCGGGGTCGAGGGAGGGTTTCTTTAACAGAGCTTTCACGACCACCGCCTTCCAGCTCGGGGGTACCACACCCTGTTGGAGTGAGGTGGAGATCATACAGGTACCTGCTAGGTACATATAAAACAAGACTAATATACTTAAGTTCTACTGAACTTAGATGTTGTAGAGGATAGGGAGTAGCACACCCTGACTACAACTACTAGATAGGTTTAGTAGGTAAACACCAGTGTAGGTAGATTGCAACATATCCACCCACACTAGAGCAATGTCTGGAGCAGAGGGATCCACTGGGGCTGTCTCTGTTGAGAGTGACCCTCCAAGGACACCATCCAAATTTGCTATGCTTAATTTTAAGGAATTGAGGCAGCTTTGTGCCTCAAGAGGTCTCAAGACAGGGCCAACCCCTACTACAGACCACCTCAGAGAGCTTTTAGACCAGTCTGAAACTCTAAAGACCTCTAAAGCAGACCCCACAGGGAATGCTGAAGGAGGCTCTCCCACTGAAGATGAGAATACTGACACCCCTGTCCCTATAGTCCAGGTAGATGAGGATGACCAAGTCACTGGAAATACTCAGCCTGATGAGGAGGAGGAAGAAGAGGAGACAGAAGGAGGGAGCAGTGACTCTGATGATGGTAGACTTAGTCAGGTGCCAGCCAGCAGGCTTACCCAGGCTAACTTAAGTGTATTTGGGACTGAGTCAGGGATGAACCCACTCAGACCCCCAAGTGGGCTTAACCAGAAGCATAGGAGGAGGAATCACTCAGGTGAATCCAATACCTCCCAGGCTTCTAGAGGTTCTCATGGTCACTCCAGAAGGGGGATGACTAGCCCTCAGAGAAGGGAACATGAGGCCAAAATGAGAGAGGCTGAGCTTAGGATCCAGAAGCAAGAATTAGAGGTTGCCCTTGCCCAAGAGAAACTTGCTAGAGCAAGACAGCCTAGAGAGAGTGGATTAGGATCCACTGGTGGCAGCACTATCACTAGGGATAAAGACAGGTCTTTTGATACCAGAAACCTGAGTAAGATTGTGCCCCCCTACAAAGCTGGGGATGATATCCACAAATGGATGACTGCACTTGAGAGAGCCTGCAAAGTACAGCAGATCCCTCAGGAGCAGTGGGCAGCAATCTTGTGGCTCTCCTTTGAAGGTAGAGGCCGCGACAGACTCCTCACAGTTAGTGATGGGGATTCTAGAAACTACCTTGTCCTGAAGAGTGCTCTGATTGATCGGTTAGGCTTAACCACTGAACAGTACAGATTAATGTTCAGAGATACCCAGAAGACACAGACTCAGGACTGGTCTGAATTTGTGGAATGTGCCACTAAGGCTCTGGAGGGCTGGTTGCTGGGAAGTAAGGTTACAGACTATACAGGATTGTATAATTTAATTATGAGAGAGCAAATCTTAAGTAATTGTCAAAATCAGCTTCTACATCAGCACCTGGTGGACTCTGATCTGAGCTCTCCACAAGAATTGGGTAAGAGGGCAGACAAATGGGTCAGAACCAGGATCAGGCCTAAGAACCAGGGTGGTGACCAAAAGAAAGAGACTACCAAGCCTCAAGAGAAAGGTGGGGATAAATCCAAAGAGAAGACTTCCCCAGGGCCCGAAAACTCCAATGGAAAGGGTGGGCCCCAGGACACTTCCTCTACAGAGAAAAAGCCTTACTGCCATACCTGTAAACAGGTTGGACATTGGAAAACAGACAGCTGTTGTCCAAAGAATGGTAATAAGGAAAATATACCTCCAGGTAAAGCTCCAACACCTCCTGTCACTGTTAGCAGTGGTCCCCCAGGTGGTGGGAGCACCCCCAAGAATTTGGGTGGGTTTACTTTTGGAGCTCAGGTGGATTCTGTCCTAACCAGGTCCCCGACCTCAGATACTCTTGTTTATGAAACTGGCATGGGATTTGCCAATTTCACTGCTTGCCCAAACCCTTTGAGCAAGTATAGACAGGAGCCCCTCATCAATGGCTTGAAAGTTGAGGCCTTCAGAGACACAGGGGCTAGCATCACCATGGTGGCTGAATGTCTAGTCCCCTCAAGGCAACTTGTACCTGACGCCACATATCAGGTGACAAACATTGATGGAATAGAAACCAAACATCCCATGGCAGTAGTCAATCTTAGCTGGGGAGGTGTCACTGGCCCAAAGAGAGTGGCTGTGTCAGCAAACTTGCCTGTAGATTGCCTACTTGGTAATGATTTGGAAATCTCAGCCTGGGCTGAGGTTGAACAGCAAACCCATTTTATAATGGTAAATCTCCATAGAAAGGTTAGTGGGGCTGTGATGGCCACAGCCCCAACCCAAGATGTCCTTCCTGAAAAGGTTGGTAGGGCTGAGCAAACCTCAGCCCCATCTTTAGCTAACTTCCCTCCTGAAAAGATTAGCAGGGCTGTGATGGTAACAGCCCATACCCAAGCTGAGTCTCCTCCTGAAAAGGTTGGTGGGGCTGTGATGGCCACCGCCCAAACTCAAACTGATACCTGTGTTGTGAAGTCTGAAAAAATGGATCACTCCACCCAAACAGAGAGCATTGAGGAGGAAGAGAAATCTCCCTCCCACCAGACTTTAGGAAAGGATCAGCCTCCTCAGGGAACTGATCTTACCCCTGATGAAGGAACTGCCCCAGAGGTAGTTAGGCCTAGCCTAACAGAGCCCCTGATGTCAGTGGACCCTTCTCAGGTGGGACCCAGTCTGGAGCAGGTAACCTGCCCCTCTCTACCTTGCCTTAGTCAATCCAGGGCTGCAGAGGACAAGAAGGACAGTGAGCCCCAAAGGGCCCACTGTCAAATAAAGCACCCCCATCAACAGATTAGGGGCCCCGAAACTAGTAGCCCTAGTGAGGTGAAAACTTTAAAAACTCCTGAGGGATCCCCTTAAAAGTAGTTAGGGACCTCCCCCAGATGGATATTGTTGGGCACAGCCAAACTTGGGACCCTAAGGGCCAAACCTAAACTGTCCCTCCAGTAAGCCAAACAAAGGGACCCAGCCTCCAGCTTTAGGTAGCCAGAGGTTGACCCTGAGAGCACAGTGCAACTCAGTCAAGGAAAGAAAGGCACACATGGTGGAGAGTGACTGGAGGAAGCTGAGTCCTACAGAGGAATCTCACTTCAGTACTCCATCTCAACACCAGCCTTTTACTTTACCACAAAACACCACAGGTAGAGATTCCCTATGGTGGAGACCCTCTGATACCCGTAGGGTGAGGGATTGCTTAGTGGACCATGAGACAGGGGGTTACCAAGCCAGAGCTGGTACTTCCTTATATGGCCACTTAGGCAATATAGGCTTACCTGGACAAGGATAGCCTTATCTCCTTTCGTTTGGGGGGGGGGGGGTTATGTAGGAAGGTGGATATCTGACTATGGTTACCCCCAAACTTTTTGCCTAGTGTTTAGCTGGTTTTTGACATAGTTGGCTTGGGATCCTGCTATTCAGGGCCCCAGGCTAATTGCTCTCTCCTTAAAATGGACTTCATGTACCTTAGGTGCATACACAATTGGAACTGGTTCACCTTTTAGGCCCCTGTAACAGTGTACCATAGGTACCCGAGGCATAGGTGTATCCAAGGCCTACCAGGGGCTGCAGCATGTATTGTGCCACCCCTGGCCTGGCCTCAATATTTGACACAACTGGCTGATCACTCAGCTGGGGTAAGTTGGTGTAATCACCTCTTACTTAGATATAGTATCCCTATATCTAACCCTAACTGGACACATGTTAACCTATAAGTCACTCCTATGGCAGGCCTTAACAATCCTGGAGGCAGAGTGTGTGGTTTCATGTGAGATGGTGCTCTAGCATGAGCTGAGCCTGTCTGCAGCTGTCGGGAACAACTCCCTTAGCTGTTCCGGGATATTGCCATACCATATACTCTTAAGTGCATTATAATCCTCGCGGTTATATGCTAACTTTGGTTTGGCTTTATCAAAACATGTCGAGTAAGGTATCATACAATTTGGAATACTATCCCCTCGACAGTCCTGTCGATAGGGATAGCATTCCACCCTTCTAGAGGGACACGACATGTACATAACCTGAACCCCGGTTGAAGTTAACCAGAGCCTCAGCATCACAAAATGGATGCTGCCACCACAGACACAAGTCTGACCTCCTGCTGCTGGGAGTCCTTCCAGCAAGGGAGGCTTGGACAAAGGGTTTCCTGCCTTGGGAGGTGCGAGCACCACCCCAGACAGGATTTTGTGTATTGGGTAGGACAGGGCTGAATAGAATCAGACATGCCCGGGGCACACAAGGTGTCCTCGTGCATAAGCCAGTCCAAACCGGTCCTGGGGCTTCCCAGCTCCAGTCCTGGCGCAGAGCTGGACAAAGGAAAGGGGGTGTAACCGCCCCCCTCCCTGGTCCCACCCAGAGGAGGGACCTAGCAGGTGATCCACCCCTCAGATTAGAATAAGAGTGGGAGCAGTGCCATAGCACCTCAGATCATCCTGAATCAACTTGAAACTAAGAGAACGACTGGACTTCGACATTCTGCTGCACAGAAGACTGAAGAGCATCTCCCTTGTGTCCTAGGAGTGGTCACCCTGTGAACACAGGCACCATCCAGCAACTCAATGTCTGCTTTGCTGCTGCCTCCTGCCGGAGCCCGAGCCCAGAGCCTGACGAGACCCAGACTCCCAGACTTCTCATCGCCCGATCCACAGTCCCTGCAAAGAAGGGTCCCGTGGAGGCACCGAGAGACGTGGGACCGGACATCTCTAAAGACCCCTGAGAAGCTGACTGCGCAGCACCCGAGGAACCCTCGACGCTATGCTTTGGGGTTTGAGAAGCCCCACAACTGAGCAGCCCTTGCCCTGAAGATCAGCCCACCAGCATTTCCACGATCTGTGTGGGGCCCTTTTGCATCGTGCCACTCGACGCGCCATCCCGGCCACTTGCCACGTGGTCAGCGGCCATCTTGGCAACAAAACCTACAATTTACACTGCGGGTCTGGTTTCTCCAGACTTGCCCTCGCTCCTGTAAAAAGGAGCACCCGTTCTGACCTTGCTGGTCCGAGTGATAAGCTTTTTCCACTTCCTGTGTGGCTTGCATTAGCCAAGGCCTGTTTTCTCAAATCAAGTTGCCGACACCGCCATCAGCTAGAGCCTTTGTGGTTCAGCTTGTGATCGACTCTTGGACGTCCTCGACCTCTTCATGTCCACGTGGCTGAGGAGACAAGCTGAACCTCATCGCCTGTTTGCACCCGACATCGCCTGGTTCCATCCTGGTTCCACTGTAGTCACTGGCTGGTGACTTTGAACATTGTCCTCTCTGCTTTCAGCTCTTCACCACTTCAGATCCACCCTTGGATCCACCGGAACTCTTCTCGTCTTGACGCCTGCAGCATCTTCGGCTCCAAGCACCATCGACCTGCGTGACAAAACCCGACACTACTTCGCACCTGTGCACCCGCTTCCTGTGGGTGAGGTAACTCAGCAACACTGGTGTTCTTACACTGGTATACACCTCTAGTGCCTAGGTCTAAAGTTTTGTCCTTCTAGGTCAGCCGGAAGGTTCCTTAAACACTAACTTGTAACTTTTATGCACCATTGACATTACATTGGTATATGCGTGCACTTTCCGCACTGCACCCGAGTCCCGCGGGCCTTTCCCAACTTCTTCACTGTTAGTCCCGAACAGCTCCAGCGATTCCCCAGGCCCGAGGCCTACTTCCTTTCAGCTAGGTGGTTCTTATACCACTATTTTAGTATATGGTTTAGGTGGCCCCTAGGGCTCATCCATATTGTGCAGCTTTTGTGTATTTAAACTGTGTTTTGTTTTAACGCATTTGCTTCTGTGCTCATAAAGAGTATAGGGGATTTTGTAGTAAATAAATATATATATATATATTTTCAATATATATCTGTGTGGTGTCCTTTCATTTGGTATTCAAGGGGATTGTGTATGGTAAAACAGCTTGCTTCACATGCCTTTACAGAGTTTAGCCTAGGACTGCTTTGTCCACGCTACTAGGATAGCTGGTCTATAAGGTTTACTTACAATCAATCATCATAAGGGTTGCTTGGCATGGTACAGGGTGATCACTAGAACTAGTGAGCATCATATACCAGGCCAACTTCTCACATGCTTTGTCGCCAAAAAGGCGACGGCCATCAAAGGGCTTACCCATCAGAGTGTTCTGGACATCCCCGGAAAAGTTAAAAATAATAATTCCCTTTGGAAAATATTTCACATCTGAATCACTCACGTATTTTCCACAAACAAAATTCACACAGTATTAGGTTAAAATTCCACTCAGGATGCTAAAGCACTGATTCAAAAAAGTATATATTTTTATTCCACAATATGTTAAAAACATGTGCAAACGAACAATTAAGGTAAAAAATTCAAGACATATTAAAATCCATCCCTATTACATAGGTATCACAATCAAACAAACTCATTATACTAAAAAGGTTCCTGGAAAGGAATATGGTGAGACAATTTTATTTTGTCTTAACACTGTTAATCCTGGAGTAATAAACATCACAACCCAGAAGAGTCAAGTGCTTGTATTGCTGCTGTCTTTCCATAGATCTAACAAAGTACAACTGAATCGCAAAGGAGACAAGATGCTGGAGTAGGCGAATCCTGCGAGCCTAATAGCCAAGGACATGCTCCAGTTACAGAACTAATTTTAAAAATCAAGTGGATTGAAACCAGTGTGGATTTTATCGTTACTAAACCACAGATTGAATAGTGGTATTACGCAAATAAGACTAACAAGCATTGGAAATGCAATAGGTCTCGCACCATTAGAGTTAGTGCTTTTAGAATTGTTTATGGGTTTTTTTTGTAAATGTTTATCATTTTTGTTTCCTGTAGCCTATGCTAAAGAATTACAAATAAAAAAAGCCATAAACATTTCTAAAAGCTCTAACTGAAATGGTCTGAGACCTATTGCACTGTGTGAGGGTGAGGGGTTGAGGGTGAGTGAGGGTGAGGGTGAGGGTGGGTGAGGGTGAGTGAGGGTGAGGGGTTGAGGGTGAGTGAGGGTGAGGGGTTGAGGGTGAGTGAGAGTGAGGGTGAGTGAGGGTGAGGGTGAGTGTGGGTGAGTGAGGGTGAGGGTGAGTGAGGGTGAGGGGTTGAGGTTGAGGGTGAGGTGTTGAGGGTGAGTGAGGGTGAGGGTGAGTGAGGGGTTGAGGGTGAGTGAGGGTGAGGGTGAGTTAGGGTGAGGAGTTGAGGGTGAGGTGTTGAGGGTGAGTGAGGATGAGTGAGGGTGAGGGTGAGTGAGGGGTTGAGGTTGAGTGAGGGTGAGGGTGAGTGAGGGTTGAGGGTGAGGGGTTGAGGGTGAGTGAGGGTGAGGGTGAGTGAGGTGTTGAGGTTGAGTGAGGGTGAGGGTGAGTTAGGGTGAGGGGTTGAGGGTGAGTGAGGGTGAGGGTGAGTGAGGGTGAGTGAGAGTGAGGGTGAGTGAGGGTGAGGGTGAGGGGTTGAGGGTGGTGAGGGTGAGGGTGAGTGAGGGTGAGTGAGGGTGAGGTGTTGAGGGTGAGTGAGGGTGAGGAGTTGAGGGTGAGTGAGGGTGAGGGTGAGTGAGGGGTTGAGGTTGAGTGAGGGTGAGGGTGAGTTAGGGTGAGGTGTTGAGGGTGAGTGAGTGTGAGGGTGAGGGGTTGAGGGTGAGTGAGGATGAGTGAGAGTGAGGGTGAGTGAGGGTGAGCGGTTGAGGGTGAGTGAGGGTGAGTGTGGGTGAGGGTGAGTGAGGCTGAGGGTGAGTGAGGGTGAGGGTGAGTGAGGGTGAGGGTAAGTGAGGGTGAGGGGTTGAGGGTGAGTGAGGGTGAGGGTGAGTTAGGGTGAGGCGTTGAGGGTGAGTGAGGGTGAGGTGTTGAGGGTGAGTGAGGATGAGTGAGAGTGAGGGTGAGTGAGGTGTTGAGGGTGAGGAGTTTAGGGTGAGTGAGGGTGAGGGTGAGTGAGGTGTTGAGGTTGAGTGAGGGTGAGTGAGGGTTGAGGGTGAGGGGTTGAGGGTGAGTGAGGGTGAGGGTGAGGGAGGTGTTGAGGTTGAGTGAGGGTGATGGTGAGTTAGGGTGAGGGGTTGAGGGTGAGTGAGGGTGAGGGTGAGGTGTTGAGGGTGAGTGAGGATGAGTGAGAGTGAGGGTGAGTGAGGGGTTGAGGGTGAGGGGTTGAGGGTGAGTGAGGGTGAGGGTGAGGAGTTGAGGGTGAGTGAGGGTGAGGGTGAGTGAGGGTGAGGGTGAGTGAGGGTGAGTGAGGGTGAGGGGTTGAGGGTGAGTGAGGGTGAGTGAGGGTGAGGGTGAGTGAGGGTGAGGGTGAGTGAGGGTGAGGGTGAGGGGTTGAGGGTGGTGAGGGTGAGGGTGAGTGAGGGTGAGGTGTTGAGGGTGAGTGAGGGTGAGGAGTTGAGGGTGAGTGAGGGTGAGGGTGAGTGAGGGGTTGAGGTTGAGTGAGGGTGAGTTGGGGTGAGGTGTTGAGGGTGAGTGAGGGTGAGGGTGAGGGGTTGAGGGTGATTGGGGATGAGGGTGAGGGGTTGAGGGTGAGTGAGGGTGAGTGGTTGAGGGTGAGTGAGGGTGAGTGTGGGTGAGGGTGAGTGAGGGTGAGGCTGAGGTGTTGAGGGTGAGTGAGGGTGAGTGAGAGTGAGTGAGGGGTTGAGGGTGAAGTGTTGAGGGTGTGAGGGTGAGGGGTTGATGGTTAGTGAGGGTGAGGTGTTGAGGGTGAGTGAGGGTGAGGGTGAGTGAGGGTGAGGGGGGGTAGTTGAGGCTGAGTGAGGGTGAGTGAGAGTGAGGGTGAGTGAGGGGTTGAGGGTGAAGGGTTGAGGGTGAGGGTGAGGGGTTGAGGGTGAGTGAGGGTGAGGGGTTGAGGGTGAGTGAGGGTGAGTGTGGGTGAGGGTGAGTGAGGGTGAGGGTGTGTGAGGGTGTGTGAGTGTGTGTGAGTGTGAGGGGGTGTGAGGGGGTGTGAGGGTGAGTGTGAGTAAGTGGGTGTGAGGCTGAAGGTGAGTGATGGTGTGTGAGGGAGATGTTGTGTCAGGGTGATTGTGTGTGTGTGAAGGAGTGTGATATTTTTGGTGTGTGAGGGTGATGTTATGAGTGTGTGTATGTTAATATTAATTATTTAATATGTGTTGTGTAAAAAAAACGTGATAGATCTTCCCTTTGTAATTGTCCTTCCTTATGTGTATATTTGTATGTAATCGAACTGTGTATGTTTTTTACTTACTGTGTGGTGTTATGTGTGTTTTAGGTGTTTGATGAGACCTGTAATTAATTTTTTTTTTTCTTAAATGGCCGACGCAATGCGTCACCTTGACGTCTCCTAGGTTAGCGTTCTAGTTTTTTTTTGTATTGTGAGTGTTTACGTTTTTTTGACGTTTTTTTCTAGCCAATCGGAGCGCGACGTTTTTGACGTAGCGTTCCGATTTGCTTACGTCAACGGTGGAATTCCCCAGAGATCGAGAATGTTGGTGCGCGGAAGGCGTGTTCTTGTTCCTGTGCTGTTGCTGCGTCGTTTGACAGGTAAGAATGTATTCTAAAGTCTTTTTTTATGTAATGTAATGTAGTATCTATACTATCTTTAAGTGAACAACTGAATAGGAGTGTGTTTTTATAAGTTGACAATTTTTATTTTCCCGATCGTAATATTTGTAAATGTTTGTAATGTAATGTAAATTAAAGTCTTGTTTTTAATTGTTGATATGTAATGCATATGTTTTCTAAAACTGTAATGTAATGTATTTTTTGCTGGTGTTTGTTATTTGACGTAGAAGAGCTGTTATGTGAACTTTGAAGTGCTATTTATTTTATAATCTATTTATGTATGTTGTGTTTGCAATGTTTTTTTGCTGTGATGCTGAAGTAGGCAGATTATATGTTATTGATGTACTCGATGTATTAAAGGAAACTTTGTGTATTTGCTGAATTTATTATCCCTCGCAATGTATTAAGAGGATGTACAGTGATGTAATGTGTGTATTTTTTGCGTTTTGTGAAAGAATTGTTTTATTTCCGATTCCCTGTTTGCATATTTGTGTATTAATAGCTGCACCCTCCTTGCGTTGCTTTAAGTTTGCATTTTGGACTAGCTGCAAGTGTGTAATCCTCTTTTTACGTTTAATTCAAATATTTGCTTAACGATGTTTATGTGTACAGTTGGAGGCTGGAGTTGTATTTGGAGTGTAGAGTTGTAGAGTTGTATTGTAGTTATAGGGTGTAGTTGGAGACTGGACTTTGACGGTGTGAGTGTGAGGGTGAGTGCATGTGAGCCTTTTGTAGTTTGCCATAGTATGTGTAAATTTGTAGTACTGTATGCAGTCTATTTTCTTCCCCAAACATGTTTTGTAGCTTAGTATGTGTTAGATTAGAATGTGTATGTGAACTATCTTTGATGTATGCAATAGTGAGAATAAAGGTGTTGCTTGTAATTTATGGGCATAAGGGTAGACGTCTTAGGATGTTTTTGTATTTTCAGTAGTTCCCTAATTTTTTGTGAACAGCTGCGTGGGCAATGGGCGTTGGTTGTTGTGTTGTTGAGTAGTGCTCTTTTGATGTTTTTTGATGCTGTTGTGGTGTACGGTGTTCCTGTTGTTGTGCACTTAGCACCACCAAAAACACTTCGTGCAACAGCAGCATCAGTCAGAGCAACACCAGAGTCTTGTGCTTTTGTGATGACGGTTTTTTTGGTGTTTTTGATGTTTTCTGGCATTGTTTACTTGTTTATTTCCCCTTACTTTAGTAAGTGCTTTCTGTTGTGATTTTTTTCCCTTTAGCTCACTTTGTCCACTTAAAAATTGTTGTATTTTTTGCTGTGTATTGATATGTTTGTCTATTTTGTGTGCATTTATGATCTTTGTGAAAGAACTGTTGTATTTTACAATCCCTTTTTTTTGTGTGTATTAATTGCTGCACTGTCCTTGCGTTGCATTAAGTTTGAATGTTTTAATAGCTACAAGTGTGTAATCTGAATTTTACATATTAAAATAAATGTTGCCTTACGTTATTTATGTGTGAATTTGGAGAGTAGAGTTGTAGTTGGAGTGTAGAGTTGTAGGGTGGTATTGTAGGTATAGGGTGTAGTTGGAGGGTGGACTTGGACTGTGTGAGTGTGAGGGTGATTGGATGTGAGTCTTTGGGTGTTTGAGGGTGCGTGATGGTGTGTGAGAGTGATTGAGGGTGACTGTTTTAGTATGAGTGATGGTGTGAGTGTTGTGAGTTTGTGTGTGAGGATGAGGGGGTGGGTGTAAATGTTGACTAACGTTGTTTTTGTGTGGAGTTTGAGGGTGGAGTTGTATTTGGAGTGTAGGGTTGTAGTGTGGTATTGTACTTTTATGGTGTAGTAGGAGTGTTGTATTTGACGGTGTGAGGGTGAGTGGATGTGAGGGTCAGGGGGTGTGAGTGTGTGTGAGGGTGAGTGAGGGTGACGATGTGAGTATGAGTGAGGTTTTGAGGGTTGTGAGGGTGGACTTGGACTGTGTGAGGGTGATTGGATGTGATTTCTAGGGGGTGTGAGGGTGTGTGATGTTGTGTGAGGGTGAGTGAGGGTGACGGTGTGAGTATGAGTGTGGGTGTGAGGGTGATGGTGTGAGGGTGTGTGAATGTGAGGGTAATGGTATGTGATAGTGTGTGATGATAGGTGTGGGTGAGTGAAGGTGATAGTTTGAGCGTGAGTGAGGCTGAGTGTTGTGAGGGTGTCAAGGTGAGTGAGGGTGTGCGAGTTTGAAGGTTGAGTGTGTGACTGTGGGTGAGGGTGAGTGTTTGTGAGGGTGAGGGGGTGTGAGGGGGTGGGAGTGTTTGGGGGTGTTGTTGAGTTATGGTGTGTGATGGTGAGTGGGTGAGGACTATTGAGTGTGTGTGAGGGAGAGGCTGTTGACGTTGTGAGTGAGGGTGTGTTGCTGAGTGATGGTGCGTGATGGAGGTTGTGGGAGTGTGATGGTATCACGCTGTAGAGGGATGTGGGGAAATAGTAGGCCAGCTGAATGTGTTGTTTTTTATTTTTTGTATTTGTTTTGACACAAGTCTTTTGAAAGTAAAGCTAGCCATCCCTCTTGTTCCTCGAACTTGGTGTCATTTTTTCTTTTTTGTGTGTGCGTGTAATTTAGTATGTGTTGTGTGTTGTGTGTGCGTCAAAATGCAACCCAAGGAGACGTAATAGAGTGTGTGTGTGAAAGTCCCCTTGATCCGTGAATGTTTGTATGAAATAGGTCTTGCATTAGAAAAGTTTGATTTATTTGTCTTGTAAATGACATTTTTTATGTATTTGTTTGTTTTTAAAATTGCTAAATTGATGGCTTTGTCATTTACAATGGCAATAGTTATAACTTTTGCAAATGTGACACTTATAGCATTTGGAATGCAACATGTTTTGTATTTACGTGACTTAGATGGCAGCTCTTGTCGTTAGGCCACATCTTTAGAGAGCAGGAGAGTGCAGCAGGGGAGAGAAGCACAGCAATGCAATATGTCTCGGATTATGAAAGTTTGAGCTATTGGTATTGTAAAGGTCAAATTTTTTATTTATGTGCTTGTTTTGAAAATAGCGAATTAATAGCTTTGTTATTTACAATGCCAATAGTTTTATCTTTTGCAAATGTGACACCTATTGTAACACAATATGTGTTGTGAGGGTGAGTGAGGGTGAGGGGTTGAGTGTGAGGGGTTGAGGGTGAGTGAGGGTGAGGGGTTGAGGGTGAGTGAGGGTGAGTGAGGGTGAGTGATGGTGTGGGTGAGGGGTTGAGGGTGAGTGAGGGTGAGGAGTTGAGGGTGAGTGAGGGTGAGGGTGAGGGTGAGTGAGGGTGGGTGAGGGTGAGTGAGGGTGAGGGGTTGAGGGTGAATGAGGGTGAGGGGTTGAGGGTGAGTGAGGGTGAGGGTGAGTGAGGATGAGGAGTTGAGGGTGGGTGAGGGTGAGTGAGGTTGAGGGTGAGTGAGGGTGAGTGAGGTTGAGGGTGAGTGAGGGTGAGGGTGAGTGAGGGTGAGTGTGAGTGAGGGTGAGTGAGGGTGAGGGTGAGGGGTTGAGGGTGAGTGAGGGTGAGGGGTTGAGGGTGAGTGAGGGGTTGAGGGTGAGTGAGAGTGAGGGTGAGTTAGGGTGAGGTGTTGAGGGTGGGTGAGGGTGAGTGAGGGTGAGGGGTTGAGGGTGAGTGAGGATGAGTGAGAGTGAGGGTGAGTGAGGGGTTGAGGGTGAGGGGTTGAGGGTGAGTGAGGGTGAGGGGTTGAGGGTGAGTGAGGGTGAGGGTGAGTGAGGGTGAGTAAGGGTGAGGGTGAGTGAGGGTGAGTGGTTGAGGGTGAGTGAGGGTGAGTGAGCACTGTGGCTGTTTGTGTGTAGTTTGTTGGATTTCTATACTTTAGTCACTGATGTGCTACGCGCGACAGCTAATTCCCTTTTTAGTAAAAATATATATAAAGAGTGACTTTGTTATTTGGTCCTTAAAATTGTATAAGTTTTTATTTCTGTGAATGTAATGTAATTTTGGATTTTCCAATTATTTCGGTCGCACTTGCCTTGTGGCTGGCATTTTTCTTGTTATTTATGCTATTACTGGCTCGTCTTTAAGTTGATTGTTCGCCATGCATTGACTAATGTTTGCTAGTGTCTTCCTGGTATGTAGTTCCTGTAGTTTCGTTTCGCCTGAGCTCGCACTCTGATGTTTATTGTTTCTCCGACTTGGCTTGTTTTTGTGTGGTTTTGACCCGTATGTGACTTGTTTCGCGGCTATGCTTTGCCCTTTTTGTTTTTTTATTGTTTTAGTTAAACGTATTATGTATGCACTGTTTATGTTCTCTTTGTGTGTTGTTTTTTTATTCTCTACATTTCAGTGAATGAGCTGCTACGATCGACAGGTAATTACTATTTTATTTTCATATTATTAAAGAGTGTCTTTGTGAGTTGTTACACTTTTGTCTATGATTTTGCTTTTTGTGATGTGAATGTAATTATTGTTTGGGGTCTTGCTTTGCTCGCACTTGTTTTCTGTCCGGCTCCTTTCTTTAGAGTGTGTTTTGTATGTTATCAATGGCTGCTATTTAGTTTTATTTTTTGCCATGGATTGAGTTCCGTTTCGCCGTACGTGTTTTTCGGTCGCACTTGCCTTTTGTCTGGCATTTTTCTTGTTATTTATGCTATTACTGGCTCGTCTTTAAGTTGATTGTTCGCCATGCATTGACTAATGTTTGCTAGTGTCTTCCTGGTATGCAGTTCCTGTAGTTTCGTTTCGTCTGAGCTCGCACTCTGATGCTTATTTTTTCTCCGACTTGGCGTGTTTTTTGTGTGGTTTTGACCCGTATGTGACTTGTTTCGCTGCTATGCTTTGGGCTTTTTGTTTTTTTATTGTTTTAGTTAAACGTATTATGTATGCACTTTTTATGTTCTCTTTGTGTGTTGTTTTTTTTTTCTCTACATTTCAGTGAATGAGCTGCTACGATCGACAGGTAATTACTATTTTATTTTCATATTATTAAAGAGTGCCTTTGTGAGTTGTTACACTTTTGTTTATGAATTTGCTTTTTGTGATATGAATCTAATTATTGTTTGGGGTCTTGCTTTGCTCGCACTTTGTTTCTGTCCGGCTCCTTTCTTTAGAGTTTGTTTTTTCATGTTATCAATGGCTGCTATTTAGTTCGTTTTTTTGCCATGCATTGAGTTATGTTTGCGCGTGTCGTTTTGGTATGCAGGTCCTGTAGTGTACTTCCGTTTGAACTCGCCTCCTGTAAAAAAATATTTTTATGTTGCTGTTGGCTATTTTTGTTTTGCGTTTCGCCGTACGTGTTTTGTTTCGCAGCTTTGCATTGTCCTTTTGTTGTTCACATTGAAGTATTTTTATTGGTAGTATGTATGCACTGTTTATGTTCTTTTTTTGTGACGTTTGTCTGGTGAGTAATGTTGTAGTGCTGATGAGTGTTGGGGATGAGTGGTGCAGTGTCGTTGTAGAGTGTTGTCCAATGATTACCACCACAGTATAACTCCGCACCACAACAGTAGCACTGATCCTAACAACGGCATCACTGAGGTCCATTTATGCAACACGCAGCAATAGCACATTATCATTCTGCACCCCCACTGTACCATTGAGCAACATCAGATCATCACTCTGCCCCACTAGAGCCGTATTTAGCACACCCACAGTCTCATGTATACATACTACTGCAGTACTGTACAGCACCAAAGCATGCTTGTATAGCTGTAATTGTGTGTGCTACGTTAAAAAATGGTTAGAAAGCGTGCACTTACGGCCGGTGGTGTGTGTGACTGTTGAAAGCGTGGACAGATGCCTGTTTGTGTGGGTGTATGCCTGGTGAAAGGATGCACTGATGACTGTTGTGTGTGTACGCCTGGTGAAAGCGTCCATTGCTAGCTGTTGGTGTGTGTGCCTGTTAAAAGCGTACATGTTTGGATTGTATGACGTTTGTCTGCTGAGTAATGCTGTAGTGGTGATGAGTGGTGTTGTGGTGGTAAGTGTTTGTGTGTGGTTGTAGTGTGATAGTGTGTTGTTGTTGAATGATGCTGTTGTGGTGGTGCAGAGTGATGTTGCTGTGTTGCTGAGTGATGTTAGTGTGGTGCTTAGTAATGCTGTTGTTGTGATGTGTTGTTCTGTGCTAGTGATGAGTGGTGCTGTGTTGGTGTTCAATAATTACCACCACAGCATAACTCAGCACCACAACAGTTGCACTTCTCCCAACAACGGCATCACTGATGTCCACGAATGCAACACGCAGCAATACCACTTTATTATTCTGCACCCCCACAGTACCATTGAGCAACAACACAGCATCACTCTGCACCACCACAGCCGTATTTAGCACACCAACAGTCTCATTCATACATACTACTGCAGTACTGATGACTGTTGTGTGTGTATGCCTGGTGAAAGCGTCCATTGATAGCTGTTGGTGTGTGTGCCTGTTAAAAGCGTACATGTTTTGATTGTATGACGTTTGTCTGCTGATTAATGCTGTAGTGGTGATGAGTGGTGCTGTGGTGGTAAGTGTTTGTGTGTGGTTGTAGTGTGATAGTGTGTTGTTGTTGAATGATGCTGTTGTGGTGGTGTAGAGTGATGTTGGTGTGTTGCTGAGTGATGTTAGTGTGGTGCTTAGTAATGCTGTTGTTGTGATGTGTTGTTCTGTGCTGGTGATGAGTGGTGCTGTGTTGGTGTTCAATGATTACCACCACAGCATAACTCAGCACCACAACAGTTGCACTTTCCCAACAACGTCATCACTGATGTCCACCAATGCAACACGCAGCAATACCACTTTATCATTCTGCACCCCCACAGTACCATTGAGCAACAACACAGGATCACTCTGCACCACCACATCCGTATTTCGCACACCAACAGTCTCATTCATACATACTACTGCAGTACTGATGACTGTTGTGTGTGTATGCCTGGTGAAAGCGTCCATTGATAGCTGTTGGTGTGTGTGCCTGTTAAAAGCGTACATGTTTTGATTGTATGGCCTTTGTCTGCTGAGTAATGCTGTAGTGGTGATGAGTGGTGCTGTGGTGGTAAGTGTTTGTGTGTGGTTGTAGTGTGATAGTGTGTTGAGGGTGAGGGTGAGGTGTTGAGGGTGAGTGAGGGTGAGGGTGAGTGAGGGTGAGTGAGGGTGAGGGGTTGAGGGTGAGTGAGGGTGAGGGGTTGAGGGTGAGGGGCTGAGGGTGAGTGAGGGGTTGAGGGTGAGTGAGGGTGAGGGGTTGAGGGTGAGTGAGGGTGAGGGGTTGAGGGTGAGTGAGGAGGGGTGAGAGTGAGGGTGAGTGAGGGGGTGAGGGTGAGGGTTTGAGGGTGAGTGAGGGTGAGGTGTTGAGGGTGAGTGAGGGTGAGGTGTTGAGGGTGAGTGAGGGTGGGTGAGCGTGAGGGTGAGTGAGGGGTTTAGGGTGAGGGGTTGAGGGTGAGTGAGGGTGAGGGTGAGGGGTTGAGGGAGAGTGAGGGTGAGGGGTTGAGGGTGAGTGAGTGTGAGTGAGGGTGAGGCTGAGGTGTTGAGGGTGAGTGAGGGTGAGTGAGGGGTTGAGGGTGAAGGGTTGAGGGTGTGAGGGTGAGGGGTTGAGGGTGAGTGAGGGTGAGGGTTTGAGGGTGAGTGAGGGTGAGGCGTTGAGGGTGAGTGAGGGTGAGTGTGGGTGAGGGTGAGTGAGGGTGAGTGAGGGTGAGGGGTTGAGGGTGAGGAGTTGAGGGTGAGTGAGGGTGAGGTGTTGAGGGTGAGTGAGGGTGAGGTGTTGAGGGTGAGTGAGGGTGAGTGAGGGTGAGGGGTTGAGGGTGAGTGAGGGTAGGTGAGGGGTTGAGGGTGAGTGAGGGTGAGGGTGAGTCAGGGTGATGCTGAGGGGTTGAGGGTGAGTGAGGGTGAGTGAGAGTGAGGGTGAGTGAGGGGTTGAGGGTGAAGGGTTGAGGGTAAGTGAGGGTGAGGGTGAGTGAGGGTGAGGGTGAGTGAGGGTGAGTGAGGGTGAGGGGTTGAGGGTGAGTGAGGGTGAGGGTGAGTGAGGGTGAGGCTGAGGTGTTGAGGGTGAGTGAGAGTGAGGGTGAGTGAGAGTGAGGGTGAGTGAGGGGTTGAGGGTGAAGGGTTGAGGGTGTGAGGGTGAGGGGTTGAGGGTGAGTGAGGGTGAGGGGTTGAGGGTGAGCGAGGGTGAGGGGTTGAGGGTGAGCGAGGGTGAGGCATTGAGGGTGAGTGAGGGTGAGGGTGAGTGTGGGTGAGTGAGGGTGAGGGTGAGTGAGGGTGAGGGGTTGAGGGTGTGAAGGTGTGTGAGTGAGGGTGGTGGTGGGTGAGGGTGTGTGAGGGTGTGTGAGGGTGTGTGTGTGAGGGTTAGTGAGGGTGCGTGTGTTCTAAGGGTGGGGGGTGAGGGTGGGTGTGAGTGAGGGTGTGTGAGGGTGAGGGTGTGTTAGGGTGTTTGTGTGTTGTGTATTTGTGTGATTGTGGTGTGTGTGCTTGTGTGCCTGTCCCATAATTATATTAAAGTATTTAAGTTATTGCGTTCTATTTTTTTTTTTTAATCCCGTACTATTTTGATTGACGTCTGTGTCAGCCAATGAGATTTCAAAATCCTCTCACGTTCTGTAAATGATTAACTGTTAATTTTAAATCGCTGCCTTTTTGATCAATATTGAGCTGTTCGACCACTTACCCTGTGAATAATTCCCGTGGGGATATGAAAAATCCTATTGATTATGTAACCATTGATCACGTTGTCTGGCTTCTGGCTTTAAGTGAAAGGACCCTAAGGGAACAGGTCATGAACGACACACTTACATGATCGCTATTTAAATGCTGCCACTTAAGGCAATCCTTCATTTATTGAAATATTCTGTCAGTTTATAATCCTGGTTTTCCAGCACCTGAGATCCAAAATGACAAGGCATGTTTTAAAAAAAATCCACTCGGGTCAGTGATGGTAAAGATTTGTGACTCTGTGCCGACAGTTGCATCCTCAATGTGCAGCCACGGCTCTCTCCGCGTGATTGGATTTGCCAGCTTGTCAACATTTTTCAAACCATTACATTGATAGTGCGGGGTGAGAGAGGGGAGGTGCTGGCGGCTGGGGAGGGGGAACAGATGGCGATGGCAGGAGATTACACAGATGGCGTCCTATAGTTTAGCCCTGGCCTGCACAGTATTACTCTCCCGCACAGCGGAAGGTGTCAGAGCGATGTACATGAGAACTGGTTGCAAAGTATAAGGATTTAGGATTACGATCGTTACAAAACAGATACAACAAGGAGGAGGCAGCGAGTCAAAACGGAGGGCATTGCTGTGGGGAGGGGGGAGGAGAAATGCGACCCGACATGGCAGGCAGGGGAGGGGGCGGAGCGGGGGGGAGTCAGGCCAAGAAACATCTACCCCATCCGCCAGCCAACAACAACGCCAGGGAATAGCCAGCCGTCTCAGGCCTCAAGAGCGGGCAGATCCGCAACAGGCGCCTTGCACTGTGGAGGGATATCCTGAAGTGGCTGCTCACAGAAATTTTCATTTTATTTATATTATTTTAATTATACGAGTTTATATAGCGCGAATTTTACCGGAAGATGTCAGAGCGATCTACATGAGAACTGGTTGCAAAGTATAAGGATTTAGGATTACGAGCGTTACAAAACAGATACATCAAGGAGGAGGCAGCGAGTCAAAACGGAGGGCATTGCTGTGGGGAGGGGGGAGGAGAAATGCGACGCGACATGGCAGGCAGGGGAGGGGGCGGAGCGGGGGTGTGGGAGGAGTGCGGGAACAGACGGCGAGGGGAGGAGAGTAGGAGGAGGAGAGTAGGGGAGGCACGGCCTAGCAGCCGTGCAATCAAGAAGTGAGGGGGCGGAGCTGGGGGAGGCTGTGAGAGAGAGAGTAGGCAAGGCAGGCGGCTGGGGGCATGTGCACGCGTAGCACGAATTTTACCGGAAGATGTCAGAGCGATCTACATGAGAACTGGTTGCAAAGTATAAGGATTTAGGATTACGAGCGTTACAAAACAGATACATCAAGGAGGAGGCAGCGAGTCAAAACGGAGGGCATTGCTGTGGGGAGGGGGGAGGAGAAATGCGACGCGACATGGCAGGCAGGGGAGGGGGCGGAGCGGGGGTGTGGGAGGAGTGCGGGAACAGACGGCGAGGGGAGGAGAGTAGGAGGAGGAGAGTAGGGGAGGCACAGCCTAGCGGCCGTGCAATCAAGAAGTGAGGGGGCGGAGCTGGGGGAGGCTGTGAGAGAGAGAGTAGGCAAGGCAGGCGGCTGGGGGCATGTGCACGCGCTTTTAAGCTCAATGCGCATGCGCATTGAGCTTAAATTTCTCGTGCACTGCAAGGAATCGCCACGATTCCTTGCAAGTTGGTTAAAGAGTGGATAAGCCCCCATAGTCTCGCAAGCTCGATGTGCATGCGCATCGACAGGCGAGACCTAAAAAGGAGTCCCACAGAGAACAAAACAATAGACATTTGGTGCTTTTGCACTGGTGTGTGGAACATTCAATTGTGAAAAGGAATGAGGAATTAACTAAACCCCTTGTCCTGAAGAAGGTGGCTTTAATGATGTTATGCCACTGAAATGCGCCGACGCTTAAAAAACTTTGTTAGATCTGTGAAAGACAGCAGCAATAGAAACACTATTTGTTATTGCGGAATTCAAAAAATTATTTTTTGAATAGATGCTTTAGAATCCCGAGTGGAATTTTAACCTAATACTGTGTGAATGTCAGTTGTGGAAAATACGTGAGTGATTCAGATGAGCAATTTTTTCCAAAGAGAATTATTATTTTTAACCTTTTGGTCTATGGTGCTCTGTCCATTTGGTACGTTAGAGCCCCTCTCCTTTTTTTCAAAGACATCCCCTGAAACGCCTGTGGACCTCATCCAGGCGTAGCAACGAAGTGCTACTGACGTTGAAATGGTCCTGCCCAGAGAGTCAGCAGTGTCCAGCCCACAACGGATCGTAAACTTTGCTGTATCCCTCCCGGTGGCAACAGCTTGGGAGAGCACTGCCCAGGCCTTCTCCGGACACTGAGGCAGGACTTGCGCCACCGTTTCCCACACAGAGTGCGAATAACTGCTCAAGAGACATGCGATGTTTACAGACCGCAGTCCTAAGCTGGCGGAAGAGAACATATTCTTGCCTAGGTAGTCCAGCTTCTTGGATTCCCTTTCCGGTGGACCGGTAGGGAAGGTGCTTTTGGAGGTGGAGGCTTGGACCACCAAGCTCTCCAGGGTGGGGTGTTGGGAGAGGAAAGTGGGGTCGCCCGGAGCTGGCGTCAGGCGATTATCTTGTCCACGGGAGCCCCCGCGTTGGGCCTGGACCACGTGCCCAAAAGGATGTTGGTGTCATGAACCTCTTGTACACAGCATTTACAGGTAAACTGCATTATGGAAACACTCTCAATGAGACTGAACTGCAGTTAGTAATCAGGATGCAGGTTACTCAGGATGCAGATTACTTCAAACTCATGAGTACCCAAATTGTTGACATGTTCTTATAACCACTACCATATGCATAATCATCCTTCTATATATCATACTGTAACTCTTAAATTGTATGCCATGTTTTGTATGCCCCTGTTTTGTTGTGGCTTCACAACGCGTGATACAGCTCTAATCCTTTCTGCTCGAGTTTTTCCTTTATCGCGAGTCAAAATCGCTGAGGAAACATAATCGAGTACTGTGAACCCGTTGCCGCCGCAGAAGCACTGCGCATCCTTAAAAGGAGCCACGCCCCTCCGCCGGACGCAGATTATTCCGAGGCTTGATCCTTAGAGGAAAGCTGGCGGCTTCGTTCTAGAGCTTATCTGGACTTCGTCGCGCCCACATGTAATCCAGATAGAGGTCTTTGTGGGAGCTTGGAGCAGGTAGGAAGGTCTTCTTTGGCTCTCCTGTGTTGATTCCTTCCTGTTTTGAGTCACTTTCGCCCGCATTCACTGGAGCGCTCAACCACGTGAAGAGGTTTCGGGACGTATTGACAATCAGAGAAACTGATTCCTTGACTAATCTTGTTGTTGCTCATTAACTTCACATGTAGTACTCATTTGGGCGCCAAATCTAATCTAATTCCAAGAAACGAATAGGATTGTTGCATAGAATAAACGTCTGGTGAATATTAACCAGTGATTTGCATGGAATAAACATCTGGTGAATATTAACCAGTGATTTTCTAAAGACAAACTGAGTTCTGCAAAGTGCTTCTTCATTATAAACATTGCTATTGTTCTTTTGTTAAGAGTAAACTTAATGCTGTGGAACTGAGTTTACTTTTCAAGTGACACTTACAGTTTGAGACCATCTATTGGCCAAGACTATCAAAAAGGATAGAAATAGAAATGGTCAAGATAAAAAATCTTTATTAGAGGTAATTCTGAGAGCCTATTTAAAAGACCTAATCAATGCTCAGTTGTAATAGTATGTTCATGTGCTAGGAGAAGAGTTCTTATTCAAAGTATTGTTTGTTTCCCTACGGGTCTCCCTCCCCACAGTACCCTCCCAAAATTCCCTTCCCCCCATCTGGCCATTCTGAACCTCGGTTGTTGTACAAATCAGAGTCGGGGCTGCCAGAAGGTGGGCCACTTAAGGGTACTGCTCCTGAGGAACTGAAGGGACCTTTGAAAAAATTATCTGCCCACAAATTTAGCGTTCCTCCCGAGCAGTACCGCCAAGATGGAAACATTAGAGGATCTGTGTAAAATGCTAGGAGACATGCAAAAGAAAGTTGTGGATTCATGCTTGGAAATCGCAGCTTTGGCCAGTCAGGTAGCTCAATTATAGACTGAACGACTTAGTGAGCACGTCCAACCCCTGCCTCATACCAGGCCACAAGTAACTTGAATTTCATATCCTCAGTCTCCGTAACTGTCCCACAAGAGATTCCATTAGCTCCTTCAGAATGTTATGCTGGGGAACCTACCAAATTTCAGACCTTCCTAACGTGAGTTCAGTTACATTTTATGGTGAGCCCTGCTGCTTCCTAGATGCTCAATCTCGCAATATCTTCCTCATTTCATACTTAAGTGGGGATGCCCCCATGTGGGCCGTTCCCTTAGTAAATTCTGATAACACTCTTCTATATAATTGGCATGCCTTTAAAAGAGAATTTGAAAGAGTGTTCGACAGAAGAACGATTACAGGCTCAGCCAACGGGAATTGCTGGAATTAAGGCAGGGCAACAAAGATTTGGTGCATTACTTAACACAGTTTAATCATCTTATTGCTGAAACCAATTGGCCTGAGGACAAGAGGGCTGCCATTTTTTTTACCAAGGTTTACAGGATGAATTGAAAGACTTGATAGCACCCATTGACCTGCAACCCACATCCTATGAAGACCTAATTGCCTTGACTTTACGGTTAGATCATTGTTTGGCAGATCGCAAAGGAGAGAAAAGAAGACCGGAATTTCGCACATTTACAAGAACCAAGGAAAGAAGAGTAAACCTGAATCAAGATCCTGCTGAACCAATGAAAATCGACGGGATCAGGAAACCGCTAACAAAAGAAGAAAAGGATCAGCGACGGAAGTCTGGACTCTGCTTATATTGCAGAAAGAAAGGACACTTTGTGCAAGAGTGTTCAATCAAACCCAAAGGATTTGGTTCCACACTTACCAAAGACCTCACAAAACCCCAGGGAAACAAAGTAGCTCGAGGAAAAATCTGGAGTATTTCTCGAGTGTAATTACTCAATCTCCTGAACAATCATTAGCAAATACTCTGCAGGTCGCAGTTCCTCATTTGTCCCTCCATGTCTTTTTTGTAGTAGAATCCATTCACAAGACTTTAACTGCTAAGCAGAAGCTGCGCTCGCTTAACATTCAATACAGGCTCCTCTTCCGTGCGCAGCTGCGAGTGCTCTTTCAGGGCAAGTCCATCTGCTTTGAGACTCCAGAGAAGGCGTGGACATGGGCAACAGAGGAGCGCCCACTGTGGATGCCTGCTCAGGATCATGCTCCACCCGCTGCCACCGGTGGAGCTCGGCCGGACGCTCCAAATCTTCGCCCGCGCCGCAGGTGCTCTGGGAGGCGCAGGATCCCAGCGACGTGCGCCCTCTGCCTCTCTGTCGGGCCCCACGCAGGGACACGCGCCTGGGCCTTCCAGGGAGGCCTCTCCGGCCAGACAGAGCTCTAGCTTCCTGGGCCATACCGACCCCAGTTTGGCTTCGCTTCGACCATTCTTGATAGATCTTCCTCATACCAATCTTTCCCGCAGCCCGACGCTGCTCACCGGGCCGGCCTGATCACATCACAACGATGTTAGCCTTTCACATGATGTTTGGGGCCCCCGGTTGGGGTTGTTTGTGACCAGTGACCGAGACTGAGACCAGTATTCCAATGGGTCACTAACTGTTCATCGATGGTATAGGACATGGACATCCTACAATGAGGAGGGATCCTCCACGACTTTGCCCGTTTCCAAGCGTTTTTAGCTTGGTGTTTCAGTTCTCTGTTACTATTCGGGTGACAGATGCTTCCGTTCCTGAAGTGTGGGGTGGGGGGATGGGAGGGGTTGGAGCTCCTGCTCCAGTTTGTTTTGTTTTTTAGAGCTAATGTTTTCTGCACCACCTTTGCTCCGTTACATCTGGGTGAACACTCTCCGCACACTCCTACGCTACCCTATCCTGGGGCCCTGGGCTTTACCACATCTCCACTACCCCAGCTTAGCCGCCCGAGGCCCGGCTCCCCCATGGCCTCCTCCTCCCCGGGAATTCTAACGCGCTCTCATCGCTCCACCTAATGCCCTAGAATGTTAACAGCCTCCTGGATAAGATCAAGCGTGCTGCCATCCTGAGATACGCCCAGCGTCAGACCGTGGGCATACTCATGCTTCAGGAAACTCATTTGCTAAGACAACATTGCCCCTTCCTTGCCCGCTATGGTTATGGCACTGTCTGGCATTCTGGGTTTTGTAGGGGGTCCAGAGGGGTGGCCATTCTGGCGCATCGTGCTCTTCCCATAGTGGAGCCTAGGGTGACACATGACCCTCAGGGCTGTTTTATTCTTCTGGAAGGAACCCTTGGGGATCACCCGCTTAAACTTCTGTCTGTTTACTTCCTTCCTACTATGCTGACCCCTACACTCCGTGGACTTACCCTGCTGATCGCAACTTTGCCCTTAGGACTGACTGTGGTGGGCGGCGACTTTAACACCATTATGGACCCGGGCCTTGACATTGCGTCCCCTCCCTCTACTTCCAGGACTGCTCAATTCAATCTCCTCTCTTCGTGGGTGGCCAGTTTGGGTCCCGGGGACGCCTGGAGACTGGAGCACCCGACTGCTAGGCACTACACCCACACTTCTGCCTCTCACCACACCCTTGCACGCCTAGATTATGCTTTCCTGCTGGTTCAGGACTGCCGGGCGCTCCAGGCAATCTCTATCCTCCCAAGGGGCCTGTTGGATCATTCCCCAGTGCTACTTCATATAGGGGCCCTTCCCCCATCCTCCCGGCTGCTTTGGCGACTCAATGCTTGGTTTCTCCAAGGCGAGGAGTTCATGGATAGCACTGGTGCTGAACTCTGTGCCTACTTTGCCACTAACCATGGCTCTGTGTCCTCCTCTCGCACCCTTTGGGAGGCCAGTAAGGCCACTATTAGGGGGCTCGCTAAGGGCCAGTTGAAACTAACTCACGAGGTGCGTGATTCCCGGCTTACACAATTGGAAGCACAAGCCACCCTGATTGAGGCGCTAGACCCCGAGGATAGATCTGAAGTCCAGGAACGGAGCCTGGCGTTCCTACGAGACGAGATTCAACAGACCTCCCTGGAAGCTGCAAAGCTTCTTTGGCGTTCGTCTGTGGCCCAAGTGTATGGCTGGAGGGACAAAAATGGGAAGCTCCTTCATCGCCTCGCCACTTACCCCATGGCCAACCGTATCATACCTGAAATGGCAGACATAGACGGAACGCTCCACTGTGCACCGGTGGCAGTGGCCCAATGCTTTGCCTCTTACTATGCTACTCTTTCTCGGTGCGGCCACCTGGCCTTTCGCTCTCTGACCTCCTCCAACAGGAGGAGCTCCCACTTCCGCGCCTTAGCGAATCTGACGCGGCTGCGTTGGCTCTCCCGCTCACCCCTGAGGTGGTGCCTGACGCTATTTCTCGCTTGCCAGCTGACAAGACTCCTGGGCCGGATGAACTTCCTCTGGAGTTTTATACATCCTATCGCGACACCCTGCTTTCACCTCTAGTAGCAATGTACAAGGAAGCGGCGGAGTGCGGCTCATTTCGACCGGAGACAGACCTCGCTACCATCGTAGTGATCCCTAAGTCCCAGCCCCCCTCGCAGTGCTGCTCGGACTACCGTCCCATTTCACTCATTAATACGGAGCTCAAGATCTTTGCTTCCGTGCTGGCCAATCGCATACGCCCACATTTAGCTCAACTTGTCCACCCTGACCAATGTGGCTTTATGTCTCTTCGAGGGACTAGACACTGTCTCCTATGCCTTCAGCTTGCCCTTGCGAATTGACACCTGCTGACCCCTACTTGTCCCTTCTCCTTATTGACTTTGAGAAGGCTTTTGACTCTTTCGACTGGAGCTACTTGGACGCGGTGTTGGACCAGATGGGCTTTGGCACTCCTTTTCGCAATCTGGTGCGATTACTCTATCACCGTCCCCGGGCGTAGGTCCTCTTTAACGGTGCGCTGTCCCGCCCCTTCCCCATTGGACGGGGTACGCGGCAGGGCTGCCCTCTTTCCCCAATCCTTTTAGTTCTAGCTATGGAGCCGTTTGCTTGCCTTGTCCGCAGCGACCACTCCCTGACTGGCTGGAGGTGGCCCGGCCTAGCGGAAGAGGATAAAATCGCGGATGATGTGCTGCTCTTCTGAAACTGGGACCCTTCCTATAGCTCCCTTGGCCAAGAGAGTTGCAATTTCCTCTTGGAGCAATTTTACATGATCCTCCGTCAGCCGTTCCTGTTTTGGCAGAATGGGAGGAGGAAAATAAAAGAAAGGCAGAGAATAATCCTTCTAGACGATCTGCAAAACCCACTTGTTCGATGTTATGGGTCTCCAGTGGGGAAGATGATGACAAATTCTCCCACCAACTGGAGTAGAGTGGTCCTGCAGAATCAGCCTAGGAGTGCTTGGAGGCTGCAGCTGCTATGGGGAGTGTGGCCGATGACTTCTGGCCTCCATTTCTGGATCGAAATGCACCACGTTCTCACACGGCTTGGGCAGCCCGTGTGGGATGGTGGCTGGGATATAGTTGCTACAAAAGAGCCAAAAAGAAGACTGGCCACAAGCAGTGGAGGAGAGGCCCAAGGATCTGGCTGTTGCTCAAGAGTCCATGAACCTTACCAGGGCCGAGTCTGCCTTTTCCCCAAAACGGCAGGTTTCATCAAAGGGCATGTCCTTCAGATTTGTTTGGACATCCCCTGAGAAGCCAGATGAAAGAGAGGAGGTGGAGGGAAGATACAAACCACGGCAGTGGGGGAGGAGGAGCTGTTAGCAAAGTATAAATATGATGGAGTATATAGATTCTTATTAGAGCAATCTAACTTCCTACTTAGATGAGTGATGAGGTGTAAAGCTGTGCATGGCACCATTTAGCATGGTTTTGTATATCGTATATATATTTTTTTCTCTTTGTCTATAGCCATAAACCGAGAGGTAGCTCTGACCGAGGGTCTATGCTCAAGAAAAAAGAGAGGGTTCCCCAGGGGTATAGTGGGTTGGAGGGGTCACAATGGGTTAGAGGGGTGGGAAGGGTGTGGGGGGTGCACGGGTGGGGTTGCAGTGGGAAAAAACAAAAAAGTTATGTCCTCATACCCTGTTTTTGTAAAACCGAATATGTCAGCTCGGGCCATTAGATTTAGGAGGGAGCAAGGGGTTGGCAGGAAAAAATAACTGGTACAAAGATAACGTTTATTTCATGGAATGTCAATGCGTTGCGGTGCAGCAGAAGACAGCGGCTGATTATGAAATACCTTGAACAGTCGGCTGCACAGGTGTTTCTCATACAGGAAACACATCTAAGCTACTTAGAAACTTAGGATGTCTTAAGTAACTATAAATGGCTAGAGCACTTTCTTTGCTCTCAACATACGACACACAATAAGGGGGTAGATGTCCTGATAAGAAAGGGAGTCATTAGTACCATGAAATCTGTCTTAACTGACTGCTCTAGTACTCCGGGCGTCCCTCTGGGCCGTCTTGGCCCAGAGGGACGCCCGGAGTACCGACGGGCAGAGCGGTGCTCCCGCTACCTGAGCCGCAGCCAGGTGAGGCGCAGCACATACGTCCTACCAACTAGTAATTTGGAGGACAGTTACTCAACAAAGACGTCCAGGTGAAATTTTTGTGTTCATTTGTCAATTCATTTGAGTTTGTCAAGTTCTCTCACCACAATGCAGTAGCGAAGTTACGGTCCTGAAGAAAGCAGCGGACACCAGCCAGGGTCCACTAACTGCTGAAACATGTTGACCTTTTCAATCAAGATAGTAGATATTTGTTTAAAACTGCTATGATCCCGCACTGGTCTTTTAGTTTTGGAAACACGAGAGGCATCTAATACATTTCTTTAGCTTTCTACTATCCAATTTTATATTATTCACGTTTTCACACACACTTTCACACACTGCTTCTCAGTCATCACAAGAAGGTTACCCCACCCACATCTTCAGTCACATAGGGGCATCCACTCACACACTTAGCACTTGCAATCAATGCAGGAGCTCCCTCCTTGGTAAAAGGAGTCCCAAATGATGACAAGGGCGGAACCGAGAGATGACTGATGGGTACTTTCACATCTGAGAAGTATCACGCATTGTAGTAATTAGTTTTTGAGATTATGCTTTAGTAGGGATAAGGTTGGCTGTCAGACTCTTTCAACAACACATTTTTAGACCCACAGTCACTCTGTGTTTTTCATGTAGTTTCTATTAAGGAATGTGACTGTGCTCGGTCTTAAAACTTTTCCCCAGGACCCTCATCATATCAGTTTTTCTTATAGGGGATTGATTACAGACATCATGCGATAACAAGCACAGCTTGAACCCTGTCTTCCTCAAAGACATCCCTCGCACATAAAGTGAAAAGACTTTGACAAAAAAAACTGCCAAAAAGCTGAAGAGGGGTAGCTCTTCCCGATCGGTGCTTAACTGGCTCAGAAAGAAAAGAGACGACGTAGGTGCCCCTGTGTGGTGCTTATATGGGCACCACAACGTCATAACTGATGCTGCCGATGTAATGCGGTGCAGAATGGAGCCACCCGATGCCGCATGCAAGGGATATTGATCAGCAAAAATGTCCGGATTCAGACTGACGCCAGGTAATTTAAAGGTAAGGAATCTGCAGCTAGAAGGCTTTATCAGATATCATAAGTGCCAATAATTGTGTCCTGTGGTTAAAATTTTCCGAAATAAAGTTCAGGTACATCAGGTCGTATCTGTCATGAGCCTTCACACCAAGTTGCTGTGGGTGTGCGGGATGTTTAAGCCGTCAGTTGGTGAGAGTCACGACGGAGATTTCCAGCTTCAGCAAAGAACTTGCCAATCTGTGCAAGTTCTATTGGAACGGAAGTTGTGTAGATGTAAGTCAGGGCATCTTTGCAAGTTCTTGTCCCAATTTGCAGAAAGATCGTTCTGAAGGACACTCGCCTCTGGTGTAGCAAGGCAGGACAGCAGCAGACAATATGCGCGGTTGATTCAGTGTGATATTGGCACAAGCTGCACTTTTCTTTGCCTGTGGAGACGTTTTTCCAATGGTGCCTATGTTCCCCTATAGGGAGGGTTAAAAGCCTGGTCCACAGTATTTTCTGTAGGGCTTGCCTTTCCTGTGCTGCTTTCAGGTATAATTGGCACGAGGTGTCTACATGTGATTAGGCAAGACCCTCTGCACCCGGGGAGTTTCTAATTTGTTCAATATCCTACTCCCTTGATACGCACTTGCCTTGCCCATTTACACTCGTTTAAAACTGTCCATTGTTAGTGATGGCTCAATTATGCTCTATAAGGGTAGTCTTATTGATTCTCAGGGTAGTCTTAATGATTCTCAGGTGTTTCTCAGATACCTTGCCCAGCTGCTCTTTGTGTCCCGGAATATCACCTTCAGTGCATCTTTCATTGAATCTGGTTCCACTCTGAACACAAGGTAATAATATTTGACCAGGTCTTTTTTGCATTCAATGTCCATGATATTGAATTCTAGCCAGATCATTGTGCGCCTACTTGTTTTTTAAGCATTGAACATCTTTCTAAAAACAGCTATTTGCTGGCGCTCCGGTGTCTCAATGAGCATGCCAGGGAAAGCAAGGTGTTTGTAGCTTATCGTTGGTAACCATTTCACATTCAGAACTCGTCGGATTTGCTCTGCGGAATGACTTTGTATTTTGTGATGTAATTTATATAGTGCATATGTGGTCTTGGTTGCCTTATCTGCCAATGTCTTTGTCTGCAGGGTTGGATTACCTGCATCTGAGAACTGAACAACCCAGTAATTATATTTGTTGGCAGTGCGTATCCTTAAAGGGCCAAGTTGCCATTCAAACTGATGTTTCTTAGGTTTATGCCCAAATACCAGGACCTTCGTTTTCGTGGTGTTTCCCTGCAGATAATTATTTGTATTGTACAGATGTAATGTGCCCAGCTCCCTTTTTGTGCCAATTAAAGTTTGGTCCAGTAACACCATGTCATCTGCATACTGCATAATAGAATGTGAAGTGGCCTGGCTTAGGCAGGAAAATGTTTCCTTTCAATAGTGGTTTGCCTCGGTATGCCGCATACAAATTAAACAAAGTGGGAGCTATAACATTCCTTTTTTAGCCCTTTGTTTGTATAGATTCTTGCAGTTGCATGGGTGTGCGAGAGATTGGTTTGGACCCATATGTCAGTATACAGTCCTGTGATGGCCAAAAGGAGCTTCCTCTGTATTCCCCACTTTACAAGTTTATACCAGAGAATGTTATGGTCAATGCCATCAAAAGCAGCGCTGTACTCAACAAAGCAAGCATAAAGTTGGAGCGATGTAGCTTTTATGGCCTTGATTGTCAAATAGGAAAGGGCAGAGTTAGGCCTGAACCCCGCATGATATTGAGGTGTGATTTTCATTGATCCAAGCCTCTAGCTCATTCAGAAACACTTTTGCAGATCAACATCCAATAAGTCAATAAGCCTCCAATTTTACAGTCTGGAGATGTCTCACTTGTTCTATATGGGGTGCAAGATGGAACCTTTGAATGGATCCAGAGTGACTGATGTAATAATGCATGAGTTTAACAAGCTATGCATATACTGATGTCAAAATTCACGATCTTCATTAAAGATACTTCCCTGTAGGCCATGTGGTCCGGGGGCACCATTCATCCGATTACTCTACAGAATGGGTAGAGTTTCCCTTTCAGTTATGGTTGTTTGTGGCTCCTCCAAATCTTCAAGATTGTCCACTGTCCTCATATCGGAACCCCTGGTTTTATCCAAGTCAAAGTAGAGCTTTGTTGCGTAAACCAGCCATTCGTGTGCAGGTACGCATTCCCCTTATGGGTTCTGCCTGTGAGACTGTTGACATAATCCCCAAATTCCCTTGACTTGCTGGGCGCCAGCAAGGAGTATGTGTGTCTCCAGTCCTCCTCTATGTGTGTTTTTCAGCAGCCAAGTGTTTTTTTGTGTGTGATTTTCCAGCCTCTATCAAAATGCTTTCTATTTGTGTGCACCTCTCTCTTCTGTGTAGGAGCACAGCCCAGCATTACCTTCTTTTGCTCTCTTTAAATTCTTTTTTATCAAAAGGCAAGGTGGACCACCATTTTATGAGTATACTTTTGAAGTTACATTGCATGCATGCAGACAAAGCTTTAAATAGCTGTTCCATTGTTGCAGCCCAATATTTCACTATTTCTGTAGTTTGTAAATTACAAGCTAGCTTCCAGCACAAATATCTGGCCCAGCATGAAGTACCACGTTTGATTCTTTTTATGGATGGGCCAGCATTTGTAGGGAGTATTTGGCCAGCAGGAATGTGTCCCCCATGCGTGGAGGCCAGAATCAATATTGGGTGATGGTCACTTTCAGTGCTATGTTGGACTTTGTAATTTACGCACCTCCTTAAGAGTTTTTTTGGACTTGGGAAGATATAGTCCAGTTTGGAGAGGTTTTTGAAAGTGGGTTTTATTTTACCCTCTGCAGGCATTGTTGATCAGCAGATTCCAACTCAAATTCGCAAATGCAGGCTTCCAAGATGTTCTGTCCACAGTCCCCTTGGCATGTCTCGGGCTTGACACAGTCTTGGGTGTTAAAGTCTCTAGTCACTAGGCACTCATGCCCCAGGTGCTCTTAGAGGAACTCTTTAACCAGGTCGGTGATCATCATGATGTTCGCTACTTTCACATTCCTGTGTGGGTTGACCGAGGTTTATTAGGTCTCGTGACCTACAATGCGCGCAAGCGCATTGAGGGAACGAGAATTCAAGTGGCGAAAATCATCGTCAAACCAAGGGCTTTCAGCCCCGCGGTTTTCATGCAGTTCACGTGAATCACGTGATTAAACATGCACGCGCATCGGCAGCATTTCTCCTGCAGGCTCGCAAAAGGCTCTCCTCCCTCCCCACATCAAAGTCATCAATCACCCTCCCACAGGCTTCCCCAGCGCTGCCACGCCCCCTGCTTCACGGCCAAGAGGCATCCCTCCCCACATCAAAGTCATCAATCACCCTCCCACAGGCTTCCCCAGCGCTGCCCCGCCCCCTGCTTCACGGCCAAGAGGCATAGGTGTGTGACATACTTACACACCATTGTGCTCTTATTTTTTGTCCGGTGTGGAACTGCAGCAGCAATATCAATAGCACATTTCTTTTTTTGCGATGCTCAACATCGACACAAAGCATTGACCTCTGCCAAAGGAAACCAGCATTGTCAAAAACAATAAGTAGCTGTTCATGTTTTTTCTTTTTTTGTAAAGCAGATGCCAGTAATTTACTTTCATACCTATGTTTTAGCTTTCTCTCTCCTTTACCCGTTCGTGCACCAGGAACTTGATGTATTTTCCTTTGTTAGTCTCTCACCGCCCCCTGCACAATAAATAAACGTCCTCTTAAGCCCTCGCTATACCTTTTACCACGTCCCCTCTTTTTGCCTTTTCTCCCGCTTGCCCATCCATATCCCGCTGACTTGTTTTCATCATTCTTCTCCCTCAGCCTTTGCCTTGCTCTTCACCCCTTTCTCTGTCCATCCCTGCCGTTGTCTTCCGCTCGACCCTCCTTTCTCTCCTCCTACCACATCATTCTTCTCATCCCTCCCTCTGCTCCCCTCTTCTTTGCCCTCACCCCCAGTGATTGATGCTGGCCCCCGCCCTGCTGCCCCCTGCATGCCTCGTGCCCTCATTAGCAGTGCAGAGCAGTGTATTGTCTCTCGATAAAAGGCCTGTTTACGGGCGGCCAGCCTGATGCTGGTGCTACTGTAAGTGTATTGATTACACTGACGATGTAGTTCATCATATTCCTAGCATTGGCTGCTTAACTCCAAGCCAATAAGAGATGTAACAATTACAAATAATAATCACACTCCATTAACCAGTGTCTCTTGGTATCCTGCTTAACCTGATGCAACGGTCTTTTTCCTGAGCAGTTGTTTCCCAACAAGGAGTTCACACATTTTTAATAGGCAGCCAGGCAAGTGCCTTTCCAAAAGCAATCTCATTTTTTAAAGACTATAACAGTTAAAGATTTCCCAACTCTTTGTTCCCCCGCCTTTGCATGTCGGGTCTTGCAGGCAAGGTCTAGAACCCCTATTGCTCGGAAACCTGGAATAACCCTTTTACCCATTGGTAGGATTCTTTCAGGTTTAAAAAATCGCAGCCCTTTACGTCCTATGACTTGTTTAACTAATGGTCCTATCCCAAAGTCTGTGCTCCAGCAAGAATCGGTCCACATTCCTTTTCTGATATTTATGGTAGAGGTTGCGGAAATGATTTTTTCAGTTTCGAGAATTGGGTTGCCTGTACAGTTTCACTAGATTGATCCTGGCTACAAAGGTTTTGGCGGCATCTTTCACCCATCACCCCATTTCATCATGTTCCAATGTTAGAAATCTGTCTCTTTGGGATAGCATACAGGGATAGAATTTCTCTTCTACAACAGGGCATGTTTTCGAACGTGCAGAACTAAGATACTATTCGCTGGGGTACTTTCTACCAGTGGCATCCATAGACTTTTCTTTTTAATATCTATTTACCCCAAACATTTACTGCATTCTCAAATGTTGTCCACACACTCACACATGCAACGCCACTCACACATGCAACGCCACTCACACATGCAACGCCACTCACACATGCAACGCCACTCACACATGCTACGCCACTCACACATGCAACGCCACTCACACATGCAACGCCACTCACACATGCAACGCCACTCACACATGCAACGCCACTCACACCCACGCACCACCACTCACACCCACGCACCACCACTCACACCCACGCAATGCCACTCACACATGCAACGCCACTCACACCCACGCAGCACCACTCACACCCACGCAGCACCACTCACACCCACGCAACGCCACTCACACCCACAACGTCACTCACACCCACGCAACGCAACTCACACCCACGCAACGCCACTCACACCCACGCAACGCCACTCACCCACGCAACAACACTCACACATGCAACGCCACTCACCCACGCAACGCCACTCACTCAAAGCCACTCACACCCACGCAGTGCCACTTTCACCCACACTGTGCAGTGCACAATAGGTCTCGCAGTAGGAAAGTTGGAGCTATTGGTTTTGTAAATGACAACGCCCTTTATGTTTTTAAAATGAAAACAAAAATTAAAAGGCATTGTTATTTGCAATTGTAATAGCTCCAACTTTCCTACTGCGAGACCTATTGGCAACGCCAGTGCTTGTTTATTATGTATTTATTTTATTTTATTTGAAAGTTTTATAGAGCGCGGACAAGACCCTTGCAGGTATCAGAGCGCTTTACAGTAAATGTGTATAGGTATCAAACAATAAAATTAATCAGGACCATAAGAATAACATCAGAAAGCTTAATAAACAAAAGGACAAATCAAACAATAAGGATAAACAGGACCATAATGAATAGCAGCAAAGAGAATCACAGATAAAAGGACAAATCAGATACGATGTAGAACCGGAACGGTCGGTCTGAAGGGTAATGGTAATACATTGATGATAAGAACGTCAAATAAATAGAATAGACTGAACACATAAAAAGCAAAGCAGTGAGGTGCACAGCAAGGGCGAAACATGCGAATCATGGTAGTGGTAAAAATTGATTAGGTTGATAGGTAGGATGAATGGAGTAGGGGTTCTCACAGTCACATGAGGCTATGTTTACGTAAATGTTGCCATAAGGACGCCTTTTACTTCCAGTTTGAAGGAAGAGGTGGAGGGGTTCAGTCTTATTTCTGGTGGAAGGGCATTCCATATCCTGGGTGCCATTCCTGAAAAGGAACGATTATAGGTTTTATTCTTATTGAATTTTTGTGGTTTCAGAAGGAGGTTTTCCGCACTTCTTGTTGATCTTGACCCTCCAGATATTGTGAGTTTTTGAGTGAGATAGCTGGGTGCATTATGATGTAAGGCCTTGTGCGTCATGCAAGCTATTTTCAGGTGGATTCTCGCTTCAAATGGCAGCCAGTTTAATGATTTTAGGTCCGGGGAGATGTGGGCCCTTCTTTTTGAGCCAGTGATGAGTCTCGCTGCCGCGTTGGTAGAGGCTCTTAGAGGAGCTGTAGTGGCTTTGGGGAGACCGCATAGCGAGACACTTCCATAGTCCAGCCGAGGTAGAACTAGAGCCTGAACCGCTAACTTGAAGTCATTGAGAGGTAGGAAGGGCTTCGGCTTCCTTAGTGTATTGATCTGAAAGTTTGCTCCCTTTCGTTGCATTACTAATATGCTTCTGCATATTGAGGTTACAGTCCAGAGTTATACCCAGTGATTTCGCCAAATCCACAATGGTTGGTTGAACATTGAGTGCTGTGAGGTGTTTGATCAAGTCGTGCATTGTGGGGACTTTGGCGGGTGGGGCAATAAGGAGGAATTCAGTTTTTAAAGCATTCAGTTTGAGGTGATTCACTGCCAGCCATGTTTGGGTGGTCTTAAGAGTATTATTAAGAAAAATAATGTCGTCCAAGGTGTTGATCTTGAGGTACAATTGGGTATCGTCGGCATACATGTGAAATTGCACATTGGATGTTTGTAACAGATCGGTGAGTGGTTCCATGATTAGGTTGAAGAGTGTAGGGGATAACGAGGAACCTTGTGGGACTCCTAGCATAACAGGAACTGGTTTGGACAGGGTGTTGTTGACCTTGAACTTTTGAGTCCGGTTATGCAGAAAAGAGGTAAACCATTTGAGCACTGATCCTGAGAGACCCATTCTGTGTTTCAACAGATCTATCAAGTGCTCGTGTTTGACCGTGTCGAACGCTGAGGAGAGGTCTAGTAGGATGAGGAGGCATGCTTCGTTTTGATCAAGTAATTGAAGTGCATCATCAATGATGTGTGTCATGGCTGATTCCGTACTGTGGTTTGTACGAAAGCCGGATTGGTGTTTGTTTAGGAGGTTTAAGTGATTGATATGTTTTGTCAGTTGGTGATGAACACATTTTTTCGGAAGTTTGGCCAGGGTGGGAATATTGGAGATAGGGCGGTAGTTGTTTAGGTCCGTGGGGGGAGCTGTGGGTCTCTTAAGGATAGGAGACACCTGCCCTACCTTTAGGGAGTCAGGGATGCAACCTTGTTGAAGTGAACTGTTGATGATCTTGGTCCAGATGGGTAGTAGCATAGGGGTAAGATCTTTAACCGCATTTGCGAGGAGAGGGTCAGTGAGGTGATTGGAAGGCTTCAGGGCATTGAGAAATTTGCCTATAGCTTCTTCTGAATAGGTGTAAAAGTATGACCATGTTGCGTCGTTTTTTAAGGTAAACTTTGATGGGATTTGTTGAGAAGCAATTGGGGGTAGAGGGGAGGTTTTGGTGAGCGGGCAAAAGTGAGAGTTTAGGTCCTTGAGTAGATCTTTCTTGAGGTTCTCAGTCTTTGTGTTAAAGTAGTTAGAAAAGTGCTCACATAGTTCTTGTGACCATTGGGATTGGTCCTTAGATTGTGGAAACTTGGCGGCCTTCTCATCCACCCCAAACTTGTTCTCTACTGATGAGGGAAACTATCCCGAAACCCGAGCCATGTCTCGGGTCTAGAGATTTTGGGAACAACGAGTACCTACTCACACCAACTTTGGTGAACCACTCATGAACTTGATTTCTATTCTTCAAACTACACGCACTTCAAATACCAGAGTGCTTAGGGGCGATCCGGAGGAGGGGCTAGCGGAGTGCGATCCATTGCAGTATTCTACTTAACGCTCCCATGAGCACCAAGCTGATGAGCTTCTGGAGACGCCCTGCGAGCCGGAGAGGCATCGAGGCCTGTGACGGAAACTTGGCGGCCTTCTCATCCACCCCAAATTTGTTCTCTACTGATGAGGGAAACTATTCCGAAACCCGAGCCATGTCTCGGGTCTAGAGATTTTGGGAACAACGAGTACCTACTCACACCAACTTTGGTGAACCACTCATGAACTTAATTTCTATTCTTCGAACTACACGCACTTCAAATACCAGAGTGCTTAGGGGCGATCCGGAGGAGGGGCTAGCGGAGTGCGATCCATTGCAGTATTCTACTTAACGCTCCCATGAGCACCAAGCTGACGAGCTTCTGGAGACGCCCTGCGAGCCGGAGAGGCATCGAGGCCTGTGACGGAAACTTGGCGGCCTTCTCATCCACCCCAAACTTGTTCTCTACTGATGAGGGAAACTATCCCGAAACCCGAGCCATGTCTCGGGTCTAGAGATTTTGGTAACAACGAGTACCTACTCGCACCAACTTTGGTGAACCACTCATGAACTTGATTTCTATTCTTCGAACTACACCCACTTCAAATACCAGAGTGCTTAGGGGCGATCCGGAGGAGGGGCTAGCGGAGTGCGATCCATTGCAGTATTCTACTTAACGCTCCCATGAGCACCAAGCTGACGAGCTTCTGGAGACGGCCTGCGAGCCGGAGAGGCATCGAGGCCTGTGACGGAAACTTGGCGGCCTTCTCATCCACCCCAAACTTGTTCTCTACTGATGAGGGAAACTATCCCGAAACCCGAGCCATGTCTCGGGTCTAAAGATTTTGGGAACAACGAGTACCTACTCACACCAACTTTGGTGAACCACTCATGAACTTGATTTCTATTCTTCGAACTAGACGCACTTCAAATACCAGAGTGCTTAGGGGCGATCCGGAGGAGGGGCTAGCGGAGTGCGATCCATTGCAGTATTCTACTTAACGCTCCCATGAGCACCAAGCTGATGAGCTTCTGGAGACGCCCTGCGAGCCGGAGAGGCATCGAGGCCTGTGACGGAAACTTGGCGGCCTTCTCATCCACCCCAAATTTGTTCTCTACTGATGAGGGAAACTATCCCGAAACCCGAGCCATGTCTCGGGTCTAGAGATTTTGGGAACAACGAGTACCTACTCGCACCAACTTTGGTGAACCACTCATGAACTTGATTTCTATTCTTCGAACTACACGCACTTCAAACACCAGAGTGCTTAGGGGCGATCCGGAGGAGGGGCTAGCGGAGTGCGATCCATTGCAGTATTCTACTTAACGCTCCCATGAGCACCAAGCTGACGAGCTTCTGGAGACGCCCTGCGAGCCGGAGAGGCATCGAGGCCTGTGACGGAAACTTGGCGGCCTTCTCATCCACCCCAAACTTGTTCTCTACTGATGAGGGAAACTATCCCGAAACCCGAGCCATGTCTCGGGTCTAGAGATTTTGGTAACAACGAGTACCTACTCGCACCAACTTTGGTGAACCACTCATGAACTTGATTTCTATTCTTCGAACTACACGCACTTCAACTACCAGAGTGCTTAGGGGCGATCCGGAGGAGGGGCTAGCGGAGTGCGATCCATTGCAGTATTCTACTTAACGCTCCCATGAGGACCAAGCTGATGAGCTTCTGGAGACGCCCTGCGAGCCGGAGAGGCATCGAGGCCTGTGACGGAAACTTGGCGGCCTTCTCATCCACCCCAAACTTGTTCTCTACTGATGAGGGAAACTATCCCGAAACCCGAGCCATGTCTCGGGTCTAGAGATTTTGGGAACAACGAGTACCTACTCGCACCAACTTTGGTGAACCACTCATGAACTTGATTTCTATTCTTCGAACTACACGCACTTCAAATACCAGAGTGCTTAGGGGCGATCCGGAGGAGGGGCTAGCGGAGTGCGATCCATTGCAGAATTCTACTTAACGCTCCCATGAGCACCAAGCTGACGAGCTTCTGGAGACGCCCTGCGAGCCGGAGAGGCATCGAGGCCTGTGACGGAAACTTGGCGGCCTTCTCATCCACCCCAAACTTGTTCTCTACTGATGAGGGAAACTATCCCGAAACCCGAGCCATGTCTCGGGTCTAGAGATTTTGGGAACAACGAGTACCTACTCGCACCAACTTTGGTGAACCACTCATGAACTTGATTTCTATTCTTCGAACTACACGCACTTCAAATACCAGAGTGCTTAGGGGCGATCCGGAGGAGGGGCTAGCAGAGTGCGATCCATTGCAGTATTCTACTTAACGCTCCCATGAGCACCAAGCTGACGAGCTTCTGGAGACGCCCTGCGAGCCGGAGAGGCATTGAGGCCTGTGACGGAAACTTGGCGGCCTTCTCATCCACCCCAAACTTGTTCTCTACTGATGAGGGAAACTATCCCGAAACCCAAGCCATGTCTCGGGTCTAGAGATTTTGGGAACAACGAGTACCTACTCGCACCAACTTTGGTGAACCACTCATGAACTTGATTTCTATTCTTCGAACTACGCGCACTTCAAACACCAGAGTGCTTAGGGGCGATCCGGAGGAGGGGCTAGCGGAGTGCGATCCATTGCAGTATTCTACTTAACGCTCCCATGAGCACCAAGCTGACGAGCTTCTGAAGACGCCCTGCGAGCCGGAGAGGCATCGAGGCCTGTGACGGAAACTTGGCGGCCTTCTCATCCACCCCAAACTTGTTCTCTACTGATGAGGGAAACTATCCCGAAACCCGAGCCATGTCTCGGGTCTAGAGATTTTGGTAACAACGAGTACCTACTCGCACCAACTTTGGTGAACCACTCATGAACTTGATTTCTATTCTTCGAACTACACGCACTTCAACTACCAGAGTGCTTAGGGGCGATCCGGAGGAGGGGCTAGCGGAGTGCGATCCATTGCAGTATTCTACTTAACGCTCCCATGAGGACCAAGCTGATGAGCTTCTGGAGACGCCCTGCGAGCCGGAGAGGCATCGAGGCCTGTGACGGAAACTTGGCGGCCTTCTCATCCACCCCAAACTTGTTCTCTACTGATGAGGGAAACTATCCCGAAACCCGAGCCATGTCTCGGGTCTAGAGATTTTGGGAACAACGAGTACCTACTCGCATCAACTTTGGTGAACCACTCATGAACTTGATTTCTATTCTTCGAACTACACGCACTTCAAATACCAGAGTGCTTAGGGGCGATCCGGAGGAGGGGCTAGCGGAGTGCGATCCATTGCAGAATTCTACTTAACGCTCCCATGAGCACCAAGCTGACGAGCTTCTGGAGACGCCCTGCGAGCCGGAGAGGCATCGAGGCCTGTGACGGAAACTTGGCGGCCTTCTCATCCACCCCAAACTTGTTCTCTACTGATGAGGGAAACTATCCCGAAACCCGAGCCATGTCTCGGGTCTAGAGATTTTGGGAACAACGAGTACCTACTCGCACCAACTTTGGTGAACCACTCATGAACTTGATTTCTATTCTTCGAACTACACGCACTTCAAATACCAGAGTGCTTAGGGGCGATCCGGAGGAGGGGCTAGCAGAGTGCGATCCATTGCAGTATTCTACTTAACGCTCCCATGAGCACCAAGCTGACGAGCTTCTGGAGACGCCCTGCGAGCCGGAGAGGCATCGAGGCCTGTGACGGAAACTTGGCGGCCTTCTCATCCACCCCAAACTTGTTCTCTACTGATGAGGGAAACTATCCCGAAACCCAAGCCATGTCTCGGGTCTAGAGATTTTGGGAACAACGAGTACCTACTCGCACCAACTTTGGTGAACCACTCATGAACTTGATTTCTATTCTTCGAACTACGCGCACTTCAAATACCAGAGTGCTTAGGGGCGATCCGGAGGAGGGGCTAGCGGAGTGCGATCCATTGCAGTATTCTACTTAACGCTCCCATGATCACCAAGCTGACGAGCTTCTGGAGAAGCCCTGCGAGCCGGAGAGGCATCGAGGCCTGTGACGGAAACTTGGCGGCCTTCTCATCCACCCCAAACTTGTTCTCTACTGATGAGGGAAACTATCTCGAAACCCGAGCCATGTCTCGGGTCTAGAGATTTTGGGAACAATGAGTACCTACTCGCACCAACTTTGGTGAACCACTCATGAACTTGATTTCTATTCTTCGAACTACACGCACTTCAAATACCAGAGTGCTTAGGGGCGATCCGGAGGAGGGGCTAGCGGAGTGCGATCCATTGCAATATTCTACTTAACGCTCCCATGAGGACCAAGCTGATGAGCTTCTGGAGACGCCCTGCGAGCCGGAGAGGCATCGAGGCCTGTGACGGAAACTTGGCGGCCTTCTCATCCACCCCAAACTTGTTCTCTACTGATAAGGGAAACTATCCTGAAACCCGAGCCATGTCTCGGGTCTAGAGATTTTGGGAACAACGAGTACCTACTCGCACCAACTTTGGTGAACCACTCATGAACTTGATTTCTATTCTTCGAACTACACGCACTTCAAATACCAGAGTGCTTAGGGGCGATCCGGAGGAGGGGCTAGCGGAGTGCGATCCATTGCAGTATTTTACTTAACGCTCCCATGAGCACCAAGCTGACGAGCTTCTGGAGACGCCCTGCGAGCCGGAGAGGCATCGAGGCCTGTGACGGAAACTTGGCGGCCTTCCCATCCACCCCAAACTTGTTCTCTACTGATGAGGGAAACTATCCCGAAACCCGAGCCATGTCTCGGGTCTAGAGATTTTGGGAATAACGAGTACCTACTCGCACCAACTTTGGTGAACCACTCATGAACTTGATTTCTATTCTTCGAACTACACGCACTTCAAATACCAGAGTGCTTAGGGGCGATCCGGAGGAGGGGCTAGCGGAGTGCGATCCATTGCAGTATTCTACTTAACGCTCCCATGAGCACCAAGCTGATGAGCTTCTGGAGACGCCCTGCGAGCCGGAGAGGCATCGAGGCCTGTGACGGAAACTTGGCGGCCTTCTCATCCACCCCAAACTTGTTCTCTACTGATGAGGGAAACTATCCCGAAACCCGAGCCATGTCTCGGGTCTAGAGATTTTGGGAACAACGAGTACCTACTCGCACCAACTTTGGTGAACCACTCATGAACTTGATTTCTATTCTTCGAACTACACGCACTTCAAATACCAGAGTGCTTAGGGGCGATCCGGAGGAGGGGCTAGCGGAGTGCGATCCATTGCAGTATTCTACTTAACGCTCCCATGAGCACCAAGCTGACGAGCTTCTGGAGACGCCCTGCGAGCCGGAGAGGCATCGAGGCCTGTGACGGAAACTTGGCGGCCTTCTCATCCACCCCAAATTTGTTCTCTACTGATGAGGGAAACTATCCCGAAACCCGAGCCATGTTTCGGGTCTAGAGATTTTGGGAACAACGAGTACCTACTCGCACCAACTTTGGTGAACCACTCATGAACTTAATTTCTATTCTTCGAACTACACGCACTTCAAATACCAGAGTGCTTAGGGGCGATCCGGAGGAGGGGCTAGCGGAGTGCGATCCATTGCAGTATTCTACTTAACGCTCCCATGAGCACCAAGCTGACGAGCTTCTGGAGACGCCCTGCGAGCCGGAGAGGCATCGAGGCCTGTGACGGAAACTTGGCGGCCTTCTCATCCACCCCAAACTTGTTCTCGACTGATGAGGGAAACTATCCCGAAACCCGAGCCATGTCTCGGGTCTAGAGATTTTGGTAACAACGAGTACCTACTCGCACCAACTTTGGTGAACCACTCATGAACTTGATTTCTATTCTTCGAACTACACCCACTTCAAATACCAGAGTGCTTAGGGGCGATCCGGAGGAGGGGCTAGCGGAGTGCGATCCATTGGAGTATTTTACTTAACGCTCCCATGAGCACCAAGCTGACGAGCTTCTGGAGACGCCCTGTGAGCCGGAGAGGCATCGAGGCCTGTGACGGAAACTTGGCGGCCTTCTCATCCACCCCAAACTTGTTCTCTACTGATGAGGGAAACTATCCCGAAACCCGAGCCATGTCTCGGGTCTAGAGATTTTGGGAACAACGAGTACCTACTCGCACCAACTTTGGTGAACCACTCATGAACTTGATTTCTATTCTTCGAACTACACGCACTTCAAATACCAGAGTGCTTAGGGGCGATCCGGAGGAGGGGCTAGCGGAGTGCGATCCATTGCAGTATTCTACTTAACGCTCCCATGATCACCAAGCTGACGAGCTTCTGGAGAAGCCCTGCGAGCCATAGAGGCATCGAGGCCTGTGACGGAAACTTGGCGGCCTTCTCATCCACCCCAAACTTGTTCTCTACTGATGAGGGAAACTATCCCGAAACCCGAGCCATGTCTCGGGTCTAGAGATTTTGGGAACAACGAGTACCTACTCGCACCAACTTTGGTGAACCACTCATGAACTAGATTTCTATTCTTCGAACTACACGCACGTCAAATACCAGAGTGCTTAGGGGCGATCCGGAGGAGGGGCTAGGGAAGTGCGATCCATTGCAGTATTCCATTTGAGCACTGATCCTGAGAGACCCATTCTGTGTTTCAACAGATCTATCAAGTGCTCGTGTTTGACCGTGTCCAACGCTGAGGAGAGGTCTAGTAGGATGAGGAGGCATGCTTCGTTTTGATCAAGTAATTGAAGTGCATCATCAATGATGTGTGTCATGGCTGATTCCGTACTGTGGTTTGTACGAAAGCCGGATTGGTGTTTGTTTAGGAGGTTTAAGTGATTGATATGTTTTGTCAGTTGGTGATGAACACATTTTTTCGGAAGATTGGCCAGGGTGGGGATATTGGAGATAGGGCGGTAGTTGTTTAGGTCCGTGGGGGGAGCTGTGGGTCTCTTAAAGTTAGGAGACACCTGCCCTACCTTTAGGGAGTCAGGGATGCAACCTTGTTGAAGTGAACTGTTGATGATCTTGGTCCAGAGGGGTAGTAGCATAGGGGTAAGATCTTTAACCGCATTTGCGAGGAGAGGGTCAGTGAGGTGATTGGAAGGCTTCAGGGCATTGAGAAATTTGCCTATAGCTTCTTCTGAATAGGTGTAAAAGTATGACCATGTCGCGTCGTTTTTTAAGGTAAACTTTGATGGGATTTGTTGAGAAGCGATTGGGGGTAGAGGGGAGGTTTTGGTGAGCGGGCAAAAGTGAGAGTTTATGTCCTTGAGGAGATCTTTCTTGAGGTTCTCAGTCTTTATGTTAAAGTAGTTAGAAAAGTGCTCACATAGTTCTTGTGACCATTGGGATTGGTCCTTAGATTGTGGAAACTTGGCGGCCTTCTCATCCACCCCAAACTTGTTCTCTACTGATGAGGGAAACTATCCCGAAACCCGAGCTATGTCTCGGGTGTAGAGATTTTGGGAACAACGAGTACCTACTCGCACCAACTTTGGTGAACCACTCATGAACTTGATTTCTATTCTTCGAACTACACGCACTTCAAATACCAGAGTGCTTAGGGGCAATCCAGAGGAGGGGCTAGCGGAGTGCGATCCATTGCAGTATTCTGCTGACGAGCTTCTGGAGACGCCCTGTGAGCCGGAGAGGCATCGATGCCTGTGACGGAAACTTGGCGGCCTTCTCATCCACCCCAAACTCGTTCTCTACTGATGAGGGAAACTATCCCGAAACCCGAGCCATGTCTCGGGTCTAGAGATTTTGGGAACAACGAGTACCTACTCGCACCAACTTTGGTAAACCACTCATGAACTTGATTTCTATTCTTCGAACTACACGCACTTCAAATACCAGAGTGCTTAGGGGCGATCCGGAGGAGGGGCTAGCGGAGTGCGATCCATTGCAGTATTCTACTTAACGCTCCCATGAGCACCAAGCTGACGAGCTTCTGGAGACGCCCTGCGAGCCGAGGAGGCATCGAGGCCTGTGACGGAAACTTGGCGGCCTTCTCATCCACCCCAAACTTGTTCTCTACTGATGAGGGAAACTATCCCGAAACCCGAGCCATGTCTCGGGTCTAGAGATTTTGGGAACAACGAGTACCTACTCGCACCAACTTTGGTGAACCACTCATGAACTTGATTTCTATTCTTCGAACTACACGCACTTCAAATACCAGAGTGCTTAGGGGCAATCCAGAGGAGGGGCTAGCGGAGTGTGATCCATTGCAGTATTCTACTTAACGCTCCCATGATCACCAAGCTTCCGAGCTTCTGGAGACGCCCTGCGAGCTGGAGAGGCATCGAGGCCTGTGACGGAAACTTGGCGGCCTTCTCATCCACCCCAAACTTGTTCTCTACTGATGAGGGAAACTATCCCGAAACCCGAGCCATGTCTCGGGTCTAGAGATTTTGGGAACAACGAGTACCTACTCGCACCAACTTTGGTGAACCACTCATGAACTTGATTTCTATTCTTCGAACTACACGCACTTCAAATACCAGAGTGCTTAGGGGCGATCCGGAGGAGGGGCTCGCGGAGTTCGATCCATTGCAGTATTCTACTTAACGCTCCCATGAGCACCAAGCTGACGAGCCTCTGGAGACGCCCTGCAAGCCGGAGAGGCATCGAGGCCTGTGACGGAAACTTGGCGGCCTTCTCATCCACCCCAAACTTGTTCTCTACTGATGAGGGAAACTATCCCGAAACCCGAGCCATGTCTCGGGTCTAGAGATTTTGGGAACAACGAGTACCTACTCGCACCAACTTTGGTGAACCACTCATGAACTTGATTTCTATTGTTCGAACTACACCCACTTCAAATACCAGAGTGCTTAGGGGCAATCCGGAGGAGGGGCTAGCGGAGTGCGATCCATTGCAGTATTCTACTTAACGCTCCCATGATCACCAAGCTGACGAGCTTCTGGAGAAGCCCTGCGAGCCGGAGAGGCATCGAGGCCTGTGACGGAAACTTGGCGGCCTTCTCATCCACCCCAAACTTGTTCTCTACTGATGAGGCAAACTATCTCGAAACCAGAGCCATGTCTCGGGTCTAGAGATTTTGGGAACAACGAGTACCTACTCGCACCAACTTTGGTGAACCACTCATGAACTTGATTTCTATTCTTCAAACTACACGCACTTCAAATACCAGAGTGCTTAAGGGCGATCCGGAGGAGGGGCTAGCGGAGTGCGATCCATTGCAGTATTCTACTTAACGCTCCCATGAGCACCAAGCTGACGAGCTTCTGGAGACGCCCTGCGAGCCGGAGAGGCATCGAGGCCTGTGACGGAAACTTGGCGGCCTTCTCATCCACCCCAAACTTGTTCTCTACTGATGAGGGAAACTATCCCGAAATCCGAGCCATGTCTCGGGTCTAGAGATTTTGGGAACAACGAGTACCTACTCGCGCCAACTTTGGTGAACCACTCATGAACTTGATTTCTATTCTTCGAACTACACGCACTTCAAATACCAGAGTGCTTAGGGGCGATCCGGAGGAGGGGCTAGCGGAGTGCGATCCATTGCAGTATTCTACTTAACGCTCCCATGAGGACCAAGCTGATGAGCTTCTGGAGACGCCCTGCGAGCCGGAGAGGCATTGAGGCCTGTGACGGAAACTTGGCGGCCTTCTCATCCACCCCAAGCTTGTTCTCTACTGATAAGGGAAACTATCCCGAAACCCGAGCCATGTCTCGGGTCTACAGATTTTGGGAACACCGAGTACCTACTCGCACCAACTTTGGTGAACCACTCATGAACTTGAATTCTATTCTTCGAACTACACGCACTTCAAATACCAGAGTGCTTAGGGGCGATCCGGAGGAGGGGCTAGCGGAGTGCGATCCATTGCAGTATTCTACTTAACGCTCCCATGAGCACCAAGCTGACGAGCTTCTGGAGACGCCCTGCGAGCCGGAGAGGCATCGAGGCCTGTGACGGAAACTTGGCGGCCTTCTCATCCACCCCAAACTTGTTCTCTACTGATGAGGGAAACTATCCCGAAACCCGAGCCATGTCTCGGGTCTAGAGATTTTGGGAATAACGAGTACCTACTCGCACCAACTTTGGTGAACCACTCATGAACTTGATTTCTATTCTTCGAACTACACGCACTTCAAATACCAGAGTGCTTAGGGGCGATCCGGAGGAGGGGCTAGCGGAGTGCGATCCATTGCAGTATTCTACTTAACGCTCCCGTGAGCACCAAGCTGATGAGCTTCTGGAGACGCCCTGCGAGCCGGAGAGGCATCGAGGCCTGTGACGGAAACTTGGCGGCCTTCTCATCCACCCCAAACTTGTTCTCTACTGATGAGGGAAACTATCCTGAAACCCGAGCCATGTCTCGGGTCTAGAGATTTTGGGAACAACGAGTACCTACTCGCACCAACTTTGGTGAACCACTCATGATCTTGATTTCTATTCTTCGAACTACACGCACTTCAAATACCAGAGTGCTTAGGGGCGATCCGGAGGAGGGGCTAGCGGAGTGCGATCCATTGCAGTATTTTACTTACCGCTCCCATGAGCATCAAGCTGACGAGCTTCTGGAGACGCCCTGCGAGCAGGAGAGGCATCGAGGCCTGTGACGGAAACTTGGCGGCCTTCTCATCCACCCCAAACTTGTTCTCTACTGATGAGGGAAACTATCCCGAAACCCGAGCCATGTCTCGGGTCTAGAGATTTTGGGAACAACGAGTACATACTCGCACCAACTTTGGTGAACCACTCATGAACTTGATTTCTATTCTTCGAACTACACGCACTTCAAATACCAGAGTGCTTAGGGGCGATCCGGAGGAGGGGCTAGCGGAGTGCGATCCATTGCAGTATTCTACTTAACGCTCCCGTGATCACCAAGCTGACGAGCTTCTGGAGAAGCCCTGCGAGCCGTAGAGGCATCGAGGCCTGTGACGGAAACTTGGCGGCCTTCTCATCCACCCCAAACTTGTTCTCTACTGATGAGGGAAACTATCCCGAAACCCGAGCCATGTCTCGGGTCTAGAGATTTTGGGAACAACGAGTACCTACTCGCACCAACTTTGGTGAACCACTCATGAACTTGATTTCTATTCTTCGAACTACACGCACTTCAAATACCAGAGTGCTTAGGGGCGATCCAGAGGAGGGGCTAGCGGAGTGCGATCCATTGCAGTATTCTGCTGACGAGCTTCTGGAGACGCCCTGTGAGCCGGAGAGGCATCGATGCCTGTGACGGAAACTTGGCGGCCTTCTCATCCACCCCAAACTCGTTCTCTACTGATGAGGGAAACTATCCCGAAACCCGAGCCATGTCTCGGGTCTAGAGATTTTGGGAACAACGAGTACCTACTCGCACCAACTTTGGTGAACCACTCATGAACTTGATTTCTATTCTTCGAACTACACGCACTTCAAATACCAGAGTGCTTAGGGGCGATCCGGAGGAGGGGCTAGCGGAGTGCGATCCATTGCAGTATTCTACTTAACGCTCCCATGAGCACCAAGCTGACGAGCTTCTGGAGACGCCCTGCGAGCCGAAGAGGCATCGAGGCCTGTGACGGAAACTTGGCGGCCTTCTCATCCACCCCAAACTTGTTCTCTACTGATGAGGGAAACTATCCCGAAACCCGAGCCATGTCTCGGGTCTAGAGATTTTGGGAACAACGAGTACCTACTCGCACCAACTTTGGTGAACCACTCATGAACTTGATTTCTATTCTTCGAACTACACGCACTTCAAATACCAGAGTGCTTAGGGGCAATCCAGAGGAGGGGCTAGCGAAGTGCGATCCATTGCAGTATTCTACTTAACGCTCCCATGATCACCAAGCTGCCGAGCTTCTGGAGACGCCCTGCGAGCCGGAGAGGCATCGAGGCCTGTGACGGAAACTTGGCGGCCTTCTCATTCCCCCCAAACTTGTTCTCTACTGATGAGGGAAACTATCCCGAAACCCGAGCCATGTCTCGGGTCTAGAGATTTTGGGAACAACGAGTACCTACTCGCACCAACTTTGGTGAACCACTCATGAACTTGATTTCTATTCTTCGAACTACACGCACTTCAAATACCAGAGTGCTTAGGGGCGATCCGGAGGAGGGGCTAGCGGAGTGCGATCCATTGCAGTATTCTACTTAACGCTCCCATGAGCACCAAGCTGACTAGCTTCTGGAGACGCCCTGCAAGCCGGAGAGGCATCGAGGCCTGTGACGGAAACTTGGCGGCCTTCTCATCCACCCCAAACTTGTTCTCTACTGATGAGGGAAACTATCCTGAAACCCGAGCCATGTCTCGGGTCTAGAGATTTTGGGAACAACGAGTACCTACTCGCACCAACTTTGGTGAACCACTCATGAACTTGATTTCTATTCTTCGAACTACACGCACTTCAAACACCAGAGTGCTTAGGGGGGATCCGGAGGAGGGGCTAGCGGAGTGCAATCCATTGCAGTATTCTACTTAACGCTCCCATGAGCACCAAGCTGACGAGCTTCTGGAGACGCCCTGCGAGCCGGAGAGGCATCGAGGCCTGTGACGGAAACTTGGCGGCCTTCTCATCCACCCCAAACTTGTTCTCTACTGATGAGGGAAACTATCCCGAAACCCGAGCCATGTCTCGGGTCTAGAGATTTTGGGAATAACGAGTACCTACTCGCACCAACTTTGGTGAACCACTCATGAACTTGATTTCTATTCTTCGAACTACACGCACTTCAAATACCAGAGTGCTTAGGGGCGATCCGGAGGAGGGGCTAGCGGAGTGCGATCCATTGCAGTATTCTACTTAACGCTCCCATGAGCACCAAGCTGATGAGCTTCTGGAGACGCCCTGCGAGCCGGAGAGGCATCGAGGCCTGTGACGGAAACTTGGCGGCCTTCTCATCCACCCCAAACTTGTTCTCTAGTGATGAGGGAAACTATCCCGAAACCCGAGCCATGTCTCGGGTCTAGAGATTTTGGGAACAACGAGTACCTACTCGCACCAACTTTGGTGAACCACTCATGAACTTGATTTCTATTCTTCGAACTACACGCACTTCAAATACCAGAGTGCTTAGGGGCGATCCGGAGGAGGGGCTAGCGGAGTGCGATCCATTGCAGTATTTTACTTAACGCTCCCATGAGCACCAAGCTGACGAGCTTCTGGAGACGCCCTGCGAGCCGGAGAGGCATCGAGGCCTGTGACGGAAACTTGGCGGCCTTCTCATCCACCCCAAACTTGTTCTCTACTGATGAGGGAAACTATCCCGAAACCCGAGCCATGTCTCGGGTCTAGAGATTTTGGGAACAACGAGTACCTACTCGCACCAACTTTGGTGAACCACTCATGAACTTGATTTCTATTCTTCGAACTACACGCACTTCAAATACCAGAGTGCTTAGGGGCGATCCGGAGGAGGGGCTAGCGGAGTGCGATCCATTGCAGTATTCTACTTAACGCTCCCATGATCACCAAGCTGACGAGCTTCTGGAGAAGCCCTGCGAGCCGTAGAGGCATCGAGGCCTGTGACGGAAACTTGGCGGCCTTCTCATCCACCCCAAACTTGTTCTCTACTGATGAGGGAAACTATCCCGAAACCCGAGCCATGTCTCGGGTCTAGAGATTTTGGGAACAACGAGTACCTACTCGCACCAACTTTGGTGAACCACTCATGAACTTGATTTCTATTCTTCGAACTACACGCACTTCAAATACCAGAGTGCTTAGGGGCGATCCAAAGGAGGGGCTAGCGGAGTGCGATCCATTGCAGTATTCTGCTGACGAGCTTCTGGAGACGCCCTGCGAGCCGGAGAGGCATCGATGCCTGTGACGGAAACTTGGCGGCCTTCTCATCCACCCCAAACTCGTTCTCTACTGATGAGGGAAACTATCCCGAAACCCGAGCCATGTCTCGGGTCTAGAGATTTTGGGAACAACGAGTACCTACTCGCACCAACTTTGGTGAACCACTCATGAACTTGATTTCTATTCTTCGAACTACACGCACTTCAAATACCAGAGTGCTTAGGGGCGATCCGGAGGAGGGGTTAGCGGAGTGCGATCCATTGCAGTATTCTACTTAACGCTCCCATGAGCACCAAGCTGACGAGCTTCTGGAGACGCCCTGCGAGCCGAAGAGGCATCGAGGCCTGTGACGGAAACTTGGTGGCCTTCTCATCCACCCCAAACGTGTTCTCTACTGATGAGGGAAACTATCCCGAAACCCGAGCCATGTCTCGGGTCTAGAGATTTTGGGAACAACGAGTACCTACTCGCACCAACTTTGGTGAACCACTCATGAACTTGATTTCTATTCTTCCAACTACACGCACTTCAAATACCAGAGTGCTTAGGGGCAATCCAGAGGAGGGGCTAGCGGAGTGCGATCCATTGCAGTATTCTACTTAACGCTCCCATGATCACCAAGCTGCCGAGCTTCTGGAGACGCCCTGCGAGCCGGAGAGGCATCGAGGCCTGTGACGGAAACTTGGCGGCCTTCTCATCCCCCCCAAACTTGTTCTCTACTGATGAGGGAAACTATCCCGAAACCCGAGCCATGTCTCGGGTCTAGAGATTTTGGGAACAACGAGTACCTACTCGCACCAACTTTGGTGAACCACTCATGAACTTGATTTCTATTCTTCGAACTACACGCACTTCAAATACCAGAGTGCTTAGGGGCGATCCGGAGGAGGGGCTAGCGGAGTGCGATCCATTGCAGTATTCTACTTAACGCTCCCATGAGCACCAAGCTGACTAGCTTCTGGAGACGCCCTGCAAGCCGGAGAGGCATCGAGGCCTGTGACGGAAACTTGGCGGCCTTCTCATCCACCCCAAACTTGTTCTCTACTGATGAGGGAAACTATCCCGAAACCCGAGCCATGTCTCGGGTCTAGAGATTTTGGGAACAACGAGTACCTACTCGCACCAAATTTGGTGAACCACTCATGAACTTGATTTCTATTCTTCGAACTACACGCACTTCAAACACCAGAGTGCTTAGGGGCGATCCGGAGGAGGGGCTAGCGGAGTGCGATCCATTGCAGTATTCTACTTAACGCTCCCATGAGCACCAAGCTGACGAGCTTCTGGAGACGCCCTGCGAGCCGGAGAGGCATCGAGGCCTGTGACGGAAACTTGGCGGCCTTCTCATCCACCCCAAACTTGTTCTCTACTGATGAGGGAAACTATCCCGAAACCCGAGCCATGTCTCGGGTCTAGAGATTTTGGGAATAACGAGTACCTACTCGCACCAACTTTGGTGAACCACTCATGAACTTGATTTCTATTCTTCGAACTACACGCACTTCAAATACCAGAGTGCTTAGGGGCGATCCGGAGGAGGGGCTAGCGGAGTGCGATCCATTGCAGTATTCTACTTAACGCTCCCATGAGCACCAAGCTGATGAGCTTCTGGAGACGCCCTGCGAGCCGGAGAGGCATCGAGGCCTGTGACGGAAACTTGGCGGCCTTCTCATCCACCCCAAACTTGTTCTCTACTGATGAGGGAAACTATCCCGAAACCCGAGCCATGTCTCGGGTCTAGAGATTTTGGGAACAACGAGTACCTACTCGCACCAACTTTGGTGAACCACTCATGAACTTGATTTCTATTCTTCGAACTACACGCACTTCAAATACCAGAGTGCTTAGGGGCGATCCGGAGGAGGGGCTAGCGGAGTGCGATCCATTGCAGTATTTTACTTAACGCTTCCATGAGCACCAAGCTGACGAGCTTCTGGAGACACCCTGCGAGCCGGAGAGGCATCGAGGCCTGTGACGGAAACTTGGCGGCCTTCTCATCCACCCCAAACTTGTTCTCTACTGATGAGGGAAACTATCCCGAAACCCGAGCCATGTCTCGGGTCTAGAGATTTTGGGAACAACGAGTACCTACTCGCACCAACTTTGGTGAACCACTCATGAACTTGATTTCTATTCTTCGAACTACACGCACTTCAAATACCAGAGTGCTTAGGGGCGATCCGGAGGAGGGGCTAGCGGAGTGCGATCCATTGCAGTATTCTACTTAACGCTCCCATGATCACCAAGCTGACTAGCTTCTGGAGACGCCCTGCAAGCCGGAGAGGCATCGAGGCCTGTGACGGAAACTTGGCGGCCTTCTCATCCACCCCAAACTTGTTCTCTACTGATGAGGGAAACTATCCCGAAACCCGAGCCATGTCTCGGGTCTAGAGATTTTGGGAACAACGAGTACCTACTCGCACCAAATTTGGTGAACCACTCATGAACTTGATTTCTATTCTTCGAACTACACGCACTTCAAACACCAGAGTGCTTAGGGGCGATCCGGAGGAGGGGCTAGCGGAGTGCGATCCATTGCAGTATTCTACTTAACGCTCCCATGAGCACCAAGCTGACGAGCTTCTGGAGACGCCCTGCGAGCCGGAGAGGCATCGAGGCCTGTGACGGAAACTTGGCGGCCTTCTCATCCACCCCAAACTTGTTCTCTACTGATGAGGGAAACTATCCCGAAACCCGAGCCATGTCTCGGGTCTAGAGATTTTGGGAATAACGAGTACCTACTCGCACCAACTTTGGTGAACCACTCATGAACTTGATTTCTATTCTTCGAACTACACGCACTTCAAATACCAGAGTGCTTAGGGGCGATCCGGAGGAGGGGCTAGCGGAGTGCGATCCATTGCAGTATTCTACTTAACGCTCCCATGAGCACCAAGCTGATGAGCTTCTGGAGACGCCCTGCGAGCCGGAGAGGCATCGAGGCCTGTGACGGAAACTTGGCGGCCTTCTCATCCACCCCAAACTTGTTCTCTACTGATGAGGGAAACTATCCCGAAACCCGAGCCATGTCTCGGGTCTAGAGATTTTGGGAACAACGAGTACCTACTCGCACCAACTTTGGTGAACCACTCATGAACTTGATTTCTATTCTTCGAACTACACGCACTTCAAATACCAGAGTGCTTAGGGGCGATCCGGAGGAGGGGCTAGCGGAGTGCGATCCATTGCAGTATTTTACTTAACGCTTCCATGAGCACCAAGCTGACGAGCTTCTGGAGACACCCTGCGAGCCGGAGAGGCATCGAGGCCTGTGACGGAAACTTGGCGGCCTTCTCATCCACCCCAAACTTGTTCTCTACTGAGGAGGGAAACTATCCCGAAACCCGAGCCATGTCTCGGGTCTAGAGATTTTGGGAACAACGAGTACCTACTCGCACCAACTTTGGTGAACCACTCATGAACTTGATTTCTATTCTTCGAACTACACGCACTTCAAATACCAGAGTGCTTAGGGGCGATCCGGAGGAGGGGCTAGCGGAGTGCGATCCATTGCAGTATTCTACTTAACGCTCCCATGATCACCAAGCTGACGAGCTTCTGGAGAAGCCCTGCGAGCCGTAGAGGCATTGAGGCCTGTGATGGAAACTTGGCTGCCTTCTCATCCACCCCAAACTTGTTCTCTACTGATGAGGGAAACTATCCCGAAACCTGAGCCATGTCTCGGGTCTAGAGATTTTGGGAACAACGAGTACCTACTCGCACCAACTTTGGTGAACCACTCATGAACTTGATTTCTATTCTTCAAACTACACGCACTTCAAATACCAGAGTGCTTAGGGGCGATCCGGAGGAGGGGCTAGCGGAGTGCGATCCATGGCAGTATTCTACTTAACGCTCCCATGAGCACCAAGCTGACGAGCTTCTGGAGACGCCCTGCGAGCCGGAGAGGCATCGAGGCCTGTGACGGAAACTTGGCGGCCTTCTCATCCACCCCAAACTTGTTCTCTACTGATGAGGGAAACTATCCCGAAACCCGAGCCATGTCTCGGGTCTAGAGATTTTGGGAACAACGAGTACCTACTCGCACCAACTTTGGTGAACCACTCATGAACTTGATTTCTATTCTTCGAACTACACGCACTTCAAATACCAGAGTGCTTAGGGGCGATCCGGAGGAGGGGCTAGCGGAGTGCGATCCATTGCAGTATTCTACTTAACGCTCCCATGAGGACCAAGCTGATGAGCTTCTGGAGACGCCCTGCGAGCCAGAGAGGCATCGAGGCCTGTGACGGAAACTTGGCGGCCTTCTCATCCACCCCAAACTTGTTCTCTACTGATAAGGGAAACTATCCCGAAACCCGAGCCATGTCTCGGGTCTAGAGATTTTGGGAACAACGAGTACCTACTCGCACCAACTTTGGTGAACCACTCATGAACTTGAATTCTATTCTTCGAACTACACGCACTTCAAATACCAGAGTGCTTAGGGGCGATCCGGAGGAGGGGCTAGCGGAGTGCGATCCATTGCAGTATTCTACTTAACGCTCCCATGAGCACCAAGCTGACGAGCTTCTGGAGACGCCCTGCGAGCCGGAGAGGCATCGAGGCCTGTGACGGAAACTTGGCGGCCTTCTCATCCACCCCAAACTTGTTCTCTACTGATGAGGGAAACTATCCCGAAACCCGAGCCATGTCTCGGGTCTAGAGATTTTGGGAATAACGAGTACCTACTCGCACCAACTTTGGTGAACCACTCATGAACTTGATTTCTATTCTTCGAACTACACGCACTTCAAATACCAGAGTGCTTAGGGGCGATCCGGAGGAGGGGCTAGCGGAGTGCGATCCATTGCAGTATTCTACTTAACGCTCCCATGAGCACCAAGCTGATGAGCTTCTGGAGACGCCCTGCGAGCCGGAGAGGCATCGAGGCCTGTGACGGAAACTTGGCGGCCTTCTCATCCACCCACAACTTGTTCTCTACTGATGAGGGAAACTATCCTGAAACCCGAGCCATGTCTCGGGTCTAGAGATTTTGGGAACAACGAGTACCTACTCGCACCAACTTTGGTGAACCACTCATGAACTTGATTTCTATTCTTCGAACTACACGCACTTCAAATACCAGAGTGCTTAGGGGCGATCCGGAGGAGGGGCTAGCGGAGTGCGATCCATTGCAGTATTTTACTTAACGCTCCCATGAGCACCAAGCTGACGAGCTTCTGGAGACGCCCTGCGAGCTGGAGAGGCATCGAGGCCTGTGACGGAAACTTGGCGGCCTTCTCATCCACCCCAAACTTGTTCTCTACTGATGAGGGAAACTATCCCGAAACCCGAGCCATGTCTCGGGTCTAGAGATTTTGGGAACAACGAGTACCTACTCGCACCAACTTTGGTGAACCACTCATGAACTTGATTTCTATTCTTCGAACTACACGCACTTCAAATACCAGAGTGCTTAGGGGCGATCCGGAGGAGGGGCTAGCGGAGTGCGATCCATTGCAGTATTCTACTTAACGCTCCCATGATCACCAAGCTGACGAGCTTCTGGAGAAGCCCTGCGAGCCGTAGAGGCATCGAGGCCTGTGACGGAAACTTGGCGGCCTTCTCATCCCCCCCAAACTTGTTCTCTACTGATGAGGGAAACTATCCCGAAACCCGAGCCATGTCTCGGGTCTAGAGATTTTGGGAACAACGAGTACCTACTCGCACCAACTTTGGTGAACCACTCATGAACTTGATTTCTATTCTTCGAACTACACGCACTTCAAATACCAGAGTGCTTAGGGGCGATCCGGAGGAGGGGCTAGCGAAGTGCGATCCATTGCAGTATTCCATTTGAGCACTGATCCTGAGAGACCCATTCTGTGTTTCAACAGATCTATCAAGTGCTCGTGTTTGACCGTGTCCAACGCTGAGGAGAGGTCTAGTAGGATGAGGAGGCATGCTTCGTTTTGATCAAGTAATTGAAGTGCATCATCAATGATGTGTGTCATGGCTGATTCCGTACTGTGGTTTGTACGAAAGCCGGATTGGTGTTTGTTTAGGAGGTTTAAGTGATTGATATGTTTTGTCAGTTGGTGATGAACACATTTTTTTGGAAGATTGGCCAGGGTGGGGATATTGGAGATAGGGCGGTAGTTGTTTAGGTTCGTGGGGGGAGCTGTGGGTCTCTTAAGGTTAGGAGACACCTGCCCTACCTTTAGGGAGTCAGGGATGCAACCTTGTTGAAGTGAACTGTTGATGATCTTGGTCCAGAGGGGTAGTAGCATAGGGGTAAGATCTTTAACCGCATTTGCGAGGAGAGGGTCAGTGAGGTGATTGGAAGGCTTCAGGGCATTGAGAAATTTGCTTATATAGCTTCTTCTGAATAGGTGTAAAAGTATGACCATGTCGCGTCGTTTTTTAAGGTAAACTTTGATGGGATTTGTTGAGAAGCGATTGGGGGTAGAGGGGAGGTTTTGGTGAGCGGGCAAAAGTGAGAGTTTATGTCCTTGAGGAGATCTTTCTTGAGGTTCTCAGTCTTTATGTTAAAGTAGTTAGAAAAGTGCTCACATAGTTCTTGTGACCATTGGGATTGGTCCTTAGATTGTGGAAACTTGGCGGCCTTCTCATCCACCCCAAACTTGTTCTCTACTGATGAGGGAAACTATCCCGAAACCCGAGCCATGTCTCGGGTCTAGAGATTTTGGGAACAACGAGTACCTACTCGCACCAACTTTGGTGAACCACTCATGAACTTGATTTCTATTCTTCGAACTACACGCACTTCAAATACCAGAGTGCTTAGGGGCGATCCGGAGAAGGGGCTAGCGGAGTGCGATCCATTGCAGTATTCTACTTAACGCTCCCATGAGGACCAAGCTGATGAGCTTCTGGAGACGCCCTGCGAGCCAGAGAGGCATCGAGGCCTGTGACGGAAACTTGGCGGCCTTCTCATCCACCCCAAACTTGTTCTCTACTGATAAGGGAAACTATCCCGAAACCCGAGCCATGTCTCGGGTCTAGAGATTTTGGGAACAACGAGTACCTACTCGCACCAACTTTGGTGAACCACTCATGAACTTGAATTCTATTCTTCGAACTACACGCACTTCAAATACCAGAGTGCTTAGGGGCGATCCGGAGGAGGGGCTAGCGGAGTGCGATCCATTGCAGTATTCTACTTAACGCTCCCATGAGCACCAAGCTGACGAGCTTCTGGAGACGCCCTGCGAGCCGGAGAGGCATCGAGGCCTGTGACGGAAACTTGGCGGCCTTCTCATCCACCCCAAACTTGTTCTCTACTGATGAGGGAAACTATCCCGAAACCCGAGCCATGTCTCGGGTCTAGAGATTTTGGGAATAACGAGTACCTACTCGCACCAACTTTGGTGAACCACTCATGAACTTGATTTCTATTCTTTGAACTACACGCACTTCAAATACCAGAGTGCTTAGGGGCGATCCGGAGGAGGGGCTAGCGGAGTGCGATCCATTGCAGTATTCTACTTAACGCTCCCATGAGCACCAAGCTGATGAGCTTCTGGAGACGCCCTGCGAGCCGGAGAGGCATCGAGGCCTGTGACGGAAACTTGGCGGCCTTCTCATCCACCCACAACTTGTTCTCTACTGATGAGGGAAACTATCCTGAAACCCGAGCCATGTCTCGGGTCTAGAGATTTTGGGAACAACGAGTACCTACTCGCACCAACTTTGGTGAACCACTCATGAACTTGATTTCTATTCTTCGAACTACACGCACTTCAAATACCAGAGTGCTTAGGGGCGATCCGGAGGAGGGGCTAGCGGAGTGCGATCCATTGCAGTATTTTACTTAACGCTCCCATGAGCACCAAGCTGACGAGCTTCTGGAGACGCCCTGCGAGCTGGAGAGGCATCGAGGCCTGTGACGGAAACTTGGCGGCCTTCTCATCCACCCCAAACTTGTTCTCTACTGATGAGGGAAACTATCCCGAAACCCGAGCCATGTCTCGGGTCTAGAGATTTTGGGAACAACGAGTACCTACTCGCACCAACTTTGGTGAACCACTCATGAACTTGATTTCTATTCTTCGAACTACACGCACTTCAAATACCAGAGTGCTTAGGGGCGATCCGGAGGAGGGGCTAGCGGAGTGCGATCCATTGCAGTATTCTACTTAACGCTCCCATGATCACCAAGCTGACGAGCTTCTGGAGAAGCCCTGCGAGCCGTAGAGGCATCGAGGCCTGTGACGGAAACTTGGCGGCCTTCTCATCCACCCCAAACTTGTTCTCTACTGATGAGGGAAACTATCCCGAAACCCGAGCCATGTCTCGGGTCTAGAGATTTTGGGAACAACGAGTACCTACTCGCACCAACTTTGGTGAACCACTCATGAACTTGATTTCTATTCTTCGAACTACACGCACTTCAAATACCAGAGTGCTTAGGGGCGATCCGGAGGAGGGGCTAGCGAAGTGCGATCCATTGCAGTATTCCATTTGAGCACTGATCCTGAGAGACCCATTCTGTGTTTCAACAGATCTATCAAGTGCTCGTGTTTGACCGTGTCCAACGCTGAGGAGAGGTCTAGTAGGATGAGGAGGCATGCTTCGTTTTGATCAAGTAATTGAAGTGCATCATCAATGATGTGTGTCATGGCTGATTCCGTACTGTGGTTTGTACGAAAGCCGGATTGGTGTTTGTTTAGGAGGTTTAAGTGATTGATATGTTTTGTCAGTTGGTGATGAACACATTTTTTTGGAAGATTGGCCAGGGTGGGGATATTGGAGATAGGGCGGTAGTTGTTTAGGTCCGTGGGGGGAGCTGTGGGTCTCTTAAGGTTAGGAGACACCTGCCCTACCTTTAGGGAGTCAGGGATGCAACCTTGTTGAAGTGAACTGTTGATGATCTTGGTCCAGAGGGGTAGTAGCATAGGGGTAAGATCTTTAACCGCATTTGCGAGGAGAGGGTCAGTGAGGTGATTGGAAGGCTTCAGGGCATTGAGAAATTTGCCTATAGCTTCTTCTGAATAGGTGTAAAAGTATGACCATGTCGCGTCGTTTTTTAAGGTAAACTTTGATGGGATTTGTTGAGAAGCGATTGGGGGTAGAGGGGAGGTTTTGGTGAGCGGGCAAAAGTGAGAGTTTATGTCCTTGAGGAGATCTTTCTTGAGGTTCTCAGTCTTTATGTTAAAGTAGTTAGAAAAGTGCTCACATAGTTTTTGTGACCATTGGGATTGGTCCTTAGATTGTGGAAACTTGGCGGCCTTCTCATCCACCCCAAACTTGTTCTCTACTGATGAGGGAAACTATCCCGAAACCCGAGCCATGTCTCGGGTGTAGAGATTTTGGGAACAACGAGTACCTACTCGCACCAACTTTGGTGAACCACTCATGAACTTGATTTCTATTCTTCGAACTACACGCACTTCAAATACCAGAGTGCTTAGGGGCGATCCAGAGGAGGGGCTAGCGGAGTGCGATCCATTGCAGTATTCTGCTGACGAGCTTCTGGAGACGCCCTGCGAGCCGGAGAGGCATCGATGCCTGTGACGGAAACTTGGCGGCCTTCTCATCCACCCCAAACTCGTTCTCTACTGATGAGGGAAACTATCCCGAAACCCGAGCCATGTCTCGGGTCTAGAGATTTTGGGAACAACGAGTACCTACTCGCACCAACTTTGGTGAACCACTCATGAACTTGATTTCTATTCTTCGAACTACACGCACTTCAAATACCAGAGTGCTTAGGGGCGATCCGGAGGAGGGGCTAGCGGAGTGCGATCCATTGCAGTATTCTACTTAACGCTCCCATGAGCACCAAGCTGACGAGCTTCTGGAGACGCCCTGCGAGCCGAAGAGGCATCGAGGCCTGTGACGGAAACTTGGCGGCCTTCTCATCCACCCCAAACTTGTTCTCTACTGATGAGGGAAACTATCCCGAAACCCGAGCCATGTCTCGGGTCTAGAGATTTTGGGAACAACGAGTACCTACTCGCACCAACTTTGGTGAACCACTCATGAACTTGATTTCTATTCTTCAAACTACACGCACTTCAAATACCAGAGTGCTTAGGGGCGATCCGGAGGAGGGGCTAGCGGAGTGCGATCCATTGCAGTATTCTACTTAACGCTCCCATGAGCACCAAGCTGACGAGCTTCTGGAGACGCCCTGCAAGCCGGAGAGGCATCGAGGCCTGTGACGGAAACTTGGCGGCCTTCTCATCCACCCCAAACTTGTTCTCTACTGATGAGGGAAACTATCCCGAAACCTGAGCCATGTCTCGGGTCTAGAGATTTTGGGAACAACGAGTACCTACTCGCACCAACTTTGGTGAACCACTCATGAACTTGATTTCTATTCTTCGAACTACACCCACTTCAAATACCAGAGTGCTTAGGGGCGATCCGGAGGAGGGGCTAGCGGAGTGCGATCCATTGCAGTATTCTACTTAACGCTCCCATGATCACCAGGCTGACGAGCTTCTGGAGAAGCCCTGCGAGCCAGAGAGGCATCGAGGCCTGTGACGGAAACTTGGCGGCCTTCTCATCCACCCCAAACTTGTTCTCTACTGATGAGGGAAACTATCTCGAAACCCGAGCCATGTCTCGGGTCTAGAGATTTTGGGAACAACGAGTACCTACTCGCACCAACTTTGGTGAACCACTCATGAACTTGATTTCTATTCTTCAAACTACACGCACTTCAAATACCAGAGTGTTTAGGGGCGATCCGGAGGAGGGGCTAGCGGAGTGCGATCCATTGCAGTATTCTACTTAACGCTCCCATGAGCACCAAGCTGACGAGCTTCTGGAGACGCCCTGCGAGCCGGAGAGGCATCGAGGCCTGTGACGGAAACTTGGCGGCCTTCTCATCCACCCCAAACTTGTTCTCTACTGATGAGGGAAACTATCCCGAAACCCGAGCAATGTCTCGGGTCTAGAGAGTTTGGGAACAACGAGTACCTACTCGCGCCAACTTTGGTGAACCACTCATGAACTTGATTTCTATTCATCGAACTACACGCACTTCAAATACCAGAGTGCTTAGGGGCGATCCGGAGGAGGGGCTAGCGGAGTGCGATCCATTGCAGTATTCTACTTAACGCTCCCATGAGGACCAAGCTGATGAGCTTCTGGAGACGCCCTGCGAGCCGGAGAGGCATCGAGGCCTGTGACGGAAACTTGGCGGCCTTCTCATCCACCCCAAACTTGTTCTCTACTGATAAGGGAAACTATCCCGAAACCCGAGCCATGTCTCGGGTCTAGAGATTTTGGGAACAACGAGTACCTACTCGCACCAACTTTGGTGAACCACTCATGAACTTGAATTCTATTCTTCGAACTACACGCACTTCAAATACCAGAGTGCTTAGGGGCGATCCGGAGGAGGGGCTAGCGGAGTGCGATCCATTGCAGTATTCTACTTAACGCTCCCATGAGCACCAAGCTGACGAGCTTCTGGAGACGCCCTGCGAGCCGGAGAGGCATCGAGGCCTGTGACGGAAACTTGGCGGCCTTCTCATCCACCCCAAACTTGTTCTCTACTGATGAGGGAAGCTATCCCGAAACCCGAGCCATGTCTCGGGTCTAGAGATTTTGGGAACAACGAGTACCTACTCGCACCAACTTTGGTGAACCACTCATGAACTTGATTTCTATTCTTCGAACTACACGCACTTCAAATACCAGAGTGCTTAGGGGCGATCCGGAGGAGGGGCTAGCGGAGTGCGATCCATTGCAGTATTTTACTTAACGCTCCCATGAGCACCAAGCTGACGAGCTTCTGGAGACGCCCTGCGAGCCATAGAGGCATCGAGGCCTGTGACGGAAACTTGGCGGCCTTCTCATCCACCCCAAACTTGTTCTCTACTGATGAGGGAAACTATCCCGAAACCCGAGCCATGTCTCGGGTCTAGAGATTTTGGGAACAACGAGTACCTACTCGCACCAACTTTGGTGAACCACTCATGAACTTGATTTCTATTCTTCGAACTACACGCACTTCAAATACCAGAGTGCTTAGGGGCGATCCGGAGGAGGGCCTAGCGGAGTGCGATCCATTGCAGTATTCTACTTAACGCTCCCATGATCACCAAGCTGACGAGCTTCTGGAGAAGCCCTGCGAGCCGTAGAGGCATCGAGGCCTGTGACGGAAACTTGGCGGCCTTCTCATCCACCCCAAACTTGTTCTCTACTGATGAGGGAAACTATCCCGAAACCCGAGCCATGTCTCGGGTCTAGAGATTTTGGGAACAACGAGTACCTACTCGCACCAACTTTGGTGAACCACTCATGAACTTGATTTCTATTCTTCGAACTACACGCACTTCAAATACCAGAGTGCTTAGGGGCGATCCAGAGGAGGGGCTAGCGGAGTGCGATCCATTGCAGTATTCTGCTGACGAGCTTCTGGAGACGCCCTGCGAGCCGGAGAGGCATCGATGCCTGTGACGGAAACTTGGCGGCCTTCTCATCCACCCCAAACTCGTTCTCTACTGATGAGGGAAACTATCCCGAAACCCGAGCCATGTCTCGGGTCTAGAGATTTTGGGAACAACGAGTACCTACTCGCACCAACTTTGGTGAACCACTCATGAACTTGATTTCTATTCTTCGAACTACACGCACTTCAAATACCATAGTGCTTAGGGGCGATCCGGAGGAGGGGCTAGCGGAGTGCGATCCATTGCAGTATTCTACTTAACGCTCCCATAAGCACCAAGCTGACGAGCTTCTGGAGACGCCCTGCGAGCCGAAGAGGCATCGAGGCCTGTGACGGAAACTTGGCGGCCTTCTCATCCACCCCAAACTTGTTCTCTACTGATGAGGGAAACTATCTGGAAACCCGAGCCATGTCTCGGGTCTAGAGATTTTGGGAACAACGAGTACCTACTCGCACCAACTTTGGTGAACCACTCATGAACTTGATTTCTATTCTTCGAACTACACGCATTTCAAATACCAGAGTGCTTAGGGGCAATCCAGAGGAGGGGCTAGCGGAGTGCGATCCATTGCAGTATTCTACTTAACGCTCCCATGATCACCAAGCTGCCGAGCTTCTGGAGACGCCCTGCGAGCCGGAGAGGCAACGAGGCCTGTGACGGAAACTTGGCGGCCTTCTCATCCCCCCCAAACTTGTTCTCTACTGATGAGGGAAACTATCCCGAAACCCTAGCCATGTCTCGGGTCTAGAGATTTTGGGAACAACGAGTACCTACTCGCACCAACTTTGGTGAACCACTCATGAACTTGATTTCTATTCTTCGAACTACACGCACTTCAAACACCAGAGTGCTTAGGGGCGATCCGGAGGAGGGGCTAACGGAGTGCGATCCATTGCAGTATTCTACTTAACGCTCCCATGAGCACCAAGCTGACGAGCTTCTGGAGACGCCCTGCGAGCCGGAGAGGCATCGAGGCCTGTGACGGAAACTTGGCGGCCTTCTCATCCACCCCAAACTTGTTCTCTACTGATGAGGGAAACTATCCCGAAACCCGAGCAATGTCTCGGGTCTAGAGATTTTGGGAATAACGCGTACCTACTCGCACCAACTTTGGTGAACCACTCATGAACTTGATTTCTATTCTTCGAACTACACGCACTTCAAATACCAGAGTGCTTAGGGGCGATCCGGAGGAGGGGCTAGCGGAGTGCGATCCATTGCAGTATTCTACTTAACGCTCCCATGATCACCAAGCTGACGAGCTTCTGGAGAAGCCCTGCGAGCCGTAGAGGCATCGAGGCCTGTGACGGAAACTTGGCGGCCTTCTCATCCACCCCAAACTTGTTCTCTACTGATGAGGGAAACTATCCCGAAACCCGAGCCATGTCTCGGGTCTAGAGATTTTGGGAACAACGAGTACCTACTCGCACCAACTTTGGTGAACCACTCATGAACTTGATTTCTATTCTTCGAACTACACGCACTTCAAATACCAGAGTACTTAGGGGCGATCCAGAGGAGGGGCTAGCGGAGTGCGATCCATTGCAGTATTCTGCTGACGAGCTTCTGGAGACGCCCTGCGAGCCGGAGAGGCATCGATGCCTGTGACGGAAATTTGGCGGCCTTCTCATCCACCCCAAACTCGTTCTCTACTGATGAGGGAAACTATCCCGAAACCCGAGCCATGTCTCGGGTCTAGAGATTTTGGGAACAACGAGTACCTACTCGCACCAACTTTGGTGAACCACTCATGAACTTGATTTCTATTCTTCGAACTACACGCACTTCAAATACCAGAGTGCTTAGGGGCGATCCGGAGGAGGGGCTAGCGGAGTGCGATCCATTGCAGTATTCTACTTAACGCTCCCATGAGCACCAAGCTGACGAGCTTCTGGAGACGCCCTGCGAGCCGAAGAGGCATCGAGGCCTGTGACGGAAACTTGGCGGCCTTCTCATCCACCCCAAACTTGTTCTCTACTGATGAGGGAAACTATCCCGAAACCCGAGCCATGTCTCGGGTCTAGAGATTTTGGGAACAACGAGTACCTACTCGCACCAACTTTGGTGAACCACTCATGAACTTGATTTCTATTCTTCGAACTACACGCACTTCAAATACCAGAGTGCTTAGGGGCAATCCAGAGGAGGGGCTAGCGGAGTGCGATCCATTGCAGTATTCTACTTAACGCTCCATTGATCACCAAGCTGCCGAGCTTCTGGAGACGCCCTGCGAGCCGGAGAGGCATCGAGGCCTGTGACGGAAACTTGGCGGCCTTCTCATCCACCCCAAACTTGTTCTCTACTGATGAGGGAAACTATCCCGAAACCCGAGCCATGTCTCGGGTCTAGAGATTTTGGGAACAACGAGTACCTACTCGCACCAACTTTGGTGAACCACTCATGAACTTGATTTCTATTCTTTGAACTACACGCACTTCAAATACCAGAGTGCTTAGGGGCGATCCGGAGGAGGGGCTAGCGGAGTGCGATCCATTGCAGTATTCTACTTAACGCTCCCATGAGCACCAAGCTGACGAGCTTCTGGAGACGCCCAGCAAGCCGGAGAGGCATCGAGGCCTGTGACGGAAACTTGGCGGCCTTCTCATCCACCCCAAACTTGTTCTCTACTGATGAGGGAAACTATCCCGAAACCCGAGCCATGTCTCGGGTCTAGAGATTTTGGGAACAATGAGTACCTACTCGCACCAACTTTGGTGAACCACTCATGAACTTGATTTCTATTCTTCGAACTACACCCACTTCAAATACCAGAGTGCTTAGGGGCGATCCGGAGGAGGGGCTAGCGGAGTGCGATCCATTGCAGTATTCTACTTAACGCTCCCATGATCACCAAGCTGACGAGCTTCTGGAGAAGCCCTGCGAGCCGGAGAGGCATCGAGGCCTGTGACGGAAACTTGGCGGCCTTCTCATCCACCCCAAACTTGTTCTCTACTGATGAGGGAAACTATCTCGAAACCCGAGCCATGTCTCGGGTCTAGAGATTTTGGGAACAACGAGTACCTACTCGCACCAACTTTGGTGAACCACTCATGAACTTGATTTCTATTTTTCAAACTACACGCACCTCAAATACCAGAGTGCTTAGGGGCGATCCGGAGGAGGGGCTAGCAGAGTGCGATCCATTGCAGTATTCTACTTAACGCTCCCATGAGCACCAAGCTGACGAGCTTCTGGAGACGCCCTGCGAGCCGGAGAGGCATCGAGGCCTGTGACGGAAACTTGGCGGCCTTCTCATCCACCCCAAACTTGTTCTCTACTGATGAGGGAAACTATCCCGAAACCCAAGCCATGTCTCGGGTCTAGAGATTTTGGGAACAACGAGTACCTACTCGCACCAACTTTGGTGAACCACTCATGAACTTGATTTCTATTCTTTGAACTACACGCACTTCAAATACCAGAGTGCTTAGGGGCGATCCGGAGGAGGGGCTAGCGGGGTGCGATCCATTGCAGTATTTTACTTAACGCTCCCATGAGCACCAAGCTGACGAGCTTCTGGAGACGCCCTGCGAGCCGGAGAGGCATCGAGGCCTGTGACGGAAACTTGGCGGCCTTCTCATCCACCCCAAACTTGTTCTCTACTGATGAGGGAAACTATCCCGAAACCCGAGCCATGTCTCGGGTCTAGAGATTTTGGGAACAACGAGTACCTACTCGCACCAACTTTGGTGAACCACTCATGAACTTGATTTCTATTCTTCGAACTACACGCACTTCAAATACCAGAGTGCTTAGGGGCGATCCGGAGGAGGGGCTAGCGGAGTGCGATCCATTGCAGTATTCTACTTAACGCTCCCATGAGGACCAAGCTGATGAGCTTCTGGAGACGCCCTGCGAGCCGGAGAGGCATCGAGGCCTGTGACGGAAACTTGGCGGCCTTCTCATCCACCCCAAACTTGTTCTCTACTGATAAGGGAAACTATCCCGAAACCCGAGCCATGTCTCGGGTCTAGAGATTTTGGGAACAACGAGTACCTACTCGCACCAACTTTTGTGAACCACTCATGAACTTGAATTCTATTCTTCGAACTACACGCACTTCAAATACCAGAGTGCTTAGGGGCGATCCGGAGGAGGGGCTAGCGGAGTGCGATCCATTGCAGTATTCTACTTAACGCTCCCATGAGCACCAAGCTGACGAGCTTCTGGAGACGCCCTGCGAGCCGGAGAGGCATCGAGGCCTGTGACGGAAACTTGGCGGCCTTCTCATCCACCCCAAACTTGTTCTCTACTGATGAGGGAAACTATCCCGAAACCCGAGCCATGTCTCGGGTCTAGAGATTTTGGGAATAACGAGTACCTACTCGCACCAACTTTGGTGAACCACTCATGAACTTGATTTCTATTCTTCGAACTACACGCACTTCAAATACCAGAGTGCTTAGGGGCGATCCGGAGGAGGGGCTAGCGGAGTGCGATCCATTGCAGTATTCTACCTAACGCTCCCATGAGCACCAAGCTGATGAGCTTCTGGAGACGCCCTGCGAGCCGGAGAGGCATCGAGGCCTGTGACGGAAACTTGGCGGCCTTCTCATCCACCCCAAACTTGTTCTCTACTGATGAGGGAAACTATCCCGAAACCCGAGCCATGTCTCGGGTCTAGAGATTTTGGGAACAACGAGTACCTACTCGCACCAACTTTGGTGAACCACTCATGAACTTGATTTCTATTCTTCGAACTACACGCACTTCAAATACCAGAGTGCTTAGGGGCGATCCGGAGGAGGGGCTAGCGGAGTGCGATCCATTACAGTATTTTACTTAACGCTCCCATGAGCACCAAGCTGACGAGCTTCTGGAGACGCCCTGCGAGCCGGAGAGGCATCGAGGCCTGTGACGGAAACTTGGCGGCCTTCTCATCCACCCCAAACTTGTTCTCTACTGATGAGGGAAACTATCCCGAAACCCGAGCCATGTCTCGGGTCTAGAGATTTTGGGAACAACGAGTACCTACTCGCACCAACTTTGGTGAACCACTCATGAACTTGATTTCTATTCTTCGAACTACACGCACTTCAAATACCAGAGTGCTTAGGGGCGATCCGGAGGAGGGCCTAGCGGAGTGCGATCCATTGCAGTATTCTACTTAACGCTCCCATGATCACCAAGCTGACGAGCTTCTGGAGAAGCCCTGCGAGCCGTAGAGGCATCGAGGCCTGTGACGGAAACTTGGCGGCCTTCTCATCCACCCCAAACTTGTTCTCTACTGATGAGGGAAACTATCCCGAAACCCGAGCCATGTCTCGGGTCTAGAGATTTTGGGAACAACGAGTACCTACTCGCACCAACTTTGGTGAACCACTCATGAACTTGATTTCTATTCTTCGAACTACACGCACTTCAAATACCAGAGTGCTTAGGGGCGATCCAGAGGAGGGGCTAGCGGAGTGCGATCCATTGCAGTATTCTACTTAACGCTCCCATGAGCACCAAGCTGACTAGCTTCTGGAGACGCCCTGCAAGCCGGAGAGGCATCGAGGCCTGTGACGGAAACTTGGCGGCCTCTCATCCACCCCAAACTTGTTCTCTACTGATGAGGGAAACTATCCCAAAACCCGAGCCATGTCTCGGGTCTAGAGATTTTGGGAATAACGAGTACCTACTCGCACCAACTTTGGTGAACCACTCATGAACTTGATTTCTATTCTTTGAACTACACGCACTTCAAATACCAGAGTGCTTAGGGGCGATCCGGAGGAGGGGCTAGCGGAGTGCGATCCATTGCAGTATTCTACTTAACGCTCCCATGAGCACCAAGCTGATGAGCTTCTGGAGACGCCCTGCGAGCCGGAGAGGCATCGAGGCCTGTGACGGAAACTTGGCGGCCTTCTCATCCACCCCAAACTTGTTCTCTACTGATGAGGGAAACTATCCCGAAACCCGACCCATGTCTCGGGTCTAGAGATTTTGGGAACAACGAGTACCTACTCGCATTAACTTTGGTGAACCACTCATGAACTTGATTTCTATTCTTCGAACTACACGCACTTCAAATACCAGAGTGCTTAGGGGCGATCCGGAGGAGGGGCTAGCGGAGTGCGATCCATTGCAGTATTTTACTTAACTCTTCCATGAGCACCAAGCTGACGAGCTTCTGGAGACGCCCTGCGAGCCGGAGAGGCATCGAGGCCTGTGACGGAAACTTGGCGGCCTTCTCATCCACCCCAAACTTGTTCTCTACTGATGAGGGAAACTATCCCGAAACCCGAGCCATGTCTCGGGTCTAGAGATTTTGGGAACAACGAGTACCTACTCGCACCAACTTTGGTGAACCACTCATGAACTTGATTTCTATTCTTCGAACTACACGCACTTCAAATACCAGAGTGCTTAGGGGCGATCCGGAGGAGGGGCTAGCGGAGTGCGATCCATTGCAGTATTCTACTTAACGCTCCCATGAGCACCAAGCTGATGAGCTTCTGGAGACGCCCTGCGAGCCGGAGAGGCATCGAGGCCTGTGACGGAAACTTGGCGGCCTTCTCATCCACCCCAAACTTGTTCTCTACTGATGAGGGAAACTATCCCGAAACCCGAGCCATGTCTCGGGTCTAGAGATTTTGGGAACAACGAGTACCTACTCGCACCAACTTTGGTGAACCACTCATGAACTTGATTTCTATTCTTTGAACTACACGCACTTCAAATACCAGAGTGCTTAGGGGCGATCCGGAGGAGGGGCTAGCGGAGTGCGATCCATTGCAGTATTTTACTTAACGCTTCCATGAGCACCAAGCTGACGAGCTTCTGGAGACGCCCTGCGAGCCGGAGAGGCATCGAGGCCTGTGACGGAAACTTGGCGGCCTTCTCATCCACCCCAAACTTGTTCTCTACTGATGAGGGAAACTATCCCGAAACCCGAGCCATGTCTCGGGTCTAGAGATTTTGGGAACAACGAGTACCTACTCGCACCAACTTTGGTGAACCACTCATGAACTTGATTTCTATTCTTCGAACTACACGCACTTCAAATACCAGAGTGCTTAGGGGCGATCCGGAGGAGGGGCTAGCGGAGTGCGATCCATTGCAGTATTCTACTTAACGCTCCCATGATCACCAAGCTGACGAGCTTCTGGAGAAGCCCTGCGAGCCGTAGAGGCATTGAGGCCTGTGACGGAAACTTGGCGGCCTTCTCATCCACCCCAAACTTGTTCTCTACTGATGAGGGAAACTATCCCGAAACCCGAGCCATGTCTCGGGTCTAGAGATTTTGGGAACAACGAGTACCTACTCGCACCAACTTTGGTGAACCACTCATGAACTTGATTTCTATTCTTCGAACTACACGCACTTCAAATACCAGAGTGCTTAGGGCCGATCCAGAGGAGGGGCTAGCGGAGTGCGATCCATTGCAGTATTCTGCTGACGAGCTTCTGGAGACGCCCTGCGAGCCGGAGAGGCATCGATGCCTGTGACGGAAACTTGGCGGCCTTCTCATCCACCCCAAACTCGTTCTCTACTGATGAGGGAAACTATCCCGAAACCCGAGCCATGTCTCGGGTCTAGAGATTTTGGGAACAACGAGTACCTACTCGCACCAACTTTGGTGAACCACTCATGAACTTGATTTCTATTCTTCGAACTACACCCACTTCAAATACCAGAGTGCTTAGGGGCGATCCGGAGGAGGGGCTAGCGGAGTGCGAACCATTGCAGTATTCTACTTAACGCTCCCATGATCACCAAGCTGACGAGCTTCTGGAGAAGCCCTGCGAGCCGGAGAGGCATCGAGGCCTGTGACGGAAACTTGGCGGCCTTCTCATCCACCCCAAACTTGTTCTCTACTGATGAGGGAAACTATCTCGAAACCCGAGCCATGTCTCGGGTCTAGAGATTTTGGGAACAACGAGTACCTACTCGCACCAACTTTGGTGAACCACTCATGAACTTGATTTCTATTCTTCAAACTACACGCACTTCAAATACCAGAGTGCTTAGGGGCGATCCGGAGGAGGGGCTAGCGGAGTGCGATCCATGGCAGTATTCTACTTAACGCTCCCATGAGCACCAAGCTGACGAGCTTCTGGAGACGCCCTGCGAGCCGGAGAGGCATCGAGGCCTGTGACGGAAACTTGGCGGCCTTCTCATCCACCCCAAACTTGTTCTCTACTGATGAGGGAAACTATCCCGAAACCCGAGCCATGTCTCGGGTCTAGAGATTTTGGGAACAACGAGTACCTACTCGCACCAACTTTGGTGAACCACTCATGAACTTGATTTCTATTCTTCGAACTACACGCACTTCAAATACCAGAGTGCTTAGGGGCGATCCGGAGGAGGGGCTAGCGGAGTGCGATCCATTGCAGTATTCTACTTAACGCTCCCATGAGGACCAAGCTGATGAGCTTCTGGAGACGCCCTGCGAGCCGGAGAGGCATCGAGGCCTGTGACGGAAACTTGGCGGCCTTCTCATCCACCCCAAACTTGTTCTCTACTGATAAGGGAAACTATCCCGAAACCCGAGCCATGTCTCGGGTCTAGAGATTTTGGGAACAACGAGTACCTACTCGCACCAACTTTGGTGAACCACTCATGAACTTGAATTCTATTCTTCGAACTACACGCACTTCAAATACCAGAGTGCTTAAGGGCGATCCGGAGGAGGGGCTAGCGGAGTGCGATCCATTGCAGTATTCTACTTAACGCTCCCATGAGCACCAAGCTGACGAGCTTCTGGAGACGCCCTGCGAGCCGGAGAGGCATCGAGGCCTGTGACGGAAACTTGGCGGCCTTCTCATCCACCCCAAACTTGTTCTCTACTGATGAGGGAAACTATCCCGAAACCCGAGCCATGTCTCGGGTCTAGAGATTTTGGGAATAACGAGTACCTACTCGCACCAACTTTGGTGAACCACTCATGAACTTGATTTCTATTCTTCGAACTACACGCACTTCAAATACCAGAGTGCTTAGGGGCGATCCGGAGGAGGGGCTAGCGGAGTGCGATCCATTGCAGTATTCTACTTAACGCTCCCATGAGCACCAAGCTGATGAGCTTCTGGAGACGCCCTGCGAGCCGGAGAGGCATCGAGGCCTGTGACGGAAACTTGGCGGCCTTCTCATCCACCCACAACTTGTTCTCTACTGATGAGGGAAACTATCCCGAAACCCGAGCCATGTCTCGGGTCTAGAGATTTTGGGAACAACGAGTACCTACTCGCACCAACTTTGGTGAACCACTCATGAACTTGATTTCTATTCTTCGAACTACACGCACTTCAAATACCAGAGTGCTTAGGGGCGATCCGGAGGAGGGGCTAGCGGAGTGCGATCCATTGCAGTATTTTACTTAACGCTCCCATGAGCACCAAGCTGACGAGCTTCTGGAGACGCCCTGCGAGCTGGAGAGGCATCGAGGCCTGTGACGGAAACTTGGCGGCCTTCTCATCCACCCCAAACTTGTTCTCTACTGATGAGGGAAACTATCCCGAAACCCGAGCCATGTCTCGGGTCTAGAGATTTTGGGAACAACGAGTACCTACTCGCACCAACTTTGGTGAACCACTCATGAACTTGATTTCTATTCTTCGAACTACACGCACTTCAAATACCAGAGTGCTTAGGGGCGATCCGGAGGAGGGGCTAGCGGAGTGCGATCCATTGCAGTATTCTACTTAACGCTCCCATGATCACCAAGCTGACGAGCTTCTGGAGAAGCCCTGCGAGCCGTAGAGTCATCGAGGCCTGTGACGGAAACTTGGCGGCCTTCTCATCCACCCCAAACTTGTTCTCTACTGATGAGGGAAACTATCCCGAAACCCGAGCCATGTCTCGGGTCTAGAGATTTTGGGAACAACGAGTACCTACTCGCACCAACTTTGGTGAACCACTCATGAACTTGATTTCTATTCTTCGAACTACACGCACTTCAAATACCAGAGTGCTTAGGGGCGATCCGGAGGAGGGGCTAGCGAAGTGCGATCCATTGCAGTATTCCATTTGAGCACTGATCCTGAGAGACCCATTCTGTGTTTCAACAGATCTATCAAGTGCTCGTGTTTGACCGTGTCCAACGCTGAGGAGAGGTCTAGTAGGATGAGGAGGCATGCTTCGTTTTGATCAAGTAATTGAAGTGCATCATCAATGATGTGTGTCATGGCTGATTCCGTACTGTGGTTTGTACGAAAGCCGGATTGGTGTTTGTTTAGAAGGTTTAAGTGATTGATATGTTTTGTCAGTTGGTGATGAACACATTTTTTCGGAAGATTGGCCAGGGTGGGGATATTGGAGATAGGGCGGTAGTTGTTTAGGTCCGTGGGGGGAGCTGTGGGTCTCTTAAGGTTAGGAGACACCTGCCCTACCTTTAGGGAGTCAGGGATGCAACCTTGTTGAAGTGAACTGTTGATGATCTTGGTCCAGAGGGGTAGTAGCATAGGGGTAAGATCTTTAACCGCATTTGCGAGGAGAGGGTCAGTGAGGTGATTGGAAGGCTTCAGGGCATTGAGAAATTTGCCTATAGCTTCTTCTGAATAGGTGTAAAAGTATGACCATGTCGCGTCGTTTTTTAAGGTAAACTTTGATGGGATTTGTTGAGAAGCGATTGGGGGTAGAGGGGAGGTTTTGGTGAGCGGGCAAAAGTGAGAGTTTATGTCCTTGAGGAGATCTTTCTTGAGGTTCTCAGTCTTTATGTTAAAGTAGTTAGAAAAGTGCTCACATAGTTTTTGTGACCATTGGGATTGGTCCTTAGATTGTGGAAACTTGGCGGCCTTCTCATCCACCCCAAACTTGTTCTCTACTGATGAGGGAAACTATCCCGAAACCCGAGCCATGTCTCGGGTGTAGAGATTTTGGGAACAACGAGTACCTACTCGCACCAACTTTGGTGAACCACTCATGAACTTGATTTCTATTCTTCGAACTACACGCACTTCAAATACCAGAGTGCTTAGGGGCGATCTAGAGGAGGGGCTAGCGGAGTGCGATCCATTGCAGTATTCTGCTGACGAGCTTCTGGAGACGCCCTGCGAGCCGGAGAGGCATCGATGCCTGTGACGGAAACTTGGCGGCCTTCTCATCCACCCCAAACTCGTTCTCTACTGATGAGGGAAACTATCCCGAAACCCGAGCCATGTCTCGGGTCTAGAGATTTTGGGAACAACGAGTACCTACTCGCACCAACTTTGGTGAACCACTCATGAACTTGATTTCTATTCTTCGAACTACACGCACTTCAAATACCAGAGTGCTTAGGGGCGATCCGGAGGAGGGGCTAGCGGAGTGCGATCCATTGCAGTATTCTACTTAACGCTCCCATGAGCACCAAGCTGACGAGCTTCTGGAGACGCCCTGCGAGCCGAAGAGGCATCGAGGCCTGTGACGGAAACTTGGCGGCCTTCTCATCCACCCCAAACTTGTTCTCTACTGATGAGGGAAACTATCCCGAAACCCGAGCCATGTCTCGGGTCTAGAGATTTTGGGAACAACGAGTACCTACTCGCACCAACTTTGGTGAACCACTCATGAACTTGATTTCTATTCTTCGAACTACACGCACTTCAAATACCAGAGTGCTTAGGGGCGATCCGGAGGAGGGGCTAGCGGAGTGCGATCCATTGCAGTATTCTACTTAACGCTCCCATGAGCACCAAGCTGACGAGCTTCTGGAGACGCCCTGCAAGCCGGAGAGGCATCGAGGCCTGTGACGGAAACTTGGCGGCCTTCTCATCCACCCCAAACTTGTTCTCTACTGATGAGGGAAACTATCCCGAAACCTGAGCCATGTCTCGGGTCTAGAGATTTTGGGAACAACGAGTACCTACTCGCACGAACTTTGGTGAACCACTCATGAACTTGATTTCTATTCTTCGAACTACACCCACTTCAAATACCAGAGTGCTTAGGGGTGATCCGGAGGAGGGGCTAGCGGAGTGCGATCCATTGCAGTATTCTACTTAACGCTCCCATGATCACCAAGCTGACGAGCTTCTGGAGAAGCCCTGCGAGCCGGAGAGGCATCGAGGCCTGTGACGGAAACTTGGCGGCCTTCTCATCCACCCCAAACTTGTTCTCTACTGATGAGGGAAACTATCTCGAAACCCGAGCCATGTCTCGGGTCTAGACATTTTGGGAACAACGAGTACCTACTCGCACCAACTTTGGTGAACCACTCATGAACTTGATTTCTATTCTTCAAACTACACGCACTTCAAATACCAGAGTGTTTAGGGGCGATCCGGAGGAGGGGCTAGCGGAGTGCGATCCATTGCAGTTTTCTACTTAACGCTCCCATGAGCACCAAGCTGACGAGCTTCTGGAGACGCCCTGCGAGCCGGAGAGGCATCGAGGCCTGTGACGGAAACTTGGCGGCCTTCTCATCCACCCCAAACTTGTTCTCTACTGATGAGGGAAACTATCCCGAAACCCGAGCCATGTCTCGGGTCTAGAGATTTTGGGAACAACGAGTACCTACTCGCACCAACTTTGGTGAACCACTCATGAACTTGATTTCTATTCTTCGAACTACACGCACTTCAAATACCAGAGTGCTTAGGGGCGATCCGGAGGAGGGGCTAGCGGAGTGCGATCCATTGCAGTATTCTACTTAACGCTCCCATGAGGACCAAGCTGATGAGCTTCTGGAGACGCCCTGCGAGCCGGAGAGGCATCGAGGCCTGTGACGGAAACTTGGCGGCCTTCTCATCCACCCCAAACTTGTTCTCTACTGATAAGGGAAACTATCCCGAAACCCGAGCCATGTCTCGGGTCTAGAGATTTTGGGAACAACGAGTACCTACTCGCACCAACTTTGGTGAACCTCTCATGAACTTGAATTCTATTCTTCGAACTACACGCACTTCAAATACCAGAGTGCTTAAGGGCGATCCGGAGGAGGGGCTAGCGGAGTGCGATCCATTGCAGTATTCTACTTAACGCTCCCATGAGCACCAAGCTGACGAGCTTCTGGAGACGCCCTGCGAGCCGGAGAGGCATCGAGGCCTGTGACGGAAACTTGGCGGCCTTCTCATCCACCCCAAACTTGTTCTCTACTGATGAGGGAAACTATCCCGAAACCCGAGCCATGTCTCGGGTCTAGAGATTTTGGGAATAACGAGTACCTACTCGCACCAACTTTGGTGAACCACTCATGAACTTGATTTCTATTCTTCGAACTACACGCACTTCAAATACCAGAGTGCTTAGGGGCGATCCGGAGGAGGGGCTAGCGGAGTGCGATCCATTGCAGTATTCTACTTAACGCTCCCATGAGCACCAAGCTGATGAGCTTCTGGAGACGCCCTGCGAGCCGGAGAGGCATCGAGGCCTGTGACGGAAACTTGGCGGCCTTCTCATCCACCCACAACTTGTTCTCTACTGATGAGGGAAACTATCCCGAAACCCGAGCCATGTCTCGGGTCTAGAGATTTTGGGAACAACGAGTACCTACTCGCACCAACTTTGGTGAACCACTCATGAACTTGATTTCTATTCTTCGAACTACACGCACTTCAAATACCAGAGTGCTTAGGGGCGATCCGGAGGAGGGGCTAGCGGAGTGCGATCCATTGCAGTATTTTACTTAACGCTCCCATGAGCACCAAGCTGACGAGCTTCTGGAGACGCCCTGCGAGCTGGAGAGGCATCGAGGCCTGTGACGGAAACTTGGCGGCCTTCTCATCCACCCCAAACTTGTTCTCTACTGATGAGGGAAACTATCCCGAAACCCGAGCCATGTCTCGGGTCTAGAGATTTTGGGAACAACGAGTACCTACTCGCACCAACTTTGGTGAACCACTCATGAACTTGATTTCTATTCTTCGAACTACACGCACTTCAAATACCAGAGTGCTTAGGGGCGATCCGGAGGAGGGGCTAGCGGAGTGCGATCCATTGCAGTATTCTACTTAACGCTCCCATGATCACCAAGCTGACGAGCTTCTGGAGAAGCCCTGCGAGCCGTAGAGGCATCGAGGCCTGTGACGGAAACTTGACGGCCTTCTCATCCACCCCAAACTTGTTCTCTACTGATGAGGGAAACTATCCCGAAACCCGAGCCATGTCTTGGGTCTAGAGATTTTGGGAACAACGAGTACCTACTCGCACCAACTTTGGTGAACCACTCATGAACTTGATTTCTATTCTTCGAACTACACGCACTTCAAATACCAGAGTGCTTAGGGGCGATCCGGAGGAGGGGCTAGCGAAGTGCGATACATTGCAGTATTCCATTTGAGCACTGATCCTGAGAGACCCATTCTGTGTTTCAACAGATCTATCAAGTGCTCGTGTTTGACCGTGTCCAACGCTGAGGAGAGGTCTAGTAGGATGAGGAGGCATGCTTCGTTTTGATCAAGTAATTGAAGTGCATCATCAATGATGTGTGTCATGGCTGATTCCGTACTGTGGTTTGTACGAAAGCCGGATTGGTGTTTGTTTAGAAGGTTTAAGTGATTGATATGTTTTGTCAGTTGGTGATGAACACATTTTTTCGGAAGATTGGCCAGGGTGGGGATATTGGAGATAGGGCGGTAGTTGTTTAGGTCCGTGGGGGGAGCTGTGGGTCTCTTAAGGTTAGGAGACACCTGCCCTACCTTTAGGGAGTCAGGGATGCAACCTTGTTGAAGTGAACTGTTGATGATCTTGGTCCAGAGGGGTAGTAGCATAGGGGTAAGATCTTTAACCGCATTTGCGAGGAGAGGGTCAGTGAGGTGATTGGAAGGCTTCAGGGCATTGAGAAATTTGCCTATAGCTTCTTCTGAATAGGTGTAAAAGTATGACCATGTCGCGTCGTTTTTTAAGGTAAACTTTGATGGGATTTGTTGAGAAGCGATTGGGGGTAGAGGGGAGGTTTTGGTGAGCGGGCAAAAGTGAGAGTTTATGTCCTTGAGGAGATCTTTCTTGAGGTTCTCAGTCTTTATGTTAAAGTAGTTAGAAAAGTGCTCACATAGTTTTTGTGACCATTGGGATTGGTCCTTAGATTGTGGAAACTTGGCGGCCTTCTCATCCACTTCAAACTTGTTCTCTACTGATGAGGGAAACTATCCCGAAACCCGAGCCATGTCTCGGGTGTAGAGATTTTGGGAACAACGAGTACCTACTCGCACCAACTTTGGTGAACCACTCATGAACTTGATTTCTATTCTTCGAACTACACGCACTTCAAATACCAGAGTGCTTAGGGGCGATCTAGAGGAGGGGCTAGCGGAGTGCGATCCATTGCAGTATTCTGCTGACGAGCTTCTGGAGACGCCCTGCGAGCCGGAGAGGCATCGATGCCTGTGACGGAAACTTGGCGGCCTTCTCATCCACCCCAAACTCGTTCTCTACTGATGAGGGAAACTATCCCGAAACCCGAGCCATGTCTCGGGTCTAGAGATTTTGGGAACAACGAGTACCTACTCGCACCAACTTTGGTGAACCTCTCATGAACTTGAATTCTATTCTTCGAACTACACGCACTTCAAATACCAGAGTGCTTAAGGGCGATCCGGAGGAGGGGCTAGCGGAGTGCGATCCATTGCAGTATTCTACTTAACGCTCCCATGAGCACCAAGCTGACGAGCTTCTGGAGACGCCCTGCGAGCCGGAGAGGCATCGAGGCCTGTGACGGAAACTTGGCGGCCTTCTCATCCACCCCAAACTTGTTCTCTACTGATGAGGGAAACTATCCCGAAACCCGAGCCATGTCTCGGGTCTAGAGATTTTGGGAATAACGAGTACCTACTCGCACCAACTTTGGTGAACCACTCATGAACTTGATTTCTATTCTTCGAACTACACGCACTTCAAATACCAGAGTGCTTAGGGGCGATCCGGAGGAGGGGCTAGCGGAGTGCGATCCATTGCAGTATTCTACTTAACGCTCCCATGAGCACCAAGCTGATGAGCTTCTGGAGACGCCCTGCGAGCCGGAGAGGCATCGAGGCCTGTGACGGAAACTTGGCGGCCTTCTCATCCACCCACAACTTGTTCTCTACTGATGAGGGAAACTATCCCGAAACCCGAGCCATGTCTCGGGTCTAGAGATTTTGGGAACAACGAGTACCTACTCGCACCAACTTTGGTGAACCACTCATGAACTTGATTTCTATTCTTCGAACTACACGCACTTCAAATACCAGAGTGCTTAGGGGCGATCCGGAGGAGGGGCTAGCGGAGTGCGATCCATTGCAGTATTTTACTTAACGCTCCCATGAGCACCAAGCTGACGAGCTTCTGGAGACGCCCTGCGAGCTGGAGAGGCATCGAGGCCTGTGACGGAAACTTGGCGGCCTTCTCATCCACCCCAAACTTGTTCTCTACTGATGAGGGAAACTATCCCGAAACCCGAGCCATGTCTCGGGTCTAGAGATTTTGGGAACAACGAGTACCTACTCGCACCAACTTTGGTGAACCACTCATGAACTTGATTTCTATTCTTCGAACTACACGCACTTCAAATACCAGAGTGCTTAGGGGCGATCCGGAGGAGGGGCTAGCGGAGTGCGATCCATTGCAGTATTCTACTTAACGCTCCCATGATCACCAAGCTGACGAGCTTCTGGAGAAGCCCTGCGAGCCGTAGAGGCATCGAGGCCTGTGACGGAAACTTGGCGGCCTTCTCATCCACCCCAAACTTGTTCTCTACTGATGAGGGAAACTATCCCGAAACCCGAGCCATGTCTTGGGTCTAGAGATTTTGGGAACAACGAGTACCTACTCGCACCAACTTTGGTGAACCACTCATGAACTTGATTTCTATTCTTCGAACTACACGCACTTCAAATACCAGAGTGCTTAGGGGCGATCCGGAGGAGGGGCTAGCGAAGTGCGATCCATTGCAGTATTCCATTTGAGCACTGATCCTGAGAGACCCATTCTGTGTTTCAACAGATCTATCAAGTGCTCGTGTTTGACCGTGTCCAACGCTGAGGAGAGGTCTAGTAGGATGAGGAGGCATGCTTCGTTTTGATCAAGTAATTGAAGTGCATCATCAATGATGTGTGTCATGGCTGATTCCGTACTGTGGTTTGTACGAAAGCCGGATTGGTGTTTGTTTAGAAGGTTTAAGTGATTGATATGTTTTGTCAGTTGGTGATGAACACATTTTTTCGGAAGATTGGCCAGGGTGGGGATATTGGAGATAGGGCGGTAGTTGTTTAGGTCCGTGGGGGGAGCTGTGGGTCTCTTAAGGTTAGGAGACACCTGCCCTACCTTTAGGGAGTCAGGAGTGCAACCTTGTTGAAGTGAACTGTTGATGATCTTGGTCCAGAGGGGTAGTAGCATAGGGGTAAGATCTTTAACCGCATTTGCGAGGAGAGGGTCAGTGAGGTGATTGGAAGGCTTCAGGGCATTGAGAAATTTGCCTGTAGCTTCTTCTGAATAGGTGTAAAAGTATGACCATGTCGCGTCGTTTTTTAAGGTAAACTTTGATGGGATTTGTTGAGAAGCGATTGGGGGTAGAGGGGAGGTTTTGGTGAGCGGGCAAAAGTGAGAGTTTATGTCCTTGAGGAGATCTTTATTGAGGTTCTCAGTCTTTATGTTAAAGTAGTTAGAAAAGTGCTCACATAGTTTTTGTGACCATTGGGATTGGTCCTTAGATTGTGGAAACTTGGCGGCCTTCTCATCCACTTCAAACTTGTTCTCTACTGATGAGGGAAACTATCCCGAAACCCGAGCCATGTCTCGGGTGTAGAGATTTTGGGAACAACGAGTACCTACTCGCACCAACTTTGGTGAACCACTCATGAACTTGATTTCTATTCTTCGAACTACACGCACTTCAAATACCAGAGTGCTTAGGGGCGATCTAGAGGAGGGGCTAGCGGAGTGCGATCCATTGCAGTATTCTGCTGACGAGCTTCTGGAGACGCCCTGCGAGCCGGAGAGGCATCGATGCCTGTGACGGAAACTTGGCGGCCTTCTCATCCACCCCAAACTCGTTCTCTACTGATGAGGGAAACTATCCCGAAACCCGAGCCATGTCTCGGGTCTAGAGATTTTGGGAACAACGAGTACCTACTCGCACCAACTTTGGTGAACCACTCATGAACTTGATTTCTATTCTTCGAACTACACGCACTTCAAATACCAGAGTGCTTAGGGGCGATCCGGAGGAGGGGCTAGCGGAGTGCGATCCATTGCAGTATTCTACTTAACGCTCCCATGAGCACCAAGCTGACGAGCTTCTGGAGACGCCCTGCGAGCCGAAGAGGCATCGAGGCCTGTGACGGAAACTTGGCGGCCTTCTCATCCACCCCAAACTTGTTCTCTACTGATGAGGGAAACTATCCCGAAACCCGAGCCATGTCTCGGGTCTAGAGATTTTGGGAACAACGAGTACCTACTCGCACCAACTTTGGTGAACCACTCATGAACTTGATTTCTATTCTTCGAACTACACGCACTTCAAATACCAGAGTGCTTAGGGGCGATCCGGAGGAGGGGCTAGCGGAGTGCGATCCATTGCAGTATTCTACTTAACGCTCCCATGAGCACCAAGCTGACGAGCTTCTGGAGACGCCCTGCAAGCCGGAGAGGCATCGAGGCCTGTGACGGAAACTTGGCGGCCTTCTCATCCACCCCAAACTTGTTCTCTACTGATGAGGGAAACTATCCCGAAACCTGAGCCATGTCTCGGGTCTAGAGATTTTGGGAACAACGAGTACCTACTCGCACGAACTTTGGTGAACCACTCATGAACTTGATTTCTATTCTTCGAACTACACCCACTTCAAATACCAGAGTGCTTAGGGGCGATACGGAGGAGGGCCTAGCGGAGTGCGATCCATTGCAGTATTCTACTTAACGCTCCCATGATCACCAAGCTGACGAGCTTCTGGAGAAGCCCTGCGAGCCGGAGAGGCATCGAGGCCTGTGACGGAAACTTGGCGGCCTTCTCATCCACCCCAAACTTGTTCTCTACTGATGAGGGAAACTATCTCGAAACCCGAGCCATGTCTCGGGTCTAGACATTTTGGGAACAACGAGTACCTACTCGCACCAACTTTGGTGAACCACTCATGAACTTGATTTCTATTCTTCAAACTACACGCACTTCAAATACCAGAGTGTTTAGGGGCGATCCGGAGGAGGGGCTAGCGGAGTGCGATCCATTGCAGTTTTCTACTTAACGCTCCCATGAGCACCAAGCTGACGAGCTTCTGGAGACGCCCTGCGAGCCGGAGAGGCATCGAGGCCTGTGACGGAAACTTGGCGGCCTTCTCATCCACCCCAAACTTGTTCTCTGCTGATGAGGGAAACTATCCCGAAACCCGAGCAATGTCTCGGGTCTAGAGATTTTGGGAACAACGAGTACCTACTCGCGCCAACTTTGGTGAACCACTCATGAACTTGATTTCTATTCATCGAACTACACGCACTTCAAATACCAGAGTGCTTAGGGGCGATCCGGAGGAGGGGCTAGCGGAGTGCGATCCATTGCAGTATTCTACTTAACGCTCCCATGAGGACCAAGCTGATGAGCTTCTGGAGACGCCCTGCGAGCCGGAGAGGCATCGAGGCCTGTGACGGAAACTTGGCGGCCTTCTCATCCACCCCAAACTTGTTCTCTACTGATAAGGGAAACTATCCCGAAACCCGAGCCATGTCTCGGGTCTAGAGATTTTGGGAACAACGAGTACCTACTCGCACCAACTTTGGTGAACCACTCATGAACTTGAATTCTATTCTTCGAACTACACGCACTTCAAATACCAGAGTGCTTAGGGGCGATCCGGAGGAGGGGCTAGCGGAGTGCGATCCATTGCAGTATTCTACTTAACGCTCCCATGAGCACCAAGCTGACGAGCTTCTGGAGACGCCCTGCGAGCCGGAGAGGCATCGAGGCCTGTGACGGAAACTTGGCGGCCTTCTCATCCACCCCAAACTTGTTCTCTACTGATGAGTGTAGGAAATGGGACCCCCGGCCGGCCAGGGCTTGCGCCACAGCCAGTCAGAGACCGCCACTCCTATGAAAAGTCGACCCCTGCTCGCCCTCTAGGTAACGCGGCGCGGGCAGCCAGGCCTATCTCGGAGGACATGTGAAGCATTTGCGCACGCACCCACCAACAACAACATCCCGGGCCTCCCACAAAAGGAACTCCACACCAAGTATATATGAGAATAGTCTTTGTATTAAGTATGACACAGGTAAACACACATTGTACAAGGTGCCAGGGGCACGGGCAGGGGCTACAGGGGAGAAGGTACAGTGCAGGGCCCAGGGACCACTGCCAGGAATCACATACAGGGGACATCTGGCATTTCAGGGGGGAAAGGACAAAAGTACATTAGCCTGCAGGGGTACCTGTAGGAAAGACACATAGAATAAATCTCAAGGAGCACAATTGACATTTAGCTAGTCCTCTCAACAGGCCAACCGACCTTCGGGGGCTGGGACGCCCATAGTCTCAATGTCAGGGGTGGGGGGGGACTGCAGGTACCCACCGATAAACCTAAACGTGGCAGCGGCCCACGAAGTGCTGGGCAGCTGTAGATGCTGGGGGCATCACGTTGGAGCCTTGCAGGCTCGGCAGGACAAGGGACAATGGTGGAGCCTCTCGGGCTCGAGGAACGAAGGGGCCAGAGGTGGAGCCTCGCAGGCTCGAGGTACGAAGGGGCCAGAGGTGGAGCCTCGCAGGCTCGAGGTACGAAGGGGCCAGAGGTGGAGCCTCGCAGGCTCGAGGTACGAAGGGGCCAGAGGTGGAGCCTCTCGGGCTCGAGGAACGAAGGGGCCAGAGGTGGAGCCTCGCCGGGCTCCGGAAAATGAAGGGCCAAAGGTGGAGCCTCGCAGGCTCGAGAGGTGAGGGGGCCCAAGGTAGAGCCTCGCCGGGCTCTGGAAAATGAAGGGCCAAAGGTGGAGCCTCGCAGGCTCGAGAGATGAGGGGGCCCAAGGTAGAGCCTCGCTGGGCTCTGGAAAATGAAGGGTCAAAGGTGGAGCATCGGGGGAGTCCTTCCCGGACTCGGGGACAAAAGGGGGGGGAGCCTCGCGGACCCACAGCACTCCCCAGGGCAGAGGAGCATCCCGTAGCCCGCCCGCACTCACCAGTTGTTAGAGGTGGCGGCTCCACGGGGCCTCAGCTCCTCGGCGTGGCGATGGCGGCGCTCCCTCCTCCGGGAGAACCATAGACTGCCGGGTGCGCCTGGGGAAGCCCTCCAAGGTCGGGCCAATCCCTGCGCGGCCCCGCAATGACGCGGAAGGAGTCCCGGCGGCCAGGACCAATGGCGGGGTGGCAATGCTTTCTCCAGGGCCGCCAATGGCAGCGCGGCCCTGGATAGGGAGGCGGGCACAGCGCCTCCACAGCCGACTCCGGGCTGCAGCGGTGAACTCGGGGAGGTAGCGAGGAGTAGGCTCCCTCGTAAATATGCCACGCAAGGGGGTAGGCGAGGTAGGCACTCGCTGGGCGTCTGGCAACTCCGTGGAGCAGGGCAAATGCCGGGTGGCACCGGCTCGATGAATCCAGCGCTCCCAAGCGCTAGGGTATAGATGCTGCGCCCCCAGCGCTAGGGATCAGAAGAAAAGCGCTCCCCAAAGGCCAGATGAAGGTAGCAAAGTTCATGGGGAGTCTAGGACCTCAGGTGGAGCGTAGCCGCTCCTAGAAGGGGAAAACCCATCAGGAGTCCAGGAGTCGGGCAGGGCCCAGGGAGGCAAGCCACCCCTGAGCCCAAGCAGCAGCAGCTCCTGGTAGATTCAAGTGGAGAACAAGAACAAGTCCAGAGTGTCACAGCACCCTTTTTATACACACATTCTTGGTCTGAAGGGGCAGGCAGGGGGAGAACCAGCTGGAACTGGTTATGGGGGGATTCTTTACACTGGCCAGGCTAGGAACATCAGCCGCACCCCAGGGGGTGGAGCCAGCATTGTCTGGGGAAAACCCAGCCTCATTCATGACACTCAAACCAGACAGTCAATCCACAAGCAGACCCAGGCTCACTCCTCCCCTCACATCAGTATGCTAAACACTCCATTCACCACCGGGGCAGACCCTCCCAGATCCTGGGAGCCAGGCTCACCAGCCAGCCCCGGCCAATCATACGCCAGGCACATATTCCACAAATATGCCAACTTCCAAAAGGGGGACTTCTACACTAGACACACTCATACCTCATATACCGTTGCGCAGCATTCAATCTCACGAGTTCATACATACCAGACTTGACCCTGCACACCCTACGCACCGGGAACTACAGAGGACTCATCCATTCCCCATGTATTCCTATGGAAGGGTAGGTCGCTCTCTCCTCACACTCACTCAGAGGGGGAATCACCATCCCCAGGTTACATATACCATAAAAACTTCAGGGGCGGACCTGCCAGATGGGCCACGTCCAACACATGCCCCTCCCAGCCCAAACGCAGGGTAGACCAATCACTACCGTGATGGACTTCCCTGTTGCAGGGCGATAGAACATGGACGTGGCTCGCGCTACCGAGCCATCCTCCAGTTCGACGCCTACCTGGGCCGATAGACACACACAGGCTAAGAATTAAGAAAAATAAAAAAAAATATATAAAAAAAATAATAAAGACATAGGTCCAACCAGGCTACCCCCCTGGCACGCCTTAGTTGTCCGTGACTAGGACCAGGCCCTAGGCCACCCAGATACCACTGGTCCCTGCGAATCCGAAGTGGGGGGTGGTAACCCCGGGCCCACAATAGCCCTTCTCCACTCCCTTTCTCAGGGTAGCCACGACTACCACTGTTCCTTCCACCTAGGGTCCACACCCTCAGGCTTGCCAGAGGTCACGGGCAAGAATGCCCCACCCTACCTCTACTTCTGAGGTTCCGCGTTCTCCCAGGAGAAACACCCTCAGAACACACTTTCCTAACAGTCTTGGAACTTCCTCCCTCCACTGGTCTTCCACCTGGGAACTAAGCGTATTAGCTCTCCCCAAGGCAAGCCGCGGCCGCGCCAGCAGGTCTTCCTTGTCTGGGATACAACTAACATGAATTCAACAAAACGAGCCGTGGCAGTACTAGCCGGTCTCAAGGTTCAGCTCTCCCCAAGGCAAGCCGCGGCCGAGCCAGCAGGTCTTCCTTGTCCGGGATACAACTACCATAACTTTAACAAGACGAGCTGCAGCGGTGCCAGCCGGTCTCAAGGTTCAGCTCTCCCCAAGGCAAGCCGCGGCCGAGCCAGCAGGTCTTCCTTGTCCGGGATACAACTACCATAACTTTAACAAAAAACTAGCTGTAGCAGCGCCAGCCGGTCTCAAGGTTCAGCTCTCCCCAAGGCAAGCCGCGGCCGAGCCAGCAAGTCTTCCTTGTCCGGGATACAACTTAACATAAATTCAGCCAGGGCGACACCTGACGCCTAAACCACATTCAGCGGGGTACGGAACGCATGATGCATCACACACAATTAGCAGGGCAAAAAGGGGGGGGGGACACCTGATGCATCAAACACATTCAGCGGTGCACGGAACACATGATGCTTCCAACACATTCATCGGGATAAGGAAGGACAAGATTAACGTTGATTCAGCAAGCTCCCCATCCCAGAGAACTTATACTCCATTACTCAGCATACCTCAACATTCATGCACATACCGTTCCCTAGACTGGTAGGACAGTTTTCCACCGCCCCTGATTCCTCAACCTGACCCTCGGGGCACAGGTACCATTACTCTAGGGCAGGGACAAGGACCATACATATTTGAACACAATTTTGCAACCACCACTGGATCCCACCCTTCTGGTGAATCCAGAAAACCATATTACACTAGGGAGATGATTTACCCTCCCAAGCTAGGGACACCTAACTCTCAGTATACATGTACATTTTTTTTTCTACAGAACAGATATTTAAGTAACCCTTAAAACTTTCCACAGGACGGGTATTTCTAATAACCTTTAACATTTTTCACAGACATTTTTAGAAACCTGACCTGACCCTATGTGGCACAGGTACCATTATTCCAAGGAAGGGACAGGGACCATATACATTGAACATAATTATGCTGCCACCACTGGATCCCACCCTTCCGGTGAGTCCAGAAAACACATTGTACTAGGGAGTTGATCTACCCTCCCTAGCTAGGGCCATCTAACCAGAACACATCTTTCATAGGACGGACATTTTACGTAAACTCTTAAAACAATAATCTCTTTTCTTTGCGACCATTTACAATACAGAGTTTTGTAGGGAGGCCAGTTATCATTGTGGTACTGCGCAAACACAAGTCCGGATCCCACCGCTAGCCACCAGTGTAGGAAATGGGACCCCCGGCCGGCCAGGGCTTGCGCCACAGCCAGTCAGAGACCGCCACTCCTATGAAAAGTCGACCCCTGCTCGCCCTCTAGGTAACGCGGCGCGGGCAGCCAGGCCTATCTCGGAGGACATGTGAAGCATTTGCGCACGCACCCACCAACAACAACATCCCGGGCCTCCCACAAAAGGAACTCCACACCAAGTATATATGAGAATAGTCTTTGTATTAAGTATGACACAGGTAAACACACATTGTACAAGGTGCCAGGGGCACGGGCAGGGGCTACAGGGGAGAAGGTACAGTGCAGGGCCCAGGGACCACTGCCAGGAATCACATACAGGGGACATCTGGCATTTCAGAGGGGAAAGGACAAAAGTACATTAGCCTGCAGGGGTACCTGTAGGAAAGACACATAGAATAAATCTCAAGGAGCACAATTGACATTTAGCTAGTCCTCTCAACAGGCCAACCGACCTTCGGGGGCTGGGACGCCCATAGTCTCAATGTCAGGGGTGGGGGGGGACTGCAGGTACCCACCGATAAACCTAAACGTGGCAGCGGCCCACGAAGTGCTGGGCAGCTGTAGATGCTGGGGGCATCACGTTGGAGCCTTGCAGGCTCGGCAGGACAAGGGACAATGGTGGAGCCTCTCGGGCTCGAGGAACGAAGGGGCCAGAGGTGGAGCCTCGCAGGCTCGAGGTACGAAGGGGCCAGAGGTGGAGCCTCGCAGGCTCGAGGTACGAAGGGGCCAGAGGTGGAGCCTCGCAGGCTCGAGGTACGAAGGGGCCAGAGGTGGAGCCTCTCGGGCTCGAGGAACGAAGGGGCCAGAGGTGGAGCCTCGCCGGGCTCCGGAAAATGAAGGGCCAAAGGTGGAGCCTCGCAGGCTCGAGAGGTGAGGGGGCCCAAGGTAGAGCCTCGCCGGGCTCTGGAAAATGAAGGGCCAAAGGTGGAGCCTCGCAGGCTCGAGAGATGAGGGGGCCCAAGGTAGAGCCTCGCCGGGCTCTGGAAAATGAAGGGTCAAAGGTGGAGCATCGGGGGAGTCCTTCCCGGACTCGGGGACAAAAGGGGGGGGAGCCTCGCGGACCCACAGCACTCCCCAGGGCAGAGGAGCGTCCCGTAGCCCGCCCGCACTCACCAGTTGTTAGAGGCGGCGGCTCCACGGGGCCTCAGCTCCTCGGCGTGGCGATGGCGGCGCTCCCTCCTCCGGGAGAACCATAGACTGCCGGGTGCGCCTGGGGAAGCCCTCCAAGGTCGGGCCAATCCCTGCGCGGCCCCGCAATGACGCGGAAGGAGTCCCGGCGGCCAGGACCAATGGCGGGGTGGCAATGCTTTCTCCGGGGCCGCCAATGGCAGCGCGGCCCTGGATAGGGAGGCGGGCACAGCGCCTCCACAGCCGACTCCGGGCTGCAGCGGTGAACTCGGGGAGGTAGCGAGGAGTAGGCTCCCTCGTAAATATGCCACGCAAGGGGGTAGGCGAGGTAGGCACTCGCTGGGCGTCTGGCAACTCCGTGGAGCAGGGCAAATGCCGGGTGGCACCGGCTCGATGAATCCAGCGCTCCCAAGCGCTAGGGTATAGATGCTGCGCCCCCAGCGCTAGGGATCAGAAGAAAAGCGCTCCCCAAAGGCCAGATGAAGGTAGCAAAGTTCATGGGGAGTCTAGGACCTCAGGTGGAGCGTAGCCGCTCCTAGAAGGGGAAAACCCATCAGGAGTCCAGGAGTCGGGCAGGGCCCAGGGAGGCAAGCCACCCCTGAGCCCAAGCAGCAGCAGCTCCTGGTAGATTCAAGTGGAGAACAAGAACAAGTCCAGAGTGTCACAGCACCCTTTTTATACACACATTCTTGGTCTGAAGGGGCAGGCAGGGGGAGAACCAGCTGGAACTGGTTATGGGGGGATTCTTTACACTGGCCAGGCTAGGAACATCAGCCGCACCCCAGGGGGTGGAGCCAGCATTGTCTGGGGAAAACCCAGCCTCATTCATGACACTCAAACCAGACAGTCAATCCACAAGCAGACCCAGGCTCACTCCTCCCCTCACATCAGTATGCTAAACACTCCATTCACCACCGGGGCAGACCCTCCCAGATCCTGGGAGCCAGGCTCACCAGCCAGCCCCGGCCAATCATACGCCAGGCACATATTCCACAAATATGCCAACTTCCAAAAGGGGGACTTCTACACTAGACACACTCATACCTCATATACCGTTGCGCAGCATTTAATCTCACGAGTTCATACATACCAGACTTGACCCTGCACACCCTACGCACCGGGAACTACAGAGGACTCATCCATTCCCCATGTATTCCTATGGAAGGGTAGGTCGCTCTCTCCTCACACTCACTCAGAGGGGGAATCACCATCCCCAGGTTACATATACCATAAAAACTTCAGGGGCGGACCTGCCAGATGGGCCACGTCCAACAATGAGGGAAACTATCCCGAAACCCGAGCCATGTCTCGGGTCTAGAGATTTTGGGAATAACGAGTACCTACTCGCACCAACTTTGGTGAACCACTCATGAACTTGATTTCTATTCTTCGAACTACACGCACTTCAAATACCAGAGTGCTTAGGGGCGATCCGGAGGAGGGGCTAGCGGAGTGCGATCCATTGCAGTATTCTACTTAACGCTCCCATGAGCACCAAGCTGATGAGCTTCTGGAGACGCCCTGCGAGCCGGAGAGGCATCGAGGCCTGTGACGGAAACTTGGCGGCCTTCTCATCCACTCCAAACTTGTTCTCTACTGATGAGGGAAACTATCCCGAAACCCGAGCCATGTCTCGGGTCTAGAGATTTTGGGAACAACGAGTACCTACTCGCACCAACTTTGGTGAACCACTCATGAACTTGATTTCTATTCTTCGAACTACACGCACTTCAAATACCAGAGTGTTTAGGGGCGATCCGGAGGAGGGGCTAGCGGAGTGCGATCCATTGCAGTATTTTACTTAACGCTCCCATGAGCACCAAGCTGACGAGCTTCTGGAGACGCCCTGCGAGCCGGAGAGGCATCGAGGCCTGTGACGGAAACTTGGCGGCCTTCTCATCCACCCCAAACTTGTTCTCTGCTGATGAGGGAAACTATCCCGAAACCCGAGCCATGTCTCGGGTCTAGAGATTTTGGGAACAACGAGTACCTACTCGCACCAACTTTGGTGAACCACTCATGAACTTGATTTCTATTCTTTGAACTACACGCACTTCAAATACCAGAGTGCTTAGGGGCGATCCGGAGGAGGGCCTAGCGGAGTGCGATACATTGCAGTATTCTACTTAACGCTCCCATGATCACCAAGCTGACGAGCTTCTGGAGAAGCCCTGCGAGCCGTAGAGGCATCGAGGCCTGTGACGGAAACTTGGCGGCCTTCTCATCCACCCCAAACTTGTTCTCTACTGATGAGGGAAACTGTCCCGAAACCCGAGCCATGTCTCGGGTCTAGAGATTTTGGGAACAACGAGTACCTACTCGCACCAACTTTGGTGAACCACTCATGAACTTGATTTCTATTCTTCGAACTACACGCACTTCAAATACCAGAGTGCTTAGGGGCGATCCAGAGGAGGGGCTAGCGGAGTGCGATCCATTGCAGTATTCTGCTGACGAGCTTCTGGAGACGCCCTGCGAGCCGGAGAGGCATCGATGCCTGTGACGGAAACTTGGCGGCCTTCTCATCCACCCCAAACTCGTTCTCTACTGATGAGGGAAACTATCCCGAAACCCGAGCCATGTCTCGGGTCTAGAGATTTTGGGAACAACGAGTACCTACTCGCACCAACTTTGGTGAACCACTCATGAACTTGATTTCTATTCTTCGAACTACACGCACTTCAAATACCAGAGTGCTTAGGGGCGATCCGGAGGAGGGGCTAGCGGAGTGCGATCCATTGCAGTATTCTACTTAACGCTCCCATGAGCACCAAGCTGACGAGCTTCTGGAGACGCCCTGCGAGCCGAAGAGGCATCGAGGCCTGTGACGGAAACTTGGCGGCCTTCTCATCCACCCCAAACTTGTTCTCTACTGATGAGGGAAACTATCCGGAAACCCGAGCCATGTCTCGGGTCTAGAGATTTGATTTTGGGAACAACGAGTACCTACTCGCACCAACTTTGGTGAACCACTCATGAACTTGATTTCTATTCTTCCAACTACACGCACTTCAAATACCAGAGTGCTTAGGGGCAATCCAGAGGAGGGGCTAGCGGAGTGCGATCCATTGCAGTATTCTACTTAACGCTCCCATGATCACCAAGCTGCCGAGCTTCTGGAGACGCCCTGCGAGCCGGAGAGGCATCGAGGCCTGTGACGGAAACTTGGCGGCCTTCTCATCCCCCCCAAACTTGCTCTCTACTGATGAGGGAAACTATCCCGAAACCCGAGCCATGTCTCGGGTCTAGAGATTTTGGGAACAACGAGTACCTACTCGCACCAACTTTGGTGAACAACTCATAACCTTGATTTCTATTCTTCGAACTACACGCACTTCAAATACCAGAGTGCTTAGGGGCGATCCGGAGGAGGGGCTAGCGGAGTGCGATCCATTGCAGTATTCTACTTAACGCTCCCATGAGCACCAAGCTGACTAGCTTCTGGAGACGCCCTGCAAGCCGGAGAGGCATCGAGGCCTGTGACGGAAACTTGGCGGCCTTCTCATCCACCCCAAACTTGTTCTCTACTGATGAGGGAAACTATCCCGAAACCCGAGCCATGTCTCGGGTCTAGAGATTTTGGGAACAACGAGTACCTACTCGCACCAACTTTGGTGAACCACTCATGAACTTGATTTCTATTCTTCGAACTACAGGCACTTCAAACACCAGAGTGCTTAGGGGCGATCCGGAGGAGGGGCTAGCGGAGTGCGATCCATTGCAGTATTCTACTTAACGCTCCCATGAGCACCAAGCTGACGAGCTTCTGGAGACGCCCTGCGAGCCGGAGAGGCATCGAGGCCTGTGACGGAAACTTGGCGGCCTTCTCATCCACCCCAAACTTGTTCTCTACTGATGAGGGAAACTATCCCGAAACCCGAGCAATGTCTCGGGTCTAGAGATTTTGGGAATAACGCGTACCTACTCGCACCAACTTTGGTGAACCACTCATGAACTTGATTTCTATTCTTCGAACTACACGCACTTCAAATACCAGAGTGCTTAGGGGCGATCCGGAGGAGGGGCTAGCGGAGTGCGATCCATTGCAGTATTTTACTTAACGCTTCCATGAGCACCAAGCTGACGAGCTTCTGGAGACGCCCTGCAAGCCGGAGAGGCATCGAGGCCTGTGACGGAAACTTGGCGGCCTTCTCATCCACCCCAAACTTGTTCTCTACTGATGAGGGAACTATCCCGAAACCCGAGCCATGTCTCGGGTCTAGAGATTTTGGGAACAACGATTACCTACTCGCACCAACTTTGGTGAACCACTCATGAACTTGATTTCTATTCTTCGAACTACACGCACTTCAAATACCAGAGTGCTTAGGGGCGATCCGGAGGAGGGGCTAGCGGAGTGCGATCCATTGCAGTATTCTACTTAACGCTCCCATGATCACCAAGCTGACGAGCTTCTGGAGAAGCCCTGCGAGCCGTAGAGGCATCGAGGCCTGTGACGGAAACTTGGCGGCCTTCTCATCCACCCCAAACTTGTTCTCTACTGATGAGGGAAACTATCCCGAAACCCGAGCCATGTCTCGGGTCTAGAGATTTTGGGAACAACGAGTACCTACTCGCACCAACTTTGGTGAACCACTCATGAACTTGATTTCTATTCTTCGAACTACACGCACTTCAAATACCAGAGTGCTTAGGGGCGATCCAGAGGAGGGGCTAGCGGAGTGCGATCCATTGCAGTATTCTGCTGACGAGCTTCTGGAGACGCCCTGCGAGCCGGAGAGGCATTGATGCCTGTGACGGAAACTTGGCGGCCTTCTCATCCACCCCAAACTCGTTCTCTACTGATGAGGGAAACTATCCCGAAACCCGAGCCATGTCTCGGGTCTAGAGATTTTGGGAACAACGAGTACCTACTCGCACCAACTTTGGTGAACCACTCATGAACTTGATTTCTATTCTTCGAACTACACGCACTTCAAATACCAGAGTGCTTAGGGGCGATCCGGAGGAGGGGCTAGCGGAGTGCGATCCATTGCAGTATTCTACTTAACGCTCCCATGAGCACCAAGCTGACGAGCTTCTGGAGACGCCCTGCGAGCCGAAGAGGCATCGAGGCCTGTGACGGAAACTTGGCGGCCTTCTCATCCACCCCAAACTTGTTCTCTACTGATGAGGGAAACTATCCCGAAACCCGAGCCATGTCTCGGGTCTAGAGATTTTGGGAACAACGAGTACCTACTCGCACCAACTTTGGTGAACCACTCATGAACTTGATTTCTATTCTTCGAACTACACGCACTTCAAATACCAGAGTGCTTAGGGGCAATCCAGAGGAGGGGCTAGCGGAGTGCGATCCATTGCAGTATTCTACTTAACGCTCCATTGATCACCAAGCTGCCGAGCTTCTGGAGACGCCCTGCGAGCCGGAGAGGCATCGAGGCCTGTGACGGAAACTTGGCGGCCTTCTCATCCACCCCAAACTTGTTCTCTACTGATGAGGGAAACTATCCCGAAACCCGAGCCATGTCTCGGGTCTAGAGATTTTGGGAACAACGAGTACCTACTCGCACCAACTTTGGTGAACCACTCATGAACTTGATTTCTATTCTTCGAACTACACGCACTTCAAATACCAGAGTGCTTAGGGGCGATCCGGAGGAGGGGCTAGCGGAGTGCGATCCATTGCAGTATTCTACTTAACGCTCCCATGAGGACCAAGCTGATGAGCTTCTGGAGACGCCCTGCGAGCCGGAGAGGCATCGAGGCCTGTGACGGAAACTTGGCGGCCTTCTCATCCACCCCAAACTTGTTCTCTACTGATAAGGGAAACTATCCCGAAACACAAGCCATGTCTCGGGTCTACAGATTTTGGGAACAACGAGTACCTACTCGCACCAACTTTGGTGAACCACTCATGAACTTGATTTCTATTCTTCGAACTACACGCACTTCAAATACCAGAGTGCTTAGGGGCGATCCGGAGGAGGGGCTAGCGGAGTGCGATCCATTGCAGTATTCTACTTAACGCTCCCATGAGGACCAAGCTGATGAGCTTCTGGAGACGCCCTGCGAGCCGGAGAGGCATCGAGGCCTGTGACGGAAACTTGGCGGCCTTCTCATCCACCCCAAACTTGTTCTCTACTGATAAGGGAAACTATCCCGAAACCCGAGCCATGTCTCGGGTCTAGAGATTTTGGGAACAACGAGTACCTACTCGCACCAACTTTGGTGAACCACTCATGAACTTGAATTCTATTCTTCGAACTACACGCACTTCAAATACCAGAGTGCTTAGGGGCGATCCGGAGGAGGGGCTAGCGGAGTGCGATCCATTGCAGTATTCTACTTAACGCTCCCATGAGCACCAAGCTGACGAGCTTCTGGAGACGCCCTGCGAGCCGGAGAGGCATCGAGGCCTGTGACGGAAACTTGGCGGCCTTCTCATCCACCCCAAACTTGTTCTCTACTGATGAGGGAAACTATCCCGAAACCCGAGCCATGTCTCGGGTCTAGAGATTTTGGGAATAACGAGTACCTACTCGCACCAACTTTGGTGAACCACTCATGAACTTGATTTCTATTCTTCGAACTACACGCACTTCAAATACCAGAGTGCTTAGGGGCGATCCGGAGGAGGGGCTAGCGGAGTGCGATCCATTGCAGTATTCTACTTAACGCTCCCATGAGCACCAAGCTGATGAGCTTCTGGAGACGCCCTGCGAGCCGGAGAGGCATCGAGGCCTGTGACGGAAACTTGGCGGCCTTCTCATCCACCCCAAACTTGTTCTCTACTGATGAGGGAAACTATCCCGAAACCCGAGCCATGTCACGGGTCTAGAAATTTTGGGAACAACGAGTACCTACTCGCACCAACTTTGGTGAACCACTCATGAACTTGATTTCTATTCTTCGAACTACACGCACTTCAAATACCAGAGTGCTTAGGGGCGATCCGGAGGAGGGGCTAGCGGAGTGCGATCCATTGCAGTATTTTACTTAACGCTCCCATGAGCACCAAGCTGACGAGCTTCTGGAGACGCCCTGCGAGCCGGAGAGGCATCGAGGCCTGTGACGGAAACTTGGCGGCCTTCTCATCCACCCCAAACTTGTTCCCTACTGATGAGGGAAACTATCCCGAAACCCGAGCCATGTCTCGGGTCTAGAGATTTTGGGAACAACGAGTACCTACTCGCACCAACTTTGGTGAACCACTCATGAACTTGATTTCTATTCTTCGAACTACACGCACTTCAAATACCAGAGTGCTTAGGGGCGATCCGGAGGAGGGCCTAGCGGAGTGCGATCCATTGCAGTATTCTACTTAACGCTCCCATGATCACCAAGCTGACGAGCTTCTGGAGAAGCCCTGTGAGCCGTAGAGGCATCGAGGCCTGTGACGGAAACTTGGCGGCCTTCTCATCCACCCCAAACTTGTTCTCTACTGATGAGGGAAACTATCCCGAAACCCGAGCCATGTCTCGGGTCTAGAGATTTTGGGAACAACGAGTACCTACTCGCACCAACTTTGGTGAACCACTCATGAACTTGATTTCTATTCTTCGAACTACACGCACTTCAAATACCAGAGTGCTTAGGGGCGATCCAGAGGAGGGGCTAGCGGAGTGCGATCCATTGCAGTATTCTGCTGACGAGCTTCTGGAGACGCCCTGCGAGCCGGAGAGGCATCGATGCCTGTGACGGAAACTTGGCGGCCTTCTCATCCACCCCAAACTCGTTCTCTACTGATGAGGGAAACTATCCCGAAACCCGAGCCATGTCTCGGGTCTAGAGATTTTGGGAACAACGAGTACCTACTCGCACCAACTTTGGTGAACCACTCATGAACTTGATTTCTATTCTTCGAACTACACGCACTTCAAATACCAGAGTGCTTAGGGGCGATCCGGAGGAGGGGCTAGCGGAGTGCGATCCATTGCAGTATTCTACTTAACGCTCCCATGAGCACCAAGCTGACGAGCTTCTGGAGACGCCCTGCGAGCCGAAGAGGCATCGAGGCCTGTGACGGAAACTTGGCGGCCTTCTCATCCACCCCAAACTTGTTCTCTACTGATGAGGGAAACTATCCGGAAACCCGAGCCATGTCTCGGGTCTAGAGATTTTGGGAACAACGAGTACCTACTCGCACCAACTTTGGTGAACCACTCATGAACTTGATTTCTATTCTTCCAACTACACGCACTTCAAATACCAGAGTGCTTAGGGGCAATCCAGAGGAGGGGCTAGCGGAGTGCGATCCATTGCAGTATTCTACTTAACGCTCCCATGATCACCAAGCTGCCGAGCTTCTGGAGACGCCCTGCGAGCCGGAGAGGCATCGAGGCCTGTGACGGAAACTTGGCGGCCTTCTCATCCCCCCCAAACTTGTTCTCTACTGATGAGGGAAACTATCCCGAAACCCGAGCCATGTCTCGGGTCTAGAGATTATGGGAACAACGAGTACCTACTCGCACCAACTTTAGTGAACAACTCATGAACTTGATTTCTATTCTTCGAACTACACGCACTTCAAATACCAGAGTGCTTAGGGGCGATCCGGAGGAGGGGCTAGCGGAGTGCGATCCATTGCAGTATTCTACTTAACGCTCCCATGAGCACCAAGCTGACTAGCTTCTGGAGACGCCCTGCAAGCCAGAGAGGCATCGAGGCCTGTGACGGAAACTTGGCGGCCTTCTCATCCACCCCAAACTTGTTCTCTACTGATGAGGGAAACTATCCCGAAACCCGAGCCATGTCTCGGGTCTAGAGATTTTGGGAACAACGAGTACCTACTCGCACCAACTTTGGTGAACCACTCATGAACTTGATTTCTATTCTTCGAACTACACGCACTTCAAACACCAGAGTGCTTAGGGGCGATCCGGAGGAGGGGCTAGCGGAGTGCGATCCATTGCAGTATTCTACTTAACGCTCCCATGAGCACCAAGCTGACGAGCTTCTGGAGACGCCCTGCGAGCCGGAGAGGCATCGAGGCCTGTGACGGAAACTTGGCGGCCTTCTCATCCACCCCAAACTTGTTCTCTACTGATGAGGGAAACTATCCCGAAACCCGAGCAATGTCTCGGGTCTAGAGATTTTGGGAATAACGCGTACCTACTCGCACCAACTTTGGTGAACCACTCATGAACTTGATTTCTATTCTTCGAACTACACGCACTTCAAATACCAGAGTGCTTAGGGGCGATCCGGAGGAGGGGCTAGCGGAGTGCGATCCATTGCAGTATTTTACTTAACGCTTCCATGAGCACCAAGCTGACGAGCTTCTGGAGACGCCCTGCGAGCCGGAGAGGCATTGAGGCCTGTGACGGAAACTTGGCGGCCTTCTCATCCACCCCAAACTTGTTCTCTACTGATGAGGGAAACTATCCCGAAACCCGAGCCATGTCTCGGGTCTAGAGATTTTGGGAACAACGAGTACCTACTCGCACCAACTTTGGTGAACCACTCATGAACTTGATTTCTATTCTTCGAACTACACGCACTTCAAATACCAGAGTGCTTAGGGGCGATCCGGAGGAGGGGCTAGCGGAGTGCGATCCATTGCAGTATTCTACTTAACGCTCCCATGAGCACCAAGCTGACTAGCTTCTGGAGACGCCCTGCAAGCCAGAGAGGCATCGAGGCCTGTGACGGAAACTTGGCGGCCTTCTCATCCACCCCAAACTTGTTCTCTACTGATGAGGGAAACTATCCCGAAACCCGAGCCATGTCTCGGGTCTAGAGATTTTGGGAACAACGAGTACCTACTCGCACCAACTTTGGTGAACCACTCATGAACTTGATTTCTATTCTTCGAACTACACGCACTTCAAACACCAGAGTGCTTAGGGGCGATCCGGAGGAGGGGCTAGCGGAGTGCAATCCATTGCAGTATTCTACTTAACGCTCCCATGAGCACCAAGCTGACGAGCTTCTGGAGACGCCCTGCGAGCCGGAGAGGCATCGAGGCCTGTGACGGAAACTTGGCGGCCTTCTCATCCACCCCAAACTTGTTCTCTACTGATGAGGGAAACTATCCCGAAACCCGAGCAATGTCTCGGGTCTAGAGATTTTGGGAATAACGCGTACCTACTCGCACCAACTTTGGTGAACCACTCATGAACTTGATTTCTATTCTTCGAACTACACGCACTTCAAATACCAGAGTGCTTAGGGGCGATCCGGAGTAGGGGCTAGCGGAGTGCGATCCATTGCAGTATTTTACTTAACGCTTCCATGAGCACCAAGCTGACGAGCTTCTGGAGACGCCCTGCGAGCCGGAGAGGCATCGAGGCCTGTGACGGAAACTTGGCGGCCTTCTCATCCACCCCAAACTTGTTCTCTACTGATGAGGGAAACTATCCCGAAACCCGAGCCATGTCTCGGGTCTAGAGATTTTGGGAACAACGAGTACCTACTCGCACCAACTTTGGTGAACCACTCATGAACTTGATTTCTATTCTTCGAACTACACGCACTTCAAATACCAGAGTGCTTAGGGGCGATCCGGAGGAGGGGCTAGCGGAGTGCGATCCATTGCAGTATTCTACTTAACGCTCCCATGAGCACCAAGCTGACGAGCTTCTGGAGACGCCCTGCGAGCCGAAGAGGCATCGAGGCCTGTGACGGAAACTTGGCGGCCTTCTCATCCACCCCAAACTTGTTCTCTACTGATGAGGGAAACTATCCCGAAACCCGAGCCATGTCTCGGGTCTAGAGATTTTGGGAACAACGAGTACCTACTCGCACCAACTTTGGTGAACCACTCATGAACTTGATTTCTATTCTTCGAACTACACGCACTTCAAATACCAGAGTGCTTAGGGGCAATCCAGAGGAGGGGCTAGCGGAGTGCGATCCATTGCAGTATTCTACTTAACGCTCCATTGATCACCAAGCTGCCGAGCTTCTGGAGACGCCCTGCGAGCCGGAGAGGCATCGAGGCCTGTGACGGAAACTTGGCGGCCTTCTCATCCACCCCAAACTTGTTCTCTACTGATGAGGGAAACTATCCCGAAACCCGAGCCATGTCTCGGGTCTAGAGATTTTGGGAACAACGAGTACCTACTCGCACCAACTTTGGTGAACCACTCATGAACTTGATTTCTATTCTTCGAACTACACGCACTTCAAATACCAGAGTGCTTAGGGGCGATCCGGAGGAGGGGCTAGCGGAGTGCGATCCATTGCAGTATTCTACTTAACGCTCCCATGAGCACCAAGCTGACGAGCTTCTGGAGACGCCCTGCAAGCCGGAGAGGCATCGAGGCCTGTGACGGAAACTTGGCGGCCTTCTCATCCACCCCAAACTTGTTCTCTACTGATGAGGGAAACTATCTCGAAACCCGAGCCATGTCTCGGGTCTAGAGATTTTGGGAACAATGAGTACCTACTCGCACCAACTTTGGTGAACCACTCATGAACTTGATTTCTATTCTTCGAACTACACCCACTTCAAATACCAGAGTGCTTAGGGGCGATCCGGAGGAGGGGCTAGCGGAGTGCGATCCATTGCAGTATTCTACTTAACGCTCCCATGATCACCAAGCTGACGAGCTTCTGGAGAAGCCCTGCGAGCCGGAGAGGCATCGAGGCCTGTGACGGAAACTTGGCGGCCTTCTCATCCACCCCAAACTTGTTCTCTACTGATGAGGGAAACTATCTCGAAACCCGAGCCATGTCTCGGGTCTAGAGATTTTGGGAACAACGAGTACCTACTCGCACCAACTTTGGTGAACCACTCATGAACTTGATTTCTATTCTTCAAACTACACGCACTTCAAATACCAGAGTGCTTAGGGGCGATCCGGAGGAGGGGCTAGCAGAGTGCGATCCATTGCAGTATTCTACTTAACGCTCCCATGAGCACCAAGCTGACGAGCTTCTGGAGACGCCCTGCGAGCCGGAGAGGCATCGAGGCCTGTGACGGAAACTTGGCGGCCTTCTCATCCACCCCAAACTTGTTCTCTACTGATGAGGGAAACTATCCCGAAACCTGAGCCATGTCTCGGGTCTAGAGATTTTGGGAACAACGAGTACCTACTCGCGCCAACTTTGGTGAACCACTCATGAACTTGATTTCTATTCTTCGAACTACACGCACTTCAAATACCAGAGTGCTTAGGGGCGATCCGGAGGAGGGGCTAGCGGAGTGCGATCCATTGCAGTATTCTACTTAACGCTCTCATGAGGACCAAGCTGATGAGCTTCTGGAGACGCCCTGCGAGCCGGAGAGGCATCGAGGCCTGTGACGGAAACTTGGCGGCCTTCTCATCCACCCCAAACTTGTTCTCTACTGATAAGGGAAACTATCCCGAAACCCGAGCCATGTCTCGGGTCTAGAGATTTTGGGAACAACGAGTACCTACTCGCACCAACTTTGGTGAACCACTCATGAACTTGAATTCTATTCTTCGAACTACACGCACTTCAAATACCAGAGTGCTTAGGGGCGATCCGGAGGAGGGGCTAGCGGAGTGCGATCCATTGCAGTATTCTACTTAACGCTCCCATGAGCACCAAGCTGACGAGCTTCTGGAGACGCCCTGCGAGCCGGAGAGGCATCGAGGCCTGTGACGGAAACTTGGCGGCCTTCTCATCCACCCCAAACTTGTTCTCTACTGATGAGGGGAACTATCCCTAAACCCGAGCCATGTCTCGGGTCTAGAGATTTTGGGAATAACGAGTACCTACTCGCACCAACTTTGGTGAACCACTCATGAACTTGATTTCTATTCTTCGAACTACACGCACTTCAAATACCAGAGTGCTTAGGGGCGATCCGGAGGAGGGGCTAGCGGAGTGCGATCCATTGCAGTTTTCTACTTAACGCTCCCATGAGCACCAAGCTGATGAGCTTCTGGAGACGCCCTGCGAGCCGGAGAGGCATCGAGGCCTGTGACGGAAACTTGGCGGCCTTCTCATCCACCCCAAACTTGTTCTCTACTGATGAGGGAAACTATCCCGAAACCCGAGCCATGTCTCGGGTCTAGAGATTTTGGGAACAACGAGTACCTACTCGCACCAACTTTGGTGAACCACTCATGAACTTGATTTCTATTCTTCGAACTACACGCACTTCAAATACCAGAGTGCTTAGGGGCGATCCGGAGGAGGGGCTAGCGGAGTGCGATCCATTGCAGTATTTTACTTAACGCTCCCATGAGCACCAAGCTGACGAGCTTCTGGAGACGCCCTGCGAGCCGGAGAGGCATCGAGGCCTGTGACGGAAACTTGGCGGCCTTCTCATCCACCCCAAACTTGTTCTCTACTGATGAGGGAAACTATCCCAAAACCCGAGCCATGTCTCGGGTCTAGAGATTTTGGGAACAACGAGTACCTACTCGCACCAACTTTGGTGAACCACTCATGAACTTGATTTCTATTCTTCGAACTACACGCACTTCAAATACCAGAGTGCTTAGGGGCGATCCGGAGGAGGGGCTAGCGGAGTGCGATCCATTGCAGTATTCTACTTAACGCTCCCATGAGGACCAAGCTGATGAGCTTCTGGAGACGCCCTGCGAGCCGGAGAGGCATCGAGGCCTGTGACGGAAACTTGGCGGCCTTCTCATCCACCCCAAACTTGTTCTCTACTGATAAGGGAAACTATCCCGAAACCCGAGCCATGTCTAGGGTCTAGAGATTTTGGGAACAACGAGTACCTACTCGCACCAACTTTGGTGAACCACTCATGAACTTGAATTCTATTCTTCGAACTACACGCACTTCAAATACCAGAGTGCTTAGGGGCGATCCGGAGGAGGGGCTAGCGGAGTGCGATCCATTGCAGTATTCTACTTAACGCTCCCATGAGCACCAAGCTGACGAGCTTCTGGAGACGCCCTGCGAGCCGGAGAGGCATCGAGGCCTGTGACGGAAACTTGGCGGCCTTCTCATCCACCCCAAACTTGTTCTCTACTGATGAGGGAAACTATCCCGAAACCCGAGCCATGTCTCGGGTCTAGAGATTTTGGGAATAACGAGTACCTACTCGCACCAACTTTGGTGAACCACTCATGAACTTGATTTCTATTCTTCGAACTACACGCACTTCAAATACCAGAGTGCTTAGGGGCGATCCGGAGGAGGGGCTAGCGGAGTGCGATCCATTGCAGTATTCTACTTAACGCTCCCATGAGCACCAAGCTGATGAGCTTCTGGAGACGCCCTGCGAGCCGGAGAGGCATCGAGGCCTGTGACGGAAACTTGGCGGCCTTCTCATCCACCCCAAACTTGTTCTCTACTGATGAGGGAAACTATCCCGAAACCCGAGCCATGTCTCGGGTCTAGAGATTTTGGGAACAACGAGTACCTACTCGCACCAACTTTGGTGAACCACTCATGAACTTGATTTCTATTCTTCGAACTACACGCACTTCAAATACCAGAGTGCTTAGGGGCGATCCGGAGGAGGGGCTAGCGGAGTGCGATCCATTGCAGTATTTTACTTAACGCTCCCATGAGCACCAAGCTGACGAGCTTCTGGAGACGCCCTGCGAGCCGGAGAGGCATCGAGGCCTGTGACGGAAACTTGGCGGCCTTCTCATCCACCCCAAACTTGTTCTCTACTGATGAGGGAAACTATCCCGAAACCCGAGCCATGTCTCGGGTCTAGAGATTTTGGGAATAACGAGTACCTACTCGCACCAACTTTGGTGAACCACTCATGAACTTGATTTCTATTCTTCGAACTACACGCACTTCAAATACCAGAGTGCTTAGGGGCGATCCGGAGGAGGGCCTAGCGGAGTGCGATCCATTGCAGTATTCTACTTAACGCTCCCATGATCACCAAGCTGACGAGCTTCTGGAGAAGCCCTGCGAGCCGTAGAGGCATCGAGGCCTGTGACGGAAACTTGGCGGCCTTCTCATCCACCCCAAACTTGTTCTCTACTGATGAGGGAAACTATCCCGAAACCCGAGCCATGTCTCGGGTCTAGAGATTTTGGGAACAACGAGTACCTACTCGCACCAACTTTGGTGAACCACTCATGAACTTGATTTCTATTCTTCGAACTACACGCACTTCAAATACCAGAGTGCTTAGGGGCGATCCAGAGGAGGGGCTAGCGGAGTGCGATCCATTGCAGTATTCTGCTGACGAGCTTCTGGAGACGCCCTGCGAGCCGGAGAAGCATCGATGCCTGTGACGGAAACTTGGCGGCCTTCTCATCCACCCCAAACTCGTTCTCTACTGATAAGGGAAACTATCCCAAAACCCGAGCCATGTCTCGGGTCTAGAGATTTTGGGAACAACGAGTACCTACTCGCACCAACTTTGGTGAACCACTCATGAACTTGATTTCTATTCTTCGAACTACACGCACTTCAAATACCAGAGTGCTTAGGGGCGATCCGGAGGAGGGGCTAGCGGAGTGCGATCCATTGCAGTATTCTACTTAACGCTCCCATGAGGACCAAGCTGATGAGCTTCTGGAGACGCCCTGCGAGCCGGAGAGGCATCGAGGCCTGTGACGGAAACTTGGCGGCCTTCTCATCCACCCCAAACTTGTTCTCTACTGATAAGGGAAACTATCCCGAAACCCGAGCCATGTCTAGGGTCTAGAGATTTTGGGAACAACGAGTACCTACTCGCACCAACTTTGGTGAACCACTCATGAACTTGAATTCTATTCTTCGAACTACACGCACTTCAAATACCAGAGTGCTTAGGGGCGATCCGGAGGAGGGGCTAGCGGAGTGCGATCCATTGCAGTATTCTACTTAACGCTCCCATGAGCACCAAGCTGACGAGCTTCTGGAGACGCCCTGCGAGCCGGAGAGGCATCGAGGCCTGTGACGGAAACTTGGCGGCCTTCTCATCCACCCCAAACTTGTTCTCTACTGATGAGGGAAACTATCCCGAAACCCGAGCCATGTCTCGGGTCTAGAGATTTTGGGAATAACGAGTACCTACTCGCACCAACTTTGGTGAACCACTCATGAACTTGATTTCTATTCTTCGAACTACACGCACTTCAAATACCAGAGTGCTTAGGGGCGATCCGGAGGAGGGGCTAGCGGAGTGCGATCCATTGCAGTATTCTACTTAACGCTCCCATGAGCACCAAGCTGATGAGCTTCTGGAGACGCCCTGCGAGCCGGAGAGGCATCGAGGCCTGTGACGGAAACTTGGCGGCCTTCTCATCCACCCCAAACTTGTTCTCTACTGATGAGGGAAACTATCCCGAAACCCGAGCCATGTCTCGGGTCTAGAGATTTTGGGAACAACGAGTACCTACTCGCACCAACTTTGGTGAACCACTCATGAACTTGATTTCTATTCTTCGAACTACACGCACTTCAAATACCAGAGTGCTTAGGGGCGATCCGGAGGAGGGGCTAGCGGAGTGCGATCCATTGCAGTATTTTACTTAACGCTCCCATGAGCACCAAGCTGACGAGCTTCTGGAGACGCCCTGCGAGCCGTAGAGGCATCGAGGCCTGTGACGGAAACTTGGCGGCCTTCTCATCCACCCCAAACTTGTTCTCTACTGATGAGGGAAACTATCCCGAAACCCGAGCCATGTCTCGGGTCTAGAGATTTTGGGAACAACGAGTACCTACTCGCACCAACTTTGGTGAACCACTCATGAACTTGATTTCTATTCTTCGAACTACACGCACTTCAAATACCAGAGTGCTTAGGGGCGATCCAGAGGAGGGGCTAGCGGAGTGCGATCCATTGCAGTATTCTGCTGACGAGCTTCTGGAGACGCCCTGCGAGCCGGAGAGGCATCGATGCCTGTGACGGAAACTTGGCGGCCTTCTCATCCACCCCAAACTCGTTCTCTACTGATGAGGGAAACTATCCCGAAACCCGAGCCATGTCTCGGGTCTAGAGATTTTGGGAACAACAAGTACCTACTCGCACCAACTTTGGTGAACCACTCATGAACTTGATTTCTATTCTTCGAACTACACGCACTTCAAATACCAGAGTGCTTAGGGGCGATCCGGAGGAGGGGCTAGCGGAGTGCGATCCATTGCAGTATTCTACTTAACGCTCCCATGAGCACCAAGCTGACGAGCTTCTGGAGACGCCCTGCGAGCCGAAGAGGCATCGAGGCCTGTGACGGAAACTTGGCGGCCTTCTCATCCACCCCAAACTTGTTCTCTACTGATGAGGGAAACTATCCGGAAACCCGAGCCATGTCTCGGGTCTAGAGATTTTGGGAACAACGAGTACCTACTCGCACCAACTTTGGTGAACCACTCATGAACTTGATTTCTATTCTTCGAACTACACGCACTTCAAATACCAGAGTGCTTAGGGGCAATCCAGAGGAGGGGCTAGCGGAGTGCGATCCATTGCAGTATTCTACTTAACGCTCCCATGATCACCAAGCTGCCGAGCTTCTGGAGACGCCCTGCGAGCCGGAGAGGCATCGAGGCCTGTGACGGAAACTTGGCGGCCTTCTCATCCACCCCAAACTTGTTCTCTACTGATGAGGGAAACTATCCCGAAACCCGAGCCATGTCTCGGGTCTAGAGATTTTGGGAACAACGAGTACCTACTCGCACCAACTTTGGTGAACCACTCATGAACTTGATTTCTATTCTTCGAACTACACGCACTTCAAATACCAGAGTGCTTAGGGGCGATCCGGAGGAGGGGCTAGCGGAGTGCGATCCATTGCAGTATTCTACTTAACGCTCCCATGAGCACCAAGCTGATGAGCTTCTGGAGACGCCCTGCGAGCCGGAGAGGCATCGAGGCCTGTGACGGAAACTTGGCGGCCTTCTCATCCACCCCAAACTTGTTCTCTACTGATGAGGGAAACTATCCCGAAACCCGAGCCATGTCTCGGGTCTAGAGATTTTGGGAACAACGAGTACCTACTCGCACCAACTTTGGTGAACCACTCATGAACTTGATTTCTATTCTTCGAACTACACGCACTTCAAATACCAGAGTGCTTAGGGGCGATCCGGAGGAGGGGCTAGCGGAGTGCGATCCATTGCAGTATTTTACTTAACGCTCCCATGAGCACCAAGCTGACGAGCTTCTGGAGACGCCCTGCGAGCCGGAGAGGCATCGAGGCCTGTGACGGAAACTTGGCGGCCTTCTCATCCACCCCAAACTTGTTCTCTACTGATGAGGGAAACTATCCCAAAACCCGAGCCATGTCTCGGGTCTAGAGATTTTGGGAACAACGAGTACCTACTCGCACCAACTTTGGTGAACCACTCATGAACTTGATTTCTATTCTTCGAACTACACGCACTTCAAATACCAGAGTGCTTAGGGGCGATCCGGAGGAGGGGCTAGCGGAGTGCGATCCATTGCAGTATTCTACTTAACGCTCCCATGAGGACCAAGCTGATGAGCTTCTGGAGACGCCCTGCGAGCCGGAGAGGCATCGAGGCCTGTGACGGAAACTTGGCGGCCTTCTCATCCACCCCAAACTTGTTCTCTACTGATAAGGGAAACTATCCCGAAACCCGAGCCATGTCTAGGGTCTAGAGATTTTGGGAACAACGAGTACCTACTCGCACCAACTTTGGTGAACCACTCATGAACTTGAATTCTATTCTTCGAACTACACGCACTTCAAATACCAGAGTGCTTAGGGGCGATCCGGAGGAGGGGCTAGCGGAGTGCGATCCATTGCAGTATTCTACTTAACGCTCCCATGAGCACCAAGCTGACGAGCTTCTGGAGACGCCCTGCGAGCCGGAGAGGCATCGAGGCCTGTGACGGAAACTTGGCGGCCTTCTCATCCACCCCAAACTTGTTCTCTACTGATGAGGGAAACTATCCCGAAACCCGAGCCATGTCTCGGGTCTAGAGATTTTGGGAACAACGAGTACCTACTCGCACCAACTTTGGTGAACCACTCATGAACTTGATTTCTATTCTTCGAACTACACGCACTTCAAATACCAGAGTGCTTAGGGGCGATCCGGAGGAGGGGCTAGCGGAGTGCGATCCATTGCAGTATTTTACTTAACGCTCCCATGAGCACCAAGCTGACGAGCTTCTGGAGACGCCCTGCGAGCCGGAGAGGCATCGAGGCCTGTGACGGAAACTTGGCGGCCTTCTCATCCACCTCAAACTTGTTCTCTACTGATGAGGGAAACTATCCCGAAACCCGAGCCATGTCTCGGGTCTAGAGATTTTGGGAACAACGAGTACCTACTCGCACCAACTTTGGTGAACCACTCATGAACTTGATTTCTATTCTTCGAACTACACGCACTTCAAATACCAGAGTGCTTAGGGGCGATCCGGAGGAGGGGCTAGCGGAGTGCGATCCATTGCAGTATTTTACTTAACGCTCCCATGAGCACCAAGCTGACGAGCTTCTGGAGACGCCCTGCGAGCCGGAGAGGCATCGAGGCCTGTGACGGAAACTTGGCGGCCTTCTCATCCACCCCAAACTTGTTCTCTACTGATGAGGGAAACTATCCCGAAACCCGAGCCATGTCTCGGGTCTAGAGATTTTGGGAATAACGAGTACCTACTCGCACCAACTTTGGTGAACCACTCATGAACTTGATTTCTATTCTTCGAACTACACGCACTTCAAATACCAGAGTGCTTAGGGGCGATCCGGAGGAGGGCCTAGCGGAGTGCGATCCATTGCAGTATTCTACTTAACGCTCCCATGATCACCAAGCTGACGAGCTTCTGGAGAAGCCCTGCGAGCCGTAGAGGCATCGAGGCCTGTGACGGAAACTTGGCGGCCTTCTCATCCACCCCAAACTTGTTCTCTACTGATGAGGGAAACTATCCCGAAACCCGAGCCATGTCTCGGGTCTAGAGATTTTGGGAACAACGAGTGCCTACTCGCACCAACTTTGGTGAACCACTCATGAACTTGATTTCTATTCTTCGAACTACACGCACTTCAAATACCAGAGTGCTTAGGGGCGATCCAGAGGAGGGGCTAGCGGAGTGCGATCCATTGCAGTATTCTGCTGACGAGCTTCTGGAGACGCCCTGCGAGCCGGAGAAGCATCGATGCCTGTGACGGAAACTTGGCGGCCTTCTCATCCACCCCAAACTCGTTCTCTACTGATAAGGGAAACTATCCCAAAACCCGAGCCATGTCTCGGGTCTAGAGATTTTGGGAACAACGAGTACCTACTCGCACCAACTTTGGTGAACCACTCATGAACTTGATTTCTATTCTTCGAACTACACGCACTTCAAATACCAGAGTGCTTAGGGGCGATCCGGAGGAGGGGCTAGCGGAGTGCGATCCATTGCAGTATTCTACTTAACGCTCCCATGAGGACCAAGCTGATGAGCTTCTGGAGACGCCCTGCGAGCCGGAGAGGCATCGAGGCCTGTGACGGAAACTTGGCGGCCTTCTCATCCACCCCAAACTTGTTCTCTACTGATAAGGGAAACTATCCCGAAACCCGAGCCATGTCTAGGGTCTAGAGATTTTGGGAACAACGAGTACCTACTCGCACCAACTTTGGTGAACCACTCATGAACTTGAATTCTATTCTTCGAACTACACGCACTTCAAATACCAGAGTGCTTAGGGGCGATCCGGAGGAGGGGCTAGCGGAGTGCGATCCATTGCAGTATTCTACTTAACGCTCCCATGAGCACCAAGCTGACGAGCTTCTGGAGACGCCCTGCGAGCCGGAGAGGCATCGAGGCCTGTGACGGAAACTTGGCGGCCTTCTCATCCACCCCAAACTTGTTCTCTACTGATGAGGGAAACTATCCCGAAACCCGAGCCATGTCTCGGGTCTAGAGATTTTGGGAATAACGAGTACCTACTCGCACCAACTTTGGTGAACCACTCATGAACTTGATTTCTATTCTTCGAACTACACGCACTTCAAATACCAGAGTGCTTAGGGGCGATCCGGAGGAGGGGCTAGCGGAGTGCGATCCATTGCAGTATTCTACTTAACGCTCCCATGAGCACCAAGCTGATGAGCTTCTGGAGACGCCCTGCGAGCCGGAGAGGCATCGAGGCCTGTGACGGAAACTTGGCGGCCTTCTCATCCACCCCAAACTTGTTCTCTACTGATGAGGGAAACTATCCCGAAACCCGAGCCATGTCTCGGGTCTAGAGATTTTGGGAACAACGAGTACCTACTCGCACCAACTTTGGTGAACCACTCATGAACTTGATTTCTATTCTTCGAACTACACGCACTTCAAATACCAGAGTGCTTAGGGGCGATCCGGAGGAGGGGCTAGCGGAGTCCGATCCATTGCAGTATTTTACTTAACGCTCCCATGAGCACCAAGCTGACGAGCTTCTGGAGACGCCCTGCGAGCCGTAGAGGCATCGAGGCCTGTGACGGAAACTTGGCGGCCTTCTCATCCACCCCAAACTTGTTCTCTACTGATGAGGGAAACTATCCCGAAACCCGAGCCATGTCTCGGGTCTAGAGATTTTGGGAACAACGAGTACCTACTCGCACCAACTTTGGTGAACCACTCATGAACTTGATTTCTATTCTTCGAACTACACGCACTTCAAATACCAGAGTGCTTAGGGGCGATCCGGAGGAGGGGCTAGCGGAGTGCGATCCATTGCAGTATTCTACTTAACGCTCCCATGATCACCAAGCTGACGAGCTTCTGGAGAAGCCCTGCGAGCCGTAGAGGCATCGAGGCCTGTGACGGAAACTTGGCGGCCTTCTCATCCACCCCAAACTTGTTCTCTACTGATGAGGGAAACTATCCCGAAACCCGAGCCATGTCTCGGGTCTAGAGATTTTGGGAACAACGAGTACCTACTCGCACCAACTTTGGTGAACCACTCATGAACTTGATTTCTATTCTTCGAACTACACGCACTTCAAATACCAGAGTGCTTAGGGGCGATCCAGAGGAGGGGCTAGCGGAGTGCGATCCATTGCAGTATTCTGCTGACGAGCTTCTGGAGACGCCCTGCGAGCCGGAGAGGCATTGATGCCTGTGACGGAAACTTGGCGGCCTTCTCATCCACCCCAAACTCGTTCTCTACTGATGAGGGAAACTATCCCGAAACCCGAGCCATGTCTCGGGTCTAGAGATTTTGGGAACAACGAGTACCTACTCGCACCAACTTTGGTGAACCACTCATGAACTTGATTTCTATTCTTCGAACTACACGCACTTCAAATACCAGAGTGCTTAGGGGCGATCCGGAGGAGGGGCTAGCGGAGTGCGATCCATTGCAGTATTCTACTTAACGCTCCCATGAGCACCAAGCTGACGAGCTTCTGGAGACGCCCTGCGAGCCGAAGAGGCATCGAGGCCTGTGACGGAAACTTGGCGGCCTTCTCATCCACCCCAAACTTGTTCTCTACTGATGAGGGAAACTATCCCGAAACCCGAGCCATGTCTCGGGTCTAGAGATTTTGGGAACAACGAGTACCTACTCGCACCAACTTTGGTGAACCACTCATGAACTTGATTTCTATTCTTCGAACTACACGCACTTCAAATACCAGAGTGCTTAGGGGCAATCCAGAGGAGGGGCTAGCGGAGTGCGATCCATTGCAGTATTCTACTTAACGCTCCATTGATCACCAAGCTGCCGAGCTTCTGGAGACGCCCTGCGAGCCGGAGAGGCATCGAGGCCTGTGACGGAAACTTGGCGGCCTTCTCATCCACCCCAAACTTGTTCTCTACTGATGAGGGAAACTATCCCGAAACCCGAGCCATGTCTCGGGTCTAGAGATTTTGGGAACAACGAGTACCTACTCGCACCAACTTTGGTGAACCACTCATGAACTTGATTTCTATTCTTCGAACTACACGCACTTCAAATACCAGAGTGCTTAGGGGCGATCCGGAGGAGGGGCTAGCGGAGTGCGATCCATTGCAGTATTCTACTTAACGCTCCCATGAGGACCAAGCTGATGAGCTTCTGGAGACGCCCTGCGAGCCGGAGAGGCATCGAGGCCTGTGACGGAAACTTGGCGGCCTTCTCATCCACCCCAAACTTGTTCTCTACTGATAAGGGAAACTATCCCGAAACACAAGCCATGTCTCGGGTCTACAGATTTTGGGAACAACGAGTACCTACTCGCACCAACTTTGGTGAACCACTCATGAACTTGATTTCTATTCTTCGAACTACACGCACTTCAAATACCAGAGTGCTTAGGGGCGATCCGGAGGAGGGGCTAGCGGAGTGCGATCCATTGCAGTATTCTACTTAACGCTCCCATGAGGACCAAGCTGATGAGCTTCTGGAGACGCCCTGCGAGCCGGAGAGGCATCGAGGCCTGTGACGGAAACTTGGCGGCCTTCTCATCCACCCCAAACTTGTTCTCTACTGATAAGGGAAACTATCCCGAAACCCGAGCCATGTCTCGGGTCTAGAGATTTTGGGAACAACGAGTACCTACTCGCACCAACTTTGGTGAACCACTCATGAACTTGAATTCTATTCTTCGAACTACACGCACTTCAAATACCAGAGTGCTTAGGGGCGATCCGGAGGAGGGGCTAGCGGAGTGCGATCCATTGCAGTATTCTACTTAACGCTCCCATGAGCACCAAGCTGACGAGCTTCTGGAGACGCCCTGCGAGCCGGAGAGGCATCGAGGCCTGTGACGGAAACTTGGCGGCCTTCTCATCCACCCCAAACTTGTTCTCTACTGATGAGGGAAACTATCCCGAAACCCGAGCCATGTCTCGGGTCTAGAGATTTTGGGAATAACGAGTACCTACTCGCACCAACTTTGGTGAACCACTCATGAACTTGATTTCTATTCTTCGAACTACACGCACTTCAAATACCAGAGTGCTTAGGGGCGATCCGGAGGAGGGGCTAGCGGAGTGCGATCCATTGCAGTATTCTACTTAACGCTCCCATGAGCACCAAGCTGATGAGCTTCTGGAGACGCCCTGCGAGCCGGAGAGGCATCGAGGCCTGTGACGGAAACTTGGCGGCCTTCTCATCCACCCCAAACTTGTTCTCTACTGATGAGGGAAACTATCCCGAAACCCGAGCCATGTCACGGGTCTAGAAATTTTGGGAACAACGAGTACCTACTCGCACCAACTTTGGTGAACCACTCATGAACTTGATTTCTATTCTTCGAACTACACGCACTTCAAATACCAGAGTGCTTAGGGGCGATCCGGAGGAGGGGCTAGCGGAGTGCGATCCATTGCAGTATTTTACTTAACGCTCCCATGAGCACCAAGCTGACGAGCTTCTGGAGACGCCCTGCGAGCCGGAGAGGCATCGAGGCCTGTGACGGAAACTTGGCGGCCTTCTCATCCACCCCAAACTTGTTCCCTACTGATGAGGGAAACTATCCCGAAACCCGAGCCATGTCTCGGGTCTAGAGATTTTGGGAACAACGAGTACCTACTCGCACCAACTTTGGTGAACCACTCATGAACTTGATTTCTATTCTTCGAACTACACGCACTTCAAATACCAGAGTGCTTAGGGGCGATCCGGAGGAGGGCCTAGCGGAGTGCGATCCATTGCAGTATTCTACTTAACGCTCCCATGATCACCAAGCTGACGAGCTTCTGGAGAAGCCCTGTGAGCCGTAGAGGCATCGAGGCCTGTGACGGAAACTTGGCGGCCTTCTCATCCACCCCAAACTTGTTCTCTACTGATGAGGGAAACTATCCCGAAACCCGAGCCATGTCTCGGGTCTAGAGATTTTGGGAACAACGAGTACCTACTCGCACCAACTTTGGTGAACCACTCATGAACTTGATTTCTATTCTTCGAACTACACGCACTTCAAATACCAGAGTGCTTAGGGGCGATCCAGAGGAGGGGCTAGCGGAGTGCGATCCATTGCAGTATTCTGCTGACGAGCTTCTGGAGACGCCCTGCGAGCCGGAGAGGCATCGATGCCTGTGACGGAAACTTGGCGGCCTTCTCATCCACCCCAAACTCGTTCTCTACTGATGAGGGAAACTATCCCGAAACCCGAGCCATGTCTCGGGTCTAGAGATTTTGGGAACAACGAGTACCTACTCGCACCAACTTTGGTGAACCACTCATGAACTTGATTTCTATTCTTCGAACTACACGCACTTCAAATACCAGAGTGCTTAGGGGCGATCCGGAGGAGGGGCTAGCGGAGTGCGATCCATTGCAGTATTCTACTTAACGCTCCCATGAGCACCAAGCTGACGAGCTTCTGGAGACGCCCTGCGAGCCGAAGAGGCATCGAGGCCTGTGACGGAAACTTGGCGGCCTTCTCATCCACCCCAAACTTGTTCTCTACTGATGAGGGAAACTATCCGGAAACCCGAGCCATGTCTCGGGTCTAGAGATTTTGGGAACAACGAGTACCTACTCGCACCAACTTTGGTGAACCACTCATGAACTTGATTTCTATTCTTCCAACTACACGCACTTCAAATACCAGAGTGCTTAGGGGCAATCCAGAGGAGGGGCTAGCGGAGTGCGATCCATTGCAGTATTCTACTTAACGCTCCCATGATCACCAAGCTGCCGAGCTTCTGGAGACGCCCTGCGAGCCGGAGAGGCATCGAGGCCTGTGACGGAAACTTGGCGGCCTTCTCATCCCCCCCAAACTTGTTCTCTACTGATGAGGGAAACTATCCCGAAACCCGAGCCATGTCTCGGGTCTAGAGATTATGGGAACAACGAGTACCTACTCGCACCAACTTAAGTGAACAACTCATGAACTTGATTTCTATTCTTCGAACTACACGCACTTCAAATACCAGAGTGCTTAGGGGCGATCCGGAGGAGGGGCTAGCGGAGTGCGATCCATTGCAGTATTCTACTTAACGCTCCCATGAGCACCAAGCTGACTAGCTTCTGGAGACGCCCTGCAAGCCAGAGAGGCATCGAGGCCTGTGACGGAAACTTGGCGGCCTTCTCATCCACCCCAAACTTGTTCTCTACTGATGAGGGAAACTATCCCGAAACCCGAGCCATGTCTCGGGTCTAGAGATTTTGGGAACAACGAGTACCTACTCGCACCAACTTTGGTGAACCACTCATGAACTTGATTTCTATTCTTCGAACTACACGCACTTCAAACACCAGAGTGCTTAGGGGCGATCCGGAGGAGGGGCTAGCGGAGTGCGATCCATTGCAGTATTCTACTTAACGCTCCCATGAGCACCAAGCTGACGAGCTTCTGGAGACGCCCTGCGAGCCGGAGAGGCATCGAGGCCTGTGACGGAAACTTGGCGGCCTTCTCATCCACCCCAAACTTGTTCTCTACTGATGAGGGAAACTATCCCGAAACCCGAGCAATGTCTCGGGTCTAGAGATTTTGGGAATAACGCGTACCTACTCGCACCAACTTTGGTGAACCACTCATGAACTTGATTTCTATTCTTCGAACTACACGCACTTCAAATACCAGAGTGCTTAGGGGCGATCCGGAGGAGGGGCTAGCGGAGTGCGATCCATTGCAGTATTTTACTTAACGCTTCCATGAGCACCAAGCTGACGAGCTTCTGGAGACGCCCTGCGAGCCGGAGAGGCATTGAGGCCTGTGACGGAAACTTGGCGGCCTTCTCATCCACCCCAAACTTGTTCTCTACTGATGAGGGAAACTATCCCGAAACCCGAGCCATGTCTCGGGTCTAGAGATTTTGGGAACAACGAGTACCTACTCGCACCAACTTTGGTGAACCACTCATGAACTTGATTTCTATTCTTCGAACTACACGCACTTCAAATACCAGAGTGCTTAGGGGCGATCCGGAGGAGGGGCTAGCGGAGTGCGATCCATTGCAGTATTCTACTTAACGCTCCCATGAGCACCAAGCTGACTAGCTTCTGGAGACGCCCTGCAAGCCAGAGAGGCATCGAGGCCTGTGACGGAAACTTGGCGGCCTTCTCATCCACCCCAAACTTGTTCTCTACTGATGAGGGAAACTATCCCGAAACCCGAGCCATGTCTCGGGTCTAGAGATTTTGGGAACAACGAGTACCTACTCGCACCAACTTTGGTGAACCACTCATGAACTTGATTTCTATTCTTCGAACTACACGCACTTAAAACACCAGAGTGCTTAGGGGCGATCCGGAGGAGGGGCTAGCGGAGTGCAATCCATTGCAGTATTCTACTTAACGCTCCCATGAGCACCAAGCTGACGAGCTTCTGGAGACGCCCTGCGAGCCGGAGAGGCATCGAGGCCTGTGACGGAAACTTGGCGGCCTTCTCATCCACCCCAAACTTGTTCTCTACTGATGAGGGAAACTATCCCGAAACCCGAGCAATGTCTCGGGTCTAGAGATTTTGGGAATAACGCGTACCTACTCGCACCAACTTTGGTGAACCACTCATGAACTTGATTTCTATTCTTCGAACTACACGCACTTCAAATACCAGAGTGCTTAGGGGCGATCCGGAGGAGGGGCTAGCGGAGTGCGATCCATTGCAGTATTTTACTTAACGCTTCCATGAGCACCAAGCTGACGAGCTTCTGGAGACGCCCTGCGAGCCGGAGAGGCATCGAGGCCTGTGACGGAAACTTGGCGGCCTTCTCATCCACCCCAAACTTGTTCTCTACTGATGAGGGAAACTATCCCGAAACCCGAGCCATGTCTCGGGTCTAGAGATTTTGGGAACAACGAGTACCTACTCGCACCAACTTTGGTGAACCACTCATGAACTTGATTTCTATTCTTCGAACTACACGCACTTCAAATACCAGAGTGCTTAGGGGCGATCCGGAGGAGGGGCTAGCGGAGTGCGATCCATTGCAGTATTCAACTTAACGCTCCCATGATCACCAAGCTGACGAGCTTCTGGAGAAGCCCTGCGAGCCGTAGAGGCATCGAGGCCTGTGACGGAAACTTGGCGGCCTTCTCATCCACCCCAAACTTGTTCTCTACTGATGAGGGAAACTATCCCGAAACCCGAGCCATGTCTCGGGTCTAGAGATTTTGGGAACAACGAGTACCTACTCGCACCAACTTTGGTGAACCACTCATGAACTTGATTTCTATTCTTCGAACTACACGCACTTCAAATACCAGAGTGCTTAGGGGCGATCCAGAGGAGGGGCTAGCGGAGTGCGATCCATTGCAGTATTCTGCTGACGAGCTTCTGGAGACGCCCTGCGAGCCGGAGAGGCATCGATGCCTGTGACGGAAACTTGGCGGCCTTCTCATCCACCCCAAACTCATTCTCTACTGATGAGGGAAACTATCCCGAAACCCGAGCCATGTCTCGGGTCTAGAGATTTTGGGAACAACGAGTACCTACTCGCACCAACTTTGGTGAACCACTCATGAACTTGATTTCTATTCTTCGAACTACACGCACTTCAAATACCAGAGTGCTTAGGGGCGATCCGGAGGAGGGGCTAGCGGAGTGCGATCCATTGCAGTATTCTACTTAACGCTCCCATGAGCACCAAGCTGACGAGCTTCTGGAGACGCCCTGCGAGCCGAAGAGGCATCGAGGCCTGTGACGGAAACTTGGCGGCCTTCTCATCCACCCCAAACTTGTTCTCTACTGATGAGGGAAACTATCCCGAAACCCGAGCCATGTCTCGGGTCTAGAGATTTTGGGAACAACGAGTACCTACTCGCACCAACTTTGGTGAACCACTCATGAACTTGATTTCTATTCTTCGAACTACACGCACTTCAAATACCAGAGTGCTTAGGGGCAATCCAGAGGAGGGGCTAGCGGAGTGCGATCCATTGCAGTATTCTACTTAACGCTCCATTGATCACCAAGCTGCCGAGCTTCTGGAGACGCCCTGCGAGCCGGAGAGGCATCGAGGCCTGTGACGGAAACTTGGCGGCCTTCTCATCCACCCCAAACTTGTTCTCTACTGATGAGGGAAACTATCCCGAAACCCGAGCCATGTCTCGGGTCTAGAGATTTTGGGAACAACGAGTACCTACTCGCACCAACTTTGGTGAACCACTCATGAACTTGATTTCTATTCTTCGAACTACACGCACTTCAAATACCAGAGTGCTTAGGGGCGATCCGGAGGAGGGGCTAGCGGAGTGCGATCCATTGCAGTATTCTACTTAACGCTCCCATGAGCACCAAGCTGACGAGCTTCTGGAGACGCCCTGCAAGCCGGAGAGGCATCGAGGCCTGTGACGGAAACTTGGCGGCCTTCTCATCCACCCCAAACTTGTTCTCTACTGATGAGGGAAACTATCCCGAAACCCGAGCCATGTCTCGGGTCTAGAGATTTTGGGAACAACGAGTACCTACTCGCACCAACTTTGGTGAACCACTCATGAACTTGATTTCTATTCTTCGAACTACACGCACTTCAAATACCAGAGTGCTTAGGGGCGATCCAGAGGAGGGGCTAGCGGAGTGCGATCCATTGCAGTATTCTGCTGACGAGCTTCTGGAGACGCCCTGCGAGCCGGAGAGGCATTGATGCCTGTGACGGAAACTTGGCGGCCTTCTCATCCACCCCAAACTCGTTCTCTACTGATGAGGGAAACTATCCCGAAACCCGAGCCATGTCTCGGGTCTAGAGATTTTGGGAACAACGAGTACCTACTCGCACCAACTTTGGTGAACCACTCATGAACTTGATTTCTATTCTTCGAACTACACGCACTTCAAATACCAGAGTGCTTAGGGGCGATCCGGAGGAGGGGCTAGCGGAGTGCGATCCATTGCAGTATTCTACTTAACGCTCCCATGAGCACCAAGCTGACGAGCTTCTGGAGACGCCCTGCGAGCCGAAGAGGCATCGAGGCCTGTGACGGAAACTTGGCGGCCTTCTCATCCACCCCAAACTTGTTCTCTACTGATGAGGGAAACTATCCCGAAACCCGAGCCATGTCTCGGGTCTAGAGATTTTGGGAACAACGAGTACCTACTCGCACCAACTTTGGTGAACCACTCATGAACTTGATTTCTATTCTTCGAACTACACGCACTTCAAATACCAGAGTGCTTAGGGGCAATCCAGAGGAGGGGCTAGCGGAGTGCGATCCATTGCAGTATTCTACTTAACGCTCCATTGATCACCAAGCTGCCGAGCTTCTGGAGACGCCCTGCGAGCCGGAGAGGCATCGAGGCCTGTGACGGAAACTTGGCGGCCTTCTCATCCACCCCAAACTTGTTCTCTACTGATGAGGGAAACTATCCCGAAACCCGAGCCATGTCTCGGGTCTAGAGATTTTGGGAACAACGAGTACCTACTCGCACCAACTTTGGTGAACCACTCATGAACTTGATTTCTATTCTTCGAACTACACGCACTTCAAATACCAGAGTGCTTAGGGGCGATCCGGAGGAGGGGCTAGCGGAGTGCGATCCATTGCAGTATTCTACTTAACGCTCCCATGAGGACCAAGCTGATGAGCTTCTGGAGACGCCCTGCGAGCCGGAGAGGCATCGAGGCCTGTGACGGAAACTTGGCGGCCTTCTCATCCACCCCAAACTTGTTCTCTACTGATAAGGGAAACTATCCCGAAACACAAGCCATGTCTCGGGTCTACAGATTTTGGGAACAACGAGTACCTACTCGCACCAACTTTGGTGAACCACTCATGAACTTGATTTCTATTCTTCGAACTACACGCACTTCAAATACCAGAGTGCTTAGGGGCGATCCGGAGGAGGGGCTAGCGGAGTGCGATCCATTGCAGTATTCTACTTAACGCTCCCATGAGGACCAAGCTGATGAGCTTCTGGAGACGCCCTGCGAGCCGGAGAGGCATCGAGGCCTGTGACGGAAACTTGGCGGCCTTCTCATCCACCCCAAACTTGTTCTCTACTGATAAGGGAAACTATCCCGAAACCCGAGCCATGTCTCGGGTCTAGAGATTTTGGGAACAACGAGTACCTACTCGCACCAACTTTGGTGAACCACTCATGAACTTGAATTCTATTCTTCGAACTACACGCACTTCAAATACCAGAGTGCTTAGGGGCGATCCGGAGGAGGGGCTAGCGGAGTGCGATCCATTGCAGTATTCTACTTAACGCTCCCATGAGCACCAAGCTGACGAGCTTCTGGAGACGCCCTGCGAGCCGGAGAGGCATCGAGGCCTGTGACGGAAACTTGGCGGCCTTCTCATCCACCCCAAACTTGTTCTCTACTGATGAGGGAAACTATCCCGAAACCCGAGCCATGTCTCGGGTCTAGAGATTTTGGGAATAACGAGTACCTACTCGCACCAACTTTGGTGAACCACTCATGAACTTGATTTCTATTCTTCGAACTACACGCACTTCAAATACCAGAGTGCTTAGGGGCGATCCGGAGGAGGGGCTAGCGGAGTGCGATCCATTGCAGTATTCTACTTAACGCTCCCATGAGCACCAAGCTGATGAGCTTCTGGAGACGCCCTGCGAGCCGGAGAGGCATCGAGGCCTGTGACGGAAACTTGGCGGCCTTCTCATCCACCCCAAACTTGTTCTCTACTGATGAGGGAAACTATCCCGAAACCCGAGCCATGTCACGGGTCTAGAAATTTTGGGAACAACGAGTACCTACTCGCACCAACTTTGGTGAACCACTCATGAACTTGATTTCTATTCTTCGAACTACACGCACTTCAAATACCAGAGTGCTTAGGGGCGATCCGGAGGAGGGGCTAGCGGAGTGCGATCCATTGCAGTATTTTACTTAACGCTCCCATGAGCACCAAGCTGACGAGCTTCTGGAGACGCCCTGCGAGCCGGAGAGGCATCGAGGCCTGTGACGGAAACTTGGCGGCCTTCTCATCCACCCCAAACTTGTTCCCTACTGATGAGGGAAACTATCCCGAAACCCGAGCCATGTCTCGGGTCTAGAGATTTTGGGAACAACGAGTACCTACTCGCACCAACTTTGGTGAACCACTCATGAACTTGATTTCTATTCTTCGAACTACACGCACTTCAAATACCAGAGTGCTTAGGGGCGATCCGGAGGAGGGCCTAGCGGAGTGCGATCCATTGCAGTATTCTACTTAACGCTCCCATGATCACCAAGCTGACGAGCTTCTGGAGAAGCCCTGTGAGCCGTAGAGGCATCGAGGCCTGTGACGGAAACTTGGCGGCCTTCTCATCCACCCCAAACTTGTTCTCTACTGATGAGGGAAACTATCCCGAAACCCGAGCCATGTCTCGGGTCTAGAGATTTTGGGAACAACGAGTACCTACTCGCACCAACTTTGGTGAACCACTCATGAACTTGATTTCTATTCTTCGAACTACACGCACTTCAAATACCAGAGTGCTTAGGGGCGATCCAGAGGAGGGGCTAGCGGAGTGCGATCCATTGCAGTATTCTGCTGACGAGCTTCTGGAGACGCCCTGCGAGCCGGAGAGGCATCGATGCCTGTGACGGAAACTTGGCGGCCTTCTCATCCACCCCAAACTCGTTCTCTACTGATGAGGGAAACTATCCCGAAACCCGAGCCATGTCTCGGGTCTAGAGATTTTGGGAACAACGAGTACCTACTCGCACCAACTTTGGTGAACCACTCATGAACTTGATTTCTATTCTTCGAACTACACGCACTTCAAATACCAGAGTGCTTAGGGGCGATCCGGAGGAGGGGCTAGCGGAGTGCGATCCATTGCAGTATTCTACTTAACGCTCCCATGAGCACCAAGCTGACGAGCTTCTGGAGACGCCCTGCGAGCCGAAGAGGCATCGAGGCCTGTGACGGAAACTTGGCGGCCTTCTCATCCACCCCAAACTTGTTCTCTACTGATGAGGGAAACTATCCGGAAACCCGAGCCATGTCTCGGGTCTAGAGATTTTGGGAACAACGAGTACCTACTCGCACCAACTTTGGTGAACCACTCATGAACTTGATTTCTATTCTTCCAACTACACGCACTTCAAATACCAGAGTGCTTAGGGGCAATCCAGAGGAGGGGCTAGCGGAGTGCGATCCATTGCAGTATTCTACTTAACGCTCCCATGATCACCAAGCTGCCGAGCTTCTGGAGACGCCCTGCGAGCCGGAGAGGCATCGAGGCCTGTGACGGAAACTTGGCGGCCTTCTCATCCCCCCCAAACTTGTTCTCTACTGATGAGGGAAACTATCCCGAAACCCGAGCCATGTCTCGGGTCTAGAGATTATGGGAACAACGAGTACCTACTCGCACCAACTTTAGTGAACAACTCATGAACTTGATTTCTATTCTTCGAACTACACGCACTTCAAATACCAGAGTGCTTAGGGGCGATCCGGAGGAGGGGCTAGCGGAGTGCGATCCATTGCAGTATTCTACTTAACGCTCCCATGAGCACCAAGCTGACTAGCTTCTGGAGACGCCCTGCAAGCCAGAGAGGCATCGAGGCCTGTGACGGAAACTTGGCGGCCTTCTCATCCACCCCAAACTTGTTCTCTACTGATGAGGGAAACTATCCCGAAACCCGAGCCATGTCTCGGGTCTAGAGATTTTGGGAACAACGAGTACCTACTCGCACCAACTTTGGTGAACCACTCATGAACTTGATTTCTATTCTTCGAACTACACGCACTTCAAACACCAGAGTGCTTAGGGGCGATCCGGAGGAGGGGCTAGCGGAGTGCGATCCATTGCAGTATTCTACTTAACGCTCCCATGAGCACCAAGCTGACGAGCTTCTGGAGACGCCCTGCGAGCCGGAGAGGCATCGAGGCCTGTGACGGAAACTTGGCGGCCTTCTCATCCACCCCAAACTTGTTCTCTACTGATGAGGGAAACTATCCCGAAACCCGAGCAATGTCTCGGGTCTAGAGATTTTGGGAATAACGCGTACCTACTCGCACCAACTTTGGTGAACCACTCATGAACTTGATTTCTATTCTTCGAACTACACGCACTTCAAATACCAGAGTGCTTAGGGGCGATCCGGAGGAGGGGCTAGCGGAGTGCGATCCATTGCAGTATTTTACTTAACGCTTCCATGAGCACCAAGCTGACGAGCTTCTGGAGACGCCCTGCGAGCCGGAGAGGCATTGAGGCCTGTGACGGAAACTTGGCGGCCTTCTCATCCACCCCAAACTTGTTCTCTACTGATGAGGGAAACTATCCCGAAACCCGAGCCATGTCTCGGGTCTAGAGATTTTGGGAACAACGAGTACCTACTCGCACCAACTTTGGTGAACCACTCATGAACTTGATTTCTATTCTTCGAACTACACGCACTTCAAATACCAGAGTGCTTAGGGGCGATCCGGAGGAGGGGCTAGCGGAGTGCGATCCATTGCAGTATTCTACTTAACGCTCCCATGAGCACCAAGCTGACTAGCTTCTGGAGACGCCCTGCAAGCCAGAGAGGCATCGAGGCCTGTGACGGAAACTTGGCGGCCTTCTCATCCACCCCAAACTTGTTCTCTACTGATGAGGGAAACTATCCCGAAACCCGAGCCATGTCTCGGGTCTAGAGATTTTGGGAACAACGAGTACCTACTCGCACCAACTTTGGTGAACCACTCATGAACTTGATTTCTATTCTTCGAACTACACGCACTTCAAACACCAGAGTGCTTAGGGGCGATCCGGAGGAGGGGCTAGCGGAGTGCAATCCATTGCAGTATTCTACTTAACGCTCCCATGAGCACCAAGCTGACGAGCTTCTGGAGACGCCCTGCGAGCCGGAGAGGCATCGAGGCCTGTGACGGAAACTTGGCGGCCTTCTCATCCACCCCAAACTTGTTCTCTACTGATGAGGGAAACTATCCCGAAACCCGAGCAATGTCTCGGGTCTAGAGATTTTGGGAATAACGCGTACCTACTCGCACCAACTTTGGTGAACCACTCATGAACTTGATTTCTATTCTTCGAACTACACGCACTTCAAATACCAGAGTGCTTAGGGGCGATCCGGAGGAGGGGCTAGCGGAGTGCGATCCATTGCAGTATTTTACTTAACGCTTCCATGAGCACCAAGCTGACGAGCTTCTGGAGACGCCCTGCGAGCCGGAGAGGCATCGAGGCCTGTGACGGAAACTTGGCGGCCTTCTCATCCACCCCAAACTTGTTCTCTACTGATGAGGGAAACTATCCCGAAACCCGAGCCATGTCTCGGGTCTAGAGATTTTGGGAACAACGAGTACCTACTCGCACCAACTTTGGTGAACCACTCATGAACTTGATTTCTATTCTTCGAACTACACGCACTTCAAATACCAGAGTGCTTAGGGGCGATCCGGAGGAGGGGCTAGCGGAGTGCGATCCATTGCAGTATTCAACTTAACGCTCCCATGATCACCAAGCTGACGAGCTTCTGGAGAAGCCCTGCGAGCCGTAGAGGCATCGAGGCCTGTGACGGAAACTTGGCGGCCTTCTCATCCACCCCAAACTTGTTCTCTACTGATGAGGGAAACTATCCCGAAACCCGAGCCATGTCTCGGGTCTAGAGATTTTGGGAACAACGAGTACCTACTCGCACCAACTTTGGTGAACCACTCATGAACTTGATTTCTATTCTTCGAACTACACGCACTTCAAATACCAGAGTGCTTAGGGGCGATCCAGAGGAGGGGCTAGCGGAGTGCGATCCATTGCAGTATTCTGCTGACGAGCTTCTGGAGACGCCCTGCGAGCCGGAGAGGCATCGATGCCTGTGACGGAAACTTGGCGGCCTTCTCATCCACCCCAAACTCATTCTCTACTGATGAGGGAAACTATCCCGAAACCCGAGCCATGTCTCGGGTCTAGAGATTTTGGGAACAACGAGTACCTACTCGCACCAACTTTGGTGAACCACTCATGAACTTGATTTCTATTCTTCGAACTACACGCACTTCAAATACCAGAGTGCTTAGGGGCGATCCGGAGGAGGGGCTAGCGGAGTGCGATCCATTGCAGTATTCTACTTAACGCTCCCATGAGCACCAAGCTGACGAGCTTCTGGAGACGCCCTGCGAGCCGAAGAGGCATCGAGGCCTGTGACGGAAACTTGGCGGCCTTCTCATCCACCCCAAACTTGTTCTCTACTGATGAGGGAAACTATCCCGAAACCCGAGCCATGTCTCGGGTCTAGAGATTTTGGGAACAACGAGTACCTACTCGCACCAACTTTGGTGAACCACTCATGAACTTGATTTCTATTCTTCGAACTACACGCACTTCAAATACCAGAGTGCTTAGGGGCAATCCAGAGGAGGGGCTAGCGGAGTGCGATCCATTGCAGTATTCTACTTAACGCTCCATTGATCACCAAGCTGCCGAGCTTCTGGAGACGCCCTGCGAGCCGGAGAGGCATCGAGGCCTGTGACGGAAACTTGGCGGCCTTCTCATCCACCCCAAACTTGTTCTCTACTGATGAGGGAAACTATCCCGAAACCCGAGCCATGTCTCGGGTCTAGAGATTTTGGGAACAACGAGTACCTACTCGCACCAACTTTGGTGAACCACTCATGAACTTGATTTCTATTCTTCGAACTACACGCACTTCAAATACCAGAGTGCTTAGGGGCGATCCGGAGGAGGGGCTAGCGGAGTGCGATCCATTGCAGTATTCTACTTAACGCTCCCATGAGCACCAAGCTGACGAGCTTCTGGAGACGCCCTGCAAGCCGGAGAGGCATCGAGGCCTGTGACGGAAACTTGGCGGCCTTCTCATCCACCCCAAACTTGTTCTCTACTGATGAGGGAAACTATCTCGAAACCCGAGCCATGTCTCGGGTCTAGAGATTTTGGGAACAATGAGTACCTACTCGCACCAACTTTGGTGAACCACTCATGAACTTGATTTCTATTCTTCGAACTACACCCACTTCAAATACCAGAGTGCTTAGGGGCGATCCGGAGGAGGGGCTAGCGGAGTGCGATCCATTGCAGTATTCTACTTAACGCTCCCATGATCACCAAGCTGACGAGCTTCTGGAGAAGCCCTGCGAGCCGGAGAGGCATCGAGGCCTGTGACGGAAACTTGGCGGCCTTCTCATCCACCCCAAACTTGTTCTCTACTGATGAGGGAAACTATCTCGAAACCCGAGCCATGTCTCGGGTCTAGAGATTTTGGGAACAACGAGTACCTACTCGCACCAACTTTGGTGAACCACTCATGAACTTGATTTCTATTCTTCAAACTACACGCACTTCAAATACCAGAGTGCTTAGGGGCGATCCGGAGGAGGGGCTAGCAGAGTGCGATCCATTGCAGTATTCTACTTAACGCTCCCATGAGCACCAAGCTGACGAGCTTCTGGAGACGCCCTGCGAGCCGGAGAGGCATCGAGGCCTGTGACGGAAACTTGGCGGCCTTCTCATCCACCCCAAACTTGTTCTCTACTGATGAGGGAAACTATCCCGAAACCTGAGCCATGTCTCGGGTCTAGAGATTTTGGGAACAACGAGTACCTACTCGCGCCAACTTTGGTGAACCACTCATGAACTTGATTTCTATTCTTCGAACTACACGCACTTCAAATACCAGAGTGCTTAGGGGCGATCCGGAGGAGGGGCTAGCGGAGTGCGATCCATTGCAGTATTCTACTTAACGCTCTCATGAGGACCAAGCTGATGAGCTTCTGGAGACGCCCTGCGAGCCGGAGAGGCATCGAGGCCTGTGACGGAAACTTGGCGGCCTTCTCATCCACCCCAAACTTGTTCTCTACTGATAAGGGAAACTATCCCGAAACCCGAGCCATGTCTCGGGTCTAGAGATTTTGGGAACAACGAGTACCTACTCGCACCAACTTTGGTGAACCACTCATGAACTTGAATTCTATTCTTCGAACTACACGCACTTCAAATACCAGAGTGCTTAGGGGCGATCCGGAGGAGGGGCTAGCGGAGTGCGATCCATTGCAGTATTCTACTTAACGCTCCCATGAGCACCAAGCTGACGAGCTTCTGGAGACGCCCTGCGAGCCGGAGAGGCATCGAGGCCTGTGACGGAAACTTGGCGGCCTTCTCATCCACCCCAAACTTGTTCTCTACTGATGAGGGGAACTATCCCTAAACCCGAGCCATGTCTCGGGTCTAGAGATTTTGGGAATAACGAGTACCTACTCGCACCAACTTTGGTGAACCACTCATGAACTTGATTTCTATTCTTCGAACTACACGCACTTCAAATACCAGAGTGCTTAGGGGCGATCCGGAGGAGGGGCTAGCGGAGTGCGATCCATTGCAGTTTTCTACTTAACGCTCCCATGAGCACCAAGCTGATGAGCTTCTGGAGACGCCCTGCGAGCCGGAGAGGCATCGAGGCCTGTGACGGAAACTTGGCGGCCTTCTCATCCACCCCAAACTTGTTCTCTACTGATGAGGGAAACTATCCCGAAACCCGAGCCATGTCTCGGGTCTAGAGATTTTGGGAACAACGAGTACCTACTCGCACCAACTTTGGTGAACCACTCATGAACTTGATTTCTATTCTTCGAACTACACGCACTTCAAATACCAGAGTGCTTAGGGGCGATCCGGAGGAGGGGCTAGCGGAGTGCGATCCATTGCAGTATTTTACTTAACGCTCCCATGAGCACCAAGCTGACGAGCTTCTGGAGACGCCCTGCGAGCCGGAGAGGCATCGAGGCCTGTGACGGAAACTTGGCGGCCTTCTCATCCACCCCAAACTTGTTCTCTACTGATGAGGGAAACTATCCCAAAACCCGAGCCATGTCTCGGGTCTAGAGATTTTGGGAACAACGAGTACCTACTCGCACCAACTTTGGTGAACCACTCATGAACTTGATTTCTATTCTTCGAACTACACGCACTTCAAATACCAGAGTGCTTAGGGGCGATCCGGAGGAGGGGCTAGCGGAGTGCGATCCATTGCAGTATTCTACTTAACGCTCCCATGAGGACCAAGCTGATGAGCTTCTGGAGACGCCCTGCGAGCCGGAGAGGCATCGAGGCCTGTGACGGAAACTTGGCGGCCTTCTCATCCACCCCAAACTTGTTCTCTACTGATAAGGGAAACTATCCCGAAACCCGAGCCATGTCTAGGGTCTAGAGATTTTGGGAACAACGAGTACCTACTCGCACCAACTTTGGTGAACCACTCATGAACTTGAATTCTATTCTTCGAACTACACGCACTTCAAATACCAGAGTGCTTAGGGGCGATCCGGAGGAGGGGCTAGCGGAGTGCGATCCATTGCAGTATTCTACTTAACGCTCCCATGAGCACCAAGCTGACGAGCTTCTGGAGACGCCCTGCGAGCCGGAGAGGCATCGAGGCCTGTGACGGAAACTTGGCGGCCTTCTCATCCACCCCAAACTTGTTCTCTACTGATGAGGGAAACTATCCCGAAACCCGAGCCATGTCTCGGGTCTAGAGATTTTGGGAATAACGAGTACCTACTCGCACCAACTTTGGTGAACCACTCATGAACTTGATTTCTATTCTTCGAACTACACGCACTTCAAATACCAGAGTGCTTAGGGGCGATCCGGAGGAGGGGCTAGCGGAGTGCGATCCATTGCAGTATTCTACTTAACGCTCCCATGAGCACCAAGCTGATGAGCTTCTGGAGACGCCCTGCGAGCCGGAGAGGCATCGAGGCCTGTGACGGAAACTTGGCGGCCTTCTCATCCACCCCAAACTTGTTCTCTACTGATGAGGGAAACTATCCCGAAACCCGAGCCATGTCTCGGGTCTAGAGATTTTGGGAACAACGAGTACCTACTCGCACCAACTTTGGTGAACCACTCATGAACTTGATTTCTATTCTTCGAACTACACGCACTTCAAATACCAGAGTGCTTAGGGGCGATCCGGAGGAGGGGCTAGCGGAGTGCGATCCATTGCAGTATTTTACTTAACGCTCCCATGAGCACCAAGCTGACGAGCTTCTGGAGACGCCCTGCGAGCCGGAGAGGCATCGAGGCCTGTGACGGAAACTTGGCGGCCTTCTCATCCACCCCAAACTTGTTCTCTACTGATGAGGGAAACTATCCCGAAACCCGAGCCATGTCTCGGGTCTAGAGATTTTGGGAATAACGAGTACCTACTCGCACCAACTTTGGTGAACCACTCATGAACTTGATTTCTATTCTTCGAACTACACGCACTTCAAATACCAGAGTGCTTAGGGGCGATCCGGAGGAGGGCCTAGCGGAGTGCGATCCATTGCAGTATTCTACTTAACGCTCCCATGATCACCAAGCTGACGAGCTTCTGGAGAAGCCCTGCGAGCCGTAGAGGCATCGAGGCCTGTGACGGAAACTTGGCGGCCTTCTCATCCACCCCAAACTTGTTCTCTACTGATGAGGGAAACTATCCCGAAACCCGAGCCATGTCTCGGGTCTAGAGATTTTGGGAACAACGAGTACCTACTCGCACCAACTTTGGTGAACCACTCATGAACTTGATTTCTATTCTTCGAACTACACGCACTTCAAATACCAGAGTGCTTAGGGGCGATCCAGAGGAGGGGCTAGCGGAGTGCGATCCATTGCAGTATTCTGCTGACGAGCTTCTGGAGACGCCCTGCGAGCCGGAGAAGCATCGATGCCTGTGACGGAAACTTGGCGGCCTTCTCATCCACCCCAAACTCGTTCTCTACTGATAAGGGAAACTATCCCAAAACCCGAGCCATGTCTCGGGTCTAGAGATTTTGGGAACAACGAGTACCTACTCGCACCAACTTTGGTGAACCACTCATGAACTTGATTTCTATTCTTCGAACTACACGCACTTCAAATACCAGAGTGCTTAGGGGCGATCCGGAGGAGGGGCTAGCGGAGTGCGATCCATTGCAGTATTCTACTTAACGCTCCCATGAGGACCAAGCTGATGAGCTTCTGGAGACGCCCTGCGAGCCGGAGAGGCATCGAGGCCTGTGACGGAAACTTGGCGGCCTTCTCATCCACCCCAAACTTGTTCTCTACTGATAAGGGAAACTATCCCGAAACCCGAGCCATGTCTAGGGTCTAGAGATTTTGGGAACAACGAGTACCTACTCGCACCAACTTTGGTGAACCACTCATGAACTTGAATTCTATTCTTCGAACTACACGCACTTCAAATACCAGAGTGCTTAGGGGCGATCCGGAGGAGGGGCTAGCGGAGTGCGATCCATTGCAGTATTCTACTTAACGCTCCCATGAGCACCAAGCTGACGAGCTTCTGGAGACGCCCTGCGAGCCGGAGAGGCATCGAGGCCTGTGACGGAAACTTGGCGGCCTTCTCATCCACCCCAAACTTGTTCTCTACTGATGAGGGAAACTATCCCGAAACCCGAGCCATGTCTCGGGTCTAGAGATTTTGGGAATAACGAGTACCTACTCGCACCAACTTTGGTGAACCACTCATGAACTTGATTTCTATTCTTCGAACTACACGCACTTCAAATACCAGAGTGCTTAGGGGCGATCCGGAGGAGGGGCTAGCGGAGTGCGATCCATTGCAGTATTCTACTTAACGCTCCCATGAGCACCAAGCTGATGAGCTTCTGGAGACGCCCTGCGAGCCGGAGAGGCATCGAGGCCTGTGACGGAAACTTGGCGGCCTTCTCATCCACCCCAAACTTGTTCTCTACTGATGAGGGAAACTATCCCGAAACCCGAGCCATGTCTCGGGTCTAGAGATTTTGGGAACAACGAGTACCTACTCGCACCAACTTTGGTGAACCACTCATGAACTTGATTTCTATTCTTCGAACTACACGCACTTCAAATACCAGAGTGCTTAGGGGCGATCCGGAGGAGGGGCTAGCGGAGTGCGATCCATTGCAGTATTTTACTTAACGCTCCCATGAGCACCAAGCTGACGAGCTTCTGGAGACGCCCTGCGAGCCGTAGAGGCATCGAGGCCTGTGACGGAAACTTGGCGGCCTTCTCATCCACCCCAAACTTGTTCTCTACTGATGAGGGAAACTATCCCGAAACCCGAGCCATGTCTCGGGTCTAGAGATTTTGGGAACAACGAGTACCTACTCGCACCAACTTTGGTGAACCACTCATGAACTTGATTTCTATTCTTCGAACTACACGCACTTCAAATACCAGAGTGCTTAGGGGCGATCCAGAGGAGGGGCTAGCGGAGTGCGATCCATTGCAGTATTCTGCTGACGAGCTTCTGGAGACGCCCTGCGAGCCGGAGAGGCATCGATGCCTGTGACGGAAACTTGGCGGCCTTCTCATCCACCCCAAACTCGTTCTCTACTGATGAGGGAAACTATCCCGAAACCCGAGCCATGTCTCGGGTCTAGAGATTTTGGGAACAACAAGTACCTACTCGCACCAACTTTGGTGAACCACTCATGAACTTGATTTCTATTCTTCGAACTACACGCACTTCAAATACCAGAGTGCTTAGGGGCGATCCGGAGGAGGGGCTAGCGGAGTGCGATCCATTGCAGTATTCTACTTAACGCTCCCATGAGCACCAAGCTGACGAGCTTCTGGAGACGCCCTGCGAGCCGAAGAGGCATCGAGGCCTGTGACGGAAACTTGGCGGCCTTCTCATCCACCCCAAACTTGTTCTCTACTGATGAGGGAAACTATCCGGAAACCCGAGCCATGTCTCGGGTCTAGAGATTTTGGGAACAACGAGTACCTACTCGCACCAACTTTGGTGAACCACTCATGAACTTGATTTCTATTCTTCGAACTACACGCACTTCAAATACCAGAGTGCTTAGGGGCAATCCAGAGGAGGGGCTAGCGGAGTGCGATCCATTGCAGTATTCTACTTAACGCTCCCATGATCACCAAGCTGCCGAGCTTCTGGAGACGCCCTGCGAGCCGGAGAGGCATCGAGGCCTGTGACGGAAACTTGGCGGCCTTCTCATCCCCCCCAAACTTGTTCTCTACTGATGAGGGAAACTATCCCGAAACCCGAGCCATGTCTCGGGTCTAGAGATTTTGGGAACAACGAGTACCTACTCGCACCAACTTTGGTGAACCACTCATGAACTTGATTTCTATTCTTCGAACTACACGCACTTCAAATACCAGAGTGCTTAGGGGCGATCCGGAGGAGGGGCTAGCGGAGTGCGATCCATTGCAGTATTCTACTTAACGCTCCCATGAGCACCAAGCTGATGAGCTTCTGGAGACGCCCTGCGAGCCGGAGAGGCATCGAGGCCTGTGACGGAAACTTGGCGGCCTTCTCATCCACCCCAAACTTGTTCTCTACTGATGAGGGAAACTATCCCGAAACCCGAGCCATGTCTCGGGTCTAGAGATTTTGGGAACAACGAGTACCTACTCGCACCAACTTTGGTGAACCACTCATGAACTTGATTTCTATTCTTCGAACTACACGCACTTCAAATACCAGAGTGCTTAGGGGCGATCCGGAGGAGGGGCTAGCGGAGTGCGATCCATTGCAGTATTTTACTTAACGCTCCCATGAGCACCAAGCTGACGAGCTTCTGGAGACGCCCTGCGAGCCGGAGAGGCATCGAGGCCTGTGACGGAAACTTGGCGGCCTTCTCATCCACCCCAAACTTGTTCTCTACTGATGAGGGAAACTATCCCAAAACCCGAGCCATGTCTCGGGTCTAGAGATTTTGGGAACAACGAGTACCTACTCGCACCAACTTTGGTGAACCACTCATGAACTTGATTTCTATTCTTCGAACTACACGCACTTCAAATACCAGAGTGCTTAGGGGCGATCCGGAGGAGGGGCTAGCGGAGTGCGATCCATTGCAGTATTCTACTTAACGCTCCCATGAGGACCAAGCTGATGAGCTTCTGGAGACGCCCTGCGAGCCGGAGAGGCATCGAGGCCTGTGACGGAAACTTGGCGGCCTTCTCATCCACCCCAAACTTGTTCTCTACTGATAAGGGAAACTATCCCGAAACCCGAGCCATGTCTAGGGTCTAGAGATTTTGGGAACAACGAGTACCTACTCGCACCAACTTTGGTGAACCACTCATGAACTTGAATTCTATTCTTCGAACTACACGCACTTCAAATACCAGAGTGCTTAGGGGCGATCCGGAGGAGGGGCTAGCGGAGTGCGATCCATTGCAGTATTCTACTTAACGCTCCCATGAGCACCAAGCTGACGAGCTTCTGGAGACGCCCTGCGAGCCGGAGAGGCATCGAGGCCTGTGACGGAAACTTGGCGGCCTTCTCATCCACCCCAAACTTGTTCTCTACTGATGAGGGAAACTATCCCGAAACCCGAGCCATGTCTCGGGTCTAGAGATTTTGGGAACAACGAGTACCTACTCGCACCAACTTTGGTGAACCACTCATGAACTTGATTTCTATTCTTCGAACTACACGCACTTCAAATACCAGAGTGCTTAGGGGCGATCCGGAGGAGGGGCTAGCGGAGTGCGATCCATTGCAGTATTTTACTTAACGCTCCCATGAGCACCAAGCTGACGAGCTTCTGGAGACGCCCTGCGAGCCGGAGAGGCATCGAGGCCTGTGACGGAAACTTGGCGGCCTTCTCATCCACCTCAAACTTGTTCTCTACTGATGAGGGAAACTATCCCGAAACCCGAGCCATGTCTCGGGTCTAGAGATTTTGGGAACAACGAGTACCTACTCGCACCAACTTTGGTGAACCACTCATGAACTTGATTTCTATTCTTCGAACTACACGCACTTCAAATACCAGAGTGCTTAGGGGCGATCCGGAGGAGGGGCTAGCGGAGTGCGATCCATTGCAGTATTTTACTTAACGCTCCCATGAGCACCAAGCTGACGAGCTTCTGGAGACGCCCTGCGAGCCGGAGAGGCATCGAGGCCTGTGACGGAAACTTGGCGGCCTTCTCATCCACCCCAAACTTGTTCTCTACTGATGAGGGAAACTATCCCGAAACCCGAGCCATGTCTCGGGTCTAGAGATTTTGGGAATAACGAGTACCTACTCGCACCAACTTTGGTGAACCACTCATGAACTTGATTTCTATTCTTCGAACTACACGCACTTCAAATACCAGAGTGCTTAGGGGCGATCCGGAGGAGGGCCTAGCGGAGTGCGATCCATTGCAGTATTCTACTTAACGCTCCCATGATCACCAAGCTGACGAGCTTCTGGAGAAGCCCTGCGAGCCGTAGAGGCATCGAGGCCTGTGACGGAAACTTGGCGGCCTTCTCATCCACCCCAAACTTGTTCTCTACTGATGAGGGAAACTATCCCGAAACCCGAGCCATGTCTCGGGTCTAGAGATTTTGGGAACAACGAGTACCTACTCGCACCAACTTTGGTGAACCACTCATGAACTTGATTTCTATTCTTCGAACTACACGCACTTCAAATACCAGAGTGCTTAGGGGCGATCCAGAGGAGGGGCTAGCGGAGTGCGATCCATTGCAGTATTCTGCTGACGAGCTTCTGGAGACGCCCTGCGAGCCGGAGAAGCATCGATGCCTGTGACGGAAACTTGGCGGCCTTCTCATCCACCCCAAACTCGTTCTCTACTGATAAGGGAAACTATCCCAAAACCCGAGCCATGTCTCGGGTCTAGAGATTTTGGGAACAACGAGTACCTACTCGCACCAACTTTGGTGAACCACTCATGAACTTGATTTCTATTCTTCGAACTACACGCACTTCAAATACCAGAGTGCTTAGGGGCGATCCGGAGGAGGGGCTAGCGGAGTGCGATCCATTGCAGTATTCTACTTAACGCTCCCATGAGGACCAAGCTGATGAGCTTCTGGAGACGCCCTGCGAGCCGGAGAGGCATCGAGGCCTGTGACGGAAACTTGGCGGCCTTCTCATCCACCCCAAACTTGTTCTCTACTGATAAGGGAAACTATCCCGAAACCCGAGCCATGTCTAGGGTCTAGAGATTTTGGGAACAACGAGTACCTACTCGCACCAACTTTGGTGAACCACTCATGAACTTGAATTCTATTCTTCGAACTACACGCACTTCAAATACCAGAGTGCTTAGGGGCGATCCGGAGGAGGGGCTAGCGGAGTGCGATCCATTGCAGTATTCTACTTAACGCTCCCATGAGCACCAAGCTGACGAGCTTCTGGAGACGCCCTGCGAGCCGGAGAGGCATCGAGGCCTGTGACGGAAACTTGGCGGCCTTCTCATCCACCCCAAACTTGTTCTCTACTGATGAGGGAAACTATCCCGAAACCCGAGCCATGTCTCGGGTCTAGAGATTTTGGGAATAACGAGTACCTACTCGCACCAACTTTGGTGAACCACTCATGAACTTGATTTCTATTCTTCGAACTACACGCACTTCAAATACCAGAGTGCTTAGGGGCGATCCGGAGGAGGGGCTAGCGGAGTGCGATCCATTGCAGTATTCTACTTAACGCTCCCATGAGCACCAAGCTGATGAGCTTCTGGAGACGCCCTGCGAGCCGGAGAGGCATCGAGGCCTGTGACGGAAACTTGGCGGCCTTCTCATCCACCCCAAACTTGTTCTCTACTGATGAGGGAAACTATCCCGAAACCCGAGCCATGTCTCGGGTCTAGAGATTTTGGGAACAACGAGTACCTACTCGCACCAACTTTGGTGAACCACTCATGAACTTGATTTCTATTCTTCGAACTACACGCACTTCAAATACCAGAGTGCTTAGGGGCGATCCGGAGGAGGGGCTAGCGGAGTCCGATCCATTGCAGTATTTTACTTAACGCTCCCATGAGCACCAAGCTGACGAGCTTCTGGAGACGCCCTGCGAGCCGTAGAGGCATCGAGGCCTGTGACGGAAACTTGGCGGCCTTCTCATCCACCCCAAACTTGTTCTCTACTGATGAGGGAAACTATCCCGAAACCCGAGCCATGTCTCGGGTCTAGAGATTTTGGGAACAACGAGTACCTACTCGCACCAACTTTGGTGAACCACTCATGAACTTGATTTCTATTCTTCGAACTACACGCACTTCAAATACCAGAGTGCTTAGGGGCGATCCAGAGGAGGGGCTAGCGGAGTGCGATCCATTGCAGTATTCTGCTGACGAGCTTCTGGAGACGCCCTGCGAGCCGGAGAGGCATCGATGCCTGTGACGGAAACTTGGCGGCCTTCTCATCCACCCCAAACTCGTTCTCTACTGATGAGGGAAACTATCCCGAAACCCGAGCCATGTCTCGGGTCTAGAGATTTTGGGAACAACAAGTACCTACTCGCACCAACTTTGGTGAACCACTCATGAACTTGATTTCTATTCTTCGAACTACACGCACTTCAAATACCAGAGTGCTTAGGGGCGATCCGGAGGAGGGGCTAGCGGAGTGCGATCCATTGCAGTATTCTACTTAACGCTCCCATGAGCACCAAGCTGACGAGCTTCTGGAGACGCCCTGCGAGCCGAAGAGGCATCGAGGCCTGTGACGGAAACTTGGCGGCCTTCTCATCCACCCCAAACTTGTTCTCTACTGATGAGGGAAACTATCCGGAAACCCGAGCCATGTCTCGGGTCTAGAGATTTTGGGAACAACGAGTACCTACTCGCACCAACTTTGGTGAACCACTCATGAACTTGATTTCTATTCTTCGAACTACACGCACTTCAAATACCAGAGTGCTTAGGGGCAATCCAGAGGAGGGGCTAGCGGAGTGCGATCCATTGCAGTATTCTACTTAACGCTCCCATGATCACCAAGCTGCCGAGCTTCTGGAGACGCCCTGCGAGCCGGAGAGGCATCGAGGCCTGTGACGGAAACTTGGCGGCCTTCTCATCCCCCCCAAACTTGTTCTCTACTGATGAGGGAAACTATCCCGAAACCCGAGCCATGTCTCGGGTCTAGAGATTTTGGGAACAACGAGTACCTACTCGCACCAACTTTGGTGAACAACTCATGAACTTGATTTCTATTCTTCGAACTACACGCACTTCAAATACCAGAGTGCTTAGGGGCGATCCGGAGGAGGGGCTAGCGGAGTGCGATCCATTGCAGTATTCTACTTAACGCTCCCATGAGCACCAAGCTGACTAGCTTCTGGAGACGCCCTGCAAGCCGGAGAGGCATCGAGGCCTGTGACGGAAACTTGGCGGCCTTCTCATCCACCCCAAACTTGTTCTCTACTGATGAGGGAAACTATCCCGAAACCCGAGCCATGTCTCGGGTCTAGAGATTTTGGGAACAACGAGTACCTACTCGCACCAACTTTGGTGAACCACTCATGAACTTGATTTCTATTCTTCGAACTACACGCACTTCAAATACCAGAGTGCTTAGGGGCGATCCAGAGGAGGGGCTAGCGGAGTGCGATCCATTGCAGTATTCTACTTAACGCTCCCATGAGCACCAAGCTGACGAGCTTCTGGAGACGCCCTGCGAGCCGGAGAGGCATCGAGGCCTGTGACGGAAACTTGGCGGCCTTCTCATCCACCCCAAACTTGTTCTCTACTGATGAGGGAAACTATCCCGAAACCCGAGCCATGTCTCGGGTCTAGAGATTTTGGGAACAACGAGTACCTACTCGCACCAACTTTGGTGAACCACTCATGAACTTGATTTCTATTCTTCGAACTACACGCACTTCAAATACCAGAGTGCTTAGGGGCGATCCGGAGGAGGGGCTAGCGGAGTGCGATCCATTGCAGTATTCTACTTAACGCTCCCATGATCACCAAGCTGACGAGCTTCTGGAGAAGCCCTGCGAGCCGTAGAGGCATCGAGGCCTGTGACGGAAACTTGGCGGCCTTCTCATCCACCCCAAACTTGTTCTCTACTGATGAGGGAAACTATCCCGAAACCCGAGCCATGTCTCGGGTCTAGAGATTTTGGGAACAACGAGTACCTACTCGCACCAACTTTGGTGAACCACTCATGAACTTGATTTCTATTCTTCGAACTACACGCACTTCAAATACCAGAGTGCTTAGGGGCGATCCAGAGGAGGGGCTAGCGGAGTGCGATCCATTGCAGTATTCTGCTGACGAGCTTCTGGAGACGCCCTGCGAGCCGGAGAGGCATCGATGCCTGTGACGGAAACTTGGCGGCCTTCTAATCCACCCCAAACTCGTTCTCTACTGATGAGGGAAACTATCCCGAAACCCGAGCCATGTCTCGGGTCTAGAGATTTTGGGAACAACGAGTACCTACTCGCACCAACTTTGGTGAACCACTCATGAACTTGATTTCTATTCTTCGAACTACACGCACTTCAAATACCAGAGTGCTTAGGGGCGATCCGGAGGAGGGGCTAGCGGAGTGCGATCCATTGCAGTATTCTACTTAACGCTCCCATGAGCACCAAGCTGACGAGCTTCTGGAGACGCCCTGCGAGCCGAAGAGGCATCGAGGCCTGTGACGGAAACTTGGCAGCCTTCTCATCCACCCCAAACTTGTTCTCTACTGATGAGGGAAACTATCCCGAAACCCGAGCCATGTCTCGGGTCTAGAGATTTTGGGAACAACGAGTACCTACTCGCACCAACTTTGGTGAACAACTCATGAACTTGATTTCTATTCTTCGAACTACACGCACTTCAAATACCAGAGTGCTTAGGGGCGATCCGGAGGAGGGGCTAGCGGAGTGCGATCCATTGCAGTATTCTACTTAACGCTCCCATGAGCACCAAGCTGACTAGCTTCTGGAGACGCCCTGCAAGCCGGAGAGGCATCGAGGCCTGTGACGGAAACTTGGCGGCCTTCTCATCCACCCCAAACTTGTTCTCTACTGATGAGGGAAACTATCCCGAAACCCGAGCCATGTCTCGGGTCTAGAGATTTTGGGAACAACGAGTACCTACTCGCACCAACTTTGGTGAACCACTCATGAACTTGATTTCTATTCTTCGAACTACACGCACTTCAAACACCAGAGTGCTTAGGGGCGATCCGGAGGAGGGGCTAGCGGAGTGCGATCCATTGCAGTATTCTACTTAACGCTCCCATGAGCACCAAGCTGACGAGCTTCTGGAGACGCCCTGCGAGCCGGAGAGGCATCGAGGCCTGTGACGGAAACTTGGCGGCCTTCTCATCCACCCCAAACTTGTTCTCTACTGATGAGGGAAACTATCCCGAAACCCGAGCCATGTCTCGGGTCTAGAGATTTTGGGAACAACGAGTACCTACTCGCACCAACTTTGGTGAACCACTCATGAACTTGATTTCTATTCTTCGAACTACACGCACTTCAAATACCAGAGTGCTTAGGGGCGATCCAGAGGAGGGGCTAGCGGAGTGCGATCCATTGCAGTATTCTGCTGACGAGCTTCTGGAGACGCCCTGCGAGCCGGAGAGGCATCGATGCCTGTGACGGAAACTTGGCGGCCTTCTAATCCACCCCAAACTCGTTCTCTACTGATGAGGGAAACTATCCCGAAACCCGAGCCATGTCTCGGGTCTAGAGATTTTGGGAACAACGAGTACCTACTCGCACCAACTTTGGTGAACCACTCATGAACTTGATTTCTATTCTTCGAACTACACGCACTTCAAATACCAGAGTGCTTAGGGGCAATCCGGAGGAGGGGCTAGCGGAGTGCGATCCATTGCAGTATTCTACTTAACGCTCCCATGAGCACCAAGCTGACGAGCTTCTGGAGACGCCCTGCGAGCCGAAGAGGCATCGAGGCCTGTGACGGAAACTTGGCAGCCTTCTCATCCACCCCAAACTTGTTCTCTACTGATGAGGGAAACTATCCCGAAACCCGAGCCATGTCTCGGGTCTAGAGATTTTGGGAACAACGAGTACCTACTCGCACCAACTTTGGTGAACAACTCATGAACTTGATTTCTATTCTTCGAACTACACGCACTTCAAATACCAGAGTGCTTAGGGGCGATCCGGAGGAGGGGCTAGCGGAGTGCGATCCATTGCAGTATTCTACTTAACGCTCCCATGAGCACCAAGCTGACTAGCTTCTGGAGACGCCCTGCAAGCCGGAGAGGCATCGAGGCCTGTGACGGAAACTTGGCGGCCTTCTCATCCACCCCAAACTTGTTCTCTACTGATGAGGGAAACTATCCCGAAACCCGAGCCATGTCTCGGGTCTAGAGATTTTGGGAACAACGAGTACCTACTCGCACCAACTTTGGTGAACCACTCATGAACTTGATTTCTATTCTTCGAACTACACGCACTTCAAACACCAGAGTGCTTAGGGGCGATCCGGAGGAGGGGCTAGCGGAGTGCGATCCATTGCAGTATTCTACTTAACGCTCCCATGAGCACCAAGCTGACGAGCTTCTGGAGACGCCCTGCGAGCCGGAGAGGCATCGAGGCCTGTGACGGAAACTTGGCGGCCTTCTCATCCACCCCAAACTTGTTCTCTACTGATGAGGGAAACTATCCCAAACCCGAGCAATGTCTCGGGTCTAGAGATTTTGGGAATAACGCGTACCTACTCGCACCAACTTTGGTGAACCACTCATGAACTTGATTTCTATTCTTCGAACTACACGCACTTCAAATACCAGAGTGCTTAGGGGCGATCCGGAGGAGGGGCTAGCGGAGTGCAATCCATTGCAGTATTTTACTTAACGCTTCCATGAGCACCAAGCTGACGAGCTTCTGGAGATGCCCTGCGAGCCGGAGAGGCATCGAGGCCTGTGACGGAAACTTGGCGGCCTTCTCATCCACCCCAAACTTGTTCTCTACTGATGTGATGAGGGAAACTATCCCGAAACCCGAGCCATGTCTCGGGTCTAGAGATTTTGGGAACAACGAGTACCTACTCGCACCAACTTTGGTGAACCACTCATGAACTTGATTTCTATTCTTCGAACTACACGCACTTCAAATACCAGAGTGCTTAGGGGCGATCCGGAGGAGGGGCTAGCGGAGTGCGATCCATTGCAGTATTCTACTTAACGCTCCCATGATCACCAAGCTGACGAGCTTCTGGAGAAGCCCTGCGAGCCGTAGAGGCATCGAGGCCTGTGACGGAAACTTGGCGGCCTTCTCATCCACCCCAAACTTGTTCTCTACTGATGAGGGAAACTATCCCGAAACCCGAGCCATGTCTCGGGTCTAGAGATTTTGGGAACAACGAGTACCTACTCGCACCAACTTTGGTGAACCACTCATGAACTTGATTTCTATTCTTCGAACTACACGCACTTCAAATACCAGAGTGCTTAGGGGCGATCCAGAGGAGGGGCTAGCGGAGTGCGATCCATTGCAGTATTCTGCTGACGAGCTTCTGGAGACGCCCTGCGAGCCGGAGAGGCATCGATGCCTGTGACGGAAACTTGGCGGCCTTCTCATCCACCCCAAACTCGTTCTCTACTGATGAGGGAAACTATCCCGAAACCCGAGCCATGTCTCGGGTCTAGAGATTTTGGGAACAACGAGTACCTACTCGCACCAACTTTGGTGAACCACTCATGAACTTGTGTTGGACAGGCCACATGAAAGGCCGCTCTCCCCCGGCCCGACCCGGCCTGAGCCCGGTCACGCAGGTACCACACACCACCCTTGCACGTCCTCCGTCCCCTCAGGGACCCCTGCCCTCGAGCATGTCAACCTCGTGGGTCCGATCCACTGCCAGCCTACGCGCCCATCCTGGGGCGCCATCTTGGACACTCCACCACGTGGCCGCCTGGCCCCCGGCCGACCTCAACCCTGGGCCTGGCCAAGCCTCAGACATCCCGGCACCACCATCCACCCAGGAGGTGAGCGGGCTACTTGGCAAGTCAATGGGAGAAAGAGGTGTCGATGGCTCTCCCCCGCCAAGTGCCGCTCGCCCATCGCCTCCCCGGGCACTGGCTCCACCCCCTGCTGGGTGTCTGGACTCCCTCATCCCGGACCTCCCGACCTCCAAGTGCGAGGGTCCGGACATCAAAGCACTCCAGCCCTATAACTGGGGCAGCTCCAGAGCAGGAAGGCAGTTGTATCTTGGAGTCGAGAGACGTAAAGAGGAACTCATCCTAGACGGACTATTGGCGCTGCCATAGCTCTGTCTTGTGCACCATCGTCCTGCCTGTTGGCGCTGCCACAGCCTTCGCAACCTTCATCACCTTCATCGTCGTCGGGACCTGCTGGCGTGGCCGCGGACCGTTGTAACCGTCATCTTCACCGGGACCTGCAGGCTCCGCCGCGGACCGTCGTTTCCTTCGTCCATCTCGGGACCTGCCTGGCTCCGCCGCGGCCCGATCATCTAGAACGCCGAGCTCGAGGATTGAGAGCTATTTTTCACTCATTGGTAACAAGACTGTCCCGCTACCCTTTCCCCAAACCAGAGACTAGAATCGAGGGGACCCCTGAGTCCAGACCTCCTTGTATCAGATCATCGTAACCTAAGAATTGCATATAAAGTCTCGTTAACCTTCAACCTTGTGTGGTGTCCGTCTGTGGGGGGGAAGTTACTTGTCTGTACAGTCGTTGGAGACGGCTCTCCCCGGAGACCTCTCCCCGTAGTCTCGGCCGACCCTCCCGGTCCGTCTAACATTGGTGGCCAGCGGCGCGATCCGAATCACCGCGTAAACGTACAGAGAGTAGCTCACCCCACGACGAAATCACAATGACAACTAAAGAAAGCGGATCAACCGAGAAATTCCAAATGGAGAAATTGGAGGAGTACAGCCATCGTGAACTAAAACAATTCTGCATCGAACTGGGTATCGCTACCACCGGACTAAGCACCAAGGACGATTTTAAGCATGCCCTAGAATCTTGGGCAGAGACCGGCGCTGCCGGAACCCCCGATCAAAGCACCGCAGAAAAAACCACCACGGCCCCTGAAGGGCAAAGAACGGGTCTCTCGCAAGACGAGATCCAGGAAAGAGAAAGAACCCGACTACACGAGCTGGAAATGGCCCGACTCAAAATGGACGTTGAACTCAAGTTGGCCGAACAAAAAATCAACTTAGAGCACCTGCGTCTCCGAGAAGAAAGAGAGGAGAAACAAAGACAAAGGGAGCTCGAGGAAAAAAAACTGGCGTACGAACACGAACGGAACCTAGCCGAGATCAACCTGCGCAAGCAGAATAAAGAAGCAGGGGTGCCCGAGCGACCCCACACCTCAGGGGCCACAGAGAAAAAGGTACACATCCCCAAGGATGTTGTCCGAGAGTATTTCCGAGAGGACGACATCCAGCAATGGTTTAAGGCCTATGAAATCGCTATGACTGCACACCGGATCGATAGAAGCGACTGGGGAGCCGGTCTATGGGGGAGATTCCTCAATGAGGGCCGCGACACCCTGCTACAGCTCCCGGACCACCAGATGACCTCCTATGACCATATGAAAGCGGCACTCCTCACCCGCTATGGCCTCACACCCGAGATGTACCGTCAGAGGTTCCGAGACTGCACCCGCATCCCGGGTACAACTTGGGTGGACTATGTAACATACTTTAGCCGAGCCTTCGAGGGTTGGATCAGAGGAAGCAACGTCACGACCTACGAACAACTGTTCAATCTGATAGTATGGGAGCACCTGTCGAACAATTGCTTTATTGAACTCCGCCAGCACCTCCTCGACAGCAAGTTAACGGATCCCCGGCAGCTCGCAGCCGAAGCTGACCGGTGGGAGATCACCAGAGTGGGCCGGAATGGGTCCTACGAACAGAACCGGAACAACAATGGTCAGCACCGACCCAGAGGAGGAGGAGGGGGCCAAGGACGAGGAAGAGACAACGCTCCGGTCGCCCCCGCTACCAGCACCACCCCCCCGGCCAACCGGGGCAGCACCCCGGCGCGACCGGGGTACAGAGCCAATGTCACGTGTCACCGATGTCAACGAGTCGGCCACTATGCAAACGACCCAAACTGCCCGCAGTACCAGAGCCCAAGACCCCGCCAAGTGGCCGCTGCAGCCCTAGGGGAAGAACAGATCTCCGAGGAGCAGGAAGAATACGAACAAGAGCAACAAGAGTGGGAGCCAGCCGCCATGGCTCTAGCATGCTTAGGGGGGAAAGACATGGTCCCGCGGGTCCCCCTACCCGCTAACACCCAGAAGTACAGCCAATGGGTGAGCATCAATGGACGCCGGGCCGAAGCCCTTCGTGACACCGGGGCCAGTGTAACAGCCGTCCGCTGTCACCTGGTGACCCCAGAACAGTATCTACCGAACATTCTCTGCCCTGTACGATCAGCCGATAACTCGGAAAGTCTGTGTTGGATGGCCTGCGTCCCTTTCGAATGGGGAGGGGTCTCCGGCATGTTGAAAGTAACGGTCCGAGACGATGCCCCCGTAGACTGCCTCCTGGGAAATGACCTTGAAAGCTCTCCGTGGGCAGCCGTGGAGCGAAGAGAACACCTGGGGATGTTAGGCGTCCCGGACTGGGCGTGCGTCACCACCCGGTCCATGGCCGCCCGTGCCAACCACCGCCCAGAAGAACCCGAATGGCCGGCGCCACCGCCTCCGGTCGCCCCAGCCGAAAACACCGACCATGACATCCCCCCCGAACCAGCTCAACCTTCCGACCTCGCTAACCCCGACCAGTGGCCTCAAGAGGGGGGGCCCACGCAAGAACAATTTCGCCAAGAACAGAAGACCTGTCCCTCCCTCGAGGGACTCCGCCAGCAAGCGCTCGCCCAAAGCGCAGGGGATACCTCCGGAACTCATTGGGTCTACTGGGACAATGATCTGCTGTACAGCGAGCAAAGAATCGCCGAGCTGGGGAGCAACCGAGTATTAGTGGTGCCCCTCCGTTTTAGAGACTTTCTGTTAAACCTGGCCCACGATGTCCCCCTGGCAGGACACCTGGGACAAGATAAAACCTACAGTCGCCTAGTGACCCACTTCTTCTGGCCCAAAATGAGGAACGATGTGCACCAGCATTGCCGATCTTGCCCCACGTGCCAAGCCAGTGGAAAGAGCGGCCGCAAACTAAAAGCTCCTCTACAACCTTTTCCCGTGGTCACTACCCCGTTTGAGAGGGTCGGAATAGACATTGTGGGGCCCCTGGACCCGCGCACAAAACAAGGCCATCGATTCATCTTGGTGCTGGTGGACCACGCCACCCGCTACCCTGAGGCTGTCCCTCTGCGGACTGTGACAGCCCCGGTAGTCGGCCGGGCTCTGATGGGGATCTTCTCCCGTGTGGGCTTCCCCCGAGAAGTCGTCAGCGACAGAGGCACGAACTTTATTTCTAAATACATGAAATCCCTCTGGCAACAGTGCGGGGTCACCTACCGATTCACGACCCCCTATCACCCTCAAGGGAACGGACTCGTTGAGCGGTTCAACCGCACGCTAAAGGGGATGATCGGGGGGTTGGAAGAGCCCCTCCGTCGCCAGTGGGATGTGCTGCTGCCGTGCCTCCTCTTCGCTTATCGAGAGGTCCCCCAGAAATCCCTGGGCTTCAGCCCATTTGAACTGCTATATGGACACCCAGTGCGAGGGCCGCTCAGCCTAGTCAAAGAAGGCTGGGAGATGCCTCCGTTAAAGAACCCTCCAGATGTCTTCCGGTATCTCTTAACCCTCCGCAACCAGACCCGGCGGTTCCGGGAACTGGCAAAAGCCAACCTAGAGGCCAGTCAAGAGGACATGAAAAAGTGGTATGACCGGAATGCCTCATCCATTGAATTTGAACCTGGACAACAGGTATGGGTGATGTCCCCCACCGAGCCATGCGCCCTACAAGACAAATGGACGGGGCCCTTCAAAGTAATCGAGCGCAAGGGCCCTGCCACCTATCTCATCGACATGGAATCCTCCCGGAACCCACTCCGGGTCCTCCACGCTAACAGACTAAAGCCCCACTTTGTGCGTGCAGAACTCAGCCTCCTGATGGCCACAGACACTGGGGCTGAAGAAGACTCCGAGCCCCTCCCTGACCTCCTACGGACTCGGGAGCAAGACGGCTCCGTGGATGGGGTCCGACTCTCGGAGACCCTCACCGGAGAGCAACGTCAGGAATGTCAAGCTCTCCTATCCCAGTTCGCCAGCCTGTTCTCCCTCACCCCAGGTGTCACTTCCTGGTGTGTGCACGATGTAGACACGGGGGACAGCCCCCCTATCCGCCACCGGGCCTACCGCGTGCCAGATCGGGTACGGGCCTGCATCCAGGAAGAAGTAGCCAAGATGCTCACACTCGGGGTCATCGAGGCTTCAGACAGCCCCTGGGCCAGCCCTGTAGTACTGGTCCCCAAAGCAGCTGCCCCCGGCACCACCCCAGAACTTCGGTTCTGCGTCGACTACCGGGGCTTGAACGCGGTCACCCGAACAGACGCACATCCCATCCCTCGGGCAGATGAACTGATCGACCGCATGGGAGCTGCCCGCTACCTCAGTATCTTCGACCTGACGGCGGGCTACTGGCAGATCGGCCTCACACCCCGGGCGCAAGAACGTTCTGCCTTTTCCACACCCGATGGCCATTACCATTTCACAGTCATGCCCTTCGGCATGAAGAACGCCCCAGCGACATTCCAACGGCTCGTCAATCAGGTCCTGGCGGGGCTCGAAGGATTCAGCGCCGCCTACCTAGACGACATCGCTGTGTACAGCCACCATTGGTCCGAGCACCTCCACCACCTCCGAGCAGTGCTGCAAGCCCTACAGCGGGCTGGCCTCACGATCAAGGCCAGCAAATGTCAAATTGGACAAGGGTCTGTAACCTACCTCGGGCACCAGGTGGGAAGCGGCCTGGTGGCCCCTCTGCAGCTAAAAATTGCCGCCATCCAGTCCTGGCAGCCCCCCATCACACAGACCGAGGTACGAGCCTTCCTGGGCCTCACAGGCTACTACCGAAGGTTCGTGAAAGACTATGGTACTATAGTGGGACCCCTCACAGAACTCACGTCGAAAAACCAGCCCAAGAAAGTCAACTGGACCCCAGAGTGTCAAGCTGCCTTTGAACAATTGAAAGCCGCCATGTGTTCCGCCCCTGTGCTCCAGGCCCCCGACTACAGCCGGGAGTTCGTCGTCCAGACGGATGCCTCCGACCATGGCATTGGGGCAGTCCTGTCTCAAGTGAACACCGAAGGCCTTGATCAACCGGTGGCCTTCATTAGCAGACGACTCCTACCACGAGAACAGCGCTGGAGCACCATAGAGCGGGAGGCCTTCGCTGTGGTATGGGCCCTCAAGAAGCTCCGGCCCTACCTTTTTGGCACACACTTTCGGGTACAGACCGATCACCGACCCCTGCAGTGGCTGATGCAGATGCGGGGGGAAAACCCGAAGTTACTACGCTGGTCCATCTCCCTACAAGGTATGGACTTCACAGTCGAACACCGGCCTGGGCCAGATCACGCCAACGCGGATGGCCTGTCCCGGTTCTTCCGCCTCGACGAGGAGAGTCCCCAAGAGGATGGGTAACTCTCCCCGCCTTCAGCTGGGGGGGACGCATGTTGGACAGGCCACATGAAAGGCCGCTCTCCCCCGGCCCGACCCGGCCTGAGCCCGGTCACGCAGGTACCACACACCACCCTTGCACGTCCTCCGTCCCCTCAGGGACCCCTGCCCTCGAGCATGTCAACCTCGTGGGTCCGATCCACTGCCAGCCTACGCGCCCATCCTGGGGCGCCATCTTGGACACTCCACCACGTGGCCGCCTGGCCCCCGGCCGACCTCAACCCTGGGCCTGGCCAAGCCTCAGACATCCCGGCACCACCATCCACCCAGGAGGTGAGCGGGCTACTTGGCAAGTCAATGGGAGAAAGAGGTGTCGATGGCTCTCCCCCGCCAAGTGCCGCTCGCCCATCGCCTCCCCGGGCACTGGCTCCACCCCCTGCTGGGTGTCTGGACTCCCTCATCCCGGACCTCCCGACCTCCAAGTGCGAGGGTCCGGACATCAAAGCACTCCAGCCCTATAACTGGGGCAGCTCCAGAGCAGGAAGGCAGTTGTATCTTGGAGTCGAGAGACGTAAAGAGGAACTCATCCTAGACGGACTATTGGCGCTGCCATAGCTCTGTCTTGTGCACCATCGTCCTGCCTGTTGGCGCTGCCACAGCCTTCGCAACCTTCATCACCTTCATCGTCGTCGGGACCTGCTGGCGTGGCCGCGGACCGTTGTAACCGTCATCTTCACCGGGACCTGCAGGCTCCGCCGCGGACCGTCGTTTCCTTCGTCCATCTCGGGACCTGCCTGGCTCCGCCGCGGCCCGATCATCTAGAACGCCGAGCTCGAGGATTGAGAGCTATTTTTCACTCATTGGTAACAAGACTGTCCCGCTACCCTTTCCCCAAACCAGAGACTAGAATCGAGGGGACCCCTGAGTCCAGACCTCCTTGTATCAGATCATCGTAACCTAAGAATTGCATATAAAGTCTCGTTAACCTTCAACCTTGTGTGGTGTCCGTCTGTGGGGGGGAAGTTACTTGTCTGTACAGTCGTTGGAGACGGCTCTCCCCGGAGACCTCTCCCCGTAGTCTCGGCCGACCCTCCCGGTCCGTCTAACAACTTGATTTCTATTCTTCGAACTACACGCACTTCAAATACCAGAGTGCTTAGGGGCGATCCGGAGGAGGGGCTAGCGGAGTGCGATCCATTGCAGTATTCTACTTAACGCTCCCATGAGCACCAAGCTGACGAGCTTCTGGAGACGCCCTGCGAGCCGAAGAGGCATCGAGGCCTGTGACGGAAACTTGGCGGCCTTCTCATCCACCCCAAACTTGTTCTCTACTGATGAGGGAAACTATCCCGAAACCCAAGCCATGTCTCGGGTCTAGAGATTTTGGGAACAACGAGTACCTACTCGCACCAACTTTGGTGAACCACTCATGAACTTGATTTCTATTCTTCGAACTACACGCACTTCAAATACCAGAGTGCTTAGGGGCAATCCAGAGGAGGGGCTAGCGGAGTGCGATCCATTGCAGTATTCTACTTAACGCTCCATTGATCACCAAGCTGCCGAGCTTCTGGAGACGCCCTGCGAGCCGGAGAGGCATCGAGGCCTGTGACGGAAACTTGGCGGCCTTCTCATCCACCCCAAACTTGTTCTCTACTGATGAGGGAAACTATCCCGAAACCCGAGCCATGTCTCGGGTCTAGAGATTTTGGGAACAACGAGTACCTACTCGCACCAACTTTGGTGAACCACTCATGAACTTGATTTCTATTCTTCGAACTACACGCACTTCAAATACCAGAGTGCTTAGGGGCGATCCGGAGGAGGGGCTAGCAGAGTGCGATCCATTGCAGTATTCTACTTAACGCTCCCATGAGCACCAAGCTGACGAGCTTCTGGAGACGCCCTGCGAGCCGGAGAGGCATCGAGGCCTGTGACGGAAACTTGGCGGCCTTCTCATCCACCCCAAACTTGTTCTCTACTGATGAGGGAAACTATCCCGAAACCCGAGCCATGTCTCGGGTCTAGAGATTTTGGGAACAACGAGTACCTACTCGCACCAACTTTGGTGAACCACTCATGAACTTGATTTCTATTCTTCGAACTACACGCACTTCAAATACCAGAGTGCTTAGGGGCGATCCGGAGGAGGGGCTAGCGGAGTGCGATCCATTGCAGTATTCTACTTAACGCTCTCATGAGGACCAAGCTGATGAGCTTCTGGAGACGCCCTGCGAGCCGGAGAGGCATCGAGGCCTGTGACGGAAACTTGGCGGCCTTCTCATCCACCCCAAACTTGTTCTCTACTGATAAGGGAAACTATCCCGAAACCCGAGCCATGTCTCGGGTCTAGAGATTTTGGGAACAACGAGTACCTACTCGCACCAACTTTGGTGAACCACTCATGAACTTGAATTCTATTCTTCGAACTACACGCACTTCAAATACCAGAGTGCTTAGGGGCGATCCGGAGGAGGGGCTAGCGGAGTGCGATCCATTGCAGTATTCTACTTAACGCTCCCATGAGCACCAAGCTGACGAGCTTCTGGAGACGCCCTGCGAGCCGTAGAGGCATCGAGGCCTGTGACGGAAACTTGGCGGCCTTCTCATCCACCCCAAACTTGTTCTCTACTGATGAGGGGAACTATCCCGAAACCCAAGCCATGTCTCGGGTCTAGAGATTTTGGGAACAACGAGTACCTACTCGCACCAACTTTGGTGAACCACTCATGAACTTGATTTCTATTCTTCGAACTACACGCACTTCAAATACCAGAGTGCTTAGGGGCGATCCAGAGGAGGGGCTAGCGGAGTGCGATCCATTGCAGTATTCTGCTGACGAGCTTCTGGAGACGCCCTGCGAGCCGGAGAGGCATCGATGCCTGTGACGGAAACTTGGCGGCCTTCTCATCCACCCCAAACTCGTTCTCTACTGATGAGGGAAACTATCCCGAAACCCGAGCCATGTCTCGGGTCTAGAGATTTTGGGAACAACGAGTACCTACTCGCACCAACTTTGGTGAACCACTCATGAACTTGATTTCTATTCTTCGAACTACACGCACTTCAAATACCAGAGTGCTTAGGGGCGATCCGGAGGAGGGGCTAGCGGAGTGCGATCCATTACAGTATTCTACTTAACGCTCCCATGAGCACCAAGCTGACGAGCTTCTGGAGACGCCCTGCGAGCCGAAGAGGCATCGAGGCCTGTGACGGAAACTTGGCGGCCTTCTCATCCACCCCAAACTTGTTCTCTACTGATGAGGGAAACTATCCCGAAACCCGAGCCATGTCCCGGGTCTAGAGATTTTGGGAACAATGAGTACCTACTCGCACCAACTTTGGTGAACCACTCATGAACTTGATTTCTATTCTTCAAACTACACGCACTTCAAATACCAGAGTGCTTAGGGGCAATCCAGAGGAGGGGCTAGCGGAGTGCGATCCATTGCAGTATTCTACTTAACGCTCCATTGATCACCAAGCTGCCGAGCTTCTGGAGACGCCCTGCGAGCCGGAGAGGCATCGAGGCCTGTGACGGAAACTTGGCGGCCTTCTCATCCACCCCAAACTTGTTCTCTACTGATGAGGGAAACTATCCCGAAACCCGAGCCATGTCTCGGGTCTAGAGATTTTGGGAACAACGAGTACCTACTCGCACCAACTTTGGTGAACCACTCATGAACTTGATTTCTATTCTTCGAACTACACGCACTTCAAATACCAGAGTGCTTAGGGGCGATCCGGAGGAGGGGCTAGCGGAGTGCGATCCATTGCAGTATTTTACTTAACGCTCCCATGAGCACCAAGCTAACGAGCTTCTGGAGACGCCCTGCGAGCCGGAGAGGCATCGAGGCCTGTGACGGAAACTTGGCGGACTTCTCATCCACCCCAAACTTGTTCTCTACTGATGAGGGAAACTATCCCAAAACCCGAGCCATGTCTCGGGTCTAGAGATTTTGGGAACAACGAGTACCTACTCGCACCAACTTTGGTGAACCACTCATGAACTTGATTTCTATTCTTCGAACTACACGCACTTCAAATACCAGATGCTTAGGGGCGATCCGGAGGAGGGGCTAGCGGAGTGCGATCCATTGCAGTATTCTACTTAACGCTCCCATGAGCACCAAGCTGACGAGCTTCTGGAGACGCCCTGCGAGCCGGAGAGGCATCGAGGCCTGTGACGGAAACTTGGCGGCCTTCTCATCCACCCCAAACTTGTTCTCTACTGATGAGGGAAACTATCCCGAAACCCGAGCCATGTCTCGGGTCTAGAGATTTTGGGAACAACGAGTACCTACTCGCACCAACTTTGGTGAACCACTCATGAACTTGATTTCTATTCTTCGAACTACACGCACTTCAAATACCAGAGTGCTTAGGGGCGATCCGGAGGATGGCCTAGCGGAGTGCGATCCATTGCAGTATTCTACTTAACGCTCCCATGATCACCAAGGTGACGAGCTTCTGGAGAAGCCCTGCGAGCCGTAGAGGCATCGAGGCTTGTGACGGAAACTTGGCGGCCTTCTCATCCACCCCAAACTTGTTCTCTACTGATGAGGGAAACTATCCCGAAACCCGAGCCATGTCTCGGGTCTAGAGATTTTGGGAACAACGAGTACCTACTCGCACCAACTTTGGTGAACCACTCATGAACTTGATTTCTATTCTTCGAACTACACGCACTTCAAATACCAGAGTGCTTAGGGGCGATCCAGAGGAGGGGCTAGCGGAGTGCGATCCATTGCAGTATTCTGCTGACGAGCTTCTGGAGACGCCCTGCGAGCCGGAGAGGCATCGATGCCTGTGACGGAAACTTGGCGGCCTTCTCATCCACCCCAAACTCGTTCTGTACTGATGAGGGAAACTATCCCGAAACCCGAGCCATGTCTCGGGTCTAGAGATTTTGGGAACAACGAGTACCTACTCTCACCAACTTTGGTGAACCACTCATGAACTTGATTTCTATTCTTCGAACTACACGCACTTCAAATACCAGAGTGCTTAGGGGCGATCCGGAGGAGGGGCTAGCGGAGTGCGATCCATTGCAGTATTCTACTTAACGCTCCCATGAGCACCAAGCTGACGAGCTTCTAGAGACGCCCTGCGAGCCGAAGAGGCATCGAGGCCTGTGACGGAAACTTGGCGGCCTTCTCATCCACCCCAAACTTGTTCTCTACTGATGAGGGAAACTATCCGAAAACCCGAGCCATGTCTCGGGTCTAGAGATTTTGGGAACAACGAGTACCTACTCGCACCAACTTTGGTGAACCACTCATGAACTTGATTTCTATTCTTCGAACTACACGCACTTCAAATACCAGAGTGCTTAGGGGCAATCCAGAGGAGGGGCTAGCGGAGTGCGATCCATTGCAGTATTCTACTTAACGCTCCCATGATCACCAAGCTGCCGAGCTTCTGGAGACGCCCTGCGAGCCGGAGAGGCATCGAGGCCTGTGACGGAAACTTGGCGGCCTTCTCATCCCCCCCAAACTTGTTCTCTACTGATGAGGGAAACTATCCCGAAACCCGAGCCATGTCTCGGGTCTAGAGATTTTGGGAACAACGAGTACCTACTCGCACCAACTTTGGTGAACAACTCATGAACTTGATTTCTATTCTTCGAACTACACGCACTTCAAATACCAGAGTGCTTAGGGGCGATCCGGAGGAGGGGCTAGCGGAGTGCGATCCATTGCAGTATTCTACTTAACGCTCCCATGAGCACCAAGCTGACTAGCTTCTGGAGACGCCCTGCAAGCCGGAGAGGCATCGAGGCCTGTGACGGAAACTTGGCGGCCTTCTCATCCACCCCAAACTTGTTCTCTACTGATGAGGGAAACTATCCCGAAACCCGAGCCATGTCTCGGGTCTAGAGATTTTGGGAACAACGAGTACCTACTCGCACCAACTTTGGTGAACCACTCATGAACTTGATTTCTATTCTTCGAACTACACGCACTTCAAACACCAGAGTGCTTAGGGGCGATCCGGAGGAGTGGCTAGCGGAGTGCGATCCATTGCAGTATTCTACTTAACGCTCCCATGAGCACCAAGCTGACGAGCTTCTGGAGACGCCCTGCGAGCCGGAGAGGCATCGAGGCCTGTGACGGAAACTTGGCGGCCTTCTCATCCACCCCAAACTTGTTCTCTACTGATGAGGGAAACTATCCCGAAACCCGAGCAATGTCTCGGGTCTAGAGATTTTGGGAATAACGCGTACCTACTCGCACCAACTTTGGTGAACCACTCATGAACTTGATTTCTATTCTTCGAACTACACGCACTTCAAATACCAGAGTGCTTAGGGGCGATCCGGAGGAGGGGCTAGCGGAGTGCAATCCATTGCAGTATTTTACTTAACGCTTCCATGAGCACCAAGCTGACGAGCTTCTGGAGACGCCCTGCGAGCCGGAGAGGCATCGAGGCCTGTGACGGAAACTTGGCGGCCTTCTCATCCACCCCAAACTTGTTCTCTACTGATGAGGGAAACTATCCGGAAACCCGAGCCATGTCTCGGGTCTAGAGATTTTGGGAACAACGAGTACCTACTCGCACCAACTTTGGTGAACCACTCATGAACTTGATTTCTATTCTTCGAACTACACGCACTTCAAATACCAGAGTGCTTAGGGGCGATCCGGAGGAGGGGCTAGCGGAGTGCGATCCATTGCAGTATTCTACTTAACGCTCCCATGATCACCAAGCTGACGAGCTTCTGGAGAAGCCCTGCGAGCCGTAGAGGCATCGAGGCCTGTGACGGAAACTTGGCGGCCTTCTCATCCACCCCAAACTTGTTCTCTACTGATGAGGGAAACTATCCCGAAACCCGAGCCATGTCTCGGGTCTAGAGATTTTGGGAACAACGAGTACCTACTCGCACCAACTTTGGTGAACCACTCATGAACTTGATTTCTATTCTTCGAACTACACGCACTTCAAATACCAGAGTGCTTAGGGGCGATCCAGAGGAGGGGCTAGCGGAGTGCGATCCATTGCAGTATTCTGCTGACGAGCTTCTGGAGACGCCCTGCGAGCCGGAGAGGCATCGATGCCTGTGACGGAAACTTGGCGGCCTTCTCATCCACCCCAAACTCGTTCTCTACTGATGAGGGAAACTATCCCGAAACCCGAGCCATGTCTCGGGTCTAGAGATTTTGGGAACAACGAGTACCTACTCGCACCAACTTTGGTGAACCACTCATGAACTTGATTTCTATTCTTCGAACTACACGCACTTCAAATACCAGAGTGCTTAGGGGCAATCCAGAGGAGGGGCTAGCGGAGTGCGATCCATTGCAGTATTCTACTTAACGCTCCATTGATCACCAAGCTGCCGAGCTTCTGGAGACGCCCTGCGAGCCGGAGAGGCATCGAGGCCTGTGACGGAAACTTGGCGGCCTTCTCATCCACCCCAAACTTGTTCTCTACTGATGAGGGAAACTATCCCGAAACCCGAGCCATGTCTCGGGTCTAGAGATTTTGGGAACAACGAGTACCTACTCACACCAACTTTGGTGAACCACTCATGAACTTGATTTCTATTCTTCGAACTACACGCACTTCAAATACCAGAGTGCTTAGGGGCGATCCGGAGGAGGGGCTAGCGGAGTGCGATCCATTGCAGTATTCTACTTAACGCTCCCATGAGCACCAAGCTGACGAGCTTCTGGAGACGCCCTGCAAGCCGGAGAGGCATCGAGGCCTGTGACGGAAACTTGGCGGCCTTCTCATCCACCCCAAACTTGTTCTCTACTGATGAGGGAAACTATCCCGAAACCCGAGCCATGTCTCGGGTCTAGAGATTTTGGGAACAATGAGTACCTACTCGCACCAACTTTGGTGAACCACTCATGAACTTGATTTCTATTCTTCGAACTACACCCACTTCAAATACCAGAGTGCTTCGGGGCGATCCGGAGGAGGGGCTAGCGGAGTGCGATCCATTGCAGTATTCTACTTAACGCTCCCATGATCACCAAGCTGACGAGCTTCTGGAGAAGCCCTGCGAGCCGGAGAGGCATCGAGGCCTGTGACGGAAACTTGCCGGCCTTCTCATCCACCCCAAACTTGTTCTCTACTGATGAGGGAAACTATCCCGAAACCCGAGCCATGTCTCGGGTCTAGAGATTTTGGGAACAACGAGTACCTACTCGCACCAACTTTGGTGAACCACTCATGAACTTGATTTCTATTCTTCGAACTACACGCACTTCAAATACCAGAGTGCTTAGGGGCGATCCGGAGGAGGGGCTAGCGGAGTGCGATCCATTGCAGTATTCCATTTGAGCACTGATCCTGAGAGACCCATTCTGTGTTTCAACAGATCTATCAAGTGCTCGTGTTTGACCGTGTCCAACGCTGAGGAGAGGTCTAGTAGGATGAGGAGGCATGCTTCGTTTTGATCAAGTAATTGAAGTGCATCATCAATGATGTGTGTCATGGCTGATTCCGTACTGTGGTTTGTACGAAAGCCGGATTGGTGTTTGTTTAGGAGGTTTAAGTGATTGATATGTGTTGGACAGGCCACATGAAGGGCCGCTCCCCCCTCGGCCCGACCAGGCCTGAGCCCGGTCACACAAGTGCCACACACCACCACTGCTCGTCTTCCGTCCCCTCCGGGACCCCGGCCCCTGAACATATCGACCTCGTGGGCCCGACCCACTACTGGCCCGCGCGCCCAGCCTGGGCGCCATCTTGGACACTCCACCACGAGGCCGCCTGGCCCCCGATCGACCTCAACCCTGGGCCTAGCCAGGCCTCAGACATCCCGGCACCACCATCCACCCAGGAGGTGAGCGGGCCACTTGGCAAGTCAATGGGAGAAAGAGGCGTCGATGGCTCTCCCCCGCCAGGTGCCGCTCGCCCATCGCCTCCCCGGGCGCTGGCTCCACCCCCCTGCTGGGTGTCTGGACTCCCTCATCCCGGACCTCCCGACCTCCAAGTGCGAGGGTCCGGACATCAAAGGGCACCAGCCCTATAACTGGGGCAGCTCCAGAGCAGGAAGGCAGTTGTATCCTGGAGTCGAGAGACGCAGAGAAGAACTCATCCTTGACGGACTACTGGCGCTGCCGTAGCTCTGCCTTGCGCATCATCGTCCTGCCTGCTGGCGCTGCCGCAACCTTCGTAACCTTCGTAAACCTTCATCGTCGTCGGGACCTGCTGGCGTGGCCGCGGACCGTTTGTAACTACCATCTTCATCGGGACCTGCTGGCTCCGCCGCGGACCGTCGCTTCCTTCGTCCATCTCGGGACCTGCCTGGCTCCGCCGCGGCCCGATCATCTAGAACGCCGAGCTCGAGGATTGAGAGCTATTCCCATCTTTTGGTAACAAGACTGTCCCGCTACCCTTTTCCCAAACCAGAGACCAGAACCGAGGGGACCCCTGAGTCCAGACCTCCTTGTACCATTCATCGTACTTAAAGAATTGCCTATAAAGTATCGTTGAACTTTACCCTTGTGTGGTGTCCGTCTGTGGGGGGGAAGTTACTTGTCTGTACGATCGTCGGAGACGGCTCTCCCCGGAGACCTCTCCCCTTATCCTCGGCCGACCCTCCCGGTCCGTCTAACATTGGTGGCCAGCGGCGCGATCCGAATCACCGCATTATCGTACAGAGAGTAGCTCACCCCACGACGAAATCACGATGTCAAACAAAGAAAGCGGATCCACCGAGAAATTTCAAATGGAGAAATTGGACGAGTACAGCCATCGTGAATTAAAACAATTCTGCATCGAACTAGGTATCGCTACCACCGGTCTAAGTACCAAGGACGATTTCAAGCATGCCCTAGAGTCTTGGGCAGAAACCGGGGCTGCCGGAACCCCCGATCAAAACATCGCAGCAATAGAAAAACAAGCCACAGCCCCTGAAGAGCGAAGAACGGGTCTCTCGCAAGACGAGATCCAGGAACGAGAAAAAACCCGACTACACGAGCTGGAAATGGCCCGGCTCAAAATGGATGTCGAACTTAAGTTGGCCGAACAAAAAATAAACTTAGAGCACCTGCGTCTCCGAGAAGAAAGAGAGGAAAAACAGAGACAAAGGGAGCTCGAGGAGAAGAAATTGGCATATGAACACGAGCGAAAATTAGCGGAGATCGACCTACGCAAGCAGAATAAGGAAGTAGGGGTGCCCGAGCAACCCCACACCCCAGGGGCAACAGAGAAAAAGGTACACATCCCCAAGGATGTCGTTCGAGAGTACTTCCGAGAGGACGACATCCAGCAATGGTTTAAGGCCTACGAAATCGCTATGACAGCCCACCGGATCGATAGAAGCGACTGGGGAGCCGGTCTATGGGGGAGTGTTAGACGGACCGGGAGGGTCGGCCGAGGATAAGGGGAGAGGTCTCCGGGGAGAGCCGTCTCCGACGATCGTACAGACAAGTAACTTCCCCCCCACAGACGGACACCACACAAGGGTAAAGTTCAACGATACTTTATAGGCAATTCTTTAAGTACGATGAATGGTACAAGGAGGTCTGGACTCAGGGGTCCCCTCGGTTCTGGTCTCTGGTTTGGGAAAAGGGTAGCGGGACAGTCTTGTTACCAAAAGATGGGAATAGCTCTCAATCCTCGAGCTCGGCGTTCTAGATGATCGGGCCGCGGCGGAGCCAGGCAGGTCCCGAGATGGACGAAGGAAGCGACGGTCCGCGGCGGAGCCAGCAGGTCCCGATGAAGATGGTAGTTACAAACGGTCCGCGGCCACGCCAGCAGGTCCCGACGACGATGAAGGTTTACGAAGGTTACGAAGGTTGCGGCAGCGCCAGCAGGCAGGACGATGATGCGCAAGGCAGAGCTACGGCAGCGCCAGTAGTCCGTCAAGGATGAGTTCTTCTCTGCGTCTCTCGACTCCAGGATACAACTGCCTTCCTGCTCTGGAGCTGCCCCAGTTATAGGGCTGGTGCCCTTTGATGTCCGGACCCTCGCACTTGGAGGTCGGGAGGTCCGGGATGAGGGAGTCCAGACACCCAGCAGGGGGGTGGAGCCAGCGCCCGGGGAGGCGATGGGCGAGCGGCACCTGGCGGGGGAGAGCCATCGACGCCTCTTTCTCCCATTGACTTGCCAAGTGGCCCGCTCACCTCCTGGGTGGATGGTGGTGCCGGGATGTCTGAGGCATGGCTAGGCCCAGGGTTGAGGTCGATCGGGGGCCAGGCGGCCTCGTGGTGGAGTGTCCAAGATGGCGCCCAGGCTGGGCGCGCGGGCCAGTAGTGGGTCGGGCACACGAGGTCGATATGTTCAGGGGCCGGGGTCCCGGAGGGGACGGAAGACGAGCAGTGGTGGTGTGTGGCACTTGTGTGACCGGGCTCAGGCCTGGTCGGGCCGAGGGGGGAGCGGCCCTTCATGTGGCCTGTCCAACATGCGTCCCCCCCAGCTGAAGGCGGGGAGAGTCACCCATCCTCTTGGGGACTCTCCTCGTCGAGGCGGAAAAACCGGGACAGGCCATCCGCGTTGGCGTGATCTGGCCCAGGCCGGTGCTCCACAGTGAAGTCCATCCCTTGTAGGGAGATGGACCAACGTAGTAGCTTCGGGTTCTCCCCCCGCATCTGCATCAGCCACTGCAGGGGTCGATGGTCGGTCTGCACCCGAAAGTGCGTGCCAAAGAGGTAGGGCCGGAGCTTTTTGAGGGCCCATACCACAGCGAAGGCCTCCCTCTCTATGGTGCTCCAGCGTTGTTCTCGGGGTAGGAGTCGCCTGCTGATGAAGGCCACTGGCTGATCAAGGCCTTCGGTGTTCACTTGAGACAGGACTGCCCCAATGCCATGGTCGGAGGCATCCGTCTGGACGACGAACTCCCGGCTGTAGTCGGGGGCCTGGAGCACAGGGGCGGAGCACATGGCGGCCTTCAATTGTTCGAAGGCTGTTTGACACTCCGGGGTCCAGTTGACTTTCTTGGGTTGATTTTTGGACGTGAGTTCTGTGAGGGGCCCCACTATGGTACCATAGTCCTTCACGAACCTTCGGTAATAGCCCGTGAGGCCCAGGAAGGCGCGTACCTCGGTCTGGGTGATGGGGGGCTGCCAGGACTGGATGGCGGCAATCTTGAGCTGCAGAGGGGCCACCAGACCGCTTCCCACCTGGTGTCCGAGGTAGGTTACGGACCCCTGACCAATTTGGCATTTACTGGCCTTAATCGTGAGGCCAGCCCGCTGGAGGGCCTGTAGCACCGCTTGGAGGTGGTGGAGGTGCTCGGGCCAATGGTGGCTGTATACAGCGATGTCGTCTAGGTAGGCGGCGCTGAATCCTTCGAGCCCTGCCAGGACCTGGTTGACGAGCCGCTGAAATGTTGCTGGAGCATTCTTCATGCCAAAGGGCATGACCTTGAAATGGTAATGGCCATCAGGGGTGGAAAAGGCAGAACGTTCTTGGGCCCGGGGTGTGAGGCCGATCTGCCAGTAGCCCGCCGTCAGGTCGAAAATACTGAGGTAGCGGGCAGCTCCCATGCGGTCGATTAGTTTGTCTGCCCGGGGGATGGGATGTGCGTCTGTTCGGGTGACCGCATTCAAGCCCTGGTAGTCGACGCAGAACCGGAGTTCTGGTGTGGTGCCGGGAGCGGCTGCTTTGGGGACCAGGACTACAGGGCTGGCCCAGGGGCTGTCTGAGGGCTCGATGACCCCGAGCGTGAGCATTCTGGTCACTTCTTCCTGGATGCAGGCCCGTACCCGATCTGGCACGCGGTAGGCCCGGTGGCGGATAGGGGGGTTGTCCCCCGTGTCCACGTCGTGCACACACCAGGAAGTGACACCTGGGGTGAGGGAAAACAGGCTGGCGAACTGCAACAGAAGGTCTCGACACTCCTGGCGTTGCTCCCGGGTGAGGGCCTCCGAGAGTCGGACCCCATCCACGGAGCCGTCTTTCTCCCGAGTCCGTAGGAGGTCAGGGAGGGGCTCGGAGTCTTCTTCGGCCCCATTGTCTGTGGCCATCAGGAGGCTGAGTTCTGAACGCACAAAGTGGGGTTTCAGTCTATTAGCGTGGAGGACCCGGAGGGGGTTCCGGGCAGATTCCATGTCGATGAGATAGGTGGCAGGGCCCTTGCGCTCGACTACTTTGAAGGGCCCCGTCCATTTGTCTTGCAGGGCGCAGGGTTCGGTGGGGGACATCACCCATACCTGTTGCCCAGGTTCAAATTCGATGGAGGAGGCATTCCGGTCATACCACTTTTTCATGTCCTCTTGACTGGCCTCTAGGTTGGCTTTTGCCAGCTCTCGGAACCGCCGGGTCTGGTTGCGGAGGGTTAGGAGGTATCGGAAAACATCTGGGGGGTTCTTTAGAGGGGGCATCTTCCAGCCTTCCTTAACTAGGCTGAGTGGCCCCCGTACTGGATGTCCATACAGCAGTTCGAACGGGCTGAAGCCGAGGGACTTCTGGGGGACCTCCCGATAGGCGAAGAGGAGGCACGGCAGCAGCACATCCCACTGGCGACGGAGGGGCTCTTCCAACCCCCTAATCATCCCTTTGAGCGTGCGGTTGAACCGCTCAACGAGTCCGTTTCCTTGAGGGTGATAGGGGGTCGTGAATCGGTAGGTAACCCCACATTGTTGCCAGAGGGACTTCATATATTTGGAAATAAAGTTCGTGCCTCTGTCGCTGACGACTTCTCGGGGGAAGCCCACACGGGAGAAGATTCCCATCAGAGCCCGGCCGACTACCGGGGCTGTCACAGTCCGCAGGGGAACAGCCTCGGGGTAGCGGGTGGCGTGGTCCACTAGCACCAGGATGAACCGATGGCCTTGTTTTGTACGCGGGTCCAGGGGCCCCACAATGTCTATTCCGACCCTCTCGAACGGGGTGGTGACCACGGGAAAAGGTTGCAGGGGGGCTTTTAGTTTGCGGCCGCTCTTTCCACTGGCTTGGCACGTGGGGCAAGATCGGCAATGCTGGTGTACATCGTCCCTCATTTTGGGCCAGAAGAAGTGGGTCACCAGGCGGCTGTAGGTTTTATCTTGACCCAGGTGTCCAGCCAGGGGGACATCGTGGGCCAGGTTTAGCAGAAAGTCTCTAAAACGGAGGGGCACCACTAGCACTCGGCTGGCCCCCAACTCCGCGATTCTTTGTTCACTGTATAGCAGGTCATTGTCCCAGTAGATCCAATGTTTTCCGGAGGTATCCCCTGCGCTTTGGGCGAGGGCTTGTTGGCGGAGTCCCTCGAGGGAGGGACAGGTCTTCTGTTCTTGGCGAAACTGTTCTTGCGTGGGCCCCCCCTCTTGAGGCCACTGGTCGAGGTTAGCGAGGTCTGGAGGTTGAGCTGGTTCTGGGGGGACGTCACGGTCGGTGGTTTCGGCTGGCGCGACCGGAGGCGGAGGTGCCGGCCATTCGGGTTCCTCGGGTCGGGGTTTGGCACGGGCGGCCATGGACCGGGTGGTGACGCATGCCCAGTCCGGGATGCCTAACATCCCCAGGTGTTCTCGTCGTTCTACGGCTGCCCACGGAGAGCTTTCAAGGTCATTCCCCAGGAGGCAGTCTACGGGGGCATCGTCTCGGACCGTTACTTTCAACATGCCGGAGACCCCTCCCCATTCGAAAGGGACGCAGGCCATCCGACACAGACTCTCTGAGTTATCGGCTGAACGGACAGGGCAGAGAATGTTTGGTAGGAACTGTTCTGGGGCCACCAGGTGACAGCGGACGGCTGTCACACTGGCCCCGGTGTCACGGAGGGCTTCGGCCCGGCGTCCATTGATGCTCACCCATTGGCTGTACTTCTGAGTGTTAGCGGGTAGGGGGACCCGCGGGACCATGTCTTTCCCCCCTAAGCAGGCTAGAGCCATGGCGGCGGGCTCCCATTCTTGATGCTCTTGCTCATATTCTTCTTGTTCCTCTGAGATCTGTTCCTCCCCCAGAGCAGCAGCGGCTACTTGGCGGGGTCTTGGGCTCTGATACTGGGGGCAGTTTGGGTCGTTTGCATAGTGGCCGACTCGTTGGCAACGATGGCACGTAACATTGGCTCGATATCCCGGTCGCGCCGGGGTGCTGCCCCGGTTGGCCGGGGGGGTGGTGCTGCTAGCGGGGGCGACCGGAGCGTTGTCTCTTCCACGTCCTTGGCCTCCTCCTCCTCCTCGGGGACGGTGCTGCCCGTTGTTGTTCCGGCTCTGTTCATAGGACCCATTCCGGCCCACTCTGGTGATTTCCCACCGGTCAGCTTCGGCTGCGAGCTGCCGGGGATCGGTCAATTTGCTATCGAGGAGGTGCTGGCGGAGCTCGATGAAGCAATTGTTCGATAGATGCTCCCATACCATGAGGTTGAAGAGTTGTTCGTAAGTTGTGACCTTGCTTCCTTTGATCCAGCCCTCGAAGGCTCGGCTAAAATAGTTTACATAGTCCACCCAAGTTGTACCCGGGATGCGGGTGCAGTCTCGGAACCTCTGACGGTACATCTCGGGTGTGAGGCCATAGCGGGTGAGGAGTGCAGCTTTCATATGGTCATAGGAGGTCATCTGGTGGTCCGGGAGCTGTAGCAGGGCGTCGCGGCCCTCGTTGAGGAATCTCCCGCATAGACCGGCTCCCCAGTCGCTTCTATCGATCCGGTGGGCTGTCATAGCGATTTCGTAGGCCTTAAACCATTGCTGGATGTCGTCCTCTCGGAAGTACTCTCGAACGACATCCTTGGGGATGCGTACCTTTTTCTCTGTTGCCCCTGGGGTGTGGGGTTGCTCGGGCACCCCTACTTCCTTATTCTGCTTGCGTAGGTCGATCTCCGCTAATTTTCGCTCGTGTTCATATGCCAATTTCTTCTCCTCGAGCTCCCTTTGTCTCTGTTTTTCCTCTCTTTCTTCTCGGAGACGCAGGTGCTCTAAGTTTATTTTTTGTTCGGCCAACTTAAGTTCGACATCCATTTTGAGCCGGGCCATTTCCAGCTCGTGTAGTCGGGTTTTTTCTCGTTCCTGGATCTCGTCTTGCGAGAGACCCGTTCTTCGTTCTTCAGGGGCTGTGGCTTGTTTTTCTATTGCTGCGATGTTTTGATCGGGGGTTCCGGCAGCCCCGGTTTCTGCCCAAGACTCTAGGGCATGCTTGAAATCGTCCTTGGTACTTAGACCGGTGGTAGCGATACCTAGTTCGATGCAGAATTGTTTTAATTCACGATGGCTGTACTCGTCCAATTTCTCCATTTGAAATTTCTCGGTGGATCCGCTTTCTTTGTTTGACATCGTGATTTCGTCGTGGGGTGAGCTACTCTCTGTACGATAATGCGGTGATTCGGATCGCGCCGCTGGCCACCAATGTTAGACGGACCGGGAGGGTCGGCCGAGGATAAGGGGAGAGGTCTCCGGGAGAGCCGTCTCCGACGATCGTACAGACAAGTAACTTCCCCCCCACAGACGGACACCACACAAGGGTAAAGTTCAACGATACTTTATAGGCAATTCTTTAAGTACGATGAATGGTACAAGGAGGTCTGGACTCAGGGGTCCCCTCGGTTCTGGTCTCTGGTTTGGGAAAAGGGTAGCGGGACAGTCTTGTTACCAAAAGATGGGAATAGCTCTCAATCCTCGAGCTCGGCGTTCTAGATGATCGGGCCGCGGCGGAGCCAGGCAGGTCCCGAGATGGACGAAGGAAGCGACGGTCCGCGGCGGAGCCAGCAGGTCCCGATGAAGATGGTAGTTACAAACGGTCCGCGGCCACGCCAGCAGGTCCCGACGACGATGAAGGTTTACGAAGGTTACGAAGGTTGCGGCAGCGCCAGCAGGCAGGACGATGATGCGCAAGGCAGAGCTACGGCAGCGCCAGTAGTCCGTCAAGGATGAGTTCTTCTCTGCGTCTCTCGACTCCAGGATACAACTGCCTTCCTGCTCTGGAGCTGCCCCAGTTATAGGGCTGGTGCCCTTTGATGTCCGGACCCTCGCACTTGGAGGTCGGGAGGTCCGGGATGAGGGAGTCCAGACACCCAGCAGGGGGGTGGAGCCAGCGCCCGGGGAGGCGATGGGCGAGCGGCACCTGGCGGGGGAGAGCCATCGACGCCTCTTTCTCCCATTGACTTGCCAAGTGGCCCGCTCACCTCCTGGGTGGATGGTGGTGCCGGGATGTCTGAGGCCTGGCTAGGCCCAGGGTTGAGGTCGATCGGGGGCCAGGCGGCCTCGTGGTGGAGTGTCCAAGATGGCGCCCAGGCTGGGCGCGCGGGCCAGTAGTGGGTCGGGCACACGAGGTCGATATGTTCAGGGGCCGGGGTCCCGGAGGGGACGGAAGACGAGCAGTGGTGGTGTGTGGCACTTGTGTGACCGGGCTCAGGCCTGGTCGGGCCGAGGGGGGAGCGGCCCTTCATGTGGCCTGTCCAACAGGGAGATTCCTCAACGAGGGCCGCGACGCCCTGCTACAGCTCCCGGACCACCAGATGACCTCCTATGACCATATGAAAGCTGCACTCCTTACCCGCTATGGCCTCACACCCGAGATGTACCGTCAGAGGTTCCGAGACTGCACCCGCATCCCGGGTACAACTTGGGTGGACTATGTAAACTATTTTAGCCGAGCCTTCGAGGGCTGGATCAAAGGAAGCAAGGTCACAACTTACGAACAACTCTTCAACCTCATGGTATGGGAGCATCTATCGAACAATTGCTTCATCGAGCTCCGCCAGCACCTCCTCGATAGCAAATTGACCGATCCCCGGCAGCTCGCAGCCGAAGCTGACCGGTGGGAAATCACCAGAGTGGGCCGGAATGGGTCCTATGAACAGAGCCGGAACAACAACGGGCAGCACCGTCCCCGAGGAGGAGGAGGAGGCCAAGGACGTGGAAGAGACAACGCTCCGGTCGCCCCCGCTAGCAGCACCACCCCCCCGGCCAACCGGGGCAGCACCCCGGCGCGACCGGGATATCGAGCCAATGTTACGTGCCATCGTTGCCAACGAGTCGGCCACTATGCAAACGACCCAAACTGCCCCCAGTATCAGAGCCCAAGACCCCGCCAAGTAGCCGCTGCTGCTCTGGGGGAGGAACAGATCTCAGAGGAACAAGAAGAATATGAGCAAGAGCATCAAGAATGGGAGCCCGCCGCCATGGCTCTAGCCTGCTTAGGGGGGAAAGACATGGTCCCGCGGGTCCCCCTACCCGCTAACACTCAGAAGTACAGCCAATGGGTGAGCATCAATGGATGCCGGGCCGAAGCCCTCCGTGACACCGGGGCCAGTGTGACAGCCGTCCGCTGTCACCTGGTGGCCCCAGAACAGTTCCTACCAAACATTCTCTGCCCTGTCCGTTCAGCCGATAACTCAGAGAGTCTGTGTCGGATGGCCTGCGTCCCTTTCGAATGGGGAGGGGTCTCCGGCATGTTGAAAGTAACGGTCCGAGACGATGCCCCCGTAGACTGCCTCCTGGGGAATGACCTTGAAAGCTCTCCGTGGGCAGCCGTAGAACGACGAGAACACCTGGGGATGTTAGGCATCCCGGACTGGGCATGCGTCACCACCCGGTCCATGGCCGCCCGTGCCAAACCCCGACCCGAGGAACCCGAATGGCCGGCACCTCCGCCTCCGGTCGCGCCAGCCGAAACCACCGACCGTGACGTCCCCCCAGAACCAGCTCAACCTCCAGACCTCGCTAACCTCGACCAGTGGCCTCAAGAGGGGGGGCCCACGCAAGAACAGTTTCGCCAAGAACAGAAGACCTGTCCCTCCCTCGAGGGACTCCGCCAACAAGCCCTCGCCCAAAGCGCAGGGGATACCTCCGGAAAACATTGGATCTACTGGGACAATGACCTGCTATACAGTGAACAAAGAATCGCGGAGTTGGGGGCCAGCCGAGTGCTAGTGGTGCCCCTCCGTTTTAGAGACTTTCTGCTAAACCTGGCCCACGATGTCCCCCTGGCTGGACACCTGGGTCAAGATAAAACCTACAGCCGCCTGGTGACCCACTTCTTCTGGCCCAAAATGAGGGACGATGTACACCAGCATTGCCGATCTTGCCCCACGTGCCAAGCCAGTGGAAAGAGCGGCCGCAAACTAAAAGCCCCCCTGCAACCTTTTCCCGTGGTCACCACCCCGTTCGAGAGGGTCGGAATAGACATTGTGGGGCCCCTGGACCCGCGTACAAAACAAGGCCATCGGTTCATCCTGGTGCTAGTGGACCACGCCACCCGCTACCCCGAGGCTGTTCCCCTGCGGACTGTGACAGCCCCGGTAGTCGGCCGGGCTCTGATGGGAATCTTCTCCCGTGTGGGCTTCCCCCGAGAAGTCGTCAGCGACAGAGGCACGAACTTTATTTCCAAATATATGAAGTCCCTCTGGCAACAATGTGGGGTTACTACCGATTCACGACCCCCTATCACCCTCAAGGAAACGGACTCGTTGAGCGGTTCAACCGCACGCTCAAAGGGATGATTGGGGGGTTGGAAGAGCCCCTCCGTCGCCAGTGGGATGTGCTGCTGCCGTGCCTCCTCTTCGCCTATCGGGAGGTCCCCCAGAAGTCCCTCGGCTTCAGCCCGTTCGAACTGCTGTATGGACATCCAGTACGGGGGCCACTCAGCCTAGTCAAGGAAGGCTGGGAGATGCCCCCTCTAAAGAACCCCCCAGATGTTTTCCGATACCTCCTAACCCTCCGCAACCAGACCCGGCGGTTCCGAGAGCTGGCAAAAGCCAACCTAGAGGCCAGTCAAGAGGACATGAAAAAGTGGTATGACCGGAATGCCTCCTCCATCGAATTTGAACCTGGGCAACAGGTATGGGTGATGTCCCCCACCGAACCCTGCGCCCTGCAAGACAAATGGACGGGGCCCTTCAAAGTAGTCGAGCGCAAGGGCCCTGCCACCTATCTCATCGACATGGAATCTGCCCGGAACCCCCTCCGGGTCCTCCACGCTAATAGACTGAAACCCCACTTTGTGCGTTCAGAACTCAGCCTCCTGATGGCCACAGACAATGGGGCCGAAGAAGACTCCGAGCCCCTCCCTGACCTCCTACGGACTCGGGAGAAAGACGGCTCCGTGGATGGGGTCCGACTCTCGGAGGCCCTCACCCGGGAGCAACGCCAGGAGTGTCGAGACCTTCTGTTGCAGTTCGCCAGCCTGTTTTCCCTCACCCCAGGTGTCACTTCCTGGTGTGTGCACGACGTGGACACGGGGGACAACCCCCCTATCCGCCACCGGGCCTACCGCGTGCCAGATCGGGTACGGGCCTGCATCCAGGAAGAAGTGACCAGAATGCTCACGCTCGGGGTCATCGAGCCCTCAGACAGCCCCTGGGCCAGCCCTGTAGTCCTGGTCCCCAAAGCAGCCGCTCCCGGCACCACACCAGAACTCCGGTTCTGCGTCGACTACCGGGGCTTGAATGCGGTCACCCGAACAGACGCACATCCCATCCCCCGGGCAGACGAACTAATCGACCGCATGGGAGCTGCCCGCTACCTCAGTATTTTCGACCTGACGGCGGGCTACTGGCAGATCGGCCTCACACCCCGGGCCCAAGAACGTTCTGCCTTTTCCACCCCTGATGGCCATTACCATTTCAAGGTCATGCCCTTTGGCATGAAGAATGCTCCAGCAACATTTCAGCGGCTCGTCAACCAGGTCCTGGCAGGGCTCGAAGGATTCAGCGCCGCCTACCTAGACGACATCGCTGTATACAGCCACCATTGGCCCGAGCACCTCCACCACCTCCAAGCGGTGCTACAGGCCCTCCAGCGGGCTGGCCTCACGATTAAGGCCAGTAAATGCCAAATTGGTCAGGGGTCCGTAACCTACCTCGGACACCAGGTGGGAAGCGGTCTGGTGGCCCCTCTGCAGCTCAAGATTGCCGCCATCCAGTCCTGGAAGCCCCCCATCACCCAGACCGAGGTACGCGCCTTCCTGGGCCTCACGGGCTATTACCGAAGGTTCGTGAAGGACTATGGTACCATAGTGGGGCCCCTCACAGAACTCACATCCAAAAATCAACCCAAGAAAGTCAACTGGACCCCGGAGTGTCAAACAGCCTTCGAACAATTGAAGGCCGCCATGTGCTCCGCCCCTGTGCTCCAGGCCCCCGACTACAGCCGGGAGTTCGTCGTCCAGACGGATGCCTCCGACCATGGCATTGGGGCAGTCCTGTCTCAAGTGAACACCGAAGGCCTTGATCAGCCAGTGGCCTTCATCAGCAGGCGACTCCTACCCCGAGAACAACGCTGGAGCACCATAGAGAGGGAGGCCTTCGCTGTGGTATGGGCCCTCAAAAAGCTCCGGCCCTACCTCTTTGGCACGCACTTTCGGGTGCAGACCGACCATCGACCCCTGCAGTGGCTGATGCAGATGCGGGGGGAAAACCCGAAGCTACTACGTTGGTCCATCTCCCTACAAGGGATGGACTTCACTGTGGAGCACCGGCCTGGGCCAGATCACGCCAACGCGGATGGCCTGTCCCGGTTTTTCCGCCTCGACGAGGAGAGTCCCCAAGAGGATGGGTGACTCTCCCCGCCTTCAGCTGGGGGGGACGCATGTTGGACAGGCCACATGAAGGGCCGCTCCCCCCTCGGCCCGACCAGGCCTGAGCCCGGTCACACAAGTGCCACACACCACCACTGCTCGTCTTCCGTCCCCTCCGGGACCCCGGCCCCTGAACATATCGACCTCGTGGGCCCGACCCACTACTGGCCCGCGCGCCCAGCCTGGGCGCCATCTTGGACACTCCACCACGAGGCCGCCTGGCCCCCGATCGACCTCAACCCTGGGCCTAGCCAGGCCTCAGACATCCCGGCACCACCATCCACCCAGGAGGTGAGCGGGCCACTTGGCAAGTCAATGGGAGAAAGAGGCGTCGATGGCTCTCCCCCGCCAGGTGCCGCTCGCCCATCGCCTCCCCGGGCGCTGGCTCCACCCCCCTGCTGGGTGTCTGGACTCCCTCATCCCGGACCTCCCGACCTCCAAGTGCGAGGGTCCGGACATCAAAGGGCACCAGCCCTATAACTGGGGCAGCTCCAGAGCAGGAAGGCAGTTGTATCCTGGAGTCGAGAGACGCAGAGAAGAACTCATCCTTGACGGACTACTGGCGCTGCCGTAGCTCTGCCTTGCGCATCATCGTCCTGCCTGCTGGCGCTGCCGCAACCTTCGTAACCTTCGTAAACCTTCATCGTCGTCGGGACCTGCTGGCGTGGCCGCGGACCGTTTGTAACTACCATCTTCATCGGGACCTGCTGGCTCCGCCGCGGACCGTCGCTTCCTTCGTCCATCTCGGGACCTGCCTGGCTCCGCCGCGGCCCGATCATCTAGAACGCCGAGCTCGAGGATTGAGAGCTATTCCCATCTTTTGGTAACAAGACTGTCCCGCTACCCTTTTCCCAAACCAGAGACCAGAACCGAGGGGACCCCTGAGTCCAGACCTCCTTGTACCATTCATCGTACTTAAAGAATTGCCTATAAAGTATCGTTGAACTTTACCCTTGTGTGGTGTCCGTCTGTGGGGGGGAAGTTACTTGTCTGTACGATCGTCGGAGACGGCTCTCCCCGGAGACCTCTCCCCTTATCCTCGGCCGACCCTCCCGGTCCGTCTAACAATATGTTTTGTCAGTTGGTGATGAAAACATTTTTTCGGAAGTTTGGCCAGGGTGGGAATATTGGAGATAGGGCGGTAGATGTTTAGGTCCGTGGGGGGAGCTGTGGGTCTCTTAAGGTTAGGAGTAGGACACACCTGCCCTACCTTTAGGGAGTCAGGGATGCAACCTTGTTGAAGTGAACTGTTGATGATCTTGGTCCAGAGGGGTAGTAGCATAGGGGTAAGATCTTTAACCGCATTTGCGAGGAGAGGGTCAGTGAGGTGATTGGAAGGCTTCAGGGCATTGAGAAATTTGCCTATAGCTTCTTCTGAATAGGTGTAAAAGTATGACCATGTCGCGTCGTTTTTTAAGGTAAACTTTGATGGGATTTGTTGAGAAGCGATTGGGGGTAGAGGGGAGGTTTTGGTGAGCGGGCAAAAGTGAGAGTTTATGTCCTTGAGGAGATCTTTCTTGAGGTTCTCAGTCTTTATGTTAAAGTAGTTAGAAAAGTGCTCACATAGTTCTTGTGACCATTGGGATTGGTCCTTAGATTGTGGAAACTTGGCGGCCTTCTCATCCACCCCAAACTTGTTCTCTACTGATGAGGGAAACTATCCCGAAACCCGAGCCATGTCTCGGGTCTAGAGATTTTGGGAACAACGAGTACCTACTCGCACCAACTTTGGTGAACCACTCATGAACTTGATTTCTATTCTTCGAACTACACGCACTTCAAATACCAGAGTGCTTAGGGGCGATCCAGAGGAGGGGCTAGCGGAGTGCGATCCATTGCAGTATTCTGCTGACGAGCTTCTGGAGACGCCCTGCGAGCCGGAGGTAGTTTTCAAAGTTAAAAGTCTGAAAGGGCAATTATGCAAGGGCTCGAAGGGAGCACAGGTCAGGTAAGTCAGAACCTGATTCAAGTCCCACTGGGGTATTAAGAAAGGAATTGGAGGAAAGAGATGAGTAATGCCCTTTAGAAACCTTTAGAAAGAGAAGGTTGGGGGGGCGTGGCCAAGATGGCGGCGGAGTGAGACGTCTTTCTCGGTCCCTCCGCCGCCGTTTCCCTACCGCGTTGTCTTAGCCTTGCAGAGGGCCCTGCTTTCGCCCAGGAATCGCCACAGGTCACCCGGAGGCAGCCGAGCGACCGTCGGTGCAGTTTCCAGCTCCCAAGTCCCGTGGAAACGGGCGCGACGCCTCGTGGCAGTTAGACCGGCGCAGCGCCCGGAGTGCGTGGAGCGCGTCGCCGGCGGGCGTCCACTGTGGGTCCCGGCTCGGAGGCCTTTCCTGGCGGTGTTTCGCGCTGAGCGCCATTGCTGTTGCGCCGCTTCGCGGCAGAGGACCGCCCGCAGTCGACGGGCGGGGAAGGCGGCCCTAGTGCCCGACGGAGGTGCCCGGCGGTGTGTGGCTGTCGGTGGCGGTCTCGGCCCCCGCGCCTCCCGGAGACCATCGGCTTCGCGCTCAGGCCTGGGTGCATGAGCTGGTGGACGGAGCCATCACAGCACTGAGGATTGGTGAGACAGAGGTCGGGCTGGAAGTGCCCTTGCGGTCCAGCGTCCTGGCCGGTGTTGCCCCGTGAAGAGGTCCACGCAGCACCATTCTGCACCCCCTCCCCCCACCCGCCTGGGCCGGCGGTGGTAGGACCGCGAAAGCAGCGTGCGGGGGCGGGAGACCGGACGAGACCGGACGACATCCCCTCCCCCCTGCACCTTCAACCTGCGGAGTGGCTACCGGGATGAACCTGGCCGGAGCCTTCTGGAGGTGAGCCCTTGCCTTGGGCAGCGAAGCTAGCGATCCGTACCCCTGGCAACCGCCCCGTGGCGAGGAGCACCGGGTACCCTGCGACCGCGGCCCTCTTGGCCCCACAGTTGAAGAGAAAAGGCGCGCTTTGGTGTGAGGGGGAGACAACGCCGCCATGACAGCCAACAGGACAAAGAAAGACAAGGAGAAGGAGAAGGCCCTGAAGGAGGGCACGCAGAGAGGCTCGCCGCTGACGAAGCCTGCGGCGACAGACAAGGCGGCGGCGCCGGAGGAGGGTGATGCGCCGGCCACCAAGGCCTTTATGCGTGAACTTTTTGCAGCCATTAAGGAGGACATACAAGAGCTCCGGACGCAACTAGCCTCGGACCTCAGGGAGGTCCGCATAGACGTCGACGCCATCGGGGATAGGGTGGCAACCCCCGAGGACCACGACTTGGAGACGGCCGGGGACATCCACAGGCTCCAGCAGGATATACTCCGCCTTACTGAGCAAAATCTCGACCTGCAGACTCATGCTGAGGATTTAGAGAACAGATCCAGGCGCAATAACATTCGTATTCGCGCGGTCCCTTGGAAAGGCGAGGGGTCGGACCTGCGCGAGTATGTGGACGGCCTGTTTCGCCACGTCCTGCAGGACGAAGATCTCAGCGAGATTCAATTGGATAGGGTCCACAGGGTCGGCCTGCCACGTGGAGCCAACGCACCCCCCCCCCGATATCCTGGTGTGCGTACACGACTTTCAGCTCAAAGAAAGGATCTTGAAAAAAGCCAGTGAGCACAATCCCCTCATGTTCCGTGAACATCGCCCAGTGCTCTACCAGGACTTGGCAGCCTCCACCTTGGCCAAGCGGCGGGGCTTCCGACCAGTCACTGCTTTCCTGAGGGAGCAGGGTGTCCCCTACTCCTGGGGGCACCCCTTCCGGCTGGTCTTCCGATGGAAGGGGAAGCTGGTCCAGGTGCGTTCTGTGGAGGTCGCCCGTGAGCTGTTGGGAATGGAGAGTGCGGACCCTGCCGCTGAGCCCTCCTCGCCTTCTTCGAGGTCTCGTCGTCGCTCCGAGGAATGGCACACCGTGGGCAAACCATCGAAACCCTCGGGCCCAGACCTGTCCGTCAGCCTACAGGAACGGGATGCAGCGGTGGCCTCAGTGGCGAAGGTTACCGTGGCACCCGGAGGGTCCTGAGCGGGGTGACCGAACATTTTTCCTCTGCAAGTTACTGGCTGGCGGTGGAGGGACCCGTCCACAGGACGCTGATGGGTAATGTACTGACACGTTCCCCGTGTATATTGTCCTGTATCAGGATCTGGGTGGCTGGTGGGAGTAAGTCCATGTCCCCAGCCCTTGGGACTCCACTGACGGACTCTCGTTTCCCTTTGATGTTCCTTTCATGGGGGAGCCTTGTCAGGATATTGTTGTTGTTGTGGGGTTGGTTTGTGGCGGATTGGGCCGGGGCGGGGGGGGGGGGTAGGGGACAGTTGGGGGAAGGGGAAGGGGGGGAGGGCGCACCGCATCAGCCGCTGGTTTCCCTTAGCGGGGTACTTGTCTTGCCCTCTTGATGGGGAAGGATTTGAAAATTGTTAGCTTGAATGTTCAAGGCCTCAACAGCCCTGTCAAGCGAGCAGCAATCCTGTCCCTACTGGAGGGGTCGGATAGCGACATCTGCCTCCTACAGGAGACACATCTCCTCGCCAAAGACACGAGACGGATGAAGGACAGGCGCTTCCCCACCCAGCTATGGTCTTCCTGTGGCACGAAGAGGCAGGGGGTGGCGATACTGATTAGCGCGAAGGCGCATTGTAAGGTGCTGTCCCAGGTGGTTGACGTCAAGGGTCGTTTTCTGGCGGTTAGGCTTCAATGGGGCGACTCCCACCTCACGGTAGGCTCCCTTTATGCCCCCAATGTGCAGCAAGAACCCTTTTTGACCTCAGCACTTGCGGATGTGTTGGCCTCTCCTGATCCCTGGGTCTTGGTGGGGGGGGATCTGAACATGGTGATGGACCCGGCGCTTGACAGGTCCGAAGCGCGCTCCCACTCGACTGGCGCTATCTCCAAGGGGGGCCTGCTTTGGCTACAGGAGGGGGGACTTCATGATGTGTGGCGCCACTTGCACCCGGTAGAGCGCGATTTTACCTACTACTCTGCAGCGCACAAGTCCTACGCGCGCCTAGATCACTTCCTCGCCTCCACCTCCCTGCTTCCCCAGCTTTCCTCTGCGGAGATTGCGCCGCGCTCCCTCTCTGATCACGCGCTCATTTCGGTTGTGATGTCGGGAGGGTCCGGAGGGCAGGCACGCGGGGGCTGGCGCTTGCGCGACTCCTTGCTCAACTCTGCCTCTGTTGTAGACCGCTTGCAGGACACTATTAAGCAGTACTTTACCACCAACGATGCCGACGGTATGCCCCTTAGCTCGGTGTGGGAGGCGCTCAAGCTGGTCGTGCGGGGCGAATGTATCGCGATCTCTGCCTCTTTGGCGAAGATGCGCAAGGAGAAACGCGAGGAACTCGAGCGCGACGTTCGCGGGCTTGAGGCGATACACAAACGGACTGGGGCGCAGAGGGTCTGGAGGGAGCTGGAGACAAAGAGGCGCATGCTCAAACACTTAGACCTGGATAGGGCTGAACACGCGCTCTTACGCCTGCGCCACAAATTTGATCTTAGTGGCGATAAAGGGGGCAAGATGCTAGCGCATCGTCTGAGAGCCCAGACACAACAGACGATGGTCTCGGCCATCAGGGACGAACACGGGGTAGTCCAGGCGGCCGATGCGCACATCGCGGACAGCTTCCAACGTTTCTATCATGCACTTTACTCCTCTGACCCCCCCGGAGCCGGACCGGGTTCAAGCATACCTGGCGTCTTGTGACATTACTCCCTTTTCCCAGAGTACAGCGGCGTCTCTCGATGCAGAGATACGCGTCGAAGAGGTCATTTCGGCGATTGCGCGCCTGAAGGTGGCTAAATCACCGGGCCCTGATGGCTTCACAGCCGCCTTCTACAAGAAGTTCTGTGGTGCCCTGGCCCCCTTCCTGACGCGTCTCTTTAACTCTTTTCGGGACTCGGGGAACGTGACTCCGTCCATGGCCGAGGCTGTGGTCACTGTTATTCACAAGGCAGGCAAGGATGCCCAAGAGTGCAGCTCATACCGCCCCATTTCACTTCTTAATATTGATATGAAGTTGTTTTCTGGCATCCGAGCTGCCCGCCTCAGCCCGTTTATGGACGGCATCATCGAACCTGACCCGGTGGGCTTCGTGCCGTCGCGCCAGGGTGGCGAGAACACCAAGAGGCTTATGCACCTGATGGACTCAGTACATCGGTCACGTACGCAGGCGTGCTTTCTCTCCATCGATGCCGAGAAGGCATTCGACCGGGTCGATTGGTCGTATATGTTCGCGGTCTTACGTAAGTTCGGTCTGGGAGACCCGTTTGTCAACTGGGTCCGCTGCCTTTACGCCTCCCCTCGGGCCACTGTCTGAGTGAACGGTTGCAGGTCGGCATATTTTCCGATCACGCGGGGGACTCGGCAGGGTTGCCCTCTCTCGCCCCTGTTATTTGCGCTCTATATGGAGCCTTTCGCGCAGCGCCTCCGGGACAACGCGGACGTGCAGGGGGTACGATTTGGGGCGGAGGAGCACAAGGTGAGCCTTTACGCGGACAATGTCATTCTGTCCCTCACACATCCGCGCTCCTCTCTGAGACAACTCTCCCGGGAGTTGGAGGAATTCGGAATGGTGGCCGGCTTCAAGGTCAACTACTCGAAGTCCCAAATCCTGAATCTCTCGGTGCCGGAGGAGGAGGTCCGAGACCTCAGGGCTGATTTCGCGTTCCAATGGGTCCAGACGGCCATCCCGTACCTGGGGATCCAGTTGGCGCCCACGCTCACCCAAACGGTTGATCTCAACTACAGGCTCCTCCTTGACCAAACGGCTAAGTCTGTCTCGGACTGGTCCCGGCTGCAGCTGGCCTGGTTTGGCCGCCTAGCTGCGATAAAGATGACCGTCCTCCCTCGCATCCTTTATCTTTTCCAGATGCTACCTTTGCGTCCCCCCCCCCCGGGGTCCTTGCGAAAGCTCCAGCGGTTGCTGACCACGTTTGTGTGGAACCACAAGCGCCCCCGAGTTGCTATCGACCGACTCATGGCACCGCGTGATGAAGGTGGGCTAAACTTCCCGTGCGTGGAGGCGTACTACCAGGCTGCGTGCCTGCGCTTCATCCTGGAATGGAACAGGCCCATGTCCAGCAAGCACTGGCTCTTCATGGATCAGTCGGTAGTGGGGCGTAACATCTGGCGTGAGCTTTGGCTCCCGCGTAAACACAGGTCCTGGGGCCTTTATTCCTCCCCGGTGACCTCGCCGACGCTAGCGGTGTGGGACCGTCTGGCGTACAGGCGCGGCTGGACCACTTTCCCATCTCCACTGATGCCTATAGTTGACAATCCGGACTTCCCCCCGGGATGCGCCTCGCCGGTCTTCCAGCGCTGGAGGGAACTAGGCTGTAAGAGGGTGGGTCACCTCTTCCAACCGGAGGGGTTGATACCGTTTTCCACTCTTTGCCGGGAGTACTTTGAGCTAACCGCTGCCGACGCCTTCCACTACTCGCAGGTCGCTCACTGGGTGACACTTCCTGACAATATAGCTGACATGTCCCGTCCGATGACGCCCTTGGAGCGCTGGGTGGCCTTCAAGAAGGATGATCGCAGACTTATCTCCGAACTCTATGCCTTCATTATGAAGCGCCAACACCTGCAGCGCTCCAAAGCGCAAGTTAGATGGGAGACAGAGTTAGGTCGCCCCCTGACGAGTAAGGAATGGGGCAAGATACACTATCGTGCGCACCACACTGCAGCCAATGTGGCGGGAGCTGAAGCGGCCTTTAAAATTGTTACTTACTGGTACCACACGCCGGCGAGGCTCCATGGGTGGGACCCCAAGTGCTCGAGTCTTTGTTGGAGGGGCTGCGGCGCGACAGGCACACTAACCCATCTGCTCTGGCATTGTCCCAAATTGATGCGTTACTGGCCGGGAGTCCTAGACGACATAGACAACGCTTTTGGTATCACCTTCCCCAGGGCCCCGGAGCATGTGTTGCTGGGCCTGCCTCACCCTAAGGCGTTTCCCTTGTGCTCCCCGCGGGGTAGGCAGATTGCTCTGGCTCTTCTGGCGGCACGCCTGGTGATTCTCTCACGGTGGCGCTCGCCAGACGCCCCTGACCCGAGGGACTGGATTAGGCCACTTTGGCTGCTGCTGGGCATGGAGCGGCTCTCCCTGTGTGTGGATGGTAAGGGGGACACGTATGCAAAACTTTGGGCACCCTTTATACACTTGCTATCTCGGGACTTACGAGAGGTCACATGCCCCAAATTCCTACAGATATTGCAACTCATTCCATTGGAACCACCAGGGGCGACAGCATGAGTGTTCTTGACTTGCTCGCGGAGGGTGGAGGGGTCCCTGGACATTTGGACTTAGTTGGCTGCCTGAACTATGCTGAAGCGGAGAGGGTGGGGGGGTGGGTGGGAGGGGGGTCAGGGACGGTTGGGTGTTGGGTGGGGCGGGAGGGCTTTGGTTTCCTTTGGACTGTTTTTCTCTTCTCTGGTTTGATAAAAAGCAGCATCAACTCCCTACATGGTTGCACCGCCTGGCTGTTAGCCCACCATCGCCGGGTCGCCCTCCGGGTTGTAGACCTTATGGCTGTGTTTTTGTGCTATTCTACCACGCTCTGCCGGCCAGTGGATGTAGGCAGCCTAGCTGTGTTCACTGCTATATGTCTGCTGAATAAAGATTGTTTGATTCTAGAAAGAGAAGGTTGATCTGTAAGGCGAAAAAATCCCGAAATGGCTGAAAGATATCCTTTTAGGCTGCCCAGAGGAGATCCCTGCTGGGTCAAAGACAGAAGGAAGAGGAGAACCTCTGAAAGAGGTGCAGAAAAGGGATCCACAGCCTTTGCTGTGCACCATACCACAAATGTCTTCCATCTGCAGGAGTATACCATTTTAGTGGTGGGATGCCTGGCTGCCAAGATGACATTACAGACTTCGGGAGGAAGGTCAAATGCTGTGCACTGCCGCCACACAATCTTCCACCCGAATCTTGACAGGTCCGGGTGGAAGACCGTCCCCTGCTGCTGCGACAGAAGATCCTCCCAAAGAGGCAGTCTGATCGGAGGATCAATGGCCACGTACAAGAGCTTGAGATACCAGACTCTTTGCTCCCAATCTGTAGCCAGAAGAATGACTTGGGCCCGGTCGCTCTTGATCTTCTTCAGCACTCTGGGCAGAAGTGGTATAGGCAGAAAGGCGTATAGAAGACTGCAATTCCACTCGCGATGTAAAGTGTTGCCGAGCAAGTGCTGCTTTGTAAATTCCAATGTGCAGAATTATTGACATTGAGCGTTCTCCCCACTGCTGAAAGAAACGTTGCACCACCTCATAGTGAAGAAGTCATTCATGATCCACCATGCACTGACAGCTGAGTTTGTCTGCCCTGGCGTTCAGTGAACCTGCAAGGTGTTGAACCACCAGGGACATGCCCTGATGTTCCAGACATGTTCAGAGACGAAGGGCCTCTTGACTTAGGGTCCATGACTCCCACCCCACTCTGTTAGTTGCAGTACCACATGGCCGTGGTGTTGTCGGTGAACACCTGTACTATTTTTCCCTTGACAGAAATGAGGAATGCTTTCAGTGCAAGATGGCTCGCCGGGACCGCCAGAAGGATGATGTGGAGCTCGGGCTCCGCTGTAGACCAGAGGCCTCTGCTCTCCGCCTCCCCCATGTGGCCGCCGCATTCCAGGAGTGAAACATCTGTCACCACTGTGAACTGTGGTTGGGGAAGGGAGAGGGATCTGCTGTCGACCCAATCCTGGTTCGAGAGCCACCACTGCAGTTGGTTTGCAGTACCCTCCGAGATCTGGATGCAATCTGAAAGATTCCCCTGATGCTGTGCCCACTGTAACTTCAGATCCCACTGCAGAGCCCGCCTGTGCCACCTGGCATGATCAACCAGCAGGATGCAGGAGGCCATGTGACCCAATAGCCTCAGGGTCATCCTCACCGAAACTTGGGACAGAGGCTGAATTATCAGAATCATAGCCCGAATATTCCCGACTCTCTGTTCGGGAGCATAAGCACAAAACTGTGCTGTGTCCAGAACCACTCTGATGAAGAGGATCTCCTGAGAGGGAATCAGGTGTGACTTCGGCAAGTTGATTGTGAACCCTAGTGAATGCAGGAAGTCCACCGTAGTTTAGAGGTGTGAGATGACAGCCTGGGGTGAGCCCGCCTTCAACAGCCAGTCATTGAGGTAGGTGAAGACTGGAACCCCCTGATCTGCGCAGATGAGCGGCGGCCACGACCATCACATTCGCGAAAACCCAAGGGGCGCTGGTAAGGCCAAAGGAAAGCATGGTAAACTGAAAATGCTCATGGCCTACCGTGAACCGTAGGTAGCACTGATGGGCCGGCAGGACGGGGATGTGAAAATAAGCTTCCTGCAAGTACAACACCACCATCCAGTCTCCATGGTGGAGGGAAGACAGAAACTGAGTAGCCAAAGATGGCAGCTACTATGATCCCAGGATGAGGGGCCTCAATTATTGTTTAGAGGAGATGGTTGCAGTACATATGACAATTGTGTGTGAAAAAAGTGATTTACAATTGGCTACCAGGACGCAAAACAACTTTAATAGGCGCTATCCTGGTGTCAAAACTGAAACAGTGCGTGTGCAGTTTCCAACAAATAACCTCAAAAAGTCCACAAGGATGACAGATCTACATATTTCAGTCTATGGATCCTCTGATCCAGGCTTTCATCAGGACCTTTAGAAATGGAATCGCTACTGCAAATACTGTGCTTAATGTGCAAAACAGGTAGGGTCTCAATAAAAAGTGGTCTTTAAATATTTTCCGTAGGACCCCCTGTTTAGATAATTTTGTGATACACAGACAGAAACTGAGCCAATATCAACATTTTGAACTTCTCCTTCCAGAAGAAGCGGTTGACGTTCCTGAGATCCAAGAAAGGATGCAGGCCTTTGTCCTTTTTGGGCACCAGAAAGTAGTGGGAATAACAACCACGACCTGCTTCTGGGGCAGGAACTCGCTTGATAGCTTCCTTGGCCAAGAGAGCTGTAACTTCCTGGCAGAGGAGGGTCAAGTGATCCTCTGACACGTAATGGAATTGCTGTGGCATGGATGGAGGGGTAGTCTTGAAGGGGAGGAAGTAGCCCCTTCTGTAAAACATACCTGTCAGACGTGATAGTTTGCCAGTGGGGGAGGTGATGGCTAATTCTGCTGGCAACTGGTGGCCCTGAAAGGTCAGATTAGGAGGGTGCTGAAAAGGGGGCACTGATGAGCTGGCCCCCCATCCCACGATGCTGGGTCCCACGTCCCCTTGTAGAAAATAGAAACCTTCTCAGGGGTCCCACTGATACTTGGTCCTTTTTAACCAACAAAGATGAAATTGACACAGAAGCTACAATATAAAAGTTACATCTTTATTAACCTCAAATGAGGGAGACTACGTCACACAGAAGCCTTAGCAACTGAATGAGGCAGTCTAAGGAGTACAGAAAACAGAGGCCTTATATATGCTTAGGGTCACATAGTCAGCATAAGACCAAGGGGCAGTCCTGGCACATGTAAGCATGCAAAATGACTAATATGGGCATACAAGATCTGCTTGCTCAACAAAGTGGGAGGAGAGTTACTTCTCCATACAGCAGCAAAAATAGCCTGACAGTTCTACAAGAAGAGCAGGTGCATTCTACTAGCTAGGCCCTTCTGAGCATGTGCGAAGGAGGAAGATGCTAAATATAGTTTGTTTCTAGGCATATTACAAGAGCAGTCAACACTGAGGGAGGACAGAGCACACGACGACCACATGGCAAGCAAGATGGCTGCCAGAAATACAAAAAGGCTTTCAGCTCATGCTAGCAAATCCCTACAATATTTAACAGATGGTCCTTTTAGCATGAGCTAAAGACATTCCTATGATCCAGTAGGAACATAGAAAATATTTGCACATTAATTTTCGTAAATTTATCAAAATCCTAATTCATTGCTAGGTGGGCATTTTCCATTCTAAACATTTCATTAAGCGGGTATATATAAAGTATAAGCAGGAATACAAAGGGAACGGAGCATCGGGTCATCATTAACATACAGCAGGAGAAAGTAATGACCGCTAGTACAAACAGAATTATCATTTTTCTAGTCCTAAGCAAAAGCAAATCCTAAAATCATCTAGTAAACATTTTCAGGGCTACTTGTCCATTTACCTTTTATGGGGACTAGAACATCAATTATATTTGGGACCAGAAGGACCACACAGGGCCATAAGAATTAGAACGAAGAGCTGCAAAGGGCTGCTCCTCCTTAAAAACGGGACATCCAAAGGGGTACATTATTGACAAAAAGATGAAGTCCTTGGGGAAACTGAAGCCGCTGTACAACAAGCCAGAGGGGAGTCTTCTCCCTGTGACCGTTTGAGCCTCATAGGCGGGCTCTTGATGTTTCCATGGTGGAGCTGCACAACTCGCAACTCAAGAATCACAGCCCAGTTTCAAGGAAAAAGTCTCTTCTTTCAGGATAGGGCAGTCACCCACCAGGGCAAATGCTCTTAGCGATCCTGTGAGTGTCTCAGCAGTGCACCAGTTTTCTTCACTTCAATCTAACAGGCACCAGAGACACAGCACCTGTACCCTGAACTCAAGTCCTTTCCTAACTCCTGTATTGCTCTGCTGGCGCACTGCTCATTTGTTGGGGCCACACATTGCATCCAGTGTACCCAGTTTACCCAGTATCTCTTGACCAACAAACAAAGAAGCAAACTTGCATTCACTTCGGGACCAGAATTCAGAGGCCTGATGCTAGGATCTCTGAAGTAATCTTTGCTTCAAAAGGGTCACCTCAAGCAAAGCCTCCTCGCCATTCTGGTTGGTCTGTGACTCTCAGCTGGGCATCAAATACTTATCCACAATTTCTCCTTTCTGGTTTGTGACCCCGTCTTTCGCCCAAGACAGTGGCAGGGGTACACACTTGATTACAGGGCTTCAGCCTTCACTGAGGTCCTAGTTGCCAGCAATGCCTGTGCTGGTTACTTCACTTTGGCTTCAAGCTGGACTGGTGCTGACGTGGACTCCCCAGGCTGAATCTGATGTCCGGGCCCCTCTGGCAATGGTTGTAAGGCAGCAAATATCTATTGGTGGACAGAACAAAAGGTCTTTAGACAAGGCACAGAAACATCTATCAACAGAGAGGATAGTCTCAGAATATTTCCTAGTCTTGGGACGCCCCATATATTAGCAAGGCACCCAAAAACCACTTTCATCTATCTATGAGAGAGTAAAAAAAACAACAGCCTGGACCTATTGGCAAGTATAAAAGGAACTCTTTGGTGAACTGACAAGAGTAATACATCACCCAATCCCAAGCAGCCAAGGAAGTCTGTATTCATTTTCTAAATTGTGAGGAAAAGAGAAAACAACACAGACATACCCTAAATCCTTACATTGGTGTATTCCTGTGTACTAATATGAAAACAATCAAAAAAGCAAATGTTCTACACTTTTACTTAAAGATTTTAAACTACTTGTACGGGACTGCAGACACTTCTAAAATGATTCTTCTTAAGAAAAGCACCTACATTGTATGCTTAGGACCATGCTCTCATGTTATAGGAGGAACAGGAAAATCTAAAACTGCTAATTTAACAGGGTTTCTTATCTATAAAACAACATTTCCTTCAAAAATGTCTGCTAAGGATCACATGGGCATCTTTCCTGCGTTTTCCTTTTCATGATCCAAACTATGCAACATCAGCTCTTATAAGGACTGTCAGTTTATTTACACAGACTAGCTAATAAAAAACCAGGAATGCCCTTGCAAAACTATGTAGCATGGAATAACATACAATAATGGTGTTATCACCTAAGAATTATAGAACAAAAACTACCCACATCTAGTTCCCCCCCTTAAAGATCAAAATAAGGGAACAACAATCTAAACTACTGATCCTGTTATAATGTAATCAAACAGGATGGGAAGTAATATAACATATATACTAATTCATTTTATTAATGCTAACAAAGTTTAAAACAGTATTACTGAATAGCCAATTAAAGGTCCCATTGCTATTTCACAGACAGCTTATACAAGCTAAAGAAAATTGAGAAAAATAGAGAGCAACATACATATTACCTAGCCTTAATTTGTATAGGAGCTAACCACCTTCCCACATTTGACAGTAGGAAACCTGAAACAGGTTTCACTTCTGTCAACACTATCAACCCCTATTTGTAGCAATTGGCCATAAACAAAGTTATAGGAGGTACATAGCACTTTTGAGAGAACTAAAAAAACACACGAATACCCAAACCCCAAACCCCAATCCCTTTTAGCAAATGTACAAGTGAAACATGAGGGCACGTGAAGTCAAATACATTTCATTGCCTCAGCTTTTGAGCATTAGTGCTGTATAAATATGGCAAAGCTTATCTGTTAATCAAAGTTCACATATGCCATTATATCGTTTTCTATCATATGAGTACATAAAGTTCCTGCTTTGGCCAAAAAAGTAAAACTTCTCCTTTTCTCCCCTGTCGTCTTTCAAAAATTGAGAGGTCAAAATGTCAAAGCAGACCTTGCTCTGCGAGCCATGCTAGGCTTCTAAATATAAAACTGACTTTTAACTCTTCCCAGCTGTCCTATTCTGTGTGCGAATGCAGCCCCATTCCCCTGTTTGACAGTTTAGAGTTAAGAAAATAACTTCTGCTAACTTTTTATACATATTTTCAGTTATAAGCAATGTGCAGTATACTTGTCTAACAATATAGAAGTCAGCTGTTTGTATTATACCTAAATGTATGCATTTACTGAGGCCTAAGGCAAGTTAAAAGCAGTTCTGAATGCAGAATTTCTTTTAAATTAGTGAATTTTGCCCAATTTCGACTTTAATATTTGGGGCACTTAAAAATGAATATCCTATAATTTTGTTGCATAATAGTCATCTTCAGAATGTTCTCTACCTAGCCCAGGAATGTAAAATCAAAAATACATCATATATACTCTTATAAAAATGAGTTTTTTACGCCTGCGCAGTGTGATATTTCATATTCAAAAATCCTCATTATGTGGTATAACACAACTTAAATTTAATGTTAATGCTAGGAGGTCACAGTATGATTATTAAGCTTTATAAATATTAAAAAACGAATTTAAATGCACTTATTTTTTTATCATTTTTTCATAATTTTTTTTTTAACAAAACCAATTATTTTGATAATTCCACATAGGAAAAGCAAGCTTCATTCCTTGCCTATCATATTTAGACGCATTCATTCATAAGCCTACGCACAGAATCCTAACTTGAAACATGAAAAGTTTTGCGCCACTTTTTAAAAGGACAATCATTATTTATTTTAGAACCAAGAATGTGCTTATGTTAAAAGGCCTTAAGAAAGGAAATCCCTACTTTAAATGTTTTCCTGTTATCTAAAATAATGAACCTGATTTTTGTAACTTTTTAAAACAGCAGTCTGAAATGCAGGAATTTTACCCCGTGTTTAACTGACAAAATCCTAGCTGAGTCAACATTCCTGTCTCTCCGTGGCCTACAATCAAAACAACAGCTGTTCCTAAGGGGCAGTTAAAACACAGCTGTTGGAAAGCTTTTTTCAGTGCTGAAATGGAAGCACAGTGCCTGTCTATTTAAAACTGAGGCATTTCAATGCATGTTCTATAATATGTGTTTTAGTTCAACAGCATCCAATTTACTCAGATGATGTGTTTGCCTGTTTATATCTAACACAATGTATCTAAGGAAAATATTGTAACATTTTACAATTATTTATTTATTGCAAAAACACACAATTTCGTTTTTTGGGGTTTTTTAGGCCTATTTTATTCCTATTCAATGTGAATTCTAATTTTATCTTTTAAGCATTAGCAGTTTGTACATGTGCATAGTTGCTTACTCTTATCAATCTAATAGTAACATATAGTTATGTAGCATATCATATGAATCATTTCTGGATTTTTATTTAATTTTTATTTAATATTAATTAAATGACATTTTGCATAACAGACTGATGACAGCAGGAAAATACAAACAAACACATTGAGCTCATTCCAGACATATACAGAAGGGGTCATACACTCAGAACACATGATACAGCGCACTTAAGAGCCATTATTTCACAAATAGCGCAAATGCTATTTACTTACAGAAGTATCACTAATGTGAAACCACGAACCACATAGACATGTAAACACATGATTAACCCACAGATCAACACTTAGGACAGAAAGAAAGGACAGCCCACAGACTGTACTTAAATCAACCCATTTGTAAATACTACTTGTAAGTCTTATGTACAAGAAGAGCTTCTCAATAGTATTCCAAAAGACTGCAAAAAAACAGCCCAAGAGACTGTTTCATTTTCAAGTAGCCAAAATACACTCAATTCACTAGCTTTGTCTGGCAGAACACCAAAAAATCACTCTGCATTTCTCAAAAGTACACAGAAAAGGATCCTTGTTTGTATTATTGTCATATTTTAATTCCCTGGGGATACAGAACCACCAAGGAAGAAATATGTTTTTATACCTAAACCTATTTAGGTAATCCCTCAGGGGAGCCTGCTAATTCACTTCACATCTCACTATGGTACCTCCAAAAAGTAACACATTCTCCGATGTGTGCTTGAAACAGGCATGCCAAAAATATTGCAGAATATGCAAATATTATAACCAAAGTAGCGCTTAAAGGTACTCTTCGTACGTTGTGCCTTTCAAACAAATTCAAACAGAGAAAATTCTACTCATTACCTGCCTACATCAATTGCAATTTACATATTACATACATACAAATACAAATATTGGCCAATCATACGAATCCAAAGCCACAGTAAGCGTTACTACACTACCCTACCAATCCAAGGTATCAAAAACCAACAGCAAGTGCCGCAGAACGACTCTTACCAATCAAATGGTGTCCAAATTCTAACTGCCAAGTTCTGAATAACCTAACGGTCTTTTTTAGAATACTCACGCCAAAAAGGTTCTCAGTCAGGAGTGACATCATGTGGAGGATCAAAATCAGGAAGATAAGAAATATACTGGGCTGCAGAGAAAGAGAATTCCAAGAATATCCATGCACAGAGTACCTCCTTAGTACGACAGTGCTTCTTCACCTTCTTGTGCTTCGACTTACACGAAGACTGTGATGAGGAGGGGTGGTGATGGCTCCGCGAACAATCCCGCGACTTCCCTCTCGACCGGAACCTCAAGCGGAACGGAGCAGACTGCCGGGCCTCCAGAAGCTTTCGGGACCGTTCCCGCAAAGACTTCGGGCCATGGCCAGGCAGTCGGAGCACGACTTTGGGTTGCTGTCGCGATCCAGACACCCGAGGCACATTAGATGTGGGTTTGTCACTGACATCAACTTGTGGCAGGAGCCACAAGGCTTGAAGCCGGTTCATTGATGTGACATCCCTGTGCGCCAGGAGTCAAACAACTTGAAAAGAAGTCGACAAAAAGTCGAAAAAACAGTTAGTCAAAAAGTGACTAGGGTACTGTTCTCTCCGGAACTGCGCTGCCTGGCGCGGGGAAAAAAAGAACTGACGTCCGTGCGCAGGGGTGGTGCCTAAGTAGATATTGCGACCTCATTCCGGCGATTACAATGCTATCGACGAACGAGGAGTCGACCGACGCCACCTACCGACGTGCAAAGGTACTGCTTCAAAATAATTTCTCCGGATCCAGTCTGACACCTGGGGGTAATTCGAAGGTGAGAAATCGATAACTAATAGTCTCTTTCAGATTCGTCATTATCCACTGAATATCATTCATATTTTTATATATTCATTTAATGACTTTTAGACTAATTTAATTTGCTAAAGAATTTAATTTCAATATATTTGTCTACTAGAGGCGTACAATCAACAATACAATCTACAAAAATGAAGAAATGTAAGTATTTGAGCCCATTCTAAGAGCCCATCTAACATTTATAATATTTGTAAATTCACCACAGCCAAACCCATGATAAATCAATCCACAAAGTAATCAATAATGAGGTAGTGTTAGACGTGTCTTTAGCAAAATGAGCCAGTTTGCACCTACATTTTATGTATTTCTGTCTGGTTCACATAAATCCATTCAGGATTCCAGCCTCCCCAATAACGTTACCAGTACTAAAAGAAAATCTAAGAGGTGGTGATTTGGAACATAAATTAATACCAAGAGAGGCTTACAAAAAAAGTATTTAATATAGTGGTTCTAAACAGTATGAATAGGAATTAGATTGGATTTTTTTGTTTGCTATTAACTTCCACATAAAGGTTTGGGCAATGACAAATAAGGATGACCCTTTCTATATCTGTATTGGAAAAGGACTACAATAAACGTAGTAGAAATAAGAGGAACACGAAGCTTCAGAGTGAGGACAATATAGGATGCAAATCCAAATGAAGTGGATGTATTTAATTTCCATTGTGTAAAGAATATGAGAAACTCAATTAGCGAGGCTGGTATATTGAACAGGATTATGTGAACTAGACAGAATTATGTATATGGGAGAAGGAAGCAAACATGGCCCACATTTCTTTGGGGACTGAAAGACTGAATGAATTATCGCATGTCTGGTCTGCTGTGAATCTAAATATTACAGATGTTACATATGCTCTTAAAATGGTTTCTTGTACTTACAAGTCTACATTTTTTTTAAAGAAAACACTTGTGTTACTTGTACCCTTGAAAAAGAGGAAAACGATATATTTTAAAGAGACTAGGCAAAGATGTAAAGGTATAAAATGCAAAGAATGTATAATTAACAATATGGATGAAATGAGTGTCTACTGATCCCTTAATGGTGCAAGCCTGCATAGGTAGGAGCTGATATCCGATCTTGGATTTATTAAGAAAACTGTTAGGGTTTAATTATGTTGTTATTGAGGTGTATGATAGGTGTAAAAAAATCAGACAACATGAGTCAACAATGCTCTACTTCTAGTGTGAGACTGTATAAGAAACTCATTATTTCATTATCCAGTTGAAAAACCAGAGGAGAGCCGAACCCTGTGAGCTTCTCTTATCTCAGCGGTCCATGTCACCCATAAGCCAGTTCCCAATGCGTAGGGATGGGTAAATTGAGATATGGACTCCATGATACTCCTGTGGTGATTCGGCAAACAGGTTTTAGCGCCTAGGTAAAATTCTACGCTATCTATTTAGATTGCTGGGGAGTGTGTCCCTCTAATATTCCATGAATTACCTTGGTTTTAAGAAGAGATTTATACGCCACTAGCCTAGGGCATTGGGAGTTAAAGTCTGGTTCTTCTGTTATGGCTATTCAGGTGTATAAAGACTTTCACCATGCTTTACTGTTGTTATTATGAGTTTGGTGCTGATCAACGTGAGAGTAGAATTGTAAGAATGCTGAATAATGCCCCAACACTGTAATCCATCCAATTTCGCTTAGGGGGCAGTTAAAAAAAAAACAACAACAACAACAAATGTTCAGATCTGAATATAGCATGATCATTTAAAAAATGTATACCACTATGGAGAAGTTTATAAGAAACAACGAAAACAGGTCAGCTAACTCTTTTAACCTTTATAACTAAATAGACATTTCTTTGACGTTTTTCTCTATAGCACGAGCTCGACCCGAAAGTATTGGAGCACTTTACATGAGAACCAGTTGCATTAAACAAGGTCACATTTATTTTTGAGGGGGGATATTAAGCGATGTGCACCCTGAGCAGGATGTTGAGACTCGAACCTGGTTCCCCTGATCCATAGTTGCCAGCTCTGACCCTAACCTCACTGAAACAGTCAGACTGGGAAACTTCGAACCCTCAGAGATGGACACTAAAGGCATCAAAGGAACCTCCGAGGTTTAAAACGTTTTCAGCTGCACCGAAGATGCAATCAGGCTACGAAGCAACTGGTAATATTTAGTACCAACATATTTATGAACTCCATTAGAAATTTTGAAAATGTCCAAAAAATAGCTCTCGTTCTTTGTAAAAACATTTTGCCTAAATGTTGTACTTTGCAACTTCTAATTACAGTAATTGTTAGAGTTGGTAACGTGAACCCATTTAGGCTCTGGTCAGTTTGGATAGCAGTACTATTTTCCCCACTGTGCAGGGTTTCTAAGCTTTAAACTTGATGCACAGCTAGGGTTTTTTTTTAATGTTTCAAATGTCACTTTATGAAACAAGTGACTCTTTGTTCAGGATTCTAAAAAGACGAATTTGAAAGTAAAAAACGGCAGGGATTTGTTTTAAACTTTTGTTTAATCAAGCCATTGAAATGTGTGTTTAAACGAGCATCTTATAAAATAACTCTCGGTTATGAGGTTGAGGGCAGTGGAGAGAGTGGAGGGAGAGACTCCTGTCCCAAAAATACAGCCATACCTAACAATGCTTTAACAAAAGCATGGGTGATACATAAGTTAGGTGAGCTTCACCGGGAGAAACTACAGCAAGATCTGGCAGGAGTGAGGGAAAGGACAGAGGACGGGATACATATAAAGCTCTATTTAAGCCTTGAAGTGAGGGAACGCAAGAGAAGGACAGGGGTGGTTGACAAAATGCAAGAAGTGGGGGCAGGACAAAGCTTTTAGCGCATTTCAGGAGAGTGTGAGGCGTGCCGCCTTGTAAGAGATCAAACACATTTCTTCCAACTGGATGAAGTGATTCTCTCTGCGATGGCCTAACCACGTTTGAATGTCATCTATGGAGGAAATTGCAGAGGCAGCCCCCTTGCTGTGGATATGAAAGTACTGTCAAACCTCAAGACTACATTATATGTCTATACAGTCATACACATGATCAGTGCATATACCTTTAGATTCTTGCCTTTGAAGGTGTAAATGGGGCAACAGGGGGTAGGAGAGCAAGCATTCTTCAAGATCAGTAAACGCTGTTGTACACATAAAGTTAGAAGAGCAGCCTAAAAGGGGACTATGGTTAAAAGTTGGAAGGCAAGCCTAAATAAAGTTCCAAGGAGAGGGAAAAAAAGACGCAAAGGCACACTGTAATTCCAAGAACCTATTACTTCAGACAATTTACTTCAAAAAAATAAAATCAGAATGGTAAATGATTACCCAAAAGCAATCATGTCATCATCACTCAAAGATGGAATAAAATAATTTTTTTGTGAAGTGGCTGAATGAGAGCAACTTAAAAGCCACGGAGCCTGTCAGAAGCACATTATTTCTTTTTACACCCCGTTTCCCAATTCATCTCGGTGCTGCTGACTAACCCCGACTCCCAGCAGGTGGAGCATTTAAAATAAATAGCATTTCCTGCAAAACGCGCTCCAACTGCCCCATGACAGACGCTTCCGACTCCCGGCCAGCCACTGGATCAGCTTCAGCGGCATCTAACAAGGTGTAAATACAATAACAAGCATGTAATTAAGTGAGCATGATGAAGTTAATGGAGATAATTCATTCCATTTTGGGCTTATGAATATTCTATTAGATGTTATCAGGCAGCTGGAATAGCTGTTAATTTAATCATCATTCAGACCAGCAAAATGTTCTTTGTGCGAGTATAATTGCAGAGAATGAATAATTGATTTGACAATTGTACCAGCGGATTTCAAACCGTTTCGTACGCTCCGAGAGCAGGAAGGGAGGAGAACTGGAATACTCAAAGCAGTGAAGAGGTGGCAGAGAAGGCAGCCTGCAAATTGAACATTATCAGGACACAGATAAAGGGACAATTTCTATTTTATCAATGCAACACAATTACATTACAGCGCGCGAGTAATCACTCTGCCCACACTTAGAAAGAAATAAAGGAGAGAAATAAATTACTCTGCAAGGGAAAGGACAGAAAAGAAATATCAAATGCATTTAGAATCTATTGATATTGAGTATTACATTTTTTTGCATTACATTTTATTATAGGAAATGGCAAACTGTGTCTGAAATTGCAGGCACATTTGACTCTGTTACCTGCAATCAAGTATACAGACTGTTATGCACGTGTCTATGTATTACAGCATGCCCAATGATTTTATGGCACTCTCCTACAAGGATTATATCTCACTATGTACTCCGTCTTCAAAACCTTCATTTATTACACTTTGAAACTGGACAAACAATGGATAAAGGGAACATGTCCAGACTTCTGAAAAGTGATCGGATACAAAACAGTTAGAAACTGTACGCAATGCCGTGGAAACCAGACAGATATGCAGATTTCACTTGCAGTAGCAAACAAATAACTACATATGCAAAAGATCTCTTACAGTCCCCACAGAAGGATTGTTTAAGCAGTTAAATGTTTTATCTGATATTCGTACGATAACAGAAAACACAACTCCGGGTAAAAATAATATGATATATTATTTTTTTTCCTGCTAGCTTAACATCTGTGAACTGTTTTTTGTCCACAACATACAATGCGTTGGCAGTATAATCTATTTGCGCAATGTAAAAAAAAATAAAAACATATAACCTATACGACGATTTGACCCAATAAAGCTGTACTCAAGTTTTTTCATGAAACGAGCTATGACGACAGCCCCCACTATCCGAATCAAAATGCGTGTTGCACAGCTAATCATGTTGCGGCTGACCCAAGATAGCATACTATGGAACATAGTGTCTCACTGAAAAGAGACGAGGAGCCCCACATGGACAACACACAGTCAAATGCAATGTTACGACGTTAACAGGACGGAAAGTGTTAAGACACTAACTCGGCTCGGGTGTGGTTTATCAATCAATTATGGCAATAAACCAAGCCTAAAATGTCTAAATGCAACCTGCACCATTTATCAAAGACACTGGAAAGAGAGCTCTCCAAAGGATTCATGTGAACAAGGAATGTACCGTGCAAGAAGTTGTTACGTTTCGCTCACCCATCTTTTTTCTTTTTTTTTTTAAATGTATTTTTATTAGTTTTTTTTTTTTTTACACTTACAACATAAGACAAGTAACATGAATGTATATCGCGTTATAAATACAGGGGCGACCCATGTGGCTTAGCTGTTCGTTTTGAGATTACCCGCAGAGCACATGAGCGTCCCTGCTACTCTACAGTACGACCTAATAACATATAACATATAGACCTTAGTGTTATGTGTTAAGGGTAACCGTCAGATAGGTCGGCGTGAGGCAAAGTATATGCATGACCGGTCCCCTGTGCATCTCCGTTATCTACTCTGACAGAAAAAGAAAGAGGGGAACGAGAGAGGAGTGTGTGTGGAGTGTCCTGCTCTAGTGTTTCTCCAGGGTGTGGCCTTTTGATTGTTTTTGTCTAGCATATTCATGGGGGTTCGTAGGGCACTAGGAACGTGTCTAAGGCTGACCGCATGCTCCTGTTTGGGTTTCTCCATGGTGTGGATCGTAAAGTTGTTTGTAGATCTAAAAACCCTTCACAGTTCAGAAACAAAGGCACTGACTCCAGACTTGGGGGGGAAAAACAGAAGTTCATTCATTAATTCATCTGAAAGTGGAGTAAGCTGAAAATAACTATTACGTCATGGTGTATCTGGCTTGTGAATTCGCAATAATAACTAAAAGAGAGACTGGTTAATATGTTGGATCGACTGACTGCTTGTGATTATTAAATGTGAACAAGTATTTAATTCCCAGGATCCTCGGACTTGCGCAGTAAATGCCCTGCATAATTTGCCGAATTAGCAGTCATGGTCTATTCTATAGTTGGTGTGCAGCAGTAACCCGAGTAAGTGCATTTTAATAACCCTCCATAACAATGAGCAGGTCTTGTGACAACCTACAGATGCCTCATCAAGGGGATGGATATTGAAGTCTACAAAAGTCACCAAAATACCATGAAGAAAGATAACCGGTCTGTAAAGCCCAGCCCTTTTGGGTGGAGGTCATTAACATTTCTACATTTAAACTACTGAATATGATGTTTTTACTTGAAAAAAAAGACGTCTGCAGACAATTATCGCGAGAACTATAGTTAATGGGTACCAGTCCCCTTGGAATTAAGGGGCACTACCCTGAAGCTTCCTGATGGTAAGAAATTGCAAAACATTCCACAATTTCATTTTTTGGATCAATCCCCCCAAGAAGCATTACAAAAGAGACCTTGAAATGCATGCCTTATTGCTAGAGTCGATATCACCAAGAAAGTGAAAAGTGTATTGTTGCATCTCTTCGACATATTTTAAAGAATTAACCGAAATCCTCAAGGTTTTTGCTTCTAAAGGAATTCCAGGCTTACCGAGTTCTCTGTTCAAAAGCCAACCATGAGTCTATTCAAACCCGTGAGCCAAAAATACAACTAAATAACAATAGTAGCATTTCTAGCAGTGCTGCAAATTCATCAATATGCAGTTAAAAAAAGGGGGTAATCAATTACAACGGACTGAAGAGTATTAGTTTCTAACCAAAAACGTGTCTATTACATTTGGGCATTAGAGTTCTAGGAGGGCTCTTCGCTATTTTGGGAAACGTGAAAAATGGACACCACTGTCTAGCAGAAGGAGCGCGATGGTTACAGTGCTTAAAATTGCAAACGTTTAGAAGCGTTTCATTAATGAACTTTCACAAGAAGAAAGAAGGCACAACTAGTGAGCACCGAAACACGTTGGCGTGTATTTGACTCTGTAACGAGATTAAAAGGAATTGGAAACTTTCTTTGGAGTGCTGAGGTTTTCTGTTGAAAGTGACGGAAAGAGTTTGGGGACAAAAAAAAAAATATATATATATATATATATATATATATATTTTATATTTTATGAATTATCCACTCCTCATTTTCAGCTTTCTGGAACACCACAGGCACAGCCCACGTTAAATTGGTGCAATTTTGTTTTTTTATATGTAACAGTCCGCCATCACGCGTTTCGGCCTAAGCAGGCATTGATCACATGACATTATATAAAACTCTGTAGTCTCACCTTTTAGGCACAGTCAAAAGTGTCTATTTAAATGGTTTTGAAAATGCAATTTAGATCGTTGCGCCAGAGAGATAGTAATTTACTCTTTATATTGGCATCAAGATTTTTTCTTGCTCAAAAATAACAACTAAGACCTCAGCCTCTTTTTGGACAGTGCAACCAAAGTTTGTACGATATGGATAGTACACTATATTTATTGTTATATGGTGTTCTGTATACATTCTCAAATTTCAGCAGTGGTCACCTTTTACATTCTAGTAGGAATTTGATCTAACAAAAGGTGTCTTAGAGGAAGCACATACCAGATGGAAACACCGATGCATGGCAAACAATTGTAATAGTTTATAATATATTGTAGTGGAGTAATTTCCCTATGAGCACAATACTAATGTCAATAAACGAGGGGGATTTGGGGCCGAATCATGCCTAACTACTATTCATTTATTCTACCACATAGAAGCTGCATTGAATGGTTCCCGTATGAGCTCAAGACTAATCTCAATAACCACTGACATGAAATCCAATCCAATCCAATATATAAGTATTTAGTGTTAGTTGACCTCAGTAATAAGGATTTCCACCTCATATGAGAAACATTTTTATTTTTTCACCTCTTCCTTCTGGTTCCTGGTTTCCAAGCGACTTCAGAATGTCCTGACGTCCTCACTATGCCATGAATTTCACTGAAAGGGATCCCTCTAAGTAGCCACAAATAGACACATTTTGGTGGATAACAGCTGCTGCTGCTTTTTTCGCGCTAGGACCCAATGCAGAAACATGTTTGATTTGGATAGTGTATTATTGTGTAGGCGTATGTCAACTTCATGAAACTCTTCGTAGGTCTAGAGAAACACATCTGGATTTAGTAAAAAAAAAAGGAGTGTGTCCTCCAAGTTTTCCATTATTATTAGATTTTTATAAGTTGTGCTAATACTGATATATGAGAAAAATTTCTTCTTAGCACCTAATCTGCTTTTCAAATTCAGAATTCCATCAACGATATCCATCTTAACCCATGTATGAGGTACTATCAACAACTTTCATAAAGCATTATTTGATGATCAGTAATTCATTTATTCATAGCGAAGTTTTTTTCAAAATTTCATTTTTTTCAAAAGTATTTCGCAAATATAGTACATCATATTTCAAAATAATAGTATTGCCCAATGCATTTCAAGCATATCCCCCTTCCTCAGGGGACTTCCATTATATCAGAATGCGATATTATGATCCAAATCACCTTTCAAGCACCAGAGCCTCTTTGGATGCCAGGCTGGTTCAGTCATGTCCAGATCTGATGATCATCAAAACTTGCTCCACTCAGGCGGGAAAACAACCATCCATGGTTGTTTTCCCGCCTGAGTGGAGCAAATGTTTTTAAAACAAAATCTTATGATCCAGAAACATCAGAATAAAATCATTTACCATCATTGTACTTGTACTATTAATTTACAAGCGGTTTAAATGTTGTGTTAGAAAATAACCCCTGACATTTTACAGCCTTTTGTTTCACAATTATTATTAGGTAACTACTTGATAAAAAGCACTAACTATAATAAGAGAAAGAACATTAAACACCATTTTCCAGGAACAGATAAGCAACAATTAGTAAAAAGATAAACTGACTTTTGGCCTCTGTCCTTGAACAGACATCATATGTGTCAAGACAAAAACAAGATTTAAAGGCGTCTTTATTGCTGTTTCACTTTCTGAATGAACAGAACACCTGGACTAGTAAATGCTAAAACTAGCTTGACCTGATAAAATCTCACTTGATTGTAAGGCCAAGAGTGTGTCAGACCTCACTTTGTTACTTCTTGAACCTGGATTTAGTGTTTTGCTGCCCATCACACGTTTGTAAATAAAGGCCTTTAGGACATCTACATATAGTAGAGTAGGTCAAGATCCAACCTACGCCCTCCCAATGGAGTCTAAGTTACAGAATCTCTTGACTAACTCATTGTGATGGTCTAATGTAGGAGTTCCTTTTTAAAAATGTTGCCCCTATTTGCTATCTTTTTGGAATCTGCCACCTAGAATTTGATCCCTGGACTAAGCAGGGCCTAATGATCAATCCCCTGCAACATGTACTCTATCCTAAAAATGAAAAATGTTTGTGCTTTTGCCATATTTGACATCTTGGCAAACCGACTCTAAATATGTTCAAAGATATTGAGCTGCTGCAGAAAGTTAATATAATATATGGCAGCCGATCTGTGACAACATATTCTCCCTTCAGGACAATTGGAGCTTAAGTCTCCCTGCTTTATCAAGACCTGCATAACAAAGTGCAACAAGTCATGGAAATATTTCAGAATTGGAAGATGTTGTTCAAGCCCTGCAGAGGAAACTGGCGCAACTGGTCAAGAACATCAAAAATCCTGGTGGCGGGGAATGAGGATCTGGAGGAGTGAGACCAAAAAAGCAGTTGGAGGATAGTGTGCATCTCAGAGGGGGCCAAAGGAAGAATATCTCTGAAAAACTGACTTTAGATATTGCTGTGTCTAGAAGAAATCCCCAAATAATTTGGTCTCGAACATATACATACCAAAACCATGGCTGCAGGAAAGCAGTTTCTGCACAGTTTCCATTAGACCATCACACTGTGGGATTTTTTGGGGGTGGAAGTTTGGGTCAATAACTTTGGTACAACATGGTATCAAAGGAGAGTGCTGGGGGTTTGGTGTTGGTCTACATGATTTCTCTCCCTGGAGGGCGTGGCTAGGGCGCCGATGGTGGAGGCGGCGTGAGCGTTTGGCTCCGGGCCTGATCCCACCATTTATCCGTGAAAATCGACCTGTGGTGCAGCCGTTTTCGCAGCTACGGGTGTTTGAACACCCAGAGAACATGCTGGCCGGTTGCGGTGCCGGGTGAGGGTCGAGAAGTGCCTCTGCGGCGAGAGACGTGGCCGATGCGCTCGGAAGTGGGGCGGCAAAATGGCGGCGGTGTTCGGCAGCTGCGGCTGAGAAGAAATGCCCGGTGAGTGCCGAGTGCTCGTGAACCCGCAGCGAGCCTGAGGCCGGAGACCGCCGTGGGATCGGCGATAAAGGCGATGAGGAACCCGCGAATAATGGCTGGTGCGCAAATCGAACTCGGAAACTAAAACCGGCTGCCTCACCCGGAATATCCAATATGGCGCTGGGAGGACAGACTGCCTGGAGCGCGCTGGAATGAAGGTGAGGGGAGGCGCAAGCCATCGACAGACCAGGGGGCGCTGAACCAGCGATCGACTGGATGATCTGCCCGAGGGGAGCAAGGTGGAGGCTCCTGTGATCTGTGGCTCTTGAGGTCCGGAGGTGAGGAGACGAGCGGCTATTGAGTGCTGCTGAGCAAGGTGCGTGTCTGTGCGGCTGCCGCCTGGGTCGTGGCCGAGAACGTCGGAGGGTGCCCAGCGAGTGATCGATGAGAGGCGACGGATGGTAATCGGAGAGCCGTCAGACGAGTGTGAGAACAGTGGCGCTGGCCCGGGCACACTGCAGAGGAGCTGAGGACGTAGCTGGGGAGCCGCGGAGCCTGGAGCCAGGAACGTGAAACCACTGCCCCGTCCCCCCTTCCCCACTGAAATCAGTCAGAATGAAGCCCAAAGGCAAAACGGAGGGGGCGGCGGATCAGGATGGTGCCAAAAGCAGCAATGAGGACGCAGAGGGCACACCAGCGGAGAATAGACTTACTGAACACCTGGATAAAATCCTGGAAGCAATTGCGGCAACGAAGGATTCCCTGCCCCAGGATATATCACAAGTGGCTACAGGACTGGGGCTCCTACGGGCGGATCATGCGAAGCTGGCAGACAGGGTCAAGGATGCCGAATCGACTATACAGGAGCTGAAGCCGGCGGTGGTAACGGTGGAACATAAACTGGAGGATGCACTGCAGCGCCTGGCAACTCTGGAAAGAAGAGCGGAGGATTCCGAAACTCGCAATCGACGCAACAATGTACGGGTAGTGGGCCTGCCCGAGAAAATTGAGGGAAAGGACATGGTAACGTACCTGGAGGATTGGTTCAAGACACGGGTGGCTCCGGAGGGTTTTCCTCTTTCTTCACCCTGGATAGGGCGCACAGGGTTCCGGCCAATCCGCCCCTGCCGGGACGCCCTCCTCGTCCTGTGGTGGCCAGGGTCCTTCATTATAAAGATCGAGACCTGCTAATCCAGAATGCATGCTCCAATGGGCCCTTTAAGGTGGAGAACTGCACTGTCACAATCTTCCCGGACTATACCCAAGACATACAAAGATGGAGAGCCTCCTACCTGGCGATTAAAAAGCAGCTTAGAGAAGAAGGAATTCAATATTCGCTATTATTTCCTGCAAAGTTGAGGGTAATCGTGGATGGTGTTACACAGTTTTTCCTGACACAAGATGAAGCTTGGACGTGGCTTGAATCTTATAGAGCAGGCACGGATCGCAGGAACAAAGGGCCTAGTGAACAGTACAAACAGCCGTGAATGCGCCAATCGCAACGGAGCCGCAAGAGAGACAAAGCTAAGAAAGCCTCACAGCTCACACAATTAGAGACAGACAGACAGGATGCGCTGATGGCCATGGCAGCAATCACTGGGTCGCAAACTGAGAACTCAACCAGGGGCACAGACTCTGAAGAAGATAAACGACACTCGGGCCCTGAGTTCTCGGACACAGATAGTCTTAAAGGCCCGGACATAACACCCAGGCTGGCTGACGATCTGTGACTCTAACCAAATCCAAGGAGGGTAAATACTCAAGGCCTAGATGAGGGACCGCTGGGACGGCTGATGATCACTATGAACATTTGGGCTGCACCTTATTGTTGTGGGGATTGATGGGCTGGGGTGCGACCCGTCACCTATCGGGCCTACGCCACTTCCCTATAGCCCTTAAGGCGGCCTGTGGTGGTAACTACAGGGTAGGAGTGTGTGAATTGTTGTGGAAGTTTGGATGGGGACTGATAATGTGTTATTGGGTCCTGTTCTGGGGGGGAAGGTACAGGGTATTGTTCAATAAGTTGTGGGTTTAAGGTTCAAGGGTCCTGGTGTGGGCTGGTGATGTTGGGGGAAGGAGAGTACAGAGTGCCTTGTCGATGGGGACATTAACTGAACTGAAATGTATCACATGGAACGTATGTGGATTGCATACTATGTCCAGGCGCCATAAGGTGCATGCATATTTGGTGAGGCGGGGAATCTAAATAGCGATACTCCAAGAAACCCACCTAACTAGGCAAGAATGTATGGCGTTACAGAGGCGATGGCGGGGCCAGGTGTTTGGTAAAACATACTCGGCATTTGCCAGAGGGGTCATGGTATGGGTGAGAGCGGGGACTCCTTTTCAGGTGACAAATACCGTGGTAGACCCAGAAGGTAGATATGTGGCGGTGGAAGGGAGGTTATATGGAAGGGAAGTGGTGCTCTGTAGTGTATATGCCCCAAACAAGGACCAACCCCGGTTTTTAGATAAATTGTCTGGGTCTTTGGCACATTCTCTGGCTGGTACTGTGATAATGGGGGAGATTTCAATTCCATAACTGATGTACTACTAGACAGATCACATCCTCCATTGGTTGATTCCCTGGTGCGCAGAACGGCGAGGCAGAGAGCGAATTGGCAGGACAAATGGGGGCTCACGGATATATGGAGGGGGCACCATCCAGACGATAGGGATTATTCTTTCTTCTCTGCGCTACACGAGTTGCATGTTAGAATTGACACAATCCTTTGTAGCCGTACGCTGGCACCCCTAGCGACTCGCTCTGAATACTTGGCCAGGACATTGTCGGATCATAATCATCAAGTGGTGGCATTCCAATGGCAACAAGCGAGAACCGCAATACCCACTTGGCGGTTGCTACCAGACACCCTGGAGGATCTGATCTTTAGCACCAAAATACAAGCAGGTATTGATAACTATTTTGCAGTGAATGAGGGAACGGCATCTACCAGGGGAGTGGAATGGGACGCTTTTAAAGTAATAGTGAGAGGGTTATGCATTAGTAATCACGCGGGAGAGAGGAAGGTATTATTGGCTGATGTGGCGAAAGCAGAAGCGGCGCTGCAGGAAGTAGAGAAGCAAAGACCGGAACAAACGGGGCTGCAGGAACGGTTGATGGAGGCTAAAGAGCTTGTGGCGGCTGAAACCGAAATATTGCGGTGCTTTGACCACAGACAATATACGGTAAAAGTTAATGCGGAGGGAGACAAGGTGGGGACGCTTTTAGCAAAGTTAGCAACACCAGTGTCAGGGGGTGCTCGATTTTAAACATGAGAACGGAATCGGGAGACGTGGTGTATTCCTAATCTGAAATCCTCTCATGCTTCTTGAGATATTATACGATACTATATCGTAATCACCTGGAGGCTGAGGAAACAGATATAGTGGAATATCTAGAGGGGACCCCGCTCCCACAGCTGGAAGAAGAGGATGCTGAAAGGCTGTGACAGAAAATTCAGTTGAGGAAGTGAGAGGAGCGATCAAGCAGATGGCTAAGAATAAGACCCCAGGAGTGGATGGGCTCTCCATAGAATTCTATGCAAAATATGTGGATGTCCTAGCGCCCCGGTTAGTGGAGGTATATAATGAGGTGGCGGAACAGGGCCACCTACCGCAGTCTATGAGGGAGGCGCTGCTGATCCTCCTGTTAAAACCTAGAAGGGAAGGTAGCGACGTGACTTCTTATAGGCCATTGTCAATGTTAACGGTGGACTATAAAATCCTGAGCAAAATATTGGCCATGAGGATGCTACCCCACATAACTGCCCTGATACACACTGACCAAGCGGGGTTTATTCCAACAAGGAATACTTCGGTTAACATACGCCGACTAGTGCGAGTGTTGGAGAGTGACCTGGAGGTTGATATGTTCCCGGCTGTATTGTCGGTGGACATAGAGAAGGCGTTTGATACCCTGGAATGGGACTACCTGGATAGAGTGCTGGAGAGGTTTGGTCTTGGGGAACGATTTAGGAGGTGGACGAGGATACTATATTCTTTAGCAACGGCCAGGGTGAGATTGGGAACTGTTATATCCGTGCAATATCCACAAGGCAAGGCTGTTCGCTCTCGCCCCTGCTGTTTGCATTGGCAATTGAGCCTCTAGCGACCCAAGCCAGAATAGGGAAGGCATATAAAGGCCTTTTATGCAGGGGAAACCCACACCACATTTCCTTGTATGCGGATGACCTGCTCCTGTTCCTGGAGGACACGACTGTGGCACTACAGGGGGCGGTGACCCTGCTCACGGAATTTGGGGCACTTTCTGGCCTCAGCATTAACTGGAATAAGACATGTGTTTTCCCTTTGAAAGCAGACATGCAGCAACCAGCGTTGCCATCTGGGATGCTATGGGAACGGTCATGCTTTACCTACCTGGGAGTCCGGATATATCATGATACGGACCCCATGCTCGAAGGGAATGTGGGGCGCTGTATTAGGGCTCTGAGAGGCTGTATGGCATTCTGGGCTAAACTTCCCTTATCAGTGGTGGGGAGAGTGGCACTGTTAAAAATGGTGGCCCTGCCTCGCCTACTCTACTATTTCCGTACGCTTCCGCTGTGGATACCCCCAAGATTCTTTCGCGAACTGCGTACGCTCACAATAGATTTCATATGGGGGCATGGGAGGAGACGAGTGGCGCTAGATACGCTACTGAGACCGAAATTGGACGGAGGGTTGGCTGTCCCTAATTTTGAACTCTACTATTTAGCAGCGCAACTACAGGTTCTCACGCAGAATGTTGCAAATGAATTCAGGGGCCCGGAACAGACCTGCGGGGTGGGAATCCAGAGGCATGTACTTTCTTATATTGTTATGCAACAAAAAATAGAGTTAAAGGAGTTAACATCCGAGGAAAGAACTCTGCGAATGTGCTGGAATAGAAGCCAGCGTAAGGCAGGTGTGATTCACCCGTACGCGCCTGAAATCCCTCTGGGCATGTTGACGGCCCTGCCACATGGGGGGGATTGGTCACGGCTACTAGAATGGGAAGACTTGTGGCTCCACGTAATGAGGGACCTATACGCTGAGGGTGAATCATTGCCCTTCCGAGCAATACAAGACCAGTTTGGTCTTCCTGATGGGAGTTTCCTATTACACATGGCTGTCACATCGGCGATAAAGAAACATTGGAAGTCAGGGCAAATGGAACCTAAGACCACGATGGCCTGCCAATACGTGGTGATGGCAGCGGGCACTTTTAAGGCGGTCACCTGTTTACAGTCTCAAATGTTGCAGGAAGGATTAGAACCACTTACCGCACTCAAGCAGAAGTGGGAGGAGAGTGTGGGGAAGCCCATACCGGACGTGACATGGGGCCAGATCCTGAAGAGGACGTGGAAAGGGAGCAGGAATGCTCGCTTCCAGCAGGTGCACTTTTTTGTGCTACATAGGGCCTACCTTACTCCAGGGAAAATCAAGAAATATTTCCAGGTCCAAGATGCAGCTTGCCCTTGATGCCTGAAGTGGCGCTAGAGCACATGTTGTGGGACTGCCCAAAGCTAGGACACTATTGGGCGGAGGTGGGGGAACTATTGAACGAGGCTACAGACAGGCAGGTAGAATACGACATGGCGACCTGTCTGCTGCTTTGGTTTCCTCATACAAAAAAAAACTAAGATCTCCAGTAAATTTATTGACTTGGCCTTATGCTATCTCAGAGGGAAATAACCTGGCACTGGAAGTCAAAGGAGGGCCCCTCGAGTAGGAGATGGGGGAATGAGATGTGCAAATGGGCCTGCAGCGAAGGCACTATTAGACGTAGGCAGCCAACCCGCACGGCTAATGAAAAGAGCTTAGAAATGGCGAGGGCATGGGAAGACTTAACGCAGACGTTCAAAAACAGCTTAGAGACTGAAGAAGGCTAAGCTTGAAGGGTTATGAAAGGAAGTTCCTTCAGATGCACAATATATTGCATACGGTCACGATGGTCTCTTCCTTATGTTAGATATTATGTATTAGTTAGGCCCACACCAGTTGAGGTTGGATGGGGGGGGTGGGTTGGGAGGGAAGGGAATCCCATGTTGTTGTAAAGGGATGCTGACGTAGGAGGATGGCATGGGCTGATGCTATGCGTAGTGTGTTGAATACTTTTACGTTGGACTGAGCGCACATGGGGTATACCCCCAAGAGCGAATACGAGAAAAGACAGGGAGGTTAATGAAGGGAACTTAGGACTATAATAGTGGCATACGCTCGGACCTCCTAATTGAGCTTAGGCATGGACTGTTCAACAATTTGGAATTGGGGAATGGGGTGTTAGAGTTAAAAGCAGATACTAGATTTTCTGACCGAGTGAAGGTCCTGGCTTCCCTAAACTACTACCAGGTTTGAGTACTATCTAAATGACGCCGCCCGGCCTCCGGGATGTGGGCATACTGGCTGTGTATGGGGTTGATGGAAGGATTGTGTATGGCGTGTGGGAGGGTCAGTCACATCGGTATGTACAACTGTATGTTTTCTAAATCTGCAATAAAAATTATTTTAAAAAGCTGCTTTTGGAACAGCTGTGGCAGGACCGGAAGCATTACCAGGAGAGACCCAGCACGAGGACTAGTCCCGGTCCCTTATTATACCTCCGTAAAAATATTAGTTGTCCAGAGATTTTCCATTTTATGATGTGCTTTTTTGTATCATTAGAGAAGTAATTTAGCTTGGGTAGACATTACCAATCTGGGCCGAAATTTTCTAGACGACATTTTTAAAAATGGAGGATGTGTTAAAGTGATGATGTAATATTTCAGGAACTATGAGACCTATATACTTCATTTTTTATGTCAAAATATAGGTCTTGGGGGTCAAGAAGTACTATAGAGACAGAAAATAAATACTCAGAGCATCCCTCCGGCCATTTCCCAAAATGGCGGCTCTAGAACGATGAGCTTTAGCCATCATATTGGTAATTTATTTTAATATTGTTTTTGTTTCAGGTTTCCATTGATTTAAATTAGTAAACATGAGCGAAGCAGGTGGTAGCAGAGCATCTTTGCCTCCCGACTGAGTGTTGCTAACTACAAACTCTGAGGACACCTTCAGAAAACAAAAAGGTGTCATATGCCAAGCTAATCCAAAAGTAAAGATAACCACAACTACGACTGGGCAGAAGAGAGTTTGAGATGCTTCAGAAATATGGCAACACAAAGTTCACAAAAGACTGAAACTGATGGGCGAAGCAAATCAAATATTTTATCATTGTAACAACAAATGCTACAAGTAGTAGGATGTTGCCCAATAACACCCAAAAATCGGTCATCAATGCTTTGATAACCTCCAGGCTTGATTACGCCAACGTGCTTTATCTAGGGGCCAACAAGGCCATAACCCGACGACTACAGACAGTGCAAAATGCCGCCGCAAGACTGCTGTGCAAAATTCCCATCTTCACACCTACCACCAAGTACATCCGCGAATTGCACTGGCTGAAAATCGAGAATCGGGTAAAATTTAAATCCTTATGTCTTATGCATAAGATCTCAACCAACAAGGCACCCAAATATCTTCAAAACCTTATTCAGCCCTACCGTCCATCCCGCACCCTTCGTTCAGCTACAGCCAACCAATTTGTGATCCCTAAAATCAGGCTGGCGAGAATGGGCGGCAAATCTTTTTCATACCTGGGACCTTCCCTCTGGAATACTCTTCCTTTGATTCTTAGGCAGGAAGCGAATCACCTGAAATTCAGGAAAGCCCTAAAAACCTGGCTGTTTAACATCTAAAAATCCTGATTTTCTCAATGCACGGAATCATCAGCGCCGGGAAACCCTTTGTTGGGTAGCTGTAGCGCTTTAGAAATGAAATAAATAAATAAATAAATAAAATACACAATGGAAAAAAAACTAGAAATATTTGTCAAAAACAGCAGAAACCAGTGAATCACAACAAGAATCCGAATCTTCTTAGAAAGCAACGATAACTAAACCCAGTGCCCATCCACTTAGAAGATCGATAGCTACCCATTGTCTACCTCCAACAACTTATCAGAAAGCAGAGGATCTTCAATGTGCTATCTGTGGTTTAACTAGAACAAAGGACATGAGGATTGACGAAAGAACAAAGTACAGAGTATGTGAGTCTCAAAGAGAAAACATGTTTTTGTCTGCAGCAAGTTTCTTCCAAGGTGAAGTTTTCAGCTGAGTAGGTGATCCAACAGTGGGGTGAATGTTTTTGCAGCTGATTTGCATACCCACCCGAACTGAATGCATCTATACATACATTCGAAAATATGAATATACAATGAGCTCCCACCAGCAATGTAACCACCAGCTTTCAGTTGAATTTGCACTCTTTGAAAAAGCAAATTAAGTTTTAAAGCCGCTCTTGAGTGCTGGCTATTGTTTCACAATAAGTGCGATTAGAGAAATAATGGTCAACATAGATGACTGTATTGGTCCATAATAAGGATATTACGATTTTTCTGGTGAGAATGTACAACAGAATTTGTTTCAGTCAGTCTAACTTAAAGAGTGAGACACTTATGGTGTTCTCAGCGGATTTGATTCCTAAAGTTCTTGCTGCCAAAAGAACAAGTTACTCACCTTTGGTAACAATATATCTGTAAGAAACATTAGTTAGTTATAGATTCCTTGCCTTAGAATTACCCCCAGGCGTCAGACTAGATCCGTAAAGTTTTTTCGTCAGCAGTCCTCTGCGCATCGGAAGGCGGCGTAGGTCGGCTCTGTGTCCGGCATCGTGGTCGCCGGGATGACAACGCAACAGCTACTTAGACGCCGCCCTCGCGCACAGACGTCAATTCTGTACACGAGTTTCCGCGTCAGAAACGCCGAGCCATGCAAGACACTGACCACTGGTGCACAAAGCTAGGGCCCTGAAAGAATGTCCTTAACCCTAGAAATCAGTTCGCAGAACGGGGAGGATGGGTGGGGCGGGCGTCAAGGAATCTATAACTAACTAATGTTTCTTACAGATATATTGTTACCAAAGGTAAGTAACATGTTCATCTGAAAGAAACACGTTAGTTATAGAATCCTTACCTTAGAATAGATACCCCAGCAATACCAACCCCGGTGGTGGGTCTGTGAACCAAGATCACACCAGCAATCCCTGGAGAACAGAACGGCCAAAGAAGCTGTCTCCCCTGTCCAGGCAGTAGTGTTTGGTAAACGTGTGCAGCGATGCCCACGTTGCCGCCTGACAGATGTCATTTAGAGGAACTCCTCTTCCCAAGGCAGTAGTGGCTTCTGTCGTCCTGGTGGAATGGGCACGTAGCCCACCCGGAGGCTCCTTTTTAGCCAAAGAATAGCATGCCTTAATACACAAAATGACCCATCGAGAAATGGTGCGTTTGTGTACTGCCCGATCTTTCTTGGCGCCCACGTAGCCAACAAACATAACATAACATAACATGTGTATTTGTAAAGCGCATGTTCACCACCGCAACAGGGCATCTTAGCTCTGAAATAACAGATGTATGTTGTTACCCAACTCAATGGTACTCAAAGAGTTGGTCATCCACTCGGAACAGTTTTGTGAGATCCAGATAGAAAGAGAGCGCACATTTTGGGTCCAGACAGTGGAACCTCTCTTCCTCCTTCGAAGGATGCAGAGGCAGAAAGAAGGTGGGCAAAGTAATGGTCTGTCCGACGTGGAAGGCAGTGACCACCTTAGGAAGGAAGGATGGACGAGTACGGAAAACCACCTTGTCCGGATGGACAGACAAGAAGGGAGGTTTGGAAGAAAGGGCCTGGAGCTCACTCACCCTTCTAGCAGAAGTGATTGCTACCAGGAAAGCAGTCTTGAAAGTCAAGAGTCATAAAGGACAGTTATGAATTGGCTCAAAGGGAGCGTATAGCTTCAGAAAGAGGGGCAGAAAGGGGATACACAGCCTTTGCTGTGCACCATGTCATAAATTTGTTCCACCGGCAGGTATATACTGTCTTAGTGGAAGGGCGCATGGCTGCCAAGATTTTGTCACAAACTTCGGTAGGCAGGTCGAAAGAAGTCAACTGCCGCAGCTCAATCTACATGCAAGGAGGTGGAGACTGGACAGGTTCGGGGGTAGGACCGTCCCCTGATGCTGCGACAGAAGATCCTCTCGAAGAGGCAGTCTGAACAGAGGATCAATGGCCATTTTGAGCAGCTCGGTATACCAGATTCATCCTGCCCAATCCGGAGCCATAAGAATTACTTGGGCTCGGTCGCGCCTGACCGTCTTCAGCACTCTGGGCAGAAGTGGTACAGGCAGAAAGGCATACAACAGACGGCAACTCCACTCACGACAAAAAGCGTCGCCTAACAAGTATCGCCTTGGAAATTCCAACGTGCAGAATTGCTGACATTGTGCGTTCTCTTCCGTGGCGAATAGATCTAACCAAAGCTCTCCCCAATGTCAGTCAGTCAAAAATACTTTATTCGGTTCATATTAAAACCATAAAAGCATACTAAACAATTCATACAGTCAGGCTTAAAAAGAGCCACAAATTACAATAAAACTATACAAGCTTAAAATACGTACAATACAAATAATCAATTAATTTTAAAATAATTTCCAAAGAACCTCATTTTCAGATTTGATGCATCCATAGGTTCAATTAATTCAGGCTAATTCATAAAATGAGCTATATACATCTTATTTTCCTCTTTAATCTGACCGCCGCAGTAAGAAAGTTAGCAATGTTAAAAATCTCCCACACATTCGATAGCAGCTGCAGGTAGAAGAGGGCTGGTTTAACTTGCAAAAAGCCTTTGTCTTTTAAAATTGGGATAATAAAACGTTTCCGAATTTGAAGAAAGTGCTCACAGAAAACAATAAAGTGCATCGTGTCTTGAACCGAGAAGCCATCACAGGAACAAACCCCCAATCTTCCTCCCTTTTCCAACCCGGAGAATCAGCAAGTAGGAAATGAAATTGATTCAGCCTAAATCTGACTAATAAAAAACGGTGATTTGGGTTAGTAATGATGTTCAAGTATGGCTCAATTGCACCTGATGTTTTTAGCAATTGGTGAGCTCTAACAGTCGGCTTTACCCGCTCCCTTATTCTCTAGCCATAGCAGCCATTAACATATATGAATCCTTAGCCCATTTAAAATCCCCTTGCACCAACTTTTCATGTGAGTTATATAACTCTAGGGTGACCCAGTTTTACTGTCAATTTGTAAACATAACTCAGCCAGGGGATACAATTCACGTAATCAAGAGCTAAACAATCTCTTAGGATTTCCTGGTTCAATTTCAATTCATGGTTTAACCAGTTTAAGATCCATTTTAAAAGAGGTGCAGGGGGCGTAGCTAGCTGCGCTAGGAAATGCCCGCGCTTTAGGCGAGCTCTCTAGATCGAGCTCCTATCCTACAATAATCCTGGGTGTTTGATCAATATTAGCGGCAAAACCCCGACCGACCTGTGAGAAGGGAGCCTGGGCTATCCTCCGCTGCTCCTTTTCGGCGCTCTGGGCAGACTCTGCCGTGATTGTTCCAGCTCGCCCCGGGAGCTGTGGAGGGACGGCCCGCCGCACCTCGCCATGCTGCCTCGGCGTGAGCCCGGGGCTTCGGGTCTACGAGGTAGGCCGCTGCAGACGCTGCGGGGACTTGGGAGGCCCTGCTCCCTCATCTGACGGACACTACCTGGCCGCCGCGGCGTCCTCCTCTGGCCTCTTGGACTGCGCTGCACGGAAGGCTGGGCCTCATCAAGGTTGGAGCTGCTGACCGGATTCGAACTGGCATGTACTATGCGGCCCTGAAGGTGAGCACGACGTGGGCTGAATCATGGCGCCGGAGTCCCTATCCCCTCATTCTGCTACTGCCGGCTGTGCTGGAGACGTCGCAAGACAGTGGGCGACCTGGGTATAGTTGCACATAGTTGTCCCGCTGCAAAATAAGATCGGCGGTGTCGCCTGCGCTGGGGGCTGACCGCGACATCCTCCCTGGCATGGCTGGATATTCGCTCCTACTGCCGTGCCGCGCTGGATGCGACATAGCTGCCGGTTCCTCCCTTAACTGACGGCCTCCTGCGGTGCGGAGTCTGCTGCGGGTGCTGTGCGATGGCATACAACGCTAGGCATTGATGTGGGGCTGTGGCAAGTCCGGTGCTGAATTAATCTACTGCGGACTCCCTGGTGGACTAGGCCCGCAGCTGCCCACTGGGCCCTACCGCGTGCTCGCCTCCAGAGTGAGAACCTCCTTTAACCTCTGTGCCCTCGCTGTTGGGATTCCCATATTTACACGTTGGCGCTGGAGGCAGTGGGGCACTGTGTCGCTACTCTCTCCCACACCGAGCGCGAGCATGGGCAAGCCAGAGAAAACCCAAACCAAGCTCCACTTTGACAATCAGTCGAAAACTTCCATGCCACCTGCTGATCGGCCTGTCCACAGCCAAGATACTACATCTCATCCTGCCCCGCAAGCTGCTGGGGACGTCCAGGCCGTGTTCACGACTATCCAATCCACCCTCACTAATATCAATGGGAAAATAGATTCACTAGCGTACCGGGTGGATCACAAGTCGGAACGATTAGACAAACATACGGAGCGTATAGACATGGTAGAATGACGTATTTCTGAAGCTGAAGACGCTGCGCAACAACTCGAACTGAAACATAAGAAAGTAGACAAGATCTTGCAGAACTTGGAGGCCAAAACAGAGGATTTGGAGGCGAGGTCTAGGCGGTGTAACCTACGCATTTTAGGAGTTGTGGAAACGACTCGCACCGGAAATATGGAGGCTTATGTAGAGTCTCTCTTGTCCACTATACTTGGCAAGGATATTTTCTCCTCGGTCTTTATCGTGGAGCGGGCGCATCATACCTTGGCGCCACCACTGGCGGTTGGGGCGAGGCCTCGTCCTATCATTGCTAAACTTTTTAAATTACAGAGACAGAGACGCTGCGCTCAGGAGGGCCCGAGAACTAGGAACACTCCCACATGAAGGTATGACCATATCTATATATCCGGACTTTACATCTCAGGTCCAAGAGGCAAGAAAGAAATTCCTGGATGTGAAAAGGAAACTGAAAGACAATGGCGTTCCCCTATGCTATGCCCTATCCAGCTCGCTTGAAGATGACTCTGGAAGGGAAGAGCGTGGTCTGTAATACCCCTCAAGAAGTACTCAAATTCCTACAGGCAAATCATCCCCATATCCTACGGCGTAGGTCACCGAGGGGGCATCAGCCCGAGCAGGACCCCCCCTCGGATGCGGAATGCCTTACCTGGCGGAGATATTATCCATCCTTTGGGGTTGGTTTCCAGAAGTAGAAGATGCAGCTGTTTCATTCATTCTTATTGAGTATCCTTCATTGGCTGGTATTGTTCATTGACAACTACGGGCGGGACTATATGACTGAAAGTTATATATTTTTTTGTTTGAATGCCTCTACGCAGCTGTACCGTACCCTATTCTTGACACTATAGTTTGGTAGATGAAAACACCCTACACTTTCACACTCACGTATTGTGAGTATTGCTCGATCCCCCGGCAACCATCTGCTGGGTTGATGGCGGGCGACTGCCGCACCCCCTGTGTATTCCACACTGGTTGCCCCTTGTTGGGACACCCCTGGACAGATAGTTCGGTATGTTCATGGGCTGTTCCCTTGTCCTTTTCTTAGTTTTGAACTGAGGGTATCGGAAAAAGGATTTGTCATGATTGGGATGGCAAAGTGGGTGGGGGGTGGGGGGTGGGAGTTAGCTATGGTTGGAACAGTCACTGCTCATTTTTATTTTCTTGCTGCCTACCGATCCAAGAGACTATGCAAATGTTTATAATGCACATGGTATATGTATGTAAAATTGATGCAATGTGATGGCAATGGGTAAACCTTTGAGGTTCATGACATGGAATGTGAGGGGCCTTAATAGTCCCAAGAAAATAAGACAGGTCTTCGCATATTTAGATAGGCACTCCATAGACCTAGCACTTCTGCAGGAAACGCATCTGCTCCCTAACAAAGCTAAAACACTTGACTACAGATGGGCAGAACATTCACTTTCGGCCACATATTCTTATTATGCCCGGGGGGTATCGATCCTTATACGTAGAGGGGCCCACTTTAGCCTGGGTCATACAGATATAGGCCCACAGGATAGGTACTTCATCGTCACAGGCACGCTACGTGGCACCAGGGTGGGCATTGTCAACACCTATGGACCTAACGTGTATGACCCGGACTTTTTTATGTCCCTATTTGCTAAATTACGAGACCTGCCACCCCTGGAGTCGTTATGGGGGGGAGACTTGAATGTCACAATGGACTCCACGCTCGACCGCTCACATGACACTATTGAACAACACAAGCGCGCAGCGTCAGTCATCCTTACTGGCCTTGAGGAGTTCGGACTCCATGATATCTGGAGGGAGCGGCACCCCACCTTGCAAGAAAGCACACACTCGTCCACTGTACACAATAGCTGGTCGAGGCTAGATTACTGGCTAATAACGCACAAGTTACTACTTGTGTAACGATATATCTGTAAGAGACATTAGTTAGTGATAGATTCCTTACCTTAGAATATCCCCAGGCGTCAGACTGCATCCGGAAACTTTTGCGTAGCAATACCCCTGCGCGCCGGTAGGCGTCGTCTGCGGCTCCGCATCCGTCGTCGGCGTCGTGAGCGCCGGGATGACGTCGTCGGAGTACTTAGACGGCGCCCATGCGCGCTGACGTCAGTTCTGACACACAGCTTTTCCGCGCCAGATACGCAGAGCCATGATAGAACTAACACTGGTGCCATGAAACTAGGGCCCTGAAAGGGGATGACCTTAACCCTAGATATCGGTTCGCAGAACGGGGAGGATGGGTGGGTCGGTAAGGAATCTATCACTAACTAATGTCTCTTACAGATATATCGTTACACAAGTAGTAACTTGTGCATCTGAAAGAGACACGTTAGTGATAGATTCCTTACCTTAGAATAGATACCCCAGCAATACCAACCCCGGTGGTGGGTCTGCGAACCAATATCACACCAGAAAGTCCTGGAGGACGGAACGGCCAAAGAAGCCATCCCTCCGGACTTGACTGTCCAGGCAGTAGTGTCTTGCGAACTTGTGCAGCGAGGCCCACGTAGCTGCCTGGCAAATGTCCTGCAGGGGGACACCGCGGCCCAGGGCAGTTGTCGTTGCCGTGGCCCGAGTGGAGTGAGCCCGATATCCAGCCGGGGGCTCCTTCCTCGCCATGGAGTAACATGCTTGGATACACAAGATGATCCACCTAGAGATGGTCCTCTTGTGCACAGCCTTACCCTTCTTCGCGCCCACGTAACCAACAAAGAGTTGGCCATCCACCCGGAATTGGCGTGTGCGATCTAGGTAGTAGGAGAGCGCACGTTTAGGATCCAGACGGTGGAGCCTCTCTTCCTCTTTCGAGGGATGCGGAGGCGGAAAGAAAGTGGGCAAGGTAATGGACTGCCCGATGTGGAAGGCCGTGAGAACCTTGGGCAGAAAGGAAGGTCGTGTACGTAACACCACCTTGTCAGGATGAACAGACAGGAAAGGTGGAGAAGAAGAAAGAGCCTGGAGCTCACTCACCCTCCTGGCAGAGGTGATGGCAACCAGGAATGCAGTCTTCAGAGTAAGGAGACGAAGAGGACAGTTATGAAGTGGCTCAAAGGGAGCACACATCAGATAGGTGAGAACAAGATTCAAGTCCCACTGGGGCATCACGAAGGGAACAGGAGGGAACATGTGTGTGATGCCCTTCAGGAATCTACTTACAATAGGGGACTTGAATAAAGAAGGCTGATCTGGTAGCCTCAAGAAGGCTGAAAGAGCAGAGAGGTACCCTTTAAGAGTGCCCAGAGCAGAGCCCTGCTGGGCAAGGGAAAGAAGAAAGAGCAGCACTTCCGAAAGGGGGGCAGAGAGAGGATCCACAGCCTTTGCTGTGCACCATGCCACAAATCTGTTCCACCGGCAGGCGTATACCGACTTTGTGGAGGGACGCCTGGCTGCCAGAATGATATCACAGACTTCAGGAGGCAAGTCAAATGGCCTCAACTGTCGCCGCTCAATCTCCAAGCTTGTAGGTGGAGACTGGACAGGTTCGGGTGCAGGACCGTCCCCTGCTGCTGCGACAGAAGGTCCTCCCGAAGAGGCAGACGAATCGGGGGATCGACTGACATGCTGAGTAGCTCGGGATACCAGTATCTTCGTGCCCAGTCCGGAGCCACAAGGATAACCTGGGCCCGGTCGCGCCTGATCTTCTTCAGCACTCTGGGCAGAAGTGGTATAGGCGGAAAGGCGTACAACAGACCGCAGCTCCACTCGCGACGAAAAGCGTCTCAGAGCGAGTGCCTCCTTGGAAATTCCAACGCGCAGAACAGATGACATTGCGCGTTCTCTTCTGTGGCGAATAGATCTAACCAAGGCTCTCCCCACTGCTGAAAGAAACCTTGCGCCACGTCCGAGTTCAGACGCCATTCGTCATCCATCATGCACCGACGGCTGAGTTCGTCCGCCCTGGCATTCAGAGAGCCTGCCAGGTGTTGAACCACCAGGGTCACGCCCTGATGTTCCAGCCATTGCCATAGGCGCAGAGCCTCCTGGCAAAGGGTCCACGACCCCACCCCGCCCTGTTTGTTGCAGTACCACATGGCGGTGGTGTTGTCGGTGAACACTTGCACTACCCGTCCCCGGACAGAGGGGAGGAACGCTTTCAGTGCTAGACGAATCGCCCGAAGCTCCAGCAAGTTGATATGGAGCCGGGACTCCGCCGGAGACCAGAGGCCTCTGATCTCCGCCTCTCCCATGTGGCCCCCCCAGCCCTGGAGGGACGCGTCCGTCACAGCTACGTGCTCCGGGTGGGGTAGGGAGAGGGACCTGCCACTGACCCATTCGCGGTCCGTGAGCCACCACTGCAGTTGTCTCGCAGTGCCCTCCGAGATCAGGACATGATCGGACAGGTTGCCCTGATGCTGGGCCCACTGAAACTTCAGGTCCCACTGCAGAGCCCGCATCCGCCACCTGGCGTGACGCACCAGAAGGATGCAGGAGGCCATCAGTCCCAGAAGCCACAGCGTCAACCTGACCGAGACTCGGGATAACGGCTGGAAGATGGGAACCAGAGCCTGAATATCCCGAACCCGCTGCTCGGGTGGAAAAACCCGAAACTGCGCCGAGTCGAGAACCGCTCCGATGAAGAGGAGCTTTTGAGAGGGACACAGGTGTGACTTCGGCACATTGATGGAGAACCCCAGCAGGTGCAGGAGGTCGGCCGTAGTCTGGAGGTGGCTGACGACTGTCTGGGGCGAGCCCGCCTTCAACAACCAGTCGTTGAGGTAGGGGAAGACTGATACACCCTGCCTGCGCAGGTGAGCTGCGACCACCGCCATCACCTTCGTGAACACCCGTGGGGCGCTGGTAAGGCCGAAGGGGAGCACGGTGAACTGAAAGTGCTCTTGGCCTACCGTGAACCGCAGGTAACGCCTGTGGGCCGGCAGGATGGGGATGTGGAAATAAGCGTCCTGCAAGTCCAACACTACCATCCAGTCTCCTGGGTCCAGGGCAGTTAAGACCTGAGCCAAAGTGAGCATCTTGAACTTCTCCGTACGGAGGAAGCCGTTGACGTTCCGCAAGTCCAAGATAGGGCGTAGGCCCCCTTTGCCCTTCTTGGGCACCAGAAAGTAGTGGGAGTAACAACCACACCCTACTTCTGGCCCAGGAACGCGCTCGATGGCCCTCTTGGCCAAGAGGGCCGAGACCTCCTCTTGCAGAAGTTGCAAGTGATCCCCCGACACACGGTGGTATTGTGGTGGCATGGATGGAGGGGATGCCTCGAAGGGGAGGGAGTAGCCCCTTCGGACAATCTGCAGCACCCACCTGTCCGAAGTGACTGTATGCCAGTGGGAGAGGTGATGGCGAACCCTGCCCCCCACAGGCGTCACATGGGCCTGAAAACTCGGACTAGGAAGGTTTAGAGGCCGGTGCTGCTGAGGGAGGTGTGGACTGGCCTCGCCGTGTTCCCCGACCACCGCCACGGCGGTTCCCACGTCCGCCACCGCGCTGCTGGACATTTTGCGGCGTGTGGCTGGCGGTACGTGGTGGGGCGCCCCTTCCGTGGCCACGAAAGGAGCGAAAGGCACCCAATTGCTGGCGTGGGGCCGTAAGGCCCAAGGACTTGGCCGTAGCCCTGGAGTCCTTGAAACGTTCCAGCGCATGGTCTGCCTTGTCGCCGAAGAGGCGACGGCCATCAAACGGCATGTCCAGGAGAGTGGCCTGGACATCGGCCGAGAAGTTGGCGGACCTCAACCAGGCGTGGCGTCGAACCGCCACCGTCGTTGCCATCGCCCTGCCCAGTGAGTCCGTTGTATCCAGCCCACACCGGATAGAAAAGCGTGCTGCATCTCGGCCGTCCGCAAGGGCTTGGCTGAGTTTAGCCTGGACCTCCTCCGGGCATCTAGGCAGCACCTCCGCAACCGTGTCCCACAGGGTGTGGGTGTAGCGGCCCAAGAGACAGGCGGTGTTCACAGACCGCAGCCCTAGGCTTACAGACGAGAAAACCTTCTTCCCGAACTGTTCATATCTCTTGGATTCCCTGTCGGGCGGGGCCGACGGGAATGCGGTTTGGGAGTTTGAAGCCTGGATGACCAGACTCTCGGGGGTGGGATGGGTGGACAAAAAGCATGGGTCGCCCGGTGCCGGGCGGTAGCGTCTGGCCACGTTCCTGTCCACAGGCGGGCCTGTGGCGGGCTTGGACCAAGTGCCCAGAAGAACGTCACACAAGGCCTCATTGAACGGCAGGAGGGGCTCCGCGGAGCCTGACTGCGGTTTGAGGACCTCAGTGAGGAGGTTAGTCCTCACGGCCGCGACGGGGAGCTGAAGGTTTAAGGCCTTAGCTGCCTTCGTCAACACTACGCTGTAAGCAGAACCCGCCTCCGAAGCCACAGTCGGGGGCGATGTAAATCCAGTGTCTGGCGAGGTGTCAATACCACTGGCCTCCCCAAGCTCATATGTCCAGTCCTGCTGTGACTGGCAATCATGTGCCAGAGGGTCCTCGGACCCCTCCCAATGCTCCTCGTCACCTGTGTCCTGGAGACCAGGATTAACAGCCAGGGCCTCCTCGTGGAGATAAAATTCTCCAAAGGCCGACGGAATCGGCGCCCAGCGGCGCCCTCCCGACGCCGAGCAGAACCGCAGGAGGCATTGGGGGCGGCAACCACATCGGCTACCGGGGACGACACCTGAAGGGACGGCGTCGGCGAGGTCGTAGGGTCGACCGGCGAGGTCCCGGATCCGGAGCTGGATCCAGCGAGGTCTTGCGGCGCCGAGACCGAAGTCGCCAGCGGCGCCGGGCCCGAAGCACCCGACGTCGTCGGGGCCGAAGCGCCCGACCCGGAAGGACCTCCAGACGGAACCGATTGGCCCGAAGGCGCCACAGGAACCGACTGAGGAGGGAGGGCCCTCATGGCCATGAGGTACCTCTCGACCTCCTCCGGCGTCGCGCGGTGCCCAGGGGCCCGAAGGTGTGGGGCAGGCGGCGACGCTTGCGACTCCCGCGGAGCCGCGTGGGCGGTGTCACCCGAGTCCCCGGCCGCATCGTGCGAGCGTCGGGGCGGGTCGGAGGATCGATGACGTCGCTCCGACCTCTCATGCCTCTTACCTGAGGACTTGGAACCAGACGATCGGTGTCCACTTCCGGAGCGTCGATGACCTCGCGACCTGTCCCTCGACCTCCCGTGGGACCGGGACCGGGACCTGGAGCGGCGCGGGGCCGACTGCCTCAGCTCGAGATGCTTGCGGGACCGCTCCCGCCTAGCCTTCGACGTCAGGGCCCGGCAGTCGGAGCAGGATCGATCGTCGTGGTCGAGGCCTAAGCACTTCACGCACCGGCGATGGGGGTCCGTGACCGACATGAGTCGGCCGCACTTCGAACAAGGCTTGAACCCGGGCATCCCTGGCACCGATAGTCGAGAAATCGACAAGGAAAGAGAGATCCAAAGGATCAAAAATTTCAGTCAAAAATTGACTGGGGGTAGAGCTTCTTCCGGATCTGCGCTAGCTGGCGCGGAAAAAAGAAGAACTGACGTCAGCGCGCATGGGCGCCGTCTAAGTACTCCGACGACGTCATCCCGGAGCTCACGACGCCGACGACGGACGCGGAGCCGCAGACGACGCCTACCGGCGCGCAGGGGTATTGCTACGCAAAAGTTTCCGGATCCAGTCTGACGCCTGGGGATATTCTAAGGTAAGGAATCTATCACTAACGTGTCTCTTTCAGATAGACCATGCATCCACCTGGGCTACAGATATACAGCAACTCCCTAAAACACTTTCGGACCACAAGCCAGTTGTCTTGTCACTGAATGTCCCCATGTATACACCACCCCCCTTTATGTGGCGCTTCAATGCTGTGGCATTACTGGACCCTTTATACAAGGAGGCCATACATACTGCCATAGAGGACTTCTTTAGTCACAACGCCCAATCTGTAGACAGTGCAGGTACATTATGGGAGGCCTTCAAGGCGACAATAAGGGGGGTCTGCATCGGCACCTCTGCAGGCATACTAAAAGACATACGAACACAGTTGCAAACCTGCGAGAACAACATCAGCACGCTGGAAGCAGAGTATGAATTTACCCATAATACAGCCACACCAGGGAAATTGCGGGAGGAGGTTACCCGATACAACCAATTAGCAGATGATGAAATACGATATACATCCAGGCACCACAGGGCGCGTAGACTAGGAGAGGGAGGCCACCCGGGATGCATATTGGCCCAGAAAATACGCACAGAACACAGGCAACACACGATTACACAAATAGAGGATGATGCGGGACGCATACACTATGACACCCCGGGTATACTGGCCACCTTTGTACAAACATACCGGGAATCATACAATATGTTGAAGATATAGCGCTGGTGTGGTTGTCAGACACCCACCGCGAATACTTAGCACAGCCGATAACGGAGGAAGAAACACTGGCAGCCATTAAAGCACTACCAAATGGGAAGGCCCCAGGAATGGACGGGTTCACTGGAGAATTTTATAAAGCTTACTCAGAGGAGATAATCCCTCATCTCCTCGAGATGTATGACGAGGCTTATGACAATGGCATCCTACCTCAGACGTTAAGAGAGGTGCTTATAGTAACAATTCTGAAGTCCGATAAAAACCCATAGAAGGCGGAGTCATATCAACCCTTATCGTTAATAAACACGGACGTTAAAATATTGGCTAAGATCATCGCCTCAAGGTTACACCCCCTTATGCCCACGATTATACTGCCCGACCAATCTGGCTTTATCCCCGATAGGTCCACCACCCATAACTTACGTACAATCTTTGCTCTCTTGCACCAACTAAACCCAGACCTCCAGGCAGTGGCAGTATTATTAGATGCTGCCAAAGCATTTGACTCGGTAGAGTGGCCGTACATGCTTACAATTCTGCGACGGATTGGCCTTCCCCCACTACTGATAACATGGATCACTCTTCTCTACACAGACCCCTCAGCCCGCATTAAAATTAATGGGTACATATTGGACTCCGTACCTATCCAACGTGGCACCAGGCAGGGCTGCCCACTTTCCCCTCTCCTTTTTTCGATTGCGCTGGAACCCCTAGCCTGTAAAATACGCCAGAATTATGCCCATACTGCACTCAGATTTACGCTACGATCTGTTAGTATATGGCTTTATGCGGATGACATGGTCTTATACCTCCGTGACCCAGAGAATAACCTATCCCCAGTGCTTCGTGAATATGTGAAATTTGGTCGGCAATCTGGACTACACATAAATTGGAGTAAATCTGCTATAATTCCCCTGACTGATAGCACAACAGCCCAACAACCGGACTTCCCCCTTGTTTGGCAGGATGACCCAATTAAATATCTTGGGATTTGGGTGCACAGAGATGCAGAACTAGTTATCAGACAAAAAATGGAACGGCAATCGACCGCATAGAAACACAAATACAGAGATGGATATTGCTCCCACTCTCACTAGCCGATCGAATATCCCTGTTGAAAATGATGATTCTGCCCAAATTACTGTATTTGTTCATAAATATACCTATTCCTCCCCCCTCATCGGTGTTTGCCAGTCTCCGTGCAGGCTTCATAAAGTTAATCTGGGCAGGGAAGCAGGATAGAATAAGTCTCCAAACACTAACCCTCCATCACAGTGCAGGTGGGTTTGCGATGCCTGATGTGTACCTCTACTATTTATGTGCTCAAGCGCACTTCGCGTACTACTAGCATCACCCAGTGCTGTATTTGCAGCATATCGCGGTTGAGGATGGTCGATGCTAACCCGATACCACTGACCAGTATACTATCTCACACCAGATCCCACCTCACACCGCAGGAGATAAACAATGTGCGCACCACTTCTCAAGCATGGGAGCGGATTAGTCAACTGGCACACAAGGCTCCCATATACGCCCCTAGCCACCCATTGACACATCACTCTAGATTGTCAGTCACGCTCTGTTAGAACAAGTAGGCATTTCTATGCTGGGTGACCTGTACCCGAATGGCAAGTTCATCGCCCCGGAAGACCTATCCTACATAAGCAATCAAACACTTCTGTTTCGATTCCTTTATCACAGGCTGAGAGCTGCTGCCCAGGAACTATACCCTTCCTTCACAGACGAGCCCCCTACTTTGCAATCGCTACAAATGCTGCTGACGTCAACCACCCATGCACATATTATCTCACGGTTATACAGGCAGGTCCAATCAGAGATTGGAGCAGATACAACAAAAGCTTGTGATAAATGGTCTACCCCACTGGATGCGTCCCTCACGGAGGAGGACTGGGCAGCTAGCTGTACTTTGATCACACTCCTTACTCCTAATGGTAACCTCCGTCTTATTCATTATAAGTATATTCATCAAATATATCACACCCCACTCAAATTGTATAAGTATAAATTGAGGGAGGATGCTAAGTGTAAGCGATGTGGGACAGACCAGGCGGGCTTTGCACACCTTGCGTGGTGCTGGGAGAAGGTGCAGCAATACTGGATAATGGTCACAGATCACCTGAGGAGGATGGTGTCTTGCACATTGTTGTGCACTCCAAGATTGTGTTTACTCGGCCTTGATGTGCCGCTGAGGGCTATGAGAAAGAAACTTGTGGCCATAATGTTACTGCTGGCAAAGAGCAGAGTATCGATGCACTGGGATAGCAGGCGAGCCCCGGCGTTTGAAGATTGGGTGCTAGACGCCATTTATTGTAGAGTTAATTTTATGCTATATGCGGAGGAGCTGCCGGCTGCTTCTAAACCTTCAGATATATGGAACCCACTGACTGAGTACTTGCATGAAAATCCTGATTTGATCAGGACGTCCTCTGGTTCCTTGCACTGAACCTCGCAACAATTGCATGACATCTCTACCTGATATTGCCTGTCTGTCTCTTTATTGTATTTGATGTGCATGATTGACAGTGTGCTCCTTATATGTTTTGTATTTTGATTAACATGTGGAAATGTGCTTTGTGTCTCTATAATGCTTGTGACTGATTCTCAGTTTGTTTTTTTGACAAAACTGATAAATAAAAAAAAATTAAAAAACATTTTTTTTTAAAGCGGTGCAATGGCTATTAAATCCTCCACAAAGCCAGCTCCACACTCCTGATGAACGATGTAACCGGATGTGGACTGTGAGACAGATAAAATATTTCTAAAAAACTTATCCTCAACTACTTGGATTGCCTTCACATTCCTAACACCCCAAAGATCCACCCCATACATTGCGAGGGAAATGCATTTTGCTCCGTATATTTTTAAAGGGGCTTGCATTGGGCTGGCCCCCAATTTACGGGCAAATTCCAGGATAGCTGAGGTCAATCTAGCCAAAACATTTCTTTTTGCTTGTATTTGAGGTGACCATGTGCCTTGATCTCCCCACTGTCAAAAGAGACCTTGCACCACCTCAGAGTGAAGATGCCATTTGTGATCCATCATGTACCGGCGGCTGAGTTAGTCCGTCCTGGCTTTCAGGGAACCTGCTGGGTTTTGAACCACCAGAGATATGACATGATGTTCCAGCCATGTCCAGAGGTGGAGGGCCTCCTGACATAGGGTCCACGACCCCACCCAGCCCTGTTTTTTGCAGTACCGTATGGCCATGGTGTTGTCCGTGAATACCTGCACTACTCTTCACCGGACAGAGGGAATGAATGCTTTCAGTGCAAGACGAATCACCTGGAGCTCCAGGAGGTTAATGTGAAGCCTGGACTCCGCTGGAGACTAAAAGGCCTCTGATCGCCGCCTCTCCCATGTGGCTGCCCCATCCCAGAAGGGATGCGTCCGTCACCACTGTGTGTTCTGGTTGGGGAAGGGAGAGGGATCTGCCATTGACCAAATCCTGGTTCGTGAGCCACCACGGCAGTTGTTGAGCAGTGCCCTCCGAGATCTGGATGCAATCGGACAGATTCCCCTGATGCTGCGCCCACTGGAACTTCAGGTCCCACAGCAGAGCCCGCATATGCCACCTGGCATGATTGACCAACAGGATGCAGGAGGCCATGAGGCCCTGCAGCCTCGGAGTCATTCTGACCGAAACCCGGGTTAGAGGCTGAAAGATCAGAATCATAGCCCAAATAGCCCTGACTTGCTGTTCAGGAGGATTGACCAGAAACCGCGTCGTGTCCAGAACCGCTCCAATGAAGAGGAGCTTCTGAGAGGGAATCGGGTGAGACTTCGGCACATTGATGCAGAACCCCAGCGAATGCAGGAGGTCGGCCGTAGTCTGGTGGTGGGAGACGACTGCCTGGGGCGACCCCTCCTTCAACAGCCAGTCGTTGAGATAGGGGATAAGCATGGGCGAATGTTGCGAATCTGGCGTTCGCGAATTTTGCAAATTTGCGAACTCGCAATCCGCAAAATCCGCGAATTCTCGCGAATTTGCGGATTTTTTTTTTTGAGTTCGCAAGGATTTTTGCCAGTTCGCGAGGATTTTGTACCAGTTCAAAATTGCGAACTTACATGTCGGCTCGCAACGGTCGCGATTATGTTGTTTCTATGTCTGGTTCATCATAACAGGTTCCCAGCACCCTCTGTTTCACCCCTGCCACCCTCTGTTTCACCCATGCCTCCCTCTGGTACATCAATGCCACCCTCTGGTTCATCATCACTGTAGATTATGGGGGGGAAAAGCAAGCACACCTGCCCTGCTTCAACTGACATGAATTAATTTGGGGTTGATTTATTAATGTGTCACTGTTTCAAAATTCCAGTCTGGCACCTGCTTCCTTATCTGTAATTTGCTTTCTGTTGCAGTGCAATTTTTTTTCCAGGACCTTTGTGGCCTACTTGTAGCTATTCTATGAGCCTGCTGTGAGGGTCAGAGCAGGGTCATACAATTGTTGCAACTAGCAACTGAACTGGGAATTTGCGGTTTTTTTTTGTGTTTGCAAGGATTTCTGCCAGTTCGCGAGGGTTTTGTACCAGTTCGCAATTGCGAACTTACATGTCGGCTCGCAACGGTCGCGATTATGTTGTTTCTACGTCTGGTTCATCATCACAGGTTCCCAGCACCCTCTGTTTCACCCCTGCCACCCTCTGTTTCACCCATGCCACCCTCTGGTACATCAATGCCACCCTCTGGTTCATCATCACTGTAGATTATGGGGGGAAAAAGCAAGCACACCTGCCCTGCTTAAACTGACATGAATTAATTTGGGGTTGATTTATTAATGTGTCACTGTTTTAAAATTCCAGTCTGGCACCTGCTTCCTTATCTGTAATTTGCTTTCTGTTGCAGTGCAATTTTTTTTTCCAGGACCTTTGTGGCCTACTTGTAGCTATTCTATGAGCCTGCTGTGAGGGTCAGAGCAGGGTCATACAATTGTTGCAACTAGCAACTGAACTCTTGAGGGGCCCCAGTCAGGAAGCACTACAGGGAATGGTTACTAATGATGAGTTTGAACTTTTGCACCTGCTGAATGCTTTCACTTTTGCAAAACTCGTTTTTCTGCAGAACAGCATTACAGCAACTGTAATGCCCCAAACAAGCTTACTTGTGAAAGTTGATTTCTAATCCAAAAGTGATCCAAAGAAAGTCGAAAGGCCTCAAATCCAAAAAAGTGCAGGCAAATGTTAACCTGAGGAGTTATTCTGATAAAAATCATCATTTTCAGAAGGTCTATGCTGCTTGCTAGTGGATTTCTTGTGCAGAATTGCAATTTTTGTAATTTCGCGAGTGCGAGATTGTTGCTGCCCGCCGCACCTACATGTTCGCAATTGCGAACTTACACCGCACGCCGCAAAATTGTATCACCAAGAAAAAAAAATCTGCTGCGTGCGAATTTGCGGATTTTCGGTAAATTCGCGAGCGTTTGCGGATTGCGAATTTACCGAAAATCCGCGAGCGTAACGGATTTTCCGCCCATGCTTAATAGGGGAAGACTGAAACCCCTGATCTGCGCAGATGAGCTGCGACCACCACCTTCACTTTCGTGAACACCCGAGGTGAGCTGGTAAATTGAAATTGCTCGTGGCCTAGCATGAACCGTAGGTAACACCGGTGGGCAGGTAGGACGGGGATGTGAAAATAAGCGTCCTGCAAGTCCAACACTACCATCCAGTCTTCCGTGTCGAGGGCAGACACCACCTGAGCAAGCGTCAACATCCTGAACTTCTCCTTCCGGAGGAAGCGATTGATGTACCTGAGGTCCTAGATAGGACGCAGGCCCTTGTCGTTGTTGGGAACCAGAAAGTAGTGGGAGTAACAACAACAACCTATTTCTGGGACAGGAAGGCACTTGATGGCTCCCTTGGCCAAGAGAGCTGCAACTTCCTAAGGGAGAAGGGCCAGAGGATCCTCCGACATTGTAGTGGTATTTTGGTGGCATGGCTGGAGGGGTAGTCTCGAAGGGGAGGGAGTAGCCACTTCAGACTATTTGCAAAACTCACATGTCTGACGTGATGGTTTGCCAGTGGGAGAGGTGATGGCCGATCCTGCCACCCACTGGCGTTTGATGGGCCTGAAAGTTCGGACTAGGAGGGTTTGAAGGCTGCTGCAGAGGGGAGGGGGGGTTGTGGACTGGCCCGCCCGCTGGCCCCCGTAACCATGACGGTTGTTCCCACGTCCCGGCCGCGTGAAGGTTAGGTAACTTGCTGCGGCCTGTGGCTCTGGGCGGGACGTAGCGGGGCACCCCTTCTGTAGCTACAAAAGTGGCAAAAAGCAGACTGCGCAAGGCAGGTGAAGAGGCACAAGGACTTGGCCGTAGCCCGTGAGTCCTTGAAATGTTCTAGAGCTTTGTCTGCTTTGTCGCCAAAAAGGCAACATCAATCAAAGGGCATGTCCATCAAGGTGTTCTGGACATCCCGTGAAAAGCCAGTGGACCTCATAAATGCCAGAATTTGTAAATGCCAGCATTTGTAAAGTGCACAGCTACCTCCGATGGAGGTGTCCCGGTGCTGGGGGCCGTCGGGAAGATTAAGCAAGCTATTGCACCTCATCCAGTAGGCGCTACTGACGTTGAAATAATTTTGCCCAGAGACTCGACGGTGTTCAGCCCACAATATATTGTAAACTTTGCTGCGTCCCTCCCGGCGGCAACAGCCTGGGAGAGCACTGCCCGGGCCTCCTCCGGACACTGAGGCAGTACCTATGCCGCCGTATCCCACACCGAGTGAGAATTACGGACCAAGAGACACGTGGTGTTTACAGACGGCAGTCCTAAGCTGGCGGAAGAGAACATTTTCTTACCAAGGTGATCCAGCTTCTTGAATTCCCTTTCCGGTGGAGCCATATGGAAGGCGCTTTTGGAATTGGAGGCTTGGACTACCAAGCTCTCCGGGGTGGGGTGTTGGGACAGCAAAGTGGGATTGGCTAGAGCCGGGCGGTGGCATTGGGCAATCATACCGTCCACAGGAGCCCCCGCATTGGGGCTGGACCACGTGCTCATGAGGGCCTCATTGAAAGGCAGTAGCGGCTCCGCAGAGCTTGCAGCTGGTTGAAGCACCTCTGTCAGAAGGTTAGTCCTGACCGCCACCGTAGGAAGCTCGAGGTGAAGAGCTTCAGCTGCCCTACGCAACACCACTGCGTACGACGCGCCCTCCTCCGTAGCCACGATAGGAGAAGACAACATGCCAAGGTCAGGGGAGGTGTCCAAACCACTAACATTCCCTAGTTCCTCCCTCCAGTCCTGTTCACTGTCCAACTGGTCAGTCAGAGGGTCACCTGACCCCTCCCAGTCCTCCTCATAATCCTCTGGGTGCCATTCTGGTCAAAAAGGGACCCCAGGAGTGAATAGGGGCACAAAAACCCCTCTTGAAGCCGGATCCGGCGTCAGACAACGTCAGTCAGGCTCCACGTTGGGATGGAAGCCGGGGTCAATACCGGCGGGGGGCCGACCAGCGCCGAACACGGTAGTGGTGCCAGAGGAAGCAGCGCTGGTGGAGGCGTAATGAGGTCAACCGGCGCCGATCCAGATCCAGACCTGGATCCAAGGGGGGCTGCGGTGTTGGGCTGGAGCCGCTGGGGGAGAAGGCCTAGGCCCCCCAACCGAGTCGGCGGGCCCGAAGGCATGCCGGCGGGTTCAGGCCGCCCAAAGATGGCATGCATCGCCTCTTAGAATATACGAAACTAGCCGGGAGTCGCTCCGGGTCCCAGGAAGGGAGGGAAACGCAGAGTTACCTCGTTGGGCTCCGTGCGTGGAACCACGGAAGGGGCACCACCTGCGTCCCTCGTCGGATCGGCCGACCGACGGGGAGAAGTCGAAAAGCGACGATGCTTCTTCGACTTCTTCTTAAGCTTTGACTTACCTGACCCCGAATGCGAAGACTTGGAACCCGAATGATGGTGGGTCTGCGAACGGTCCCTTGACCTCCCTCGCGACCGGTACCTTGAACGGCGCGGAGCCGACTGCCGGTGCACAAGCAGCTCTCGGGACCGCTCCCACAAAGTCTTTAGTGCCATCGACCGGCAGTCTGAGCACGACTTGGGGTCATGGTCACGCTCCAGGCAAAAGAGACACATGTGGTGCGGATCCGTCGCCACCATCATCCGATGACATAAACCGCAAGGCTTGAAACCGGGCATTCCTCGTTCACCAGGAGTCGAAGACTCAAAAAAGAGGTCGAGAAAAAGTCATTCAAAAAGTGACTGGAGGTACAGCTCTTCCCAGATCTGTGCTGGCTAGAGCGGAAAAAAAAAGAACTGACGCCAGCGCGCGAGGCGGCATCTAAGTAGCTGCCGGGGCATCTAAGTAGCTGCCGGGACGTCATACCGGCGGACGCGGAGCCGACCAACGCCACCTTCCGACGCGAAGAGGTACTGCTGATGAAAAAAAATTCCAGATCCAGTCTGACGCCTGGGGGTAATTCTAAGTTAAGGAATCTATAACTAACATGTCTTTCAGATCTGCAAACTTATAGCCCAACTGCCTGGTCAACGTGTGCAAAATCACTACAAGTCATAAGCAAGTCCCAGTCTAATAGAAGGTTTCAAAGAAGTTGAGGGCATGGATCTTCCTCTACCTGATGCTGCGATCCACAAAGCTGATCTAACAGAATTTATCAAATCGTTCATTCGGTGCAGACGGAAGGATGAAGAAAAGACAGTTCCTCCGTGGGCTGGGATTCATGCTCTGATCTCCCAGAATACCGTCCCACTGGAGAAGGTTGGATTTTTACCTGTAATACCATCTCCAGTCACAAACTAAGCAACAACATACACAGCTCTAAAACATTTAAAAAATGTGCATGTTCAGTTTGAAGACCAGTCTATCCTGACAATTTTTGGCATTGAAGGTGTTTTCCATATTGTAGGTGACATTTTTATAAGCAATCCAGTAGAATTTGATGATCTTTATTCAATAATGGGCATTTTCCACATGACAAAAGTTGCATTGCAGTGAGCAGTAAGTTATTAGTGGATGTCGTATAGATGATACACTGGAATCTTTGAAAGCAAAACTGTCCAGTCAGTATAGAGTGGGACTCATGATTGTTCATTACAAGGTATGATCATCATATCTGAGGCCATAGAAACACTGCATTAGAATGCTTTCTGGGACAAGAATGACAAATTTAGATTTTACATATTTCAAAGTAAACAAGGAGGAGGGCACATTTTATTTAAAAGAACATAATGTCAAGCAATGCTTAATTCACTCAGTTCAAAATCAGAAAACTTGACAATCAATTTCCTAGAATTTGTCAAAAAATTTGAAGAAAAATCAGAACTTTGCATGTACTGGGGAAATGTTTTACCCATAATAGATTTAGTGAGAAACTTGGTACATGCTGATCGGGAAGTGATTGGGAGCTGCACGTGAAGACTGAAGAGTCACTGATTATTGTGCTTTGCAAATTAGATTGCATAAACTGAGATATGGGTCCTGGTATTTGGAAAGAGTGTAGAAGCTAGAGGTGGAAAAACCCTACTGCTACTGAAAATCTACCTAAATACATTTTGTGGTGAAAGACAGAGAGGGATGGTTCAATGCTGTGGTTCCATATATGAAAGTGGAATAGACTATCCAGGGATCATAGAAAAGTCCAAGGAAATTGTTGATCAGACACACAAAAGGGAATATGTTGTTCAATGGCAGCTAGTTTACCATGAAGTCCTTTCTATTTGCAATGCTTTCAAAGGGATATATTCAAAATTAATGGACCATTGCGAAACTGTTCCTCACCACAACCCTGTGGAAAAGAGAGAGAAACTATTAATAAACATGTTAAAAGCCTTCAGTTCATGCAGCAGCAAGGAAACCCCTTTGAAATAACTGAGCCTCTACAAATACACAACTTTGTGACCACACAATATAAGGATAACAATACAAAGACTAGATGTCCTGGAACATGGATCAAAACTATACACAGAACTGAAACAGAAGAGATGTGTACTGAAAGAGAAAAAGCGGTTTGACATAATCACAAAAGCTAAGCTTCCACGCTTTACTTGCCATAGTAGGAGTTTCGTCCATCCAGTCGCTACAAAACAGGCTACAAAAAAACAACTTTTGTAAGTACAGAGGTGGATGTAGCAAAAGAAAGGAGTGAATTTATCAAGGACAATCTGTCGCATGATCTGCTTACAACAAACACATTATTTGATGGGGATGCTGCAACTAAACCAGAGAAGCACAAACTCATACAAGAGCTCAAAAAAAACCTTTTACCTGAAGAATTTCAATTAATTCAGGTAAAATTCTTCATTGAAAACTGCTGCTGTTGTGGACTATATGTCACAATTGCGAATGGTCAAGATTTCACTTTGGAGAGGTCTTTCAGACTGTTCTACAGATATCAAAGTCAGTGTGCACATTGTCTTTGGCAATTATCTTGAACTAACTGTCAAGGAATGTGAGAATAAGACGAATGTCTACAAGTGGAACAACTGACTTTGCCTGCATCAAAATTTCAACACGCATAACAGTGCAACTTGATACATTGTGGTCATCAACATTGAACAAGATGAACTTGGAGATGTTAACAAAAAATTGCTGATGATTCAGCCCACGCTTCCAATTTCCAATTATTGTAAGTGGAATGATTGTCAATGAATAGTTAGTGCCTGCAAAGATATATTCAAAAGGTATGATCTACAATCCTCCACCGCTACGACTCCATCACCCTCCTCGCACTTAACCAGAGACTGCCAACAGGCCTCACGAACATGACCCACGGCCAGTTCTCCTGCCTCTACTGCAGCCGGACCTTCACCACCACCGACGCCACCCTCAGCTGCATCCTTCTTAACGTGTGCTCTGTACACAACCACGCCATGGAAATCTGGAACCTACTCGACTCTCTCTCGCCCAACATCGCCTTCTTCATGGAAACCTGCACCAACGCCGCCTCTGCCCCCAACAATGCCATCCCGGACGGATACAAAATCCAGAGGAAGGACCACCCCAACCACCTGGAGGGTGGCCTCACCATCGCCCTCAAGAGCACCCTCCACCTCACCACATCCAGCGAAACCTTCCCCCGTCGAACACCTGCGCTTCCAGATCCAGACCAGCTCCAACACCACATGACGAGGAACCCTCGTCTACAGACCTCTCGTACCCCGGACACCTTTCACCACCACATTCACCATCTTCATCGCACCCCATGCCATCGCATCAATGAACTACATACTCATTGGAGACCTTAACTTCCACCTCGACAACTCCACCACCCTGCGTGACAACCTCACCAATATCGGACTCAACTAAATCGTCACCACACCTACCCACAGAGTTGGACACACCCTTGACCCCATCTTCGCTGCAGGTAACAGCGTTCACTTCAGCCACACAACACAACCACCAAGGACCGACCACCATAGTGGTCCATACACTCCACTGTCAACAAACCCAAGGCACCTAAATCAGCCCCTCGCCCACCACAAAGAAACTGGAGCAAGGTTACCGATCAGCAACTGAACTCCACCTTCACCCGAGACAGCCACACCTAGGAATCTGACACAAACATCGCAGCCAGAGAACTCCACACTTGGATCTCCAACTGCGCAGATGAGCTCGCCCGCTACGCAACCCCAGCAAACAGTGCCCCGGGAAAGCTGCCTGGTTCACCAACGATCTCTAAGAAGCCAGGTGCACCTGCAGACACCTGGAGAAGAACTGGAGGAACACGAAGGCAACCAAAAACTACTCCACCTACAAGGGCGCCATGACGGACTACCACAACCAAATCAGAACCGCCACATGGGAACTTGATCCACAACAAAATCCTCACAAACTCCACCAACTCCAAGGAACTCTTCAGTGCCATTCAGGAATTCACCAACCCACGCAGCATATCCACAGACATCATCCCATCCCAAGACCTCTGTGACAAACTTGGGACCTACTTCCACCTCAAGATCAAAACACTCTCTGACAACTTAATCGACCAGCCACAAGACGCCACAGCCAGCTCCCTGCCCCCAGAGACACCAGTCAGCCCACCATCTCCAACTGGACACCGATCATGACAGATGACACCGCCACAACCATGAAAGGCATCCACTCTGGGGCCCCCACCGACCCCTGCCCCTGCACATCTACAACAGAGCCGCAGACACAATTGCACCCAAACTACAACGCACTATCAACACCATCTTCCAAACAGGCACCTTCCCAGACATCTGGAAGCACGCAGAAGTCAGGCCCCCAGGTGTTCAGATTCAGAATCGGACAACACCTGGGGGCCCACCGCCCTTGGAAGCCCACCTAACCCTCAGCCCACGCCAAAATCCTCGGCATCGTACTCGACTCATCACTCACCATGAACCGACAGGTCAACGCCGTCAACTCCAACTGCTTCAACACCCTCCGCAACCTTCGCAAGACCTTCCAATTGAGTCAAGGAAGACAGGCACTCATCACCAGCAGACTGGACTATGGAAACACACTCTATGCCGGCATCAACAATTCCCTACTCTGCAAACTCCAAACAATACAGAGTGCCGCGGCCAGACTCGACCTGGGCATCCCCTGGCACAAACACATCAGCCAACACCTACGGAGGCTCCACTGGCTCCCCGTGGAGAAGAGAGTCACCTTCAAAGTCCTCACCCACGCCTACAAATGCCTACCAACTTACCCAAATTCCTCAATGACAGAATCAACTTCCACATACCCAAAAGAAACCTTCGGTCTTCCAACCTCGCTCTGGCTGAAACCATGCGCATCCACAGAGTCAGAGCAGGCGGAAGATCCTTCTCTCAAATTGCAGCCAAGACCTGGAATGACCTACCGGCAGAGATCAGACGCGCCCCCTTCCTGAACACCTTCAGGAAGACTCTCAAGACCTGGCTCTTCGGCTATACTGATCTGCGTATACCCCCCCCAAGCGCCTTGAGACCTCCTCAGGTGAGTAGCGCGCTTACAATTCCCTGTTTGATTGATTGATATTGTTCAAGAACTTAACAGCATATTGGAGGAAGTTGACCTTTGTGTTGTGCCACATGTTGAGTGGGCTGTTCGAAATGGCTCTAATCGAGTCATTGCACTGTCAAATAACACAGATGGTTTTATTGTGTTCCTTAGATATGTTGCAATGTTCGTAAGTCAAGGATTGTTAGAGTGATGCAAATGTATGGAACAGGCGAGAAAAGACAATTAATCCTGCTTGATATTCTGCGCAAGAAACGTGACTCAGAGATGCCCTGTCTTCTCATCAAAGCACATATTCTTATGGGTGATGACACTATGAGCAACATTGGAGCAAAGCTTGAAGCCTTAACTGCTGAACCTGTGAAGTTTCTAAAAGGATTTGCTGAGACAGAAGAAGAATGTGACTTTAAAGACTTATAAAAAAAATACCTTGTACATGTGTGCAAAATGAGTTCTGACTGTCCCACAATTGACTATCTTTGGGTAAACGCAAACCTTTCACTCTTCTATCCCTCCGCTATCCTTTCCAATACAAACAAAAGACCAATATGCCCACCGCTCAAATCAAATTAACTTCATATTTCCCTAGACTAATTCACCACTAAACCTTGTTGAGTTCCAGAGTAACATGCTACTCGCCGAAAAGCACCTCATCAGGGGTAGCAAGCACTATGTAAGTGCAAATCCTTCCCTGTTCTATCCCTCTACTATCCTTTTTCAATCCAAGTAACACACTACAATACCCACTGCTCAAATTAATGTAATATTTTACTATACTAATTCGCCACTAATTCCTTTTGGGGTTCCGGAGTAGCATGCTACTCGCCGAAGAAGTGCTTCAATGCCTCATCAGGGTTAGCAAGTGCTATATAAATGCAATTAAAATTATAGTGGTTCAAGGATCAGTCCCACTAAGTGAGCTTCCACTGATGTCCTACTCGGTGGGCCGGGATTAAAATTGAAAAAAGAGTAAAGCGATCTCAAAAGAAATGTGATGAAGAAGAAACTCAAACAATCAAACTGGAGAGACTTTCAATCAAAAATTCAACGATTCAGGGACTGAAGTTAGGGTATGAGTCGGAGCCATGTTTCCAGGAAGCAGATACCAGCATTCATTATAGAGTGGGAGGTAGAGAGTCTACTACTAGCCATAGAGATCCTCAGGGTACAAGGAGGAGGATACGGAAGGTGGGAAGAGATGGGAGAATGGATGGAAATTAGAGTATAGGGGAGGGCAGGAAAGTAAACAAGGTAGTGTTTTTAGAAACAGCTGAGAAACATTGCTGCAGGTTAAAATAGTAACTTTGAATGTCAAGGGGCTAAACTCTAGAGCAAACCGGAATAAGATTAAGCAGGAAATAAACTTCTAACCTTACATAGCATGCCTACAAGAAACCAGAGACACCAGGATGGATAGATTACTATATAAAAGATTGGGCCCTATTTATTACATTGATAGCTCAGTAGCAGCAATAATTAAAAGAGTAGCCATATTAATATTTAGGAATGTCAAACTGTTTATACTAAATAGAAACCAGTGGGAAGGGGGAGATGGGTAATCACAAGGGTCAGTATAGGGGGTTTTCTGTTGGATATATGTTTATTACATGGTCCCAATGAAGATAGCTCAACTATATATAAAGATACTAGAGTGATTCTCATGACTGACACTTTCTGGTTACTATATAGTAGTATGCCATTCTGACTGCATTTCATGTCTAATTTCAGATGCAACTATCACATGGACTTGATAATACCACGGGGTAGATTCATTCCGGTATGCAAAGGATGCATTTCTCCTCTGCTTTTGAGGTTATTAGGTGTTCGCAAACAAAAAGATCCACCTCTAGGAGGTTTCCTGTGAGTCAGGGAATAGAAGGCATACACAGTATTTGTTAAAATACCCCTCACACACCAAAAGGGCCCTTGGTGTCATGCTTCATCATCGGGGTCTTCCTGCCCGCTGCGGGACGGGGCGTGCTACGACTGGCGACTACGCTGGAGCACTTTCAATTTGTAAGTGCTATGTGAGGTGTATTTGAGTGAGTGAAAGTAGGGTCAGGGGTGAATGAAAAGTGAGGTTAAAAAATATCTGTCTTTATTGCTAAAAAAGGGTGTGTCGGAGAAAACAAAGCTTTTAATGTGCTAGTTCTCCTGGTGATGTCAACTTGTTTCGAGGCCTTGCATGCCTCTTCGTCAGGACGGAATTAGATCCCTCTGTCACTCACTATAGTTGCCATCAATATAACAAGCACATCATCGATGTACCGTTTCCTGTACCGTTTCCAGGTGACCAGACGGTCATGGAAGGGATTCTGTTGATGGAGGATTCGTGTGGTCTCTAAGTGGTGTACATAGAGACCAGCCAGGCTGGGAGCAAAGGTGCTCCCCATGCTGGTCCCATGTTTTTGCAGATAGTGTAGCCCCTCATAGAGTATACAAGTGCATTAGGGACCAGAGCAGCTCGTCGGGGCATGCGCACTAAGACTGCCGTCCGCCCCCCTCCTGGCACGCATAACACCCCTTTAGCGTGCCCTTCCCTAATGGAGTACCTTTACTCTCTAGAAATGTAAGCCAATAGATTTTACAATTTCCTAGCTTTCTAAACTTAAAACTTTTTCCGGCAGTACTCGCGAGGCATCCATCGGGGAAACAAGATGGCCACCTCGTCTACTCGCACCTCATTGTACAGCCCGGTCTAGTTTTTTCCGCACTCGTGACCGCGATCACCAGCGACTGGGTGCAAGCACTTATTCAATTTAGCCTAGCATAAATACACCCGACACATCCTCTCGCTCACACCACGGAAGCCGCGGGAGAGAGAGAGGAAGCGAGGACTGATTGTCTTGTAGTGAGTACGGCATAGCCGCTTAAGGAGAGACCTGACCTTTGCCTTTCACTTATGATCCTAAACTTGCAGGAACTAAGCCTCCTTCAACATATTTTTTCTCACCTCTCTCCCACACCAACAGATGAGTTTCATTTACCCCTCATCCTGGACGGCTCATGGGGCACTGACTCCTTTCTTTTTCAGTATGTATTGAGAAAACAGACATCAACAATGCCTTTTTTTAAGTTCACTACTATCTACGCAGATCTTCACGATATATAGTGTGTGTTTTCTGTTTTATGTGTGCGTTATGTTATGTAGTGTCTTCCCCCTTTCTTTCCCTCAACAGGTCACAGCACCTAGTTTAACAGTAGGAGACTTTCTCAAATAAAAGTCACTATATGTCACATTTTTCCTTCCTTAGGTGACTATTACATGTGCATTGGGAAGCGCACGGAGAGTAACTGTGCTCTTTCTTTCTTTATTTTTACAGGCTCATTTATCAGAAATATTGACAGGGCTATAACTAGACATACTTTCAAACCACATAGGTATTGTATTTTATTTCACCTGTATATACACTTTGCACATATTGATGGCAACTATAGTGAGTGACAGAGGGATCTAACTCCGTCCTGACGAAGTGGCATGCAAGGCCTCGAAACATGTTGACATCACGAGGAGAACTAGCACATTAAAAGCTTTGTTTTCTCCGACACACCCTTTTTAGCAATACCAGCCTATGACCAATACAAATTATTTTGAATTCATAAGGCCAGGTATTTTTTAACCTCACTTTTCATTCACCCCTGATCCTACTTTCCCTCACTCAAATACACCTCACATAGCACTTACAAATTGAAAGTGCTCCAGCGAGGTCGTCAGTCGTAGCACGCCCCGTCCCGCAGTGGGGCGGGAAGACCCCGATGATGAAGCATGACACCAAGGGCCCTTTTGGTGTGTGAGGGGTATTTGAACAAATACTGTGTATGCCTTCTATTCCCTGGCTCACAGGAAACCTCGTAGAGGTGGATCTTTTTGTTTTCTAATACCATTAACTGGAGGAGGGTGTATCCACCATAGTGCTCTTTAGCAGTACCTTTACACTCCCCGTTTTAATTTTGGACTACTACTTATTAGGTGTTTCCCATAGGGTTGTGGGAGAGACACTTGCTTCCTGTGCGGTCTCCCATTCAGGAGTGGGGAGACCCCACAGGAAGCTAGTGACTGCATCACTAGAGGGCAGCCTACGCCTCTCTCTCTCACGACCCTATGGGGAACGCCTAATAACCTCAAAAGCAGAGGAGAAATGCATCCTTCGCATACCGGAATGAATGAAACCGGTGGTATTACCAAGCCCAGGGGATAGTACTTCACCTTAAGTGAGTAAAACATTTTAAAGAGGGGGGATCAGTCTTTCTCCCCAAAGTCCTGACGAAAGCCACCAACCCAGCAAGGGCATCTGCAGGCTGAAACATGTTGGCGTAGCGATGTGAAGGAAACATTGTATGTCCCATTTTTCACATCCACCATTTTTTATCACCCTTATCATTTTAAAGAATAAATTGCACTTCATGATAAAGAGGTAATTTTATTTAATATTTTTCACAAACTAGATCCTAACTAGTTTCTGAGGATCACCGCATGGTGGAGGCCAACAAAAGACCCGATGATGATGCTATCAACCAAGATTGCGCCAATGGCAATAAACATACCAAAGGTGAAAAATGGCTATTTGAGGGTCTTCTACATATGTATTTGTTTTTTTGCCAGATCCCTTGAGGCCTCCCAGCTCCACTCTTTTTTGATTTAGTGCAAACGTAAGCATAATCAACTAAAAATGCTTGTGGCCCACTGCGAACCGCAGGTAATGCCCACAGGCCCACAGGGATGCAAAAATAAGCATCCTGCAGGTCCAAGGCCATCGACCAGTTTCCAGGGTCGAGATTAGACAAGAACTGTGTAAAAGTGATCATCTTGAATTTGATCTTCCTCAGGAAAGCGTTGAGGGGGTACAAGTCCAGAATAGGATGAAGGCCTCTGTCTTTTTCAGAATCAATAAGTAGTGGGCATAGCAAACAGGAACTGCAGCTGGCATCAGCACCCTCTCTATGGACCCTTTGGTCAAAAGGGCCTGCACTTCCTAATGCAACAAGGACAGAAGTCCCTCGGTCAGCTGTTCTAACAATGGTGGCATGGAAGCCAGGATCTTCAGAAACAGGGGGACATAGCCCTGCCAAGCAACTTCTTAACACCCACTGGCCTGAGGTGATGGAATGCCACCCTGGATGGAAATGCAGGCTCCTGCCTCCAAAAGAATTGCTGTCTGCCAGCAAGTGCACATCAAAGTGGCAGGGGGGGGTGTGTGTGGGGGATGCAGTAGCCAGAGGGTGGTAGACTGCTACTCACTGCCCCTGCTGTCTGCGTAACCGAGTACGTCCCTTGTCACGGCCACAAAGCGACTGGCATGGCTGATGGACCGGCAGTGTCTGTTAGTGGAGAAACCTTCTGCCAAATCTGCACAAAGGGGGAACCAGAGAGCCAGTGGGCACACAGCAGTAGAGGCGCCCGAGAGCGGTCCGTAGCCCCGCTGACCATAAGGCACTCCAGGGCTGAGTCAGCCTTGTCCCCGAAGACAGAAGCCATCAAAGAGCCTGTCCATCAGGGTTGATTGAATATCAGCTGAAAAGCCAGTGGAGTGCATTAAAGTGTGTAGTCGGATGGAGTTACTGGTCGCAATGGATCAGTCCAAAGAATCAGTGGTATCCAGACCACAGCGTATGGAAAATGTGGCTCCATCCAGGCAGTCATGCCTGGCCTCTGAAATAATGGTGCAGGCCTCCTAAAAAACAAGGGGTAAGACCTGGCTCAATGAGTCCCATCAAGTGTAGAGGTAGCGACTGAGCAGACAATAGGTATTAACAGTATGCAAGGCAAGACTTGTGGAGGTAAACCCCTAGCTTCAAAGGTGTCAATGCGTTATAACTCCCTATCTGGTGGCGCAGAGGGAAATACGTTTTACCCTGCTACCTGAAGCCTGCACCACTAAACTCTCAGGGGAGGGGTGCGATGAGAGGAAAGACTCGTCCCATGCGTCAGGACAGTACCGGACGACAAACTGGCAATTGACGGGGGCCCTGAACAAGGAGTAGCCCAGGTCCCTAAAAAGGTTATCAAGCAAGGTCTCTTTGAAGGATAGAAGAGGCTCGGCAGCAGTTTTGGCCAGGTTAGAGGACCTCTGTCAATAAATATGTTTTGCCTTCCTGACAGGGGAGCTGAAGATCCTGAATATCCTCTGCTCTGTGGTCACCCCTGAAGGGGAGAACAGCACACTATGCTGGACATATCAAGCCCACTGGCTACTTGGAGCTCATCAGAACAGTTGTCTCCCTGATAGGACTAGTCAATGGTATCTTCATAGGTACCATCATTAGAATGCATGCCACAAATGTCATGAATTATGCATTTCCTGCTCTGTGGTAACTTTAGAGGACTACAGTGGTGGTATAAACAGCCTTGGTAGGTACAGTGCCAGAATCCAGGTAGATAAGCACACTACATGTATGTCTGGGCAGATGATGAAATTAGAGACTGGGATTTCCTTGGAAAAATAAAGTTGCCTTAGCGAATCCTAATGGAGTTATGGCCTGTAGCTTGTGACAGCAGAAATGTAATGGGGAGGACAATCGTTGCATTGCGTCCAACAAAAGTAATGGTGTGCCAAAGGTAGATCTGAAAGACTTTTTGGTCTTACCTAAAGATGGGGTAGTTCAATTGACCGTATAAGGCTGGCTCCATTTAATTTACGAGACAAAGACACAGGACTTGAAGAGATAATCCTCTATGTTTTAATCACGAAGGTTGCTTGGGCTGAAGTGTGAAGTATTAGAAGACCCTCAGATTCCTCGCTGTAATAGTGTGAGATCACATTGTGCAGGTAAATGGGAAATTTTTGAAAGAGTATATTATTCTTGATGCATAGTACTTTAAACTTGATCCTTTACTGTACAAGAGGTCACTGTATGCACTCTAAGGCAAGTGAGATGATTGTGTGCCTTTTTAGATTTCAAAGACTTTTGTTAACACGAAGGGACCTTATAGCCCGCTCACTGATTACCATTTGTTGGCTTCATGGTCACTTTTATTTGGTGGCTCCCGATTGGTTAGCGCACGAAGTTTCACTTTCTCCTCATTTGTTTCTCCTTTCCATGGGGCATGGTCGAAATACTGATTGTTATTTGATTAGTGACCTGTCATGAATTGTAGAAAGGGGCTATTTGTCCAGAAAGCTATCTCTAATTTCTGTTCCCCCAGCCTCCTTACGGAAAGCTCAAGGGAAAGAAGTTGCATACCAGCCTCGTGTTTTACATTGTGTACATCTTTCTACCCATAGGCCGTATTCATGTTCATAAATATCAACCTCTGCCATGAAGACATCCAATCCAATCCAAAAAATCTTTATTTCGGCCATTAAGACCATAAAAGATGCATAAAAAGAACATACAACATTTTAAAATCAACATTTGATACATGTAATGCAAATGGATACAAGTTTTGGGAGTAAAAATTAGATGAGATAAAAATGAATAAGAAAGATACATCACAGTTATATCAATTGAGGTAAAATAACATTAATGTAAAAACTTTACCGTAGGGAGCTAAAATTTATTTTGAGACAGTGGCCGGAACTATCATCCTATGTTGGTAAAGCCTTAATCAACTTGGACCTAATACGCCACATGGCGAACAAATATTTTGAGACTGCAAAAACAATGTGAGGGGAGGAATCAGATTTCAATATTCTATACGAAGTTGAACAGTTTCTTATTGCCATGTTTCTGTATAAAGGCACCAGCCAATACTTCCTTGGGGACCTATAGGTGGGACAGAAAAACAAGACATGGATTTCCTCCTCATCACAGGAATTGCAGCCAGGGCATAATTTGTCCCCTCCATTGGTCCATTTACTCGTAAAGGATTTAAGGGGTAGGGTTCCGAACCGCCACTGTAAAAAGAGCTTCCTTGCTGCGACCGGGTAAATAAAATCCAAAAAAGATTCAAATTTATAGGTATTTTTGGATTGGGTAAAACAGTGGGTTAAGGTGCCAATGCTAGGTGCAGTCATTTGGGTTACAAGATTTTGTTGCTTGTAGGCTTTCACTAGACTTTTCCGAGGGACCTTGTTACAACCAATTTCGGGGGCCAGCCACAGTTCATTTAAGCCTAGCCGGAACAATTCTTTTTTGACAAAAGTTAGCCAGGGGATCTTGTCATTAACGTTTAGGTTCATAACATGCACGAGATCACGCCTGTAGTGGTTAAGCTCCTTAGTTGACCAGAGTCTATGCCAGAATCTTATAGGATTGAGTTCAGCATCCTCCCTGATAGACGATAAGCCCAAGTCAAGACGTAGGGGAAACAAGGGAGTTGCAGCTGGGAGGGCCAAGAGACGCCTCATGAAATTGTTCTCAACACGTACCAACTCATTTGCAGCTTGGTGTCCCCAAAGTTCGCTGCCATATAATGCAGCAGGTTTTGCTTGGGTTTTGTACATCTCAACTGCGGGGGCTATGGGTTTATATGTTGAGGTGTTGGTAATCTTCAGGATAGCCCCAGACAGTTGAGAGAGCCTTATTCGCGAGCTTGCAATCTGTGGACACCATGAAAGATTCTCTTGGAGGGTTACGCCCAGGTATTGAAATGTTTTTACCCTCTCTAAGACCGTGGAGTTTAGGGATGGGTTGGGTCTAGTTGTGGAGGAGGGGTTAAAGATCATATACTTGGTCTTCCCGGCATTGATCTCGAGGCCGAACTGCCTGCAGAAGAGATCAAAGCCATCCAGAGTTCTCTGAATTCCCATGGGCGATTTGGAAAGCAGGAGGGTATCATCAGCAAACATAATTGCTGGTACCCTCCTGCCTGCCAGGACCGGGGCGTCGTTGTCTCCAACATTGGCTAAATGCGAGATGACACTATTCACATAAAAACAAAAAAGGGTTGGGGCAAGGACGCACCCCTGCCTGACCCCCCGGGAAACAGGGAACCTTTGTGTCAAAACACCACCCCGCCCACAACGCACCTGGGCGAAATTACCCTGATGGAGTCTTATGATTGCCTGGAGTAAATTAATGGGTACTCCCATCTCCCTCAGGACCTCCCAGAGTTTTTTCCGTGGTACAAGGTCAAAGGCTGACCTCAGGTCTACGAACACCATGTATAATCTCCCGCCCTCGATGGTCACCGTTTTCCAATAAAGGAGAATGAGGCGGAAGATTTGGTCCATGGTGGACGTATTTTTCCTGAAGCCAGCCTGGAGAGGACTTAAAATTTCATTTTCCTCCATCCAATCCATGAGTTGGTCCAGTAAAAGTCGCGAATAAATCTTCTGGGGGACATCTATCAGGCTGATCGGCCTGTAGTTGGATGGGAGCAGAGGACAGCCCTTCTTGAAGATAGGGACTATCTCTGCCCCCAGCCAAGTGCAGGGGATCGCCATTCCACATGCTATTGAGTTGAAGAGGATGAGAAGATAAGGCGCCCAAATCTCTGGATGGGACCTGAAGAGGTCACCAGGTAGTTTATCAAGGCCAGGGGCCTTGCCCATTGCTAGGCCATCTATTGCACTGACCACTTCCCCTAACGTGAACTCCAGAGTATCTCCAGGGAGGGAGAGGAGTTTTGCAATAGTGGCATCAGTGTTTTCTAATTCATCTGCATAAAGTTTCCCAAAATGGTCTTCCCATATATGTGCAGCTATATTGGGTTCAACCGCAGCTTTGGGTTCCCCTGAGCCAGTGGAGACTATGGACCAAAATCTTCTAGTATCCTTAGCTATTAGTGCTGCTGAAAGATCATGCCATCTATCCCAGTCCCAGTCTGACCTCGCACGGGCCATAATGTCCTTGTAAAGTTGTCGCAAGGCAGACACCCTGTTACGGGGGGCACCATCTTTGACTGCAGCAATAAGATCAGATTTGGCCTTTCTGCAGTCAGAGTTGTACCAAGTGGAAGTTCTGGTTTTATGCTTGGGTTTAGGTACCTCTGGATAGAGGACCTCTCCCAAAGTTCCCACTATATCTTCGTGTATGGAAGGTAAGATTTTAGATAGGTCCTGAGCACTGGAGCGACTGATTACTTCCTCCAAAGCCTCAAATCTTGGGAGGACGAGGTTGTAAATTTTCCCAATATTTTCTTCCGACTTGGAGAATTTCTGCCATCTCACCCTACGCCTGTTAGAAGTTAATACAAGGTTTTCCCGTTCATCTCCTTCCCCCGGAGAGGAGAGTCCGGTGGGCTCAGGAAGATAGCGCAAGGTAAGTGAAAGGGCATTATGATCACTATCAGTGCGGGGGATTATATTAAAATCCTCAACCTTTGGCCACAGACTGGTATCAACAAAAATGTAGTCCAGTCTTGACTCATGGTTTGGTCTATTAAATGTGCATTTTGAGGGGGTGTCTGAGGGTCTGCGACCATTACAAGCTCTCAACGCATAGTTGAGAGTTAACGACACGATTTGAACCGCAAGTGGCGACCAGGATCTGGGATGGGGGGATTGGCACGGTGGTATACCCCAGTAATCGTCTTCTGCCATGAGGGCCCCTTCCCTCAAGCCCTCTAAGGGTTCAAAATGACAGTTAAGATCGCCACCCAAAATCACCTTATAATCTGACGGCAGCTGGCTCAAAAAAGACGCAAGGTCTTCTAGTGTAGTAGACTCCGCCGTTGGTCCTACTGGGGGGGAGTAAACATTTATTATTGCCAACTTCGGGGCGCCCGTCCAGGTTAGTAAAACACACTGGATATCTTGGGAGAGCGTGGCTATACTTTCCGCTATACACCCAGTGTGAGATGCTATCCACACCGCCAGACCGCCTGAGGGCCTTCCCCTTCCATTCCAAGTAGCAGGGATTTCAAATACAGCATAACCAGTCTTGTGAACCGGTTCCCTCGCCCATGTCTCTTGAAAAAGGCAAATCTCATTATTATTTATCAGAGAATCCCATTCTTCAGTTTGTATTTTGTTAAAAATCCCTGCAACGTTCCATGAAAGTACCCTTAGGGCTCTGGACTTAGTATGGAGTGTGGGGCCTTGGCCCTCAGAAGTAACTCCACCACTGCATACATGGGAGCTGGAGAGCCGTGGGGGGGGAGATAAACTGTGATTGCTTCCCGCTAGATGGGTTTTGGTTGTGCCATAGACATCTCCAAGCAATTGCCGGGGAGGGTTAAAAGCTTGAGCAACAGAATTACTGTTATGTTCACTTGAGGCCCCCTCTGCAGTAAAATGACCAGGGGAGCACCCCTCGAGTCAGTCACAAAAGTCCAAGCCAGAGAATGCTTCAAATCTGTTGCTAACTTCCAAGGGTGTGAAAGGAAGCAAGTGGTCCATCCCCCCCATTTGGGAGGAATGGTCCAAACTCCTATAATTGGAACCATAGCCCCTCTGAGGGACACATTCCCACCTATGAGCATTCTTTGGGATCAAGGGATCAGGGTGCAAAGGAGGATAGTGGTTGATTTGTTTAGGACCATTAATGCCTGTCAAGGGCATAGAGGGCCATGGACATGACATGGGGGCCACTAGAGCTCTAGGGTAAAAATAGGTGAGATCACACGGAATGATGGATTTGCCAAGGTTCCCTGGCATCCAGCTCAGAATGTGCCTGACAGCTTCCGGGTCCCTGAAGTTGATCACAATCAGGTCGCCTTCTATGTCTTTCACCCGCCCCCCCAACCAGGGGAGTCGGCGCACATGCACTATGTCCCCATTTACATTCCCAGGGAGTGGTCTGTTCTTAGACAGCCAATACATGGTCTTATTTTTAAGTTGTTGTGGGCCTTCTCGCTTATCAGGGTCAAGGGTGGGAACACCCGTAAGCACCACTACATAAGGTAGTGATTCCGGAGGCAGTTCAACCTGAGGGATCCTACGTTTTTGTACTATACTAGGGGGTTCCCTCTCTTCAACCGTCTGAATTGGTCTAGGCAACATACTATTTACGCCCTTGGGAATGGCACCATTCGAGTGCATGTCGGGTCTAGAATCATTTTTAGAGGTTGAAGTTCCCAAGAGATTGTTTGCCACTATTTTGGTAGGGAGATTGGACACGGGGAGAGAGGCCGTTGTGGTAATGGTAGAGGTTATGTGAGCCGCCTTGGCTAAGTTGGAGGAAGTTGGGAGGGGCTTCTTGGGTACAGAGGGTTTTAAACTATTTGATGAGCTGGCTGAAGCTGTCACTGTAGTGGATACGGGAACAACCATCTGGATGTCCAGTTTATTGAGAATGGTCTGCTCCAGATTCCCTAACCGCTCTTCAATGGCCCGTAATCTGTCCATGATTGGGGAAGTGAGCGTCCTGAGCATTTGCCCAAGAAACTCCAAGGTGGGGGCGAGCGGGAGGATCTCCTCAGAATTTGGATTTGGAGGGGTAGTGACTACTATGGGAGATGGTGTGTCTTGTATGGTCACTGTTGGAGTATCGAGTCTTGTGCCTTCAGTTGATTTAGAAGCAGAAGCTGCCCCCCCCCTTGCCCTTGCCAAATTCAGTATGACTAGTTTTGCCTTTTTGTATGGGGCCCCCCTTCCTCATTCTCTTTTTGGGCGGAGGACCATGATTTATCTGGGCCACAACCTTCCTCTGCAGATTTTTGGGGTTAATTTTTCCAATTTGGATGGGAGCTAGCGGGGGATTCGGGGCTACATCAGAGTTACAAAGTGGTGGGGGGGCAGGAGGAGATGGACTGAAGGGATCCACAAGAGAAAGTGGCGCGGAAGATATATCTCTTAAGAGTTCAGGGACACCCTGAGATGTAAAGGGGTCCTCAGTGATCAGCTCTGTACTAGGTAGTCGATTGGGCAGGGATGTACCCTGGGTGGATCTAGCCTTATGACCCTCGATGGAGCGACGACGCTCCATCCTTTTCTCTTCCAGAGCTTCTTCTCTTTCAATCTCAGAGATGGATTTCTTGAAGTAATTGTCCAATGTGCCCTTGTTGGGATTTGCCCCCGCTTTCCCAGGTGAGGCCCTGTCAATTATAACAGAAAATAAACAACTATGGGAAGTAACCAAGAGCAACCGTCGTAATAGTTACCCAGCCAACAAGGTTAGAGGGACTTGACAGCCACTAGACAATCACCTCAAGTGCGTGGTGCAGTACAATGAGGAAGCATACATTAAGTATTCAAGTCCAGGGTATATGCCAGAAAGACTCAGGGACAGGGCCCAGCCCAGCCTCACCAGCCACCTAACGGCCACACAACGGCCCGCTCTTTGCCCGGTCTTCGCCCGGTCTTCGCCCCGGCCTTTGCCCCGCGCGCGTCCCGCGTGCGCGTGGCTGGGACACAATATCAGAGGGAGTGACAGGAAGGGGCGGGAAGAGGACCAGCTGCGGCCGATCTGCGCCGCACAGCAGGCTGGTCCTCGCAGTCCCGCCTCTGGGCTTGAGTGAGGAGAGTACGTTTCAGATAGCGCGTTGGTGCTCCGATGCACAACAGTGGAAGAATAACCAGATCCCTTGTGGAGTGTTGAGCCTACGAGCGGCACCCGCGGAGCGGGGGCCGCGAGGCGTTGGTTCTTTGCAGGCAGATGAGAACAGGCAACTGGGACAGCACTCCCAGCACGGCAAAAGGACATCCAGAAACGTCCGAGGAGGTAGGGCACTAAATGGGGCTAGGTAGCGAACCTCAGGTGGAGTGTGTGGCAGGCAGCAACCATGCAGACTCTGCATTACTTCGCCAGGCACCTTGAGTGCCCCGCAGCTACAATCAGGAGAGGCGTCTGCATCATGCCATCATGACACTGTGTCACCAGAAGCCAGTCCCCATTTAGATGTTGTTAACAGTTTTTGTGAACACACCCAGACACAGTTTTAGTGCACCATTAACTAATCAATTCAGACAGAAAGAAAAAAGGTAGAGACACGGGTAACCTAATTTAAAAAATAATGGTGTGAGGACACTTTAGCAGAACAAACGAACAAGTTCCTTACCTTTCATAAAGTCTTATCTGGTAGAGACGATCTGTACACAAATTCCTTAACTTAGAATTTTCCCCAGGCTTCACACTGGATCCGGAAACTTTAGACAAGTAGTATCCCTGTTGTAGGAAAGTGCCCTTTGGACATGGTCACCCCCACCTTTTGCCCTAGTACTGATGCTTTCTGACTGAAAGTGCACTGGGTACCTCCTAAGCAGGCCCCCAGCGCCAGTGCTCTTTCCATTAAAACAAGGTAAATATCTCATTGTAACCCAATTGTCAAGAACCTTGGCACCCAAGCAAGTACCTAGTATATGGTACCACTGGTATCTAGGGCATGGATACTAATAAGGGTCCCCAGGTCTGCAGCATATATTATTCCACCCTAAAGGACCCACACAAAAACAGCATGCAGACTGCCATTGCAGGATGCGTGAAATTGTGGAAGCCATTCAGAAAACACGACATGGCACCCCCGTGTGTGCCATGCCAGGCTAAACTGCATATACTGTATCTAAGACACCCCTAGGGCAGGCCTGAGAGCCCTAAGGCAGGGTGTATTATATTATAGTTGAGGTCACATCTGCATGAGCAGATAGGCCCCTATGATGTCTAGTTCCATTGCTGGATATTTCAAGTGATCAGGCAGCCATCTTCAGGACATGTACTGGGCACTAGTCATTACGAGTTACCCAGTTTCATGATGACTGCACTGAAACTAATGGTGTTTGGTATCAAACACCTTGTCTTAATAAAGCTGTACTGATGCCAGTTCTAGATTTATGACATGCACCCATAGGGCACCTTAGAGGTGCCCCCGGAAAACCTACTAGTCCTCTAGTTTGCTGACTGACTGGTGTCTCTCAGCCTGCCATCACAGATTAGTTTCTGACCCCCTATATGCGAGAAACTGCTCTCAGAGGTCAGAAACAATGCCTGCTCCATGGGTGAGGTGATCACACCTCCCCCAAATAAGATGGCTAGTGAATTGGAAAGTCAAGGCCACAGGCTTTAAAGCCTCTGCCGCCTTTAATATGAGACAACGGCTACACCCCAGACCTGGGGAATGCCAATCATTTGCCATGGACCCCTTAGGCACCACCACAGGTGGGAAATTAGATAGTTAGTAGGCGTGTTGCACTTACAGGCTAGGTACACTCCTAAGGTGGGCCATCTGAAGTGGACAGCTAAGAAAGGTTTGTGAGAAGTTGGCCTGGTATATGATGTGAACTATTCTAGTGGGCACCTTGCACCAGTCCAAATGACCCTTATGGATGGTAGGTTGTAAAGTCAACCTTATAGAAAGTTATCCTAGTGGTAGCTGTGGAGAGCAGCCTTCAGGCTAAGACTAAGACTAAGAGGCGAGTTAAGCATGTTGTTTTACAAATTATAATCTCTTGAATGATCAAATGAAAGCACACCACGCAAGGTATATATCAAATATATATGTATTTATTCTAAACACAACCCCTCTGGACTCTTTATGAGGTCAGAGGTAAAAGTACAATACAAGGAACTTAATTAGCATATGATAAGTTGCACAGTATACGTTTTGCCCTAGGGGCCTCACAAACCATATACTAAAATAGTGGAATAAGAACCACGTGAGGATAGGAAGGCAGGCCTAGGGCCTGTAGAACTACTGGGGCTACCTGGAACCACCAAAGATTAGGATGCAGGAGGCCCACGGGGATGCGTGCAGTGTCTAAACACAGCCGCGGATCACCTTTGACTTTCTATGGAGAACGAACAAGTTACAAGTTTAACGATTAAGGGGAGCGCCTTTGGACTTGCCTGTTGCCACTGGGGAGCCCGGGTGGAGGGCTGCTGCCTTTCTCGACTTGCTGGGGTTGCCGCCTGCCTCCCGCTGCCCGCTCCCGCTTCCCTCTGGGGAAGCGCTGGCAATCGCGTGGAGTGCAGGTCAGGGAACTGCAATCCCCAGCAACCCAGGGAACCACGTGACCGCATTGTAGCGCCAGGAGGCGCATAAAACTTACGACAGCCCTGCTGAGCGGGGGGAGCACCTTTGGACTTGCCTGTTGCCGCTGGGGAGCCCGGGTGGAGGGCTGCTGCCTTTCTCGACTTGCTGGGGTTGCCGCCTGCCTCCCGCTGCCTGCTCCCACTTCCATCTGGGGAATCGCTGGCCACTGCGTGGAGTGCAGGTCAGGGAACTGCAATCCCCAGCAGCCCAGGGAACCACGTGACCGCATTGTAGTGCCAGGAGGCGCATAAAACTTACGCCAGCCCTCCCTCGCGGGATGCCGGGCTTAGCCCGGGCAAAGGGCGGGCCCTCAGAGGCCCGAGGAGGACGGGACGGGCACCCCCCTTGGCATCACAACAAGAGGAGGTAAAGAGACTTGGGCTTTCTTACTTACAGACCTCCCCAATGGTTTTTTAGTTTGTGAACTTGGTTATTACCAGATCCTGCTGCAGTTTTGGCGTTCACTGTTTTTAATTTAGTTACATTATGATTCATAAGGGGGCTACCAAAAATGCCATCCCCCAGAGGGATTCGATGAACGGGACACTTGATCATTACCCAAGTAGGACAATATTGCCCATACCCCGTGAAACAGAGAGACTAGAACGATCCCCGTCCACAGAGAGTACACCTAACAAGCGATCTCCCTTACAGGTAGCCGACATAGCACAAATCTCTGCTGGAGGAATTAAACAGTATATGTAAAACAAAGTATACTTCGCTGGAACCAAGAACTAAGCAAACTGGCGCCCTTAACTGTCCTACAGCAAGCACTAATCCCCAGACTAGTACACCATTCCACCAAAATGATAGTCTGTTAGGTACCCCCCACTCACTATCTGCAAAAGCTATCACCCTAAATATAGCGCTCCCTCAGGATCCCCCGGCTAAAAGAAAGCAAAATGGGATTACACATCAGGTAAGCCAGGCAAAACAACTGAAATTGTGCTCAAGCCCCCCTTTGGCCATCACCACATCCCCGCCAGCCCCAGAGGTCGCCTGTAATTCAAATTCAAATTCAAATTAAAAAAATTCAAATTCTTCTGCACCTTCCATCGATGTAACCCTATTTGTTCAGATCGAACACCTGGTCAAATCTATAATATCTCCAGTGATAGAAAAATTGAACATTCTAGGGGACAGGCTCACGGGATTAGAGGAAACAATCAAGGCCAATTCGACACTCATAAAAAGCATTGCAAAATCTAACCAACCCCAGTCTCTCGCGACCACAGAAGTGCCTAAATCATCTGCACAAAGTACTAAGGTCCAAATCCAACCAGTAGCCTCACTCACACCAGTTCTAAATACTCCTAGAGTATCCATTAACTCTACATTAGTACAGTGCACTTCCGCCAGAGTAGGATGGAGTAAAGAACCAACATCCCATAAGGGTACAGTCCCTAACCATGGCAATATGCCAAGATTATTTAATCACATTCACCTACCACCGGAGGCCGCTCCATTTGTGTGCGTTCTCTCGAGAGTGCCAGCACTCATAAGTGGAAAAGTCGAAAGGCATCAGGACCTATTAAACAGGGTTACTTTTTGGCTAACAAAAAACAGACCCCTGCCCCCCACTATAGATGGAAGAATCATGAGTGTTAGAAGGGTGGGCTGGCTAGGATTCCTCCCAAAAGATATCACCGGTGACCTGGTTCTAGTAAAATTCAGGAACAAACACGTTGTCCCATATCTTCATACTTGGCAGCCCCAAAAAGGAGATGGCCCTATATCCACCTGGGATCTACACGACTTTTACCCTATTACGTCATACCCTCGCTCATTAAGACCAAGCGCTAAGTATAACCACCCGATGGGCAGAAGTGTCCGCGCATTGAGTGGCTGTAATATCTCCACTTTTAACCGTTTTGAATCATTGTATAACAGCTATCCTTGACTTACGTATGGAAAGGTTTCAATAGATTCACCATGCCTGTGATTAATTTTTTTAATTAAGGGACAAGCAGCTATAACGGTATTGTCTCAAATGCTTAATCCTATGAAATGAACATAATTAGTTAGGAATTTGCATCCAAAGGATGGGCTCATACTTTAACTTGTAGATATTTTGTGTTATTGCAATGTATGTTTTATGATTGTTATGCTTTTATGATTTGAAGATTTAAATCGAATAAAGCTGTTACTGACTGATTAAGGGCACCTAGAGGTGAACTACGATGGAACCCTTTTAGACTTAGACACTTCATGAGTCAATACCCACAGGAGCACTGGAGTACTCGAGTTACCTCACCCACGGAAGCCGGGTGTATAGGTGTCTTTTGATTTCGGGTTTCGTCGTCGATTCCAATGGAGAGCTGCAAAGAAATGCTGCAGGTGGCCAGAGGAAAATGTCCGGGTGGATCCAAGGGTGCATCGTCGATGAGAAGAATCTGGAAGCAGATGAGACAGAGTCTGGGTCACTGGCCAGTATTTGCGATTCCCCCTGACACCAGGAAAACAGATTCATCTACCTGGGAACAGAAGAAGGACAAAGAAGATTTGAAAACGTAAGAACAGATGTCCTGCACCAAAATTGGCGCCATACCCCGTGTGACTGCTTGCACCATTGTGACAATCACAGGGACTGACTCATCCAGAAGTTGAACACCCTCTCCAACCCTTAACGAACTGTTGAAAGCTTCAACAACCAAGCAGCATCTCCCTTTGGGTGGAGGAGCCACTCCCATGTATCTGCAGGCACCGACCGTACTTGTCGGGTACTCCATTTTGCTGACCACTGGGTCCACCGAGGGAGCATCTTAGCAGGAGGAGCTTGAAGGAATATAAAATCGATACCATATAATGTTGTCATAACATATCCAATGTATGTTCGCACTCTCTTACAAAAACCTCTTGTAAATATGTTCGATTCATGTACCTATTGAGAATCAGGCCCAAATCAAGCAAACGCCATCTTGGTTTCGTTTCCCAAGCTCTCTCTCGTTGGTAAGGAAAGCACGTGACATACTGCTGAGAGGAGATTCTCAAAGGTCGTCCCAGGCTATGAACAGAGCATTGCTACTAACGCTAGAAGCCCAAGGTCACATCTGCTCTTTCTTGTAGGATGAGCACATTCTTGCAGACGCCATGCCTATACTCCCATGCACCAGAACGAAAGGGAGGCACCTTTACTGACCTACCCCCGGAATAGCTTTAGCAGAGTTCTAACCAATTTGTTGTGCCTTATATGGGTATTCCTGCTGGCTCCTTTTGAACTGGTACTTTTCTGTGTACAGGGTTTGTATGAGGTATGTCGAAAGTATATATGCACTGTTTTGAATATGATCCAGCAGTCTCCTCTGCACACCTTTGCGAGCTGGGACCAGAGGGAGGCGCCCCTGTACAGGGCGCCTTGTGAAATAAATGATTGAGCATTTTCCTTTGCCGACTGATTTATGTATGGTAATTGTGATATATGGGCTATTGGTAAGTATAGCTCTAGGATATGTTTTTCTAGTACTTCAGTTGGCGACTCCGCTGGGACTCCGTGATAGGGTTGTCCCCTCCCGTAAACGGGAGAAGAAGGACGGGGAGGGGTTCTGGTCGAGGGGGTGGACTGAAAAAGGATCCTAATTGAGAAACCAGTTTGTGGTAAAAGCGGAACATTCCACTCTTCGACCCAGAGACCTTCCCAGCTGCTAAATAAACCTTCGCCGGAGTCCTTCGGGCTTAACCCGGGAACAGGTGACGTGTTGGTCTATAAAGGAAGTTGGCGGTGGAGAACGTTCAATCAGACCTGCGCGCACCAGCTGAGTGAATTGTATGGTACGGAATGAGCACTTTTGAGAAGTGGCTCAAAAGAACAGTTAACTGCGTATGGTATGGTGGTCGGTGAACCACAAGGGAATCTGGGGGTCTGACGTGGCAGAGGTGTGACTGCACGGGCAGATGCTCCACAGACTTGTTTGGTGAATAATTGGGAAACGTCGGACGCCTTTGTGCTGCACGGTGGGTGCTAACTCGGCCGGATCCTCTTCGGAAAGGCCCCCAGGAGCAACTGGGTAAGTGCAGGGTCTTGGGTTGCACCCATAATGCCTGGCCCAACCAGCACAGGACTGGGGGATAGTCTGTAAGAGGGTCCGTGGTTCGCCTGTCCGACGATCCCAGGGCAGTCTCTGGACTGTCTCTTTAATTGGGAAACGTCGGACGCCTTTGTGCTGCACGGTGGGTGCTAACTCGGCCGGATCCTCTTCGGAAAGGCCCCCAGGAGCAACTGGGTAAGTGCAGGGCTCTGTTCATGTATGAGACATGTCGTAAGGAACTATGAAGTCATGAATGGAGCATTTTCTTTCTCGATCGAAACTTATGCACTTTAAGTATATTATGTGTATGGAGTTGTTGTAAGTACGTAACGTAAGAGTGTGTCTGCTGAATAGACGTGTCTATAAGTGTGACTGCAGTTGGTATTATATGATTTGTTGAATATTATCGAAAATGTCTTGTTTTAGTAAACTATGTTTTGGGTGCTGTCGACGGAGGGGTGGACGGTTGGAAGAAAGACAACCCGCTCCTCCGGAAGGCAGTCCTAGTTTTGACATGTATGTGAAACACGGTCTTACTCCCATTTTGTTTAATACATTGTGGAACAAATATACTAAAGACAATGCAGAATTACAGTGGCCTCTAACAGGGTCTTTTGATGAAAGGAAAATAAATTATTTACGAAACAAATTATTTTTAAGGAGAAGTCGTCAGAGTATGTTTGACTCCTTGACCCTTTGGGTTAAGGAAGCAAAGAGATAGCGAATCCGAGGAGAAAAATTAGAAAATATGAAAGCAGGACAGACTGTAACCCAAAAGGCAGTAGCGTATGAAAACAAAAAAGTAGAGAAGAATATTGAGCAACTGGATAGACAGTTTAGATTGCAGACTGATAAAAGTTATGTGACCCGAACCGAAGCGGAGGATGAGATAGAGGAACTGTTGGAGACTCGTCCCACACCCCCATATGCACCCCAGGGTTTGTACCCGGCAGTTCCAGTAGATCGACAAGGAGGAACGGGAGCGGCGGTTGTGACTGCTCCAGTGGCTGTGCACACTCCTGCTCCATTGTCTGTTCCCCCTACCCTCCGTCCTACTACTTCAGAATTAATCACCCTGTTGCCCGGAACGAGGCTGTTTCCCCTACTTCTCCAGTATTTTTGACACCTCCAGCCAGGGGAATGCCAGCTACCCCTAGCGGGATGACTGCTGCCTCCTTAGTGGACACCCCGCGACGTCCTGTGGGAGATCGTCGTGTTTTCACTCGATCATCTGTAGGAGAGGAAGAAAGGCGGGCTGTGATGATTCAGGCGTCCCAATGGATGCGGAATCCAATCTATACCCTGGAAGACATTTGGAGTACGATGAAAGATTTCGAACCAGTTACTCAACAATTAGCATTAGAGCATATGGCAATACAATTGATCTCTTTATGGGAACAGTGCTTCCATGAAGGCCTGGCTCCTCAAATATTGTGTGACATTAGAGATTGAGCTTTTAAATTCGCGTTACAGGTTTACGAGGTATTCCAAATTGTTGAAACTTTAATTAAGTATCGAGACCGAATGGTTAACAGATGTCCAGATGCGGGGACACAGTACCCCATGAGAGAAGTGCACCCCATCTTCCACCCCGAAGTTCCCGAAGTATTGGCTGGAGGGGGTAATGTCACTAGAGCACGTATAAAGGCGCACTTCCAATCCATTCTGAATAATTTTTTGACCAGTCAAAAAAATCAATTTTTTTATGAAAAACGATGACCCCGGACCTGGAACTTTCTCCAGATAGTCAGAAATTGTAATTTTTAAATGTTCAATCTTTAGACTGTAATTGACTATTGCATGTGAATGGCCACTCCAAAGGCGGGCTGGTAACTTATGTATTAAACTCTTTAAAAGCCCGAATCACACGATGGCCCCTCAAGGAAGACTGGATCCTAGGAGCTCAAGATCGATCCCTGGCGGAAACATCGTCCCCTCTTTCTCTTAAATGTGTATATTAACCCCAGTACACACACTAAAAAGGTCCATCTGACTCGTCTAACCGAGATTATGAACGATATAGTCACGGACCAACCCAATTCAGACTGCATAGTTACTGGGGATTTTAACACCTACCTATTTCAGGGGAACGCAGCAGATAATGATGGTCCCCCTTTAATCCAAATCACCGAGGTCACAATGCAAACTAAACCGCTAATACAAACTCAAAGTAACCTAGGCGACCTATGTGTGAGCCAATTTTATAGTGCAGGTTATCTTGTTATCAATGGCAGAACAGCCGGGGACACTCCACCAAAGTGGACATGGACATACGGCTCAAAGCAATCGCATCTGGATTACACAATCTGCACCACACCCCTGTTAAATTGCATTATTGACTTCAGAATACACCCAAGAACTGAAAGTGATCACAGACCCCAGGTCACAGTCTTCAACATAAACCCAGAGTATCACAAAATGGCACCATCGACACTTCAGGGAACTTATACAGAAAACTTAAAGCGCCTAAAGTGGTCAGAAGAAATTAGCTTGAAAATTCTTCAGGCAAGCTCGGACATAATAAGACTGGGCCAGGAGCAAGAGGCCAGTCCAACTGAACTATGGTCCATGTTATGCTCCCATGTGAAGGTATCAACCCAGCCTAACTTGCAAAGAAACAACACTAGCTATGTTCAGAAGGATTCTGTTCAGAATTAAGCATAAACTATAACACAACAGTAATATTGATATCAAAAAGGGTTTTGTTAATTAAAAAAGAAGATGATTTTACATTTGTATCTTGTATACATGATAGATTGATGCAATAAAACAGATATTTTTAAGAATAAAACATATAGGTTAAAAACACTCAAGGGACGGTATTGTTGTCTTATATATTATTGCTGCGGCTGTAGTCTGTCAACGCGTTTCGACACGTCGCAGTGTCTTCATCAGGACAATTTATTTTGCAGCCAATTTCTCTAAAAAGAACAGGACATTTTTAGTTCTTGTTCATACATAAAAGAAGAAGTGTTATAGTGCATATTCATATTCTGTTTACTTATAGCAAAAAAGACTTTCAGTTGGATTCCTGATTTTCGTTCATTTTTTTGAGCTACAAACATCTCTTTATACATAGCTTAGTGTAGGAATTTATACAAAGAATACTCCACTAGAGGTACCTAAAGAAAGGAGAGAGGGAGAGAGGTCCTGACAGAGTTTAAGAACATATTTCCTTTGTAAAATTACTGATATCGGTAGGGGGATATTTTTCTCATATAGAATTATTTCTTTACATTTGATACATTTGATACATTTAATGAAACTTTGTTGATCACATTTTGTTGATCACATTTTAGTCAATAAATAACATGTAATTGCATTAGTGTTTTACAACATATTCCGGACCTCAGAGTCTTAATCATAGGTTCTCATCTTTAGCTTATTCAGAAAAGCAAGTTAGAAATTGAAGGAGTAAGGGAGAGAGAATAAAGATTCCAAAGATACAAGAGCATACTTCTATTCTTCACATAGGTGATATATCTCGTAAAGCACAACTATCCAAGAATTTATCTATTCATTAATTTATTTGTCTATACTTTGGTATTCCCTAACTTTTCATTATCATTCTCCATTTACAGATTTAATTCTAATATCGAGTTATATTTTTAGTATCCTTTTATTACCTGGTGTGACTTTTTTTTAGTAAGATCTTTAGTTCTTCATGTTAGTGCACGAAGAGTGAGGCACCTTTAAATACTTTTATTACGGTATGTGAAATCTGAAAAGACACAAAATGCATTTCTGAATATTTCATCTCTTCGTATTTTATCATGGTGAAGTTAGACTCCTAATTTGCATAGTCGCGATGTATTATTTACATAATATCGCGTTACCTTTCTATCAAGATTTCACTGCTCCCTTCTCACTCTTCGTGTTCTGGATTTTGTAACTTTTACTTCTTTTGGGGACCAGTACTCTCTGCTAAAAGATATTATGAAACTTTGGGTTACGATCTAATACAACACCTTAAAGCAGAATTTTCATAAAAATAACTCCTATGCTTCTTACCGCTTCGTAATTTGCTTTCAATGTGAAGCGGTACAACATGTGATGCCGGTAGATGGTGATGATGGGAGCGCTCAGAACGCTGCGGATTAAGCAGATATTCCTATTTCGTCCCTAGATAAATGAAGACTCTAATGAACATTCATTTTGTTTAGGAAGGTTATATCTGACACAGTTTGCATTATGTAGCAGCGCGTCTTCCTACCTTTTAAGATTCTTCTATCGAGGGTGATTTGTCAGAAGTTGCGTGTCTAATGCGGACCTCTCGCGATGTAAACCAGTCCTTCTTTTCGCGTGTTGCAGTTTTAACGTCACGGTGCATAGACGTTCCACAGAACGTGTTTTTTTTTCCTTATAGGAATCTACGAAAGTGTGACGGCAGTAAGTCAATCCTATATTGTCTTACAATGTAAAAAAGGCCATTACTTAGGGAGGGGTGGGCCGCGGGGAAAACGCTTACCTGCAAAGTATCCGCTGTTCTCGTATTTCCATCAGGTACCGGCTCGTTTGTAGAAAAGAAGGGATTTGTAAGCTGCCATTCTATTGGTATTTGTACTAGGTGCCTCTGATGTCATCTATCTTTAGCACTGCCCTTATTTAAAGATATAGTGCTACTATAGTTGTCTATCTTTAGCATTGCCCTTATTTAAAGATATAGTGCTACTATAGTCATTCAATTTCTTGTTTTTAATTAAAAACAAGAGGATGCTTATTATTTATGGACCTATGGAAGAAATCTTGTCTTAAGATCGTCTTTGGTTTCTGGTTCAGTTACATTAGACTAGATTCTAGTCGGAATCGATCTCTTGTTATATTCAGAGGGAACTCAATCCCCCTTTATTGAAAAGATTTTTCCAAAAGAGGGAAAATTCATGTCTCTATTGTAAATAAGGATTCCTTGTTATATAGATCAACTTTTTATATTATGGCATTTTCCCAGGGACATTCCTGGTTCAAACCGTGTTCGAATGTGTCAAGAGTAAAAATCCAGTATACTTCCCGTTTTTTTCTTATTTTATCACCTCCCATGTTGTTTGGTGTATGTATCTTTTCTAAGATCCGCCACTTTACTTCCTCGGGGGATTGTCTAAAGTCTACAAAATGATTAACTAATGGCGCTGTAAGTTTCTTTATCTTTATCGCTGATCTGTGTTCAGTCAGTCGAGTTTTTATAGCGCTTGCTGTCTCCCCTACATATCCCAAATTGCAGGGACATGTGATCAGATAGACAATGTTTTGCGTATTGCATGTCCATAATTCTTTCGCTTGTATGTTGATATTGTTAAAAGTCATAGTTTCTCCAGTCAGAATGCTATTACATGACTTATGTTATGCTCCCACCTGATTCATCTGTTCCCTGCAAGGCATCAAGCCCAAAGGGTAACCTCGACGCATCAATTTAGATTATCTCAGACGACGAAGTCACTAAAGAAAGCGAGAAATAAGGCCCTGCGGGCACTGGCCAAATCCCCGGGAAACAGTGATTGCATATCCAATTATCAAACCTCACAAAAATCACTCATGCGAGCGATTAAAAAGGATAAATGGGCATATGAAAACCAATTCTGGAGTAAACTGGTGTGGGAAAGCAAGCAAAAAAACTCAAGGAAATTCTGGCCGCTTATTAACCACACCAGCTTAGGAACAGTGTGCACAGGATCGGCTAATATCCTGGAATCAGACTGGGCAAATTTCCTACTCGATCACTTTAAGTCTCCTGATTATCCAAGCCCCATCGGAAATACCACCGTAATTGAGATCAGCCAAGGGCATGGTCCCTCGTGGAGTATAACACAGGAAAAGGTCTCGAAACTATTGTCAAAAGCAAGATCGGACGGGGCGCCAGGCCCAAATGGCCTGCCACAGACTTTGTTTAAATCAGATATCACCCTCTGGTCAGGAACATTGGCAAATCTCTTCAATTACGCATTAAGAACAGCCACAATCCCAGAGTCATGGCGGGGAGCCATAATACACCCAATTTATAAATCTGGATCCCATGCACAACCGAGCAATTATAGACTCATTGCCCTCCTGGACATAGAAGCAAAGCACTATGCAGGTCTTCTATTAGAGGACCTAAGGTTATGGGTAAAGGACAATAAGCTTTTACCAATGAACCAGACAGGGTTTGTGGCACACTCAGGAACCCGTACCAATCTGCTAGCAATAACAACTGTAGTCGACAGGGCAGTTGCAACCTCAAGATTAGTTCATTGCTGCTTTGTCGACTTCAAAGCAGCATTCAATAGAGTCCCCAGGGAGGCCCTATGGGCCAAACTAAAGATCAATCAGTGACACTTATATAGCGCGCTACATACCCGTAGGGTCTCAAGGCGCTGGGGGGGGTGCCGCTACTGCTCGAACAGCCAGGTCTTCAGCTTCTTCCTGAAGGAGAGGTGGTTTTGGGTCAGGCGCAGGTCGGTCGGGAGGGAGTTCCAGGTCTTGGCGGCCAGGTAGGAGAAGGACCTTCCTCCTGTAGTCGCTCTTCGGATGCGGGGGACGGCGGCGAGGGCGTGGTTGGCTGATCGGAGGTGGCGTTTGGGAGCGTAGAAGTTGATCCGGCTGTTGAGGTAGCTCGGGCCTTGGTCGTGTAGGGCTTTGTGTGCGTGGGTGAGGAGGCGGAAGGTGATTCTTTTGTTGACGGGGAGCCAGTGAAGGTCTCTCAGATGTCCGGTGATGTGGCTGGTTCGTGGGATGTCGAGGATGAGTCTGGCTGAGGCGTTCTGGATCCGCTGGAGTCTCTTCTGGAGCTTGGCGGTGGTACCGGCGTAGAGGGCGTTGCCGTAGTCCAGTCGGCTGGTGACGAGGGCCTGGGTGACGGTCTTCCTGGTCTCGGTGGGGATCCACCAGAAGATCTTCCGTAGCATGCGTAGGATGTTGAAGCACGCCGAGGAGACGTTGTTGACTTGCCTGGTCATGGAGAGGGAGGAGTCCAGGATGAAGCCCAGGTTGCGTGCATGGTCTGTCGGTTTGGGTGCTGTGCCCAGGGCGGGAGGCCACCAGGAGTCGTCCCAGGCGGAGGGTGAAGAGCCCAGGATGAGGACCTCCGTCTTGTCAGAGTTCAGTTTCAGGCGGCTGGTCGTCATCCACTCGGCTACCTCTTTCATCCCTTCGTGCAGGTTGGCTCTGGCGGAGGCGGGGTCGTTGGTCAGGGAGAGGATCAGCTGGGTGTCGTCAGCGTAGGAGATTATGCTGAGGTTGTGTTTGCGTACGATGGCCGCGAGGGGGCTCATGTAGACGTTGAAGAGGGTGGGGCTCAGAGATGAACCTTGAGGGACGCCGCAGATGACTTCGGAGGCCTCTGACTTGTACGGTGGTAGGCGGACTCTCTGTGTTCTTCCGTCGAGGAAGGAGAGGATCCATTCCAGCGCCTTGTCCTGGATTCCGATGTTGCTGAGGCGCTGTACTAGGGTGCGGTGGCAGACCGTGTCGAATGCCGCGGAGAGGTCTAGGAGGATGAGGGCCGCTGTTTCTCCATTGTCCATCAGGGCTCGGATGTCATCGGTGGCGGCGATGAGGGCGGTCTCGGTGCTGTGATTGGCTCGGAAGCCGGACTGTGAGGGGTCGAGGGATCCGTTCGTCTCGAGGAAGGCGGCCATCTGCTTGTTGACGGTCTTCTCAATGACTTTGGCTGGAAACGGGAGGAGCGAGATGGGGCGGTATTCTTGAGTTCGGTGGGGTCCGCTGTTGGTTTCTTGAGTAGAGCGCTGAGTTCGGCGTGTTTCCAGTTCTCAGGGAAGGTGGCGGTGTCGAAGGATGTGTTGATGATGTCTCGCAGGTGGGGTGCGATGACAGCGTCGGCCTTGTTGAAGACGTGGTGAGGGCAGGGGTTGGTCGGTGATCCGGAGTGGATGGAGTTCATCGTGCGGATGGTGTCTTCGGTGCTGATCGGGGTCCAGGCGTAGAGGGTGGTGGTGGGGGGTGGTTGTTCGGTCATGGTGTGCGTTGGTTGGTTGTTGAAGCTGTTGTGTATGTCCGCGATCTTGTTGTGGAAGTATGAAGCGAGGGAGTTGCAGAGGTCTTGCGATGGGGTGATGTGGGGGATTCCAGAGAAACTACTAGAGGGAATAATTCAGCTCCATACTAGGACGTGGGTGCGGGGGAAGCTGGGGTCCGGCACACATCTCTCACGTAAAATAATGACAACTAGAGGAGTGAAGCAGGGATGTGTGCTGGCCCCTCTCCTTTTTAATTTATTTGTAGCAGATCTGTTGGCGGTCCTAGACGACACTAATAGTCACTCTCCGAAGGTGGGTGGCATGACTCGAAGCAATCTTTTATATGCCGACGACCTGGCTCTCTTTAGTTTAACCAGGGTAGGGTTACAAAGACTCCTCAACAAATTGTTTGATTATACGATCAGCAACCAACGCGAGGTTAACCTAAAGAAAACGCAAGTAGTTACATTTGGCAAGAAACGACACACAGGGGGCGGTTGGTCATTCAACAATGTTAGTCTAGAAATTGGCCAGACTTACCTCAGTCACTTACTGTCGAAAGCGGGGAGACGATTAATTCCTAAACGAATATCTGTTATTACTAACATGTCTGTGCCCTTGTACTCAACGTAATGTTTATGCTTTTCTGGGCATAACCTCTTACTGTCGCCAATGGATTCCTAACTTTTCTCTTCTGACTAAACCTCTGTTATATTTGGTTACAAAAGATGTGCATGAACCCTTACCCTGGTCGAATGAATGTCAGGATGCTAATTCTTTGAAAGCTGCTCTTTGTTCTGCACCTGTTCTAGGCACTCCGGACTACCGAAAACCTTTTGTACTCTATGTGCATGAGGTGGACGGTTGTTCTCTTTCAGTGTTAACCCAGGATTTTGGAGGAAAACAACGACCTTGTGCATATTTCTCGGCAGTATTGGATAATGTTGCACAAGCCCTCCCTAGCTGTCCAAGGGCTACCGCTGCTGTGGCTGTGGCCATTCGACAGTTGGAGGGGATTGTTTTGAATACTGATCTCACAGTGATGGTACCGCACGCTGTGGATATATTATTGAACAGAACAAAAACTCAGCACCTTACGATTGCACGATTGACTGGTTATGAATTAACTTTATTTGCACCTCACATTAAAATTAAACGATGTGCAACTCTGAACCCAGCCATGTTACTACCCCTCCCTTCGATTGACCAAAAGGACAATGTCCATGATTGCATATTTCGGACGGAAGAAGAAACGAAGGGACGTGTAGATCTCACTGATTCCCCTCTATCTGACCCCCAAGGGGAATTGTATGTGGATGGCTCTTGTGTCAAGCTACCAGATGGCACTACAACAGCTGCTTATGCTATAACTACCCTTAGAACAGTAGTTGAGACCGCTCGGGTTTCTCAGCATTCTGCACAAGCAGCTCAACTAATAGCATTACTAAGAGTCTGTGAACTGAGTGAAGGATTAAGAGTTAATATCTTCACTGACAGCCAATACGCCTTTGGCATGGCCCATAGTTTTGGGCAGCTGTGGAGGGAGCGGGGATTCCTTACTTCTCACGGTCAAAGAATACAACATGGCCAGTTGATCGAGAGACTATTATATGCTTTAACCCTACCAGAAAAGGTAGCTATTGTTAAGTGTAGTGCCCATAAGAAAATCACTGATACTACAGGAGAAGGAAATGCTTTTGCTGATCAAGTAGCGAAGGAAACAGGGCAAACTAAAACCTCCTCAATGTTCCCTAGTGTAGCAACTCGATGGGTGGCGGAGACTACAGTATTTGATAACACTATTGAAAGTGTTAAGGAATTACAGAAAGAGGCCACCTCTGATGAATTGTTAAGATGGGAACAGGAAATAGGGCGGTTAGACAAAAATGATTGTTGGACTGATCTAACGGACAGACAGAGATGGCTATTGCCTAATGCCCTGGTATATGCAGTTGTAGTAATGGCCCATGGTATTGCCCACATTGGAGCTAAAGGAATTTGTGCATTATTAGACCCAGTATGGTATAACCCTAATATCCCTAAAATTGCTGCCCATGTAGTTAAATATTGCATGGTTTGTTTGCAGCATAACCCAGGAGGAAGAGAAACTGTTCTTAGTGGAAATTTTGCACCCCCGTCATTACCCTTTGAAGTGTTACAGATGGATTACTTTCAATTTGATAGAGTCAACAACCTTAAATATTTACTGGTGGTGGTTTGTGCCTTTAGTAAATGGGTTGAAGCCTAAACCACCAAAGAAAATACTGCCCTAGCTACTGCCAAGGTCCTAATTAAAGAATTCCTGCCACGATTCGGTTTACCACGGATTATATGGACGGACAATGGGGTCCATTTTAATGCAGAGATCATTAAGCATGTTTGTGCAGGGCTGCAGATAAAGCAAAAATTTCATGCAGCACGACACCCACAATCTGCCGGATTAGTTGAGAAATACAATGGTATATTAAAACTGAAAAAGGCAAAGATACAGGAAAATAGGGGTTTAAGTTGGCCAGATGCATTGCCCCTAGCATTAATGTCAATACGAGTAACCCCCCATTCTCGAGCCGGGCTGTCACCCTATGAGGTCGTTTTTGGACGGCCCGCTAATGTATGGGGTGTCCCAAGACCCAAATCCTTTTGTGATCTTGATTACCCCATGTGAGAAGTTGGGCTGATATATGATGTCTCCAATTCTGGGGGCACTTTGTATCAGTCCAAACAATCCCTTATGGTGATGGTTGTAAGTCAACCTTATAGACAAGCTATCCTAAGGGTAGCATGGACTAAGCAGCCTTAAAGGCTTAACTCAAGAGGTCGTGTTAAGCAAGCTGTTTTACCAATCACAATCCTGTAATATCAAATGAAAGGACACCACACAAGTTATATATTATAAAAATATATGTATTTATTACTAGAATAATCCTCTGTACTCTTTATGAGTGCAAAGGCACAAGCATTTAAACAAAAGCACAGTTAAACATATAAAAGTTGCACAATTATGGATGAGGCCGGGGGGGCACGCAAACCATATATTAAAAAAGTGGTATAAGTGTCACTAATCGAACAAGGGTCAAGCCTAGGGCCCGGGGAATCGCTGGGACCAATCGGGACTAGCAATACTGAAGTCGGGAAAAGCCCGCGGGATTCGGGTGCAGCGCTGAAAGCACACACATGCACCAATGCAAAGTCAATGGTGCGTAAAAGTTATCGAGTTACTGTTTTAAGAGTCTTCCGACTGACCTAGAAGGACAAAACTTTAGACCTAGACACTAGAGGTGTATACCAATACAGGAGCACCAGCGTTCAAGAGTTACCTCACCCACAGGAAGCGGGTGCACAGGTGCAAAGTCGTGTCGGCTTTCGTTGTGTGGATGTATGGAGCCTGGAGATGAAGATGCTGCATGCGGCCAGAAGAGAAGTGTCCGGTGCGATCCAAGGGCGGATCGAAGCTGAAGGGAACCTGAAAGCAGAGGGGACAGAGTCTGGGTCACTCAGCAGTGACCAGGGTGGAACCAGGACGGAACCAGGCAATGTCGGGCGCAATCAGGTGGTTGTCGAGAAGCTTGTCTCCGGTGCCACGTGGACTCTGGGGCACCGAGGATGTCCAGGAGTGGACCACGAGCTGTCCCACGAAGGCTCTCACTGTCGGCGGTGTCGGCTTCCAGATTGGAGCAAACAAACCTTGGCAAGCGCAACCCATGCAGGATTTGAAGATCGCTTCTTACTCGGACCAGCAAGGTCAGAGCGGGTGCTACTTTTCATGGGAGCGAGGGCCAGTCCAGAGCAACCGGACTGGCAGAGCAAATTCAAAGGTTCGTCGGTACTGAGGCCGCTAGCCAACGGGCAAGTGACCAGACCAACGCGGTGAGCAGCAAAATGCAGAAAGGCCCCACGCAGCACTTCGGAGAGTGTGGAGGGGGTAGCTTTGGTGCAAAAGCTGCTCAGGGCTGAGGCTTCTCAAACCCCAATACACATCATCGAGGGAGCCTCGGGATCTGCACGGTCAGCGCCTCGTGCTCTTTCCAAGATGGCCGGCCCCGCGCTTCAGGTCGCCTCCACGGGTCTCAGCTCTGCAGGGACTGTGGATCGGGCTGTTAGAAGGCAGGCACGACGGGTCTTGTCGATCTCTGTCGCTTGAGTTCCAGCGGGAACTGCAACAAAGCAAACGTCAAGGTGCTGGATGGTGCCTGTTTGCACAGGGTGGTCACTCCTTGACCACAAGGGAGATTCTTCAGTCTTCTACGTCGAGTAGGATGTCGAAGGGTCCAGAGTTTCGTTTCATAAGTTTCAGTCAGGATAATCTGTGTGCACTAGCACTACTCCCACTATTATACCAATCTAGTGGGCTGGATTACCTGCTAGGTCCCTCCTATGGGTGGGACCCAGGAAGGGGGTGGTTTCACCCCTTTCCCTTTGTCGAGGGTCGTGCTGGGACTGGGGCTGGTGTGCCCCAGAACCGGTTTGGGCGGATTATGCAAGGGGAAGCCTTGTGCGCCCCAGGCAGTGTCTAGTTTCTTTCAGCCCTCCCTGCCCCAATACACTATCTCCTGTCTGGGGAGGTGTAGCACCTCCCTGCGACAGGAAACCCTTTGTCCAGGCCTCCTCTGCCAAATTTCGGTCAGCAGCAGGAGGTCAGACTTGTGTCGGTGGCAGCAGCATCCATTTTGTGATGCTGAGGCTCTGGTTAGAATTAACCGCGTTTTAGCAAAGTAACATGTCTTCTCCCTCTAGAAGGGTGGAATGCTACCCCCGTTGCCAGGACTGGCGAGGGGATAGTATTCCAAATCGTATGACACCTTACACGACATGTTTTGATAAAGCCAAACCAAAGTTAGCACATAACCGCGATGGATTATAATGCACTTAAGAGTATATGGTATGGCAATATCCCGGAACAGCTAAGGGAGTTGGTCCCGACAGCTGCAGACAGGCTCAGCTTATGCTAGAGCACCATCTCACGTAAAACCAAGCACTCTGCCTCCAGGATTGTTAAGGCCTGCCATAGGAGTGACTTATAGGTATATATGTGTCCAGATATAGGTTTAGATATAGGTATACTATATCTATGCAAGGAGTGATTACACCACCCTGCCCCAGCTGAGTGATCAGCCAGTTGTGTCAATTTAAGGTCCAGCCAGGGGTGGCAAAAGATATGCTGCAGCCCCTGGTAGGCCTTGGATGCACCTATGCCCTGGGCACCTATAGTGCACTGTACAAGGGCTGATAAGGTGTCCAGTACCAGATTGGGTATGCACCTAGGGTGCATGGAGTCCATTTTAAAGAGAGAGCAGATAGCCTGGGGCCCTGATTAGCAGGGAACCAGGAAAACTAAGTCGAAAACCAGCTAAACACAAGGCACAAAATCTGGGGTAACCATAGTCAGGTGTCCACCCTCCTACACCCCATGATGACAAATTACCTGTACGCTTTAACTAAAGATCTGCGTTCTATTCATCAACAGGTCTCAGCAGTACTGCAGCCGCTGCCGGAGGGTCCCGGACATCACCTGGAACCAGGACAGTGGGTCCTCGTACTGAATTATCAGTGGAAATCGAGTCTGGAACCAAGGTGGAGTCGCCCTTATCAAATCCTTCTGGTCACCCGAACAGCAGTGAAAGCTGATGGGAAGAAAAATTGGATACATGTTTCCCATCTAAAGAAGCTACCCTTGCCGCTTCCCTCTGATCAGCAAAACCGAGAAGGAGTTCTAACACAAGAGGGAGAACAAAGGGTATGGTTTGTGCCTTTCTCGGATGCTGTTGAAATTGGGCAGGAGAAAAGGTTGTCGATACCGCAAGGAGACGAATCAGCTTTGGTTTCTGAAAATTGTAGTGCAGCTGATTCCCCTGAGGCTTCTGGAAGCTGTATTACACCAAATCTTCCTGCTGTTGTGTTATTTCATGATCAGGAGCGACCTGGCCATTTGCGATACAATTTACGACCCGAAAATCACGCGATACCCCAGTTCCGGAATATAGGAGAAAGGGAAAGACTTGAGTTATAGGGTGAAAGACAAGTTTGTCTGGGGTATTGAGTGAGACACTGGACTGAACCCGTTGAGAGTTTGGAACTGACATATTGCTCTGTTCACAAAGAAAGACTGTGTTAGTAAAAAGGGGGTCTTAAATTGCAACAGTGAAATTCTCGGAGGATCAACTTGTGGATGGATAACAAGAGCATGCCTGTGAGGCTCTAAACGGACACAGGGAGAAGAAACTCTCTGGTGGATGGCTTGCGTTCCTTCCCAAGATTAGTTTGGACTTTTAGTTAGAAATGTATCCCTTTGCCCGTTTTGCCCTTGAGGATGAGAGACCTCTTGCACCTCGACCTTTCCTTGAAAATGTTCCTATGTTTTCTGCTTGGGCTACCAGAGTGAAGGTAGCCTTTGTAATAACGATTGCAGTGATCATGATAATTCTAATGAGTGTGTTTATATATTTAGAATTCCAATATTCAATGCACCATGTTTTAGGTACTACCGCGACCCCACCCGAGCATTATTTTTATACTTTGCCTCCCCATAAAGAACGACATCGAGAAACTTATGTTAGAAATGCGTTAATTGAAATGTTGCATGAGGCTCATAGCACTACGAATAAGACAAACTGTTTGGTTTGTGGTCTCTTGCCATCTGTAATGCATCACCATGATTTGTTTCTTTCCTTACCATTATCGCATTTGGCAAGTGGTAAAGCTTATTTCCAGTTATTGTCATTGATGTATTTGCATTATGTGGCTGACCCTAAACAGTATACTGAAAAGGATTATGAAGCCGTTTTAAAATATATAGAACAACATCAGGGATTTGATGCACAGGTGAACCAAGGGGAGGGATCTTTAGACCCCGATGCTTGTATAAATATGTATACCACCTATGAAAATGTCACTTGGTTAAAGGAGGAAATGTTGGACTTTGAACAATTCAATTCTACCCAATATTTTCAGCACTTACAGGATTGAAATGTCACTGATGATAAGGCGATGCCCGTACCTATTTTGAATAGTACTGCTTCCTTTTGCATCCAAGGGAAGGGTCATGTTAATGTAGGGAATAGTAGGTGTAACTATACTACCATCTTGCACACCACCAGTACACCACCTATAATTACTCCTCCTAATGTATATTTTGTATGCAGAGAAAATGCCTATACCTGGCTCCAGAGAGGGTGGGCTGGAAAATGTTACTTGTCTTTCCTGTATCCTACAGTTTATATAGCTCCGTCTGACTACCACAAAACACACCAGCTGACTAAATGGAGCCCTGGTCCTCACCAAGTGTATAGAAGTGTTAGTACTGAAGGTACTGATCAGACTGGTACTGCTGCTCAGCAGTAAATGGACATAGCCAAGGGTCTTTTTCCAATATGGGGTCCTATTTTCACTAGTAGAGATGTCAGGTATCTCTCCCGAGTAGTGGAAAATGTAGTTCAGACTACTGCTGGAATTCTGACTAACCTTATCGTGGAGCTTCAAGCTACGAGGCTTGTTTCGCTCCAAAATCGGATGGTGCTTGACGTCATCCTAGCTGATCGAGGAGGAGCGTGCCGCACGATCAGCAGCTCTTGTTGTGTATATATTCCAGATTCGGTTCCCACCATACATTTAGCTATTCAGAAATTACATCGTTTGGCTGCAGAAGTGCATGCTGGCACTGGCACCTGGTCTTTTACCAGGTGGTTCTGGGATCTCCTCTCTACTTGGGGCTGGAAGATTTTCATGATCCTGGCTGGAGCACTAGGAGTGGTATTTGTTTGTTGCTTGTGTCTCCATTGTGGCCCGGCATGTTGCTCCTATTGTGCTGCCAAACTTACTTCCTCTTTGGCAGTTTCTCAACAGGTTAAACATGAAAAGCAGTTAGTACAGAAAGAAGTGGCCGACCTTATGCAAATAGATGAGGGTGTGTTCTTGGATTGAACAGGAAGTCTCTGTGTATATTGGCTATGTTATGCCAAAAAAGCGGTCTGAAGAATATAAAATCGATACCATATAATGTTGTCATAACATATTCAATGTATATTCGCACTCTCTTACAAAAACCTCTTGTAAATATGCTCGATTCATGTACCTATTGAGAATCAGGCCCAAATCAAGCAAACGCCATCTTGGTTTCGTTTCCCAAGCTCTCTCTCGTTGGTAAGGAAAGCACGTGACATACTGCTGAGAGCAGATTCTAAAAGGTCGGCCCAGGCTATGAACAGAGCATTGCTACTAACGTTAGAAGCCCAAGGTCACATCTGCTCTTTCTTGTAGGATGAGCACATTCTTGCAGACGCCATGCCTATACTCCCATGCACCAGAACGAAAGGGAGGCACCTTTACTGACCTACCCCCGGAATAGCTTTAGCAGAGTTCTAAACAATTTGTTGTGCCTTATATGGGTATTCCTGCTGGCTCCTTTTGAACTGGTACTTTTCCATGTACGGAGTTTGTATGAGGTATGTCGAAAGTATATATGCACTGTTTTGAATATGATCCAGCAGTCTCCTCTGCACACCTTTGCGAGCTGTGACCAGAGGGAGGCTCCCCTGTACAGGGCGCCTTGTGAAATAAATGATTGAGCCTTTTCCATTGCCAACTGATTTATGTATGGTAATTGTGATATATGGGCTATTGGTAAGTATAACTCTAGGATATATTTTTCTAGTACTTCAAGCTTACCGCGGTTCTAGGAGGTCAGCCCTGCCTCTCTAATGAGTTTTGAGATGCTAGACCATCCAGGAGCCTCACAGCATTGATACACTCGGCACTAGAGATTTGCCACAGCCAAGGCTTGTTGAGTGTCAGGCCCGGACACTACAGATGCCAAAGCCGACCTGCCGACAAGATACTTCAGGATCAACCAGGCCTACACCGAGAGTGGCCCTGCTGTTCTGCTTTCTTTGCCTCTCAAGTTCATCGAAGTAAAGTGAGAGCCTCCAACGCAAGTGACTCGCCGGACAAAACACTTTTGCACCTGAGCCCTACAGCCTGAGTTCACATAAACTGATGGTGTCCCTTTGCCCGAGACCCTCAAGAGCCAAGCTCCCATTTGAGCTCTGCCGAACTTGTCTCCTAGTCCCCACTTGCAGCCTTTCTTTTACAGGTACCGTGCCATTGACTTTAACTCGAGGAGCTCAAGGCTAGTACCAACGCAACCAACACCTCTGCAACCAGGCTCACCAGGGCAGGTAAATATTAACTGCTGGTGGTTTCTTGGACTTTGGCTCCTAAGCACCTCAATTCCCAAAAGGCACCCTCAAGAAATGCTTGCAAGTATATGTATGCAGTGTTTGTTTCTCCCATAGGATAACATTACTGCATTCAAGGCTTTTTTCATTAAATCTGTCTCCAAATGCACTTAACTCATTCTGATGATCTTGGTGTCAAAAACTATATAAAAAAGTGTTATTTTTCAAAATTTGCCTCGGATTTCTTTTTGAGTGTGTATCTCATTTACTGACTCTGTGTGTTCAACAAATGCTCAAACCTCCCCTCTAATAAGCCTAAGCTTCTCAACCTGACTACCACAAATGAAGCACTTGGTATTAAAAAAGCCCTTGTAAATTAATAAGGGTTGTCTAAACTTTTTGCATCGTGTACCCGTACATTGGTACACTACATAAAAAGCCTGCTTGCTACACCTGTGTGTTGGTAGGATGCATCATTCGGCTCCACGTGACATCGTCCGCACCAGAATTGACATGCGCAGTGCCTATATAGCTGCCACCCCAGCGCGTTGACTAACAAATTACTTTCCTTTGTTAACGATATATCTGTAAGAAATATAGGTTAGTAATAGATTCCTTACCTTGGAATTACTCCAGATGTCAGACTGAATCCGGAAAGTTTTTTGCCAGCAGTATCCCTGCGCGTCGGAAAATGGCATCGGTTGACTCTGAATTCATCGTTGGCATTGTGGTTGCCAGGATGATGTTGCGGTAGCTACATAGACGCTGCCCTTGCACCCTGACGTCAGTTCTGTACACAATTTTCCACTCCAGAAGCGCAGAGCCATGCAGACACTGACCACTGGTGCACAAAACTAGGGCCCTGAAAGGAAGTCCTTAACCCTGGAAGTCAGTTCGCAGAATTGGGAGGATGGGTGAGGCGGTAAGGAATCTATTACTAACCTATATTTCATATAGATATATCATTATCAAAGGTAAGTATCTTGTTCATCTGAAAGAAACAGTTATAGATTCCTTACCTTAGAATAGATACCTCAGCAATACCTACACCGGAGGTGGGTCGGCAAACTAAGTTCACACCAGGAAGTCCTGGAGAACAGAACAGCCAAAGAAGCCATCTCTCCAGACTTGGCTGTCCAGGCAGTAGTGTCTTGTGAACGTGTGCAGTGATGCCCATGTAGCTGCCTGGTAGATGTCATTAAGGGGCACTCCACATCCCAAGGCAGTGGTAGCTGCCGTCGCCCTGGTGGAATGGGCGCGCAACCCCACTGGAGGCTCCTTCTTTGCCAAGGAATATCAAGCTTTAATGCACAAAACAACCCATCTAGAAATGGTCTGTTTGTGCATGGCCCGAAATTTTTTGCCACCCACGTAGCCAACAAAGAACTGGCCCTCCACCCGGAATTTTGTGCGATCCAAGTAAAAGGAAACACACGCTTTGGATCCAGATGGTGGAGCCTCTCTTCTTCTTTAGAAGGGTGCGGAGACAGAAAGAAGGTAGGCAAAGTGATGGTCTGTCCAATATGGAAAGGAGTAGCCACTTTGGCAATGAAGGAAGGACGAGTTCGAATGACAACCTTGTCCGGATGAACAGTCAGAAGAGGAGGCTTAGAAGAAAGTACTTGGAGCTCACTCACCCTGCGTGCAGGGGTAATGGCCACCAGAAAGGCAATTTTTAAGGTTGGAAACCTGAGAGGAGAGGATAGTTATGTAGCGGCTCAAAGGGAGCGCACATAAGATATGTAAGAACCAAGTTCAAGTCCCACTGGGGCACTACCAAGGGGCAGGAGGAAAAAGATGATTAGTGCCTTTAAGGAAGTGATTTACAACAGGGGACTTGAAAAGAGAAGGCTGATCAGGAAGCCTGAGAAAGGCTAAAATGGCAGTGAGGAAGCCCTTTAGAGTGCTCAGAGTAGAGTCCTGCTGGGCCAAAGAAAGGAGGAACAAGAGGACCTCAGATAGAGGGGCGGAAAGGGGATCCACAGCCTTTGCTGTGCACCATGTCACAAATTTGTTCTATCTGCAGGCGTATACCATCTTAGTGGAGGGACGCCTGGCTGCCAAGATAACATCACAAACATCGGGAAGCAGGTGAAATGACGTCAACTGCTGCCGCTCAATCTTCACACAAGGAGGTGGAGACTGGGCAGGTTCAGGTGGAGGATCGTCCCCTGCTGCTGCAACAGAAGATCCTCCCGAAGAGGTAGTCGGATCGGAGCATCGATAGCCATGTGTAGCATCTCAGGATATCAGACCCTTCGTTCCCAATCCAGAGCCACAAGAATGACTTGGGCTCGGTTGCGCCTGACCTTCTTCAGCACTCTGGGCTGAAGTGGTATAGGCAGAAAGGTATATAGAAGACCGCAATTCCACTCGTTATGAAAAGCATCGCCTAGCGAGTGATGCCTTGGAAATTTCAACGCGCACAATGGCTGACATTGCGCATTCTCTTCGGTGGTGAATAGATATAACCAAGGCTTTCCCCATCGCTGAAAGAGACCTTGCACTCCTCCAAGTGAAGACACCATTCGTGATACATCATCAATCAATCAATCAATCATGACATTTATATAGTGCACTACTCACCCGGAGGGTCTCAAGGCGCTTGGGGAGGGGGGGTCCGCTACTGCTCGAACAGCCAGGTCTTGAGCTCCTTCCTGAAGGAGATGTGGTCTTGGGTCAGGCGGAGGTGAGTCGGGAGGGAGTTCCAGGTCTTGGCGGCCAGGTAGGAGAAGGACCTTCCTCCTGTTGTGGCTCTTCGGATGCGGGGAATAGCGGTGAGGGCGTGGCTGGTTGATCGGAGCTGGCGTGTGGGAGTGTAGAAGTTGATGCGGCTGTTGAGGTATCTCGGGCCTTGGTTGTGTAGGGCTTTGTGTGCGTGGGTGAGGAGACGGAAGGTGATTCTCTTGTTTACCGGGAGCCAGTGCAGATCTCTCAGGTGTCCGGAGATGTGGCTGTGTCGGGGGATGTCGAGGATGAGTCTGGCTGAGACGTTCTGAATTCGCTGGAGTCTCTTCTGAAGCTTGGCAGTGATTCCGGCGTAGAGGGCGTTGCCGTAGTCCAGTCGGCTGGTGACGAGGGCCTGGGTGACCGTCTTCCTGGTCTCGGTGGGGATCCACCGGAAGATTTTGCGTAGCATGCGCAGGATAGTGAAGCAGGACGAGGAGACGGCGTTGACTTGTCTGGTCATGGAGAGGGAGGAGTCCAGGATGAAGCCCAGGTTGCGTGCGTGGTCTGTCGGTTTGGGTGCGTGCCCAGGGTGGGGGGCCACCAGGAGTCGTCCCAGGCGGAGGGCGAGGAGCCCAGGATGGGAACTTCCGTCTTGTCTGAGTTCAGTTTCAGGCGGCTGGTCATCATCCACTCGGCTACGTCTTTCATCCCTTCGTGAAGGTTGGTTCTGGCGGTGGTGGGGTCGTTGGTGAGGGAGAGGATCAGCTGTGTGTCGTCGGCGTAGGAGATGATGTTGAGGTTGTGTTGGCATGCGATGGCCGCAAGGGGGCTCATGTAGACATTGAAGAGGGTGGGGCTGAGCGAGGAGCCCTGAGGAACGCCGCAGATGACTTCGGTGGCCTCTGACCTGAACAGGGGTAGGCGGACTCTCTGTGTCCTACCAGCGAGGAAGGAGATGATCCACTCCAGTGCCTTCTCCTGGATTCCGACGTTGCTGAGGCGCTGCACTAGGGTGAGGTGACAGACAGTGTTAAATGCTGCGGAGAGGTCTAGGAGGATGAGGGCCGCTGTTTCTCCGTTGTCGATTCAGAAAAGGGGGTGGTGATGAACAGAGTGTCTGAATTAAGCAGACCACTCTTACCCAGTCCAAAAATCAGGGCTTGATCCATCACCGTTATTTATCTCACTGCACCATCCCAGCTCAGAACCTGGCTATATGCAAATCAGTCTGTCCCTGGCCCAGTGCATCATGGGAACAGGGCAGACTAAACTACCAAGCCAATTCTTCACCAGAAAGGAGACAAGCTACCGGGGACCGGTTTCTGGCATTTCAGCCGTCTTCGGCCCGGCTTGCTTGAATCCTGATGGTGCAGTGAGAAAGGGACTCATGTCTGAGTATCCCCTGCCACACCTATAGTGGCCAAAAACGATTCAGAAAAGGGTTTCTCCGTTGTCGAGCAGGGCTCGGATGTCATCGGTGGCTGCGATGAGGGCGGTCTCGGTGCTGTGGTTGGCCCTGAAGCCCGACTGTGAGAGATCGAGGGATCCATTCGTCTCGAGGAAGGCGGCCAGTTGCTTGTTGACGGTCTTCTCGATGACTTTGGCTGGGAACGGGAGGAGCGAGATGGGGCGGTAGTTTTTGAGTTCGGTGGGGTCCGCTGTTGGTTTCTTTAGTAGAGCGCTGAGTTCGGCATGCTTCCAGCTCTCAGGGAAGATGGCGGTGTCGAAGGAGGTGTTGATGATGTCCTGCAGGTGGGGTGCGATGACAGCGTCGGCCTTGTTGAAGACGTGGTGAGGGCAGGGGTCGGTAGGAGATCCGGAGTGGATGGAGTTCATCGTGCGGATGGTGTCATCGGTACTGATCGGGGTCCAGACGCTGAGGGTGGTGGGGGGGGCGTTGGTGCGGTTGTGGGGAGCGTTGGTGGTGTGCTGAAGCTGTTGTGTATGTCCGTGATCTTGTTGTGGAAGTAGGAGGCGAGGGAGTTGCAGAGGTCTTGCGATGGGGTGATGTCGTTGTTTCCGGCGTTGGGGTTGGAGAGCTCTTTCACGATGTTGAAGAGTTCCTTGCTGTTGTGTGCATTGTTATCCAGCCGGTCCTTGAATGCTGTTTTCTTGGTGGCGTGGATCAGTTGATGGTGCTTTCGGGTGGCGAGCTTGAGGGTGGTCATGTTGTCCGGTGTTGGGTCTCTTCGCCAGGCTCTCTCGAGGGCTCGGCAGTTCTTCTTGGAGCTCTTGAGTTCGTCGGTGAACCATGGGACCTTCTTGCTGCCGGGTCTGCTGGGCGGGGTCCTCAGTGGGGCGAGGTCGTCTGCGCATTTGCTGATCCACTTCGTGAGGTTGTCGGCGGCCTGGCTGGGGTTCGCTGAGCTGGCGGGAGGGTGCTGGCTCAGGGATGCGGTGAGTTGGTCAGCTGTGATCTTGTTCCAGCTTCTTCGTGCAACCTGTTGCTGGTGGTGGTGGATCGTGGTTCTTCTGAAGCTGAAGTGGGTGCAGCAGTGGTCCGTCCAGTGGAGTCCGGTGGCGTGGCTGAAGATGATGTCCTTGCTGGATGAGAAGACGGGGTCGAGCGTGTGTCCGGCGTAGTGGGTGGGGGTACCTGCGGCTAAGTTAGTATGCCCTGGCATTCAGCGAACCTGCCAGGTGTTGTAAGGTGCTGAGGGCATGATTACGATGCCTCTGGCGCTAGCGCTCTGATGTAAAAAGCTCTGATGTTTATGCTGACCTATGCTGCATGATAAATATGCACTTTGAAAAAAATCACCGCTTTTAATATTTTACTTTCATTACTTTTGCCTTCAGACTTGTACTGTTTAGCTTATTCGCCTCCTTTCCGTTTCCTCTGCCTAGTGCCCCGGTCCACCACGGGTGTTCCCGTTAGTGTGGAGGGCGTGTTTGGCAAACAGCTGGTGTTCCCGCTCCCATTGGCCGGACTAGGTCAGGCGGGGCTACAGACGTGGGAGCTACCCTATTTAGCTGGGATGATTTTCTCCGCACACAGCATGCGCGCGCCGAAGTCACACCTAAGTCCAGCCCGTCTGCGCCCGTCCGCGCTGAGGATGGGCTGGGGGACGGGTCGGACCTTGCTAGCCCTCAAGTAAGCCTGGCATACACATATCAGGACCTTAAGGTATTGAAACCTACTACTTTACTGTGCCACCACAGACTCCCCCCGGAGGCCTTCTTTGGACTTCCTGCATGCTTTTGCTACACCGGAAACTCAGAGCCCATAACATCCGATCATTCTGATATGCGGGCTCCTGTTAAAACTTCTACTACGCCCATCATAAACTTGGAAGGGGGCTTTCTTATCAATGCAAGATCATTAGTAAAAAACAACATTGCATTTAGCGACTTTGTTATTGCCAGGAAGCCAACATGGGTTTTCATAACAGAAACCTGGGCATCTGACTCCTCCGGCCTGAACTGGTGAATGCTGTTCCAGAAGGCTACGCGTTAGCCAGACTGGACAGAGTGGGCCGCAGGGGAGGAGGTCTGGGTATCCTGTATAAGGTTTCCTCCATTTGTCGCGTCAAAGCGCTTTCCTCGCCCTCAGATCCTTTTCAGGCCATCTATTTCTCTATAACCTCCTCTCCCTCAGTTTCTTTTTCCGGTCTCCTCCTTTACAGACCTCCGGGCCCCAGATCTGGTTTCAGCCATAACTTACTTAAAATCCTAGAACCCTATTTTGGTAGACCCCATTTGATTGTTATGGATAACCTGAATTTCCACTTAGAAGATCTAGGTTTGAGCGAAACCCTCTCCCTGGTGGACCCACTGGCCGCGTGTGGTCTCCGGCAATTGGTAGACAGCCCCACCCACCTAGCCGGCCACACTCTGGATGGGGTTTTTTCCAACGACCCCAGACTAACAACGGGTCCCCCCATTGACACCATTGCTGCCCTTGCCCTGTCCCACTCCAGTATGCTGATCCTGCGGGATTTTAATCTATGGGACAATGGGTCCCTGGGGAGCCATCTGAGGGACCTGAAGGACATCTGTGGCAACTGGGGTCTTGATCAGCTGGTACAGAAACCAACCCACTCAGGGGGACATATCCTAGATATGGTCTTCGCCAACCAGACTGAGACTAAGATGATCGATATCCTACCTCAGTGCTGGACCGACCACTCCTTAATCCATTTCCAGATCTCCATATTCACTGAGGGGAACGGAAGTGAGTGCCCGGTGACTTATAGGAAGGGACGGAATTGGTCTAAATTACCAAAGGATAAAACCAAGCCTATCTTTATAAGCAACGTTTCCTATGATCCAGAGGAATCGGTAGACCTGAACTATCAAAAGTACTGTAATCACATCATAAATAACCTGGATAGATTTCCCCCTCTGAAAAATTTAAAGAATAAGAGGAAACCATCTGCTCCCTGGTTTAATGAGGAGCTGAAATCCCTACGCAATGTACGCCGACAGGCAGAAAAGAAATGCCGTAGATGCTATTCAGAGTCGGATAAAAAACTACTGAAAGTGGAACAGGCAAAATATAAAGGAGCTACTGCCAAAGCTAAGACACTCTTCTATGCCACTACCATTCTTCAGTCCCCTAACAGTACTAAAACCCTTTTTAATATCATAAGGGATCTCTCACACCCCACCTGTATGAGTAATAAGGTGGTTGCTACTCAAGAACTATGTGATGAGATTGCGATCTATTTCGAGGAAAAGATTGCTAAAATTGTGGGGGGGCTGAAGGAGGAAAGGGCTAGCTGCAAAGATGCAGTGGCACAGATAGAAGAAGAGGAACCTTTACCAATACTGTCATCATTGGAAAATGTCACCCCTCTTACAGAGGAGCTCTTTTTTAGCCTGGCCCATAATGTGTCATCAGGGTCACCTTTAGACCCCCTTCCGCATAGGATCTGGAAGGAATATGGGCCAGAGCTGTTCCCCTGGATGCATCAGATCTGTCGCCAATCTCTTGAGGAAGGCATAGTGCCGGAAGCATGGAAGCAGGCAGTGGTCACCCCCCTGCTAAAAAAGCCATCGCTGGATCCTACTATTCCGGCGCACTTCAGGCCCATATCCCTATTGCCCTACCCGATAGAAATCATGGAAAAGGTGGTCAGTAGGTCCCTGTCAGGATATCTGGAAGACAACTGCCTATTGGACAAGGACCAATTTGGCTTCCGCCCAGGCCACGGAACAGAAACTGCATTGGCAACCATGTTGGACACCCTTTGAATGCGAGCGGACAACGGCAACTCCTCAGTCTTGGCGCTGTTGGACATGTCGACCGCATTCGACACGGTTAGCAATGCAGTTCTGCTAAGTAGGCTGGAAAAACTGGGCGTGAAGGGCAAGGCCCTGAGGTGGATACAATCCTACCTGACAAGTAGACAACAGGTGGTGACCCTAGCACTCTTTTCATCTCCCAAGTCCCTGGTCAGTCATGGAGTACCTCAGGGCTTCTCAATCAGCCCTATTCTTTTTTATCTATATCTACAGCCTCTAATCCCCATGATTAAATCCTATGGAATAGATTTGATAAATTACGCTGACGACACCCAACTGGTGTTCTCCTTAGAAGGAAGACAGGCGGTGACCATGGAGACCTTTCAGAACTGCATGAGCAGGGTCTCCAGGTGGCTGAAAATAAACTCCCTTCAATTTAACGAGGGGAAGACAGAGGTAGTCTACTGCTCGTCAGCCAAACTGAGTCAGCAACCTTCCTATGAGATCAGGCTGGCGCCGGGAGCTGATCCTTGCATCCCAGTCAAGACCGTGCGCAATCTAGGGGTACTGTTTGATGCGGATCTCCAAATGACCTCTCAGACCAATAAAACCATCAGTGTCTGCTATGGACTGCTGAAAGTGCTAAGACAGATTTTGCCCCTTCTGCCTGATGAGTCTAGACCGCTAGTGGTTAGGAGTGTGATCCTGGCCAGACTGGACTACTGTAATTCCCTATATCTAGGGGCCCCCTTCTACATCTTACAGGGGCTCCAGAGGGTCCAGTCTATAGCGGCCAAGCTGGCACTTAAAAGACCTCACAGTTCCTCCACTACGTTGGCGCTTAGAGACCTACACTGGCTGCCAATCGGGAGTAGAGTCGGTTTTAAGTCCCTATGTATTGTGTATAGAGCCCTGCACAACACGGGACCTTCCTCTATGGGAAAGGCTCACCTGGTACAGGCCCACCAGGTCCTTGCGCTCCTCTAGCCTGGGTTTGGCAGCAACTACCAGGATCAGGAGATCGAGGATGGGAGGCAGAGCTTTCTGCACTTCTGCATCTAGGCTGTGGAACGAGCTTCCCCAAAACATCAGGCAAATTGACACCCTACTGGGATTCAGAAAGAGCCTGAAAACATGGCTGTTCGCCAAAGTCTAATCTTCGTGACTCTATCTAATAGTTCCGGCGGCTGTTTTATATGTCATGACAGCTAGTGTATTGTTGTACCATCTGACAACTTCCTGTTTGGGCGCCAGGATACCCGTAGGGTGACAGTTGCGTGTTACAAATAATAAATACAATACAAATACAATTCCTCTGGTGTGGTCCGATCACTTTGCGGTTCCCTTGGAACTTAAACTTCCCCTCCCCTCCACTCTGTCATGTGACCCTAGGAAAAGGGAACCCATGCGGAATTATAGGAAAATTTCTAATGACACCCTGGCCCCCCTCATAGCCAATGTCAGGATATCTCCTGCAGAGGGTGCCAGTGCTGCTGCGCTGGAGCTCTCTAACTCAATAGCAAATGCAGTAGATCTCTTGGCCCCTGCCTCATTCCGTTACTCAGCTAGGCTGAGACCCTCGGCCCCCTGGTTTTCAGAAACACTCAGGCTCTCAAGGCAGGGATGTAGGAAACAGGAGAGGCTCTGGCGAACGACCTGGGACCCCAGGGAAAGAGAAAAGCACAAACTCCTTCTTAGAGAACGTAAAGCGCTGGTAATCAAGGAAAAGCAGGCCCACTTCTTCAAACTAACGACCTCCCTTACCTCTTCCAGGGAACTATATAAGATTGTTGACTCCCTGTGTACCTTGCAAACTCCCGACCCCATCGTAGGTTCTCAAGAGTTGTGCGACAAGATCTCTCTGTTTTTCCATTCTAAAATAGCTGATATATACGCCACTCTTGAATCGCAAAGGGACCTGCGGAGCTCTCCTCCCCCCATGGACCGGTCTCTTATAGAATGTTGGCCAAAGGATCCCCTCCTGAGTTTGCCTAGTTCCCTCCCCTCACCTACCAGCAATTAAGCCTGCTTTTGAATAAAACTAAATCGGGCTCTCCACTTGACCCTTGCCCTCTGAAGATCCTGAAGGATTGTAGGGAAGTCCTGTTGCCCCCCCCTCCTTGAGGTAATGAATTGGGCCATGGCCGAAGACATTTTTCCATTGCCCAGGAAAAAGGCAGTTGTAAAGCCTCTGTTGAAAAAGCTGACTCTCGATCCGGAGATCTTAAAGAATTTTCGTCCAATATCTCTGCTACCGGCCCCGGCTAAGATGCTTGAGACTCACCTCAACTATCATTTGACAGCCTTTCTCCATATCTCTGGGTTTCTGGACCAGTCACAACATGGTTTCCGGAAGTTCCACAGCACCGAGTCGGCTCTCACTGTGGTCATAGATAACATCTGTGCGAAGGTCGACCTGGGCCAGACCACCCTTCTGGTCCTGCTCGACCTGACAGCAGCCTTTGACACCCTGTCTCCCTCTATCTTAACAGCTCGTCTCAGGGAGATAGGGGTGGAGGGCCCAGCGTTGAGCCTCCTGACCTCCTTCCTCAATCAGAGAGAACAGAAGGTCAAGCTGGGCAAGTACCTGTCCCCTGCTACACCGGTGCAATGTGGGGTCCCGCAGGGGTCGACCTTGAGCCCTACCCTTTTTAACATCTATGTGGCCCCACTTGCCAGGCTAGTAAGATTGCATGGGATGGAGGTGGTGTCATATGCCGATGACACCCAAATCATGGTGTCTCTCTCCCACTCGGTGAATACATCCGCTTCTAGTTTCAGGAACTGCATGGAGGCAGTTTCAGAGTGGATGATTCTGAACTCACTGAAGCTGAACTGAGAGAAAACCGAGGTCCTGATCTTCGGCAGAGATCAGGACATCTGGTCAAGCGACTGGTGGCCCCCATCTCTTGGAGCCTGTCCCTCATCACCCACGAAATCCGCCCGGAATTTGGGCGTGATGATTGACACCTCCCTTGATATGGTCCAGCAGGTAAACAGAACGGTCTCTACATGCTGGGGGGTCATCAGGATCCTAAGGAAAATCTCCCACTATCTTTCCTTGCAAGCCCGGAAACAGGTAGTGGTTGCCTTAGTCGCCTCACGATTAGATTATTGCAACACGCTTTACGCGGGCTGCAATAAAGGCCTGATACAACGCCTGCAGACCGTTCAAAATGCGGCAGCTAGGTTTGTCCTTGCTGTCACCAGCCTTTCCTCAGCCACATTAGCTAGGAAGAGCCTGCATTGGCTCCCAATCCAGGCCAGGATCTCCTTTAAGATCCTGTGCCTTGTCTATAGGGCCCTGTTTGGCGAAAGCTCAGAAAGTATTAGATCTCTGCTGAGTCAGGTGGGGAGGAAGGACCTTTTCTTGTGTGGCCCCTAAGTTGTGGAATACCCTCCCCCCTGAATTAAAAATGCAACCTTCCATTGCGCCTTTTAGGAAAGCACTAAAGACTTGGCTCTTTTCCGATTCATATCTGTAATCTGGTACTTGGCTCCTCTCATCAGGTGTTTCTGTTAGGCGCCTTGACGCCCGTTGGGCTAAGTTGCACTATATAAGATGGTTTTCATACATTCATTCACCAGGGATATGCCCTAATGTTCCAGCCATGTCCAGAGTCGGAGGGCCTCTTGACATAGGGTACACAACCCCACTCTGCCTTGTTTGTTGCAGTACCACATGGCGGTGGTGTTGCTGGGAACACCTGCACTACTCTTCCCCTGAAAGAGGAAAGGAATGCTTTGAGTGCAAAATGAATCGCCCGAAGCTCCAGAAGGTTGATGTGAAGCCTGGACTCCGCCGGAGACCAGAGGCCTCTGATCCCCGCCTCCCCCATGTGGCCACCCCATCCCAGAAGTGATGCATCGGTCAACACCGTGAATTCTGGTTGGGAAGGAAGAGGGATCTGCTGTTGATCCAATCCTGGTTCGTTAACCACCACTGCAATTGATGTGCAGTGCCCTCCGAGATCTGGAAACAATCGGACAGGTTCCCCTGATGTTGTGCACACTGGAACTTCAGGTCCCACTGCAGAGCCTGCATATGTAATCTAGCATGGTCCACCAGCAGAATGCAGGAGGCCATCAGGCCCAGTAGCCTGAGGGTCATCCTGACCAAAACCATGGATAGAGGCTTAAAGATCAGAATCATAGCCCGAATATCCCGGACTCGATGTTGGGGAGGATAGACCCAAAACTACTTTGTGTCCAGAACAGCTCCAATGAAGAGGAGCTTCTGAGAGGGAGTCAGGTGCGACTTTGGCACGTTGATGGAGAACCCCAGCGAATGCAGGAGGTCGGCCATGGTCTGGAAGTGGGAGACAACAGCCTGGGGATAGCCCACCTTCAACAGCAAGTTGTCGAGATAGGGGAAGACTGGAACCCCTGATCTGCGCAGATGAGCTGCGGCCACCACGATCACCTTCCTGAACACTCGAAGGGTGCTGGTAAGGCCAAAGGGGAGCACGGTAAACTGAAAGTGCTTGTGGCCTACCGTGAACCGCAGGTAACGCCAGTGGGCAGGCGGGATGGGGATGTGAAAATAAGGGTCCTGCAAGTCCAACGCTACCATCCAGTCTCCAGGGTCGAGAGCAGACAGGACCTGAGCTAGCGTCAACATCTTGAACTTCTCCTTCCGGAGGAAGCGGATGACGTTCCTGAGAGCCAAGATAGGAAGCAGGCCCTTGTCCTTCTTGGGCACCAGAAAGTAGTGGGAATAGCAACCACGACTTACTTCTGGGACAGGAACTACTCGATGGCTCCCTTGGCTAAGAGTTTCTAAACTTCCTGTTGGAGAAGGGCCAGATGATCCTCCGACATGTGATAGTACTGTGGTGGCATGACGGGAAGGGTAGTCTTGAAGGGGAGGGAATAGCCCCTTCGGACTATCTGCAAAACCCACCTGTCCGACATAATGGTGCTCCAGTGGGGGAGGTGATGGCGAATCCTGCCACCCACTGGCGAATGGTTGCCCTGAAAGGTCAGACTAGGAGGGTTTTGAGGCTGCTGTAGGAAGGGTTGTGGTGGACTGGCCCGCCCGCTGGCCCCCAGAACCACGCCGGTGCTTCCAACGTCCCTGGCCCTGCAGGGGCTGAACAGCTTTCGCTGGCCTTTGGCTCTGGGCAGAATGTGGCGGGGTACCCCTTCCATAGCCATGAAAGGGGCGAAAAGAAGACTGCGCAGAGCGGGTGGTGGAGAGGCCCAAGGACCTGGCCGTAGCCCGAGAGTCCTTAAAGCGCTCAAGCGGATTGTCTGCCTTGTCGCCAAATAGGCGAGGGCCATCAGAGGGCATGTCAATAAGAGTGGATTAGACATCCCCGGAAAAACCAGTCGACCTCAACCAGGCGTAGCGTCAAAGGGCGACCGACGTGGTAATCGTCCTGCCTAGTGAGTCGGCGGTTTCCAGCCCAGAGCAGATGGTAAACGTTTCTGTGTCTCTCCCTTCAGCAACCGCACGGGAAAGTATGGCCCGGGCCTCCTCTGGGCATTGGAGTAGCTCTTCCACAACTAATATATCCCACACGGAGTGGGTGTAACGGCCCAACAGACATGCTGTGTTTACCGACAGCAGTCCCAAGCTGGAGGAAGAATACATCTCCTTTCCAAGATGGTCCAGCTTTTTGGTTTCCCTTTCAGATGGTGCATTAGGGATTGCGCCTTTGGATGTGGAGGCTTGGACCACCAAGCTCTCAGGAGTGGGGTGTTGGGAGAGGAAAGTGTGGTCGTCGGGCAATCATCCTATCCGCATGAGCCCCTGTGTTGGGCCTTGCCCAGATGCCCTAAAGGATATCTGTTAGGGCTTCGTTAAACAACAGCAGAGGCTCCAAAAAGCCCGCTGCCGGTTGAAGCACCTCTGTCAGGAGGTTAGTCTGGCTGCCACAATAGGTAGCGCGAGGCGGAGAGTCTCACCCACCCTACGCAACACCACTGTGTAAGATGATCCTTCCTCCATAAGCCACAGTAGGAGGAGACAACATGCCATGGTCTGCTAAGGTATCCAGACCACTGGCTTCCCCCAGTTCCTCTCTCCAGTCTGCTTCATAGCCCAACTGGTCAGTTAAAGGATCTCCAGAACCCTCCCAGTCCTCCTCACCCTCCTCTGGCTGCCAATCTGGTCTAAAAGAGCCATGGTAGAACAAGGGCACAAAAGTACCCGTCGGCGCCGGATCCGTCGTCGGTCGATGCCGATTTGGCTCCGTGTCTGCATAGGGATGGAGGCCGTGGTCGACGCCAGCTGGGGACACAACCGGCTTCAGCTGCGGACATGGTACCAATGGAATTGATGTCGGGGAGGTGTAATGAGGTAGACCAGCGCCGATCCAGATCCAGGCCTGGAGCCAAGGGGACCCTGCGGTGCCCAAGCCTCCTGCGTCGTATGCCCAGGGCCCCCAGCCAAGTCCGCGGGGAAAAAGGCCCGCCGGTGGAGTCGGGCTGCCCAAAGATGGCATGCATCGCTTCGTAAAATTGGAGAAGCGGGGCAGGGGTCGCTTTGAGTCCCGGGAAAGGAATGAAACCCAGATCCGTCCCTTTGGGCTCCGCATGCAGAGCTACGGGAGGAGCACCACCTGCATCCCTCGTCGATCCGCCGACGGACGGGAAGAAGTCGAGGAGCGACTGTGCTACTTTGACTTATTCTTCTGCTTTGACTTACCTTACCCCGTGAGCTAAGACTTGGAATATGAATGACGATGACTCCGTGACTGGTCCCTTGACCCCCCACGTGACCAGGACCTCAAACAGCACGGAACAGACTGCCTTGTCTCGAGAAGCTTTTGGGACCGCTCCCTCAAAGACTTCAGATTCATGGTCCGGAAGTCGGAGCACGACTTGGGGTCATAGTTGCACTCCAAGCAAAACAGGCACACAGGGTGCGGATCCGTCACCAACATCAGTCGGCTACAGGAACCGCAAGCCTTGAAGCCGGGCATCCCTGAGGTGCACCAGGAGCCAAAAACTCGAAAAAGGTGTCCACAATAGTTGGCAAAAAGTCAGTCAAAAAGTGACTGGGGGTACCACTCTCTCCAAATCTGCGCTGGCTGCTGCAGAAAAAGAAAGAACTGACAGCGCGTGAGGATGGCGTCTATATACCTACTGCAAAGTCATCCCGGCGACGAGGACGGCAACAATGAACGCGGAGCCGACCGACACCACCTGCCGATGTGCAGGAGTACTGCTGAGGAAAAACCTTCCGGGTCCAGTCCGACGCATGGGGATAATTCTAAGGTAAGGAATCTATAACTAAGTTTTTCTTTCAGATGTCAGGTTCTTTTGCGATTTTCCACACCAGAAGGACTGAACCATAAGGAACAATGACCACTGGTGTGTGAAGCTATGAGCCTTAAAAGGATTAACCCTTAACACTATAATCTATTCCTAGAGTGAGGAGGATGGATGGGTCAGTAAAAAAAACCTGCGGCTAGGTTGAGTTTACCAGATAAGGCCTAGAGTAGATACCCAAGTAATACCTTCCTTTAGATAGAGTTGCATTACGGATTAAAATAAAGTCCATAATGGGCAAACTGACCATCACGTCGGACCGGACTCTCCAGGCAGTAGTGTTTCATAAACGTGTGCAAGGAAGCCCAAGCTGCTACCTGACAGATATCCATTACATGAACTCCGTGGTCACAGCCTTGGCTCTGGCAGAGTGAGCATACCCTCAACGGGTTGATTTTTGGCAAATGTGCAGTTTATTTTGATGCAGAGCACAATTAATTGCAAGATGACCCGCTTTCACACCATCTTATCTTTTATGGCTCTGAAATACATAACGAAGAGTCAATCATCCACCCAGAACTCACAAGTATGATCAAGGTAGAACGACAACGCACTTTTTGGGTCCAGCCGGTGGAGTCTATACTCCTTTTTAGGTCTCGCCTGTCGATGCGCATGCGCATCGAGCAAGCGAGAGTATTGGGACTTATCAACTCTTTATCCACACTGCAAGGAATCGTGGCGATTCCTTGCAGTGCCCGTGACTTTTAAGCTCAATGCGCATGCGCATTGAGCTTAAAAGCGCGTGCACGTCCGTCATGTTTTACCCGCTCCGCCCCCTCCCCTTCCCGCCGTGTCGCATTTCTCCTCCCCCCTCCCCTCGCGCCGTGTCGCATTTCTCCTCCCCCCTCCCCTCCGTCTTGTTTTATTTAATCCTTTGCTTCATCGATTTCATGCACCTCTTATTGGGTACATTTCGGAAATGCGTTCTTACCACAACACTACGCACATCGTATTCCCGTGCAGCTTCTCAGAAGCGGGAGGTAAGATTGACTTACACTGACGCGACAATCGGTCATAAGATGTTTGTCAGCGTCTTTGTGTTACTTATTGTTGGTAATTGACCTGAGCGAGAGCATGTATGCACTTTTTTTAATCACCAGGATTGCGATCTTGTGCACTTTTCTATTTTTACGAGACACGCCACGCCGAGTACCGTCACAGTTTAGTTTTTGTAAGCACCGCGTTTACTTGCTTTTCGGAGCCAAGACTTTGCTGCACTTTTTAAACATTCCAAGTGAGAGGTCTTTAAGGTTTTCACACAGTATGTGCATGAACGATGCCTCGTTACCACACATCTTTCCTAGGTGCGTATCAGACTAGGCACAGGCAGGAATGTGTGTCTGGAGGATCCTTGAGCCATATGTCAGATAGTACAGCTTCTTTAGCCCCCATCTGTTCCCCAGCCGTTCCCCAGCCTGCCGAGAGCAGTTCTTCCCGCTCCGCCCCCTCCCCACTCTCTCTCCCCGCACACCTCCGTTGCTTTATATCCTGCAGAAGTTTAACTGACTTTTCTGCCCTACAAATGCAGATTTGTTTTGTGCTTTGATATTTTGACCCCCGTACATATCCCTCTCGTTCAGCTGCAGTTACAGACGTTTCCTAGGTGCGTATCAGACTAGGCACAGGCAGGAATGTGTGTCTGGAAGATCCTTGAGCCATATGTCGGATTGTACAGCTTCTTTAGCCCCATCCTGAGCATTTGTGCTTGCTTACACAGTATGCAGAATCGCAGGTTTTATTCATGACCTGCAGTACTACGGTCTAGATGTTCCTTTAATCAAGTACAAAGTGGCATGTTTCACAACATGCTAGGGCATTACCATCTGTTCCCCAGCCTGCCGAGAGCAGCTCTTCCCGCTCCTCTCTGCCCCCTCCCCACTCTCTCTCCCCGCACACCTCCCCTCTCTTAATTGGCCCTGCTGCATCAACACATTGCAGGTGAGTGACGTGGCCATTGGGCAGCCGCAGAGTAGCGTATATTCCAAATAATTACCATGTGACCTGATAAACTGCTGAATTCTTAAAGGATGGTTTAATCCAACATACTTTTAGGACGAGTTTTTGTGCTTTCCTCTCTCACCCCTCTCCTCACTCTCTCCAGGCCTGACTCTCTCCTCCCCTCTCACCACTCTCCCCTCTCCCCTCTCACCACCACTCTCCCCTCTCAACACCACTCTCCTCATCACTCTCCCCTCTCCTAATTGCATTTTTTCGCGGCCGCCAGGCTGTGACACCACATCAAAGGGTTTCTCCTCCCCTAATTATTTTTTTAAGGCCGGCCGGCCGTACTTTAAGTTTCACGTACGCCATACAACATACAACCACACATACAACCACACGCACAACCACATCAGTGCACGCTTTCACCAGTCACACACACACCACCAGCCGTCGGTGCACGCTTTCACCAGGCACACACCACCAGCGTCAGTGCACGCTTTCACCAGGCACACACACCACCAGCCGGCAGTGCACACTTACACCACAGCACCACTCAGCACCACTCAGCACCACTACAGCATCACTCAGGGGCACCACAACATCACTATGCGCTACAACAGCATCACTTAACGCCACAGCATCACTTGTTTGTATCACTTGTTGCTGAGATATTTGGTTGTGGTTCAAGACGTAGTTTGTGCGTGTGGGCAGCTGCAATGATGATGCTGTAGGTACCACTTCGTCATGATAGCTCTGTCTCCAGAATTCTTCCTGAAGCTATATTCATGCGTAATGGGGGAGGTACCCTCTTGCAGTGCAAACACTTCCTTCAGTGACCTGCTCCTCCTTCCTCTGACATTCTGACTCTGCAGTGATAATCCTTTTCCATTTGAGGCTCAGCAGGAGCTAACATTTTACTGATACTCTTCAATAACATAGCGAGTATTGAGCCAAAGCTGAACTCTGGGGAAAACAACAAGGCACTACTACCTCTGTCAGAGCCTCCCTCTTGTTTGTTTCCATCTACCTTTCCCCTTTTTCCTACGCCTCTTCATCCTAAATTCACTGCCCCCTCCTCTGCCTCCTGACGCTACCATCACTACCTGTTTCATCTGCCCTCTTCCAACTTTTTGTTTTTCCTCTTTCTTCTGCCTACTACTGACATCATCTACAGCCTTTCTATCTCTTTCTCATAGAATAGATAAATGTTGTAGTGAAATGCCAAAATAAAGTGCCACTGTGAAGTATTTGTACAATGTTTTTGTACATTAATTTATTTGACGTTTGTTGTTTTTCGCATGCTCCTAGTGTTTGTTTACCCATCTTTAAAATCGAGCCACAGTAGCGAATAAATTGCGCACACACACAACACACAATCCAAAACACAAAACACACACACAACTCAAAAGACAAACACAAACCCACACACACGCACAACTAAACACACAGAAAACACCACACACACAAAACACCACACATAAAACACCACACATACACACACCACACACACACCACACACCACCCACACACACACAACAGCACACACAACAACAAAAAACAAACACAGACCAGCACACACACAATTCCCCACACACACCACACAAACCACCCCACACACAACCCCCACACACAACCCCCCACACACAACCCCTCACACACACAACCCCCCACACACACAACCCCCCCCACACACACAACCCCCCCACACACACAACCCCACACACACACAACCCCACACACACAACCCCACACACACAACCCCCCCACACACAATCCCACACACACAACCCCACACACACACACAACCACACACAACCCCACTCACCCCCCACATACCCTCCCCACACACACACACACACCCCACACACACCCAACACACCCACACCCCCACCCCCATACCCCCACACACACCCACCCACAACATCACTATGCGCTACCACAGCATCACTGAACGCCACAGCATCACTCACCACCACCACAACTGGCACTTCTTGGGTTGCCTTGTCCTACAGCTAAATTCGAACTGTTCTGAACTAGAGTCTCATAATTTTCACAATTTTGCAGTAACACGATCAAAGAGGTTCTAACTTAATTTCGACATCATTATTGAAGTGCAGTTTATCTTGTCTTCCTCAGTACTTCGTACATCTCTCTAGAGATGTGGCCTAACGACCAGAGCTGCCATCTAAGTCACGTACATACAAAACATGTTGCATTACAAATGCTATAGGTGTCACATTCGCGAAAGTTATAACTATTGGCATTGTAAATGACAAAGCTATCAATTTAGCTATTTTAAAAAACAAAACATAAATAAATATTTGTCATTTACAACACCAATAGCTCCAACTTTTCTAATGCGAGACCTATTGCATTTCCAATGCTTGTTAAGAGGGGTGATGCGTAAACGGTAGGTACAGAGTGATGGACTAGTCTACATTTAAAGGAGTTACCATGTACAGTAAATGGGATGCTTGAGTCCAAAGGAACAGCTTGTCTGGGTAAAAGGTAAGATATGGAGGATATGTTGACAGATTTAATCACCACTAGAAATTCCACTTTGATGGTGAGAAGTCTGAGTGGGCAGTTGTGGAGCGACTGAAAGGGAGCGCACATCAGGAATGTAAGAACTAGTTTAGGTCACACTGGGGCATAATAAAAAGGCACTGGTGGGAGCATATCCTAGAGACTTTTCAGGAAACGATTTACAATAGGGGATTTGAAAAGTGATGGCTGATCTGCCACCACAGAAATGCAAATGGAAAAAAATAACCTTTTATTATGGTGAAAGCAGAGCCCTGTTAGGCCAAGAAAAGAATAAAACGACAGACCTAAGAAAGAGGGTCAGACAGAGGATCAACTCGCTTATTGTGAACCATGCCATGAACTTGCTCTAACCGCCGGCTTATACAGTCTTGAAGGAGTGATGACTGGCTGCCAAAAAACATTGTAGGCTTCGGGAGGAAGGGGGAAAGCTGTGAACTGTCATGCTCAATCTCTGTACATGAAGACAAAGTGTTTTCAGGTTTGGTGCAGAACCCTGCCCTTCTGCTGCAACAGAAGATCCTCCCGAAGAGGCAGCCTGATTGGAGGACCAATGCTCAACAGCTCAGGATACCAGACTCTCCATGGCCAATCCGGGGCCACAAGAATAACTTGGGCCCGGTTGTTCCTGATCTTCTTGAGAACTCAGGGCAGGAGTGGTATTGGTGAAAAGGCATATAGGAGGGTGGAGCGCCAATTCAGATGATAGGAGTCTCCGAGCAAGAGCCATCTTGGAAACTCCAGCGAGTTGAACTGCTGACATTGCATTATATCTACTACACCCGAGCACACCCAATCATTATTTCTATAATCCAAAACAATTGCTACCATCAAGAAATTTGGTTTTACACAAAGTAATCTTAATCATAACATGGTGTAAACAAAGAGATTTTGGTCTAATTTCCAAAATCCAGTTCCAAAGAAATACGCTTCTCCAATCAGATCCAGTGTATTTATTTCACATCACATGTATGTTGGCACAGCAGCAGCCGAGGCTGCAGAAACATTTATGTAGAAAGCTTTTTAGATAACAATCCCCCTTATCCACAATGTAGAAAATACACACATTTGCAATTAAGACAACTCTGTCCTTTTTGCAATCAGCACACATGGTGGTATAAATATAAATCAACTCTGTTTATGATATCATCCAAAATTAGTATTATTCTCATAATTCATTTAATCTGATATTTTGAGAAAGACAGTGCAATGTCAGAAACAATAAAGTCCCCGATTATGTTGGTGGAATAAATTCTGCACCATTTTAACATCATGGGTCCAGTATGTCACCACTATTTGTGACACCCCAAAAAGAGTGGTCACTGGTAAAGGCACACATCTTACAATGAGCCAGATATTGATCTTTTAAAAATACTATGAAAAGTGAAAAAAGTGAAAAAAAGAACCCATCACCTCATGCTCGACCGACTGTATTAGACAGTCATAGTATCTCACCTTACACACGAGTAGAAAATCAGCCTATTTGATTTCCAACGCCAGAGTAAAGTGGAGTGACTTATTGAAGCATTTATTATTGTGACCACAGCTTTAATTTCTCCTTTAAAGAAAACAATGAAAACATATTCAATGTATCTGTGGTATATGTATAAAATATATATGGTCATTTTTGCATGCGAACACTGGTGCATATATCTATAGTCTAATCAGTAAGTTCTCCATTAAACTAGTACCCATTCCTTATTATGTGACTATTCGTAAACGCTATCCCCAATATATGAGTCCATCATTGTTTTACTAAGCTCTGCTTCAAATGTATAAAAAATTTAGAACAATTCTCATTATTCATTAAAACATTATCATTTAATTTGTAATCAGCAAGTGATTAACTTTGTGCAAAAACCATTGCGATTATCATTATGCCCCACATTTGTGTATTCAGACAGAAAGACGGAATTGAAATTAATCCAACTCCCATGTTTGCGCTTATTTAAATAAATCGTCACAATTTGCTAAATATTAGCTTTATCTTAGTCTAATATCCAATATTTAAAATCAATTTACTTTGAACGAACAGGCCCATATTTAAAATCAACTTGCAATGTATGTTCCGGCCTTACCCCATATAAAAGTACACAATTATGTTTCCCGGGTTAGAAAGTGATTAAGGTAGCGATATATTTCCGGCAAACTCAGATATCCATAGTCCAACAGAATATCATGAGCGGCTCCTCGGACCCTGATAAATCCAGTCGCCTGTTTTAAGTAAGCGACAAAAACGAGAGGAGGGCAAAACTATTTGTTAGATAGCAGTTCCAAACCCGTATAGGTACCTCCCCTCTTACCCCCTTTTTAATTGCCTCGTAGGGCCTCCGTGTCTACATATTGTCCACAATACCTGAAAGGTGTATATGTTCTTTTTGGCGTGTATCTCCTGTCCCGACCTCGTACAGCATGCCAAATTTGTTTGGCTATAAACAAAAATAGGGTGGGGAGGGGCCTACAGGGAGTTTAAAGACCTAGCGATGACATGTTCCCTAATAGACTCAAAATACAAATGATGTCACCGGGTCTGAAGAAAGAAAGTGGTACTATCGTCGATGTATTAGAAAAATTACACCTATGTGTTTGTCAAGTTAAGTGGGCACCTCGTGATCTATGACAGGGTTCCCATCAGTCACCACTCGGAACCGCCCTTCATCATTTGGGATTCCTGTATAGCCATTCACCAGGAACCGGCATAGTGGAGGAGATATTAAACCTCTGTTGTTACCGATGCCGTCCTTGATGGACTGAGTCTCACAGGCTATTTTAAAGCTGGAAACAAAGATGAGAGTGACTGATTGTGCAGTGCATATAGTGAGAGTAAAAGTGAAGAGTGAAACTAAAATTGGGTGAGGAGGCAGACAAATTACTTTATTCCGTGTTTTGCCTACTCCACCAATGTTAAAAAGCAGTGGGGTAAATTAAACAAATATTCACCCAGAAATTTCGGTCAACATGTTTCTGCAACTAAAGGACCAATGAGTCCAATGCATTCATCAGGACCTATCTTTTCTTAAGCTACTGCAATAGTGAAAAAAAGTGACTACAAAGATAAATCTGCGACCTTAATGGAGATAACCTGGATCCTTTGAGTGTCATCTGGTTCCGCAGTTTGTTGTATGTCACTACTGAAAAGACAAACATAACAGACAATAGTAACCACATAAATTTACATGCAGTTAAAATGAATACACATATAACTACATAGCCTTATCCTCTTACAGGGGAATATGATTAGGTTTTGCAGTTTTTCTGACACATAAAGAATATTCACTGATCTTTTATGGCAGGTTACTTCATCTTACCATTATAGACAAAGTAGAAGGCTGCGCCTCGCCTGGCAACGGCTCAGGACTCGAGGGAAGCACCGCTCTAGAGAGGGAAAGGAAGCAGAGAACAGGAAATGTCACTGCTCCTTTGAATAGTCCAATATTAGTATCAAGGCAACTGTGAGGCTTTGTCAAGTCTTTGAAAGAAGAAGAAAAGCGGCCGACCGTTATGTCACTCAGCCATATGTAAAACTATCCAGTTGGTTGTTTTGGTTATTTACTCAGTGCTGTTAAAGAAACACTTGGCGTGTCTATGCAACTCGCGCTGCCAGTCTGCTGCAGGCGATATGAGAGTAGATCAGTAGAGCATAATGAAGTCGCCAAGACTTACGCAAACCTTGGGGATTAAGCACCCAAAAAGAAAAAGTATCTGTGGGCGTGCGTCGCGCTCACCTGTCCGTCGGTACCTCGCCGCCTTCCTCTGAGCCGATGGGGAGGTAGCGAGGTGCCGCGGGCGCATTGTTTAAGAGCGCATCACTGATTGGACACGCGGCGGTCACGTGGTGTCCAAAAGACCAATAGGCGTGTTGCTCAGATTTCCGTGTAACATACGGAGCTATCTGTACTGCGAGTGTTTAAGAGTGCATCACTGATTGGACACGCGGCGGTCACGTGATGTCCTAAAGACCAATAGGCGTGCTGCTAACATTTCCGTGTAATATACGGAGCTTTCTGTACTGCGATTCGCTGACGCCCAGTCACGTGGTCCGGCTTTAGAACGAGTAGCTTATTTGGCTGAAACTTTCGTTCCTATGGCAACGGGGAGTAAACAAAAACACGAAATATACCTAATCAGTTAACAGGACGAGAAAGGTTGTTCTATGACCGGTAATCACTGTGAAGAGTGAAAACGAGCCAAGAAAACAGATATCTTGGTATGGTTTGCTTCAAATAGTGATGTTCTTTTGAAATATTGCTAAAGGATTTTGTCCTGTGGTAGTGTTAGATGTAGACACTATTCTGTGATGACTTTCCCTATGGGGTGTGTGTTAGCGAGATTTGAATAGAGAACCTGGCTTGACCATTTATTCAGGGGCTCAGGGGACCTTCCCTATGGGGTGTGTGTTAGCGAGATTTGAATAGAGAACCTGGCTTGACCATTTGTTCAGGGGGGCAAATTATGATATGTGTTTTCTCATGATGAGTCTCACGCTGGTATATAGGTGTAGAGAACACATACATCAATGGTCTTATTAATTAAAGAGAGGACCAAGGGATCTCATCGTTAAGGCCACCTCTGTTCGTGCCCAGCCTGAACACCCATTTTTGTTCTCTCCGTATAAGAAAAGTGGTTCGATCTGTTACATGTGGTGGTATGTATGGCTGTTCAAGAACAGTCCACATAAATGCAGTGGGATCATGACTTCTCTCTATAAAGTGATTAGTCAGTTTGGTGGCTTGCCTTTTACGTCGGATAGTGCTTTTATGTTCAGAGATTCGAATCTTCACCTTACGGGTGGTCATTCCGACATATTTTAGCCCGCACGGGCATGTGATCAGATAAATTAAATTGTCACTGTTGCAATTCGTGAATTTATCTTGTCTCCAAGGTTTGCTGGTGCCAATGTCTATCTCCGTTGATTTTGTAGTTTGGGGACAGGCTTGACATGTGCCACACGGATGGTGGCCTCTTAATGGTGGCAAATCCCAGATCGTTCCTAGAGCCCTAGGTGTATTGCCCCGTGGTCTGGTATGGACAATGTGATCTTTTAAATTCGGACCTCTCTTGAAGGAGAATAGGGGTTTCTCAATATGGTCCCTCCCAGAATTGAGAATAGACCAGTGATTCCGAATTATCTTTTGGAGGTCATTTGAGAGAGTCCCAAACGTGGTGACACACGTAAGTCTGTTCAGTGTGGTTTTTTCTGCAGGTGGTTCTAGCAGGGCCAATCTGTTGTTATTACTGGCGCGCTTCATTTTTGAGAGTCCATACCAGACCACGGGACCATGTGGACTGTTCTTGAACAGCCATACATACCACCACATGTAACAGATCGAACCACTTTTCTTATACGGAGAGAACAAAAATGGGTGTTCAGGCTGGGCACGAACAGAGGTGGCCTTAACGATGAGATCCCTTGGTCCTCTCTTTAATTAATAAGACCATTGATGTATGTGTTCTCTACACCTATATACCAGCGTGAGACTCATCATGAGAAAACACATATCATAATTTGCCCCCCTGAACAAATGGTCAAGCCAGGTTCTCTATTCAAATCTCGCTAACACACACCCCATAGGGAAGGTCCCCTGAGCCCCTGAATAAATGGTCAAGCCAGGTTCTCTATTCAAATCTCGCTAACACACACCCCATAGGGAAAGTCATCACAGAATAGTGTCTACATCTAACACTACCACAGGACAAAATCCTTTAGCAATATTTCAAAAGAACATCACTATTTGAAGCAAACCATACCAAGATATCTGTTTTCTTGGCTCGTTTTCACTCTTCACAGTGATTACCGGTCATAGAACAACCTTTCTCGTCCTGTTAACTGATTAGGTATATTTCGTGTTTTTGTTTACTCCCCGTTGCCATAGGAACGAAAGTTTCAGCCAAATAAGCTACTCGTTCTAAAGCCGGACCACGTGACTGGGCGTCAGCGAATCGCAGTACAGAAAGCTCCGTATATTACACGGAAATGTTAGCAGCACGCCTATTGGTCTTTAGGACATCACGTGACCGCCGCGTGTCCAATCAGTGATGCACTCTTAAACACTCGCAGTACAGATAGCTCCGTATGTTACACGGAAATCTGAGCAACACGCCTATTGGTCTTTTGGACACCACGTGACCGCCGCGTGTCCAATCAGTGATGCGCTCTTAAACAATGCGCCCGCGGCACCTCGCTACCTCCCCATCGGCTCAGAGGAAGGCGGCGAGGTACCGACGGACAGGTGAGCGCGACGCACGCCCACAGATACTTTTTCTTTTTGGGTGCTTAATCCCCAAGGTTTGCGTAAGTCTTGGCGACTTCATTATGCTCTACTGATCTACTCTCATATCGCCTGCAGCAGACTGGCAGCGCGAGTTGCATAGACACGCCAAGTGTTTCTTTAACAGCACTGAGTAAATAACCAAAACAACCAACTGGATAGTTTTACATATGGCTGAGTGACATAACGGTCGGCCGCTTTTCTTCTTCTTTCAAAGACTTGACAAAGCCTCACAGTTGCCTTGATACTAATATTGGACTATTCAAAGGAGCAGTGACATTTCCTGTTCTCTGCTTCCTTTCCCTCTCTAGAGCGGTGCTTCCCTCGAGTCCTGAGCCGTTGCCAGGCGAGGCGCAGCCTTCTACTTTGTCTATAATGGTAAGATGAAGTAACCTGCCATAAAAGATCAGTGAATATTCTTTATGTGTCAGAAAAACTGCAAAACCTAATCATATTCCCCTGTAAGAGGATAAGGCTATGTAGTTATATGTGTATTCATTTTAACTGCATGTAAATTTATGTGGTTACTATTGTCTGTTATGTTTGTCTTTTCAGTAGTGACATACAACAAACTGCGGAACCAGATGACACTCAAAGGATCCAGGTTATCTCCATTAAGGTCGCAGATTTATCTTTGTAGTCACTTTTTTTCACTATTGCAGTAGCTTAAGAAAAGATAGGTCCTGATGAATGCATTGGACTCATTGGTCCTTTAGTTGCAGAAACATGTTGACCGAAATTTCTGGGTGAATATTTGTTTAATTTACCCCACTGCTTTTTAACATTGGTGGAGTAGGCAAAACACGGAATAAAGTAATTTGTCTGCCTCCTCACCCAATTTTAGTTTCACTCTTCACTTTTACTCTCACTATATGCACTGCACAATCAGTCACTCTCATCTTTGTTTCCAGCTTTAAAATAGCCTGTGAGACTCAGTCCATCAAGGACGGCATCGGTAACAACAGAGGTTTAATATCTCCTCCACTATGCCGGTTCCTGGTGAATGGCTATACAGGAATCCCAAATGATGAAGGGCGGTTCCGAGTGGTGACTGATGGGAACCCTGTCATAGATCACGAGGTGCCCACTTAACTTGACAAACACATAGGTGTAATTTTTCTAATACATCGACGATAGTACCACTTTCTTTCTTCAGACCCGGTGACATCATTTGTATTTTAAATTTGTTTGGCTGCCATTTTTAAAAGCCCCGGCAGCGTGGAGTCCTGTATAGACATTGAAAGTGGACTTGAAAGTCTCAAAACTTTCCCATTCCTGGGAATACATACATTTTGTAGAGTGTCAGCGTTCTTGAGATCCATGGACTGATTGACACCCTAGTGGGTGGGTGTAAAAACATCCTTTAGAGCACCTCTTACTTGGCAATTTGTAAGAAATTAATTCCTTTTGTCGGACCTAGATAGTCAATAGATGTGCAGATTAATTTGAGCAAACCCACTATCTGTGTTTTCATGCTGACATTGCATGTTCTCAGCGGTGGCTAACATCCAACCAAGACTCCCCCCACTCTTGAAAGAGAATTTGCGCCACCTCTAAATCAAGACGCCAGTTATTATCCACTAGGCCTCGACGGCTGACTTTGACGACTCTGGCGTGCAAATAGGCCACCAGGTATTGAACCACTAAGGATATGCCCTGATGGTCCAGCCATGTCCAGAGGTGCAGAGCCTTTTGCCAAAGGGTCCACAACACCAACTCCCCCTCTTGAACGAGTTCCTTACCTTCGGTAACAATGTATCTGGTAGAGACATAGTCTGGCTGCAGATTTATTCAATTAGAATATCTCCTAGGCGGGGCGTGGCTTCGGAGCCGTCGGAAGTGGCCGCTGTTCTTGGGAGCTCCGCCGAGACGTGAGGGTGTGGAGCGGCTCCAGGATCTGTTTCTTAGGTCCGAACCAGAATTTTCTCCTTTCCGGTTGTTGGAACCAGAGCTGCTTCTAATGCGGCGAAAATCTGCTCTCATGGTGAACTCAGCGACTTTATTTTCTTCATTTTGTTATTACCCCTTAGCGTAACGTCGCGGTCGCCATTTTGTTTTCGGCATTCCCGCGGACTTTCGCTCTTTTCTGTGTGCGATGAATCTTTCTCTCAGGAAATTTTTTCCTCTGCATTGACAAGTTTTTTCTTTTAATATTGGGTACCTCTGACCTCTCTTTTACCACGTTGATTCTTTTACTTTGCTCTCTGCTGACTGACTGATTTTTTCGTCTTTACCTCATACTTTGAGATTCTCCTCATAATTTTCCTGACGGACCTCTTTTGAACGACTTTTCATGGCAACGTCTCGACATAACCGTGGTGGGTCTCTTCAGTCTAAACAAGCTGGTTTGGAAGACTTTAATCCGTTTATTGCCCTCCAAGAACCTGTGGACGAGTCTAACACGGATTATAATGTGTCTAAAGGCTCTGCATCGTCTTCTAGCTCCCGCACCAGCTCGAAGCAAACTACTAAAGTACTCTCGACGTCAGCAACTGCCTCTGGCAAATGAGGGAATGTTAACCCGCCTTCTCCCACTAATTCGTCTTCCTCAATCTCTATGGAACTCCTTCTTGAGGAAATTTGTACCCTTAAGCCACAAATGGAAGAGACGAATGCCCGCCTACAAAATTTGGAGTCCTCATGGTCCCTCACTGAACAACGAGTTGGCGATTTGGAAAATTGTATGGACTCAGTTCAAGGACTTGCTACCCAGGTCCCTCTTATGTCTAAGGAGATATCTCACCTTAAACAGCAGATTGAGCAATTGGAAAACCGTAATAGACGCAACAACCTGCGTATTTATGGTTTGGTTGAAGGTCTTGAAGGTCCGAACCCAATATCCTTTTTTCAGACTTTCTTACCAACTCTTTTGGGTCTTCATGATACTCCACCCTTGAATATTCAACGCGCTCCTCGTCTTGGCTCACTTTCTCCGTCAGCTTCGTGTTCCTCAAAACCCAGAGGTGTTATCCTTTATTTTCTGGAGTACACAGAGCTACTCAAAGTTCTTCATGCTGCGAAACAACGTGGAAAATTGATTTGGAATGGTTCTACTCTCTTTTTTGCCCAAGACTACGCTAAAGTCACTGCAGATCGTCGAAAAAGATTTTTGGAGATGAGGCCTGCACTGCGCAGTTTGAATGCTAGATATGGCTTGTTCCACCCTTGCCTCTTCAGAGTGACTTATAATAATAAGACAACCACTTACGAGGACCCTGCTCTACTTCAGAAATTTTTGGACAATTGCAATGGAGAATCCATGGAAGTTCCTCGATCATGATGACTTATTTTTTCTTCCCTAAGAATTTCGTCATGTTTTATCATTGTTTCTCTCTCTCTGTTTGTATTGTATGATGATTTTTGTAATGTTCTTTATTGATTTTTCTTGTCATTCATTGCATTATGTGTTTTAATGCTCATCTCTTTCTTTTTTCCCTCATATTTCTTTCTTTTAGGTAAGCTGTATTATGGTCCCTCATCAATTTGTACCTCATATGTCTTTCCTGGGAGTTATTCTTCTCCTCGCGATCCCGTTTTGGAGTCTCCTGTTTAGCGTTCGGTTTCCCTTATGTGGTTCCACCACCCCTGTTTTCTCCGTTGTGAGAAGTCAGCCTGATATATGATGTTTCCAATTCTGGAACCACCTTGTATCAGTCCAAACAATCCCTTATGGTGTCTGGTTGTAAGTCAACCTTATAGACAAGCTACCCTAGGGGTAGCATGGACTAAGCAGCCTGAAAGGCTAAACTCAAGAGGTCGTGTTAAGCGAGCTGTTTTACCAATCACAATCCTATAATATCAAATGAAAGGACACCACACAAGTATATATTATAAAAATATATGTATTTATTGCTAAAATAATCCCCAGTACTCTTTATGAGCAAAGGGGCACAAGCGTTTAAACAAAAGCACAGTATAACATATGAAAGTTGCACAATTATGGATGAGGGCGGGTGGCCATTAGAACCATATATTAAGAAAGTGGTATGAGAGATACCAATCGAACAGTGGTTAGGCCTAGGGCCTAGGGAATCGCTGGGAGCAGTCGGGACTACCAATGCTGAAGTCGGGAAAAGCCCGCGGGATTCGGGTGCAGCGCTTAAAGCACACGCATGCACCAATGCAAAGTCAATGGTGCGTAAAAGTTACAAAGTTAGAGTTTAAGGATACTTCCGCTCAACCTAGAAGGATAAAACTTTAGACACAGACCCTAGAGGTGTGTACCAGTGTGGGAACACCGGCGTTGCTGAGTTACCTCACCCACAGGAAGCGGGTGCATAGGGTCGAAGTGGCGTCGGGTTTCGTCACACAGGTTGTTGGTGCTTGAAGCTGAAGATGCTGCAGACGATGTGAAGGAGAAGTGTCCGGTGTGATCCAAGGGTGGATCAGAGTCGTAAAGTACCTGAAAGCAGAGGGGACAGAGTCTGGGTCACTCAGCAGTGACCAGGGTGGAAGCAGGACGGAACCAGGCAATGTCGGGCGCAATCAGGTAGTTGTCGAGGAGCTTCTCTCCGCTGCCACGTGGGCTCTGGGGCATCTGCGACGTCCAAGAGCGGGTCACGAGCTGTCCCACAAAGGCTCTTACCGTCGGCGCTGTCTGCTTCAAGATTGGAGCAAACAACACTTGTCAAGAGCAATCCACGCAGGACTGGAAGATTGCTTCTCACTCGGAACAGGAGGGTCAGAGCGGGTGCTCCTTTTCAGAGGAGCGGGTGCAAGTCTGGAGCAACCAGAATCACAAGTCTGATTTCAAGTTCCGTCGGCACAGGGGCCACAAGCCAGCGGGCAGGTGACCGGGCCCACGCGTTGAGCCAAAAGAAGCAGAAGGGCCCCACGCAGCACTCGTTGAGTGTAGAAGGGTGAGCTTCAGTGCAGAAGTGGCTCAGGGCTGTTGTACAGCTTCGAGGGTCACTCATGGGCCACTCGTGGGCTGCACGGTCAGCATCTCGTGGTCTTTTCAAGATGGCGGGCCCCACGCTTCCGGTCGCCTCCATGGGTCTCAGCTCTGCAGGGACTGTGGATCGGGCTGGTAGAAGGCAGGCAAGTTTAATCTTGTTGATCTCTGTCGCTCGAGTTCCGGCGGGAACTGCAACAAAGCAGATGTCGAGGTGCTGGATGGTGCCTGTTTGCACAGGGTGGTCACTCCTTGACCACAAGGGAGATTCTTCAGTCTTCTACGTAGAGTAGGATGTCGAAGGGTCCAGAGTTTCATTTCAAATGTTTCATCAGGATAATCTGAGTGCGTTGGCACTGCTCCCATTCTTATACCAATCTAGGGGGATTACCTGCTAGGTCCCCTCCTATGGGTGGGGCCCAGGAAGGGGGTAGATACACCCCTTTCCCTTTCTCCAGGCCGCGCTGGGACTGGGGCTGGTGTGCCCCAGAACCGGTTTGGCCGGATTATGCAAGGGGAAGCCTTGTGCTCCCCAGGCAGTGTCTGGTTTCTTTCAAACCTCCCTGCTACAATCCACTATCTCCTGTCTGGGGTGGTGTGACACCTCCCTGCGATAGGAAAGCCTTTGTCCAGGCCTCCTCGGCTGAGTTTCGGTCAGCAGCAGGAGGTCAGACTTGTGTCTGTGGCAGAAGCATCCTTTTTGCGGATCTGAGGCTCTTTTAGAAATCAACCGCGTTTTAGCAAAGTAACATGTCGTCTCCCTCTAGAGGGGTGGAATGCTACCCCCGTCGCCAGGACTGGTGAGGGGGTAGTATTCCAAATCGTATGACACCTTACACGACATGTTTTGATAAAGCCAAACCAAAGTTAACATATAACCGCGAGGATTATAATGCACTTAATAGTATATGGTATGGCATTATCCCGGAACAGCTTAGGGAATTGGTCCCGGCAGCTGTAGACAGGCTCAGCTCATGCTAGAGCACCATCTCACATAAAACCAAGCACTCTGCCTCCAGGATTGTTAAGGCCTGCCATAGGAGTGGCTTATAGGTTTATATGTGTCCAGTTAGGTTTAGATATAGGCATACTATATCTAAACAAGGGGTGATTACACCACCTTGCCCCAGCTGAGTGATCAGCCAGTTGTGTCAATTTTGGATAGCCAGCCAGGGGTGGCAAAAGATATGCTGCAGCCCCTGGTAGGCCTTGGATGCACCTATGCCCTGGGCACCTATGGTGCTCTGTACAGGGGCTGATAAGGTGACCCAAGCCAATTTAGTTATGCACCTAGGGTACATGGAATCCATTTTACAGAGAGAGCAGATAGCCTGGGACCCTGATTAGCAGGGAACCAGGCCAACTAAGTCGAAAACTAGCTAAACACAAGGCAAAAAAATCTGGGGTAACCATAGTCAGGTAGCCACCGTCCTACATCCGTTTTCTTGTGGTATGTCTTTTGTTGCATTATTTTTCCTTCACATATTGTTCTCTCTTTGCTTCATTCTATTATGTTCTATTTTCTCTCTATGTATTTTCTTCATTTTTGTATGTCCTTCTGTACTTTTCTCCTGTCTTTTTTCTTTCCTCCCTTTCTCTTCCTTTGGTTTCTTTTCCTTCTCATTTTTCTGATTTTGCAGTCTTTTCTAATTTTTCTCATCAGTTTCTTCTTTCCTTCATGTTCACTATTTTTTCTTATCTATTTATTGTTTCTACTTAACCCCTTAAGTGCTGCCTCAGTGCATTGGCCGACGGCAGCACTACCTCCCCAGTGCTGCGCACGACCATTGGACGTCCATTCAGCACTAGTTCCAATGGACAGCGCAGCACTGGGGAGGAATGTTTAATAGCATCTATGAGGTTAATCTGGATAAGTTGTTATTATATACTCATGTTATTGTTTCATTGTTCTTGCATCTTCGATATTGTTCATATTTTATTTTAAATGTCGATTAATATAATTTCTTGAATGTTAGAGGATTGGGGTCTCCTATTAAGAGACAACGTGTTCTTTCCCATTTAGCTCATTTGAAGGCAGATATAGCTTTGTTACAGGAAATTCATGTTAAAGATGTTGAAATTCCTAAATTTCGACGTAACTGGGTAGGCCATGTTTTTGCTTCCCTTGGTTCGGGTAAACGTAATGGGGTTGCAGTTTTATGCCATAAACGTTTGAATGTTCAACTTATATCTCAAAATTCCGATACTGAATGTCGGTGGGTGGTTGTGTCATTATTAGTTGATAAAATACCTCTCACTATTTTTAATATTTATGCTCTCACTGCTCCTGATAAGTTGTTTTGGCCTCAAATTCTTTCCTCCTCCATGCAATACACGGATGATTATTTTATTCTTGGTGGGGATTGCAACATGATTATGGACCAGTTTCTAGTCAGGAAATCTTCCTCCCGTTTTTCTCCCTCTCAGGCTCACACTCAATTTACAAACACTATTTCCCAACGAGCTCTAGTTGATTCCTGGCGGCTTTGTAATCCTACTTTACAAGAGTACACATTTTTCTCTCCCGTTCAATCCTCCCAATCTAGAATTGATTATCTCTTTATTTCTAAAGCTTTGACACAACACATTACTCATTCAGACATTGGTTCTATTTTAATTTCCGACCATGCTCCTGTATCCCTAGGTCTTTGTTAGAACCGGCTGTCTCTAGTTGGCAGAGGTATGCACTTCTGGCAAATAGGGACACACCTTTTCTAGTCAGGGCAAGGGGATCACACCCTTTGATAACCCCTGCTCACCCCCCTGGTAGCTTGGCAGAGCAGACAGGCTTATCTCAGAGGCTGAGTGTTAAGCATTTATGACCACATACAGTAATAGAGTGAATACACTACAAATGGACACGGCGCAGTAGTATTTATAAAAATAAGGATTTTTATATAAGGCTTAGCACAAGACCAAATAACGACAAAAATATACCACAGTCTTAATAAATACTCTTGGAAGTAAATTCAAGTGTAGTTTCTTCTTAGCACAAAAGTCTTTAGCATCAAAAGCAACTCTTCTTCTTTAAAACAAAGTTCTTGGCAACAATGTAACCCACACGGGAGTCACACGACGTCGAGGCAAAGTTAATCCAAAGGTTCGGCGTCGACCACGAGGAGCGCTACGTCGAGCCCGGAGTCACACGGACCCCCACAACACAGTACCTTGGAAAAGTGAAGCACTCGATGATCAGCGGCGTCGAGATGTCCGGCGTCGCGTCTCCGGCGTCGATCCGGCCTCGGAGTCTGGGCGACCTGCAGCGGCGTCGATCGATGTCGGGCAGGAGAAGCGCTCACGAGGTGAAGCAGGATACGGCGTCAGCGTCGATGTCGATGAAGTTGCAAGAGTGAGCAGCGCTCACGGCGTCTAGAGGGCTCGAAGTCGATGCGATCAGCAGCGGTGCAGACACGGGGTCACTTGGAGCTGGAGCCGAACTCGCTACTCACTGGCGTTGCTGCTGGCGTCGATCGGGCCCGACGGCCGGCGTCGAGGAAGCATGACACTGGAGCCGTTACTCACGATGTCGGGCTGGATTCGGCGGCGTCCGTCGGCGTCGAGATTGCTGGTTTCTTTCGGAGGTGCTGGATTCGCAAGTTCCAGCAACAAGCACTTTTAGCAAATGATGAAGTCCTTTAGCCCTGTGACTTCAACAGGAGACTGGCACTATTCCAGTCCTTGGAGATTTTCTTAGCAAAGTCTGAGAGTACACACACAGTTCCTCTCTCCTGGTTCCTTGGCAAAAATAAAGAAGCACATGCAGGATTCCCCCCAGCAAACAGCACACTGGCAGAAGGGGTAGGCAAGTCCTTGGATCAGCAGGCTTCTTGTCCTTGGTTTCAGGGTTCCTTGTCAGAAGTGATCTAAATTCTTGGTTCAGGGGTCCTTCTCTTATACCCCTTTTTGGCTTTGATCCCTTTGTCCATGCAGGGGAATTTCCCAACATCCTGGGTCTGTTGTGGGTGTAGCCAGGCAGAGGCACCTGGCCTATTCACTGAGCAGGGCTGGGTCCTCAGACGCCCAGCAGGAGGTGGAGCCAGTATTGTCACTGGCAGGAGCAGAGCTATCAGTCGCCTGGCAGGAGGTGGAGCCAGCATTGTGGAGAAGTGTGGCTCACTGGTTAGAGCAGGCAGACCCTGAAGCAGAGGTCAGACCCGGGACCAGGTTCAATTCCCGACGCGGCAGGGTCTTGAGCTCAAATGTCCATGGACTCGATAATTCTCGCTTCGGTGCCTTACCTAATCATGGGTTCACACTCTGCAACTCTGGGCATTAAGCTTGCTTAATCTCCACAACGGCCCCCCTGCGGCGGGATGCCTGGCTTTCACCTTGGGGATGCCCTGTAGGGGCTATCTCACAGGGAAAAGCCAGGACGGGTTTCCAAGGCAAGCGCGGAGATACCCCTTCGGGGGTCGATTCTGGCGCTATATAAGAAACGTAATAATAATAATTGTATCAGGCAGGGCAGGCTATCAGAAGCTACTCTCCCCCTACTCTCAATGCAAATGTCCCACTCATCCCACACTGACTCAGCAGATCTCTGGAGCCACCCAGCTCCTGTCACACACACACCAAACCAGCAGAAACCAGAAATAGTTAGACAAGAAAATAGCCACTTTCTAAAAGTGCTATTTTCAAACCCAGAGTCCAAAAACCATCCACACAAACGGATGCGTTATTAAACCCCGAGTTCAGGGATACCAAACTCGACATTGCACCATGCTCCCCGAGCCAGCTAGGATTATAGCATTAATAATCCTGGCAGCCCATTCTAACTAATGGAGAGGAGGCTAACTTACAACAGTGAAAAACGAATATGGCTGTAATTCACTATTAGGACATGCCAACTTGGTCAGGCATGCCCTACCTTATACTTACAATGCACCCCGCCCGTGGGCCTACCATAGGGGTGACTTAACATGAAGTTAAGGGAAGGTTTAGGGACTGGCAAGTAGGTGTACTTGCGCAGTCAGCGTGACAGTACTAGACTGCACGTGGGTCTGGCAATGGCAGACCCTCAGACATACTTTTACTAGGCCGTTCTGGTGGGTGGCACAACACGTGCTGCAAGCCCACGAGTAGCATTTGTATTTACAAGCCCTGGCACTCCGGGTGCACTAGACTAGGGACTGACAGTAAACCAAATAAGCCAAACATGGAATTCAATCAATACATCAATTTAACATAGGGAGCACGTGCACTGTGGCACTGATCAGCAGTGGCACAGTGCCCAAAGCAGTATACCAGCAAAACATTGTAAAACAGTGGAGGCAAACAGAAAAAATGGAGGAGAGACTCAAGCCAATGATGCCAGGTCTAACAGTCTTGATTTACTCCCTCCTGTTAAAGGTACACGACGATGGAGATTTAACAATTCTCTCCTTTTAGATCCATCCTTCACTGCTGCTTTCCCAGATTTTGCTTCACGCTTTTTTACAGAGAATGAGACTCCCCATACTTCTCCTCATTTAATTTGGGACACGTTTAAAGCTGCTTCTAGGGATTTCATTATTTCATACGTTGCCAAGAAACACTGTCTGCCTTCCAAATCTTTATCCTCTTTAACATCTCAAATTAAACAGCTTGAACATTCTTATTTTTCATCCAAATCACCTACTGTTCTAACCCAACTCATTAACGCAAAACTTTCATTTAATAAATTATCTACCAATTCTGCCAACTTGGTCTTACTTAAATCTAGTGCCAAGTTTTACTCTTCGCAAAATAAAGCAGGTAATGTTCTAGCTAATTATCTTAAAGTTAAAAAAGAGTGCACGAAAATTGATTAAATCCTGTCTTCTTCCAATGTATCTTTACATAAAGATGAAGATATTTTGGAAGAATTCACAAAGTTTTATCAAAATCTTTATACTCCTGAATCTCCTCCCCTACCTTCTCATATTGATTCTTACCTTTCGTCCATTCCTCCCCCCTCAGTGTCAGATGTTGATTTTTCGCCCCTAGATAAGGATATTCTTCCTAAAGACATACTAGAAGCAATCCAAGTTCTTAAAAGAGGCAAAGCTCCTGGTCCAGACGGATTTTCTATCGAATTCTATTCTCATTTTTCTTCTTTTCTAATACCTAAATTACATCAGTTGTTTTCTTATTTTATTTCCTCTCAGAGATCTGAAGGCTCGTTTCAAGAAGCATTAATTTGTCTTCTTCCCAAAGATAATAAGGATCACACTCTTTGCAAAAACTATCGGCCTATTTCTTTAATCAATTTAGATTATACAATTTTTGCATACCTTTTAGCTTTACGTTTAGATAAAATTCTTCCTCAACTCATTGGTCGAGAACAATGTGGTTTCATAAAGGGTCGCCATCTTTCGGACAATACTCGCCTTTTCTTTAATGTTCACAGTAAATCCCCTTCATTTTCTTGCTGTTTGGCTGCTATGGCACGAGATGCTGAGAAAGCTTTCGATAGAGTCAACTGGTCTTTTATGCTGTCTATTTTATCTTGGTTTGGTTTTGGTCCCAAATTCATTTCCTATATATCGTTATTGTATTCCTTTCCTAGATCCTTTATTTTTGCTAACGGTTTAGTTTCTCCTTCCTTCCCTCTTCTTAGAGGAGTTCGGCAGGGTTGTCCTCTTTCGCCTCTTCTTTTTATTTTAGCGTTAGAACCCTTTTTATCCTGGATTAGATTAAACAATGATATCTCTGGTTTTCCATATGAGGAAAATCAATTGAAGCTGTTCCCCTATGCGGATGATATTCTTTTATTTATTTCCCAACCTCAAACCTCTGTCCCAGCCCTTTTATCCGAAGTATCGTCCTATGCAGCAGTTTCAGGTTATAAACTTAACGTTGATAAATGGGAAATTCTCCCTCTTAATAAATATTGTTTTCAGGCTGATTTTTCGACTTCATCTTTTCATTGGAATTCTTCTAAAATAAACTACTTAGGTCTCTGGTTTACTCCTTCTATTAAAGACACCGTTTTGCCTTAAATATTAAAAATTTGCAGACTACTTTAACAGAATCCACTACTAGAGGGCATCCTTTATTTCTCTCCTGGTGGGGTAGATTAGACTCCATCAAAATGATGTTGGTTCCAATAATTCTATTTTTTCTTTCTAATCTTCCTGTTAATCTTCCTAAGTCTTGTTATAAATCCATTTACACTATCCTTTCAAAATTCTTATGGCAAAATTAAAAAGCTAGGATGTCCTTTGCCAAACTCAAACGCCCTAAATGTTTAGGTGGAGTTAACTTCCCGGATTTTTCTTCTTATCATACTTCCTTTTTTCTTTCTCATTCTGTTTCCTTTCTTTTACATTCTTCTGCTGATATTTCCTCCTTTCCTCTATGGATTACAGTTGAATCCTCTTTCTTTCATCCCTTTACTTTTAAGGAATTTATCTCTTTGCCGCATATTCCGCCGAAACTATCTCTTCCTATTCTTAAAAACTCTAGGAAACTCTTCCTTCCTCTTTTTCTCAATGGTCTTGATGACCGAGATCGTTTTCTACAATCCTCCATTTGGTATAATCCTCTGATTAAGGTCAACAATAGAAAGATTTTCTGGAATGATTGGCATTCTCTTGGTCTCTTTTGGGTTCATCAATTCTTTCAGGACGGCATTTGTCTTCCTTTTTCATCTCTCCAATCTCATTTCTCTCTTCCTGATTCCTTCCTTCCCAAATATAGCCAATTGTGTGTGGCTCTCTCCAATCTCATTTCTCTCTTCCTGATTCCTTCCTTTCCAAATATAACCAATTGTGTGTGGCTCTTCAATCTAGTTATAATTCTTTCTCTACTTCTCTTCCTTCTACATTGTCTTCTTCTCTTACTATTCCCTTTCTCATATCTTCTTCTTCAGCCTCTCAAATATATACAAAATTGCAGAGTGTTTCTCCTCTCCGTGATAAATCCAAAACTGAACTTGATTGGGAATCTGATTTGGATGTTTCTTTCGATATCCCTTTATGGCATGATATATGGAATAAATTACGGAAATCCTCTAGAGCAGCCAACACTACTCAAACGCAATTTTTCATTTACAACAGACTTCTCATTACCCCTTCCAAATTACATGCTATTGATTCATCTATCTCCTCCTCCTGTTGGTCCTGTCCTCATACATCTGCTGACCTCAAACACATGCTTTTTACATGCCCTTTGATTCATCTTTTTTGGTCCAAAGTTTGGCAACAAATCAATTCTATTTTTTCTACTCACTTTCCGTTTTCCCTTTCCCACATTTTTCTAGGTAGTTTAGCTGATATATGGTCCTCCCACACCTCCAATATTTCCATTATTGATCTTCTTTTAGCAGTAGCTTTTCAACAGATCACTAAGTCATGAAAGAATGCAGCAAATGTCTCTTTTCAAGCTTGGTGGTATGGTATCTGCTACAATCATAGACTTGACAGAGCATATGTATATCCTGTTCAACTTGCCATCCAACGAGATTTATTATGGTTACCAGTTACTGAGTTTTTTAATGTAGCTGCTCAATCTCACCCATTACATACCCCCTCTCCTGAAGAAGTTTCTAAACCCCCATGATGTGGTTATATCCTCCAGTTTCCTATATTACATGAATATTTTCTTTTTATTATGTAACAGCTTATGTAGAATTTATACATGTTTTATACTCTTACTGCATTTTTATTAAAAATTTGTTCTGTGATTTCTCCCTCTTTCGCTCTTCCCTCTTTTTCTTTTTCCCCGCTTCCTCTCTCTCTCCTCCCCTTCCCTTTCTTCAATCTTTTTCTTCTCTTTTCTCTTTCCCTTTATATTGTAATTTCGCTATTTCTTTGACTTGATTGCTATTCTTTTTGCATTAAGAGTATTATAATTTTATGTCTTGCAATCTATATTTCAATAAAATCCTTTTGAAACTTAAAAAAGAATATCTCCCAGGCGTCAGACTGGATCAGGAAAACTTTCCGCAGCTGCACGCCGGGGGGCTGCGCCGCACGACTCCATCCTGATGTCGTCCACGGACATGACGTCAGCGGAGCCATATATGCCCCTTCTGAAGCGCTGACGTCAGTTTCCTTCTGAGAAACTTTTTCCGCGTCACAACGCGGAGCCACCACCAAAAACTGTGACAATATGGGGACAGTGTGCAAAAAGGATGAAAAAGAAATTGAAAAGTGAAAAACCACCATAAAGGGCAGTGCCAGGCACTGGATGTTGAAAAGTAGAAAAAAGAAGAGCAGAGTACCGCTATGAAAAACAACCCCACAAAGTGAAGGCCAAATCACCTTGGTAGGGAGATGAGGATGTGAAAAAACAGTCTGGCAGATGACAGAAAATTCATGCCCATAATGTAGAACCGTGAAGGACAACAAGCCCGGAACACAGATACAAACCTGGTTCCATTCCAATTCCAATCATCTAAAACTTAACCCTAACAAAAATGAAATCATTCTCTTCTCCCCTAACAATAACCCTCTTCCCATTCAATCCTGGATATCTGACCTCATCGCACTCAACTGCTCACTCACCTTGTCCAACTCCGTCAAATCTCTTGGTATTTCTATTGACAACACACTAACCCTTAATGTCCACATCAAAAACGCTGCTAAATAAGCCCTCTGCACTCTCCGTCACCTCAAAAAAAAATCAAACCTTTTATACCTACCGATGACTTTAAACTTGTAGTTCAATCACTTGTTCTTTCACGTATAGATAATGATAACGCCATCCTCAACGGAATCCCCGAGGTCCACCTTGCTCCAATCAAAGCTGTGCTAAACCTTGCAGCCAGGCTCATCACTGACTGCAAACGTTTCGACCATATCTCCCCAGCTCTCAAATCACTTAAATGGCTCACTATAGAAGGTAGATCATCCTACAAACCTGCCTGCATTATTCATAAAGTCCCCCACCAGAGTACCTATCCAAGAATCTTCTCATAGCAGGAACCACACGACCTCTAAGAAGCACTAAACACCCTCCTTCTTATCCCACCACTGCATAAAAAGAAATCCACACAATCACGCTCCTTCTCTGGAAATGCCCCTATCATCTGGAATGCCGTCCCAAAAAGCCTCCGCTGTAACCCCTCCTATTTCAGCTTCAAAAATGACCTAAAAATTCACCTCCTCAATCAATCAATCAATCACTGCATTTGTATAGCGCACTACTCACCTGGGAGGGTCTCAAGGCGCTGGGGGAGGGGAAAGTTACTGCTCGAACAGCCAGGTCTTGAGCTGCTTCCTGAAGGAGAGATGGTCTTGGGTTCGCCGAAGGTGGGTGGGGAGGGAGTTCCACGTCTTGGCTGCCAGGTAGGAGAAGGATCTTCCTCCGGCGGTGGCTCTGCGGATGCGTGGTACGGTGGCGAGTGCGTGGCTGGTCGATCGTAGCTGGCGGGTAGGCGTGTAGAAGGTCATGCGGTCGTTGAGGTACTTGGGGCCCAGGTCGTGGAGAGCCTTGTGTGCGTGGGTGAGGAGTCTGAACGTGATTCTCTTGCTGACGGGGAGCCAGTGCAGGTCTCTCAGGTGTCCGGTGATGTGGCTGTGTCGGGGGATGTCGAGCATGAGTCGTGCGGAGGCGTTCTGGATGCGTTTGAGTCTTTTTTGAAGTTTCGCTGTGGTTCCGGCGTAGAGGGTGTTCCCGTAGTCCAGTCGGCTGGTGACGAGTGCCTGGGTGACGGTCTTCCTGGTTTCCGTGGGGATCCATCTGAAGATCTTGCGGAACATGCACAGGGTGTTGAAGCATGAGGATGAGACGGCGTTGACTTGTCTGGTCATTGACAGGGAGGAGTCCAGGATGAAGCCCAAGTTGCGTGCGTGGTCCGTTGGTTTGGAGCGGTGCCCAGGAGTCGTCCCAGGCGGAGGGTGATGATCCCAGGATGAAAACTTCCGTCTTGTCTGAGTTCAGTTTAAGGTGGCTGTTCCTCATCCAGTCGGCGACGTCTTTCATCCCTTCGTGTAGGTTGGCTCTGGCGGTGGTGGGGTCGCTGGTGAGGGAGAGGATGAGCTGGGTGTCGTCGGCGTAGGAGATGATGTTGAGGTTGTGCTGCCGTGCGATGGCTGCGAGGGGGCTCATGTAGACGTTGAAGAGGGTTGGGCTGAGTGAAGATCCTTGTGGTACGCCGCAGATGACTTCGGTGGCCTCGTATCTGAACGGAGGGAGGCGGACTCTCTGGGTTCTTCCGTCTGAACATTTTCATTTTACTCTGCCTTACCATGAAGAACGACACAGACAGACTTATTTGAATAACAGCTTCATCCAGATTCTGCATCACACCCATAATATGACAAATACTTCGAACTGCTGGGTATGTGGGATGTTGCCTGGACATCAAAAGAAAGGAGGCACTCCACTTATCCCACTCCCGTTTTCCTATAATGGTTCTTGCAATGCTTGGTATACTCTCTTGTTTACTTTGCGATGGCCAACGGAAGGTGGACTACTTTTTCGACTTAATAAAGTTTGTTTTAATGATCAAGATGGTTATCCACAAGCTGAAGGAACTAAGTTTGAATGGGAAGAGTACCGTCCTGACAACGTATCCCCGTCACGAATCTATAGCAACCAAAGAAGTGTAAATATGTCTAATCTGCACGTGATTACTGTTATTGATACGAAAGCTGGATTATGTGTTCGTAATAAAGGTACAATCCCAGTAGGAAGAAGTGAATGTAACACCACTCTCACCTTTGACACTCCAAATGGTATTACATTTGTGGCCTCACGAAACACGTACTTTATTTGTGGAAATAAAGGTTATCACTGTCTCCCTATAGGATGGTTAGGAACATGTTATATATCCTTTGTACTACCCCCTGTGTTTATTGCCCCGCCTATGTATCATAATGACTATGTGTTATACCATGACTTTATATTGAATAGGGTGAAGAGAACATTAGTTCTCGATGAGATCGACCAAACTGACACTGCTTTGCAACAGTATGTTGATTTTAATTTAGGCCTCTTTTCATTTGTTGGGGCTGCTTTAAATAGTCGGAAAATAAGACGACTGACACGGGTTGTAGAAGCTGTCGCTAATGAGACAGTCTTCCCCTTAGGAAACTTAACAGAGAAACTTCAGATTACTAGAATTGTAACGCTCCAGAATCGTATGGTTTTAGATGTAATATTAGCTGACCGTGGAGGTGCATGTCGCATTATCGGAAGTAGTTGTTGTGTATACGTGCCAGATAATTCACCTTCTGTATATTATGTAATATCTAAATTACATAAAATTGCTGCTGAGATACATCCTGATAATAGTACTTGGACATTCTCGGGTGGTTCTGGACATTACTTAGTACGTGGGGTTGGAAGTTGCTGACAATCCTATGTGTAATAATTGGGATATTATTCTTCCTATGTCTCTGTATTCAATGTGGCCCTATATGCCCTATATGCCTTTCTGCCTGTATCCCGTCCAAACGAGCTATTGTAAAAAATGAACAAATGATTCATAGAGAAGTAGCGAAAATAATGTCCATCGATATTGAGGATGAATACCCTGATTATGTCCACTAAGAGGTAGCTTCAGCTAAACGCTAAAAGGGTCGTCTGTCGTAATTTGACGGTGATCGGGTTAGCGTTAAGCTTTGCTACACGAATTCCCATGATTAACTGATATATCCTTGGGCTCTAGATCAGTTGAATTTTTCCTAAATCGTTCCACAACTTCATCTCCAAACTGACTTAAAAAATACAACCGTTCTCGTTCGGACCACTTACTCATTTCATCATTAATCTATAATATAGTTATTTTGTTCAAATTTAGTTTACGGGCAAAACTGCGCAATTCCGCAGCTACACTAGCACTTAACCTGACACGACTACTCCCTTGATCATCTCCATCCGCGTCCTCGTCTGGGGCCGTAGGCAGAACATACGGAGGTGGGCACCGATCTAATAATGAAAAATCATCATCTTCATTATTAAGGACAGGATAAAGAGGACGTCGAATAGGGAATTGACCATTCGTTTGCAAATTACGTTCCCGTGCCTCCCTCTCTTTCTTCTCCTGCAACTCCTTCTCCTCCAGCTGTAAAGCCTTATCCCGAGCAGCCTTCCGCTGCTCTTTGTCCGCCAAGGCTATTTCGCGCTTCATTCGTTCACGCACCGCTTTCTCCCACATTGGTACACAATCAAACATATCTTGTCTAGACCTACGCTGAAACAAACATTGCTCCACATACTGAACCTTTCGTAAATCAAACGACCCATGTAGTGGCCATTGCAACTCGGGATCAAATTTTGTGTACTTGTTCCATAATTTACTGTATAATATAGGGGGAAGGCCAAATTTGATATACATTTCCCGATTAGGGGTCCCCTCTGGGGGAGCCGGCTGAGATTCATTTAATCGATAATTGGTACCATTTCCAAGACAGCACATTCCTCGAAGTGTGCTTAAAACAGGCATGTCAAAAATATCACAAAAACGTGATATCACAAAAAATGGCACTTAATATACTCCACACAAATGTGCCGTTCAAACAAAAACAAGTTTAGAGAAATATCTCTACATGCCCGCCTATGTGAAGTGCACTGCACATATAATTCAAATCATAGAACCAAATGTTAGCTAACTCAAAACATATTCAAAGAGCCACAGTAAGCGTCCGTAGACTATCTTACCAATCACAAGCTTACCAAATTCTCAGATATCCAGGTTCCAACTGCCAAGGTCTTTAATCGAATCAGCCAAACCGGCACTGTACGACAACTCGAACGAGCAGGACATCAGTCGTGGACCGGCGCCTCCTGGAAGGTCATATCAGAAGGAAAGGAAGAAAACACCATGGGTGCCAAGACTCGGGTCACTCAGTGGCAGCGTACGCGTCCATGGCGAGTTTCCAATCCTTCGTCACGACCTCTCTTTCGGGCATCCGAGTCGCCGACGAGTCCCTTCGTGGTCGCCAATTTGTGGTATTGGGTTCTCCAGGCCTACATACTCCGCAAAACCCGCTACACCATAAAAGATATTGGCACGGAAACTGGAAAATGCAAAAGACAAGTTTATTAATACCCCATGGGGTGGTGGTACATTCCTACAGCACCCTTCGGCAATGCAAGAAGTATCACACCGAACATCGGTGCGAGACCTCTTTTATACAGTTTTATAGTAATAAAAATGTAGGCGGAACACATTTACAGAGTTTTAGGTACATATGTGGTCATTTTTGGAACACAGCCAACTCATGGGAGGAGTTACAACACCACTGGTCAGTTTGGAGGGACATTCCTAAGTGATGACTGTCCACTAGTACAAAGGGCGAAACTGCGCATGTGCGAGCTTGACCGATACTAAAAATAGCCTGTTGCTGGGCAAACTCGAGTGGTCAGCGGTACAAAGAAAGGACAAAAGGGTATGCTGGCCACGAGGCAACGTATTCATATAAAATGGCCGCCAACATGTTCAAAATGGCTTCCGACAACCATAGTCAAGTTAAGGGGAATTCGTGTAGCAAAGCTTAACGCTAACCCGATCACCGTCAAATTACGACAGGAGGGAAGGGCGTGCGGGCTGATGAAGTCTGCGATGTCTTCGCTGAATTGTGTGCGTGGTCCCGGTGGTCTGTAGATGAGAGTGCCGCGGAGGGTGGTCTTGCGGTCAGTGTATATCTGGAAGTGCAGGTGTTCAGCGGCGGTGAAGGTTTCGTCGGAGTTAGTTGAGATGCGGATGGTGTTCTTGTGTACGATGGCGATGCCTCCTCCTGTCTGGTTGACGCGGTCCTTCCGGGTGATCTTGTATCCGTCCGGGATGGCTATGGCGATGTCGGGCGCTGAGGAGGCGTTCATTCAGGTTTCGGTGAGGAAGGCGACGTCCGGTGCTGTCGTGTCGAGCAGGTCCCAGAGTTCCACGGCGTGCCTGTGGATGGAGCGGGTGTTGAGCAGGATGCACTTCAGGTGGTTGCTGCTGGTGCTGGGCTTGGCGGGGGCGGTGCAGATCCGGTAGCAGGATAAACGGCAGGCTAGGCAGGCGAAGGGTCCGTGGGTGCATCTCAGGGTGGCTCGGTAGCAGGCAGTGTTCCGCCCGTCATTGAGTGCGTTGAGGGTGGCGGCGTCGTAGATCCGCCGCGTGGTCTTGCATCGGCAGTTGGGACCAGGGTTCCTGGCGCTGGGCCCGGTCTAGGCGTGGACGGGCGCAGACGGGCTTGCCTTTGGCGCACCTTCGGCTCACAATCGGCGCGCCCGCTGCGCGTCAACGCTGCGCGTGGGAGTGGGCGTCATAAGAAGGGAGCCGGGAGGGAGGGTCCGCTGGGTGGCGGGAGCGGGGGTCCAATCGGCTGGCGGGGGCGGGGCCGCAGGGAGGCAGCGGCAGGAAAGTCGGGTCCAATCGGGCGGGCGGCTCAGAGGCGGCTGTGTCGCCTGCAGCGAGGCAAGTCAACTCTCAGGGAGCAGGTAGCAGGGGGAGCATGGGGGCGACCATGCCTCGGCAAGGCTCAGTGGTCGCTCCCGAGGTTGAGGCAGTGGTCCCCTTAAGAAGGGAGCCGGGAGGGAGGGTCCGCTGGGTGGCGGGAGCGGGGGTCCAATCAGGTGGCGGGGCCGCAGGGAGGCAGCGGCAGGAAAGTCGGGTCCAATCGGGCGGGCGGCTGGGTCGCCTGCAGCGAGGCAAGTCAACTCTCAGGGAGCAGGTAGCAGGGGGAGCGTGGGGGCGACCAGGCCTCGGCAAGGCTCAGTGGTCGCTCCTCAATTATCACTGGGATCATAACTTGGGACATGCACTTAATCTTCAATCTCACCATTTTTCCTATTTGTCAGTAATATTTTTCCTTTTCCTGTACACCCTCCTACAAAGTATTTAATTTGTACAGCTCTTGCCCCTATTAATCTATTTTATGTGTATATCTCACAGATTGTTTTCACTATTCTTTTATCTTGTATGACATGTTTGGCCAATTTAATATTGAGGGTCATAACCTGCGACATGCACCTGTCTCTCCAAATCATCATGTTATTTTTTGTTTAGTAACTATTTGTCCTTCTTCCAACATCAACTTCCTAACTACTGGTTCTGTTTAGCATTTTTTGTCACAGTGATTTATTCTTGATTTGTATACATTACTTGTTCTTTCATTTTCCTTTTATCTTCATGTATGCCATTGTTTACCTCTCATGTAAAGCGCTCCGATACCTCCTGGGTCTAGCCAGCGCTATATAAAACTCTCAAAATAAAAACAAATAAAAATAATACATGACATATGAGCATACCGCCCAATCCCGAGAATGGGCTGAGTAGCAATGAAAATAGATGAGGCATTCTGTGTCGGAAAGAAAAGAAAATGTCACCCTACCGAAGGACAAGCCACCCAGCGAGGGCGAGTATAGGAAGCCCAACCTGAAAAGGTACTCGCAGAACGGGGAGGACAGGCGGGCGTTAAGGAATCTGCGGCTAGACTATGTCTCTACCAGATACATCGTTACCGAAGGTAAGTAACTCGTTCATCTGATAGAGACGTCTAGCCGCAGATTCCTTAACTTAGAATAGATACCAAAGCCATACCCGTAGAGGAGGAGGGTCTGCGACTGAACCCCACCAAGTTCCAGAGAGAACTTAGCCGTTACTACTGTGACTAAAACAGTGCCATCAAGCATGTGATAAAGAAAAGTGTGGACAGTAATATCAGCGCAGCTAACTCCTAGACCATAAAGCTCTGAAGAGAGCAGAGAACATGGAAAGGCAAAGGTACCACAAGCAGACAAGAACAGCACGAAAACCCCTTTTGTATATATCGGGTTGAGAGAGGGAAAGCCCAGAGCCAGACTGCGCATGCTGGAGCAAGAGTTCACAACTTTGAAAGTGGAAGATGAACCAAGCCTAGGGCCTGAGGGATCCGCAGGATCCGGGTTGTCAACAGAAAACAAAAAGCAATTACTGGTCAACCAGGCAAAACAGTAGGAAAAACACTGTTGAACCTGCACCTGCAAGATATATGGTGCAACGGAGGCAAAAGGCGGACTCCTGCTCAGCAAGTGCTGGTATGAAACAAGAAAACGCATACTCGATATGCTGGAGTTAAAAGGAATCTCATGACACTGCCAGAAGTGGAACTGGACCTAGGGTTTGAGAGATCCACCAGTGTGAGAAGTTGGCCTGGTATATGATGATCACTATTCTAGTGAGCACCGTGCACCGGTCCAAACGACCCTTATGGTGATTGGTTGTAAGTCAACCTTATAGACCCCTATCCTAGGGGTAGCATGGACAAAAGCAGTATTAGGCTAAACTCAAGAGGGCATGTGAAGCCAGCTGTTTTACCATATGCAATCCTTTTAAATATCAAATGAAAGGACACCACACAAGTTATATATTACAAAATATATGTATTTATTTCTAGAATAATCCCATATACTCTTTATGAGCACAGAAGCACAAGCGTTAAACGAAGAACACAGTATAACCTACAATAAGTTGCACAATTTTGGATAGGCCAGGTGGCCACTCAAACCATATATTAAGAAAGTGGTATAAGTACCACATCACGAACAATGAACAGGCCTAGGGCCTTGGGAATTGCTGGGCCTACACTGGACTAATGAAGGTTAGGACATAGGAGGCCCACAGGATGCGGGTGCAGTGTCTATAGGCAACCGCATTTACCATACAAGTCAATGGTGCGTAAAAATCAGAAAGTGTTAGGTTTCTGAGACTTACGACTGGACTAGAACTTAGCCACTTTAAACTAGGACACTAGAGGTGTAAACCACTATAGGAGCACCGGAGTTATATCGTTACCTCACCCACATGAAGCGGGTACATAGGTGCCAAAGTGTGTCGGGTTTTGTCGTGAAGTTCTATGGAGCCTGGAGGAAAAGATGATGCAGGCGGCCAGGACAGAAGAGTCCGGTTGGATCCAAGGGTGGATAGAAGATGTAGAGTAGCTGAAAGCAGAGGGGACAGAGTCTAGGTCACTAGCCAGTGACCAGGATGGAAGCAGGACGTAACCAGGTAATGTCGGGTTGCGATCAGGTGCTGTCGAGTAGTTTGTCTCCGCTGCCACGTTGACCAGGAAGGATGGAGGATGACCAGCTGGAGAACATGACCTGTACCACAAAAGCTCTTGCTGTCGGCGGTGTCAGTACTCGATTCGGAGTCACCAAGCCTTGGCAAAGGCAACCCATGCAGGACTCAAAGATGTCTTCTTGATCGGACCGTTAAGGTCAGATTGATGGCTCCTTTTCAGGGGAGCTGGGGCCAGTGTGGAGCAACGAGACCAGTAGTGTAGTTTTGATGGATCTTTGTCACAGAGGCCACTAGCTAACGGGCAAGCAACTGGACAATGCGTCAAGCAGGAAAAGTGCAAAAGGGCCCCATGCAGCACTCGGAGAGTGTGGAGAGGTGATCTTTGGAGCACAGGCTGCTCGGGGTTAAGGCTTCTCAAACCCAAAAGCACAGTGTCGAGGGAGCCTCGAGAGCAGCACAGGTAGCACTTCGTCGACTTTGCAAGATGGCAGGTCCCACATCTCACGTCGCCTCCACGTGTCTAAGCTTTGCTAGGACTGTGGATCGGGCTGTTGGAAGTCAGGGAGTCCAGGTCTTGTTGGTCTCTGTCGCTTGAGCTCCGGCAGGAGCAACGGCAAAGGAAGTCTTGATGCCCTGATGGTGCCTGCTTGCACAGGGTGGCCACTCTTTGACCACAAGGGAGATTCTTCAGTCTTCTACGTTGAGTAGGATGTCGAAGGGTCCAGAGTTTCATTTCAAAGTTTTAGTCAGGATGATCTAAATTGCATTGGCACAGCTCCTACCTTTATTCAAAATCTAGGGGCTGGATCACCTGCTAGGTCCCTCCTATGGGTGGGACCTAGGAAGGGGGTGGTTACACCCCTTTCCCCTAGTCCAGTTTCACCCCAGAGCTGGGGCTGGAGTGCCCCAGCATTGGTTTGAACTGGCCTATGCATGGGACACCTTGTGCGCCCCAGGCAGTTTCTAGTTTCTTTCAGCCCTCCCTGCCCCAATCCACTATCTCCTGTCTGGGGTGGTGTAACACCTTCCTGTGACAGGATACCATTTGTCCAGGCCTCCTCTGCCGGAGTTTCGGTCAGCAGCAGGTGGCCAGACTTGTGTCTGTGGCAGCAGCATCCATTTTGAAAGCAGACCCTACTCTTCTACAACCAGATGCAATGCATCACTCGAAGCAAAACCCAGAGAGATGGCACCAGGTATGACAGCGCATACCGGCCCAGGATGTAGAATAGCGAAAGAAGCACAGTACAAGCTTCAGCAACTAGACACATGTGACAACACTGGCAGGTGACCAATCAATGGCCAGAAGGCCAGTAGTAAAAAGAAAACACACCAAGACATAGGTGGTCTGTTACAACCGGTGAAAGGCCAATGGCACACATCCTAGCGTCAAAGTAGGAGCGACACTAAGATATCTAAGCATACCGGAAGGCACCGAATCACAGTGTGTGAAAGTTGGAACCACACAAAGAAACAAAAGACCTCCGGCAGGGTAGCGTGAGCAGCTCAGATGCGCACGACATGAAGAGGGCAACAGCCCAAAAGGGGCACCAGGCAGCCGGGCACCACATAGCGGTGGTGACACAAGCCGACTGGGTCAGTGACCACGGACACTGGATGAAGGAAAAAACCTGCATGCAACCTCTGTGCAAGACAGAACAGATTCAGAAGACAAAGAAAGAAACAGTGAGGATCAATGTAAGTGCCCTGGACCACAAGAAGCAAGTATTCTGAAGAAATACGCCCCATGAAAGATCACAGTATGATCGAGGCAGAAGTTTGAAAACAACTGTGCGGGGCAGCAGGGAATGTGGAAAAAAACTGCTGTAGGAGAAGCAGTGAGAAAAAGAGGCCACATACAGTAGATATATAAAAGCTAATCTAGTATCTTGGAGGACAAGTCCAATAAGGACTGCGTGCCCAAGTCTGTACTAATAGCACTAAGCATTGCTTCACAGTGGTGGAGAAGGTGTGAGCCGTAAAGCAAGGATAGTGTAGGAGAGTAGGGTCTGCTTCCTATGGTCACCCCCACTTTTTGCTGTGATACACTGGTTTTTCGACTTTAGTGTGGCTGTGGGCCTGCTAATCAGACCCACAGCCCAGCTGTTCTCTCTCTAAATTCATACCATGTACTTTAGGTATATACCTAATTGGGTATTGGGTCACCTTTGTGAGTCCCTGTATAGTGTACCATAGGTACCCAGGGCATAGGTGCATCCAAGGCCTACCAGGGGCTGCCGCATGAATTATGCCACTACTGGCTGGCCTTCCAAACTGACACAACTGGCTGATCACTCAGCTGGGGCAAGGTGGTGTAATCACCCCTTGCTTAGGTATAGTATACCTATATCTAAACCTATATCTGGACACATATACACCTATAAGTCACTCCTATGGCAGGCCTTAACAATCCTGGAGGCAGAGTGCTTGGTTTTATGTGAGATAGTGCTCTAGCATGAGCTGAGCCTGTCTGCAGCTTTCGGGCCCAACTCCCTTAGCTGTTCTGGGATATTGCCAAACCATATACTCTTAAGTGCATTATAATCCTCACGGTTACTTGATAACTTTTGGGTATTCCTCCGAGCACTCATTCAATAGTACAAAGTCTTTGTATAGTTTTCACTGATCAATTTAATGTCCAATCCTTCAAATGTATTCACATCCTAGATCAATAAATTACAATTTTAGTAAATAATACTCTCAAAAACAATAACTCTCCCATTACATCTATTAAGAGAGCAAACTAAAGGGATACACTCTCAAACCATCATAGGTAAAGTAACATGTAAATATTTCATAGTGGATATTTTACAGCATAATTTTTGCCCGGGAGACGATTTGGATTATATTATTAGACTAGCGTCAGCTATACATTACTTGAATATGGCTGCACGCGGTTTTCTCTATAAATAGCCATTGCAAGATGGCGCGGGTGCAGAACGCCACTTCATGATCGTGAACACTCTGTGAACGGTAAGCTTGAAAATGTTATTGGGAGCTTAGACTTCATACTGAGCTAACAGCCATACGCTTTACTAATGCATACCTTTGGTTACAGACACGTACCCGTGACATACCAAAGGAATAGTTACTTGATAGATGGGGCGATGAACTCCCGATTATTGTTGACAATTTACGAGGTGAGGAATTGTGATAACGTGATTATTTTTAAGAGTACAGGAAGAGTAAACTAATATGTACGCTTTCAATAAGAAGTATAGAAAACATGGGATTGCTATTTGAATGCGCAGTTATGTAACCTATCCTTACTGTCGTGTAACAGACATATGCCACTAGACAGTAACAGGCATTATTATTTTATAAACTTAATTTGTAGGAGAACTACACGTACAAGTGATCAGATACAGGCTGAAGTCCGGTTTTGGATATTTGGACCACTCGAGGTGAGGGTAATGTGGTTTAAATACACGTGTTGATTACGATTGATTTCACAGTACTCTACAACTTAGAGATGTTGTTTATTTATAGGTTTACATTTACTGGACTAGAGAAACTTAGAGGACACCAATTTTTACGATATTGGTGAGTTAATCTGTTATGATTAGGTAGATTTAAACCTCACTATGCGTGATTCGGGTAATAGTGGGTTTGCCGGTGACCCATAATCACAACTCTTGAATAGCATAGAACTATGGTTCTTAAAAAACATATTTTCATGATGGTTTATAGTTTATCTCCCGATATGAGCACGAATTTGGTGTAATGTGTTCCTTCTTTCAATATCCACTATGAAATATTTACATGTTACTTTACCTATGATGGTTTGAGGGTGTATCCCTTTAGTTTGCTCTCATAATAGATGTAATGGGAGAGTTATTGTTTTTGAGAGTATTATTTACTAAAATTGTAATTTATTGATCTAGGATGTGAATACATTTGAAGGATTGGACATTAAATTGATCAGTGAAAACTATACAAAGACTTTGTACTATTGAATGAGTGCTCGGAGGAATACCCAATTGCTTACTGTACCACTTTGTGGTTAACCTTTAGGGCTGTGGTAACCAGCCCTCCTTTCTTCCTGAGCACCACACTTACTATTTGCGAATTTACATGTACCTTGAATGTGCTGTGCGCTCTGATTAACTGTTACCATTGTCTGTTCTACTTGATAACTTTGGTCTGGCTTTATCAAAACATGTCGTGTAAGGTGTCATACGCTTTGGAATACTACCCCCTCGCCAGTTCTGGTGACGGGGGTAGCATTCCACCCTTCTAGAGGGAAAAGACATGTTACTTTGCTTAAACACGGTTAAATCTAACCAGAGCCCCAGCATCACAAAATGGATGCTGCTGCCACAGACACAAGTCTGGCCTCCTGCTGCTGACCGAAACTCCGGCAGGGGAGGCCTGGACAAATGGTATCCTGTCACAGGGAGGTGTTACACCACCCCAGACAGGAGATAGTGGATTGTAGCAGGGAGGGTTGAATGAAACTAGACACTGCCTGGGGCGCACAAGGCTTGCTTCTTGTGGTCCAGGGCACTTACATTGATCCTCACTGTTTCTTTCTTTGTCTTCTGAATCTGCTCTGTCTTGCACAGAGGTTGCATGCAGGTTTTTTCCTTCATGCAGTGTCCGTGGTCACTGACCCAGTCGGCTTGTGTCACCACCGCTATGTGGTGCCCGGATGCCTGGTGCCTCTTTTGGGCTGTTGCCCTCTTCATGTCGTGCGCATCTGAGCTGCTCACGCTGCCCTGCAGGAGGTCTTTTGTTTCTTTGTGTGGTTCCAACATTCACACAATGTAATTCGGTGCCTTCCGGTATGGTTAGATATCTTAGTGTCACTCCTACTTTGACGCTAGGATGTGTGCCGTTGGCCGTTCACCGGTTGTAACAGACCGCCTATGTCTAGGTGCGTTTTCTTTTTACTACTGGCCTTCTGGCCATTGATTGGTCACCTGCCAGTGTTGTCACATGTGTCTAGTTGCTGAAGCTTGAACTGTGCTTCTTTCGCTTTTCTACATCCTGGGCCGGTATGCGCTGTCATACCTGCTGCCATCTCTCTGGGTTTTGCTTTGAGCGATGCATTGCATCTGGTTGTAGGAGAGTAGGGTCTGCTTTCAAAATGGATGCTGCTAGCCACAAGTCTGGCCTCCTGCTGCTGACCGAAACTCCGGCAGAGGAGGCCTGGACAAATGGTATCCTGTCACAGGAAGGTGTTACACCACCCCAGAGAGGAGATAGTATTTGGGGCAGGGAGGGCTAAAAGAAACTAGACACTGCCTGGGGCGCACAAGGCGTCCCATGCATAGTCCAGTTCAACCGGTGCTGGGGCACTCCAGTCCCAGCTCTGGCGCAAAAATGGACAAAGGGAAAGGGGTGTAACCACCCCCTTCCTGGATCCCACCCATAGGAGGGACCTAGCAGGTGATCCAGCCCCTTGATTTGGAATAAAGGTAGGAGCTGTGCCAATGCAATTTAGATCATCCTGACTGAAACTTTGAAACGAAACTCTGGACCCTTCGACATCCTACTCAACATAGAAGACTGAAGAATCTCCCTTGTGGTCAAGGAGTGGCCACCCTGTGCAAGCAGGCACCATCAGCGCATCAAGACTTGCTTTGCCGTTGCTCCCACCGGAGCTCGAGCATTAGAGACCGACAAGACCTGGACTTCCAGACTTCCAACAGCCTGATGCACAGTCCTAGCAAAGCTTAGACCCGTGGAGGTGACGAGAGACGTGGGACCGGCCATCTTGAAAAGTCGACGAAGTGCTTCCAGCGCAGCTCCCGAGGCACCCTCGATGTTGTGCTTTGGGGTTTGAGAAGCCCTAGCTCCGAGCAGCCTGTGCTCCAAAGATCACTTCTCCACACTCTCAGAGTGCTGCGTGGGGCCCTTTTGCACTTTTCCTGCTCGACGCGTTGTCTGGTCGCTTGCCCATTGGCTAGTGGCCTCTGTGACGACAAAACCTTGAAACTACACTGCTGGTCTGGTTGCTCCAGACTGGCCCCAGCTCCCCTGAAAAGGAGCCATCAATCTGACCTTCCCGGTCCGATCAAGAAGACATCTTTGAGTCTTGCATGGGTTGCCTTTGCCAAGGCTTTGTGACTCCGAATCGAGTACCGACACCGCCGACAGCAAGAGCCTTTGTGGTACAGCTCGTGTTCACCAGCTGGTCATCCTCGATCTTTCCTGGTCCACGTGGCAGTGGTATTTAAAGGGATTGCATGTGGTAAAACAGCTGGCTTCACATGCCCTCTTGAGTTTAGCCTAAGACTGCTTTTGTCCATGCTACCCCTGGGATAGCTGGTCTATAAGGTTGACTTACAACCAATCACCATAAGGGTCATTTGGACTGGTGCAAGGTACTCACTAGAATAGTGAACACCATATACCAGGCCAACTTCTCACATTGGTGTGCAGCGGTTGGGATTTGAGCTTGTTGTTGTTTTACCAATTGTAATCTTTGACAATATCATTTTGAAAGATCACATCAAGTACCTAGGTACATATAAACAACGCTTAACATACTTAAGTTCTACTGAACTTTTTGGTTGTAGACCAAAGGGCTTAGCAGACCCTGACTACAACCTCTAGAGAGGTTCCAGTAAGAAAACAAATAGTGTAGGTAAGTGCACCACTTACACCTCACTAGTCATGCCATTCACAGGTGAACCCTCCAGTTCTCTACCTGTGGGTGACCCTCACAAGGCACCATCCAGTTATGAAAAACTCAGCCACACGGACTTGAGTGCCCTGTGCACTGCAAGGGGGCTGAAAAGGGGTCACAACCCCACCATCCCTATCCTCATAGCAATCCTAGAGAAAGCTGATCTTGAGAAGGAATCTGCAACAGGTCCTTCAAGTAAGATAGGAGAGGGAAACCCACCTGATAATACTGATGCCCCAGAAGTTGAGAACCTGAAGAGGTAGACGATGATGAGGATGGGTCTGAATCAGATAATCAGGGGGATGGCCAGGTTCAAGTTAGAAGATTGAGCCAGGCCAACTTAAGCCTACATTGGAATGGAGAATGTGTCCACCTTCCCAGGCCCAATAGTAGGCTTAACCCTGGCACTAGAAGGGTTAGATCTCCTTTCAGGGAATCTAACCAGTCTAATGCCTCCAGGGGATCTCAAAGGGGAATGACTCCCCCCCCCAGAGAAATGAACATGAGGCTAAGATTAGAGCTGTCCAACTTCAGATTGAGAAGGAAGAGGTAGCCCTGGCCCAAGCTAAACTTGCTTTAGCAAGGGAGCAAAAGTTAAGTGGATTAGATTCCACTGGTGGCAGCATTATCCCCAAGGATAAAGACAGGTCATATGACAATAGAAACCTGAGTAAGATTGTGCCCCCCTACAGAGATGGGGATGACATCCACACATGGATAACTGCTCTTGAGAGAGCCTGCATGGTACAACAGGTTCCTCAGGATCAGTGGGCAGCAATCTTGTGGCTCTCCTTATCAGAAAAAGGGAGAGACACGCTCCTCACTTTTAGACCTAAGGATGCTAAAAACTACTCTGTCCTGAAGAGTGCTCTTATTGAAGGGTTTGGCCTAACCACTGAGCAATACGGGTTGTTGTTCAGAGATACCCAAAAGACTCAGACTCAGGACTGGACTGACTTTGTTGATTGTGCCACTAAGGCTCTGGAAGGTTGGTTGCTGGCAAGTAAAGTTTCAGACTATACAGTCTACAATCTAATAATGAGAGAACAGATCCTTAATAAATGCCAGAACCACTTGTTGCATCAGCACCTGATTTACTCAGATCTGACCTCTCCCCAAGAATTGGGAAAGAAGGCAGACAAATGGGTCAGAAACAGTGTTAAGCAGAAGCCCCAGAACCAAGGTGGTGATCAGAAGAAGGCAGACCAGAAGGGTGGAGATCAGAAACAAAAAGACCAGAAGTCTTCTTCAGGCCCCCAAAATAATACTAATGAGGGGGGGTCCCAAAATGGAAAGAAAAAGAAGAAGAATGATGGCCAAAAGAAACCTTGGTGTAATTACTGTAAGTTCGTTTCTCACTGGTTTAGTGAGTACACTAAGAAAGGTGGAGCCCCTGCCACTGCAGCCCCTAAGCCAACTGCACCCCCTAGTACAGTCAGCAGTGGCAGCCCCCAAACTAAAGTGATAGTGGGGTTAACCATGGGTACTGAGAAGGAGTCTGGCCTGTTCAGAGTTCCTACTCAGGCAGTCTTGATCTGTGATGGGGACATGGAAATGTCCCCTACTATGAGTCCCAGTACTCTGGGCAAGTACAGGCAGACGCCTTTGATTAATGGTAAAGTCGCTCAGGCCTACAGGGGCACATGTGCCAGTGTCACAATGGTGACACCTAACTTTGTGGACCCTGGACAATTTATACTGGGTGATAATTACCTGGTGACCAATGCTAGCAATGTCACTACTTCCCATAGTGTGGCAGTTGTTAACTTCTCCTGGGGAGGGGTAAATGGCCTCAAGAGAGTTGTGGTAAGTGCAGACCTCCAAGTTGACTGTCTTTTGGGCAATGATTTAGAGGATTCAATGTGGTCAGAAGTGGAGTACAGGACTCATGCAGAGATGCTAGGTATTTCAGCACATGTCCTTGCTGTGACCAGGTCACAGGCCAAAAAGTGCTTACCTGAACCTGTGCTGGATCTTGGAACAATAGACCAGACACAACCCAAGAGAAAGAGCAAGAGGGTTAAGGCAGTGCCTTCCCACTTGCCCAATGTTGAGGATCAGTCCTCACAGGAGGCTGATTCTGTGATCCAAGAAGAGACTGTCCCTGAAGAGCTTGAACCTGATCAGGCTGAGTTTCTGGGGACAGGGGGACCATCAAGGGCAGATCTGGGGCAGGCTCAATTCACTTGTTCTTCTCTTGAACCCCTCAGACAGCAGGCTGCTGCTGAGGCTGCTGGGAATGTTCAAGGTACCCATAGACTGTATTGGGATGATGGGCTCCTTTATTCAGAGGCTAGAGAACCCAAGCCTGGTGCTGCCAGGAGGTTGGTCATACCTCTGCAATTTCGGGGCTTCCTTCTAACCTTGGCACATGATATTCTTTTAGCAGGACACTTAGGCCAGAACAAAACTTGGGACAGGCTTGTCCCTCACTTTCACTGGCCTCACATGTCAGAAGATACCAAGGAGTTTTGTCGCTCCTGTGTCACCTGCCAAGCCAGTGGCAAATCAGGTGTCACCACAAAGGCCCCCCTTGTACCACTACCTGTGGTGGGGGTACCCTTTGAGAGAGTGGGGATAGACATTGTTGGACCAATGGACCCTCAAACAGCAGCTGGGCACAGATTTATACTGGTGGTAGTGGATCATGCCACCAGGTATCCAGAGGCAATTCCCCTGAGGACCACAACAGCTCCTGTTGTGGCAAGGGGCCTACTTGGAGTTTTCTCCAGAGTGGGCTTTCCAAGGAGGTTCTTTCAGGCAGAGGTACCAACTTCATATCTGAATATCTAAAAGCAATGTGGAAAGAGTGTGGTGTTAACTACAAGTACACTACACCCAACCATCCGCAGTGCAATGGGCTTGTTGAAAGATTTAACAAGACCCTAAAAGGGATGATATAAGGGTTACCTGAAAAGCTTAGGCGAAGATGGGACATCCTTTTACCCTGCCTTCTCTTTGCTTACAGAGAGGTCCCACAAAAGGGGGTTGGCTACAGCCCTTTTGAACTTTTGTTTGGGCATCCTGTAAGGGGTCCCTTGTGTCTTGTGAAGGAAGGATGGGAGTTACCTCTCAAAAAGCCTAAACTTGACATAGTGGACTATGTACTTGGTCTCCGCTCCAGGATGGCGGAATACATGGAGAAAGCATCCAAAAACCTTGAGGCTAGCCAAGAACTCCAAAAAGCTTGGCATGACCAAATTGCTGTGCTGACTGAATACCAGCCAGGACAGAAGGTGTGGTTTTGGAGCCAGTGGCCCCATCAGCTCTCCAAGACAAATGGTCTGGACCCTACACCATCATTGAGAAAAAGGGAGAGGTCACCTACTTGGTGGACCTTGGCACCCCTAGGAGCCCCCACAGGGTGCTCCATGTAAACAAATTGAAAGCATTTGTGGACAGGGCAGACATGGGCTTGCTCATGGCTACAGATGGGGAGCAAGAGGAAGAGAGTGACCCTCTCCCAGACTTGTTATCCCATAACCCTGATGATGGTTCAGTTGATGGTGTGGCCTTAGATGGCAGCCTCATTGACCAGCAGCAAGAAGACTGCAGACAAGTTCTACAGTCTTTCAGACACATGTTTTCATTGACACCTAGTCAGACCCATGAGGTGGACACTGGTGACAGTCTGCCTGTGAAGAGTAAAATCTACAGGCAACCTGGCCATGTCAGGGGCTGTATAAAGACTGAGGTGCAGAAAATGCTTGAGCTTGGAATAATTGAGCCATCAGAGAGCCCCTGGGCCAGCCCAGTAGTCCTTGTGCCAAAACCTCATACCAAAGATGGGAAGAGAGAAATTAGGTTTTGTGTGGACTATAGAGGTTCACTGCTGTCACTAGGACAGATGCTCACCCCATTCCAAGAGCAGATGAGCTCATTGATAAATTGGCTTCTGCCAAGTTTCTGGGCACATTTGATTTGACAGCTGGCTATTGGCAAATCAGGTTAGCTGAGGAGTCAAATGCCAAAACAGCATTCTCAACCCCTGGAGGTCATTATCAATTTGTGGTAATGCCCTTTGGATTGAAGAATGCACCTGCCACTTTCCAAAGGTTGGTGAACCAAGTCCTTTCGGGGTTGGATGACTTTTGTGCAGCTTATCTAGATGATATTGCTGTCTTCAACTCCACCTTGGAGGATCACTTGATCCACCTGAAGAATGTTTTAGAGGCCCTGCAAAAGGCAGGCCTAACTATCAAGGCCACAAAGTGCCAGATAGGGCAGAGCAAGGTTGTGTACCTGGGCCACCTGGTAGGTGGGGGTCAGGTTCAACCACTGGAGAGTAAGATCCAGACCATACAGGACTGGGCTCCTCCAACCACCCAGACACAGTTCAGAACTTTCTGGGCCTGACTGGGTATTACAGAAAATGTGTAAAAATTATGGGTCCATTGTGACACCATTAAATGATCTGACATCCAAAAAGATGCCAAAGAAGGTTCAGTGGACAGTTAGCTGTCAAAAGGCATTTGATGACCTGAAGAAGGCCATGTGCTCTGCACCTATCCTGAAGAGTTCTGACTACTCCAAACTGTTCATTGTACAGACAGATGCTTCTGAGTTGGGGGTGGGAGCTGTGCTTTCACAACTTAATATAGATGGTCATGACCAGCCCATTGCTTTTATTAGCAGAAGGCTGACCCCCAGGGAAAAACGTTGGTCAGCTATTGAGAGGGAGGCCTTTGCTGTGGTTTGGGCCCTGAAGAAGTTGAGGCCATACTTGTTTAGAATGTATAATAAGAAATCAGCACCCATCCAGAAAGTATTGTCTTTATAGTGTAAAATGTCCACAGTACATATAAAGATGCACAATCTTGTGAAAAAAAGGTCCAAATTCTTGCAGAGTTTCTTTTTCAGGTTCTTTATTATAGTATTTCAACACAAGAAAAATCCAAGAACACAAATGGATTTCCTTCTTAGCCAGCCAACGTGTTTCGTCTCTACAATGAGACTTCTTCAGGGCTTCAATGTAAAATGGTCATCATAAATCAATACATCATGGTAAATTTCCTCAAAAACAGCATATTAAGGTAATTTCTCTTTGTTCTGACGAGAAGTGTTCAAGAGGACAGAACCCATACAAAGTCAGGTGTAAGCAGATGCAATTTGTTTTACCTCAACCCTTGTTTACATAAATACTTGTTTGGAACTCACTTCCTAATTCAGATAGACCATAAGCCCCTCTTGTGGCTAAATCAGATGAAGGGTGAAAACCCCAAACTACTCAGGTGGTCCATTTCCCTACAGGGGATGGACTTTACAGTGGAGCACAGACCAGGGACTGACCATGGTAATGCAGATGGTCTCTCCAGGTATTTCCACTTAGAACATGAAGACTTATCTGGTCAAGGTTAAGTTTAATGTCCCTGCGTTTGGGGGGGGGGGGGGGTTATGTAGGAGAGTAGGGTCTGCTTTCCAATGGTCACCCCATTTTTTGCTTTTTGCTTCACTGGTTTTCAACTTAATGTGGCTCTGGGACTGCTAATCAGACCCACAGCCTGCTGGTCTCTCTCTAAATTTACATCCATGTACTTTAGGTGCATACCCAATTGGAAATTGGGTCACCTTATCAGCCCCTGTACAGTGTACTGTAGGTACCCAGAGCATAGGTGTATCCAAGGCCTACCAGGGGCTGCAGCATATCTTTTGCCACCCCTGGCTGGCCATCCAAACTGACACAACTAGCTGATCACTCAGCTGGGGCAAGGTCGTGTAATCACCCCTTGCTTAGATATAGTATACCTATACCTAAACCTATATTTGGACACATATATAGCTATAAGTCACTCCTATGCGAGGCCTTATCAATCCTGGAGGCAGAGTGCTTGATTTTCTGTGAGATGGTGCTCTAGCATGAGCTGAGCCTGTCAGGACCAACTCCCTTAGCTGTTCTGGGATATTGCCATACCATATACTCCAAAGTGCATTATATTCCTCGCAGTTACTTGCTAACTTTGGTTTGGCTTTATCTAAACATATCGTGTAAGGTGTCATCCGCTTTGGAATTCTAACCCAGTTCTGGCGACGGGGGTAGCATTCCACCCTTCTAGAGGGAGAAGACATGTTACTTTGCTTAAACGCGGTTAAATCAAACCAGAGCCCCAGCATCACAAAAGGGATGCTGCTGCCACAGACACAAGTCTTGCCTCCTGCTGCTGACCGAAACTCCGGCATGGGAGGCCTGGACAAATGGTATCCTGTCACAGGGAGTTGTTACACCCCCAAGACAGGAGATAGTGGATTGTAACAGGGAGGGTTGAATGAAACTAGACACTGCCTGGGGCGCACAAGGCGTCCCATGCATAGCCCAGTTCAAACCGGTGCTGGGGCACTCCAGCTTCAGTTCTGGCGCGAAACTGGACAAAGGGAAAGGGGTGTAACCACCCCCTTCCTGGGTCCCACCCATACGAGGGACCTAGCAGGTGATCCAGCCCCTTGATTTAGAATAAAGGTAGGAGCTGTGCAATGCAAGTTAAATCATCCTGACTGAAACTTTGAAACATACATCTGGACCCTTCGACATCCTACTCAACGTAGAAGACTGAAGAATCTCCCTTGTGGTCAAGGAGTGGCCACCCTGTGAAAGCAGGCACCATCAGCGCATCGAGACTTACTTTGCTGTTGCTCCCGCCGGGACTTGAACGACAGAGGCCGACAAGACCTGGACTTCCAGACTTCCAACAGCCCGATCCACAGTCCTAGCAAAGCTTAGACCTGTGGAGGTGACAAGAGATGTGGGACCGGCCATCTTGTAAAGTCAACGAAAAGCTTCCTGTGCAGTTCCCAAGGCTCCCTCGACACTGTGCTTTGGGGTTTGAGAAGCCCCAGCCCCGAGCAGCCTGTGCTCCAAAGATCACCTCTCCACACTCTCCGAGTCCTGCGTGGGGCCCTTTGCACTTTTCCTGCTCGACGCGTTGTCCAGTCGCTTGCCCGTTGGCTAGTGGCCTCTGTGACAATGAAATATCAAACCTACACTGCTGGTCTGGTTGCTTCAGACTGGCCCCAGCTCCCCTGAAAAGGAGCCATCGATCTGACCTTCCCGGTCCGATTAAGAAGACATCTCAGAATCCTGCGTGGGTTGCCTTTCCCAAGGCTTGATGACTCCGAATCGAGTATCAACACCGCCGACAGCAAGAGCCTTCGTGGCACAGCTCGTGTTCACCAGCTGGACCGCCTTGATTCTTCCTGGTCCATGTGGCAGCGGAGACAAACACCTCGACATCACCTGATTGCAACCCAATATCGCCTGGTTCCTTTGTGGTTCCTCCCCCAATGTGATAAGTTGGCCTGGTATATGATGACCACTAATTCTAGTGAGCACCTTGTACCAGTCCAAACGACCCTTATGGTGATTGGTTGTAAGTCAGCCTTATAGACCAGCTATCCTAATGGTAGCGTGGACAAGGCAGTCTTAGGCTAAACTCAAGAGGGAATGTGAAGCCAGCTGTTTTACCATATACAATCCCCTTTAATACCAAATGAAAGGACACCACACAAGTTATATATTATAAAATATATGTATTTATTTCTAGAATTATCCCCTTAACTCTTTATGAGCACAGGAGCACAAGCGTTAAACAAAGAACACATTATTACATACAATAAGCTGCACAATTATGGATAGGCCAGGTGGCCACTCAAACCATATATTAAGAAAGTGGTATAAGAACCACGTCGCGAACAATGAACAGGCCTAGGGCCTTGGGAATCGCTGGGCCTACACTGGACTAACAAAGGTTAGGTCGGGAGAGGCCCACAGGATACGGGTGCAGAGTCTATAGGCAACAGCGTTTACCATACAAGTCAATGGTGCGTAAAAATCAGAAAGTTATAGGTTTAGGAGTCTTCCGACTGGACTAGAGCTTAGTCACTTAAAACTAGGACACTAGAGGCGTAATCTCCTATGGGAGCACCGGAGTTAACTCGTTACCTCTCCCACAAGAAGCGGGTGCATAGGTGCCAAAGTGTGCCAAAGTGTGTAGGGTTTCGTTGTGAAGTTCTATGGAGCCTGGAGGTGAAGATGCTGCAGGCGACCAGGAGAGTCCGGTTGGATCCAAGGGTGGATCGAAGATGAAGAGTACCTGAAAGCAGAGGGGACAGAGTCTGGGTCACTAGCCAGTGACCAGGAAGGAACTAGGCGATGTCGCAAAGCAATCAGGTGATGTTGTGAAGGTTGTCTCTGCAGCCACGTGGACCAGGAGGCGTCGATGATGACCAGGAGTCAAGCACAGACTATCCCACGAAGGCTCTCGCTGTCGACGGTGTCGGCTTCCGGATTGGAGTCAACAAGCCTTGGCTAAGGCAACCCACGCAGGAAGTGAAGATGGCTTCTTAATCAGACCTGCAAGGTCTGATGGGCTGTTCCTTTTCAGGGGAGCAAGGGCCAGTCTGGAGCAACCAGACCAGAAGTGGAAATTCAAGGTTTCGTCATCACAGAGGCCACTAGCCAATGGGTAAGTGACCGGACAGACGCGTTGAGCAGGAAAATGCAAAAGAGCCCCACGCAGCACTCGTGGAGTGTGGAGGGATGATCTTTGGTGCTGATGATGCTCGGGGCTGGGGCTTCTCAATCCCCAATGCACAACTTCGAGGGTGCCTCAGAAGTTGCACGGAAAGCAATTAGTTGGCTTTCCAAGGTGGGCGGTCCCACGTCTCGAGTCACCTCCACGGGTCTCAGCTTTGCTATGGCTCTGGATCGGGCTGAAGGAAGTCTGGAAGTCTGGGTCTTGTCAGGCTCTGTGTTCGGGCTCCAGCAGAAGCGACAACAAAGCAAACCGTTGATTGCTTGATGGTGCCTGCTTGTGCAGGGTGGTCACTCCTTGACCACAAGGGAGATTCTTCAGTCTTCTATCTTCAAGTAGAACGTCGAAGGTCCAGAGTTTTTTTTCAAGTTTCAGTCAGGATAATATCTAAAGTCTTGGGACTCAGCTCCTACCTATATACCAAATCTAGGGGCTGGATTACCTGCTAGGTCCCTCCTATGGGTGGGACCAGGGAAGGAGGTGGTTACACCCCTTTCCCTTTGTCCAGTTTCACACCAGAGCTGGGGCTGGAGTGCCCCAGGACCGGTTTGAACTGGACTATGCATGGGACACCTTGTGTGCCCCAGGCAGTGTCTCGCTTCTTTCAGCCCTCCCTGCCCTAATACACAAGAGCCTGTCTGGGGTGGTGCTAGCACCGCCCAAGACAGAAAACCTATTGTCCAAGCCTCCCTCGCTGGAAGGACTCCCAGCAGCAGGAGGTCAAACTTGTGTCTGAGGCAGTAGCGTCCATTTTGTGATGCTGAGGCTCTGGTTAACTTTAACCGGGATTAGTAGGAACAACATGTCTTCTCCCTCTAGAAGGGTGGAATGCTACCCCCGTCGCCAGAACTGGCGAGGGGGTAGTATTCCAAAACGTATGACACCTTACACAACATGTTTTGATAAAGCTAAACCAGAGTTAGCATTTAACCGCAAGGTTCATAATGAACTTAAGAGTATATGGTATGGCTATATCCTAGAACAGCTATAAGGACATGGTTCCGAAAGCTGCAGACAGGCTCAGCTCATGCTAGAGCCTCATCTCACATAAAACCAAGCACTCTGCCTCCAGGATTGTTAAGGCCTGCCATAGGAGTGACTTTTAGGTGTATATGTGTCTAGATATAAGGTTAGATATAGGAATACTATATCTAAGCAAGGGGTGATTACACGACCTTGCCCCAGCTGAGTGATCAGCTAGTTGTGTCAGTTTGGATGGCCAGCCAGGGATGGCAAAACATATGCTGCAACCCCTGGTAGGCCTTGGATGCACCTATGCCCTGGGTACCTATAGTACAGTGTACAGGGGCTCATAAGGTGACCCAATTCCCAATTGGTAATGTACCTAAAGTACATTGTATTGAATTTAGAGAGAGAACAGCTGGGCTGTGGGTCTGATTAGCAGGCCCACAGCCTCATTAAGTCGAAAACCAGTGAGGCAAAAAGGAAAAAGTGGGGTGACCATAGGAAAGCAGAACCTCCTACTGCAACCCATCGAGAGATGGTACACTTTTGGACAGCCCAACCTTTCTTGGCACCCACATAGTCAACTAAGAGTCGATCATCCACCTAGAAATCTTTTGTGCGGTCAAGGTAGAAGGATAGTGCACGCTTTGGGTCCAGACTGTGGAGTCTCTCCTCCTCCTTGGAAGGGTGCCGAGATTGGAAAAAGGTGGGATAGTTTGTTCTATGTGAAAAAGTGTAACTAATTTATGAAGAAACTTGGGCCTCGTCCTAAGCACCACTTTGTCCGGATACACAGAAAAGAAGGGGGCTTAGAAGAAAGAGCCTGAAGATCACTCACCCTGCGAGCAGAGGTGATGGTGACTAGAAAGGCAGTCTTCGGAGTAAGGAGCCTAAGAAGACAGTTGAAAAGAGGCTCAAAAGGAGCGCACAAACGGTAAGTTAAGACAAGGTTCAAGTTCCACTGGGGCTTTATGAAAGGAAATGGAGGAAAGAGATGAATAATGCCCTTAAAGAATCTGTTTACAATAGGGGACTTGAATAAAGAGGGCTGATCTGGTAGCCAAAGGCAAGCAGAAATAGCTACAAGATAGGCTTTTAGAGTGCCCAGAGAAGAGCCCTGATGGGCCAAGGAAAGGATGAACAAGAGAACCTCTGAAAGAGGGGCAGAGAGGGGATCCACAGCCTTTGCTGTGCACCACCATGCCACAACCTTATTCCATCGACAGGTGTATACCATATTAATCGAGGGACGCCTGGCTGCCAAGATGACGTAGAAGACTTCAGGTGGAAGGTCAAAAGCTGTCAACCGTTTCACTGCTCAATCTCCATGCAAGGAGGTGGAGGCTGGGCAGGTTTGGGCGGAGGACCGTTCCTTGTTGTTGCGACAGAAGATCCTCCCAAAGGGGCAGTCTGATTGCAGGATCGATGGCCATGCTCAGGAGCTCGGGGTACCAGACTCTTCGTGCCCAGTCCAGAGCCGCAAGAATGGCTTGGGCAAAGTTGCACTTGATCTTCAGCACTCAGGGCAAAAGTGGTACAGGCAGAAAGGCGGACACTTTATTTATTTATTTATTAAGCAACTTGTATCGCGCAAACTAAACCCGAAGGTGTCAAGGCGCACTTGTGATGAAAACCTTCAGCGAACGAGTGCCGCCTTGCAAACTCCAACACTAACAGATCTAACCAAGCAAACAGATCTAACCAAGGCTCTCCCCACCTCTGAAAGAGACCTTGCACCACCGCTGAGTAAAGACGCCATTCGTGATCTATCAGGCACCGACGGCTGAGTTTGTCCGCCCTGGCATTCAGAGAAGCTGCCAAGTGATGAACCACTAGTGTCAAACCCTGATGTTCCAGCGATGTCCAAAGGCAAAGAGCTTCTTGACATAGGGTCCACGACCCCACCCGCCCTGTTTGTTGCAGTACCACATGGCGATGGTGTTGTCGGTGAACGCCTGCACTACTTTCCCCTTGAAGGAGGGGAGGAAAGCTGTCAGTGCCAGGCGGCTCGCCCAGAGCTCCAACAGGTTGATATGGAGCCCGGACTCCACTGGAGACCAAACTCCTCTGATCTCCGCCTCTCCCAGATGGCTGCCCCAATCCCAGGAGTGACGCATCAGTCACCACTGTTAGTTCTGGTTGGGGAAAAGAGAGGGATCTCCCCCTGACCCAATCCTGGTCCGTTAACTACCATTGCAGTTGTTGTGCAGTTCCCTCTGAGATCTGGACGTAGTCGGAAAGAGTCTCCTGATGCTGTGCCCACTGGAACTTCGGGTCCCACTGCAGAGCCCACATATGCTACCTGGCATGATACACCAGCAGGATGCAGAGGGCCATGAGCCCCAGCAGCCTCGGGGTCATTCTCACCAAAATCCGAGATAGAGACTGAGACATCGGTATTGTAGCCCGAATATACCAGATTTGCTGCTTGGGAGGATGGGACTGAAACTGCACTTTCTAGAACAGCTCCGATGAAAGGGAGCGACTGAGAGGGACTGAGGTGAGACTTTGGCATGTTTATAGTGAACCCCAGTGAGTGCAGGAGGTCCCCAATAGTCTGGGGATGGGAGACGACTGCCTGGGGCGAGCCTGCCTTCAACAGCCAGTCGTCAAGATAGGGAAAGATTGGAACCCCTAATCTGCGCAGATGAGCTGCAACCATCACAATCTCTATCATGAACACCCGAATGGCACTGGTAAGGCCAAAGGGGAGCATGTTGAACTGAAAATGCTTGTGGCCTACCATGAACCTTAGATAGCGTCTGTAGGCTGGCATGACGGTGATATGGAAATAGGCGTCCTGCAAGTCCAACGTCACCCTCCAGTCTCCAGGACACACAGGACCTGAGCCAACGTGAGCATTTTGAACTTCCTCTTCATGAGGAAGCGGTTGAGGGCCCTGAGGTCTAGGACAGGACGCAGGCATTTGTCCTTCTTGGGCACCAGAAAGTAGCTGAAATAGCAACCACGACCTACTTCTGGTGTAAGGACCCTTTTGATAGCTCCTTTGGCCAAGAGAGCTGAAATGTTCTGGCGGAGAACTGCCAAATTATCCTCCGACATGCGATCGAAAGATGACATGGCGGGACGGGTAGTCACGAAGGGGAGGGGGTAGCCTCTTCGGACTATTTGCAAAACCCACTTGTTCAACGCGATGGATTGCCAATGGGGGAGGTGATGGCAAATCCTGCCACCGACTGGCTGTTGATGGGCCCGAAGAGTCGGTTTAGAAGGGTTTAGAGACTGCTGCAGGGGGAAAAGGGTGGACTGGCCTGCCCGCTGGCTCTCAGACGCGCGTAGTCACTGGGTCCCACGTCTACGGCCACGCAGAGGCTGGGCAGTTTGCATGATCTAGTGGATAGACTGGGCCAGACATGGTGGGGTGCCCCTACCGTAGCTAAGAAAGGCAGATTGTGGTAGACGGGAGACGCAGAGGCCCAAGAATCTGGCCATTACTCAAGAATCCTTAAAGCACACCAGCACCAAGTCTGCCTTGTCACCAAAAAGGCGCCGGCCATCGAAGGGCATATCCAGCAAGGTTGAATGGACATTCCCCGAAAAGCCAGACGTCCTCAACCAGGCGTAGCAGCGAAGGGCTACCAATGTGGCAATCGTTCTGCCCAGTGAGTCGGTGGTATCCAGTCCACATCGAATCGTGAATTTTGCTCTGTCTCTCCCGTCTGTCACCGCTTGGAAGGGCCCGGGCCTCCTCCGTGCACTGAGGCAACACTTGCGTGACCATATCCCAGATAGTATGGGATTATCGGCCCAAGAGACACGTAGTTTTCATGGACTGTAGTGCCCAGCTGGAGGAAGAGATCATGCCCTTCGCAAGATGATCCAGCTTCTTGGATTCACTGTCTGGGGGAGCGATAGAGTGTGCATCCTTGGAAGAAGAGCTCTCTCAGGGGAAGGGTGTTGGGTGAGGAAACCTGGGTAGCCCAAGGCCTTGACTGCCCTTTGCACCACCACAGCGTATGACGCTCCCTCCTACGTAGCCACGGTAGGGGGAGAAAGCATGCCAAGGTCTGGAGAAGTATCCGGACCACTGGCTTCACCCAGGTTCCTCTCCAGTCCGGCTCTTCAAGCTGGTCTGCCAAATGGTCCGGTGACCCCTTCCAGTACTCATCACCACCATCCAGGAGATAGGGAACACCAGGGATGACCAGGGGAACAAAATAATCCTCCAGCGTTGGGTTTTATGACGGCTGACATTGTTCCGGCTCCAGGTCCATCTCGGGGATGAGGATGAGGACACCGGGAGCGTCATCGCCGGGATCGGTGCCGGGAAAGGTCAGGTAAGATCGACCAGCATTGATCTGGATCCAGGCCTGGATCCACGGAGGCCCACCAGAGCCACTTGCACCGAAGGCCCAGGTCCCTCGACCGACTCCACGGGGCCCGAAGAAGCGCAGGCGGAGTCGGGCTGCCCAAAGATTTGGTAGAGGGGGAACACCTTCGGAAGCACCTACCTGACGCCATACCGTGGGGACACGAACGCCGCCACCGGCCAAGAGTCAATTCCTGCATTTCCATCGTGCCGCCGCCCCGGGACCACAATCCCCGGAAGCCTCAGCGCCGGCACATTCTTCTGACCACACGCCAGCGCCTGGAGGCGCTTTAAAACCGCGCTGAGGTCCGCTTCGCGGGACGCCGGGGGAAGCCCGGGCCAAGGGCGGGCCCGTTTAAGCCCGTTCAAGCACGGACAAGAACGGGACGGGCCACCCCTCCAACATCTGGTGCTTCAGACCAATGTTAGTGCTCCATTACATATCCTTGGGCTGATATATAGCTGTGCATTAACACTAGACTTCCACCTCTTGTAATTAAACATGGCTGCTATGCCTGAACAGGGGGTAATCGGAAGGAAATCTTCTGGAGGCACACTTATGGGCACCTTAGACAACTTTTTGATTAGAGTGTCATCAGCCCTAGCTAAGGACATAGAACTCACAGAGAAAAGGCTCTCCCTGGACATTGCCTTTGACAAAAGATCTTCCCTGGGCACCCTGGCAGGAGTAAATGGCCACGGAGTCATCAGGATGATATTGAAGGGACGCTTCCTCCATCGGGAGTGGAGGTGAGCACCCTATCGCCCCAGCCAGTGACTATCCTGGACACATGTGAGACCTTGATCAATAGTATGGGTTCCGATGGGGTTGTAGATAGAGCCCCAACACCTAATATAAGAACCCGGTCAGCATGTCAAGCTAAACAAGGAATGGCACGGCAGACTGTGGGTGTCCCAGCAAAGAGAAAGCGACCAGTGGCACAATCACATGCAGGGGGAAGGAAAGCAAAAAGTGCCAAAAACTCTGCAACTAAAGAGGACTCGGTGGTAATTCCACCATCTAGCCCTAAGCAGTCGGGACCACATGGTAAAGATGGCCATAATAATTATTCGGATATCATGAGGGTGGAAGCTTACCCGGACTTGGGCCCTCTATTCTGGAAAAGACTGGAGGGCACTATAAAGAAGATATGCCATCCATTCCATGATCGGTTGGATTCAATCGAAAATAGAGTGGTGTGCCTCGAACTCTCACAAGTCCAAAATCAGGCAGGACAGAGGAATAGTAACATTGCTGCTCGCCCGATAACATCATCTGTGCATACTATGACTGATCCTAGCTCTAGCGGTACGACGGCTGAGGGGGGCGAAGTAACCCAGCCTAGTAAAGGTGTGCCCCTTGTAATCCCTCAGCCCCAAGTGTCGGTAGGAGCAGGGAGTACAGCACCTACTAATAGATGTCCCCAGGTTAAGAATGTAACCAAGACAATTTCTTTCCTATAAAAATCCATTGACTAGTAAACATGATGTTGTAATGTTTGTATGAAATATTGCCAGAATAGCAATTTTAAAGAATACTGTATGCTTTTTAATGTCTGAACCTCACAAAAAACGTTTGTGTATATGATTTTAAGTGCAATAATATGTTATGATCAAATTTTAAATCTTTTCAAATAAATGAATGATAAATGTTTTCATAAAAATTGTTTCATGTTTTTCATGGTACCGTTGGGCCCTACTAACACTAAGTTGTAAATTCGGTAACCGGTGCAACATTTAAATCCCTCCCAGTGATGTAAACGTCCCCCTTTGGGATTCTAACACCACCTATCATTTATTGAACTCAGGAGAAGGAACTCTGTTTTTTATAAGAATGTAACCAAGGCCTTGGCCCAGGATCAAAACAAAGTAGGGACTGGGTCATCATTGCCAGGGAATAGTGGATTAACTCAGGGTAAGGGTAGTAGGAGGGAAGCTTGCCCGGACTTGGTTCCTCTATTCTGGAAAAGACTGGAGGGCACTATAAAGAAGATATGCCATCCAATCCATGATCGGTTGGATTCAATAGAAAATAGACTGGTGTGCTTCAAACTCTCACTTTCACAAGTCCAAAAGCAGGCAGGACAGAGGAATAGTAACATTGCTGCTCGCCCGATAACATCATCTGTGCATACTATGACTGATCCTAGCTCTAGCGGTACGACGGCTGAGGGGGGGCGAAGTAACCCAGGCTAGTAAAGGGGTGCCCCTTATAATCCCTCAACCCCCAGTGCCGGTAGGAGTAGGGAGTACAGCACCTACTGTGAGAAGTTGGCCTGATATGCAGTGCTCACTATTCTAGTGATCACTATGTATCAGTCCAAACAACGCTTATTGATGATTGGTTGTAAGTCAACCGTAGACCAGCTATCCTAGTAGCATGGACAAGAGCAGTCTTTAGGCTAGACTCTAGAGGGCGTGTTAAGCCAGCTGTTATACCATCACATATACCCCTTGAACACCAAGTGAAAGGACACCACACAAGTTGTTATGAAAATAAAAGTATATTTATTTAGAACACAACAGCCCTGGACTCTTTATGAGGACAGGGCGCTAAGCACAATACAAAGCTCTTATGAAAATACTGAAAGTCGCACAATTTACACAAATGCCCGAGGGGCACGAAAAACCGTATACTCTAAAAGTGGAATGCGAAATTACTAGCAAGTAAGTACTACTCTAATAGGCTTTAGGATCGCTAGGACTGGACTACTGAACCTTCAGATTACGAGCAGGAGGCCTAGGGAGATCGGGTGCAGAGTGTGCACTCTCACGCGGGATGCGGGACAAAGTCTATGGATGCTAGATTTCGTAAAGTTAGTGTTATCGGACGAATCCGACTAGATAGAGCTGAAACGAAAAAGGATCTGGACCCTTGGATAGTTAAGCTATGCTGGAGCACCGAAATGCTGAGGTTACCTAGCCCAGGGGCTGCGGCTGCATAGGTCTGAAAAGACGTCGGGAATCCTCGTTGCAGTCTATGGAGCCTGAAAGAAGAAGTTGCTGGCAGGCGACCAGTGATGAAGTTCGATGGGATCCAAGCCTGGATCGATGTTGGAGGATACCTGTAAGCAGAGGGGACAAAGTTCTGAATCACTAGCCAGTGATTAGATGGGCACCAGGATGGCACCGGACGAAGTCACCTCTACCAGGTGAGTGGGCGACGCTGGGCTCTGCAGTCTCTCGGACCAGGAGGCGTTGTCGGCAACCAGGATGGAGGTGCGAGCTGTCCCACGAAGGTATCTGCTGTCGACGTCGCTGGACCCAGGATTGGGGCGACAAGTCTTGGCAAATGCAAGCCCACGCGGTGGACTTAAAATGGCGTCTGGAGTGGACCAGGAGGGTCCGGGGTGCTCCTCTGTTGGCGGGGAGCAAGGGCCAGTCTGGAGCAACCAGACCAGCGGTGTTGTCGTCGTGGTGCATCGTCAGGAGGGCCACAAGCTAGCAGGCAAGTAGCCGGACAACGCGGTGAGCAGCAAAGAGCAGAAGGGCCCCACGCACATCTCGTGGATGCTGGGGGGCTGGACTTCGGTGCTGGAGCTGCTCAGGGTTAGGGCTTCTCAAACCCCAAAGCACTCACTCGAGGATCCCTCGGCGGTCGTGCTGGATAAGCGTCGTGCAGTTCTGAAGATGGCCGGTCCCTCGAGGTCTCGTCACACCCACGGATCTCAGCTGAGCTGACGATGTAGGTAGAGGTCAGAGGTGCCAGGGAAGCCGGGTCTCGTCATGCTGGTCGGTCTGGTTCCGGAGGAAGGACGTGCAGCAAACCGCAGAGTTCTTAGTTGGTGCCCGCAGATGCAGGGTGATTACTCCTTAGTCACAAGGGAGAAATCTTGAGAAGAAGTCTTGAGTTCCTTTCGTAGAAAGTAGTTTCAGGATTCAAAGATGATCTAATTTGGGAAGGGGGCCCGCTCCTATCTTTATACTAAGAAAAGGGGCTGGCACGCGACTAGGTCCTGCCCATGGGTGGGACCAGGAAGGGGGGTGGTTACACCCCTCTCCCATGCCGGACTTTCCCCAGCTCAGGGGCTGGTGTGCCCCTGGAACTGGTTCTAGCCGGCCTATGCGTAGTGAGCACCGGGGTGCCACTTGCAGTCACCTTCCTATTCAGCCCTGCCTACCCAGGATACACAAAACCCTGTCTGGGATGGTGCTAGCACCGCCCCTGACAGGAAACCCTTTGTCCAAGCTCTCCTCGCTGGGAGGACTCCCAGCAGCAGGAGGTCAGACTTGTGTCTGTGGTGGCAGCATCCATTTTGTGATGCTGAGGCTCGAGTTAACTTTAACCGGGGTTCACAGTTACATACATGTCGTGTCCCTCTAGAAGGGTGGAATGCTAAGCCCGTCGCCAGAATTGGCGAGGGGTTAGTATTCCAATTCGTATGACACCTTACTCGACATGTTTTGATAAAGCGATACCAGAGTTGGCATATAACCGCGAGGATTATAATGCACTTAAGAGTATATGGTATGCGTTATCATGGAACAGCTATTAGGACTTGGTTCCGCAAGCTGCAAACGGGCTCAGCTCATGCCAGAGCACCATCTCACACGATTCCAAGCACTCTGCCTTCAGGATTGTCAAGGCCTGCCATAGGAGTGACTGATAGGAATACGAGTGTCCATTTTAGGGTTAGATATAGGTATACTATATCTACAGCAAGGGGTGATTACACCACCTTGCCCCAGCTGTCGTGCAGCCAGTTGTGTCAGATTTAGATGGCCAGCCAGGGGTGGCATAATACATGCTGCAGCCCCTGGTAGGCCCTGGGTACACCTATGCCCTGAGTTACAGGGTCTGATAAGGTGGCCCAGTACCAATCGGATATGTACCTAAGGTACATGGAATCCATTTTACAGAGAGAGAGCAGTAGGCCCGGGGTCCTGTTTGGCAGGGACCCAGGCCAACTATGTCAAAAACCAGCTAAAACACAGGCAAAAAAAGTTGGGGGCAACCATAGTCAGGGGCTACCTTCCTACACCTACTAATAGATGTCCTCAGGCTAAGAATGTATGTAACCAAGGCCTTAGCCCAGGATCAAAACAAAGTAGGGACTGGGTCATCATTGCCAGGGAATAGTGGATTAACTCAGGGTAAGGGTAGTAGGAGGGAAGTTAGACATCCAAATTTGCCCCACCTACCTTCGGTATATGATGACGCCCCACTACCCTATATTGATCTTCCCCCACAATCAGCCCCTTTTGTAGTAGTTTTGGTTGGGGTTCCACCAGTTGCTCAGGGAAAGCGGTAAACTTACCTTGATCTCAAACATAAGTGTATTTTTTGGCTTAATAAGTTTCGACCATTGCCAGTTAGTATACGAGCTGAGATCATGGGTGCTAGAAGAGTCAACTGGATAGGAAGAAGATGTAAGACCGTGGCAGGGGATTGTATTATTATTAATTTTAGAGACCACAGATGTGTTAATCACATTTGTAATTGGCCTTGTAATGATCATTTCCCCGGGATTCAGGTTCTTCCGTTGGCTTACTTCTATGACCCTCCAGTTCCCTTAGAAAGGGATATCTTTCAACAGGGTGTTACACCAAGCTACGGCCCAATTCCCCAAGAATTTAAGGCTGTTCAATAGATTTGAAGCTCTCTCTGGGCTGGCGGAGTAAGACTGACATCATGCATACCAAAGCTCCGCCTTATGTATTACAGTAGAGAGGTTTAGGGAGGAGGGAGAAATGAACCTGAACTCAAACTTAGTGTCTACTCAGGACAAAAGCGTAGTGAGGGAAGGTAATGCTGGTCACAATGTTACAGCCATTGCTAATACTGTGGGGGAGGGCAATGCCGGTCATAATGTTACAGCCATCGTTAATTCTGTGTTAGACAATGAATCTTGTTCCCTGGAATCCCAGAGCATTGTATGTCATAGGTCAAGTGATTATCTTACAGGGGGCGAAATGATTCCAGTTTCTAATGGGCCAGTATGCCACACTTCCCTTATTTCATGGAATGTGGCAGGAGTAGGGACTAAACTAATTTCGCCTGTCGGCAGGAATTTATTGATCATTTTGACATATGCTTGTTTCAGGAGGTATGGGCAATTGAGGCTATATATAAAGTGGGATATGTGAATTTTTTTGTCCCAGCTATCAAAAAACGCCAAGGTCGTCTCAGTTGTCACATTCGATTGCTTCCTGTGTTGAGTAGTGACATCTTAGCCATTAGACTTAGCTTCCCAAATAATTTAAGAATTGACATCTATAATGTATATACAAGGGGGCTCCCAGGCGGCAAGAAATCTGATGTGGGTGCAGAGTTAGATTTACTGTTGCAGGCTACTCCCCCCAATATACTGCCATTAATCGCGGGGGACTTTAATACTAGGTTTGAGCCCCTCGGTCTGGATGATACTTATTTAACAGAGGAGGAGGACGGCAGGTGGGGAATTCCACAATTGGGTATTAATCCTATAAAAAAATGGACAGAGGCCGCAATTCAGTTGAAGGGCCTCTACATGGGGAACCAGCTAAGGGCAGCCAATGGGCACACATTGTCAGACAAAATGGGAAAGGTAACTTTTGGCAATGGTTTAAGGACAAGCAATATTGATTATTTACTTGTCCCGCTTAAGCTGGGGACTACTCTCCTAGATATGGGGGTGGTTGCTCGTGTTGAGAGTGACCACAACCCCCTTACTGCATTGTTTAATTTGGGACTTCATAAAATGGATGAGGCCACTGGAGGATTAATTTTGCCCGATTTAGTATTGTCAAATGATGAGCGCCACCTTAAGTGGTGCCAGGTTGTGGGGCATCAGGAAATTATATCTGATATTAGAGTGGAGCTGGAAGGAGTATTAGTAGCTATGGAGGAGGTCACTTTTTCTGGCCTCTCCCATCAACCCTTGATGGAGATTCACAATAGACTGTTTGCTAAACGAAAAAAATGTTTTTGCAAACCTAACTTAGGCAGTAGACCCCAGACTAGAAAAGAAGAAAGCTGGCACAATGGTTCCTGCCGTCAGGCTAGTGGAGAATTAGGCCATGCCCTAAAGAGCAAAGACCTAAGAAAAATAAAGTTGGCCCGCACAAACTATAGACAAAAGCAACATGTAGCAAAGAAAGAATGGGAATGTAACTGGTGGCAGGATCTTAAAATGGCATGCAAGTCCAAAAACCCCACATTTTTGGGGAATATTTTTAAATGGGACAGGGGAGGGCATAGAGAGAGCCCTCAAAATAACGTTGACCAAAACTCATGGGTCGAGTATTTTAGCCCCCAATATGCTTGCAGTGCAGTTGATAGTAATGAGGGGGTGTATGTTCATGCCTTCTCTAAAGAAGCCACGTTCACCTTCGGAGAAGTGGATAGGGCACTAGACCTAGTTAATGAGGGTCGTGCTACAGGCATGGACTGTGTGCCCGCAGATGTATTCTTCAATAATAGAGCCCGTTGGAGGATATATATCCTACATATGGCAAATGCCATAGCACAAGGGATGGAGGTACCCCAATCATGGAAAGGTGCAGAGATAGTGCCAGTGCATAAAAAAGGGGATAAGTCGTCAGCAGCTAATTATAGACCGATAAGTCTGATTGACTTGATCCGAAAGATAGTGAGCCAGCTTGTACTGGGCAAAATCCAGTCCTGGATGGATGATGATAGCATCTTGAGTCATCTCCAGGCTGGCTTTTGCCGGAAAACAAGCACTATAGACCGGGTCTTCAGGTTTATTATGTTATACTGGCGCATGGTGATTTTGGAGAAAGGCACCCTGTATACCGTCTTTGTCGATCTAAGGGCGGCCTTTGATCTTGTTCCACGAAAAATTCTATGGCAAGTTCTTGCAGGGTTGGGGATGGCGCCTGAGCTGTTGAGCCTAATCGTCTGCTTACATGAGGATACGTTTGCCCGGGTTCGGTGGGGTCGTCAGGGAGAGGTAACGGAAACCTTCCCGGTTGAGCGGGGAGTGAGGCAAGGTTGTGTTATGGCACCGACCTTGTTCTCGCTCTTCGTGAACGGGGTGGCTGAGTTCCTCTCCCTGACCCCGACTGATGCCCCGGCTATGTGTGGTGAGCGGGTCACGATCCTCATGTTCGCCGACGATACATTCATTATGTCAAAAACGCCAAGTGGACTCCAGCGCGCTTTAAAGCGCTTTGAAACTTTTTGCCTGAAGAGAGGTATTGAAATAAACACGGCAAAAAGAAAGTTTATGGTTCTAAATGGCCGTACACCATCTGAGCCCGCTAAACCTTACAGAGGAGTGATGTATATGAATGGCGCCCCGTTGGAATGGGTTGACACCTTCACCTATCTGGGGGTCACACTCCAGAGAGATTTGGGGTGGACTAGCCAATTAGATATTGCAGTCTTAAAACACCACCAGCAGGCTGGCATTCTTCTGAAAAAGTTTAGCTTATCAATAACAAAGCCCATTAGCCCACTATTGGAAATCTATGGGATGAAAGTCCTAAGCTCGACATTGTATGGTGCCGAGCTATGGGGGGTTCAGAATTTGAGAAATTTATCGCTAGCGGAAAATGAATTTTTACGTAAAGCAATTAGCGTCCCTATAAGCACCCCTCTAACACCTCTAATGTGGGATCTTGGAAAAAAAAGCGGTTCAAGACCTTGCCTCTCTACGGCCCTTGCTATATTGGCGACGACTTTGGACCACAGAGGAACTCCAACATTATGCACAGGGACTAAGGGAGATTATGATTAAAGATGGCATGCAAAAAATACATTGGCTGAAGTCCATTCGGTCCCTACTATTTAGGTTGGGAATGAGAGAACTATGGGACGACCCTATAAAAGCTGCATTCCCTTCCAAGAAAATGCTGAAAGAAAGTTACTGGAAGATGGTAATTGCTGAAGCATGTATAAGGGGTTCTTCTTCACACTTAACAGGCCGTTTCCTAGAGTTTAAGGCCCAACTGAAACTGGAATTATATTGGGAAGCCATCGAAAAAAATCAGGATCGCAAACTCTATTTTCAATTTAGAGTAGGCTCCCTTCCAGTTAGGTGTTTTACAGCTAAATGGTCAGGGGAAAACGGAAAGGATAAATGCCCTAAGTGCGGGGAAGAACGAGAAACAATAAGCCATCTTCTCTTCTTTTGCCCCTTATATTCCGCACCTAGAGCCTTGTGGGCTAAGCCTATTTGCAGAGCAATTGGCATACGTAGGCATGCAGAGGCCATAAGAATTTTATGCACTGACCCCAGCCCTTTAATTGCCATAGCTATGGCTACATTTTTTAAATGGGCTTGGGCAATCCGTATGCGCCTTATTGCGGCAGGGCTATGAGTATTAACTAATTAATTGTTACTGTTGATCAGGTGTAAATATGTGGGCTCATTTATTTTATATAACCTATGTGCAATACCCTCTGTTCTGTTAAAAAAATGATTGACTTTGTTTTATGATTTTAGATTTTATGAAATTGAAATAATTGATATTCGACAATAGTCTATAGTAGTTTAATATATTCTTAGATATTTATTGAACTGTTCTATTGGATTTTATATTAAAAAAAACTGTGGTTTGTTAATGTATTTTTTATGAATGCTTTTATGACTTAACTGTCGAATAAAGTTTATGAAAAATGGGGAGGGGTTCACAAAATATACAAAGTTGGGCAGGGGACGCCCCGGAAAGAGGGGAAGGCGTGGAGTCATCCTTGAATCAGGCACTGGAGACGGAGCCTTAGAGTGACAACGCACTGGATCCCCCGTTGCGTCAGCGGACCAATGGGGAGAAGGAGAAGAACGCCGGTGCTTCTTCGCCTTCTTCTTGTGCTTCGACTTACCCGAAGACTTCGAAGACTTTGAATCGGACGAGGTGTGAGGACTCCGCTAAAGGTCCTGAGACCTTCCCTCGAACGGGACCAGGAGTGATGCGGAGCCGACCGCTAGGCCTCCAAGAGCTTTCGGGACCGCTCCAGCAAAGACTCAGGATTCATGGCCCAGCAGTTGGAGCATCACTTCAGGTCTTGCTCACGGTTCATTCACCAAAGGCACACAAGGTGGGGTCCATTACCGACATCAGCCTGTGACAGGCCTCGCAAGGCCTAAAGCCAGTCTGACAATGGGACATCCCATGCACACCAGGATTCGATGAGTCGAAAAGAAGCTGACAAAACGTCAAAAAAGTTTAATCAAAAAGTGACTAAAGGGGTAGCTCTCTCCAGATCTGCGCTAGGCTGGAGCAGAAAAATAAAGAACTGACGTCAGCGCACAGGGGTGGAGTATAAGTAGGTACTGAAACGTGATCCCGGCAACCACGACAACGGACGTGAGTATACCGACACTACCTACCGACACGCAGGGGTACTGCTAAGAAAAAATTCTCCAGATTCAGTCTGACGCCTGGGGGTAATAAGGAATCTATAACCAATGGTCTCTTTCAGATTCATTATTTTTACATGTACTTATCCTGCCTGGATCAATGCATAAAAAAATAAAAAAGAGGATTTTTTGCATGCGTGCATGCATCATGCATGAGCACACATGTAAAATGACTAAGCCATGTCAAACTTTTTTTTATTGAAAACAATTCTGCACAGTATTGCCAAACAAATCATTAGCAAAGCTAAAAGCCGGCATTTGATTACTTGAAAAACAAAGTGAATAAACAAGGTATTGCTTGTTGCAAATAATGTGTATATAGCCATGATTTTCTCTAGAAACAATTTTGATTACTAAAAAGAAAACTTACAAGAATTGCACTATTCTTTAGTACTAAAAGATTGGTTTCAGCATTATGTTTTGGTCTTTGTGTATGTGAATGTATGGTGAACAATTGTGATCAAGGTGGAAGGATGAAATCTGAATGAATGAAAAGGTGAGATTGGTATGATTGTTTTGGATTTATTGTTGTGTTTGTTTTTCTTGAATTTCTGTATAATAATTGTGGTCATTTTGTATACTGTATTTTTGATATACTGTTTTTGATAAAAAATAAAAAATTGAGAATGATGAAAAATTAAAATAAAAAGCTACAAATGAGGTTAAAGGTTCAATGATGGCTGGTCCGCACATCTTTTCTTAATTTGGTAATTAGTAGCAGCATTGGCATTCTTTTCTTGGTTGTTGATTATTAGGTGCTCATCCTTGCTGTTTTTGAGCCATACCCTTTGTTGTTTTCAATATAAAATAAAGCACAGTAATCCAATCATGAGAGAACTAAGTCTCGTCAGCAGTATGACAAGACTGGTGTGCCGAAAATTGCAACCTTTTCTCAAAGGTAGTTGGGGGGCTGTGCTTCTGACCATGGAGCTTATGAGAGGGGCAAAAGGCAGTTCAGTGTCAAAGAGTATGAAAAGGGCAAGAACATCCTTTATTTGTTGAGTTTGGGTGTGTGTTCTAATGCATACAGCTAAGAAAGAAATAGGGCTAGGTTTGCGCTGAGGCCACTTTCACAGATAACGTCAGTTTTTTTCAGAGTTCAGACAAAGCAAAAGAGAATGTGTGTTTCAGGAATTTACTGATGTTACTTTGGCAAACCAAGTTTCTGTACAGTCAAATAAGGTGCTGGGTATTTTCAGAATATTCAAGGAAATGAAGATTACCCAAATAAAAGGAATCGTGTGCATGGAGCAACGCAATTTAAACTCAACCCTTACACGTCACAGAAATGGAATTATATATGTGTATTTCACTTTATATTTACTGTGTGACTGAACTTTAGCCCCTTCGATGCTCATGACGGAATGGTTCCGTCATGAGCATCGGTGCCCCTGTGCTCATGACGGAACCATTCCGTCATGAGGACAGGGGCACGAAATCCCTCTGCTGCAGACAGCAGAGGGATTTCTATTTCTCCCCTGTGACCTCGGGAGCTGGGAAGAGCTTCCCCAGCTCCCGAGACCTCCCGCAGTTTCTGTGAAATGACGATCAGCGTGCACGTCGCATTGACATAATTTCACAGAAACTGAAATGAGCCTTTAGGCTCATTTCAATTTCACTTTCTACGTGCTCGGTGGCTATCACATCCCCCTGAGCACATAGAAAGACTGGAGAGGTATCATTGGAAAGGGGAGAATCTTTCCAATGATACCTCTCCCCAGTGGATCCCTGCTTGGGGATTGCCCCAGGAGGGCGATCCCCAAGCAGGGATCCACCCACTAGACACCAGGGAGAGGGGAGCAGCTCCTTGGGCAAGGGCCTCCACTCCCCCCATAAAGTAATGGGTACAATTCAGTCTTTCTTCCCCCCCTGGGAGGCATATGGGGCAGTAGCCCCCAATCTGCCCCCCGGGGGGACAGAAAGCCCACTAAACGCCAGGGATTTTGTTTTGGTGCATTTTCTTAGGGATGGGGTCTGCCCAAAATGGGCCCGCCAATGCCCCCACCTCCACCACCATTACAACCTTTCTACCCCCCCAGGGGCAGATGGGGGCAGTAGTCCCCAATCCGCCCCACGGGTGGTAGAAAGCCCACTAAACACCAGGGATTTTTTTTGCACCATTTTATTAGGGTTGGGGCTCCCTGAAATGGGCACGCCAATGCCCCCACCCCCTGCCACCATTACAGCCTTTCTGACCCCCATCTGACCCCCCTGGGGGCAGACAGGGGCAGTAGTCCCCAATCTGCCCCCCCCCAGCTCAGAAAGCCCACTTGACACCAGGGATTTTTTTTTTGCACATTTGTTTTTAGGGAGGAGGCTGCCCGGAACGGGCACACCAATGCCCCACCCTCTGCCACCATTAAATCCTTTCTGCCCCCTGGGGGGCAGAAAGCCTACTTGACACCAAGGATTTTTTTCTATGCACATTTGTTTTTAGGGTGGGGGCTGGTCAAAATTGGCACACCAATGCCCCCACCCCCCCCACCACCATTACAGCCTTTCCCCCCAATCTGCCCCACTGGGGGGACAGAAAGCCCACTAAATGCCAGGAATTTTTTTTGCACAATTCTTTTTAGGGTGGGGGCTGCCCGAAACAGGCACGCCAATGCCCCCACCCCCACCCCCACCACCATTACTGCCTTTCTGCCCCCCTGGGGGGCAGATGTGGCATTGGCCCCTGATCTGCCCCTTCGGGGGCAGAAAGCCCACTTGACACCAGGAATTTTATTTACGCATTTGTGTTTAGGGTGGGGGCTGCCCGAAATGGGCACACCAATGCCCCCACCCCCTGCCATCATTATAGACTTTCTGCCCCCCCCCCTCGGGGGCAGATGGGGCATTGGCCCCTAATCTGCCCCTTCGGGGGGCAGAAAGCCCACTAAACGTCAGGGATTTTTTTTGCACAATTTGTTTGAGGGTGGGGGCTTCCCAAAAAGGGCATGGCCAAGCCCCCACCCCCTGCTACCACTACATCCTTTCTGCCCCCCTGGGGACAGATGGGGGAGGCAGCCCCCAATCTGCCCCCCGGGGGGGCAGAAAGCCCACTTGACGCCAGGGATTTTATTTTGTACATTTGTTTATAGGGTGGGGGCTGCCCAAAATGAGCATGCCAATGCCTCCATCCCCCTGCCACCATTACATCCTTTCTGCCCCCCCTGGGGGGCATAAAGCCCACTAAACGCTAGCGATGTTTTTGCAAAGTTGTTTTAGGGTGGGGGCTGCCCAAAATGGGCATGCCAAAGCCCCCACCCCCTGCCACCAATTAAATCCTTTCTGCCCCCCGGGGGCAGATGGGGGCAGTAGTCCCCAATTTGCCCCCCTGGGGCAGAAAGCCCACTTGACGGCAAGGATTTTTTTTTGCATATTTGTTTTTAGGGTGGGGGCTGCCCGAAATGGGCACGCCAATGCCCCCAACCCCCAACAAAAATGACAGTCTTTCTGCCCCCCGGGAGGCAGATGGGAGCTGTAGCCCCCAATCTGGCCCCCCAGGGGCAGAAAGCCCACTAGAAACCAGGGATTTTTTTGTTTTATTCATGTAGGGGTAGGGGCTACAACCAAAAATGGGTATGACAATACCCCCAACCCACCCCCAGAGAAATTACAGTCTTTCTGTCTGCCCCCAAGAGGGCAGATTGGGGCAGAGGTCCCTGATCAGCCCACTAGGTGCCAGCGATTACACAGGCTTTTTTTATGCGTGGGGGCTGTCCAAAATGGTCATACCAATGCCCCCACCCCCACTAAAAATAGCCACAGTCTTTTTACCCCCCTTGGGGGCATATCAGGTGATTTCCCCCCAGGGCAGCAGAAAGCCCACTAGGCTCCGACTTTTTTTTAACAATGTGCCTACCTGTGGATTTTGGGTCCTAGTGCAGCTGGCACGTAGGGAAACCTAGCAAACCTGTACATTTTTAAAACTAGACACCAAGGGGAATCCAGGATGGGGTGACTTGTCTGACTCTCACCAGGTTCTGCTAACCAGAATCCCTTGCAAACCTCAAAGTTTGTCAAAAGAAAACCACCTTTTCCTCACAATTCTGTTGTGGGAAAGTTCTGGAATCTGCGTGGATCCACAAATTTCCTTCTACACAGCATTCCCCCAGGTCTCCCGATAAAAATGGTACCTCACTTGCGTGGGTGGGTCAAGTACCTGCGACAGGCAAGTGCCCAAAACCCATCGAGGCGACATAAAAATTACCTATCACAAACCAACCTGGTTTTCAAGGGGGGTCCCATGAGTTTTTGGCCCCGGGCTCGGTGGCCATCTAGGGAAACCTACCAAACCCACACATTTCTGAAAACTAGACACCCGGGGGATTCTAGGGAGGTATGGCTTGCTTGGATAACCCAACCTTTTCTTACCCAGAATCCCCGGCACACCTCAAATTTAGATGAACAAAAATAACTTTTTCCGCACATTTTTGTGTGAGAAAGTTGTGGCATCACCGGGCTGATACAAATTTCCTACTACCCAGCATTCCCCCAGGTCTCCCAATAAAAATGGTGCCTCACTCGTATGGGAGGCCCAAGTACCCATGACACGCAAGGGCCCAAAACTTATTGAGGCAACACAAAATTACCTATCACAAAACGACCTGGTTTTGCAAGGAGGGTCACCTGGGTTTTTGGCCCTGAGCTCAGCGGCCAGCTAGGGAAACCTACCAAATCCACACATTTCCGTAAACTAGATACCTGGGGTATTCCAGGGAGGTATAGCTTGCGTGGATCCCCCAAACTTTTCTTACCCAGAATCTCCTGCACACCTCAAATTTAGCTTAAGAAATCACTTTTTTCACACATTTTTGTGTGAGAAGGTTGTGGTGTCACTGGACTGACACAAGTTCCCTACCACCCAGCATTCCCCCAGGTCTCCCGATGAAAATGGTGCCTCACTCGTGTGGGAGGCCCAGGTACCCGTGACAGGCAAAGGCCCAAAACGTATTGAGGCAACATCAAAATTGCCTATTACAATTTGCAAGGGGGGGGTCACCTGGGTTTTTAGCCCCGTGCTCGGCGGCCAGCTAGGGAAACCTACCAAACCCACACATTTCTGAAAACTAAACACCCGGGGGATTCCAGGGAGGTATGGCTTGCGTGGACCCCCCAACGTTTTCTTACCCAGAATCCCCTGCAAACCTCAAATTTAGTTGAAAAAAATCACTTTTTCCACACATGTTTGTGAGAGAAAGTAGTGGTTTCTCCGGGCTGAAACACATTTCCTACCACCCAGCATTCCCAAGGGTCTCTCGATAAAAATGGTGCCTCACTCGTGTGGAAGGCCCAAGTACCCGCGAGAGGCAGAGGCTCAAAACGTATTGAGGCGACATCAAAATTGCATATCACCAAACAACCTGGTTTTGCAAGGGGGGTCACCTGGGTTTTTGGCCCTGTGCTCAGCTGCCATCTAGGGAAACCTACCAAACCCACACATTTATGAAAACTAGACACCCAGGAAATTCCAGGGAGGTATAGCTTGCGTGGATCATCCAAAGTTTTCGTACACAAAATCCCCTGCAAACTTCAAATTTAGCTGAAAAAAACCACTTTTCCCAAACATTTTTTGTGTGGGAAAGTAGTGGCATCACCGGGCTGAAACAAATTTCCTACCACCCAGTGTTCTCCAGGGTCTCTTGATAAAAATGGTGCCTCACTCATGTTGGAGGTCCAAGTACCCGCGACAGGCAGGGGCCCAAAACGTATTGAGGCGACATCAAAATTGCGTATCACCAAACAACCTGGTTTTGTAAGGAGGGTCACCTGGGTTTTTGGCTCTGTGCTCGGCGGCCATCTAGGGAAACCTACCAAACCCAAATATTTCTGAAAACTAGATACCCAGGAGATTCCAGGGAGATATGGCTTGCGTGGATCCTCCAACGTTTTCTTACCCAGAATCCCCTGCAAACCTCAATTTTAGCTGAAATAATCACTTTTTCCGCACATTTTTGTACGAGAAAGTTCTGGCATCACCGGGCTGACACAAATTTCTATTTCCTACTACCCAGCGTTCCCCCAGGTCTCCTGATAAAAATGGTGCCTCACTCGTTTGGGAGGCCCAAGTACCCACGACAATACGTTTTGGGCCCTTGTCTGCCACGTGTACTTGTGCCTCCCACACGAGTGAGGCACCATATTTATCAGCTAAATTTGAGGTTTGCAGGGGATTCTGGGTAAGGAAACGTTAGGGGATCCATGCAAGCTATACCTTCCTGAAATTCCCCAGGTGTCTAGTTTTAAAAATGTATAGGTTTGCTAGGTTTCCGTAGGTGCCGGCAGAGATAGGGTTCAAAAACTACAGCTAGGCACTGTGCCAAAAAAAGGGTCATTTTTCACTGTGAAATTGTGGTGTGTCCACGTTGTGTTTTGCGCCGTTTCCATAAAACAAACGTAAGTTTGTACTTTTTATGCTTACAGTACTGTGAAAGTTCACTAACGAATTTGACAAGAGGACAGCTTTTACAGGTAAAGGTTATAAGTCTGGCATATAATTTTCAGAGGTTTGCTTTTTTAATCAGTTCATGTGCTGGCAAGGGGGTTTAGCACGATATTTACTGATTTCATGAAACGTACCAGTCTGCAGGCTAATTGAATATCTCCCCCTGCAAAACATGCCAACAATGCCTGTCAGCGGGTTCAGAGGCGTCTTTGGTTCCAGAGCTGTGTTAGTAGTAGCCTTTGTTCGCTCTCTAGACGTTTACAGCTAAATAGTAAGTGCAAAACGTCCTCTTTTAGGTCACCACAAAGTCTGCAGTTTGTGGTGAATTCCAAACGTGTCAATGGGGAGAGATGTTCTTTTTACAAAAATGTATAAGTATGCTAGGTTCCCCTAGGTGCCGGCAGAGCTAGGGTTCAAAAACTACAGCTAGGCACTTTGCAAAAAAAGGGTAATTTTTCATTGTGAAAATGTGGTATAGTCACATTGCGTTTTGAGCCGTTTCCTGTTGTGGGCACTATGCCTACCCACACATGTGAGGTACCATTTTTATCGAGAGACTTAGGGTAATTCAGATTTGTAAAGCAACTGTTATTACCTATTGACTTTCGTTCCATTTTTGCCTTCCAAATGAAAGACAATGTGTTAAAAATAAGTCATTTTGAAAAATGATTGATAATTCTCATGCTGGTATGAGTATTTCCAATTTCGGAAATGTGCAAATATCTACTGTTTCCAAACTCTATATTTTGTTCCCATTTCAGAAATACATAGGTGTCTTTCTTACCGATTTTTCCATGTATACAGTTTCCCAGAATAATTGGTATGTACCCGGTACATAATAAAAAAAAACATTGCAAGTTGCTGCTCAGTTTTTAGCTCTGGGTCCGTCAGATTCTTGGTGAACCTACAAGTCCTATATAGCCCCACAACCAGTAAGGTCTAGCGGACGTAACGGTATATTGCTTTGAAAGAGTTGTCATAATTAGAAGAAGTTACAGGTGAAAACGTTGACACAAAGGCCTAATTTACATTTTTTCCTATATTTAACTGTTAGTTTCTATAAAGAAACCTTGAAGGATCTACACAAATGACCCCTTGCTGAATTCAGAGACGTGTCTACTTTTGAAAAATGCAGTTTTCTAGGATCCATTATTGCTTTCATACCCATGTCTACCATTAACTGGAAGGAGGTTGAAAGCACAGAAAATAGAAAAAATAGGCTATGTCCCAGAAAAATGCCAAAACTGTGTAAAAAATGTTGGTTTTCTGACAAAAGTCTGCTCTTCCCTAAAATCTGGGGAAAAGGTGATTTCAGCCCCATAAACCCCTTTTTGATACCATTTGTAGGAAAAAACCCAGGCGCTTTCATTTGCAGCACTTTTTTCCCATTTTTCTGGAAAAAACAAAATGTAGCTGTTTTTTGGCTAATTTCTGGGTCCCCTCCAGGGGAATCCACAAACCCTGGATACCTTTGAAATTCCCACGATGTTGGAAAAAAAGGATGCAAATTTGGCGTGGATACTCTATGAGGTCAAAAAGTTACAGGGTCCTAAGAGCGAACTCCACCAAATAGCCAAAAAAAGGCTTAGCACAGGGGGAAAGACCTAGAAGCGAAGAGGTTAGTAACATGTGTGAAACATGTAAATGTATTAACATGTACTCACTGTAGAGCCTAGAGATTCATATAAGAGTGCCTAATGTTCAGTTTAAACATGAAATCATGTATTCATTATTCATGTTTTACACTTAAACTTTAAGTTCTATTTGCTCATGTTTTACTTTTATTTTTCAAGTTACAAAGGTGCATGCATTACCATGTATTCAAGGTGCACATTAAATGCTTCCAGATAATATGACTAAAGGCCTCAGTTGAAATGCATTTTGCTTTGCCAGCATGTTTTCCTTTTTTTGCAGGTTTATTTCATTAGTTGGAGAAAAGCGCATTGTCTGTATTATACTTGCGGATAGAGAAGACTGGAGGGAAACTTGGCAGTGAACGTGGAGAAACAATGGTCAAAAAAGTTCTCTGTTCATCATGTACTAGGATGGCAAGATGTTCAAGGTGGAGAACCGCAGTCTCAGTCCGATGCCTTGGAAATTCGTAGCAATGTTGCATATGCACTCAAGTAGTAACCTGATTGGTCCCTGGTGGTGTGAAAGGAGATGAGCACGTTTCTGCATCTCATGTTACTTTTACATTGGTGTTCACACAGTTAGGAGTCACCAGAGATTCCTATATTCTTGCAAGCGTGAAGCTTCATGCTAACAAGTGATTTCCTTTTTCCAAAGACTTCTACTGAAGTCTGATAATACAGACACTATCTTCTATGCTCCAGAATTAGAAACCCTTGAGATATGACCATATGTCTGACTTATGTTTAGAAGAGAGAAGGGAACATTCTTTATAGAACACCTGTTTGTTTTCATTTGTTTCTGTATTGTGGTGGCAATCACAATATGCCAGTAAACAAAAAAAGAGAGGTTAAAGTATTTTGTAAGCCACCTAGATGGAGCCAAACGACTCGTGGAATTCGCACCCTATTTGGGTTTGGAAAGAAAGCCCTCACACACCGACCTAGTCAGTGTCATGCTTCATCATCGGGCCCCACCGAAGAGACCTAATGCCTCTTCGGTGTGCTGCGACGCCAGGAGACTGCGGAGCTGGTTGTGTGAAATGGGTGTGTTGTGAGGTTAATTTAAAATTAAAAGTGTCTAAAGGGTATCTAAAAAAAGTTTATTAATGATCCCTAGGACACGAGTAAAAGGTTCTATGTGTCTGAATTTTAGTGCCAAAGGTAATGGATGGTTAATTCAGATTTAAGTCAGTCAACATGTTTCAGCCTTAGGGGTGGTTTTAATTTACCTAGGCATTCGTCAGGACAATGATAAACCCCGGCGGTATGGACTCTCTAATCGTCCACCCTGACCTGGGGGCGTGAAAGTGAAAAATTAATGAAAAAATGATAAAGTGCATAAAAAATGGAAGAGCGGAGTGCTCATTCCAAAAAGTAGACTCCTAATTATGGAGTATATCAGCACTTTAGAGTATGGCGCTACCTGCACCATGGGTCTCAGGAGGGGGTTGGAGTGTCCCTGGCACATCGCCCTCAGCACTCGCAGCCCGCTTGTACACCTAGTACTTCCTCTAACCGAACCTTTAACAAACTAGCTTGAATCCTACATCTCCATTGAGGATTCTTTCTATTTTTCGCCCATTAAGGTGACAGAAATAATCGCATTATTTGATGACGCGAAATGACCAGATGATAAATATATAATTGGTTGAACAAGAAGTCCTCTTAATGTTTTAAAAAGAGAGTCTTCAAACGATATCAGGTAAACATTCTTTTCAAAATCTGGTGCCTGGTTTAATTAAAATAGTAAACCCAGTTTATACTCCAATTGATATGACGAGTATCCAGTTGTCTAATACAAGCACATAAAAATTCCAATGTGGTAATAGAAAGCCAGCCTGAGAATAACAATATGTCCTAATAATAGCACGTCCCCCTCTCTTTTTGAATAACAGGCAATACTATAACTTTTATTTAGTCATAAGGTAATCCAATTAGGATGGTAAACACTGTATAGGAATAACTGATCATGTGTTGTAGGAATATACATCTAAAAATGTTTTTTTAAATCTCCAGATTGATTTATAAATCGTCAAAGTGTCCTGAAGAAGGTGTAACTAATAATAACGAACACCGAAACGCAGCGTCGACCTCTGTACTTTGACCCTTTTCTTTTTAGATTAATTTCACCTATGTGAATATTTTTATTGCATTTTATTTATATTGTAACCCTCATAGGGAGGTATTTTAATAAATTGTGTTTATACCTTTTAAATCCCATTGTTGTTGTGTGTTTACCTGTTATATCTTGTTTATTGATTAAAAAATTTTTTAGGGAGAGATAGAAATGGACAGTGCTTGAAATTCAAACCATTTCCACAATGTGTTCCAGTGACTGATATATATATCGGGTTCCATTTAGCACAGTCTAGTTTAAGTCATTATCTATGACTCTATCTAGCTGTATGCAAACCACAGGTCTCTCTCTTTTCTCATAGTATTCTACCCCTACCTGTGTACATTCGACAGGGGAACCTTCCATATATTTTGAAAGTTCCGATGATGAAGCATGACACTGACTAGGTCGGTGTGTGAGGGCTTTCTTTCCAAACCCAAATAGGGTGCGAATTCCACGAGTCGTTTGGCTCCATCTAGGTGGCTTACAAAATACTTTAACCTCTCTTTTTTTGTTTACTGGCATATAACTGGGGATCAAGAGAGTGTTCCTGAACTTCCCTATCTCTCCCATTTTTATTTTGTTGGCAATCACAATATTGCATCTCCTTCTGTTGCTCCTTCATTTACTGAGCTACTTCAGCTTACCTACTGTATTGATGTACTTCATGAACTTTATTGTTGGTTTGCGTATATACTGGATTGATTGGTAATCTAAATAAAACCCTGTAACTATATTCAGCGATTACTGGTCCATATTGTGAAGTCACATGGGCTTCACAAGTTAGAAGTGCATTAGTGATGTTTTCTCCCTTTCAATGCTTCACGTCAGCTATCAAAGGTCCATGCGACAAATGGGAGAACATCTTTAATGACTTAGCTAACAGATTACGTTGTAAGGCCCAGAGCTCTTTCATGCACATTGAATAGGAGCTGAGAAAGTGAAAAACCCAGTGGATCCTCACAAAACACTGATTTCCAAATTAGATGCCGATGAGCCAATTTGATCTGTCGTCTTTTATTAAGTAGAAAAAAGTTGATCATGTGAATATCAGAATTTGACCATCCTGTTCACTCCAACCATTATAATAGCCATGTGATCTAATGTGTCATTTGGAAAGGATGGGTTGAGAAGATTCAGTGCTGCAGGTTGGGTATCATCTAAAACTGAAATGATGTTATTTGTTATATGTATGTTAAGTGTTTTTGTAAAGCGCTCCTATGCCCGCAGGGGCTTCTTGGCGCTAGCTGAGGGAGGGAAACTTAGTAGATCAGCGAGTTACACTGAAATAAAAATCTAAGTTTTGAGACCCTTCCTAAAGGCCAAAAGGGTGGGTAGGGCTTTACTGAGCAAGGGGATATTGTTCCAGTCCTTTGAGGGTCCTAGCACAAGCGACTTCTTCCCCAGTTAGCAAATTTGAATCTAGGGACTGAAACAAGTTTGGCTGATGCAGATCTGAGGGAACAAGTAGGTGAGTACCAAGTAAAGAACTTTTCAGAAAATCAGAACCAGTTCCATTCCAAGCTTTGTAAACAATACAGAAGGCTTTGAATGTAATACTAGGTTTCACCGGAAGCCCGTGGAATTTGACGAAGTGAGATACAGATTGGCTTTTAGGGATTTTGCATATGAGTTGCGCTGCTGCATTCTGTAGTGCTTGCAGTTTATTCAGGACCTGATTATGGGCATTAAGATAGGGCCCATTACAGTAGTCAATTTTTAAGATGACTAAGGAGGTGACCACTGTTTTCTGGAGGTGGACCGGTACAAAATCAATATTTTTTTTTTAGCATTTTCAAAGTTAAAAAAGAAGCAGAGGTTAAGTCTTTACTTGATCAGTGTAGGAAAGTTTGAAATTCAGTAAAACTCCTAAATTCCTAACACACCTGATGGGAGTCATGGTGGGGCAAAGCTCGACTGCCCACCAATCGAACGTCTAGAATGAAGGCTGGGCTCCAGACAGTTCAACTCGAGACAGTTTTTCGCCAAACAATTTCCCACTGCTCTCGAGCAATCACTGAGTCTTCCAGGAACAGCCCTGTACGCTGTTGCAAATGAGACAACAACCTGGGTATTGTCAGCATATGACGTTAATGCAAAACTGAATGAAATAATGAGGTCTGCAAGAGGGATAACGTAGATGTTGAACAATAATGGGCCGATTGATGACTCTTGAGGGACCCCCACATGATAGGGAGAAGGAGGGGGAGGAGAATCCCCAGTATGTAACTGATCGATGAATTACAAGCTTCAGAAAAAAAAACATTTTACTCACTGCTACCTATCCATGGAGGAAGGTCAAACTTAGAGACCTTACATGGCAACGTTTGGTTACTATCCATTCAGACCCAGTATATACAAATATGCAATAGCTGCAATTAGAGGTGCCGAAAATAACCAAAAACCTAGCAGTACTACTAGAAGGCAAAAGTTTTATTATCTATCCCAGTGAACATCTACCATTTTTCAAATACAGCATAAGCTTCCAGGCACACCCAACGTCTACACAGCTGCTGTTCTTAGCACTTTTAAAAAAAACTTTTCAAAACATTGCCCTGACACATTACATAAATTGTGAGCCAAGAGCTATTTGGGAGCACTGGTCAGTCACAGCAAAAAAATAATAAATAACTAAAAAAAAAACAAAAAAACAACAAACCTAAAACTAAAAAAGGGGATGAATGCAGGCGCAAAATCGGTACAGAGCACCACCTATCCTGCCAAAGACAACACACGACCTCTGACAAACAGTTTTCAGAGTAATTTTAATGCTACTCTGGATTTAACTTGACTAACTGGTAGCAATTGAGCACATCTTTTTTGTGGCGGCAGTTATCTAAAACGCTACAATAACAGCATCAAAAGTAGAATGGTGGAAGATTGGTTTTCCATTGTACTGCTGAACTGGCATAATGCCCACTTTAAAAGCAATTCGCCGCTCATCACAGAAATCTGGCAGATACGACACTAAATGCTTTGAGGGAGGGGACGAAAGGGGGCCTTGAGAAATGAGTGAGGGGAGGAGGGGCACTCCAACCAGCCAGCACGTTGGGGATGCAGTGAAGTGGTATTTCGGGGGGCGGGGGGATATGAAATCTATGGGTGATCAATCCGTGTGAAAGGATGACATTTGCAAAATGTTGGGAAAAAAAAGTTTGCTCTTCATCTAAGCTTCTAACCGCCATGCCTTAATTTGAACGGTAGATTTTTGACGGCAGGCTTGCATTCGAACCAGCAGAAGCAAACAAAAGCAAAATATATATTTGTGCGCACCTATTGTTCGCGCGAAGTGAAAAACTACAGAATTCCGCCAATCATCTGTCAAACACAACCCTCCCACCCTTTCCCCTGGTATATTTACCACCAAATATAATGAGTAAACATGTGATATAATAAAACTCTTCTCGTGCGTGGACATCTGCACATTTCTTCTTGAAGCTAAGTACAGGTAATGATGCAGGCAGCTTTCAAGATGTCTTTTTTACTGTCAATAAAATTATTTCTATTCCTGTTTTCAGGCGGCACAAAAAAATGAGGTATTCATAAATGAAAAATCCTGCCGATTATAGTGTAGTGTGGCAACACTAGCATTTATAATTTTTCTGTCAACTAGTCTAAAGTGATTAAGAATAGCCTGAATTAACAAGCAAATGTAATTTGCCTGTACAACTCTGGAAGCTTTGCTTATAACAGCCAAATGGTATATTATGGAAATACATCTCTTTAAAACTTTTCTAAATGTCGCTTGTGAAATAACACAAGAAGTGGACGAGGCGTAGTTTACTTTTATTGCATTTCTGAAAACATAATTGGATAAAACATGGTCATTAACTATCATGGAAACATAATTTTCTCTCAGCCCAAGCCCACGATAAGGGTAACATATTGGCTAAAGCATCATGTCGTAGTTAATGTTTTAAAACCGAATATTTAACAATATGAATTCATATTCGGAATGTAAAGTGAAGCGAGATGTAAATCTTTTATATTTTGGAACACTGTTATTCTTTGTGCCCATATGTACATAATTCGCTATTCATATGGTAGACCAGAACAATAAAAAAAAAATGAAGACATACAATCAAAGGTAACAATCTAGATTCTGTTCCCCAAACAAAACAGTGAATTTAAAGAAAGTCTTGGGCTCTTATTAAATATAACCAACTTGCGCTCCCAATATAACACGCATAAATGAAAAAACATTTGTTGATCAAATTTACAATGGTATTGAATGGAATAGGTGCATAGAATGGAACTCAAGGAGAGTGGTGTGTAGGAATGAGAAACAGCCTTTACTACACAAGGTAAGTATAGTTAAGGTGAGTGTTTGTGTGTATATGTATATATATGTATATATATATATATTTGTATATATATATATATATATATGTATAGAGGCATCACGACGACAAGTCCAAATACTTATCAAATATGCTGATATAGATCGCGCAAAACTGCTTACAGAGATAGCAACCATAAATGAGCAATTGGAAGCAATGGGGGAAGATGAGGAGAGAGCCAAACTAATGAAAGCAATGAATGAACGATTGAAGAAAGAGGAAGCCAAAATCATAGAGAGGAAGACCTATAAATTCCAACGAGATCGTAGCGATTATGAGTTGGGTCAAATCTTCACGTTCTCTAGAAAATATGATGCAATTCGCAGTGGTGTGGCCAAACCTCAATCTAGACCTAAGCCCAATAGACATAATCAAGGTCAAAATGACACAAGCAACTCAACCCTCAGCTCGGATGTGGACACCGAATCTGATTCTGAACGCCGAAAACAAGCAGAAGCTGGTGCAATCCCGAAACCATCGTTGGGACAGGAAATCAGTTTTTTGTGCCAGGAAAGACTTTCAACCCTAAGGCCCCGGACGCGACAAAACTACGCAAACAGTGGGCAAACTACAGGAGGCGCAAAAGGTACAGGGCGTCCAAAAAGAAATTATCAGAGAGGCAAGAAGGGCGGTGGGCAGGGATCTGCCAACCAAAAGAAATAAATGCTGCAAAAAATCAAACTATAGTGAATTTAACCTCAGTCTTGTTAATACCAAAAGAAGAGGAAATACTTAATCTGGGCTTAACATTTGCTCCCCAATGCAACTTTAATTATCCTACTGTGAGATGCGACCTCTACAAAGCAGTAAGAAAGCTAAAATTGCGCAAATTCTACACACTAAAAGCAAAAACGAAAGGATCATCATCGATACAACTTGGGGATGAAGACTCAAACATTGCTTCCCAAGACACGGAAACTATTACAGAGCTGTGGGAAACTCATGGGGCAGGATATGAAAGTTCCGCACATGCCACAGATCAGATGGGCAAAATAGATGAAAGAGGTAACAGAATATCTCAGAAAACTCTATTTAGACCACCGTCAACTTTCACCCCAATATTACCAAGAGACGCCATCGACATTTTTCATGAGAATGTTGTTACTCAATTAAAAAATCTACAAAGAAATGTATCCAACACCAAAAAGAAACATTATGCTCTAACTCAACGATATAACGCCCTTACAACTAGATTAAATAAAGAAAAAGACATAGTGATTCGGGGGAGTGACAAAGGCGGAAATATTGTTTTAATGACTCGAGCTGACTATGATAAAGAGGCATACTCCCAACTTAATGACAGAAGTTGCTATGAGCGTATAAACATCCAAGCATTAAACACTATCAAGAAAGAATACCATCATCAATTGGCAAGATGGAAATCATCTAAACTGATCAGTGAGCCAGAATATAAGTACTTAAAAAATGACAACCCAGTGACACCTATAATGTATTTTATCCCTAAAGTACATAAGAATTTGACACATCCGCCTGGCAGACCTATCATCTCTGCCAGAAACAGCTTATTGGAGCATACATCTGTTTACATAGACTACTTTCTCCAAGGATATGTACGACAACTTGATTCTTATGTACAAGATACAGGGGATTTCTTACAAAAAATCAGACACATCAACTGGGTGAAAGGAGACTGGCTAATTGCTTTGGACGTCACAGCCCTTTATACCAGCATTGCACACACTGATGGGCTAAAGGCGGTAAACTATTATCTATCTAGACGTGGGCCCTTGTTCAAAGAACATAATGCAATGTTGTTGTGGATGCTGAAATTTTGTTTGACTAACAACATTTTCATGTACAATAAGCAACTGTACCGTCAATTACAAGGGGTGGCCATGGGGGCCAGCTTCTCACCAAGCGTCGCATGTCTACACATGGGAGCTTGGGAGGAGCTGGTCCTCAGGACCACACATGAGCAGGTCTATACAAACTGTGTTGCAGGATGGTATCGATTTATCGATGATTTGCTTATAGTGTGGAAAGGCAGTCATGAGGAAGCTATTCAATTTATTCAGGATATCAATAATAATGAACTAAATCTAAAGTTTACTGCCACACTTAGTCAGCAATCAGTAACGTTTTTGGACACTGAATTGTATATAAGGAATGGACAACTGGAAACAAGGGTACACTGCAAGAGCATGGCAGGAAATAGCATTTTACATGCGGCAAGTGCACACCCGGCACATCTTGTTTCCAGCATCCCCTACGGGGAGATGTTACGTATGAGAAGAGTTTGCAGCAACCAGGGTGATCTAGATAAAGCCCAACAGGAGAGCAAAGATCGCTTTTTAGACAGGGGCTATACAAAACAGTGTATTGAGAAAGCCAGAATTAAATTTATGACAAAAACTAGAGAGGAGCTTTTAACTAGAAAGACCAAAGAGAGCACGGCAACTGTTATGCAGGTTGAAGGGAAGGAGCCTACTGTAAAAGAAAAAACTTTTAGAATCATCACAGGCTATAACAGGCAGCACAAAGATATTTACAGGATTGTAAACAAGAATTGGTCTATCGTAAAAAGTGATCCAATTATTGGAGCAAGCTTACCGAAGAGAGTGTCACTAACATTCAGCAAGGCACCCTCTCTTAAAGATCAACTAGTCGATACCAACCCTGAGCCTCTTCCTCGCAAGAAGGGACCCACCTCGACCTCAATTCGTGGTGGTGAAAGTGCAAAACGTACTGAAGTTCGGCAATCCACATCCTCCACTTCATCTGGCATTAGCAGCAGGACCACCACCACCAGTATTGCCGCCTCCTCCGGCCCCCAAAGACATTTCAAGTCTCCAGTTTGAGACTTCTTTAGTGTTTGCCCAAGAATGGAAAACGTAGCCATTTGTAGCATTTGTAAGCTTCTAGTTAGTCGTGGTAAGTTTGGTAGCAACTATGGTACCGGAGGCCAGAGAGGTCATCTTAAGAGAGCGCACCCTGTCCAATGGTTTCCGCACCTAGAGGCGTTCAAGCAAGCCGGAATTGCACGTAATGAAAACATTGATTTTTCATCTGATGATGACGAGGAGGGAGAAGACGATTCAAACACTTCACTTACACCCAGTACCCCTGTCAGCAGCACACCCCATGTGAGGCACACTAAGAGTGTGGGAGAGAGTGAGACTTCAATGCAGAAAAGTTCATCAGCGAGCGTAACTGGGTCGAAGATATCATCATCATCCCGTAAATCCTTGGTCCAGGGCAACATTAAAAAGATGTTGTTTACAGAAGCGCAATATGAACGCAACCACCCACTGACGCGTCTGTATAACACTAAGCTGGCTAAAATGCTAGCTCTGGACCTTCTCCCTTTTTCTTTTGTAGAAGGGGTTGGTTTTCTAGAATTAGTGGCAGAGCTCTGCCCAAAATGGAAGGTTCCTAGCCGGTTCTATTTTGCCCGAGTTGCGGTTCCAGCACTACATGAAGATGTTCTGAAGGTGATTGGGGCAGCTTTGCAGAAGAGTGCTGTTCACACTGTGGTAAATAAATTTACCTAGTCAGTTTTTCCGTATAATTATCACTACAAGACAGCTCATTCAAATGAGAGGCAGAGTCCGTGGTATCCGAGTCATACAGGGTTTAATGAAAAAGGAACCTCGAGGTTGGAGATCATGTTCCGTCACCACTAGGGTTCGGGAAGGGACAGTCAACGTTTTATTAACATTACACATTATATATAGTAAAGTAACATCATTGAATTCAATACAGTAGGCGTAACAGGTGAAAAGGAGAAGATAAGAACACATGTGCGTAACAGGAGGCGTGAAAGAAGGCGTGTAATAGGCGTACACGGAGGCGTATAATGTGAACGTAATGTAGACGTCACAGGAAGTGTCATGAGTGGGTGTGTGCACAGGGATACTCTGCAGAGTCAGCAGGAAGTGCGGATGCGCGCGCAGCTAGCATGACGTGACATAGACGTGTAACTGGGGAGAACTTTAACACTAGTAGAGGAGACAGAAGTCTGGGATGTCAGAACGACCTGGACCTATAACATATCTGGTATCTAATGTTTGGAGGATGTAGTGTCTGAAGTAGAAGGTCTCTCGGGCAGAGGCTATTCTATACTGAATGCTAGTGCGTGCATATGTGTCTACGTGTCTACGTGCAGGGCCTACTATGGCAACGGGAACTGTAAATTACTTGCATGGAGACAGGACGGCTTGCTCTTTGCTCTGCAGCCGGGGAGATGTTTACCTAAATCACTAGACAGGAATGTATTTTCGAGGAGGCTGAACAGATAACTTGAAGGCAAAATACTGTCTTGGCAGGCCGGCCAGGTTGAGCCAGGCACCGCTTTGCTTGGCAGGAAGTAAGGCAGAGGTCAGGGATACGTGTCCATGCTGCAGCTTTCAGAGGCAGAAAGCAGAAAAGGCTCGGAGACAGAAATCAGGGCCTAGCTCGGCAGAGCCAGGAAAAACATAAAAGTGTACCATGTAAAGACGTTGGCATGGCATGGTTAGGAACTGAATTATTGATCCATTCATGGTGGATCTGAAAGAGGACATGTTAACGTTGGACGCAAATGTATTTGCGTCTTCATATTCGGTCATGGAGGGAAATTACATGTACTTGAAGCACGTACATGGAGACGTTGGGGTACACGTTAGGGGACACACTTGACCATAAAAATTTCAATTACCTCATTCCCTCCTTGTCCCCTACGTTCCCTTCAGGATATATCAATCTTCATGAGTCCATCTATCTGTTCATATAACATCATTTGCTCATCTTTTTTCATTCGGGCACAAGAACGTGGATTTGGATGGGGAATACATGATGTGACGCACAAGCCGCAAATCGCTGGCCCACATTGTAGACATAAGCAACAACTGAATACTATAAGTAGGGCTATTCCAAGGAAGGATAGGACTTTCCATCCCCAGGCTGATATGATGCTCCAGGGCCAACCAGACCAGGTCCAGGTGCCTGGATTCTGGTGTATCTGACTTGCAAGCTTGTGGAGCCGAGTTATGGCTCTATATACTGACGGTGCGTTATTAGGAATGAAAACGCAACAACTGGATCCGATGACTCTACAAGCCCCGCCCCTATCTGCCAGGATGACGTCAAGGACGAGACGATTTTGAAGAACGACAAGTCTCATAGCAGATTGCTCTTCTGTTAAGTTACCTAGGGCAAAAGTAGTTTCGTTTACTACTGCTTCAAGGGTTCTGGTCAATTTACGTATCAGTTTACTATTGGAAACAGTTCCTAAATAAGGAAAGAATCCTTTATTGAAATCTGTGTATTGTTCCCATGTTGTTTCAGTGTAATCGACAATCGGGAGATCTCTCTTGGGTCTAACATGAATGAGATGAGAATTTCTATGGTAGTCAGGTGGGGCTAGAAAAACAGGTGGCAGTAGGAATGCAATGTAACAAGTACCATCCCAGTCTAGAGGTAAACGTATGTAAGCTGTATAGCCACAGATGAAATAGGAATGTCGGGAAGCTTTGAATGTAGACTTGCCATTATCACTGAATTCAATAACTGTATTACAATCGCTGTGTCCTAGATGTACTGAACCTTTCTTTCTAACGCATAGGTCACCCTTCACTGGCAAAACTGATATTGAGGGTGAGTTTGAACTAGTTTCTGACTGGACATTCAAGATCATGAGGCTAAGTGTAAAATTACCTAATCCATATATTTCGTTTTCTAGATCGGTACCTGTCATTTGGGGAAGACCCTCCTTGTCAGGGAAACATGCCTTATTCATAACTGTATTCAGGTCTCCCCATATCCAATTACCTTGGGAAACTTTGGACGTACTATCTAACAAGGACATTAATGTAAACCATGCACCACATGAACCATTATGTGTAAACGGGTAAGGAAAAAGAGGCAGGGCTCCCGGAGGGAGTCGGCCACATACCCAGCAATTAGTGGCATTGCTGGTCTGGTGGGAATGATGTAACATACGGATGAAGGAATTGTTACGTAGTGCAAGTCGATAAGAAAGTTCGTGCGGGGACAGATCACTAAAGGTGTGGTCTGCAGTGTCATTGAAAGAAGAATGTGCTTGTATAGGAAAATATACGTGTAACACATAGCTTAGGCATATAATCGTAAGACTCAGAAAAAACATGACGAGTAAGGATACAATACATCAGCTTCGGAGATTCTTGCAATATTTCTGTTTCTTGATTTCCTGTCTATCTCTCTCTCTATGTGGGTCTAGCTTATACATGTCAGGAACCTGTCTAACCGCTTCACCCAGGGGGGGACTTAAACAATTAAACTGTCTGACTTACTAGACCTCAACTTTAATTTGTACTCCTGGGACGGAGTTTTCTCTACCAGGGGGAGTTTAGTATCAACGATTGGAATGCGGCAGTCCTGGGAAACAGTTTTTGGCGGAAGTCCATAACATTTCTTGACGTGGCTCGAATGGAGCCAGTTTTTTCTTCCTTCGAGTTTCACTGCAGTCCTTGTGGTCATCAAAACGATCTTAGGTTCCTTCCAGCGGGGCTCCAGAGGGCTCGACCGGTCAAAGTTACGAACGTATACATAATCACCAGGGACGATCTTGTGTGGCTTCACCTCGGTGTTGTCTGGAAAGGCTGCTGCAACCTGTGAACGACATGATTGTAGTGCAGACATCAAGGAAGCAAGGTAATCTGTCAGCCTATTACTGTCAACATCGGTTAATTTACGGGGCAGAGGCGTCCCCCACATATTCGGTGGCCGGCCAAAAATCACCTCATACGGGGATAGCCCTGTCCTAGAATGGGCAACCATTCGCATATAGAAGAGGGCAACTGGAAGGGCTACTATCCAGTCTACTCCTTTTTCTGTACAGACCTTGGCAAGACGGGTTTTCAGAGTCTGATTGTGTCTCTCTACTAAACCAGCTGCTTCGGGATGCCGAACACAGTGGAACTTCCATTGGTAACCTAGCAAAAGGGAAACTTGCTTCATGAGCTCGGACGAGAATGGCTGTCCGTTATCTGAATACACGACACGAGGCAAACCAAACCTCGGGAAAAATTCGCGAACCAACTGCTTGGCAGTGGTCACGGCAGTGTAATCTGGGACTGGATATGCTTCTGTCCATCGGGAAAGTGCACATACAACTACGAGGACATACTTGAATCCTCAACAACGGTCCATCTGGATATAATCCATCTGGAGGACTTCAAAAGGGTGATCAGGAGGATGAAATCCACCTTGCTCTACGGGAATGCCTTTACCTGGGTTGAACTGACAACAGATCATGCAAGTACGCACTTTCTGTTTTGCTGCTGCTCGTAAATGCTTATTGAACCAAAGGTTTTGAATACTGTCTAACATAGCTTTTTCTCCTAAATGTGCAGGAGTATGTGCTGTATTAATGATAATTTGAACCATAGAGTCGGGGAGAAACCAAGTGGCTTTTCCCTTCGTCATCCATCCTTGTTCTGTCTGGATCCCTCCTAGTTCTGTCCATTTCTTGATTTCGTCTGGAGTAGCATGTGTCTGTATGTCTATTACATCTAGTGCGGGATCCCTAACTGTCATGCAATGCATTGGAACTACTGTCTTTGTCATATCAATCGTATGAGTATGAGTCTGAGCTGTATGTTTGGCTGTTCGATCTGCCAGGTCGTTACCCTGGGAAACTGTATCTGTGACTTTCGTATGTGCCTTACACTTCATGATGGCTATGGCTGTTGGCAAATGTATTGCTTCTAACAGAGCTTGAATGAGGGGACCGTGCTGTATCTTGGCACTGTGGGAAGTTAAAAAACCTCTCTCTTGCCAAAGGACTCCGAAGTCGTGTACAACTCCGAATGCATAACGGGAATCTGTGTATATGTTAACTTTCTTGTTCTTGTCTCGAATACAGGCTTGGGTCAGAGCGATGAGCTCTGCTGCTTGGGCAGACAGTGTGACAATACGATGTGTTTCTATGTAAATGTAAATGTAATGTGTAAATGTAAATGTATAGGCATTTATATAGCGCACTACTTACCCGTAGGGTCCCAAGGCGCTTCGACCGCTGCGAAACCCTTCCTGGCTTCCCTGAGAGATGGTCCCTTAATGGGTATCTCCAGGGTGAGACCAGGCATCCCCGGCGGTCTGGTGGGGCCGTTAGTGAAGATGAGGCAAGCTAATGCCCAGAGTTGCCGAGTGTGATCGCTGATCAGAGTGGGCACCGAGGCGAGAGAATTATCGAGTCCGCTGACCCTGGTCCAGAAACCTGCCGCGCCGGGAATCGAACCCTGGTCCCGGGCCGTCCTCTGCTCTCGGGTCTGCCACCTCTAACCAGTGAGCCACACTACTTCACTATGACTTCAGTTTCGGTGGTCACTGCATATGCGGCCACTAACTCTCCTGTACTTGTTCTCATACACGAACCATCCACATAAAGTGTCAGGTCTGGATCTGGTAATGCGATGTCTGTCAAGTCTTGTCTGGGTTTCGTCATAGTGTTAATGACTTCTACACAGTCATGTGAAAAAGGGTCTGTTGTAGTTATCGGTAAAAGTGTAGCAGGATTCAGTGTATTGCAGCGTCTGATTTCTATGTGTGGCTGGAATAACGTCAATTCATAACCTGTCAGTCGTGCTATAGTCAAGTGCTGAGTCTGTGTTCTGTTTAAGAGAACTTCCACGGAATGTGGGACCTGTACTGTCAATTGGTGTCCTAATACTATGGAATCACTTTGTCTGATTGCTAGAGCTGTTGCTGCTACAGATTTCAAGCACGCAGGCAGGGCCTGAGCTACTGGATCTAATGTACTGGAAAAATAAGCGCATGGCTTGTGTGAACCAGCTTGATCTTGGGTGAGTACTGACAAGGCAGTACCTTCACGTTCTGTGACAAAAAGTGTAAAAGGCTTGCTATAACATGGTGTCGCTAAAACAGGTGCTTGACATAGGGCTTTCTTCAAATCGTCAAAAGCTTGTGTATGTTCCTGAGTCCAAGGGAGGTCAGTCGATGACGCTGTCTCCTGGGTTGTCAACTGTATAAGGGGCTTGGCTAGATATGCGTACTGAGGGATCCATTGTCTACAATAAGAAGTGAGGCCTATGAAGGCCCGTACCTCCTTTTGTGTCTTGGGCTGTGGCATGTGTACAATTAACTGGATACGGTCAGGTGTTAGCTGTCTCCCCCTCTTGGACAGCAAGTGACCAAGGTAAACAACTTGCTGAACACAGAATTGCAGCTTCGAAGGAGACACCTTGTGTCCCTTGTCGGCCAGAAAATATAGGACTGTCAGAGATGCATGTTCACATTCTTGTTCACTTCGGGCGGTGATCAATAGATCATCGACGTACTGAAGTAGGGCAGTGTTAGCAGGCATGTGGATACTGTCGAGTTGTTTTTTCAATGCTTGGCTATAGATACTCGGACTTTCCGTGAACCCTTGAGGTGCACGTGCAAATTTAAAGCTTCGGCCATTTAAACTGAATCCGAAAAGATACTGGCTCTCTGGATCAATAGGAACACTAAAGAAGGCATTCTTGAGATCGATTACAGTAAAGAACACCGCTTCAGAATCAATAGCAGTTAATAGGGATGAAATATCGGGGACCACTGGAAACTGAGGTATGATACATTTGTTAAGCTCTCTAAGGTCAATCACTAATCGATAAACAGGGGGTGAATTTGGATCAGTACGTTTAAGAATTGGAATGATTGGAGAATTACAAATATTGGAGTCAGTTTCTACAACTACTCCTTGAGCAATAAGCTCGTCAATGATTCTCAATAAGGCTGCTACAGCCTCAGGTGGCAATTTGTATTGTCGGATTCTGGGCAGAACAACACCTTGCTTGAGTGTAACACGATATGGTGTGATGTGCATACAACCTACATCAGTCGGACCTTGTGCCCATAAATGCTGTGGTACATTCTGTAATCGGGGATCAAAATCTCTCAACACATAGTGACCTTTGAAGTCACGTAAAAACATTCTCACTCCTTCCGGAGAACAACATATGACAGCTCCTAGAGCTTTCAGCGTTTTAATACCTAGCAAGTTTTCTGGACATGACTTCGTAAGCAATAAATCTGTAGTACGGGACAATGGACCAACTGCAAGGGGAACTGGTTTCGATACTTCATTAACAATAGGTTTTCCTGAAAATCCAAGGGAAACATTCTGTGAGCCTGAGAGGGGTGCCCCTGGAACCTCGTCATGACTAATGGTAGTTCTGCTTGCCCCTGTGTCAATCAAAAATTTTCTGTCTTTTCCTAATACCTGACTATGTACATAAGGACCCTCTTGATCTACAGGAATCTCGATGAGAGGCAAACCCACTTCCCTCTCTAGGCTGTTTCATGAATACTGTTGGTAATCTGGATACTCTGACTGTGCATACTGGTACATCTGCTGTGTAACGTGTTGTGTTGCGGCAATGGGCTGGGGCTGTGGTACCGCTACGGTCTGTTGCTGAACATGTTGTGGAGCAGGTTGCGGATTCGGTTGAATATTCTGTTGAACATATTCTGGCCTAGGTGGACGTGGTCTCTCTTTCGTTTTGCCTGTAGCAATATTATGTTTCAGAACGGCACAATCACTAATAAAATGACCTGGCTGTTTACAATAGTTGCAATTCCCTTTAACAGGAGCTGCCGAATGACTGGACTGTGTGTTCTGCATGTTACCCCTCTTCTGACCATCTGCTGGAACAGACTGGGCAACTAATACTTTCATTTTCGTGTCTTTCATGCGTCTCTGTTCATGATCGTGTTCCTCTCTGATTCTATTCTGATGGTACTGTAACATTTGTAACATTTGGGAAGGCGTATTTGCTTGCCATGTACTTTCGACTTTCAATACTCTGTTCTTAACCTGGGGTAAGGAATTCTCAACTAATTTGGTCACGAAAAGATGTGGGAAAGACTCGCTACTTGTTTTCAGGCCACTATTAATAATAAAACATTTCTCGAATCTGGAATAAAAATCACTAGTGTCTTCGTCTGGTTTCTGTTTGCAGGCTTAGATTGCATCCCAATCTTCCCTTTTAACCGTCAATAATCTAGGCAAAACTTGTACTAACAATCCTGGTAATGCTTTAGTCTTGTCCCCAAGACCTAAACCTGGGGTACGTCCTTTTTCTTCATCTTCTAATTCAGTCCAATTAATCTTTTTATCTCCCACCTCCCAATCCTTCTCTTTCAGTTTTTCATAAATCCCTGCTGGCAACAATACTTTTAACATTTTAAGAATGTCTGAATATGTGTAATCACCCATAAGTAACATGTCTTTCAATTCACGGTGAAACCCTGCAGGATCTTTATCATGACAAGGTACAATTTTCTTCATTTCCAATAATTCCATTTTAGTCAAAGGAGTGTATACAAACACTCGTTCAAGCGTATCATCTGGCTTCCGGATTGGGTGTACTTCTCGTAAGGGATTCTGTCTGTCTAGGTGATATGGTTGTCTAACTGGGGGTGGAACGGAAACAAGACGTGGAGTCAGGAACGTACTATATTTGTGACGTTGTTCTAAAATGATGTCAATTAAATCGGTACCCAGACCTCTCCATCTTCTCAAGAGTAAATCTTGCAATAGATTATACAATGGACCTGGATCAGATTGTTGGTTTTCATACTGTATAATGAGATGTTGGGTCATATATATACCAGCTAATCGCTGTTCTTCTGGAGTAAGACTTAAAAACGATTGCACTACTAGATCATCTTTATATATACTGTCATCCCCGGCCCATTGGACTGCTGACCGGGCAAGTTCCTGATCACGTAAGGTAGTGAGTTCATGATAACCTATTCTTTCTTTCAGGATTTTATCAGTAACTGGGAATATATGTTCAAGGGAACATTGCTCTGGTATCGGGGAAAGGTATTGTTTCTTGCTTTCCAGACGAATGGGTCTGTCAAAAGGATTACCTAAAGGGTACTGTTTAGGAGGTTTCGCCCTACCTACATACGCTATCATGTCTTGAGTTACTGTGGCATTCTCTGGTTCTTCCTCCTCTGAGGTATCTTTATCATCTGATTCGGCTGTCCTTTCGGCATTCTGTCGGGTATGTATGGCTTCTATTTCTTTACGGATTTTTCTAGACATGGCCTCTATACATTTCTCTCTGTCATGCTTACAATCTGCAATATTCTGACTCCATTTAGTCAATACATCCATCTCTTCTTGATCAAAACCTGGTCGATCTCGTTCTCTTATTAAACAATTAATCAAAAATCGCAATAGTAACGCTTGTGTATCAACTTTCAGATATGCCATGGCTTCACGAACACATTCAGGGCCTTCTCCTGTTTGAATATAATGATATATCCTGTCTAATTGTACGGGCATTCCTGGTAGTGTAATCAAATAATCTGCAACACGTCTTAAACGTAACGAGGCTAACATCATAGTCCCAGTCTTGCCAGGTACTGGATCATATCTACAATCGGTAAGGTATTGTTTAAGCTTTTCAGAAGGGGTCGCTTTCGGGGTACGCTGTGTAGCTAATTCTCTCATTGTCAGTCGCTGTACTTGTGGCGGGGTTTGGTGGTGGCCTCCTTCGGCACCTCCCGAAGCGGAAGCATGAGCATAACCTGACTGTAAGGCAGCTGTGCCAAACGGATTATGCGGACCAGGAACAGGGAGAACAGTAGGGGAAGTGACAACAGGTGCGGGAAAATGCTGACGTGGGGGGGTTGTGGCTTGATCAACAGGAATATGCTGTGGCAGATTATTATTAGCAGGACGTACGGGTATATTGGTATATACGGGAGCTACATCATCTAAATAGGAAGAAAGGAAAATATCTGCTGCGGTCTTATGGTGACGTACTTTAGTCGGAATCAATGGTGGTGGCAAGTTACTGGATACTTCCGGGTTGGCCTTAGGCAGGCCCTCGGCAAGAACTGGATACATGCCTGTAATGAGTGCATTTCTTTGACGGTCTAATTGTTCTGATCCGACCTGTTCTCCTTGTTCTAGTAACTCTTTTTCTTTGGCTTTTTCGGATTCCTCTCTACTCTTCTCTGCTTTTCTGAATTCTTTTTCTGTTCTTCTATGCGATTCTTTACGCCACAATTCTATGGCATCTTTCTGAGATTGTCTGGCTTTCTTTTTCCATAATGCTTCTTCTACTCTCATGATGCACTCGGCATCCGATGTCCCTGAGACAGGCCATCTAAACTTCTCTTCCAAGTGCCTAGTGTAATCGACCCACAAGTCTAAGTACAGTATGGCATCTAAGCCATGCTTGTGGTACATAAAGTGCCCTGGAGTGTCCCTAGGCGGAACAGGCACTGCTTCCTCGAGAATCCCTTTCCTAGTTCCTATCTGCCGTAACTTTGAAAATAACGGCATTACTACTTTGACTCGAACACAATAAACACAGTAATGAAAAGCAAACAGTCAATTATACCACGACATACAACACATTAAAACATTTCGAATAGATACTGTCTAATACATAAAACACAATACTTAGAATCACGTGAGAATAATGCTAGAAGGCTTGAATACTGAAACACTGAATTACTGAATCACTAGATGCACTGCTAAACAGTACAGACCGGTCCCATAAAGAGACACGTCATACCGCGCTCACCTAAGTGAACACATACGGACCAGGACTGTGTACCCAGACCTGTCTTTACCGGACACAAACTAATGCACCCGTTTAGATGCGTCCCTAGCAACGGTACTCACCGGGAGCAATACTTGAACTTGAACTTGAAGGCCTCAGACTGGACTGGTTACTACGCATGCGCCTCGACACATCGGAACAGGTGGGCCTCTGTATACCTCGGACACTGCTACTCTCGGCTGGGCTCTGGTCGGGATCCTCCGCACTCCTCACCGCCTCGTCTGGATGTCGACCGCAGTCTCTGTCACCTCCGTAGGCCTGAGGGAGATACAGGAAAACCTGCAGATGTGCATAGGTGTCCGTCACGGCTGTGGCAGGGGGCAAGGCCTGCGACGCATCGCCGGTGCGTGGGGTGGGGGAGGGGTCCCTGTTCGGGCACCAAATTATGTGGTAAATAAATTTACCTAGTCAGTTTTTCCGTATAATTATCACTACAAGACAGCTCATTCAAATGAGAGGCAGAGTCCGTGGTATCTGAGTCATAAAGGGTTTAATGAAAAAGGAACCTCGAGGTTGGAGATCATGTTCCGTCACCACTAGGGTTCGGGAAGGGACAGTCAACGTTTTATTAACATTACACATTATATATAGTAAAGTAACATCATTGAATTCAATACAGTAGGCGTAACAGGTGAAAAGGAGAAGATAAGAACACTTGTGCGTAACAGGAGGCGTGAAAGAAGGCGTGTAATAGGCGTACACGGAGGCGTATAATGTGAACGTAATGTAGACGTCACAGGAAGTGTCATGAGTGGGTGTGTGCAAAGGGATACTCTGCAGAGTCAGCAGGAAGTGCGGATGCGCGCGCAGCTAGCATGACGTGACATAGACGTGTAACTGGGGAGAACTTTAACACTAGTAGAGGAGACAGAAGTCTGGGATGTCAGAACGACCTGGACCTATAACATATCTGGTATCTAATGTTTGGAGGATGTAGTGTCTGAAGTAGAAGGTCTCTCGGGCAGAGGCTATTCTATACTGAATGCTAGTGCGTGCATATGTGTCTACGTGTCTACGTGCAGGGCCATGGGCCTACTATGGCAACGGGAACTGTAAATTACTTGCATGGAGACAGGACGGCTTGCTCTTTGCTCTGCAGCCGGGGAGATGTTTACCTAAATCACTAGACAGGAATGTATTTTCGAGGAGGCTGAACAGATAACTTGAAGGCAAAATACTGTCTTGGCAGGCCGGCCAGGTTGAGCCAGGCACCGCTTCGCTTGGCAGGAAGTAAGGCAGAGGTCAGGGATACGTGTCCATGCTGCAGCTTTCAGAGGCAGAAAGCAGAAAAGGCTCGGAGACAGAAATCAGGGCCTAGCTCGGCAGAGCCAGGAAAAACGTAAAAGTGTACCATGTAAAGACGTTGGCATGGCATGGTTAGGAACTGAATTATTGATCCATTCATGGTGGATCTGAAAGAGGACATGTTAACGTTGGACGCAAATGTATTTGCGTCTTCATATTCAGTCATGGAGGGAAATTACATGTACTTGAAGCACGTACATGGAGACGTTGGGGTACACGTTAGTGGACACACTTGACCATAAAAATTTCAATTACCTCAACACTATACATCTGACAACAGACATGTGGACCAGTGGCGCAGGCGCTGTTTACATGTGCATCACTGCACACTGGGTCTCTTTTTCAGGGGCTAAAGCAAAGCTAAACACAGGTGTTTACGCGGACATTGTTTTTAAAGCTGCTCGGAAACATGCAACACTAGCCATGTTTGGTTTGGAGAAACGTCACACAGCAGAAAACATTTTGGATGTCTTTAACACAAAGGTCCTTAACTGGCTGTCCCCACTAAAACGCCAGGTTGGTTATGTTTCCACGGACAATGGCGCCAATATAGTTAAGGCCATGAGGAAGGGTGACTATTTCAGAGTGCCGTGTTTGGCACACTGCATAAACCTGGTTGTCCAAAAATTCTTGGGTGATAAAGGCAGTGCAGCGTACAGAGTATTGGACACCTGCCGAAAAATGTGCAAGCATTTCAGCCATTCTTTTAAGGGCCGGAAGCAGCTGAGGAGCCTGCTATATCAACGTCAAATGCCAGTGAAAGCACTCATCCAGGAGGTGGTAACACGTTGGAACTCAACCTTCTACATGCTTGAGCGTCTGTATGAGCAGTATACGGTACTCGATCAATATTTCTTGACAGAGGGTACAGAGGACCTGAGGATGGGTGCGGCGCAATGGAACATAGTTCAAAGCCTGACACGCATGCTTCGTCCTTTTGAGTTCTTCACGCGTGCAGTCAGCAAGGAGGACTGTAATTTGGGAAAAGCTATCCCATTGTTGTACATGTTGGAGGACCAACTGAAGGAGGTGTGTTCTGTGTTTGAAAAAGATGTAAAAAACCAAGACTCTTTTGTTCTGGCTGAGAAATTATTAGAGCTCCTACAAGGTGATGAACGTCTTAAAACGATCCACTCAGAAGAGCATTATATTTGTGCTACTATTCTGGATCCACGCTACAAAAAGGCGCTGGCAGGCCAAGCATTCTTTCCTTTTGATGATGAACATGTTCCAAAGTACAAACATTGGCTAGCCTTGTCAGCCAAGAGGTTTGAAAGAGAACGGCTGAAAATTGAAGGAAATGGCAGTACATCAGCAGGCCATCCCCAGTCAAAACAATCCACTTCTGCACCTGTGGCTGTGGCACAAGTGACCTCTCAGCCGTTAAAGACACCGGCAACCGGATCATCTGCACCAGACACAACAGAAACATTGGAGGCTGAAGAGGATTGGCTAGCTCTGCGTGGGTTTGGTTCTCAAAAGGTCAGAGGCACAGCAAGAGCTAAGCAAAGTGGAGGAACCTTGGATGAAGACCTTGAGTCGATGGTGAAGGACTATCTGAATGACTCAACAGAGGTCTATGTTAATTCTGACCCATTGGCGTATTGGCATGGGAAAAAAGAATTGTGGCCACAGCTCACCAACCTGGCTTTAAACTACTTGTCTTGCCCACTCGCAAGCGTGTCTTCTGAACGTGTTTTCAGTGCTGCTGGTGGCATTGTAACTCCCAAACGGAGCCGCTTCTCGCCCAAAAATGTGGAGAGGTTAACAATGATCAAGATGAATCAGCACCTCATACCACCAGATTTCAGTGTACGAGAAATCGCGCCGGGTGAAGACGAGGTGGCCAGCAACATAGATGAGGGAATTTCTACTCTGTCAGGTGACACTGAGCTCACCCTGCTTGAATTCGCAGAGTATGATGACGAAGCCTTATTCTCATTCCTGGACCGTGATACTGAGCCCTGAAAATGAGACAACGAATCAATAACTTTCTTTTTCGTCCTTATTCACTTTTATTCCTGTGTGTCTGTCTTTCTTTGTTGTGCACAGTTAATATATTTCAAACTTTAATCAGATAATCACAAAAACAAGCCCATCAGCAGAACTGTCTTCACTGGTTTGCTAATTGATTTGAAGTTGCCGCAGTCTGCATTCCTCAGGTTCACAAGTTCAGAAGAACAGGCTCCTCTATCCTCCTCCTTCAGACTCCTATTTCCATCAAACCAGAGGGCTGGTTTACGCCCAATGAAGAAAGACTCAGCACTTGTGGAGTTGTTGTTCTAACTCTTTGCAGGTGAGTTGACGGCTCTGGGACCATTGTTGGGAAGCTCTAATACCGGATAAAAGTGTTTTGGACCAAATCCGAGGCGCACATTTTTTAGTGTTTTTGCTGACTTGCTTGCCTTTGAGGTGCTCTTAGGGGGGCTTCCTGGTGTTTGTGGGTGAGTTTCGGGGTCTGGGAGCACTGCTGGGACACTCTAATCTTGATTGCATTTGCTTTTCACGAAATCCGTGGTGGCAACCCCGACTTATGGCCTAGCTACGCAGCGCGTTTGGACCGAAGGCCGAGAAATATTGCAAGTATGAGATTTTGCTTTTGGCCTGTTTGGGGGTGTTATGCTTCTTGGCGGGTGGGTTGGCGGGTCTTGGGGCATTCCTGGGAAGGTCTAATACCGGCTAGAAGTGGTTGGGACAAAATCCAGGCCGAATTTTTTTTGGCTATTTCTGATATTTTGCTCAATGTAGCGTTTTCGGGGGCCTGTTTGGGGGGCTTCCTGGTGTTTGTGGGTGAGTTTCGGGGTCTGGGAGCACTGCTGGGACACTCTAATCTTGATTGCATTTGCTTTTCAGGAAATCCGTGGTGGCAACCCCGACTTATGGCCTAGCTACGCAGCGCGTTTGGACCGAAGGCCGAGAAATATTGCAAGTATGAGATTTTGCTTTTGGCCTGTTTGGGGGTGTTATGCTTCTTGGCGGGTGGGTTGGCGGGTCTTGGGGCATTCCTGGGAAGGTCTAATACCGGCTAGAAGTGGTTGGGACAAAATCCAGGCCAATTTCTTTTTGGCTATTTCTGACATTTTGCTCAATGTAGCGCTTTCGGGGGCCTGTTTGGGGGGCTTCCTGGTGTTTGTGTGTGGGTTTCGGGGTCTGGGCGCACTGCTGGCTATATATACTTTACTTTGCAAGAGGTTTGAAGCAAATCCATGGTGGCAGAGGGGAGTTAGGGCCTAGCTGCAGAGCGCGCGCGGAGTGATTTGGGAAATTTGGGAAAAACTGACACAGTCCCCATTTTTGTACTTTTGCTCTTTGGCTGTTTGGGGGTCTTCTACTCGTTTTCTCCTGGGTTGATGGCTCTGGGGCCATTGCTGGGAAGTTCTAATACCGGATAAAAGTGGTTTGGACCAAATCCCAGGCGGAAAATTTTTTGTGTTTTTGATGACTTGCTTGCCTTTGAGGTGCTTTTAGGGGGGGTTCCGTCTGTTTGTGGGTGAGTTTCGTGGTCTGGGAGCACTGCTGGGACACTCTAATCTTGATTGCATTTGCTTTTCAGGAAATCCGTGGTGGCAACCCCGACTTATGGCCTAGCTACGCAGCGCGTTTGGACCGAAGGCCGAGAAATATTGCAAGTATGAGATTTTGCTTTTGGCCTGTTTGGGGATGTTATGCTTCTTGGCGGGTGGGTTGGCGGGTCTTGGGGCATTCCTGGGAAGGTCTAATACCAGCTAGAAGTGGTTGGGACAAAATCCAGGCCAATTTTTTTTTGGCTATTTCTGACATGTTGCTCAATGTAGCGTTTTTGGGGGCCTGTTTGGGGGGCTTCCTGGTGTTTGTGGGTGGGTTTCGGGGTCTGGGTGCACTGCTGGCTATATATACTTTACTTTGCAAGAGGTTTGAAGCAAATCCATGGTGGCAGAGGGGAGTTAGGGCCTAGCTGCAGAGCGCGCGCGGAGTGATTTGGGAAATTTGGGAAAAACTGACAAAGTCCCCATTTTTGTACTTTTGCTGTTTGGGGGTCTTCTACTCGTTTTCTCCTGGGTTGACGGCTCTGGGGCCATTGCTGGGAAGCTCTAATACCGGATAAAAGTGGTTTGGACCAAATCCCAGGCGGAAAATGTTTTGTGTTTTTGATGACTTGCTTGCTTTTGAGGTGCTTTTAGGGGGGGTTCCGTCTGTTTGTGGGTGAGTTTCGTGGTCTGGGAGCACTGCTGGGACACTCTAATCTTGATTGCATTTGCTTTTCAGGAAATCCGTGGTGGCAACCCCGACTTATGGCCTAGCTACGCAGCGCGTTTGGACCGAAGGCCGAGAAATATTGCAAGTATGAGATTTTGCTTTTGGCCTGTTTGGGGGTGTTATGCTTCTTGGCGGGTGGGTTGGCGGGTCTTGGGGCATTCCTGGGAAGGTCTAATACCGGCTAGAAGTGGTTGGGGCAAAATCCAGGCCGATTTTTTTTTGGCTATTTCTGACATTTTGCTCAATGTAACGTTTTCGGGGGCCTGTTTGCGGGGCTTCCTGGTGTTTGTGGGTGGGTTTCGGGGTCTGGGCGCACTGCTGGCTATATATACTTTACTTTGCAAGAGGTTTGAAGCAAATCCATGGTGGCAGAGGGGAGTTAGGGCCTAGCTGCAGAGCGCGCGCGGAGTGATTTGGGAAATTTGGGAAAAACTGACAAAGTCCCCATTTTTGTACTTTTGCTCTTTGGCTGTTTGGGGGTCTTCTACTCGTTTTCTCCTGGGTTGACGGCTCTGTGGCCATTGCTGGGAAGCTCTAATACCGGATAAAAGTGGTTTGGACCAAATCCCAGGCGGAATTTTTTTTGTGTTTTTGATGACTTGCTTGCCTTTGAGGTGCTTTTAGGGGGGGTTCCGTCTGTTTGTGGGTGAGTTTCGTGATCTGGGAGCACTGCTGGGACACTCTAATCTTGATTGCATTTGCTTTTCAGGAAATCCGTGGTGCCAACCTCGACTTATGGCCTAGCTACGCAGCGCGTTTGGACCGAAGGCCGAGAAATATTGCAAGTATGAGATTTTGCTTTTGGCCTGTTTGGGGGTGTTATGCTTCTTGGCGGGTGGGTTGGCGGGTCTTGGGGCATTCCTGGGAAGGTCTAATACCGGCTAGAAGTGGTTGGGACAAAATCCTCGCGGAAAAGCCTTTTGGCACTTTTTGTAACTTAGGGTTCGTTAGGGTTAGCCCTAGCAGCAGGATTGCATGTGTTTCGGGGTGTTCTAGATTTTTGCAACTGAGTTCTGGGGTCTTAGAGCACTCGTGAGAATGTGTAATTTTGGTTGCAAGTCATTTGAAGAAAATCCATGGTGGGAAAGGGGGGATTTGGCATAGTTAAAGAAAGCCTTTGCCACTATTCTTAACTTAGGGTTCGTTAGGGTTAGCAGTATTATTATTGCATGTGTTTGGGTGGGGGGGTTTTCGAGTCTTGGAGCGATGCTGGCTATGGATACTTTTGCTTGGTTGCTTGCAAGTGGTTTGAATGCAATCCACGGTGGGTAAGGGGTAATTAGTAAGGGGGTACTTCGGCCTACTTTTACTTTCAAAGTAAGTTTTGTCACCAGTTTTCTGCTAGGCCTCGTTTTTTGAGATTTGATTGGGGGTCTTCTACATTTTTGCGACTGGCTTTAGTAAGGGTCTGGGTGGGAGCACTGCTGGGAAGATCTAATTTTGTTCTAAAACACAGTTTACAGTACACCTAGCTTGAGGGGAAAGATCCGCTACATTAATTTGCCCCTACTTATTTATCCTTCAAAAGGTGACTCAGACAGAGTACGCACTTTCAAAAATATTGTACTGTCTACTAGGAAAATCAAAGTGTGACTTTTTGCACTCCACAGCCTACATACCTTATATTTATTTATCAGTGGTGTTGTAATATTATATCACCTCCTGTTTTTCGTTGAATAATTACAGGCCGGGTTTCAGTCTCTGCAATGGGGAAAAAAGGATGGAGTCAGGCTTCACATTAGCGAGCCACAATTCAGCATCAGGCAGGCAGTGGACAGGGTGTCTTCTGGTGACCAACATCGATGGACGAAGCGTCGGCTGCAATGGAGGAGTGCCGCTAATAAGAGGATTTTTTTTCTGCAGGCAACTTACTTACCACTTCCAACAGGACAACTACAACAACATAGATACAGTATCCCTTGCCTTTTTCTCTGACTGTGACTGCATTTCTTGGATCTCTCTCTGCTTCTAAATTGATTCCTTAACACATCATTTAGTCCACTCCACTATCACATCTGCACCACACATAGTCATTTGTAAGTGCTCCTACGTAATTCGCAAGTCGCAGCACACCCCAGCCCGTAGAGGACTGGGATGGCCCCAATGATGAAGCATGTCACCAAGGGGCAACCCTGGTGAGTGAGGGGACACCTAGAAAAAAAGCAATTTCTCCTTTTCTATCTACTATACCTTCCAGACCAACCCCATTGAGTGTTGTTGTGAATGGATTTATAGTGACCAGCAAGGCTCTCAGGTATCTGGCTACAGAGACCTTATGTTGAATATAGTTATCAATAATTCCACACACGCCCTGTACTGTCGCATTCTTTCTTCCACAGTTGTCGAAAGTACTACTTACTTTTCACTGACATGCATGCAGTAGTGCATGCACTTTCAAAGATTGATGGATAGGTTTGTACCCAAAGAATTGTTTATGTTCAATTGTTTGTCTATGCTGTGCTTTTTTTACAGGGTGTCTTCTGGTGACCAACATCGATGGACGAAGCGTCGGCTGCAATGGAGGAGTGCCGCTAATAAGAGGATTTTTTTTCTGCAGGCAACTTACTTACCACTTCCAACAGGACAACTACAACAACATAGATACAGTATCCCTTGCCTTTTTCTCTGACTGTGACTGCATTTCTTGGATCTCTCTCTGCTTCTAAATTGATCCCTTAACACATCACTTAGTCCACTCCACTATCACATCTGCACCACACATAGTCATTTGTAAGTGCTCCTACGTAATTCGCAAGTCGCAGCACGCCCCAGCCCGTAGAGGACTGGGATGGCCCCAATGATGAAGCATGTCACCAAGGGGCAACCCTGGTGAGTGAGGGGACACCTAGAAAAATAGCAATTTCTCCTTTTCTATCTACTATACCTTCCAGACCAACCCCATTGAGTGTTGTGAATGGATTTATAGTGACCAGCAAGGCTCTCAGGTATCTGGTAACAGAGATCTTATGTTGAATATAGTTATCAATAATTCCACACACGCCCTGTACTGTCGCATTCTTTCTTCCACAGTTGTCGAAAGTACTACTTACTTTTCACTGACATGCATGCAGTAGTGCATGCACTTTCAAAGATTGATGGATAGGTTTGTACCCAAAGAATTGTTTATGTTCAATTGTTTGTCTATGCTGTGCTTTTTTTACAGGGTGTCTTCTGGTGACCAACATCGATGGACGAAGCGTCGGCTGCAATGGAGGAGTGCCGCTAATAAGAGGATTTTTTTTCTGCCGGCAACTTACTTACCACTTCCAACAGGACAACTACAACAACATAGATACAGTATCCCTTGCCTTTTTCTCTGACTGTGACTGCATTTCTTGGATCTCTCTCTGCTTCTAAATTGATCCCTTAACACATCACTTAGTCCACTCCACTATCACATCTGCACCACACATAGTCATTTGTAAGTGCTCCTACGTAATTCGCAAGTCGCAGCACGCCCCAGCCCGTAGAGGACTGGGATGGCCCCAATGACGAAGCATGTCACCAAGGGGCAACCCTGGTGAGTGAGGGGACACCTAGAAAAAGAGCAATTTCTCCTTTTCTATCTACTATACCTTCCAGACCAACCCCATTGAGTGTTGTGAATGGATTTATAGTGACCAGCAAGGCTCTCAGGTATCTGGCAACAGAGACCTTATGTTGAAAATATTTATCAATAATTCCACGCACGCCCTGTACTGTCGCATTCTTTCTTCCACAGTTGTCGAAAGTACTACTTACTTTTCACTGACATGCATCCAGTAGTGCATGCACTTTCAAAGATTGATGGATAGGTTTGTACCCAAAGATTTGTTTATGTTCACAATTGTTTGTCCATGCTGTGCTATTTTTTCTTGTCTCCCAAAACCTTTCCCAAAAACCCCCGTACCCATCCATTTTTCAAACCCTAACCCTCTTCCCCCGGGCTGTGTGGTTTTCATTGATGTGTGACTAAATTACAGCAATAAATCCACACACTTGCTGGGGAGGATAAGGTGATAGCAACAGGCTGGTGAAGAAATCCGAGGATATATTCTTACTCTGATTGACAAAGACCCATGGCTATTGTCAACGAACTTCAACCGAATTAGTTATACTTTAACATTTGTTAGGCTACAATGTGGCACTGTTCTAGTGTACTTCTGTCACCTGCTATATTCTCTATTGTACCGTTGTATTGCTCAGGAGGACAACCAGATTTCATTTTCTTTTTCTTCATAGGCATGCAACTGCCACTGTGTCACACCACTAGTACCACCGCTATGAGGAAATTTTATCCGCCCAGGATTGCCAACCTTATTCGCTGTTTCCCGTGGAGCCAGCCCTGGGCCTAGCCCTACTTGCAAACAGAAATTACAGGTAAGATAGGCGTTTGGTTGGAGGTAGTATAATGGAGTATTAGGAGAGACGAGAGATTGGATTGACGGTAGTACTACTAAAGTCCTAGGACTATTCAGGAAAACAAACTTACTGTTAAACCCCCACCCACCAGACTCAAAAGCAGTAAAAAACAGGTATGGTCAGATAAAGCTTCAAAAAGTATATTTTTATAGCCCTAACAAAAGAATCTCCCGCAAGACCCTCCCTAACCCCAACGATTGTCCTTCAAAAGTCCCCAAAAATCCCAACTCCCAATTCCCACCCCCCAAAAGTCTCTAAAAAAGGGGCAAGGGACACTATGGCAGGGTGCTGTTGGAATTAGCAGCCAGGGCATCATGCTCCTTGCGGAGGGTGGCAAGTTCGAAGCGGAGGCCCTCCACCACGTTCTTATAGTTATGGACCTCCTGCTCCAGGTAGGACAGTCTGAGGGATAAGCGGCGCCGGTGTGCCTTGCAAATCCTGTGAGGGGCAGCTGCTTTCTTTGCTGCTGGGCAGTGGCGTTTGGCTTTGGTAGCCCGGCTCCGTACCGCTGGAGCACTGCGCTGGCTGGCAGCCCGCACGGAGGAGGATGCAGCTGTCCCAGTGGACGTTGTTGTTGTACCAGACTGCGTCTCCTCCTCCTCCAGGGCCACCAGCCGCCGATATTCAGCAACAGTGGCATCCAGCCTCCGTTGCCGGGCCATTCGAGCCAGCTCCTTCCTCCTTGATGGTGTCTTGGATTTGGAAGGAGCAACTACATGAAAAAAGAAAGACATAGTCTGTAACCAATGCTCCTTCAGATTAACACAAAATGATTGAGCAGAAAGTTGTCACAGTACAAGTAGCAAATTGAAAGCACAGTACATAACTATTGAGGACAGTATCTATGTAACCTCCGACTTCTTCATCCTTGCTCTAACATTAGTGGGAGTTTCAGGAACAAATTCTACGAGCACTATGGACTTCCATTACAGTCGACTATGACAGTACACCACTCTTATTCTTCTTCTTCTCTCTTGTTTAGGAAAATTGGTACGTTATCTTATGCAAGCCGGCATAATGCCAGCGCAGTGAACTTGCACCCGAGAAAAACAGACGCACACCATGGTGAGTGAGACAGACTTGCGTTACTGTACCGGTCCAGTACATGCAGGTGGTGAAGCTCTTACTTTTCTATTACGGGTGGCACTGAGAATACTCTGTTAAAAGGGCTACTGCTTAATTAATTTAGCTTTCACCCTACAGTGCAAATGAGTATTAGAAAAGGAAAATGAAGCTAAATTATCTGATTATCTATCACTTCACATGGGATGTATTTGATGACATATGGGATGACTTTAGGTGCTTTGCTTATTATTGAGTGAACAGTGATACCCCCACACATGAATGACGTACTACTACTAAACCAAAGGTATTAAGAGAGGTAGGGAGTGTCCACCGTAATAACCGGATATATGCTGTGCTTGCAGTTGCAATACAAACTACTGCTACTATTCATGGTAGTATTTGGACAACGTTACAACTTCTTTTCCTTGCCTTTCCTACACTGGAACGGACGTGCAGGTGCGGTGTTACATGCTCTTCAAAGTAACACTTAGTTCATCCAGTGACCGTCTACTCTCTCTAGATACACATATGCTATCTAAGAGTCAGATAGTACCATGAATGATCCAGGCATCCATCCATTCAAAGTATATTGCACACATACAGTTTCTGTCTCACCCACCCAGGCTGTTCTCCTTCCACCCATCCTTGCTTCATCATTCACCCAGCCATGCACCATACCATTTTCTTACCTTCCTAGCCACCTCGGGGACCAAGCAAACACATATCATTCTTCTTTGCCAGTCATCATTACATTTCTCGTGCTTCCACACTTACTTACACCCTTCTTTCGCTTTTCGTTCATCCCATCCATCAAGTTCACCTCAGATCTGATTGGGATTCTTCTCGCCAAAAACTTCACAGCTAAGTCGAAGTACATTTAGAGGAGGCTACTACCTGCTTTTTTTTATAATACACCCGTGCAGAAAGCACACTCTGCAGTCTTCAATCTCAATGACTAAGGAATGTATAGCTTACCTCTGCCCGCCACCACTGTGTGAACCCTCACAGGCATGTCCATGTCCGGCACTTGCACCGCCTCCTCCCCAGAGTTGTCCTCCTCGTCCAATGCCACCACCACCTCCGCGCTGGCCCCGTCTCCAGATGTTCCACCTACAAAGTACATTTAATAATGTTAGAATACACCACTCACTACTATATAATATTTGGTCTAGGAGGAAGAAAGAAATGTGAAAAAAACAGTGTACAATTTAATAATTTATGACTGTGTACTCTAGAGTAAAAATGTCCCTTTTTCCAGGGAAGGCTGTTGTCTTGCTGCACTTTTTGGCACAACTGATGAATGTTTGCTTTTTACTTTTTAACACGCACCACTTTTTCTCCTAACAGACAGAACCTTGACTTCTAAGAACACGAGCAGGATCAAGTTCAAACCAGGTGAGAGCTCGGCTCGACCACAAGAAATGTGTCCAATTAATCGTCAGCACTAAGCACTTTTCCATTTTCAGTTACACGTTCACTTTTATGACAAACTTGAATTTAATAAATGTGTTTACTTTTAATAAAGCTTTTAAACTTAAATAGACTCTGTGGTTTTTGGTCCTCCAGACTAGAGTGGATGAGCTAAAGGTTTTCGAATTTTTGCAAGCATGAGTCTGTGCCTCTGCCATCGGTGACTTTGGGAGCTAAATGACTCTGCCACACTATCTAGTCAGTAAGGAGATTGGGGGTTCAACTACAAAGTCTGTTATCACTGAGGTATGTGGAAAGTCTAACAGTTACAGCACCTATTATAATTGATAAGCTAAGCGATGCATTATTTAGTGTCCATAGTTCTGTTTGTGCAGATTTGTCCCTGCAACAGTAGTAGAATGGATTGTCCTCCTATCCAAACCAAAAGTAAAGTAGTATCTTATTCTTTCTTGGTGGTGGTCATTCACCCTTTTATTGTTGGCAATGGTCAAAGCATAAACATTTAGAATACTTGAAAAGACATTATGGACAATCCCAGAGGACTGCACTCAGTGCATAGAGCTATTGCTGACTAGAATGGGAGTCCAATGGAAATGCCAAATGTGCAATCTTAGTTAGCTACACAGACAGACTAATAAGAATAATCTAGTAATACCACACGGAGTCATAGTCGAGGCAGGATAAGAATTTAGATCCTGTCTACAAGAAGATCAAAGACGATTTAGAAAAAATCGAATGAGGAACGCTAGGAAAAAATAAGTACTCTATATTAAAATTAAAACTTACTGGGGCCAGCAAAGGAGCCCTCGCCTGCCCGGTCCTGGCCTGCATCGTCAACAGCACCCTCCTCCTCCTCCTCCTGTGTCCTCCTCTTGCCCCTGGGGGAAGCTGATGTACAACATGAAAGAAAGAAAAACAGAAAACATGGATGATATTTCTCAACCAAATCAAACTTATCAAAAGAACTAACAAAGTAACAAAATATTTTTGCGAAATAGCAAATAAGGAACGACTCCACGGGATATATTATTGACCAATCTCATGTGGTCGACTACGTCATTACTTTAGTATTGCTTGATTTGCGGACCGTCGAATTGGAAACTACCCTATGTAACTCACTAAACAAAGTACTAAAAAGGTTTGCCTAGGATTGGCAGGCAGCAGTCCGCAGCACGCAAAGTGACAGCCAAAGTCCATCGTGATTGAAGATCAGCGACAACACTAAAGTTTACTACTACATTAACCAGTCATTAAAATACTCAAACTATTAATCCACCACCACTATTTCTTCTTATCGCCATGTGTACAAAGGAAGGACTGGACTTGAGTCTGTAGGGGCTGATTTAGAAGGCCCTTGCGGCTCTTTTGCTCCATTGTTGCATGACTTTTGTGACGCAGCGACAGCACAAAAGAGGCGCAATGGTGCGGCGTATATTAACAACGTGACGCATATGGGAGATGCATCACGTTGTAAAGCCCTGCGCCAATAGGGGGCGTTCAGGCGCAAGGGAGGGCGTTCCTGCGCAGGAACGCATCCTAAAAGTGGCTGAGGGAAATCTACAAGATTTCAATCAGTCACTTTGAGGACAATGATGCGTGACTCAAACCCTGCGCCTGCTTGAAGCAGACGTACGGCTTGACGCAGCATTGGGGAGATAGGGCACCCCAGAGCATTGATGGAGCTGCACCATCGTTGCGACGCAACTCCAGCAATGCGCCGCCTTTACGGCACAGATGCGTAACGCTTTGGTGACGTTTTGAGCCCATGGTGCGCCGCATTGTAAATACGGCGCACCATGGGTGATGGTGGCGTGACGCACAATTACTGGCGCATCCCTGCTACTTTGCAGGGATGCGCCGGTAATTAAAAATCTGAACCTTAGTGTGTAGCATTACGCAGTTCTTTCAACTACACTCATACATAATTTCACAGGCCAATGAAATGAACACAAAATCTAAAACAAATAAGCATAGTAGCAACACTACTGAGAAGAAGGAGAGCAGTATACCTGAAATGCACAGAAGATTTTGAAATATAATTTACCTACAATGTAATGAGCAGCATTATTGCTCTTGGTAAAAAACAAAAATTTGCAATATAATAACACAGCAGGAGAAAACATAGTAGTAAAGACATAGCTACTACTACTCACCAAGCCCGGGGATCTCAAGGCCAAGGAGGTCGAGCAGATCTCGCTCACGGGTCAGGACATCCGTCCAGCGGTGGGTGGCCTGGTTGTAGGTGCGCCAGACCCGAGAGTGGTGGTAAATGGCCTGGCACACCTTCTCCCGCCGCTTCCGGCGCTCCCGGGCCCCGTACCCGGCACTGATCTTGCCGCCTCCCATGATGGTCCTGGGGAGGTGGCGCTGAACATAAAAAGTGAGTTGGCCCACCTCCTCCGGGCTAAAGATCTCCCTGGGTACGACCTCCTCCCCCCTCAAACGCCCGCACAGGAGCCGGACACGGGGTGCGGGACCCTTCCCCTTCTCGGGATGCTTCCCGGCTCCCTTCACCATGGTCTGGGCGGAAAGGAATAAAGAAAATAGAATAGGGAAGAGAAGAAAAGAGTTTACAAAAGTAGTTTAAAATTAACCAAAAGTAGCAGTAAACACAAAAATATAGGGCTAGAAAAATAGAGGGATAGATAATAAGTAAAATAGATCAAAAAAAACTTCAAACAAGCAAAGGATGGCAGAGATTGACAGAGGATACAAAGACCATGCCCAGAACCATAGCAATGAATGAGAAACAAGATGGCCGCGCCCGTTCACGACCGCGCGGGTAAGTTCGCGTGAGATTTTCCGCCCGGAAACGGAAAGACGTCAGGCAAACAAGATGGCTGCGCCCTTGAACGACCGCGAGGGTAACTTCGCGCCTTGCGCTACGAGCGGCTCGCAAAAACGCACAAAACCTTGCCAACTAACACGCCGCAAAAATAACAAATTGCATATTCGCACGAATTTGCGGCTTCCGAATCCGATCTCGCACGTGTTCGCGCCCCGCGAACCCCGCGAAATTGCAGAAAAACTAGTTTTTCAAAACTGAAAGCACTCGGCAGGGGCAAGAGTTCAAACTCATCATTAGTAACAATTCCCGGTAGTGCTTCCTGACTGGGGCCCCTCCAGAATTCAGTTGCTAGTTGCAACAATTGTATGACCCTGCTCTGACCCTCACAGCAGGCTCATAGAATAGCTACAAGTAGGCCACAAAGGTCCTGGGGAAAAAAATGCACTGCAACAGAAAGCAAAATTACAGATAAGGAAGCAGGTGCCAGACTGGAATTTTAAAACAGTGACACATTAATAAACTAACCCCAAATTAATTCATCTCAGTTGAAGCAGGGCTGGTGTGCTTGCTTTTCCCACCCATAATCTACAGTAATGATGAACCAGAGGGTGGCATAGATGTAACAGAGGGTTGCAGTGGTGAAACAGAGGGTGCTGGGAACCTGTGATGATGAACCAGACGTAGAAACAACATAATTCGCAACCGTTGCGCGCCGAAATGTAAGTTCGCAATTGCGAACTGGTACGAAACCCTCGCGAACTGGCAGAAATCCTTGCGAACACAAAAAAAAATCAAATCCGCAAATTCGCAAGAATTCGCGGATTTTGCGGATTGCGAATTCGCAAATCCGCAAAATTCGCGAACGCGAGATTCGCAAAATTCGCCCATGCTTAACTACACCCTATATCACAAGTTTTAACATGCAAAACTGAATTCGCAATATATGTATTGCAATGTCCCTGCACACTCAGGTACGCAGGAAGCACCAAGCTACCGGTGCATAAACGCATCCTCCAACATCTGAGGGCTATTACAAATGGAGACAATACGTATCCGGTAGCTCGGCCCTTCCGCAAATATCACCAAAGTGTCAATACCTCTTTAAAATATTATGTCATTGATGCGGTCAAGCCTACTAGAAGGGGTGGAGATAGGGAAGCGTTGTTGCGCAAATTGGAGACCCGTTATATTCTCCTGCTCGATACCAAGGCCCCTGGAGGATTAAATGTGACTGAAGATCTGTATACATGTCTCCCGTAGTTATAATATCCCCAGGTGTAACACGAAACCTTGATACCTCATGAGTGTGGTGAGCACAAAGTATCGAGATGTGTTCCGGCTGGGACACAATTTTGTTGGTTCAGAGTCGGACGAATTACGAACTATTCATTATCTTAGCACTTTAAGGAAGGTAAATAGAAACTTACCTGATCTATTAAATATTGTATTTGCTGCTGTTTAAAAGAATTAGGTTTCTTTTAATGATGGGCTATGGTCATCTAAAGGACCAGATGGGCCCTTATAACCTAATGGTCCGTCTTAGATGATTTTACTAAATTATTTTAATCACACTATGAGGAATAAGCACTTTTTTGGACAATTAATGAGGTACATTATACGATAGAATTATGGATTTTAACATGGGCTTTTTTATCTATTTTTAATATTGGAACATGACTAAATAGTTTTAATATTTAATAGATTTCTGATGACTCCCTATTTTTACTATTATGTATTCCTTTGTCATAAATTTGAGAATATAGATCGAGTGAGTTTGCTACCATTTTCACATATTTATTATTATCTGCACTTTATTTTGCTATCAACCAAGATAGCAAACCATATTGCACAACTGCGTATTTTACACAGGAATCCGACTAGACAATGAACTGAAGTTGGAATATTTTGCACTATTGCGTGATTTGCACATGTACTTTAATATGTAGCAACAAATTTGCACTGATTTATTCTCGATTGAATTAGGATGACTAATAATCATATACATAGAACAGTATTTATAAGACTGATTTGAGCACAGGTATTTAACCGTGATTCCCTTAGAAAAACAGGTATTTTACCGTGATTCTTTTTGGAGTTTAAAAATGAGCCTAAATATGTTGTTATTATCCATAATAATAATTGTTACTTAAGAGGCAGATAGAATGACAACAAGAATTGATCAATTGAAAGTTTACAATGTATTTGTCTCTGTAAATGAGTGAAATTGTTTTTCTGCCTTGTTAGTATGCCTTTAGTATTTTGTCCATGTTAACTATCAGCCCGACCATGTGACGCAATTCAAACCTATGGCTAGCACTTTAAATGGGCGTCCTCAACATTTGAATGTTGTCATGTGAGCAAGGTTCCTCGGAGCTGAAACGTCATGCGGCTGAATTTGCACGAATAAAGGTATTCAGCACTTACTTGGCCCGTGTCCGTTCAGTTTCTATAGCGGTGGTGGAATCTTGCAACTGGGTGGAGACACGGTGTGCCGGAGATATAGATATATATATAGATATATATATAGATATATATTCACTGAAAAAACCATAGGTTATAGACCATATATAGTTAGGAATTAGCATTTACAAAACCTTGAAAATTCACTGAAAAAACCATAGGTTATAGACCATATATAGTTAGGAATTCGCATTTACAAAACCTTATTTTACTCACACAAAACCATTGAAATTCCATATATAGTTAGTTGCACTAACTATATATCGCGCACCCGCAATCCACTGCTGATGATGTCACATATTACATCATTCATGACATGGTCAGTGACATCACTGATGACATCACTGATGACATCTCAAATGACATCACTGATGACATCACTGATGACAACATCCAGTGACTGTATGTTTCTGTAAAGTTAAAATATGTCTTACATATTGAAGAATGAGTGGATGTATAAGTGTCTGGATGAAGGATTTAGTAGGTGTATGACTGACTGTATGAGTGAGTGATTAAATGTGTCTCACTGAGTGCATGGATTAGTGACTAAACTGTCTTAATTTGTGCATCATTATGTCTGTTGTTCTGTAAACTGTTGCATGTGTTGATAAGTAGCTATATGAGTAACTATATGGGTTATTGATTGGTTGCCCAAGTATTTGTATGGGAGACTGAGTGTGTGTGTGGGTGGCTGGGAGGTGTATGACTCTGTGCATAGATGTGTGAGCAGTTGATTCACTAGATGTATGGTTTCAAAAGTGCATGTGGAAACAGCTGTATGGGCGGTTGACTGTGTGCATGAGTGTATTGGTGAGTGAATGGATATCTCAGTGCTACATGTCAAAGTAAGTACATATGTAAAACACAGTACATGTGAGAGTTGACATATATAAATAACTGTGCATAAGAGCCAGTGAATGTGTGAGTGGCTGTATGGATCATTGTGAACTTGTATCAGGGATTGTATAAGAGAGTAAATATGTGTTAGTATATGTTTGAATAAGTAAAGTTTGTATAACTGTATAGTTGAGGAAATGGAGGTGTGATTGATTCTTTGCATGACTGACTAGGTGTGTGAGGAACTCCATGGATGAGTGACAGTCTGTGAGTGTCTGTTTACACTGATTGTATCTAAGGTTATATTAGAGTCTGAAGAGGTTCATCGTATTATCACATGAATGATATCATCAGTGATGTGATCAGTAATGTCAAATGAGATGTCATCAGTGATGTCATCAGTGATGTCATTTGAGATGTCATCAGTGATGTCATTTGAGATGTCATCAGTGATGTCATCAGTGATGTCACTGACCATGTCATGAATGATGTAATATGTGACATCATCAGCAGTGGATTGCGGGTGCGCGATATATAGTTAGTGCAACTAACTATATATGGAATTTCAATGGTTTTGTGTGAGTAAAATAAGGTTTTGTAAATGCGAATTCCTAACTATATATGGTCTATAACCTATGGTTTTTTCAGTGAATTTTCAAGGTTTTGTAAATGCTAATTCCTAACTATATATGGTCTATAACCTATGGTTTTTTCAGTGAATTTCATTGGTTTTTTAAAAGCTAACATCTGTAGCTGTAAAATGTATTCTTCTTTAAATCCAAAAATATATTTTAGATGTTTATTGATAATTTTTTTTTTAAATATTTTTTTTCTTCGCTTCCAGTTCGCGAACCGGGAAGCTTTCCGTTAGCTCATCTTGATGCCGCGACCTAGTCCGCGAACCGGTAAACGTTTCGTTTGCGCAACTGTGACGCGTCGCGGAAGCGCGACGTATCACTTTGTCGCGTAATGCGTCTTATGACGCGCCGCGTTAGCGCTCCCGGAAGTGCTCCGGACAGCGAACCAGAAGCGATCCGGGACGCGGCGCGCACCGCGTAACGTGAGCGGAACAAGTCATGTGACTTGTTTATAAAACTTTTCATTGGTTCATTTCACTTTTAGTTTCCAAATGATGTAAGACTAGGTCATATGACCTAAAAATAACACTTTTCATCGGTTTAGAACTTTTGCTTTTCCCAAATGATGAAAACCCCTCCTTCTTTCCTCACTCTGACTTTCATCTTGGTGAGAGAAAGACCATTTTCCTATAGTTGAGCAATGGCTTCTGTACTTGCTTCAGCTGGTGCACCCCCACCACCACCTCCACCTCCTCATGAGAAGAGAGGACCACCATCTCAGTTCATCACCAACACAGAGGAGGAAGAGGAGGAACTAGAGGAAGAGGAGACAGAAGAACCAGAGTTCTTACAGGAGTTGCCCCGTGTTTCCCGTCGGAAAACTAGTTTTATCTGGCAGTTTTTTTCAATCCCTCGAGGGGAGAAGAAAGTGAATGCAAAGTATGCCACCTGCCTTATTTGTAAACAAAGGCTATCAAGAGGCACTGAAAAAAAGTATAGCATGGGAAACTATACCATGCATCGCCATATGAGCAGGTGGCATCCACTAAACTACAGCCGTGCAGAGTTGCGTGACCTGCAGGATAATCCACCAACAACTCCTGTGGCCAGGTCAACAACACAAATATCATTGACAGGAGGAGAGGCACAGGAAACCGTGCCAAACATTCAGAAGAACTTTTTACACATGAAAGTAACTTGTTTGTATTGCGGAGCTTTGCTTTCATGTGGTAACATGAGCATAAAATTAATGAACATTGCTTTCGAAAATCACAATTGCCCTAACCAACCCAGACAGTATTTTTTTTTTTGCTCCTGTTGAGCCCTTTTCAATGCCTGTTTTTTGTTGTTTCCCCTCCATCAAAAACAAAAAAAAAACATAAAACTGTTCCAAAAATACAAAAAAAACAAAAAATGTTTAGAAAAAATAAATAAATAAATAAAACAACAAAAACATTAAAAAAAAGTTCTTTTCAGAACTACCTCCCCTTTCAAATAAAATTGCTAGAATGTTTAGCACTCTGGCAAGCTCTATTTCTTTTAGTTTGCTTTCCCGTTAGCTGCCCGGTTCGCGAACTAGGAGCGAACCCAAATTTTTTTTTTTTTTAAAAAGAAGAGTAAGTATAAGGGAAGTAAACAGAGAGTAATGTTAAAAGAAAGACAGCTATAGGGAGTAAACCAGAGATACTGTTTAATAGATCTATTTACCGAAGAAAAGATGGAAGAGGGTATAATTGCGAAAAACAAAATGGATAAGGAAGTGAAAGAAAAAAAAGAGAGTAGAACAATAACAAAGAAGAGTTTCTTGGAGAATGTGAGTGAATGTTCAAAATAAGATTAAAACATGTGGAATAACAGAGAGAAAAAATAGAAAACAGAAAAGAAAAAATAACAGAAAAAGATTAATTGAAACAGCAAAGAAATGTAAATAACATAGAGCCATATCATCAACATAGGCAATAAAAGTTTTGCATTTTTTATCAGCAGAAATATGTCGCCAAAGCATTCTAATTAGCTTGATACATATGACCCCAAGTGAGGCCTGTCTTGCAACATGGTGCATCTTTTTCATCACTGCTGCATCGGTTTCATGTGGTACGGTTTTAAAACAGCATGACACATTTGCCTAGATGCATCAATTTGTAATTTTGACGCCTCATAACATATCTTTTGCACCGCCACTGCGTCACAAAACTGACGCACAGTGGCGCAAAAGAGGCATACATATCTCATAAATCTGTCCCTAACATTTTAAATAATTAATTCAGGATGACGATAAGGTGTGGTCTCTCCTGAGGTTTATTTAAGGTGAGCCCTACTCAGGGTTACAGATCAATTTTACGCTTGTTGAAGAATACAGAGGAGATAATACATGTGAAGGCCTACCAATGAAGTAAGTCATGTCCTCTTATTACATCATTCATGACATGGTCAGTGACATCATCAGCAGTGCATTGCGGGTAAAAAGAGTAGAAAACATTTACCTTATAATTCTTGTTAACTTTTTAAAATATTTTTTCATACTTTCAATCTGTAAAAGAGAGAACAAACATTTCCAAAAATATTAAAACATGTATTTAAAAATTAGAAAAGAGAAGGGAAAAGGTTCAAAAACAAACAGTTTTTCAACAACTTTGACATTTACAGAAGCCTCTGCTTCTCTACGTCCCCTACACAATCCTAAAGATATATATTTTAAACAAACAGTATCTTCATGCTGATGAAGTGAGGCCTATTTTGGAACATGGTGCATCTTTTGCACTGCTGATGTCTCATAATAGTGATGCAATAGCAGCGCAAAAGAGATGTAAAGCCATCATAAAATTGTGTCTAACATTGTAAATGATTGTTTCAGGATGCAAATAAGATGTGTCCTTTCAAGAGGTTTCTTTGAGGTGAGGCCTATTCAGTTTTAAAAAAAAAAAACAGTACCCAGAAGTGCAGCACTGTAAGCATTAACTTTGACACTTACAGAAGACTCAGTTTCTCCATATCTACCTCACATTTCTAAATGTATATCATAAGTACAAAAAGCAGAACATTAATTATACATGTTAAATGGTTTATTTTTGCTGTTCTCAGAATGTATCAAATTTCACTTAAATCAGTGGCTTGAAGGTATTCATCATGTAACAGCGGGGAAAAAAAACACAATCAAAATGATTGTGTTTAAAAAACCCATACAACCTAAGAAATCTGAATTCAAAACTCCTTAAAATTAACTTACTTTCCATAACGTCGAAGGATGTCCTATGAACAGCGTCCACTCTGTTGTGCTATAAATATTTTCAGCCCGCCACTTTCTGAAAGAAAACCTCCATCGTTTTGAAAAATATGTTACATACAATAAAACACTTCTCACATTCTACCACATGTTTCCACTTGGCCAAATCATGTTGCAGCGATTCACAACTCTTGTAATTCTTCTAATCAAATCCCGTCATTTTCTATTTTCGCAACTTTCAAAAAGAAAACATTTAAGATTATTTTCACAATCCTGGACTACTAATCTCTTACCCTTCTTTCACACACATGTTCTCCTTTACCTATGACACTGATACTGCTTACTATGAAGCAGACTTACTTGCATCAGGTTTATATAGTTGGATTTTTAAATTGACATTATAATTAAAAGTTTTGGACCAATAATCTAGACAGCATTGCAGACTTACATTCCCTCTACTTGATGAACGTTTTGCAATTTCTCAGAGGAAATCCCAAGATTCTTTCCTTAAAATTTTGGTTTTAAAAACACCAGGTAAGAATTTTTAAGGTCAAACGGCAATTTGTTTTTGAAAGTTACAACAGAATCGTTGCAGAATGACCAGCCATTTCGAGACTTTAAATAAGCTGTGTAATGTCCTGATGTTGTTGAAGGACCATCGTGATAGATAATTGCTACAGTTACAAAAGTCCTTCCTGATATTGACAGCTGAGAAGCAACAATTTTTTTTATTAAAGTTGACAATTTTGATCCATCAGGCCTACATCGTTGGATCATTAAAATGACATACTGGCCATATCTTCGTATAAATAATGTTGACATCATTTCAGATTTACATTGGCTACACTCCATGTTGTGATCCGCTGCATTTACTAGCTTATTAAAGGAGACTGATTTACTGTCTGGCAAAGTTAAATATATAAATCTTTCTGAGTCTACACTAGTAGTACTTGATACCATACAGTTCTCGCAGTCATGCTGCCATTGATAAGAAAGCCCAAACAGGTGATCTACATCTACACCCTCATCTTGCAATACATCAAGCATATACATTAAAAACTCCTGACAATCCTGCTGATAATTTTCAGAGAAGTCTGTTTGACCTGAACATTCATCTAACAGATAACGAACTTCAGACACACTTTCTACTTTTGTTCGATCAGTGCTACATTTCTCTAACACAGAATTCAACAAGCAGCATAAACTTTGTTCCGAATTGAACACAATCTGTTCTTTTAAAGTCTCTAGTGAAAAGAGAACATTAACCACTACATTTGCATAGCAGTTGACACCAGAACTGTTTTCAAATTGAAAGCCGACAACATCTTCAACAGAATCCACTTTCTTTCTGCTTACAATTTTCGGTTCATCAACTTTTGGCCTTTTTGCTACAACCTCCCTACTATTACTGATATTTCTTCGTTTCCGGCCTACCACACGTTTCTCAAACAAAGGATACTGAGGCAAATGTGGCGCATACTCTTTTCTTAACCTGTTGTATTCCTTAACACAATCTAGATCCGCACAAATGTTTGTGACATCACAATCAATCAAGTACAATCCCGATAAAGTTCTAACTCGTGACAATGCCACATATGCCATACCCTCCTTGAACACAGAACTGCCAATATTCACCAATGCACCATCTACACTTAAACCTTGCGATTTATGGATTGTCACCGCATATGCCAAGCAAACAGGAAACTGTTTACGGCGAACATATAAGTCTTTAACAAGCAAAAACCTAGCAGAACAACGACCAATTAGCTGTACTTCCTCAATACCATCAAATTTAATTTTTAAAAATTCAATTCCATCTCTACTTCTGTATTTCTCAAAATCAACAACATTACCCATTGATCCATTTACCAGACCTCTTTCAACATGTAAATTCCTTCTTAAAATGATTCGGCAATTTAAACACACATTCAAAGTCTTTTCAAAACCCGCTGTTTTAGATATAGTCTTCTCTAATGAATCCAATTTTGATTTCAAATTCTCAGACAAAATAATTGTTGATCCCATATGCTCTATTCTGTCAATAGCTTCAAGTTTCACAATCTCTTGCTTTTCTAAATTCAACATTTTGTTGTTGAAGATGGCACATTCTGCAAGAGTTGGCATCAAACATATTCCGGATTTCTTCTCAGTAATTTTCTGAAAAATATTCTCAGGCACAATGTCTTGTTCGGGATATAAATTTGACAGTAATCGTGCATTTAAAGCTTCTTTCCCATGCTCGGTCACTTTTCCAATTCTAATATCTTGTAGAATATTCTTGTAATCTTCATCCTTCGCCTGACGCATATTTTCATGCAGTTCAGCATAATTGAAATTTAACCATATATTGACGTTGCCAATGCTCCCTAGGCACTTCCTGGTATCTTCATGCGTGAGTATTTTGAACACAGGTTGTCCTTTTACTGGTGTCAGCTGCAGAAGATCTCCGAAAACAATGATGTGTTTGCCACCAAATAACACATCATACTCAGTTTTAAGAACTTCTTGCATTCTCAAATGCACAAAGGCAAGCATGACATTGGAAACCATGCTTACTTCGTCAATGATAAGAAGTTTCATTTTCCTCAAGACTCTTGAAACTTTACAACAAGCAACCCAGATAACTTGTGGTATTGTAATTTGTTGTCATGCTCCACCGGCAGCATCAGTAGACGATGCAAAGTAATCCCTTTAATGTTATGAGCTGCCAGTCCAGTTGGAGCGGTCACAACACAAGACAGCGATGACTCAGTCCTTTCCTGCAAATAACATGAAATTGCTTTAGTGAGGAAACTTTTTCCAGTTCCCGCTTCTCCACTCACGTACAGTCGGACAGGCTTCAACGATGTACATGAGCATTCTTTCTTCTCATGACTTAATCCATGCTCAATTTCCTTGGTAACTTCATCATATATTTTCCTCTGCTCAACGTTGAGTTGTTTTTCCAAGTCTTCTAAGTTAACTGCATCCTCCTGAGCATGTGCCATGGCTCTTTCCACTTCATTCATAGCAGTGGCAGCTTCATTTTCGATAATAGGTCCTCCTAGTGGATCCTGACTCAATGAAACAGAACTCTGACTGTCCTGAGAACTGTCTCTGGCAATCTCGGTTGCAATCGTTGCTTCCTGCTCAATTTCCAAAGTCAACATTTCTTGATATTTGGGAAAAGCAGGACATTCTATGGTCTCCTTAGCAGCAGTGAAAGAGTCTTCGTAACAGAGGAAATCTCCAAGCAGTTCCTCTTCTGCACGCCAAGGCTTGAAAAGTTGCAAAAGTGCTAAATAGAAAAACTCCTTTTTTTCTGGAGATTCGCCACTCAATTTTCGATGGTTTACTAATTGGCATTTTCTTTGCTTGACCAGACATCCCTCACTTCCAATTACAGCATACACTCCTTTCTCAATATCTTCTTTGATGTTCCTCTTGAATATATAATTTTGTAGAACCTCATATAGACAAACATTCTCAAGGTGACTGCTTCGATTTGGATAATATGTATCCAACATGTTGGTCTTCAAAATGTCGGTACTGTTTGGTTCCTTTTCTGCCAAATACTCAATTTCCCTGACAGGTTTTAGAACTCGATTTCGCGTAGCAGCAAGACCAAGACTCGCCCAAACGATACTCCTGGATTTGGCATAAAGACTTGCTGAGGACAACCGGTCAGAACATTCGTAAGCTCCGATTTCTCGATGCGACAACATCTTCAGACTGAAACTGTACAACTTCTTGCTGAGGCTCTTTTCATGGGAAATGTCCTCCCACATATCCCTCAATTCTGTCTTTTCTTTTTTGGTGATGTAAGATGTCACATACCGAGCCACAGCCATACAGTTGTCAGCCACAAACTGTATATCCATGTTAGCATTCCACATGGACAAAATCACTGGGTTGTAGTCGTTGATGTACTTGGACTCTTCGTTCCTTTTCAAATTGTATGTATTTTTGGGTGATTTCCTCGTCACATTATGTCGCAGCGAAGACATCAAACTGTTCACTCTTCCTTTAGAAATCACTGGTCGTGGAAAGTTGAAACGACATTTGGTGTAGAACTTGTCCTTGTTTCTGAATTTACGACGACAGTACTTTCCACAACGATGGCTTTGGAAACGTAGAACTTGTTCTCTTAGGCTTTTCTTCTCCGTTGCGTTTGGAACAGCACACGTAGAATACTGTTCTATGAAATTCATCACTAAGTCATCCGGATCTGTTCCAAATTTAGGTGCATCCTTGATCCACAACATCATATGTATATGAGGAGCACCTCTTGCTTGGTACTCCTTTCTCCAGAAGAAATCCAACACCTCTCCAAGAGGTGGATTCTTCTTATTTGTGATGAAAGACATCATAGTTTCAAATCTATGATTGAAGTACCTGCATACATTCACTGGATCCAAAGAACACAGTTCTCCAGGTGTCTTGAATTCAATGTTTTCAATATTTCCATTTGCCTCTCCTAGAAATTCAAGTAAGTCTTCCCAGCCATACTCGGCACAGCTCAGAGTAAGGAACCATGTTGGAGTTCCTAAGTTCCTCAGCATACATTTTAAATCACCATGACGACGGTACCAGTACTCATTAGTACCACGCTGACACGCCATGAGATTAATTAGGTGAGAATCCAAAATACTGTCTTGGACATTGACTTTATGCATAAAATCACTTGCCGAGATGTTTCGCATCTGTATACCACTTTTTAAGATGTGGTTCACTGCATATGACAGTCCAGACAGATCGCTTTCAAACAGGAGATGAAACAAATAGGGAATGCATTGACGAAACCTAGGATCTTCTGCATACAATCGTAAAGTCCGGTATTCAGACGCAGGAATTTGATGAGGTCGCTCATCATATCTTCCTCTTCGACCTGTGGGAAATAGCTGTGGGAAACACCGAGCTTCCAAACTTTCCTCCCAAACACTAATGGGACTCCCTTTGGCTTGTTTCATTTGAAACAACTCAATTGCATTCCCCATGACTTCCTTGGAATGCAAAGGATGAACACTATAATGTTCATATATTTATTCACTTTTAGAGGCCTCTACTTTCTCAATTTGGCCAGCACACAAATCGCTATCCTCTTCATCACTTACTTCCTCTTCTGCAACATATACATTTATATAGTACTTATTATTTTTCTTCAAATACAATGTTGCCTTTTTGACTTTCTTAACATCCACTAAATCTTGCCATATTTTCTTATTCTTTGTCGGAACCCCATTAACCAAGATAACCAGAGGTTCCTCTTCCACTTTTTCTACTCCAATTGTGTTAATGTTTTTGTTCAAATCTAAAGGCAAATAAACAACTCTTCCCTTTAATCCTCTCTGTAAATCTGCTGGAGGCAACTTCCCTGTCTTTGGCTCCATTCTTACAATAGCCTGAAAGGGATGGATACTTTGAATCAAAATAGATTCATAAGTATTTAAATCCTTCAATTCAGAAGGAACCTCAACCAATTCAAGATTATTATGAACCGCCCTAGCAGGCATCTGGTTTTGGTTTAATTTGTTACAACAATAAGTACACACACGTTGATCTGATCCCAAATCAAAACAATTTTCTACCATCAAGTATGTGGCGAAATCCTTCCATTCACTATTATTTTCCCTTTCACTTTTTGCATATAAATCCACTAACTTAGTCTGATTCTTATAATAAGTGTGTCGACAACACACACAAGTGAAATTAGGCCTCTCACTTGATTTCATCTGAAACGTGGCAATTTCCTTCTGCAATTTATCTGTACTAGAAACTTGTACATTATCTTCAACATTACCTTCTACTTCTGGGTCAATTTGAACATTCTCATCTTTACTACCAAAGTAACAAAACTCAATTTCTTCACAAATATTCTTGACATCTATTTCAGAACCATGCAAAAGAGCAGCACATAATTGTTTAAGCATAATTGCTGGACTCTTAGCATAATACAACATTCTCACTAATTTTCTCACTTTATTATGATGCACTGCTAGCATCCTGAAATGATGAAAAACACTCTGGCATACTCTCCTGGAAAGACAAGCCAGTGAATGACCACGCAAACCTGTCATTTGTCTCACTCTGCAAGGATCTAAATCTTGCAACAACTTCATTTTCTGCTTCAAACTTTTCTTATTAAATGTCCGTATAAAATCACAAAGCAAATTGATGGAAACCTGTCGCACACTACAAATAGAACTACACTTCCAAATGTACACAGGGCCCTTAGGACGTCTTCCTAAAACATCATTACCTAACACCTCGTCTGTCTCTGTTGTCACAAGTTTTTCTTTTTCAACTGGACAACCATCCTTCACTTCATAAGCTCGACCACTGGTGTCAACTGCAAACACCAAATCATTATCCTGAAAATAACTCTCCTCATTAAAAAATGCCTCACAACTTGAACTATGCATCCATTCTCCGGAAAAAACTTCACAAAAGTTACTACGATTTACTACTCTTTTCCATCTACTATTTGATTTGAAATCAGAAATTACCTTGCTTAGTTTCCTAATTCTATTGATTACCAAAATAAACAACTTTCGCTTAATTTCAAAAGCATGATCAATAATTTTCTCTACATTTTTCTTCTTCTTATAAAATGCCACTTTCTGTTGGCCTTTCTTAATATTTTTTAATAAATTAACTATTATCCTGTTGCGGAACATTCGTTTTCGAATGTCCCTAAACTGTTGTTTCCTTCTACTATCATGCACAGAGTTATCTCTTGCTCTACCAGTAACATTTTTGATTGGGCTTTCCTTTCCATTTAAATTGCTTTTCTTTTTCTGGACTGAAACATTTTTTGTAGAAATACTTTTTTTACTACAAATATTTCTTAAGAATGATTTCGTGCTCTTACCCGGAGCTTTCTTGGTGATTTCACAAATATTTTGGGAAGAGGACTGCTGCAATAATACATGATCTTGTTGTCTTTGACGTTTTCTAGCCTTTCTAATTCGATTCTTAGTTGGCATTTTTCAAATTTTCAAATGATCTGCAGTTGAATCTGTGGAAAAATATAATAAAAAATGTTATTAACCACTATTACCAAACAGTAAATGAATAACAGTCATCAAAAACTTAACACCCTACTTATTATTTAACATAGCAAATCTTTTGCATCAGCACTGCGTCACAAAAATGACACACAGTGGTACAAAACAGGCATACAACAATCATAAATCTCTCCCTAACATTTTAAATGATTAAATCAGGTTGACGATAAGGTGTGGCCTATCTAAAGATTTGTTTGGGCCCAGATCTTTGGACTGGGGTGAATGTGTGTCATTGATCCACATTCAGTCCATCACCTGTTTTGTTTATTTGAGGTGAGGCCAACACATGGTTGCAGATGAGATTTTCACTTGTTGAAGAAAACAAAGGAGATAATACATGTGAAGGCCTACCAATGAAGTAAGTCATGTCCACTTCACTCTTGAACAAAGGGCAGATCTCGTTTGAATCTGTGGTCACACCTAAACTTCATCTGCACAATGTCATTCATAAACTTAGGAAACACTAGTGATGTAATTGAAAAATGTGGAGTTTCTTTTCCTCATTTCAGAATTACATCACCTGTGTTTCCTCATTGACTTAAAATGTCCTTAAGACACATGAAAGCGTTTTTTTAGATTGCCCTGGCACCATTTTTGGGACATTTTTAACATGACTATGTAACTCCCATAATCAAAATCTAAATTTGCCAAGCACAGGTGGAAGCGTATTTACAAGAAACTTGCCCCATGAAGAACGCTTTCCATTTAAAAAGGGAAAAATAACATCATAGACACTCAAATGCTTTATAAATATGACCCAAACAACCTATGAAGCTCTAGCAGTACATATCCAGAAATGTAATTGATTTCAAAAAATCGTTTTTAAACACAGCAAATAAATCAATTGGATAACTACATTCAAGAGGAAATGACTAAAAATGTCCTTGAAACACCTGAAAGCATTTTTAGGAATGCCCTTGCACCATTTTTGGGACATTATTAACATGGCTATGTAACTCCCATAATCAAAATCTAAATTTGCCAAGCACAGGTGGGAGCGTATTTACAAGAAACTTGCCCCATGAAGAACGCTTTCCATTTAAAAAGGGAAAAAAACATCATAGACACTCAAATGCCTTATAAATATGACCCAAAACAACCTATGAAGCTCTAGCAGTACATATCCAGAAATGTAATTGATTTCAAAAAATCGTTTTTAAACACAGCATATAAATCAATTGTATACCTGCATTCAAGAGGAAATGACTGAAAATGTCCTTGAGACACATGAAAGCGTTTTATTGAATGCTCTTGCACCATTTTTGGGACATTTTTAACATGACTATGTAACTCCCAAAATCAAAATCTAAATTTGCCAACCACAGGTTGGAGCGTATTTACAAGAAACTTGCCCCATGAGGAACGCTTTCCACTTAAAAAGGGAAAAATAACATCATAGACACTCAAATGCCTTATAAATATGACCCAAAACAACCTATGAAGCTCTAGCAGTACATATCCAGAAATGTAATAGATTTCAAAAAATCGTTTTTAAACACAGCATATAAATCAATTGTATACCTGCATTCAAGAGGAAATGACTGAAAATGTCCTTGAGACACATGAAAGCGTTTTATTGAATGCCCTTGCACCATTTTTGGGACATTTTTAACATGTCTATGTAACTCCCAAAATCAAAATCTAAATTTGCCAAGCACAGGTGGAAGCGTATTTACAAGAAACTTGCCCCATGAGGAACGCTTTCCATTTAAAAAGGGAAAAATAACATCATAGACACTCAAATGCCTTATAAATATGACCCAAAACAACCTATGAAGCTCTAGCAGTACATATCCAGAAATGTAATAGATTTCAAAAAATCGTTTTTAAACACAGCATATAAATCAATTGTATACCTGCATTCAAGAGGAAATGACTGAAAATGTCCTTGAGACACATGAAAGCGTTTTATTGAATGCCCTTGCACCATTTTTGGGACATTATTAACATGGCTATGTAACTCCCATAATCAAAATCTAAATTTGCCAAGCACAGGTGGAAGCGTATTTACAACAAACTTGCCCCATGAAGAACGCTTTCCATTTAAAAAGGGAAAAATAACATCATAGACACTCAAATGCCTTATAAATATGACCCAAACAACCTATGAAGCTCTAGCAGTACATATCCAGAAATGTAATTGTTTTCAAAAATCGTTTTTAAAAACAACATATCTGTTTCAGCTTACATGAGAGACCATGGAATGGGCTCCATGTACAACAATAACTTGTGTTACTGCATGCCAGAATGCTACACCGAATATGCAATTACAATTTCTCCCAAAAAACAAAATCTATTTGTATATCACTTGAGACAAAGCCACATTTTAAAAACACAGCTTTCTTCATCATTTTCTCCTTAAATCATACTATTCTCTATCTAAATTAAATACATCTTTTCTCACCTTAGCAAATACTTTTTGAGTTTCAAAACAGTCTCAGAAATACTCCAAATTGTCTTCAGCAGAACAAAGAAGAAGCACTCCAGAGGCTGCAGCTATTGAAAGCACACAAATACAGATATTCATTACACATATCTCTCATATTAGCCAATCATAACTCTTCCCTCACTTTTTTCAAATCAAAACCCTTCCCCCCTCTGCCCTCTCTGCCTTTTTTGCTTAGCAACCACCTCCTGAAAGACCTCTCATGTTTGCAAGTTCACACAACAATGTTTCAATTGAACTCTGAACTCTCAGTGCACCTGCGTATCCAGTGCAATCTTTCATTAAATGTTTCTTCCTTGACCATTCAAATTACATCTTTCAAAGAACACATCCATGCACCCTAACTTTCTGTTTTCAGAAATGGAAATGCACCAATCACTGCTAATGAATCATTAGCACTGGAAATCCACAGTTTTTTTTCTTTACAAACTCCTACTGTTTCAACTGCCCTTTCATTACCACACTTCATCTGACTGCAGCACAACCTTCTCCCACCATGTTTAATGTCTGGATTGTTGGACATAGTTACATCCACTGGGCTCAAAGGTATGCTGAGAACAGAAATTTACCTAACCTCAATTTACAAGATGTGGAAATTAAGTGGTTGGGCCAAAGAGGATTAAAATGTCACCAATTGATACCATTGGTGAAAACCTTTATGCATTTGCCAAAACCTGACCTGTTAATTGTGCACTGTGGAGGTAATGATTTGGGCACTTTAACTGGGGTAGGTCTGGAAATGCTTTTAAAGGACACCTTTGAGCAATTAATGGCACTTTTTCCTCAAACTGCCTTGGTATATTCCAATATATGCCAAAGACAGAAATGGAGGTGGTCCAACCAATTTTGTCCACAAATTGAGAAAGCGAGGAAGCATGTAAACAAATCTGTTTCAGCTTACATGAGAGACCATGGAATGGGCTCCTTGTACAACAATAACTTGCGTTACTACATGCAAGATATCTACAGAGGAGATGGAGTTCACTTCTCAGATGAGGGCAACAGAATTTTCATTCTGAATTTAAGACTGTGCATTGGTACCTACTTATAAGTACCTAAATGTACCATAAACCCAAAAGCTCTTCTCAGAGCTACCCTTCATCTGATCACTCACAATTATTATTTTTTTCTAACTTTTTTCACTAATTTTCCACAAAATACGCTCCCCGGGGCGCTACCCGGTTCGCTAACCGAAAGCTAACCTCGCAGAATTTTTAAAAAAATGTTTTTTTTTGCACATATAAGCCTCCTCAGCCACCCTCAGAAAACCTAGGGGGTCAAGATAAATCTACCATGCCCCCTTCTACCCATTCTGAACATTATTTGCCCTCCATCTTGTATCTTAATGCGACCAAAACACAAAATGGAGGACTCCCGTGACGCTTAAGGTTCGCGATCCGAGCCGCTTCCCGGGAAGCGGTCCAAAAAAAAGGTGGGAAAGTAATTTACAGAAAAACGACTAGAGACACTCTCACCAAATATAGATTAGCTCATACTACATAACAATCCCTTTCATTTTCACAAATTTGATTGAAATTCCATTTAGCCATTTAGCCTGTAGACCTCTCTAAATACCGTGAGGTAAATTACTTCACAAAACACATCTGAAGTGTTGGAATTGACAACCAATGAAAATGTTACTTTCATTTTCTACTTTTATTACCTGACATTTGATTGGTTATATACCTGAATATATATAAAGGAAGAGAAGGAAACACAGCCATTTTGACTACTACTTCTTGTTGTATATATCATTTGGAATATCACTAATCACTTCAACTTGTTTCTAAAGGTAAGTTGTTATTTTTAAAACTGAAGTATATTGTGCACTATAAGTAAATATGGTAAACTTTTTCAGATAGTTATATACTATCCCTCTGTAGTAGTTATAGATTTAGATAGACTTCTCTGTTATAGTTATGGATGGACTTAGACTTCTCTTGTATAATTATAAATTTACTTACATTAAATCACATACACTTTTTTATATTCCTACTTCCACTCTGATACTATACACTGCCCAAAGATAAATTCACTGATAAAAAATGCCTATCTAAAATTATTCCCAACAGTGCCCTATCTCTACTAATATATATTTTTTAATCCAAATTTCAGGCAAAATGGAAGGCGAAAACCAAGTTTCTTTTGAAATGGACCTGCAAGAGAGCAGTCAAGAATTGATTGATACAATTGATCAAATTGACATTGAATTTATGGACGAAACTTTGGACAAAGAACTACTGCAATGTGTCCAAGCAGTAGATGACCTCCTTGAAAATGAGGACATTTTACAACCTCACAGATTGCAAACAATATTCCAAGAAAATAATGACATTTCAGACACTGAAATGTTAGAAAGTTTAATAAATTATGAAACACAAACAAAATTTAAAAAAAACTTTAAAAATAAAGAAAACAAAAAAAATCAACAAAAACAACAAACAATTAACATACAGTATTTGAAAAGTCTATCATTCTTTTTTCCTTATAGTACGCTGCCCAGAACGCTGCCCGGTTCGCGAACTTGGCGCTCACCACGCAAAAAAAAAAAAGATTTTATTTTTTGTGTGACCCTGCTGGGCCCTTTTAAAACCTCCACATAAAACCTAGGGGGGTCAACGAGGATCTACTATATATATATATATATATTCCAGCTCCGTTGCACCAAAATGACCGGGTCACTCGCAGACGGGTGCTCCACGTCACAAATTGCAGCTCCGATTGTCTCTCGTTTCTCAAGAAAGAAAATCCGGCACTCGCAGGGAAAGTGTTCAGGTTAGTTTTAATCTCAAACACTCAGCAGACAAACGCGTTTCGGTTTTCCTTCGTCAGTGTCTACCATTGACACGGAAGAAAGCAAGTTTAAAAGCATTTCGTCACATTTTGGCATGTGTGTAGAAAGAGGACTGACGTTAAGCCCCGTGAGAAAGTAATTTACATAGTGTATTACTATTTCCTTTACATTTTTCATATATATATATATATATATATATATATATATATATATATATATATATATATATATATATATATATATATATATATATATATATATATATATATATCACCTCGTGATATTCTGCCATTACGCGTTTCAGCCATACAAGCGGCCTTGATCACATGACAATGCTCAACAGTTTACCCCGCTTTTAAAGTGCCAGTGCTTAGTCAATTCATGAAAATAGAAAACATACTCGGTTCTACTCGATGTAATACAAGCATCAATGCTTATAATGATTTGAAATGACAACATTGAATCATTCAGGCTTTCAACATCCAATATGTCGACAATAATATAAATATAAATATTTTATGCAATCCAATATGGTCATACAAATATATGTATATATATTACCTACTGGCGGTCGCCAGTAGGGAGTTATATTTACAAACTAGTTTCCATAGGAAAAGCATTTTTTGATTTGCTAATGACTTTGGCGTCGTTTGACGAATCTTTTCAAAAATTCTCCAAAACAAAAGTCTATCCAGGTCTGCTCCAATCCTGAAAGTTTGGGGGTGATTCGTAAAGCGGGGGCTGAGAAAAAAGGGGGGTCCCAAACCGCCTTCTCCCCATGTTAATTTCCATAGGAAATTTTGCGACGAGCTACAGCCTGAACTGCTGAACGGAATTACCTCAAATTTGACCTAAAGGTAGAGCTTGGTTCGGAAAGCGACCTTTTTTTTAAATGGTGTAAATCCGTTGAGTAGTTTTGGAGAAATTAAAAAAATAAGAATCAAAAAATCAATTTCCCAAAGGAAACATTGGGCAAGGCTACAACTGAAACTACTGAATGGAATTACCCCAAATTTAGCAAAAAGGTAGTGCTTGGTTCAGAAAGCTACCTTTTTTTAAATGGTGTAAATCTGTTCAGTAGTTGCTGAGAAATTAGAAAAATAAAAGTTTCGATATCTGGGTGGAGCCTAAGTCCCGAGCACGTGCTTCACTGTGATTGGATGCCAACACTCTAAACCAGGAAGTGTTGGCAGCCATCTTGTGACTCAGTAGAAGCGAGTCACCAGAAAACAGAGAAACAAAGGTATAAAACAAGATAAGGGGGCAGGGTAGAAACAAGCTGACCCCTTAGGCCTGCTCAGGGGGTCCCATCAGGACCCCCAGAGTAAATAAAAGCACGCTCCCTCTCTCCACATCACTGTTCCGCAGCTATCCCTTTGGAAGCCGACGGCCCGCACATTTCCCTATACCAGTCGGCCCGCAGGTGTTCCTCTGCGAGCTGGCCCGCAGCTCTCCCTCTGCGAACTGACGGCCCGTGGTTCTCCTTCTATAAGCCAGCCAGTCGGCTCGGAGCTCTTCATCTACGAGCCAGCCGGCTCGTAAGTCTCTAAGAACAGATGCAATGGAGGCAACGCTCATGCAGGTCGGACAACCAACACTGCTCCGACACCCCCCAGCAGCAGCTCCTTGTCCGTCATCCCCCCTCCCTCTCAACCCCCACCAACAAATGGGACAGCCACGTTAGGGAATCTGGAATGTAAAAACCTTGGGTAATGTCGTACACTTATTAATAAGAAGATGCTTGTGAGGATGGACAAATAAGAATCTTAGTCATGTATGGATTTACATATAAAACATTTTATTAAAGGAAAACAACAACAAATAAAACTATGTGCAGCCATGTTGTGTCATCGCTGGACCATTTGTGAATCACAGCCTGCAGGACAAAAAGAAAGATAAGATGGGGCGTCATGTGGCCAGCAAAGGAGAGAGAGGAAGAGAGAGAGAAAGAAAGAGAGAGAAGAAGACAGAGAAAGAGTGAGAGAGAGAAAGGGTGCGATACAAGGAACAGAGAAAGAAAAAACAGTGTGAGAGAGAGGAAGAGAGAGAAAGAGTAAGAGAGAGAAACAGTGTGAGAGAGAGATGAAGAGAGAGAAAGAAAGAGAGGGAGAGAAAAAGAGTGAGAGAGAAAGAGTGAGAGAGAGGAAGAGAGAGAAACAGTGTGAGAGAGAGGAAGAGAGAGAACTAAAGAATGAGAGAGAGAGGAAGAGACAGAGAAAGTGTGTGAGAGAGAGGAAGAGAGAGAACTAAAGAATGAGAGAGAGAGGAAGAGACAGAGAAAGTGTGTGAGAGAGAAACAAAGAGATGGAGAGGAAGAGGGAGTATTGATAGTTGGAGAAAATCTTCACAGCTCACCTTTCTGCCACAGGTGTGTCTCCAACCATGTGCTGGGATATAGTGCACCATCAAGTTTAGTCATCTGAAAGATAGTATAGAATTAGTAATTGCAGAGTACACGTGTTTCGCCGCTGCGCACTCAGGCTGCTGCACACTATCCACTCCTACTGCCCAGAGGTGACTGCCCGCTGCTGCGGAAAGAAGCCTCTCTGCTCACCTTCCGCCACTGGCGTGTGTGTAAGAGGGTCCACCACGTGCCGAAGCAACCTTCTCAGGCATTGCGTACGCGTGGAAAAGCAGAGGGTAGAATGCAGAGTGGGTGTTGATTGTCAGGATGGCCACGCATCATCGCAGGTTCCACACACGTTCAGCTCAGGTGGCACTGAGTGGCGGGAGTTCCGTGTTGGGGGTGGGACGTCAATTCGTGAATCACAACCTGTTAGATAAAAAGCAAGATACAATTGTGCGTCATGCATCCATCAAAGGAAAGAGGAAGAGAGAGAGAAAGAAAGAGTGAGAGGAAGAGAGAGAGAAACAGAAAGAGAGAGAAGACAGAGAAAAAGAGACAAAGAGTGAGCGTAATAGGAAGAGAGAGAGAGAGAAAAAAGAAAGAGTGAGTGAGAGAAAGACAGAGAGAAAGAGTAAGAGAGACGAAGAGAGAGAAACAATGAGAGAGAGGAAGAGAGAGAAAAAGAGTGTGAGAAAGAGAGAAACAGAAGAAGAGTGAGAGAGAGAAAGAAAGAGAGAGGAAGAGAGCGAGAAAGAGAAACAGTGTGAGAGAGGAAGAGAGAGAAAAAGAAAGAGTGAGAAGAAGAGAGAAAGAGAGAAACAGTGAGAGGAAGAGAGAGAGAAAAAGAAAATCAGAGGAAGATAGAGAGAAAGAGTGAGAGAGACGAAGAGAGAGAGAAACAGTGAGAGAGAGAAAGTGTGAGAAAGAGGAAGAGAGAAACAGAGGAAGAGTGAGAGAGAGATGAAGAGAGAGAGAGAAACAGTGTGAGAGGAAGAGAGAGAGAGGAAGAGTGTGAGGGAGAGAAAGGAAGAGATGAGGAGGGACAGTGAGTGCCTACACTGTGTACAAAACCCTCACAGCTCACCTTTATGCCACCGCTGTGTCTCCAACCACGTGCAGAGACCTAGTGGAGCCCTCAAACTCCCACATCTGAAACATAGTACAGAATTAGTAATGGCAGAGTCTATACACGACTGCATATGCCTAAATCGCTGTGCCGCCTTTGTGCATCCTGGCTGCTGCACCCCATCCACTCCCGCCGCCCAGAGGTACCTGCCCGCCGCTGCGCACCCAGGCCTCACTGTTCACCTTTTCGCGGACAGGGCACCCTCCACATCATGCAGCCCGCTCCACAAGCCAACAAGTCTTACATTTGGTGCTGTGTCTTGATTTTGCAATGGCAGAAGACATACTAGTGCACCCATCATCATCGCAGGTTGCACACCCGCTCAGTCCTTGCGGTGCCATTAACTCAGTGACCAGTGAGGCTACCCACGTGGTGGTAGGCCCCCTCTGTTCCATAGCTGAGGTCTACACTGCGGACCAGCAGGGCACACAAAACATGAGGTGTCCGGACTACCAGGGCGGGGCATCACCGCAGGCTGCACATGTGTGCATCTGGTGCGAGCAACTCTAAAATGGCGTAGAGCACGTGCGCCTGGTCTTTTTTATTCGCAGGGTCACGTGTCTTGTGATGCCTGTGCTGGATGGGTGGGTTTTGGGTGTATACCAGCCTTGAGAGAGCGGCTGTGGTGTACTGACAACTAGACCTGTGAGCAGCAGATAACTACAATGAAAATCTGGGCCATGTAGCGTTGTTGTCTTTCCCTGTAAGCGTAAGCGGAGTGAGCTGGCCTGGCGTATGCCAGTCCTGCATGAGGCTGTGAAGAATGACTCCGGAGATATGGGTGTGGCTCCGTTGTGAGCTGTATGAGAAATCAACTGATACGGTGTCCGTGTTGTAGTGCTGCCATCACCCGGGCAGCAAGCGCCAATGTGTCACTCTCTGAGCCAAGTCCCACAATTTGGCCAACATGAAAGGTACGGGGAAACACTGACCGTCTATTCATACATAGTTCCACACAAGAAAGATGGTGGACATGACACATCTGTGTGGATATAAATGTTTATTGCACATTCAGTGGAGTATTGTAGCTGTAGCAATTCAGGGCCATGGAAAGTTCAAGTTTCAGTTTTTGGCACATGGAGGGCAGCCACTTAGAGGCAAACTCGTTGTCTGAGTTAGGCTGCGCCAACATGTAAATGTAAATGTAAATGTGTTTCGATTTATATAGCGCACTTTAACCCAGGGGTCCCAAGGCGCTTGCTTAGGGAACCCGTCCTGGTATTCCCCTGTGAGATATCCCGGCCGGGTATCCACAAGGTGAAAGCCAGGCATCCCGCCGCGAGGGGCCGTAGTGGAGATTAAGCAAGCTATTGCCCAGAGTCGCAGAGTGTGACCCCGTGAGTCGAGTAGGCACCGGGGCGAGAATTGTCGACTCCGTGGAATTTTTGAGCCCGAGACCCGCCGAGGCGGGGAATCGAACCCTGGTCCCCGGCCGATCTCAGCTTCCGGGTCTGCCGCCTCTAACCACTGAGCCACGCTTCTCCAACATATGTACTTATACAATCACTCCGCCAATCCGCACGCACTAATAAATTCACTATACACTCTCCTTGCGGTACTCTAATGATCCAGTCTCTACGTACGTACTTGTACAATGACAGAGAGAAAGTTACTTAACCAAAGTTTTCCCGCACTGTCAAAGGTAAGATGGTTGCATACGCTATTCAGAGCACAATGTAATGTGGTAGGGCCCAGGGGCAGCACGTTGCATACATAATGAACACACAGACACAGATAGATAGTGGAACTGGGTACGGGCACGTGCGCTCGACTCCTTTTTATTACCAGGGTCACATAACCTGTGACATCTGTGCTGGATGCGTGTGGGGTGAGTGTAAGCCAGCCCTCCGGGAATGGTTGGTGCTGGTAACAAGTACAACAGTAATCATTGGATTAGACACAGAGATTCAATCAAAGGGTTAATGATTTGTGCTGCACTGAGGTAGGGTCACCGGTCCGCAATCATACACAAAAGATTCTATCATAAAGGGTCCATGAGTTGTGGTGCACTGAGGTAGGGGCATCAGAAGCGTTCTGCGTGTGCACAGCCAGTGATGATGCGTGGTATTGACTTTAGCTCCACAGATTGGGAGCATTTGGTTCTCTTAAACGATTATAGTCTCTTAGGTTGTGGTATAATGTGATGTGACTTGCCTGGCTCCTCGTTTGTCTACGCTGTTTGAAGTCACCTGGTGTCAAAAGCAAGAGGGAAGCTTTGCGAATTAATGATCCTGCATTGGGAGTTACCAGAGATGGACTCATCTGCTTTCACCATTAACCCTACATTGAGATTAAAACCCATAGTCTTACAGTTCTCGTGTTTACAACAATGCAGTGTTGTGTTTTAATGTGAAAGATTGCAGCTGTTTTCAAAGGACACGCTGAAAACAAAGGGGGCATCTTGGTTGCTTGCTCCTGTCTTCCAGCGGCACACTCTGGCGGGAGCTTAAGCCCAGAGTTATCACCTCCACACACAGAAACGCTCTCCAGAGACAACTTTGGGGCTGCCATTCACCCTGGTGGGACTACGAGTTCCAGGGTACACCAAGTGCCACCGCTTTCCTACTTCCGCAGGTGAGGGGGAGGCGCTTCCATCGCGCTAAAAAGCTCAGACTCTCCCCTCACGGTGTGGGACGCGCTGAAAATGAAGGGGGCATCTTGGTTGCTTGCACCTGTCTTCCAGCTGCACACTCTGGCGGGAGCTTAAGCCCAGAGTTATCACCACTACATGCAGAAACGCTTTCCAGAGATACCTTTGGGGCTGCCATCCACCCTGGTGGAACTACGAGTCCAAGGGTGCACCAAGGGCCACAGCTTTCCCACTTCCGCTACCGCAGGTGAGGCGGAGGCGCTTCCATCGCGCTACAAAGTGCAGCCTCCCCCCGCGGCGCGGGACGCGTGCATGCCCGCCCGGGCCAAGGGCAGGCTCATCTGAGCCCGTCTGAGGCCGAACAAGGCTGAGCTGGGCCCATCTTGGTGGCTTCAAACTTTGGAAATCCGGGATCGTTCTTGTGTCTAATGTATAATGTTGTGGAACCTGGCAAGTGAGTAATCAATGACCATAGAAAGGAACAATACTCAGGAAATATGACTCTAAAGCTGTAGTGGTCTCAGTTAAAGCTAAAAGATTGAGTTGGGATATTTTGAAAAACATGTTCTTATATTGACATTATACCTTGCCCATTTATGTTGTAGCTTTGCTATTAGTATATTTGTATTGTACGTATAAGAGACCCTAAGGAAGATCACAATACTGAATATTGAACAATGGGGAAAAGAAAGTCGGTAACTGCACAACAGCCGGCTGCTAAGAAAAGGGTTATGGGTGATTCAAAACAAATGCTATTGAGCTATCTCACCGGGGCTATGGGGGCAATAGAAACAGATTTCCTCAGTTGAGGAGTCATTAGTATCGAGTACGTTGGGGATGATTGTGGCCACAACAAATACCCAAGTAGAAGTCCCTGGCTCTAGAGGGGGATATTGGGTGTATTCAAGATATATCAGACAACCCCCCACCAAAGCAACAAAAAAATCCAACTTATACACGTACAGAGAAAGATGAGTGGATTGAGGTTACAGGGGAGGGGGGAGAACCCTTAACACTTACAAAAGACACTGCCCCAGAAACTTCTAAAAGTGCTAAACATAAGAATAAAACTACTACAACAAAAAGAGGCTTGCAGAAAAAAATAGAACACATAGGCAATGATACAAAATCACACGGTAACGAGTTAGGGAAGCTGATTTAGGTAATTGAAAAGCTATATGGCTTTCTGCGAGACTCAATAGACAAGATTGGTAAAAGAGTTGACCAGATAGAAACACGGTTGGCAAACTTCATAGTCGAGGAGGAAACTACTAAACATACAAAGAAGGACCCGACCAAAGTGGCTAATGGAAACGCCAATCCTTGTAAAGGCTCCATTACACGGAGCAAGCTGAATCAGAATAGAGAATATACAAGTTGTAGTTCGACTAATTTCCATCAATTGGGATGCCCCCTTCCACCACACTCTCCATTATATAATACCAACGGTCAATATTTAGAGGAGGTCTTGAAAGGGAGCACAAAGGGAATTGTTGCACAAGAGCAGAATTTCAGCAGGCCTTCTGTTAACTACTACATAGTGCTCCCACTGGAAAGGAAATCCCTGATTAAACCATTCTACTTGGGGGGCGTGGCTTACGCGTCGAGAGGAGAGGACGGCTTTCCCGTGAGCTCCGTGAAGGACGGGTCCTCTCATGCCCTGAGAGCCTCTTCCGACGCAGCTCCCGACGTAATTTGGCGATGTTTTGAAGCGGAAGGTGCAGAGATCACGAAGAGACCGCTAGCTGGGTCTGCCATGCCGTGCAACTGCCTCTTTTCATAGCGGTAACTTTTCACTCTGACTAACGTGGGCGGCCGCCATTTTGTGCAGCCGGACCCGCGTTTTCTGCCCGTTCTTAGCGCACCGCCCTGCCTAAACTTCATATGTAGACCTCACTCATCCTCAAGTCGCCTGCCAGCTTTGCTCACACCTTTCCTTATTTAGTGATGCTCCTGCCTGTTGCATACTGCTTTCTGACCTCTTTCCCTCCTATGAAGAAACAACGGCCGCCATTTTAGGTGTGTGGAGGATGACAAAAAGGTTCACTCTTTCCATTTTCTTCATGATACTTGGATACCCTGAGTAAGATTATCCATTCTTCTTCAATATTAATTGTGCTGGCTACAGTGGATGCTCCATTTGGTGCTGCGTGCTCCTGCTAAGCTTCACGTTTTTGCACTATGTCATTCACACAAGTAAATAAGTGAGCATTTGCCAAGTCAGCTGTTGTGCTGCGCTCCTGGTCCCTGCTAGCCATTTCTCCTGCTTGTGAGTTCATGATTACAGCACCGGATTTATAAATTGACGTGGTTTTGTGCATTGTCCATCTCTATTACCTAGTAGCACTCTACGTATCTGCCCACTCCCACGATACCATCATGGCTCATGACTTGTGCTGGCTACAGTAGATGCTCCATTTGGGGCTGTGTGCTCGTGCTAAGCGTCACATTTCTGCGCTATGTCATTCACACAAGTATATAAGTGAGAATTTGCCAAGTCTGCTGTTGTGCTGCGCTTCTGGTCCCTGCTCGCCATTTCTCCTGTTTGTGAGTTCATGATTACAGCACTGGATCTATAAGTTGACGTGGTTTTGTGCATTGTTCATCTCTATTGCCTAGTAGCACTCTACGTATCTGCACACTCCTACGATACCATCATGGCTCATGACTCAGGTAATCCCAAAACATCTCATTCAGGAGCCAAACCTAAGAGACCTAAAAATGACCCACCATCTCCTATTCTCTCTTCTTCAAATCCTGTGCTGGACTCCATTTTGGAAGAAGTTTGCGGTCTCCAACCATTCATGACCGCCACTAATGAAACGCTTAAACAAATTGAGGAGCGGTGGGTAGTTATGGAATCCAAAGTTCTGAATTTGGAGCAACTAGTCAGCGATATCCAGGATATCTCAGCTAAAATACCTTTGTTGGAACAGGAGATTCATAAACTGAAACTTCACACGGAGGACCTTGAAAATCGCAATCGTCGAAACAATCTACGTATTTATGGAAATTCCTCTATGAACTTTTGGACCTTCAACCTTCGTCTCATCCTCTCAATATTCAAAGAGTCCACCATTTAGGTCGTTTTAACTCCAGCGCTGCCAAGCCTCGAGGCATTCTTATGTTATTCCTTGAATTCATTGAGCTGATGACTGTGTTTAAGGCTGCTAGAATTAAACGATGTCTCCAATGGTCTGGCCACAATATCTTTATTTCACAGGATCTCTCGACAGCCACCAATGCCCGGCGCAAGGAATTTTTGAATCTTCGCCCCTTAGGGAGACAGGTGAATATTCAGTATGGTATACTCCATCCTTGCCTTTGCAAAATTACGCATAATTGTCGTACTCGTTTATTTGATGATCCGCAGAAACTTGATGCACAAGTTACTACTTGTGTAACGATATATCTGTAAGAGACATTAGTTAGTGATAGATTCCTTACCTTAGAATATCCCCAGGCGTCAGACTGGATCCGGAAACATTTGCGTAGCAGTACCCTTGCGCGTCGGTAGGCGTCGTCTGCGGCTCCGCGTCCGTCGTCGGCGTCGTGGGCGCCGTGATGACGTCGTCGGAGTACTTAGACGCCGCCTCCACGTGCTGACGTCAGTTCTTAGACACAGCTTTTCCGCGCCAGAAGCGCAGAGCCATGCCAAAAACCAACACTGGTGCCATGAAACTAGGGCCCTGAAAGGGGATGACCTTAACCCTAGATATCGGTTCGCAGAACGGGGAGGATGGGTGGGTCGGTAAGGAATCTATCACTAAGTAATGTCTCTTACAGATATATCGTTACACAAGTAGTAACTTGTGCATCTGAAAGAGACACGTTAGTGATAGATTCCTTACCTTAGAATAGATACCCCAGCAATACCAACCCCGTGGTGGTGGGTCTGCGAACCAATAATCACACCAAAAAGTCCTGGAGGATGGAACGGCCAAAGTAGCCATCCCTCCGGACTTGACTGTCCAGGCAATAATGTCGCGCAAACGTGTGCAGCGAGGCCCATGTAGCCGCCTGGCAAATGTCCTGCAAGGGCACACCTCGGCCCAAGGCAGTTGTAGTGGCTGTGGCTCGAGTGGAGTGAGCCCTCAGCCCAACAGGGGGTATCTTCTTAGCCAAGGAGTAACACGCCTGGATACACAAGATAATCCACCGGGAGATGGTCTGCTTGTGCACCGCTTTCCCTTCCTTAGTGCCCGCGTATCCAACAAAGAGTTGGTCATCCACCCGGAACTGTTGTGTGCGATTCAGATAAAATGAGAGCGCACGTTTTGGGTCCAGACGGTGGAGCCTCTCTTCCTCTCTCGAGGGGTGCGGAGGCGGAAAGAAGGTGGGCAGGGTGATGGATTGCCCAATGTGGAAGGCCGTGACTACCTTGGGTAGGAAGGAGGGCCTCGTTCGTAACACAACCACCTTGTCCGGATGGACTGAAAGGAAAGGAGGCTTACAAGATAGAGCCTGGAGCTCACTCACTCTCCTGGCAGAGGTGATGGCTACCAGGAAGGCAGTCTTCAAAGAAAGAAGGCGAAGAGGACAGTTGTGAAGTGGCTCAAAGGGAGCGCACATCAGAAACGTAAGAACCAGGTTAAAGTCCCACTGAGGCATCACGAAGGGAACAGGAGGAAACGTATGAGTGATGCCCTTCAGGAATCGATTAACGATAGGGGACTTGAACAAAGAAGGTTGATCAGGCAGCCTCAGAAAGGCTGAAAGAGCTGAGAGATAGCCCTTGACAGTGCCCAGAGCAGAGCCCTGCTGGGCAAGAGAGAGAAGAAAGAGGAGAACCTCAGAAAGAGGGGCATTAAAGGGATCCACAGCCTTTGCTGTGCACCATGCCACAAACTTATTCCACCTGCAGGCGTATACCGACTTTGTGGAGGGACGCCTGGCTGCCAGAATGATGTTACAGACTTCAGGAGGCAAGTCAAAAATCCTCAACTGTCGCCGCTTAATCTCCAAGCATGGAGGTGGAGACTGGACAGGTTCGGGTGGAGGACCGTCCCCTGCTGCTGCGACAGAAGGTCCTCCTGAAGAGGCAGATGAACCGGGGGATCGACTGACATACTGAGTAGCTCGGGATACCAGTACCTTCGTGCCCAGTCCGGAGCCACAAGGATGACTTGTGCCCGGTCGTGCTTGATCTTCTTCAGCACTCTGGGCAGAAGTGGTATAGGCGGAAAGGAGTACAACAGACCGCAACTCCACTCGCGACGAAAAGCGTCTCCGAGCGAGTGCCGCCTTGGAAATTCCAACGAGCAGAACTGATGACATTGCGCGTTCTCTTCGTGGCAAATCGATCTAACCAAGGCTCTCCCCACTGCAGAAAGAGACCTTGCGCCACGTCCGAGTTCAGACGCCATTCGTGATCCATCATGCACCGGCGGCTGAGTTTGTCCGCCCTGGCGTTCAGAGAACCTGCCAGGTGTTGAACCATCAGAGTCACGCCCTGATGTTCCAGCCATTGCCAGAGGCGCAGACAGAGCCTCCAGGCAAAGGGTCCACGACCCCACCCCACCTTGTTTGTTGCAGTACCACATGGCGGTGGTGTTGTCCGTGAACACCTGCACTACACTCCCTCGGACAGACGGGAGGAATGCCTTCAGTGCTCGACGAATCGCCCGCAGCTCCAGAAGCTTGATATGGAGCCGGGACTCCGCTGGAGACCAGAGGCCTCTGATCTCCGCCTCTCCCATGTGGCCTCCCCAGCCCTGGAGGGACGTGTCTGTCACAACTACGTGCTCCGGTTGGGGAAGGGAGAGGGATCTACCGTTGACCCAATCGCGGTCCGTGAGCCACCACTGCAGCTGTCTCGCAGTGCCCTCCGAAATCAGGACATGGTCGGACAGGTTGCCCTGATGCTGGGCCCACTGAAACTTCAGGTCCCACTGCAGGGCCCGCATCCGCCACCTGGCGTGATGCACCAGAAGGATACAGGAGGCCATCAGCCCCAGAAGCTGCAGCGTCAACCTGACCGAAACCCGGGATAAAGGCCGGAAGATTGGAATCAGAGCCTGTATATCCCGAACCCGCTGTTCGGGCGGATAAACCCGAAACTGCGCCGAGTCGAGAACCGTTCCGATGAAAAGGAGCTTCTGAGAGGGACACAGGTGTGACTTCGGCACATTGATGGAGAACCCCAGCTGGTGCAGGAGATCCGCCGTAGTCTGGAGGTGGCTGACGACCGTCTGGGGCGAGCCCGCCTTCAACAACCAGTCGTCGAGGTAGGGGAAGACTGAGACCCCTAACCTGTGCAGATGAGCTGCGACCACCGCCATCACCTTCGTGAACACCTGTGGGGCGCTGGTAAGGCCGAAGGGGAGCACGGTAAACTGAAAGTGCTCGTGGCCTACCGTGTACCGCAGGTAACGCCGATGGGCCGGCAGGACCAGGATGTGGAAATACGCGTCCTGCAAGTCCAACGCTACCATCCAGTCTCCTGGATCTAGGGCAGCTAAGACCTGAGCCAGAGTCAGCATTTTGAACTTCTCCTTCCGGAGGAAGCCGTTGACATTTCTCAGATCCAAGATAGGGAGTAGGCCCCCTTTGCCCTTCTTGGGCACCAGAAAGTAGTGGGAGCAGCAACCACGTCCTACCTCTGGCCCAGGAACGCGCTCGATGGCCCCCTTGGCCAAGAGGGCCGAAACTTCCTTCTGCAGGAGCCGCAAGTGATCCCCCGATACGCGGTGGTGTTGCGGTGGCATGGCTTGAGGAGTCGTCTCGAAGGGGAGGGAGTAGCCCCTCCGGACGATCTGCAGCACCCACCTGTCCGAAGTGACAGTGCACCAGTGAGAGTGGTGATGGCGAACCCTGCCTCCCACTGGCGTCACATGGGCCGAAAAGCACGGACTAGGAGGGTTTAGAGGCGGATGCTGCGGGGGAAGGTGTGGACTGACCTCGCCTGTTTCCCCGACCGCCTCCACGGCGGTTTCCACAACAGCCGCCGCGCTGGATGTTAGTCTGCGGCAAGTGGCTGGCGGCACGTGTGGGGACGCCCCTTCCCTGGCCACGAAAGGAGCGAAAGGCACCCGTTTGCTGGCGCGGGGCAGAGAGGCCCAAGAACTTGGCCGTAGCCCTGGAGTCCTTAAAGCGCTCAAGCACGTGGTCTGCCTTGTCGCCAAAGAGGCGACGGCCAACGAACGGCATGTCCATCAGAGTGTTCTGGACATCTGCCGAAAAATTGGCGGATCTCAGCCAGGCGTGGCGTCTCACCGCCACCGTCGTAGCCATCGCTCTGCCTAGCGAGTCGGTGGTATCCAGCCCACACCTGATCGAATACTTGGCTGCATCCCGGCCCTCCACAAGGGCTTGGCCGAGTTTGGCCCGTACCTCCAACGGGCACTCTGGCAGCACCTCCGCCACCTTCTCCCACAGAGAGTGGGTGTAGCGGCCCAAGAGGCATGCAGTGTTGGAAGACCGCAGTCCCAAACTAAGGGAGGAGAATATCTTTTTACCATAATTCTCATACCTCTTGGATTCCCTGTCCGGCGGGGCCGTCGGGAATGCGGTCTGGGAATTAGAGGCCTGGATGACCAGACTCTCGGGGGTGGGGTGGGAGGACAGGAAACATGGGTCGCCCGGAGCCGGGCGGTGGCGTCTGGCCACGTTCCTATCTACGGGCGAACCCGTAGCGGGCCTGGACCAAGTGCCCAAAAGAACGTCGGTCAAGGCCTCATTAAAGGGCAGCAGAGGCTCAGCCGAGCATGACTGCGGTTTAAGGACCTATGTGAGGAGGTTAGTCCTCACGGCCGCGACGGGGAGCTCAAGGCCCAAGGCCTTGGCAGCCCTCGTCAACACCACACCATAGGTAGCCCCCTCCTCCGAAGCCACGGTAGGAGGAGAGACAAAACCAGTGTCTGGAGAGGTGCCCAGGCCACTGGCCTCCCCAAGGTCTCCTGCCCAGTCCTCATGAGACTGACACTCCTTGGTCTGAGACCCCTCCCAATCCTCCTCTTCACCCATCTCCTGAGATTCAGGGTTGTAATTGAATGAGGTCGGTTCATAGAAGTGGAAATCTCCAAACGGCGTCGGGTGCGGCGCCGCTCCGACGTCGGAACCGAAGCAAAGGAGGTATCGGGGGCGGCGCCGCCCGAGGACGGCGCCGGAGGTGACACCTGACGGACCGACGTCGGGGGAGTCGTAAGGTCCACCGGTGACGATCCAGAGCCCGAGGAAGGCCCAGCGGCGTCCCGCGGCACTGGGCCCGAAGGCGCCGGAGCCGCTGTTCCCTGCGGCGCCGGGCCCGAAGGCACCGGTGGTGTCGGGATCGTGGGGTCCTGCGGCGCCGGGCCCGAAGGCGCTGGTGGCGTCGGGGCCGAAGCACCCGACGGCGTTGGGGTCGAAGCCCACAACCTGCTAGGGCCCCTAGACAGGTCCGCTGGGCCCGAAGGCGCCGCGGAGCCCATCGGAGGAGAAAGGGACCTCATGGCCATGAGGAAGCGCTCAATCTCCTCCGGCGTCACGTCCTGCCCAGGGACCGGAGGGTTGGGGCGGGACGAGACGCCTGCGACTCCAAAGGAGCCACGTGGGCGGTGTCACCCGAACCCCCGGCTGCATCGCGCAAGCGTCGGGGGGAGTCAGAAGAGCGATGACGTCTCTTCGACTTCTTGTGCTTCTTACCTGACGACTTGGACCCGGAGGAGTGGTGCTGACTCCCGGAGCTATGACGGCTCCGTCCCCGCGACCTGTCCCTCGTCCTCCCGTGGGACCGGGATCTCACTCGGCGCGGGGCCGACTGCCGGAGTTCGAGCCTCCTGCGGGACCACTCCCACGTGGCTTTCCTCGAGAGGGCCCGACAGTCGGGGCTGGCCTCGTCGTCGTGGTCGACGCCTAGACAAGTTAGGCACAGGCGGTGAGGATCCGTGACCGACATGGTGCGGTCGCAATCGTCACAATGCTTGAAACCAGGCATCCCTACGGCACCGATCGGAGTCGCAAGACTTCAAGAAGGATCAAAAATTATCTAAAAAAAGTTTGTCAAAAATTGACTGGGTTACTGCTTTTTCCAGATCTGCGCTGGCTGGCGCGGAAAAAAGAAGAACTGACGTCAGCACGTGGAGGCGGCGTCTAAGTACTCCGACGACGTCATCACGGCGCCGACGACGCCTACCGACGTGCAAGGGTACTGCTACTCAAAAGTTTCCGGATCCAGTCTGACGCCTGGGGATATTCTAAGGTAAGGAATCTATCACTAACATGTCTCTTTCAGATGCTTATTTGCAAATTGTCTCCTCGACCATGGATACTAACATTTGATGTTTTCCTTCTTCTTGGGGTCTACTGTAGCTATTCCTATCTTCACTTTGGCTGCTTTTGAACCTTTCACCTCGCCCTTTTCTCTTCATTGAGGCTGTACTATTCCTCCCTTTTCCATATCTGTCCTTTATGTTGGTTGCTTGTGGGGGGCTGTCCCCTCTTTGGCGTGAATCCGCTCCTGCTGTTTTGGTTGTTACTCTTCCCTCAGACCAGGCTCTTATGCCTTGTTCTGTCTACACTTCTCTTTCCCTTTCTCTCTCTTATTTTTTCTTTTTTATCTTGTGCTTTTTCTTTATCTTTCTCCTCTGCTCGTTTTCTTTCCCCCTGTGTTATTCTTCTCCTGAACAGTCTCTGTTTTTCAATGGTTCCTCATGTTGCTACCTTGTATGTCTCTATTTGTAATATTATTCAGTAATAGAAGTTTATTGGGAGTTCTTTCCTCATGTAACTGATTTGTTGGTTCTATCCCTCTTTGTAGCTACCTCCTTGAAGTGTGTCTACTCCATGTATTGCCCATCCCTCCTTCCCACCGCCATGTGTAATCTTGTCTCGTGGAATGTTCGAGGTCTGGGTCACCCTGTCAAGCGTCAAAAGGTATTGTCCCATTTATCTAAACTTAATGCACAAGTTGTTTTTCTCCAGGAAACGCATTGTTTGGATGTTGAATCTATTAAGTTGAAAAGACAATGGGTGAACCAAGTTGTATTCTCTCCGGCTGTCAATAAAAAAGGGGGGTTGCTATTTTGTTTCATAGAGCTTTAAATGTTCAAGTTGTTTCCACTCAGAATGATGATGAAGAACGTTGGGTAATGGCTAAGGTTGTAATCCAAAATAAAACACTCGTATTGCTGAACATTTGCGGCCCTGTAAGACCTGACCCCAAGTTTTGGAACAATATGACAATTTTTATTTCCTCCCTTGATTGTCCGGATATTGTGATTGCTGGTGATTTTAATCAATGGATAGACCCTTTTTCTGATAGACTCTCTTCAAGTAAATTCCAACCTGACAAGACCCATAAAAGTTTCCAATCCGCCATTACCTCTCGTCCACTTTATGATTCCTGGAAGCTATGTAATCCTGACTTGCTAGAATATACCATTTTTTCTAATGTACATCATACTCGCTCTAGGATTGATTATATTATGGTTAGTAAATCCTTACTTCCGTCCATTCAGATCTCTACCATTGGTTCCATTTTTATCTCTGACCATGCTCCTGTTTATACTACCCTTGATCTCTCCCTTATTTCTTCTAAATTTAGTCATTGGAAATTTAATACCTTTCTCTTATCCGATACTGTGTTTATGAAAGAAATTGAAGGGTTTTTTTCAGAATTTTTTTCCTTTAATAACCCATTGGATACCTCTATCCCTAACACCTGGGATGCCTTTAAGGCTGCTCTGCGGGCCTTTACCATAGCCTATGTATCTAAAGAAAAGAAAAACAATAAAAAGAAATATGAAGACCAACTCCAAAAAATTAAAAGGCTTGAACATTCTTATTTTACCTCTAAATCCTCCACGGATCTTCAAGACTTAATCCTAGCAAAAACTGACCTTAATAAAATTATTACCAATGAAGCTTGTAACACCCTTCTTAAAATTAAATCCGAATTCCATGGTGGTCAAAACAAGGCAGGCAAAATGTTAGCGAAATATATAAAAATCAAATCTGAACCGAAGAATGTAGGTCCTATACTCAATGAGTTTACTAACAAACTAGTCTCATCTGATGAGGATATTGCGGAGGTATTTCATAATTACTACCAGTCCTTATACACTGATGACACTCACCCCTCGGACGAAAATTTGGCCTCATTTTTTGGTGGCCTCCCTTCTCCTCCATCTCTCCCGGATGACCTAGCTCAAAAAAAAAAATCGAAAGCACCCGACCCAGACGGCTCCCTGTTGAATTTTATTCTGCTTTTCATGCTTTTTTTGCACCGAAACTCCTCCAATTGTTTAGCTCCTTTATTGCTGATGCCAAGGCTTCTGGGTCCTTCCTGGAGGCATTAATCATGTAATGTAATGTAATGTAAATACCAATTTATAACGCGCGACAATCGCTCCAAGGAGCATCTAGGCGCCCAGAAAGGACCACCAGATGTTAGGTAGTTCCTATGCTTACTTGACCGAGACCCGAATTACACTAGGCTTTTGGCAGTCGTATCTTGTAGATTAAAGATCCAGGTTTTTAGGTGTTTACGGAAATCTATTTCTTTATCCAGTGATCTCAACTGGGGGGGAAGGGTATTCCATGCTTTTGCTCCCAGTACCGCCAGGGATTTACCCCCTCGAGTTTTAAGTCTGAAACTTGGAACGGTAAGCAGGTTGGCCGTTGAAGAACGTAGTGCTCTGGTTGGGCAGTATCTGCTGAATTTTTTCCTCAGGTAAGATGGGCCTAAGTTGTGGACAGCTCTAAAAGTAATTAGGAGTATTTTGAACAAGACCCTTTTTGTAATAGGCAGCCAGTGTAATGCCTTAAGGGCTTTGGTTGCAGATGATTTTTTCGGCCACTTTAAAACCAACCTCGCAGCTGCATGTTGCACCATCTGAAGTTTGTGTGTGACAGCTTTATTTGTACCAGCGTAGAGGCTATTACAGTAATCGATGCGTGATGTTACTAGTGCAACCGTAACAGTTTTCCTTGCTTCAAGGGGCAGAAGATCAAAGAACTTTCTCAGTCCCTTTATTACCCCAAAGCACATGCCTGCCACTCTAGCCGCTTGTTGTCTGAAAGACAGGTCAGAGTCAAAATGCACCCCCAGATTACGGGCCAAGTTGGTTGTATGAGCTGGTATTTCAGCTTTTTCTGGCCACCATAATCGTGGGATGAACTCATTATTTGGGCCTATAGGCATGATCTCTGTTTTGCCTGTGTTGCATTTCAGATGGTTTAGACGCATTCATTCAAAGGTGGCCGTTAGGCAACCTTTGAGATTTTCCTCCCAGGCTTGGTTATCCTTATCCATTATCAGGATAAGTTGTGTGTCATCGGCATAGGCTATAGCGTCTATGCCAAATGACGAAATCAATTTTATCAGGGGTGCGGTATAAACATTAAACAGGGTCGGGCTCAGGCTCGAACCCTGCGGGACTCCCGTCAACAGCGCTTTTTCACTGGAGCAGAATTCCCCCAGGGTCACCACTTGCCTCCTGTCACTTAAAAAGTTTCTTATCCACTCAAGCACTGTCCCTGTGACAACAGATGTTATTAGCCGGTCTAATAGGATGGCATGTGAGACCGTGTCGAAGGCCGCTGATAGGTCTAATAAAATCAAGACGGCCTTCTTACCTTGGTCTAGGGCTGAGCGGATAGTTTCTGTGGTGAACAGGAGGGCCGATTCGGTGGAATGTTGGACCCTGAAACCTGCCTGGTTGGGGTGCCATGCATCACTATCTTCCAAGAAACAAGTAAGTTGTTTATTTACAATAGACTCTGTGACTTTACACAGGGCCGGAAGTAGTGAGATGGGTCGTAGGTTCGACAATGTGGTGGGGTCAGGGAGTTGTTTTTTTTGCAGTGGTTTCACCGCTGCCAGTTTCCACTCTGGGGGGACTTTGGCTGTGGACAGTGAGGTGTTGACAATGGCATTTATTATTGGGTTGGCGATGTCCACAATGAGGTGTAGGAGTCTAACTGGACAGGGGTCAAAGGGGGATCCGGATTTTGTTGCCAGAATTCCTCTTTTGGTATCCTCCAGGCTAACTGGAAGGAAGGTTTTCAGCTGCATGGCTCCTTGCCTCACTATATCCTCCTCTAATCTGGGCTCTAATATAGGAACATCAAAGTCCTTCGTCAGCCCCTGTACTTTTCCCTCAAAGAAATCTTCGATCTTGTCACAGAGTGACTGCGAGGGCGGGATATCCTGTGCTAAACATTTAGGTTTGTTAAAACCGTTGACAATTTTGAATATTTCTTTTTGTTTGCTGCTGGCTGTTTCTATTGCCAACGAGAAGTACCTTTTTTTTGCTTGTTTAATCAGCACATGATAGGCATTTTTTATCCTTTTGTATTTGCTACGTTCTAGGCTAGAGTAATTTTTCCGCCAGCTTCTTTCAGCTCTTCTGAGCTCCCCTTGTTTGTCTTTGAGATCTCGATCGAACCAGGGTGCAGATGTTTTCTTTCTACCCTGCCTCATTCTGTTTTTTCCCTGCCCAACTGTGCCTTTCAGATCATTCATCCATGTTCTGAAACTGATGGGATTTGCAGGTGCTACCAGCTGGGGTCTACAGTTCCTGGCTATGGTTATAAGTTCTGGGTGGGACAGTATCGTTTTCCATTCATCCCTTGTGACCATGCTGTGTTCCTTTTTATAATCGTTTTCTCGGTAGGACATAAGAGGGAACGTAAAAGGAATCAGCATATGGTCAGTCCATATTTGGGGTCTAAGGGGGTTAGTTGTCAAAGCGTCTAGGTTAGTAGCAATGCAATCTATTGTATGCCCTGCCTCATGGGTGGCTAGGGTGTCTTGGATAGTCAGGCCCATGACCTCCATGGTTTCCCGATAGGAGGCGGCAGAAGTATCGGTTGTGGACTCTAGGTGGATGTTTATGTCACCCATCAGAGTGAAATTAGAATACCTAAGTATCAATGGGCTGAGCACCTCTCCTATGTTACTCAGGAAGCCCGCACAGGGTCCTGGTGGGCGGTAGATCAAAGCCCCCGAGAAGGAATCATCATCATTCCTAAACCTGATAGAGATCATTTGCAATGTAAAATTTATCGCCCTATATCTTTTAATTAATTATGATTGCAAAATGTTTGCAAAAATTTTGGCCTCACGTCTTGATTCTATTATTCCTCTCCTAATCAAGACGGACCAAGTGAGGCTTGTGAAAGGTAGACTTGCAGCTGACAATGCACGTATGTTCTCTAATGTTATTGCTATTCCCCTTCTAATCAAGACGGACCAAGTGGGGTTTGTGAAAGGTAGACTTGCAGCTGACAATGCACGTATGTTCTCTAATGTTATTGCTCGTAGTAAACACCTTAAAGTCCCTATGGCCGCTCTGTCTTTGGATGCGGAAAAAGCCTTTGACCGTATTAATTGGCAATTTATCTTTCGCACACTCCAATGGTTTGGTTTTGGTCCCTCCTTTATTTCCCTGGTTAAACTCCTTTATTCTTCTCCCCGGGCCAGTATTTTTGTTAATAATCAGTTCTCCAGGTTTTTTTCTTTATCTAGAGGTACACGACAGGGTTGTCCCCTTTCCCCCTTATTATTTATTCTCTGCCTTGAACCTTTTTTAGAACGGATTCGATCCAACCCCAACATTAGTGGCTTTACGCTATCATCCACTGAATTTAAACTGTCTGCATATGCGTATGATGTATTTGTTTACATGGCTAACCCTACTTCAACCCTTCTGCATTTCTTGGATGAAGTGCGGTTGTACTCTTCCGTCTCGGGTTATAAGCTCAATTTATCCAAAACGGAAGTCTTACCCCTTAATTCGATATGTTACCAGTATATGTTCAGTAATACTGAGTTTGTCTGGTGCCCTTCCAAAATTAAGTACCTTGGTATTTGGTTTTCATCCTCATTGGTTGATACACTTAAATTTACGTTTGACTCCCTTACGAAGAAAACCCAATCCCTCCTCCAGCTTTGGTCTCCCTTATTTCTCTCCTGGTGGGGCAGATTAGATACGATTAAAATTATGATTATCCCGTATGTCCTCTATATTGTTTCTATGCTCCCTTTTAAAATCCCTAATTCATACTTTTCTCTTATAAATTCGATTTGTACCAAATTCCTATGGAATGCTGAGCACCCCCGTATTGCCTTAAAGAAACTGATACGCCCTAAAAATGAAGGTGGCGTTCGCTTCCCCAACTTCAAATTGTATCACTCCGCATTCCAGATTAAACAATCCTTTTCATTAGCCTATGACTTTTTAGATAATCCGGTGCCCAGATGGGTTGTTTTGGAACGCTCCCTCTTGAAAGATTTTTCATTCCAACATACTGTTTTTATGTCTAATTGCTCTTTTTTTGACCAAATACCCTATTTTAAAGTACTCCCAAACACTTCTTCATGATATTTTTACTTCCAATTTCTCTCCCTAACAAGGTTTTTTATCTTCTGTGGTGTGGAATAACAAATTCCTTAAATATAAAGGCAAATCGTTTTACTACAAATATTGGAAGGAAAAGGGTATTGTGTTTGTCCATCAATTTTTTGATGATGGTTCCATCATTCCTTTTCATGTATTGCAAGATTTGTATCAATTGCCTTCATCTTTTCTTCCTGATTACACCATTATAACATCTGCCATTCAATCATACTTGCCTTCTCTTTCCATGCCTGATATATTACCTTCCTGTACCCTGTGCACCCCGCTATACCCCTTATTCTCCACGCTCCAACCTAAAGCTGCTGCTGTTTATACAATTTTGTTAACTAATGTTATAGATCGTCCTAAATCAAACACTGAGACTGCTTGGGAAACTGACCTCTCAGCTTCTTTCCCTATTGCGTTGTGGGATCGTTTGTGGTCTAAACTGTTTAAGGTATCTATTGTTGCACGTATTACTCAATCTTTGTTTTTTATATATCATAGAGTTATTATTACGCCTGTTAGTATTCACAGGTTCTCCCAGTCTTCCTCTCCATTATGTTGGTCATGCTATAAAGAACCAGGCACGCTTAAGCATCAATTGTACTATTGTCCCTCTGTTTTATCCTTTTGGAAATCTGTTTGGAACATATGCATGCCAATGTTTTCTTGTTCCACCACCTTGTCGCTACTGAATGTTTTTCTAGGCTCTTTATCTGATGATATAGATATTGTTTCTTCCTCTGCCAGATTATTGGACTTGTTTATTGCTATTGCATTTAAAGTAATTTTGTCTTGTTGGAAGGATAGTTCTAAACTTACTGTACATACTTGGTGGAACTTTATTTGTGATGAACACAGGATTGCTGTCGCCTCATCTTCCTCTACTTCCCAAAAAATCAAATCTGATCTCCTTTGGCTTCCCTTCACTACATAGCTTTCCTCACACTCTCCAAATTAATTGTTATTCTTTTTATTCCTAGGCGCTTATATCTTCTCTTTCTATCTTTTTCTTTTCATTTCTTCTTCCCCCGGTTTCTTTTATCTTTTTGCTTCCCCCGGTTTCTCCCCCTCTCTTTTCTCTTCTTCTTCATTTATTTATCACATATTACATTTGTCGTATGTTTCTTGTAAAACTGTAACTCAGCTTAATTTTTATGACTTATGTACTGTTCTTTTAAAAAATTGCTCATAAAAATTTCCTTAACAAAAAAAAACATTCTACTTGGACTTACCACCAGCAGTTACACCATACATGGTAATACTCGCAAATGTACTTAAGTTGAGGATTCAAGATAGTGAACCCCGGGAAACCCTATGAAATAAATCATTGCATTGGCTGGGCACGAAGGTTGGGTGTACGGAACAATTATTTATGGAGTTTAAGATGGCCCGTAGGGTTGAGTGGCTTGGTAAAGAACAGAAAATGTTACCAGGAGATTGTGTGGTACTTACATTCTAAACACCCCGGTTAGTGAAATATATACTATGGAATGTAGGGAATAACAACAGAAAAGCAGGAGGCATTAATATCCTTCCCCTCTGCTACTTTTATCGACCAACATGTATGTTGGACAGAGGGGTCAACAGTAGGGATTCAGAGGCGAGAGATACATTTGTTTGTAATATACCAGTTGGAAATTGGTTTGCATCTCTTCCTTCCCTAGAAGAGGTAGATTGACTGGCAGAGCCATCTTTAACAGCACACGGCATACAGCCAGTCTGTACCCTCCCTAGACTAAAATCCATAGAATTGAGACCAAAGAAAGCCCTTTCAAGTGGGGACTGCACGCCCAAGACTCAAGTTAGGACTTCGGATGAGAGACTTCATAATGATAGATCCATCCTTTCTCACAGCTCAGAATCTGATCAGGGAATAAATATGCCTATGAGTTCACATACTCCATTACCCAGTGCCATAGCTCCCGTTACCCAAATAAATCAAAGTGTCAACGGGAAGAGTTTAACAATTCTATACTGGAACATAGCATGCCTAAGTCAAAATTACCTAACCATCTCTGGTACGAGTTTGCAGGAGACGTGTTCTGTGAATGAAATCCAAATTGAAGGTTATAAGACCTTCCACACACCGGCTATAGCTTCCGCACATGGAGACCAAAAGGAGGGCTGAGTATGCACGTCTCAAATTTGGTGACAATGAATGAAATTTCCTTCATAATTTCTGAACCAAACTATCAAATAGTGACCTTGTACATGGGGAACCAAAATGTGGTTGTCCTGATTAAGTTTTATAATAATGTATCGAAGGAACATCTGGCTGATGTGTTAAAACAGTTTAGAAATACCTTACAAGAAATTCAAAATAGTAGTAAAGTGAGCGTTTTATTTGTATGGGGGGGGGATTTTAATACGGCCTTGTGTTCGCATACAAATGATATAATTTGTGGATTGGCTGACGAAGATAATTGCAATGTACCCCACTTTCCCCATTCCGCGTACGGGGATCTGTTAAATGAAATTCTGTTTGTTTTAGACCTGTGCTTTGCTAATGTACTGTGTTCACCACCATTCCCATTTTCCCAAACCTTTAACGGGCGAGGATTGAGCACTATTATTGATTTTATAATAATTCCAAATTGATGTAGCTCCCATTTGAGGCGCTTTAAAACACATAAGATTGCAATAAGGGACCATTTCCCATTGAGCGTGGCCATATCTTTCCCTTTAGAAACACAGATCCCATATGAGAAACGGGTTCATGCAGTTCAAAGTTTGACTATTGATAAAACAAACGGATATTCTCTGAAATGGGATAAGGTAGTACCACAGGAATTCATGAAGACAGTGGTCAAGAAAAGCCTTAGACCAATAATGAAATGTTTGGATGATTTATCATCACATGGGGAAGTATTAGAGTCCTATGCAGAAGTATTAAAAACAATTAGGAACTCTCTGAAAGCTGGTTTAAAAAAGGGGAATGGGAAGAACAAGGGGTGGTTTAACAGTAACTGTACAAGAGCCTATACAGAATTAAAAACTGCACTACATAAATAAGATAGAGATATAAATGAAGTTAGATTTACATAGGAAGGCCTATAGTGAGGCTGTGAAAAAACGGAAAGTAGGACTAAAAAATCAGACATGGGCTGACCTACACAAGGCAAGCGTTAATAAGGATAGCACTGTCTTTTGGCGAGTGGTAAAATCTCCTTTCACGAAAGTAGAAATCGCTCCTATAATAGAACTCGTGAAGGGGCGTGGCCAACTGCCGGGCATGGAGGACGTGAGCTGAGAAAGCTCCGTTCCCTACCCTGACAATAAGCTAATTATCCTGCATTTCTCTAGACCTGCACGGCTGGGTCACCCATACTCCCACTTCTTTGTGTATTAATCCTGGACGGTACCGGGGAGGTGGTGAGACAAGGGGCGGAGCCGCATATAATGCGAGGCGATCCCGCTAAACATCGCAACTCCTGCAGTGACTATGGCGATTGTGAGAGGAATTGGCGGGGGAGCTGCGGGCACTGTTCCGGTTTGGTAGTGAGATAGAGGGCACCTACAGCGGACGTTTGCTTGCATGTTTGCCGCGCAGTAACAACGGGCGCAGATTTCAAAATGGTGGATGGGGCTGAGAGCGACTCTGGCTGGTACAGATGGGGGTGAAGACAGGGAGGCGTTGTGCTGAGTGTGCGAGCGATTGTAGAAAATATTAACACTAGATCGCAGGAGCTGCGGGCGCCTTCCCCCCCCCCCCCCCCCCCAGTTGAGTAGTTGTCTGGCGATTACAGGGGGAGCCTACGGAAGGTGACGTGAGCCTGTGAGGGGACTCTCCTGCTTCTACACTGGGCACGGCTGTGTTCTCCGCTGGTGGCGGTAGGTCGCACTGTACGAGTAGACACCTTGGGGCATTCTGCACAAACAGTACCAGCCTAGAGGCATGTATTGAACATTCGCTGTGAAGACCAACGTATTGCGCTAATGTAAGGGCTAATTCTGAACAATTGCACCCCCGCCCCCATGATTGGCGACCGCATGCACCGGCAGTGGTGACGCTCTCCACCTGTGGAGGAGTGCCCAACACCAGACTGGGGGTGCAGTGATACTACCACCACTGGGACTGCTCTGATACTTATTGGTGGTGTGGTAACCAGCATTCCTGAAGTTGAACACTGGGAGTGGAGGGCCTGTGCATGGCGTTGAATTGAGGAACTCGCGTCTGCAGACATAGTTTGTTCGCGCAGATGTCCTGGGCCTACTTAGAGCGTTCCACTGCAAGCTGAGGTGCCCTGGTGGCCCCCCAAGTAAACATCCTGGAGCAGAGACAGATGGGTGGATGCCGTGGCACAATGGGACGCACCAAGAACAAACAAACAGATGCGGCCGCCGACGGCAAAGTACAGCTTGCATTTGGTAGTGACCCCTCCAATGCTTCGGACAATGATGTGATACCTCCCACTGGGACGAATCCCCATGATGCTAAGCTGGACTTAATCCTGAAGGAAATATGTGACTCCCGGACGGCGCTGGAGGCGCAAATGGGAACAAAGTCTACCAATCTTGGTTTATTGCAGGCGTACCACAAAAAGCTTGCTGACAGGATCAAATCGAATAAACTGGCGCTGGACGTTCTCATACCCCAGCAAACCATGCATTCCACCCAGCTGGAACAGTTCCAACATCAACTGAGGGGTTTGCAGGACAGAGTGGACAATGCAGAAGGGAGGTCACACCGCAATAACGTCCTCATAATTCCGGAACGTAGTGAGGGATCCAACCCCACGCAGTTTGTGGAGGACTGGCTAAGAGACCATGTGGCGAAAATGGGCCTCACATTCCTATATAGTGTGGAAAGAGCACATCGGGTGCCTCCCAGACCTCCTCAGCCGGGTGCACTGCCCCGCCCATTGATAGCACGCATACTACATTACAAGGACCGAGGCAGGATCCTGCGGGCAGCCAGAGAGAATGCTCCCATACGTTTTGAGAACAGGACAATTTCTCTCTACCCAGATTTTACCCCAGCAGTCCAGAAAGCCAGAGCTACTTTTCTAGGAGTCAAGAAAAACCTACGTGCACGCAACTTGAAATATGCACTGCTTTTCCCAGCTCGACTGAAAGTAGTCTACGGACAAAAATCATATTTTTTTGAAAACCAGAGGAAGCAGCGGAGTGGCTTGAAATAACTTTTACTCCAGAGATTTCTCAGACCTCACTTCTGTCGGTACAACTACACCGGGCCTCTCCGATACGGTCTACTGGACTACCCAGACCGGTACATGACAGTCGTGTGGACATTGGCCCACTGGCAGAACAGATCACGAACAGCCAGAAGAATGCACTACTGACAGCGGTGGCATTGGCTGCTCATGATGCCCAGGCTGCGGCGACTTCGGTGCACTCATCGGATGCGGACACAGTGCGCTCTGACTCTGAGACTAGCATAACGCTGTTCCCTTCGATTACAGCTCAGATTGCCAGAGACTTCTAATGGTGTGTTCTGGGATGTCCGGGAGTGGTAATGTATACATCGGTTATGCAATATATACTACTGTTGGTGACTGCTTTAGTGGGTCTAGTTTAACTAAGCTGCATAGGGAAGTATGCTAATGTAATCAGGACAGTTTTAAATGGGCAACGTGTTGTTTATACGAACTGTCGCAGTTCTGGCCTACACCCCCCAGGCAATTGCGATAAGGCCTTTAATATTCAAAATCCATGTTGGACTTTTGTTTCAGGTTTGGTCCTCTGATGTTTTATGGGGGAACCTAGTATTGGGATATTTGTATGTTTCTGCACACTCGGCTCATGGGCAGTTTATGTTTACAGGGTTTCGGTCTTCACATGTCACATGGCAACTACACTATCTGCACCACGATGGCATTACATATAGCTTACCTGCAATAAACTCATCTTAATGATGATGAGGCAGCCAAGTTGCAAAGGAAATGGAGGGGTCAACTGTTTGCCACAACATACTCAGCTTTTTCCAGGGGAGCAGCGGTGTGGGTGCGAAATAATGTTCATTTCAGGCTTCTAGAGCAGAAAATAGATGTCAACAGCAGATATGTGATACTTCATGGCTTGTTGGACGGGGCTCATGTGGTTATGGGTTGTATATATGCACCGAACATTGATCAGGATAACTACCTGGCTACACTGGGTGTGGCCTTGACAGAATGGGCTGAATTCCCTTGGGTGATCGGTGGTGACTTTAATGTGGTGTTGGACGTTGTCTTAGATAGATCTCACCCCCACTACACGCTACGGAAAGCAAAAAACAAGCTGGAGCTCTTAAAGGGTGGGTGGAGGGATGGGAAATTCATGATGCATGGCGAGCAAAACATCCAGGGCACAGGGAATATTCTTTTTATTCACCACCACACAGACTCCACACTCGGATAGATCGGTTCCTCTGTTCCGGAACCCTGATGGGGTCCATTGCTTCTGTGCTCCATATGGGCAAAACCCTATTGGATCACAATTCGGTGGAGTTAACTCTGCAGTGGGGCATATGTTCCAACTCCGATACCAACTTGGAAGTTGCAGCCCAAGATGCTAGAAGATCCGTAATGCCCTCTCGGAGGCGATTGCACATTATTTCTCAGAGAACGCGGGGACTGCTAGTACTCGCCAGATGAATGGGATGCCTTTAAAACGGTCATCTAGGGAGTGGCAATTAGCACTAAGGCAGGAGTTCAACTTGCTCTGATAGAACGGCTGGCGGAAATAGAGGGTAACTTGGCTGCGTTGGAGGGGGAGGCTTCAGGGACAAATGACCAATTGACACAATTACGGGAGGCTAACATTCAATATGCAGAATTACTTTTAGGAGCTACGTGTTGTTGATCACCGGCTGTATATGCAGAAGCAACACTCACAGGCTGACAGGTCAGGGCCGTTACAAGCACGGTTGGTCCGAAGCGCTCCTTTGCCCACAACAATATTGGAAATTCGCAACAGGGAGGATGTTGTGGTAAACACGCAATTAAACATTAATACCGCGTTTAGGTACTACTATGAGCACCTCTATGGTCCATTGCCTGGACTTACCAATTTTGAACCTTTCTTCGACGGATTAGGCTTGCCGCAGCTCACACACCAACAGCGCTATGAGTTAGCACGACCAATAACAGGGGCGGAAATCCGACAGGCGATTAAAGCTTTACCACGTAATAAAACCCCAGGGAACGATGGGCTGCCGGTTGAATTTTACGCGGTATACTCTGATTTGTTGATTCCCTGTTTACAGTGCATATATCACGAGTCATTGGAGAATGGTGGGCTCCCCGCTACTTCAATGCAAGTGCTGGTGGTTTCTTTGCTAAAGCCTGGGAGGGATGGATTGTTCATCTCGATTTATAGACCCTATTGACTCCTTAACACGGATTATAAAATCCTGAGTAAGTTGTTGGCCACTCGCCTTTGTCAGTTTATCCCCACACTAATACACACTGATCAATGTGGGTTTGTGCCTGGTAGGAACACAGCACTTAACATCAGATGCCTACACCAGGTCATGTTAGGCCCACTTGACACAGGTACTAAGGAAGGTTGCATATCACTTGATTTGAGGCAGGCATTCGACTCCTTGCGTTGGGACTATATGTTCTATGCCCTCACATGTTTTGGTTAACCTGATGAATATATAGCGTGGGTCCGCCTGCTATACACGAACCCCACGGCACGGGCGCACAGGGGTCAGCATATTTCAAGGCAATATACGGTTGCCCGGGGAACCATACTGGGCTTCCCCTTGTCATCTTTGTTATTTATTCTAGCACTGGAATCGCTTCTGCACGGACTCTGTTCTTTTGCAGGCAGTAGGGGAATAGCGCGAGGTTGTGCATCTCACACTTTCTCCGCATATGCAGATGATCTCATTCTTTACATCAAAGACATGGACGCAGACCCACACCCAATGCCCTCCATCTTTGAGTCATTCCAAGAACTATCTGGCCTTCCTATTAATGCTGCCAAGTCATATGCATATTTCTTTGATAGCTCGGCGAGAAGCGGTCCCTTTACATTCGGCCCCTGGACCTTCTACATAGCGCCTGATACTTTTAAATATTTCGGAATGCCAATCTACCGCACTGCCACGGATCTCCTAGATGGCAACCTGACACACGCAATCACTGCTCTCAAATCTCAAATCCAATTCTGGGTTTCGTTGACCTTATCGGTGGCGGGCAGAGTACCCATCACTAAAATGGTGCTGCTGCTGCGGCATCTTTATTATTTTACCAATCTACCTATACTTGTCGCCTCGAGGATTTTTAAAGTATTGAAATCTCTGGTGATAGACCTGATATGGGGCACCGGACGCAGACGTATAAGCCTAGCAAAATTACAATTAACCACAGGCAAGGGGGGATAGGGGTGCCGGATTTACACGTGTATTGCTACGCTAGCCAATTGCAGTGGCTAGCGTATTGGCTTGCAGGCCGTAATTTGCAAGAGCTGGATATGTCACTACGGGATAGGGACAAGGGGCTCATCCACAGGCTCTTGCTACCTCAGGCCCTCCTACCGACAACGACGCCCCACTTGCTAAAGATAGCCATTACTTACTGGAGGAATGCAGTGAGATACACTGGACGGACGACATTGTATGGCCCTACTATTCTGTTACTGGGTGTCCCTACACGATCTGAACTGATCACTAACCGTGCTTTACAGGCATGGACTGAAGCAGGCATCACCACAATAGGAGAGTTCTTTTTGGAGGGAGAATTAAGGACACATGCAGCCTTTGTACGCGTACATGGTGCCCCCGATACACTGTTCCTATTACATGCGCATATATCCAGATATATATGCACTACATGGTCATCCGAAGGCACTGAACCGAATACGCTGCTTACCATGCAATACCTCATCAGTAACGGGGCACGCCTGACAAAATGATTGACTCACGGAATTCAGACTCAAAAGGCAGTCTCATTAAGATTGTTCCGTGACAGGTGGGAAGTGGACTTAGGCCGTGAATTTACAGCCCAGGAATGGGACAATATACTGGGGTACCCCAAAAAAGTATCTTGTAATCGAAAAATTTAAATTCATTCAATTGATGCTATTACACAGAGCTTATTTAACCCCACGTAGATTGTGTGCTATGTTTCATGAGGCAAATGATTCCTGCCCACGCTGCCATGCACCAAATGCAGGGCTGATACACATGATATGGGACTGCCCTCGACTGGGACACTACTGGGCGACGGTATGCAAAATACTGTCAGATACAGCCCCGGTGCGTCATAACGACACCTTGGAATACTGCATACTGGGATTAGGGCCCCGTGAAAAGAAGGATAATTCCACGTTTTTGATTTGCAAATCTTGCGCTCCTTATAGCTAAATGAGCCATACCCACACGATGGAAGACCACTAGGGCCCCATCCCTACAGGACTGGCATGCGGAAGTGATGAGAAGGGGTAAAGCAAAAGAGGCTGATCTTAAAAGAGAGTAATATATGGGTCTGCGGAGAACACCGATCTCTTTGGGCTGGATTGCAATGTAGGAGGAATGTGCTGCGTTATATAAATTATCCTACTAGGGAGTGATGTCACTATTGAGGGGGGGCTTGAACCACTCCTATGGGGCACATGGGCTCCTCACAACATCAGTGGGTTATTATGTTTAATTTAGCGGGACTGCATAGTACACCTATGACAGACTGTGGAGCCGAGACATACAAGAATTTCAGATATGGATATGTGTAAATGCTACTATAGCTGCTTATTGCTGAGTGTGTGGGGGGGGTAAGTTGGGTAGGTTTAGTTAGGTTGTTGTAGATGTTACGGATATTGATAGATGTAATTGATCATGATATGTTATGCTGGACTCCTGGTGTAGACGAAATGTCCGGGAATTCTCTGTAAGTACGTGCTGTTAATGACTCATTTAACGGTTTCAGACTTATATGCATTGTTATGCAGGGACTCTCATAGACCATTGGCAATATAAATGTGTACTTTTATAATTTGGTTGTAAACATATGTAACTAAGTCATGTACCAATGTGATCGTGTAGCGCTCTACAATGTCTAGCTGATGGTTGTCTAAAATCAATAAAAACAAATTAAAAAATAAATAAATAATAGAACTCGCCATCGACGAAGATCGTTGGGTGGAACATTCCGCTAAAATCTTCGGTAAAGCCAGGGAGGAGGTTGCCATAATTGTAAATACCACAGCCTTAAGTCTCCCACCAATAGATTTTCCAATTTACCTGGCCTTCAGACTGGAAGAGGTAGAATGTGCTGTAAAAGCTAGTAAGGGCGGAAAAGGCTCCTGACCTCGATGGTGTACCCGTCGGCATTTTAAAATATCATTTAGAGCTCTGTGGTCCAATATTAACAAAAGTACTAGAAGCCAGCTGCGCAGTCGGACTTATGGATTCATGGTCTGAATCTATTATGGTACCGATTTTTAAAATGGGAGATCGACAGAATCTGCAATGCTATAGTCCCATCTCACTGCTGGATTCTGTGGGCAAAGTGACAGGCCGTATAGTCTTGAACCGTCTCCAGCAGTGGGCGGAGGAAAATAACATCATATTGGACCTCCAATTTGGTTTGAGGGAAGGGCTAGGAACTATAGAACAGGGCCTAATTCTTTTTTTAAGAGAACACTATACCACTGCAAGGGCGCGGGTATGATATGGTGGTAAGGGAGAATGTACGGCGTCATTCCAAGTGAAGAGGGGGGTTAGACAGGGCTGCGTTCTGGCACCCTACCTATATACTTAATACACTAATGGCTTGGAGCAAGCCATGTCAGTTGGGTGCCAGGACCCACCACATTCGCAAAGACGCCCTATACCTGCCCTACTCAATGCAGATGACGCAGTGGTCATGGCCCGTACACCAATAGGGCTACAATGGGTCATTGACAGTTATAACAAGTTCATGGAAATTTAGATCTAAAGATCAATATTTCTAAAACTTTTATAATGAGTTGTGGGTCAGCCGGAAGAAAGCGGAATGACATATATATACATAACAAAAAGGTGGAATCTACTAAAACATACCCCTATCTAGGAATTTTAATTGATAATAAGGGCTCATGGGGCGAGGCTGTAAAAGCGAGGAAATTATTATTCATGAGATCCACCACAGCTTTAGTTAATTTCTGCCAAAAACTAGGAAAGAGGGCTCCGGCAGAGATGCTACAAATATACCAAGCCAAGTGTGTCACTGTAGCCACTTACAGGGCTGGGTTATGGGGGTACCGTGACGTAAAAGATATCCAGAAGGTGAAAAACGCATTTTTAAGGTATTTATTGGCAGTTCCACGTTCTAACTCAACCTAGGTTTGTCATAGTGAGTTGGGTTTACCATGTATTACCGACACAATAAAGGAACAACCAATATTGTTATGGTACCGGATTTGGACTTTGCCAAAAACTACATTTAATCGGGACGTTTTAATTGATTGTCTGAAACTAGATCATGCTCTGGATATTGGATGGTTAAAGTATATTAAAGACTTTATGACGGATCTAGGCTGGCCAGAATTTTATGATAAACCAATGTTGTTGGGAATGTTTGTTAGGAAATCCTTAAAAAACATTGTATGGCCCATCTGGAAGCAACTAGATTTGCAACCGAAGCTTCAACACCTATGGTTCAATACAGCCAAATGATTCGGTCCACTATCGGTATCCAGCCATACTTAACATACCTATTAAGTGGCTACGGCAGATTTGCTCTTGTACGACTCAGATTAGATGTTTTTCACTGATTTGTAAATTTCCCAACCATGAATGATTGGTTGCGGAATATATCAAACTGTTTGTGTGACGATGTTTCACCCCAATCAACCATCCACGTAATTCTCTTCTGTACGTTTTATCGAGATCAAAGGAAGAGGTGGATTAAACCATTATTAAAAATATGGGGTTTGAGGCAATGTCACCCAGCATATCTCGCACTGCAGCTTTTGGACAATGAGTGCTTTGGGAGACGCATAGCTCAATATTCGAAGAGTATTATCAGATGTAGAAAGCTTCTCTGAACTTTGCTTTATAATAAAGCATGCTCGAGATATCAGGTCTATTTCATAAGTTTTAAACCTTTAAAATTAATTGTATGAACAAGTATAAAAATTATGCTATGCAATTGTAAACACTCATTAATATTTTTAGATAACTTCTTTTATGATAATTGTATAAACAAACATGAAATGTCATTGTATGAAACATCTGTGCTAATTTTTTATAATTATTTTTATGATTATTGTGTATATAATGATTAAATGTTATTGTTAACTGTGCTTTTATGTTTTTTTTATCTCAAAATAAAAACTGTATAAAGCTAATTTCTACTTCTTCTAGTCTCTTACACAATATGCATCAGTACTAATCTTGAATTGTGAGCCCTGCGGACCATAGTGTAGACCGGATGCAGTGGTCAGGAAAGGCCCACAGCCACGTGGCGTCGACTTGAGCTGTGTAGAGTTAGTGGTAGGTGTGGCGTTCAGCGTGTGCGCAGCCAGCGATGATGCGTGGTGTGGGTGGGCCGCAGTGGGAGCAATGTCTCTTGCCTACTGGACTGCGTCATCTGCAATTGCGACTCCATTTGAATTTTGAGCCCTGCTGTCCGCAGTGCAGATCGAAGGCAGTAGTCAGCACAGACATCGAAGAATACTTTTTGGGACTTCCTGTTGAGAAAATCCAACGACATATAGTACAGTTCACTCTGTAATAAATAAATCAAAACTGAATTCGAATTGTAAGCTCTGCTGTTCGCAGTGTAGACTGCCATTCAGTGTTCGTTTGGACTTGCAAGATGAATTTGGTCATTGTAGTAAACCTATAACTGATATAAAACAAGTTCTTGAAACAAGGATACTAAAAGGATATTGTGTAGATTTGAGGGACGTTATACTTAGTTGCCTACTGCACTCTGCAATTAATGAATGAAGACTGAATTTAAATGTGGAGCATTAAGTTGCAAAAGATGATTGAAATACGTTTATGCTTGTATTTGTAGATACCTCTGACGAACGGAAGTATTTCCCGAAATGTATTGGGTTGACGGAAATAAATCATGGCATGTGAAACCCATAGGCACTCCTGAACCTTTTATGAATATCGGTGAAATAATGACTACGATTGAATAAAATAAATTTAACTATTAAGTACGGACGAAAGATTAATGATTTAAATTTGAAGAATAAAGTAAAGGGAAAAGCATAGGAATTTAATTCATTTGATTCAAATGAAGAAGCGGCAGTGCAGCTCGGTGGAATATAATAAGGTTCTGACCGTGGATTTGTAATGTTGCACGTGCAACGAGACGAAGCGCGGACGAGCCTTGCACACCTTTAAAAGTGGAATGTGAGAAAAACTGGTTTAAGTTTGAATTTAAAAAAAGGAGTGCATCTCATCTTCTTCAACCTCATTTGAATTAACCCCTTTGTCTCAAATGAGATAGCACCCACCAACAAAACAAAGTTGAAAGTAAGCTTAAGATTCACTAACAAGAATAACACCAAGGAATATACTAAGGTTTAAGGATATAGACAATGAAAGGGCACAGGAGCCGAGTTCCCTTCCATGTGGAAGCATCACGGTTTAAGGCATTTCATGCATTACGATAAAAGGAAGGACTACAACATGATATGAATTGTTTTAATGACTTATAAACATACTATCTAATTTTACAGTAGGCTGAACGCGGTTAGTTTGAAATATGATGAAACAGGAATTATATTGCATCTTGGGACATGTAGAATAGCTCTAAATACCAGTCGCATAAGCATCGTACACTCAGTCCGTTATCAATGTTAGTAACAAGCCTTTTTTACATACAGGTGTTGTAAATGGATCACTGACATAATATTGAGGGACAGAATATCGACTATCACAAATATTGTGTAAAAAATATAGACAGACAGAATATCGAGTTTGTATCTACAAATAAGTAAGTCCAAAAATATTGAGGATTAAATATCGTTAACTAAAATATAGTTTATAAAAATATCGACTTTATTAAAAACAATGTTAAATTAAATTAATATTAAAAATTAATTACTAAAATATACTTTAAAATACTTACATTAACTTATAATAATTAAATAATTAATAAAAGTTATTAAAAAAAATGTTCATCACATTTGTTAAAACATATATATATATAGTAACATAAAAGAATTAAATAATATCCAATATTATTACCGTACAATAGCAGAAGTGTTAAAATTACTATTCCCACTCCAAAGAGTGCAATCGTAGAGAAAGCGTTGGATAGCGTAGGGGTTAAAATTACTATTCCCACTCCAGTGGGTGCAACAGTAGGGAAAGCGTTGGATAGCGTAGGGGTAAAAATTACTATTCCCACTCCAGTGGGTGCAACAGTAGGGAAAGCGTTGGATAGCGTAGGGGTAAAAATTACTATTCAAACTCCAAGGAGTGCAACAGTAGGGAAAGCGTTGGATAGCGTAGGGGTAAAAACTTACTATTCCCACTCCAGTGGGTGCAACAGTAGGGAAAGCGTTGGATAGCGTAGAGGCAACATTTACTATTCCCACTCCAGTGGGTGCAACAGTAGGGAAAGCGTTGGATAGCGTAGGGGTTAAAATTACTATTCCCACTCCGTGGGTGCAACAGTAGGGAAAGCGTTGGATAGCGTAGGGGTTAAAATTACTATTCCCACTCCAGTGAGTGCAACAGTAGGAATTACTAATTAACATTAATTATTACAATTCGTTACCTATTAATACAAATTAATTACTAATTAACTAATAATTATTTATTAATTAAAAATGAATTAACAATCAATTAGAATTAAATACTATTAAATTTAATTATTTAATTAATTTAAAAAAATTACTTCCCACCCTATTCCCCTATAAACCAACAATCCGCTACAGAAAATACATTAGTAAAATTAACATAATTAGCAATTAATCAATTAATTAAAATTAATTACCAATTAAAATATAATTAATTACCAAATATAAATTAATTAACTATTAATTATAAATTAATACCAATAAATAAATTTACATATTTAAATAATTATAATTAAATTACTTCCCACCCAATTCCCCTATAAACCCAGAACCCGCTACACAAAAAAAATTGTTAAATTAACATAATTAGCAATTAATCAATTAATTAAAATTAATTACCAATTAAAATTTAATATTTACCAAATATAAATTAACAATGAATTAAAAAATAATACCAATAAATACATTTACTTATTTAATTAATTATAATTAAATTACTTCCCACCCTATTACCTTATAAACCCACAACCCGCTACAGAATTAAATTACGCCAAAAAGAAAAATACAAAATTCATTAATAAAAATTAATTATAACATAAATACATACTTTTCATACATATTATAACATAAAAAACACTATAAAAAATTAGATATTAAAACAACGATATTTTTAACAATCTATATTATATACTTCGATATTTTAACTTTCTATATTTTTAACATTCGATATTACATTACTTACCTTAAAAACAATATTTTTGATATCTATATTTTGTCCATTCGATATTTTGTCCAATCTATATTTAAAACTCGATATTATGTCCAATCGATATTTTGGACTCGATATTTTGACTGCTCACCGTTGTAAATCATTTTGAGGCAACAAGGGCAGGACTTAGAAATATCTGCTACAGACACAGAATTTAGTTTAAAGTAACTCAAGAGGACACGCGCGGTGGTACGCCAGGAGAAAGAATGTTAGGAGGATTTAATTATTGCATTTGGAGTAACCAGCATGCTATGGTAAGCGTAAAGCGATTAATAGTTGTAAGACTGTTTTTTGGATAAAATTACCATCTTGAGCATTACATGCAGTAGAAGGAAGTACCTTTGAATTTAAATGTTAAGCTAAACATGGGACAATAATGAAGGGGTACCAGGAAGCAGTATGTGCTAGGAATGGAATAAAAAACTTTTTTATATAATGGTTATGATTAACATTCACAGAATAACACGTGTTTGGCAGAACATAGTAGAATTGTTTTTAAAAAAAATAATGTGGAGCATTAAGTTGCAAAATATGATTGAAATACGTTTATGCTTGTATTTGTAGATACCTCTGAGGAACGGAAGTATTTCCCGAAATGTATTGGGTTGACGGAAATAAATCATGGCATGTGAAACCCATAGGCACTCCTGAACCTTTTATGAATATCGGTGAAATAATGACTACGATTGAATAAAATGAATTGAACTATTAAGTACGGATGAAAGATTAATGATTGAAATTTGAAGAATAAAGTAAAGGGAAAAGCATAGGAATTTAATTCATTTGATTCAAATGAAGAAGCGGCAGTGCAGCTCGGTGGAATATAATGAGGTTCTGATCGTGGATTTGTAATGTTGCATGCGCAACGAGACGAAGCGCGGACGAGCCTTGCACACCTTTAAAAGTGGAATGTGAGAAAAACTGGTTTAAGTTTGAATTTAAAAAAAGGAGTGCATCTCATCTTCTTCAACCTCATTTGAATTAACCCCTTTGTCTCAAATGAGATAGCACCCACCAACAAAACAAAGTTGAAAGTAAGCTTAAGATTCACTAACAAGAATAACACCAAGGAATATACGAAGGTTTAAGGATATAGACAATGAAAGGGCACAGGAGCCGGGTTCCCTTCCATATGGAAGCATCACGGTTTAAGGCATTTCATGCATTACAATAAAAAGGAGGACTACAACATGATATGAATTGTTTTAATGACTTATAAACATATTATCTAATTTTACAGTAGGCTGAACGCGGTTAGTTTGAAATATGATGAAACAGGAATTATATTGCATCTTGGGACATGTAGAATAGCTCTAAATACCAGTCGCATAAGCATCGTACACTCGGTCCGTTATCAATGTTAGTAACAAGCCTTTTCTACATACAGGTGTTGTAAATGGATCACTGACATAATATTGAGGGACAGAATATCGACTATCACAAATATCGTGTAAAAAATATAGACAGACAGAATATCGAGTTTGTATCTACAAATAGGTAAGTCCAAAAATATTGAGGATTAAATATCGTTTCCTAAAATATAGTTTATAAAAATATCGACTTTATTAAAAACAATGTTAAATTAAATTAATATTAAAAATTAATTACTAAAATATACTTAAACATACTTACATTAACTTATAATAATTAAATATTTAATAAAAGTTATAAAACAAATTTTTAAATCACATTTGTTAAAACATATATATATATATAGTAACATAAAAGAATTAAATAATATCCAATATTATTACCGTACAATAGCAGAAGTGTTAAAATTACTATTCCCACTCCAAAGAGTGCAATCGTAGGGAAAGTGTTGGCTAGCGTAGGGGTTAAAATTACTATTCCCACTCCAGTGGGTGCAACAGTAGGGAAAGCGTTGGATAGCGTAGGGGTAAAAATTACTATTCCCACTTCAGTGGGTGCAACAGTAGGGAAAGGGTTGGATAGCGTAGGGGTAAAAATTACTATTCAAACTCCAAGGAGTGCAACAGTAGGGAAAGCGCTGGATAGCTAGGGGTAAATATTACTATTCCAACTCCAAGGAGTGCAACAGTAGGGAAAGCGTTGGATAGCGTAGGGGTAAAAACTTACTATTCCCACTCCAGTGGGTGCAACAGTAGGGAAAGCGTTGGATAGCGTAGGGGTAAAAATTACTATTCCAACTCCAAGGAGTGCAACAGTAGGGAAAGCGTTGGATAGCTAGGGGTAAATATTACTATTCCAACTCCAAGGAGTGCAACAGTAGGGAAAGCGTTGGATAGCGTAGGGGTTAAAATTACTATTCCCACTCCAGTGGGTGCAACAGTAGGGAAAGCGTTGGATAGCGTAGAGGTAACATTTACTATTCCCACTCCAGTGGGTGCAACAGTAGAGAAAGCGTTGGATAGCGTAGGGGTTAAAATTACTATTCCCACTCCAGTGGGTGCAACAGTAGGGAAAGCGTTGGATAGCGTAGGGGTTAAAATTACTATTCCCACTCCAGTGAGTGCAACAGTAGGAATTACTAATTAACATTAATTATTACAATTAGTTACCTATTAATACAAATTAATTACTAATTAACTATTAATTATTTAATAATTAAAAATTTATTAACAATCAATTAGCATTAAATACTATTAAATTTAAGTATTTAATTAATTTAAAAAAATTACTTCCCACCCTATTCCCCTATAAACCAACAATCCGCTACAGAAAATAAATTAGTAAAATTAACATAATTAGCAATTATTCAATTAATTAAAATTAATTACCAAATATAAATTAATTAACTATTAATTATAAATTATTACCAATAAATAAATTTACATATTTAAATAATTATAATCAAATTACTTCCCACCCAATTCCCCTATAAACCCAGAACCCGCTACACAAAAAAATTGTTAAATTAACATAATTAGCAATTAATCAATTAATTAAAATTAATTAACAATTAAAATTTAATATTTACCAAATATAAATTAACAATTAATTAAAAAATAATACCAATAAATACATTTACTTATTTAATTAATTATAATTAAATTACTTCCCACCCTATTACCCTATAAACCCACAACCCGCTACAGAATTAAATTACGCCCAAAAAAAATACAAAATTCATTAATAAAAATTAATTATAACATAAATACATACTTTTCATACATACTATAACATAAAAAACACTATAAAAAATTATATATTAAAAAACGATATTTTTAACAATCTATATTATATACTTCGATATTTTAACTTTCTATATTTTTAACATTCGATATTACATTACTTACCTTAAAAACAATATTTTTGATATCTATATTCTGTCCATTCGATATTTTGTCCAATCTATATTTAAAACTCGATATTATGTCCAATCGATATTTTGGACTCGATATTTTGACTGCTCACCGTTGTAAATCATTTTGAGGCAACAAGGGCAGGACTTAGAAATATCTGCTTCAGACACAGAATTTAGTTTAAAGTAACTCAAGAGGACAAGCGCGGTGGTACGCCAGGAGAAAGAATGTTAGGAGGATTTAATTATTGCATTTGGAGTAACCAGCATGCTATGGTAAGCGTAAAGCGATTAATAGTTGTAAGACTGTTTTTGGGATAAAATTACCATCTTGAGCATTACATGCAGTAGAAGGAAGTACTTTTGAATTTAAATGTTAAGCTAAACATGGGACAATAATGAAGGGGTACCAGGAAGCAGTATGTGCTAGGAATGGAATAAAAAACTTTTTTATATAATGGTTATGATTAACATTCACAGAATAACACGTGTTTGGCAGAACATAGTAGAATTGTTTTTAAAAAAAAATTAAGTTGCAAAAGATGATTGAAATACGTTTATGCTTGTATTTGTAGATACCTCTGACGAAGGGAAGTAATTCCGAAATGCATTGGGTTGACGGAAATAAATCATGGCATGTGAAACCCACTGTGGACTCCTGAACCTTTTATGAATATCGGTGAAATAATGACTACGATTGAATAAAATGAATTGAACTATTAAGTACGGACGAAAGATTAACGGTTTAAATTTGAAGAATAAATTTAAGAGAAAAGCATAGGAATTTAATTCATTTGATTCAAATGAAGAAGCGGCAGTGCAGCTCGGTGGAATCTAAGGAGGTTCTGATCGTGGGTTGCTACAAGTGAACCACGCCCAGAGCTCCAGCCTATTTGCTTATACTCCTATGCCAGATTGGCGTACGTTGGACCAGTCCACTCCACTTTCGCTTCCAGGGGGGTACAACACAGCTACATGACCGAGATCTTCCTCACTGCCTGGGGTAACATTGTTGCGTCTACTGTCCACAACACTACAAGCTCCAGTAGTATATGTACACATGGAGAGGTTTGTGCTCTGCATAGTGTGGTCTATCCAGCACATCACTGCTACACTTGGATCATTATTATTATTTTTGTGCATTATTATGGATAGGTGACTTGCGTCCTTCATACATACTTGGTTGCCACATCTGCCAACATTCACGTATTGTGTGGGCGAGGGATCATGCCGTTTTTGGAAGGTCCGATGTCCTGTTCTGCGCTGCCCCAGTGGTAATAGGGAGGTGGGTGGTCTGGGGGGGGGGGGGACGTCCTGAGGCTGGTGGCAGTGTGTGTTGTGGCCTTCTTGGGTGTCGGAGGTGCATGATCAGTAACTGGTGTTGGTCATGAGATGTGATTCTGGGCTGATCTCCCTTTCACACTGTAGGTAGTTGTCCTGGTTTACACCAGTAAAAGGCAAATGTTAGATTCATACTGCTAACGCGGCTTATTGCCTGTTTTTGGGTCACACCCCAGATTTAGCTGCTCATTGAAAATATCGAGAAGTGGTGTTTTTTTGTTATTTTTGCACGGGAACGCCTACTCTGCATATTATTACCGTTAGTTGCTGCTCTCGTTTGTGGCGATTTCTTTTGCGGAAGCTATTGCTCGAAAACTGGGAATATCGGCTGTTTTCACTAGGTTAAGAATGGAATGATAATTTAAAATCACTGAAAAAACCATAGCTTTAATGAACATTATAATTAGAAATTAGCATTTAAAAAACCTTTGAAATTCACTGAAAAAACCATAGGTTTCAGGGACGTTATGGTTACAAGTTAGCATTTAAAAACCTTTGAAATTCACTGGAAAAAACATAGGTTTCAGGGACGTTATAGTTAGTTGTACATTTCACTCATACAAAACAATAGAAATTCCGCCGTTATAGTTAGTTGAGCTAACTATAACTTGCGCCCCCGCAATGCACTGCTGATGACGTTGCATATTATATCATTGGTCAGTGACATCACTGATGACATCTCAAATGATATCACTGATGTCATCACTGATGACATCATCCACATGAAATCTGATGCACCTTCTTACACCTCAATAAAACCTTTGATACACCCACTGTAAAATACAGACCACCATTTTCAAAACAATAGAGACACCAATAGCAGTTACTACGTACGCACTCACTGACTCCTAGGTCTACACACACATCCACTCATTCACCCATACAGTCACTCATACATGCAGTGACTCATTAATACAACACTATTATAGGCACTCATACACCTATACAAATGCTCACACACCGCCACTCATCCATAGTTACTCACACATCTAGTCAGTCATGCAAATAATCAATCACACTTCTATTCACTCACCTATACAGTTATACATACACAACCTCACTTATTCATACAGATACTAACATATGCTTACTCTCTTATATAATCACTCATACAAATACACACTCATCCATACAGCCACTCTCACAATCACTGACTCTCACGTATTGTCATTTATATACTCCACCTCTCACATACACTGCCTTTTACATATGTAGTTACATGGACATGTAGCACTGAGATATCCATTCACTCACCAACACACCCATACACACACTCACCCACACAGCTGTGTTCACATGCACTCTTGAACCCATACACCCAGTAAATGAAGCACTCACACATCTATGCACAGTCACACACCTCCCACCCACCCGCACACTCAGGCACTCATACAAATACTCAGGCAATCAATAAATAAGCCACATGGACACTCATGTAGCTACTCACCAACCAATGCAGCGGCAATAGGCAGACTGATACAGACATTCACACAGTTTAGTCACTAACCCATGCATTCAGTAAGACACATTTAATCACTCCCTTATACAGTCAGTCACACACCTAGTTAATCCTCCATCCAGACAGTTATACACCCAGTCATTCTTCAATACACCTTGGCCAATATATATATATATAAAACATATATAAACTTTACAGAAACACACAGTCACTGGATGATGTCATCAGTGATGTCATTAGTGATGTAATTTGAGATGTCTAAAAATGCAAAAACAACAATTGATGGACGGAATGTTGCACAATGGCAAAACATTCACCCCCAGTCACAGATCTGGGTTTAATCCATCGTTCCTTTGCTCACCACACCACCCCAGTTCAGACATGGCCATATGCAAATCAGTCTTGACCCTGTGCCTCATGGGAACAGTCCAGCCCGAACTGCCAAGCCATGTCTCCCCTGGACCGGAATCAAGCATCCTAGGACTGGTTTCTGGCTATCAGCCATCATCAGCCAGGATAGCTTGATTCCAGTGGCATGGAGAGCACGGGACTCACGTCTGAGCATACCCTTCCCACTCGGGGTGACAAATGCAAAAACAACACTTGATGGACTTAATGTTGCACATGGGCAAAACATTCACCTCCAGTCGCAGATCTGGGTTTAATCCATCGTTATTTTGCTCACCACACCACCCCAGTTCAGACATGGCCATATGCAAATCAGTCTTGACCCTGTGCCTCATGGGAACAGTCCAGCCCGAACTGCCAAGCCATGTCTTCCCTGGACCGGAATCAAGCATCCTAGGACCGGTTTCTGGCTATCAGCCATCATCAGCCAGGATAGCTTGATTCCAGTGGCATGGAGAGCACAGGACTCATGTCTGAGCATACCCGTCCCACTCCGGGTGACAAATGCAAAAAGAACAATCGATGGACAGAATGCAGAACAATGTTATACATACACCCCAGAACAGAGATCTGGGCCTAAATCCATCCATGTTGTTTTTGTTGTTTTTGCATTTGTCCTTATCGGAGGGCTTAATTACAAAGCCTGGGTTTTCATTGAACGTGCTCAGTGCTAACCTTTAGTCTGTCGTCAAGTTATGTGCATGCTTATTTTTGCTCCTCTCCCAGATATGCATCAGATATCCCTGACCACAATATCGTGGAAGGTATCCAGGTTGTCATGTGGTGTGTTAGGGTTGAAGGTTGATTTGGGCCTGAATTTGGTAGGATTAATACCTCCTAGCGTGAGTCCCATTTGATCCAACATTTCACATTCATTCAGTCCCTCAATTGATTCACCATACAGCTCCATTGCACACGCCATCCTTTATTATTTTTATTTTTATTTGGGTATCCACATACGCTATAATTGAGTAAGTGGTAATTATCCCACAGTTTCTGAAACAATGAATTAATTGTTTTGTTTCTTTTAAAATCATGCATATTGGACTTTTTGACATGCTCCAAAAACAAATACTGCTGAAATGTATATTATATTTGAGGAGAACGATAGTCTTTTCTCCAGCTCCATGATTGTCTGTTGACGCTATGGTCCTTTCTTTGTTTCTGTTAATTTACACGATAAAATGGTGGAAATGTAAATATGCAAACTGGCTAGGGAAGAAGACCGCTCAGTCAGAACGAGTCGCCAATAACAACACTTTTGTTTCACGGATCCTGGAGTGCGAGTGTCTTTCTTTCCTGTGGTGTACCGTGCCTGAGGATTGTTCGTAAATTAATTTACCGGGACCCGACACCCGGAACTCGCACCAACCCGTTTGGAGTGGAGCTGGCAGGTCGGGAAACTTTCTTTCTATATATATATATAAAATATATATAGGTAGGCCGATAATATCAGCCAGGAATAGCATTTTCAAAAGAACATCAATTTACATTGACTCTTTTCTTCAATCTACATTGACTTTTTCTTCAATCCTATGTTCAATCTTTAAAATCATATATTTGTGATACTGGGGATTTTTTTCAAAAAATTTTTGATTTTAAATGGTGTGAGGATTTATTGTTGATCACCCTAAATGTGACATCTCTGTACACGTCTATCAGGCACAAAGATGGCCTCAGAGCTATAAAATACTACTTAGCACACAAGGGCCCTGAACACAATGAACATACTAATATGCTATTGAATATGATAGAGAGTTGCCTGACTAATACATTTTTTTTTGTTTCAGAATACTTACTATTAGCAGGCAAGAGGTGTTGCCATGGGAGCCAGCTTCTCCCCCAACTATGCTTGTTTGCATATGGGCTGGTGGGAGGAGCTGGTTCTCATTGTGGAACACCGGGAAACCATGTCCAAACACATTAGGACCTGGTGGAGGTTTATCGATGACCTCTTCCTGGTCTGGCAGGGCACTAAAGAAGAAGCGGTGAAATTTATTGATGAAATTAATGTAAACCAATTAAACTTAAACTTTAATGCAAGCATTAGTGACAAATCGGTTCATTTTCTGGAAATGGAAATCTTTGTAGAACAGGCTAAATTTGAGACTCGCCTGCATCGAAAACCTACCGCAGGGAATGCTGTTTTACACGTCAGCAGTGCCCATCCTGGGCACTTAATTTAAAGCATTCCTTATGGGGAACTACTACGGCCGAAACGCATATGTGGTAATGAACAGGACTTGTTGCTAGCTCAAGGCCAATGTATAAAAGGATTTCAAGAGAGAGGGTACAGCAAAAAGTGTCTAGATAAAGCCCTAATGAAGAGCAATCAAGAAACTAGAGATAAACTAGTGAAAGCCAAACACGGAAAGTCAGATAAGAATAAATCTCAAGATAATTTTAGATTTATTCTAAAGTTTAATCAACAAGAGGGGGCTGTTAGAAAAATAATAAAGAAAAATTGGCATCTAATTAAACAAGATCCCATCATCAGTAAAACAGTTCCACAACAGCCGGCAATAACATACCGCCATGGTAAATCTATGAGAGACACTTTGGTGAAAAGTGATCCTTGTGGGCCGCCAATAAAAAGCACATGTTATCCCAGCGGACGGGCTTTTTTAAATGCAAAACATGCAAGGCCTGCCAACATGAGGTGACAATGACAAAATATAAGACTTCTTTTAGTGAAAGGGAAATTGTTATTGACAAGGTTTTGAATTGTAAATCGGACCATGTCATTTATGTATTGGAATGTCCTTGCAAGTTAAAATATGTCGGAAGTACTGTTTTACAAGGCCACAAAAGAGTGTTACAACACATCAGAGCAATTAAAAATAATGACCCTTCCTATCCGGTGGCACGCCACTTCAATAAAAAACATGAAGGCAATCCGAAGGAGCTACAATATTATTTACTGGCTTCAGTCCCCATGTCCAAGAGGGGTGGGGACTGAACAAAAGCCCTTTGTAGATTAGAGATGTTGTACATCTTAAACCTGGATACCAAATATCCTTGAGGTTTAAATGCCACCGAGGAACTACATTCGAGTCTTGAAATGTGAACTTTATATGAATGGTGAAAACTGGGTTGCTGTAGACAATGGTGTATTATGATGGCATCTTATTGAAGATATTTTAGCTAGTACGTTCGGGTTGAATTTTAGTTATTTATTCTGTTACACACAGACATATATATATATATATATATTCAATGAAAAAACCATTGGTTTTAGGCCATATATAGTTAGGGATTTGCATTTACAAAACCTTATTTTACTCGCATAAAACCATTGAAATTCCATATATAGTTATAAGCGCTAACTATATATCGCGCACCCGCAATCCACTGCTGATGATGTCACATATTACATCATTCATGACATGGTCAGTGACATCACTGATGACATCACTGATGACATCTCAAATGACATGACTGATGACATCACTGATGACAACATCCAGTGACTGTATGTTTCTGTAAAGTTAAAATATCTTTTACATATTGAAGAATGAGTGGATGTATAAGTGTCTGGATGAAGGATTTAGTAGGTGCATGACTGACTGTATGAGTGAGTGATTAAATGTGTCTCACTGAGTGCATGGGTTAGTGACTAAACTGTGTTAATTTGTGCATCATTATGTCTGTTGTTCTGTAAACTGTTGCATGTGTTGATAAGTAGCTATATGAGTAACTATATGGGTTATTGATTGGTTGCCCAAGTATTTGTATGGGAGACTGTGTGTGTTTGTGGGTGGCTGGGAGGTGTATGACTCTGTGCATAGATGTGTGAGCAGTTGATTCACTAGATGTATGGTTTCAAAAGTGCATGTGGAAACAGCTGTATGGGCGGTTGACTGTGTGCATGAGTGTATTGGTGAGTGAATGGATATCTCAGTGCTACATGTCAAAGTAAGTACATATGTAAAGCACAGTACATGTGAGAGTTGACATATATAAATAACTGTGCATAAGAGCCAGTGAATGTGTGAGTGGCTGTATGGATCATTGTGAACTTGTATCAGGGATTGTATAAGAGAGTAAATATGTGTTAGTATATGTTTGATTAAGTAAGGTGTGTATAACTGTATAGTTGAGGAAATGGAGGTGTGATTGATTCTTTGCATGACTGACTAGGTGTGTGAGTAACTCCATGGATGAGTGACAGTCTGTGAGAGTCTGTTTACACTGATTGTATCTAAGGTTATATAAGAGTCTGAAGAGGTTGATCGTATTATCACATGAATGATATCATCAGTGATGTGATCAGTAATGACAAATGAGATGTTATCAGTGATTTTACTAGTGATGTCATTTGAAATATTATCAGTGATGTCATCAGTGATGTCACTGACCATGTCATGAATGATGTCATTTGAGATGTCATCAGTGATGTCACTGACCATGTCATGAATGATGTAATATGTGACATCATCAGCAGTGGATTGCGGGTGCGCGATATATAGTTAGCGCTTATAACTATATATGGAATTTCAATGGTTTTATGCGAGTAAAATAAGGTTTTGTAAATGCAAATCCCTAACTATATATGGCCTAAAACCAATGGTTTTTTCATTGAATTTTCAAGGTTTTGTAAATGCAAATTCCTAACTATATATCCACTATAACCTATGGTTTTTTCTGTGAATTTCATTGGTTTTTTGATAGCAAATATGAAAAGCTTTAAAATGTCAAGTACGTGATAGGTAAAAACGTTTTCGTGTTTATTCACGCTGATGTGCTTTGAACGCTGCCCCCCCCCCCACTCCCCTCTTTTCTCTTAGTAGTACTCTCTCTTTGCAGATAGTGAACGGTAGTTAACGCAGGCCTTTACCCCCGTTGTAATCCGTCGTGCCTGCTTGTCTCTCCATTTGATTGATTGTTATCCAAGCATTTACTGTTTTACAATTGGTTCTCTTTGGATCATTCTCTATTTACAAACAAGCACAAAGTCGCAATACTCTGTTTAGTCTTTGCAAATAGTGAAAAATCGTGTAAAAAAATAAAAGTAATCGAGCAAAATCAGAAGACCACTAATTCGATCTCTTTTTAACCTCGGTAAAATACAAACATTAGGAATAACCCTTCATGAGAAATACGAAAATAGTGAAATGAATTGAGCTCCACACCATGAGGGCTGCAAAACAGCTCGACTCCGCCACCCACACCGCCCAAAATAACGGCAAACCCTTGAAAACAGTCTCAGAAATACACCAAATTGTCTTCAGCAGAAGAAAAAGGATGCACTCCAAAGGCTGCAGCTATTGAAAGCACAGAAATACAGATATTCTTTTCACATATCTCTCATATTAGCCAATCATACCTCTTCCCTCACTTTTTTCAAATCAAAACCCTTCCCCCCTCTGCCCTGTCTGCCTTGTATCCATAGCAACCACCTCCTGGAAGACCTCTCATGTTTGCAAATTCACACAACAATGTTTCAATTGAACTCTGAACTCTCAGTGCACCTGCGTATCCAGTGCAATCTTTCATTAAATGTTTCTTCCTTGACCATTCAAATTACATCTTTCAAAGAACACATCCATGCACCCTAACTTTCTGTTTTCAGAAATGTAAATGCACCAATCACTGCTAATGAATCATTAGCATTGTAAATCCACAGTTTTTTTTCTTTAGAAACTCCTACTGTTTCAACTGCCCTTTCATTACCACACTTCATCTGACTGCAGAACAACCTTCAGCCACCATGTTTAACGTCTGGATTGTTGGACATAGTTACATCCACTGGGCTCAAAGGTATGCTGAGAGCAGAAATTTACCTAACCTCAATTTACAAGATGTGGAAATTAAGTGGTTGGGCCAAAGAGGATTAAAATGTCACCAATTGATACCATTGGTGAAAACCTTTATGCATTTGCCAAAACCTGACCTGTTAATAGTGCACTGTGGAGGTAATGATTTGGGCACTTTGACAGGGGTAGGTCTGGAAATGCTTTTAAAGGACACCTTTGAGCAATTAATGGCACTTTTTCCTCAAACTGCCTTGGTATATTCCAATATATGCCAAAGACAGAAATGGAGGTGGTCCAACCAATTTTGTCCACAAATTGAGAAAGCGAGGAAGCATGTAAACAAATCTGTGTCAGCTTTCATGAGAGACCATGGAATGGGCTCTCTGTACAACAATAACTTGCGTTACTACATGCAAGATATCTACAGAGGAGATGGAGTTCACTTCTCAGATGAGGGCAACAGAATTTTCATTCTGAATTTAAGACTGTGCATTGGTACCTACTTATAAGTACCTAAATGTACCATAAACCCAAAAGCTCTTCTCAGAGCTACCCTTCATCTGATCACACACTTTTATTATTTTTTTTCTAACTTTTTTCTGTAATTTTCAACAAACTACGCTTAAAGAGCGCTATCCGGTACGCGAACTGGAAGCTAACCGCGCAAAATTTCAAAAAAAAGTTTTTTCTTCGCAAATATAGTCCTCCTCAGCCACCCTCAGAAAACGTAGGGGGGCAAAATACTTGTACCATGCCCCCTTCTACCCATTCAGAACATTATTTACCCTCCATTTTATTCCTTGATTCGACCGTAACACAAAATGGTGGACTCCCGTTACGCTCCAAGTACGCGGACCGGACCGCTATCCGGGAAGCGATCCAAAAAAAAGGCGGGAAAATAATTTACAGAAAAACGACTAGAGACACTCTCACCAAATATAAATTAGCTCATACTACATAACAATCCCTTTCATTCTCACAAATTTGATTGAAATTTCATTTAGCCATTTAGCCTTTAGACCTCTCCAAATACCGTGAGGTAAATTACTTCACAAAACACATCTGAACTGTTGGAATTGACAACCAATGAAAATGTTACTTTCATTTTCTACTTTTATTACCTGACATTTGATTGGTTATATACTTGAATATATATAAAGGAAGAGAAGAAAACACAGCCATTTTGACTACTACTTCTTGTTGTACAACACCTTTTAATAGCTTCCAAAAACTTCAACTTCTTTGTGAAGGTAAGATATAATTTTTAAAAACGAAATATATTGTGCACTATAACTTAATATAATAGAATTTTTCTGCTACGTATACACTATCCCTCTGTAGTAGTAATGTATTTAGATAGACTTCTCTGTTATAGTTATGAATGGAGTTAGGCTTGTCTTGGTTAAATCACATACACTTTTTTATAGTCCTATTTCCACTCTGATACTATACACTGCCAAAAGATAAATTCACTGATAAAAAATGACTATCTAAAATTAATCCCAACAGTGCCCTATCTCTACTAATATATATTTTCTTATTCAAAATTTCAGGCAAAATGGAAGGCGAACAACAAATTTCATTTTCGATTGAACTGAAGGAGAGCAGCCAAGACAAACTTGATGACTTTATGGATGACAGTAGAGACCACGAACTTCTACAATGTGTTGAAGCAGTAGACAACTTGCTTGAAAATGAAAAACAATTACACCCTATAATAAATTATGACATTTCTGACAATGAAATGTTAGAAAATTTAATAAAGTATGAAAAACAATGAAAATAACAAAAATAACTTTAAAAATAAAGACAACAAAAAAAAAAAGAAAAAAAACCAAACAATTAACATACAGTCTTTGAAAAGTGTATCATTCTATTATCCTTATAGTACGCTGCCCAGAACGCTTTCCGGTTCGCGTACTAGACGCTCATCGCGAAAAAAAAAAATATATATATTTTTTTGGACCCTGCTGGGCCCTTTTAAAAACACCACATAAAACCTAGGGGGTCAGGGAGGATCTACTATGCCCCCTTATGGAAATTTCCCTCTTTGTTTTGGCCTCCTCTTGTCTCTCGATCCTACCGAGAGAGAAGATGGCGGCTGCACCGGACTGTTTAGAATGTTGTCAGACACCGAAGAGCCAATCAGCTTTCCGTGCGCAAAGTTCCGATAAGCGAAAAGTACGCGAACCGGAGCGCTGTTACAGATATATATCTTGATTTAAACGTTAATTTCTCAAAATCCACTGAAGCACATATATTGAGACCTAGCAAAGGCACATCGGGCTAACAGTCCCTACAATTTTGCCAAGTTTCGTGCAAATCCATTCAGCCGTTCGGGCTAAAAGTGAGTCCAACCGCCCTATGGAAATTAACATGGGAAAAACGCGTTTTGGGACCCCCCTTTTTTCTCGGCCCCCCCTTGATGAAACCCCCCCAAATTTTCAAGGGCTGCTCAGAAACAAAATGTGCCATTTTCCTGAAAATTTCAGCCAATTCCGTCCACAAACGCCAAAGTTATTAGACATAGAATTTATATTTTTTTGGACCCTGCTGGGCCCTTTTAAAAACACCACATAAAACCTAGGGGGTCAGGGAGGATCTACTATGCCCCCTTATGGAAATTTCCCTCTTTGTTTTGGCCTCCTCTTGTCTCTCGATCCTACCGAGAGAGAAGATGGCGGCTGCACCGGACTGTTTAGAATGTTGTCAGACACCGAAGAGCCAATCAGCTTTCCGTGCGCAAAGTTCCGATAAGCGAAAAGTACGCGAACCGGAGCGCTGTTACAGATATATATCTTGATTTAAACGTTAATTTCTCAAAATCCACTGAAGCACATATATTGAGACCTAGCAAAGGCACATCGGGCTAACAGTCCCTACAATTTTGCCAAGTTTCGTGCAAATCCATTCAGCCGTTCGGGCTAAAAGTGAGTCCAACCGCCCTATGGAAATTAACATGGGAAAAACGCGTTTTGGGACCCCCCTTTTTTCTCGGCCCCCCCTTGATGAAACCCCCCCAAATTTTCAAGGGCTGCTCAGAAACAAAATGTGCCATTTTCCTGAAAATTTCAGCCAATTCCGTCCACAAACGCCAAAGTTATTAGACATAGAATTTTCAGAAATCCCATAGGGAAAAAATCCTAACTATATATACCTACTGGCGACCGCCAGTAGGTAATATATATATATATATATATATAATCGCTCCTGGTGCACCTTATCAGCAACGGGGCACTCATAGGCGGGTGCCGAGAACACGGTTTCCTCTGCAGCTTTTTGGAAATCTTCCTCTTTGGAACAGTTCCGTCGTACATTGGTGACACCAGTGACTTTCTAAAGAAACTAAAAGACTTGAAATGGAAACCAGGGTATCTACTAATGGCACTTGACGTCAGTTCCCTTTACGCAAGCATTGTCCATGCAGATGGTCTGAGAGCGTTGGAGTATTATTTAGAACAATCAATGGGTAACATGAAAAAACACAAAAAAATGCTTATTGAAATGGTTGAATTCTGCTTGAACAACAATATATACAATATATTTATGTTCAATAACCTACTGTTCAAACAACTCAGAGGGGTCGCCATGGGAGCCAGCTTCTCCCCCAGCTACGCGTGTTTACACATGGGCTGGTGGGAGGAGCTGGTTCTCCTGGTGGAACACCACGAGATCATGTCAAACCATATCATAGTCTGGTATAGGTTTATTGACGACTTGTTTATTATTTGGAACGGTGATGTACAAAAAGCTAATGAATTTGTAGAGTGTATTAACAAAAATGACCTGAATCTACATTTCACCGCAAATATAAGTGCTGAGTCAGTAACATTCCTTGATACAGAGGTTTTTATCAATCAGAATAGAGTAGAAACTAAACTTCACCGAAAAACCACAGCAGGGAATTCGACACTGCATGCCTCAAGCTCTCATGTACGCCACCTAATTACCAGTATCCCCTATGGGGAAATGCTTAGGTTGAGACAAATCCACAGTAGAGAGGAGGATCTACTTAAAGCTCAAACTGAGAGCGCTAACAGATTTCGAGAACGAGGCTACAGTGATGAACTCATCAACACTGCCATTGTCAAATCCATGACCAAAGAACGTTCATCTTTACTCCTGACAGGCAGGAATACCAAAGTCATCCCAATTAGACCTAATTGTATTACAGCTACTGTAGGCGCAACCTCTATCAGGGATATTCCCTTCAGAATAATACTACAGTATAGCCAACAACACAAAAAAAATTGAGTCTATAATCAGGAAATACTGACCCCTTGTATTGTGTGATCCAGTCATTGGTGGTAACTTACCGATGAGACCGTCTATCACATACAGCAGAGACCGCTCTATGAGGGACGAACTCATAAAAACTAGCCCTGAAGTAATAGAATCCACAGACTGGCTTAAAACTCACAGCGGGTTCTATAACTGTAAAGTGTGCAAGGCCTGCAAACAGGGTGTAAACACCAAATCATACATCTCGCCCTTTGACCACAGAAAACATAAGATCAAACAGTTATTAACCTGCAAAACAGAATTTGCAGTGTAAGTGTTGTCTTGTCCCTGTAAACTTTTGTACGTGGGGAGTACCAAACTCCAGGTACATAAACGTATCCTGCAAGACCTCAGGGCTATATCTAACCAAGACAACACATACCCAGTCGCAAGGCATTTCAAATCTGTGCACAACTCCAACAGCCGTGAGCTTAGTTTCTTTGTAATTGACTCGGTACCAGCCAGTAGAAGGGGTGGTAACCGTGAGGAAAAACTGCGTCAGTTAGAAACGAGATACATTCTTGAGCTCAATACCAAACAACCCACAGGTTTAAACATGACTGAGGATTTATCCACCTGTTTGTAAACCTCCTCATGCGGAATGCACCGGCACAAATATGTATATTTGGTTTTCTGTGTGATCTGAAGTTCAAACACCTCATCAGTGCCGATGTTCTAACAGTCATCTCGCTCATACAGAAACTCTTTAGGCTGGTATTTATGTTGTGGGTTGTCTACATAATGTGTATGCAGTTTTTTAGCCTAATTTTATCCATATTTATATTGTGATTTATATTTATATGAACTGTAGGATGTATTTATGAATTTTATCAGTCATGAGTATGCATACACATCAGCACGAGATCATCCTATGAAGATCTCTGCGTCTTATAAATGTGGGCAACCTTGTACTCCTCGCAACCAAACTAGCCACAAAAAGAGTGCAATAATGATGAGATCACTACAAGAATATAGAGATCCGGATTATGTAACTGCTTAATGAGTATAATTACACATACTCAAGCTTCTCCTTTGATTACAACATAACAGATTTTCATCCTCATGTGAAACTGAATTGCCAAAATCATTTTTATTGGGGCTCCTAATTTCTATTTTGTATATTTGTATATATGTTCATCTTTAATGATGGGACACTTCGGGTATTTATACCGTCATTCACAATACCTTTGCGTATAATATCGAACCAATTTTGGGCTCAAAATTGTTAGTACTCTTGTGGACATCCTTGCGCACCTGTAAGAATTCACCTGTTTTTTGCACTTGCACCAGCACTTTATTGAATAAGATAAAAAAAGGTTTTTTAACCTTATCTATGTTTAACATTGCACTTTATCACGTTAAAATCTACTTTTATCAACATTGGTTTTATGTACCTTTTAACTGACATACTGAGTCAAGTATTCAAATGAATTGTGGTTTTGTTTTAATCAAACTCTTCCATGTCTATGGTTACGTTTACCTGTTGTACTGTGCTGATGTCATCACTACTGGCAGAGTACTTAAACCAATGTGATCCTTTACACTGTGTCATGTGATCAAGGTCCAAGGCGGGACCGAAACGCGTTGTGACGCTTGAGCACCGAAAATAAAGAAAAAGCACTTAACTGAGGTCCGTGTCCGTATCTTTCTTGACTACTGGGATTGTAGTTTTGTGTCTGCTGATACGGAAACTGCGATATATATATATATATATATATATATATATATATATATATATATATATATATATATTACCTACTGGCGGTATATATAGTTAGGATTTTTTCTCTATGGAACTTTTGAAAATTCTATGTCTAATAACTTTGGCGTTTGTGGACGGAATCGGCTGAAATTTTCAGGAAAATGGCACATTTTGTTTCTGAGCAGCCCCTTAAAATTTGGGGGGGTTTCGTCAAGGGGGGGGCGAGAAAAAAGGGGGGTCCCAAAACGCGTTTTTCCCATTCATTTTTCCATAGGGCGTTTGGCCTCACTTTTAGCTCGAACGGCTGAATGGATTTACACGAAACTTGGCAAAATTGTAGGGACTGTTAGCCCGATGTGCCTTTGCTGGGTCTCAATATATGTGCTCCAGTGGATTTTGAGAAATTAACGTTTAAAAAAACAGATATATCTGTGACAGCGTCCCGGATAGCGCTCCAGATCGCGTACTTTTCGCGTAACGGAGCTTTGAGAAGCGAAGCTGCTTGGCTCTCCGGTGTCTGTCAACATTCTAAACAGTCCGGTGCGGCCGCCATCTTGTCTCTCGGTAGGATCGAGAGACAAGAGGAGGAGAAAAACGAAGGGGGAATTTAATGAAAGGGGGCAAGGTAGACTCCTCTTGACCCCCTAGGAATGATGTTGGGGTTATTAAAGGGTCCCGTGGGGCAAATAAAAAACATTTGATTTTTCGCGGTAGAAGCGCTTCTCGGTTCGCGAACCGGGTCGCAAACTGGTAGCGAAACGGGAATTTTGTCATTTTGTGTTTCGATTTAATTAAATTACAAGATGGAGGAAAAGCAATGTGAGTATTGGGTATAAGGGGGTATGGGAGACGTATCCTGACCCCCTATGTTTTCTGAGGGTGGTTGAGGAGGCTTATATATGTTGATACTTGTCTTCCGGCGGTTGCGCGTGAGCGTTTTTTTTTTTTTTTGCCGCTTGACTTCTGTTAACGTTCGATTCGAAGGAAATCAGGAAGTGTTGACCGCCATTTTGACACTGCGAGTAAATATATTGTTAAAAATAATTGTTATAAATTAATTTGTATTGATAAACATTGTCTGCGCCATCTTGCTTTTTTTCCAATGCCACATTTTTGTCGTGCACGGCAGCCATTTTAGATGCCTTGACCAGACCCACTCTCTGCACGCCGCCGATCCTCAGCATGGCTCCCCACGCTCGCAAGCATCTCCCCCACGCACTGGTCACCCCCGCTCTCTGTCTTATGCATGGGCCATAAACCTCCCCCCATTTGCGCTGCTCTTCCCTGAGAATCACACCCTGTGCCCGTCCGACACCTCCCTTTCACCCTATTCACTACCGCACCCTCTGACACTCCTCTTCCTCTGTGTCTGATTGTCCAGGCCGGTCCCAGGCTATCACCTAGCCCTGTGGATGTAGTTTATGGCCCCAACTGTAAAGAATCACCCCTGTTCAAAGGAGTTACAGTAGATCAAGGCCCCCACCTCATGAGATCCGTCACACCACACGCGTTCCTACTATCTGATAACGATCCTGTATTGTGATTGGGGAGGGGATTCTCACTGTAAGGGTGTGTGGGACCGAGCCTGAAGCGGAAGATTCCAGGGATGCCTTTTTGTACATCAAAGTCTTCACAATTATGTGTCACATTAAAAATATATAGCACTCCAACAAAGTAGTGGTATTATAACACTTTAATAACTTATAAATATATACAACGCTCCAACAAAGTAAACACGTTAAAAAAAAACTTTTTAAAGAACTATTTACATGACATTGCTTTAACCAGGATAGACAAAGAAATGACACAGTGATGTAAAAGTTTCTGAAAGAAATGCCAAGAACGTCCCATGTGAAAGTGAATTTTATCTGGCAATTTTTTTCTTTTTCTTCTCATGAAAAGAAAGTTAATGCCAGGTTCGTTACCTGTCTCATCTGCAAAAAAAAATCTCTCGAGAGGGACCGAAAAAAAATATAGCTATGGTAATCATATCATACATCGGCACATGGAGAGCACAACTTCGAGATTTGGTGGATAATCCCCGACCGGCAAAAACATCCACCAATGACTTAGCAATAAGTGAGTCAGAGGCAAGGGAAACAGTCCCAAATCTGTAAAAGAACTTTAGGCAGATGAGATTGACTTGTGTAGCATGTGGAAAATTAATATCATGCGGAGAGATGAGTATTACTTTAATAAATAGATCATATGAAAATCACCAATGTCCAAAACGTCCTAGAAAGTAATTTTTGTCATTTTTGAGGAAGAGAGATAACCTACAGTGGTACGGGGTCGTTTTCGTTCGTACTAGGGGGGCCAGGTGACATTCATTCGGGGTGGCTTAGGGGCATTTAAAACAACTTCCCTGATACAGGTAGCATATAAAGTAGAGGCTAAATATCAGGATCTTTATCGATTGCTTTATGCTGTACAAAAATGAAAAACAAACAACAAACCTGGACCATTCATATTTTCAATGTTTCTGCGTACTATACTTTTTAACCCTTAACTAATTGAGCTGCTTCATTTCACCTGCTTTTTTAAAAATAAAAAAAAATTCGGAAACAGTGGCCATTTATTCGAAACTTACCAATCTACACGTTACAACTACGCAAATACGGGCCTACAACCCCGTGGGCCAGCCACGGAGCCGGCTGGAACTGTAAATGGGGGGGGGGGTATTTATTTGTGAAAAACATAACAGAGAGTCAGTGGTCGTTGATTTCATAGTAAAAAGTGCGACAAGTGCAACAAAATCATATCGATAATTCATTGTGAGCAAGTACCAAAAGTGTCGACAATTCGAACCTTCAATAATAAATACAGTAATCAATGATGCATTAGAACTTAATATCAATTCATTGTTCGAACGTGTAATCAGTACCCGTCCCATGTCAATTCATTGTTCGAACGTATAATCAATACCCATCCTGGATCAATTAATTGTCCGAACATATAATCAGTCTTATCCCATATCAATTCATGTACTAAAAACTGCATACATATCTCATGATATCAAGGCTGAGCAATCGGGGCACAACAAGGATTTGAGAGTTTCATTTGTACCGGCGCCATTTTGGGTGAGGTCAGGAAGGTCCAAGTATAGTCAAAATGTCTCCACCAACTCGTGGTTGGACCGGGACCTCTTTCGGCAGTCCAAAAGTTTTCGTTGAAGGGTAGCAGAGGGGACTGCCGACAAGAACCATCAGTCAAAGTGGGGTGGGAGGCAACAATCTCTCCTACCGGGTCATACTGGTGTCCCACCGGAACTGATCAAGTTGGTAGTCTTGCAGGATTTTGGTGATTTCAAGACTGAGGCCGGCGCCGGCATGAGCGCGCCGATGTCCCGCGGCTACGTCGTGGTCGTTCCGTGGGTGATCATGGCAGTCATTCCCCATCGGGGGTCGGGGGCCCCCGTGGCTCTTATAGAATCTTCAAAGTTGAGGAGAAGGTTTCTGGACGCAGGAAACTAGAAGCGTCGTTGCACCGCAACATTGGACGAGACCCCCGCTGGGTGAGCGGAGCATCATTGCCTCGCAATAGTGGACGAGACCTTTTGTCGGGTGAGTGCAGCGCCGCTGCATCGCAAGAGTGGAGGAACCCTTTTGTTGGGTGAGTGGAGCGTTGGGGGTGCAGCTGAGGGGCCCCCACCTGGGTGGGTGGGAGAGGCTCGTTCGCGCCGCCTCTCCCTCCCAGCGCACCCCACGCCGACACCTGGCGTTGATATCCGTGATGTCCGGACCAGGCGATAAGAGGGGGGGGGTCCGAGGCAGAGGCAAGACATCCTCCCCCCGTGGCCTGCAGGGCGCCGCTTCAGGACCGAACGGGGAGCTCATATCAAGCCGGGGCCAGACCAGGATATACGAGGGGAGGGGGGGTGGGTCGGTGGCATGTGCAAGACATCCCCCCCCAGTGTTGTCGCAGCCATTATTAAAGAAAGAAGATCTCGTCGGCTCCTCTCCTGGTCCACCTTATGCGACGACCCTTTTGTTGGGTGAGTGGAGCGTTGGGGGTGCAGCTGAGGGGCCTCCACCTGGGGGGGTGGGAGAGGCTCGTTCGCGCCGCCTCTCCCTCCCAGCGCACCCCACGCCGACACCTGGCATTGATATCCGTGATATCCGGACCAGGCGATAAGAGGGGGGGGGGTTGGAGGCAGAGGCAAGACATCCCCCCCCCGTGGCCTGCAAGGCGGCAAAAGAAGGGAATCGGGAGACCAGTACATTTCGGGCCATCCACCCCACGGCTGATGGCGGTTAGCCGGGCCCCGCCCTGCACGTGTCGAGGCCTCATCTTCCGGATGGGCGTAACCGTGGCCCTGTTGCACTTCGGGAGTTTCCGGAATGGGGGTAGGTATCTGCTGATTTGTATCTATTTCATGTTACCGTTAATGGGCGTGGCGGGCGGTGGAACAGACATGCTTGGAGCAGTGGGGGGGTGGCGGAGCCTAGCTACCTCGTGGCTGCCGTAACGTCAAGCTTGGCTTCTTTCACCACTTCCATGTTTCTTATTTCTAGCGAAGTCAAAAACTCATCAGTGGCCTACTGATTTTGTTCGATTTCTTTCCCTTCCTTTTCAAGTGTGTTTCATGCTAAAGTTTCTGGTTAACAGGATACAGTGATTACTTCGTATTTTACATATGTCTTCTTTATTAGGGGTACTCTCCGGTTGAGCCAGATGATGTACCTCTAATAAATGGTCCGGGTGGAACTAGTTTCTCAATCAGTGGGGAGTAGATGGGCATGACAGATTACAACGGGGGACAAAGGTCCGCATTACCCACTCTTCACTACTTGCAAAGACTAGACAGAATATTTCTATTCCACGTTATTTGCAAACAGAGAATACCTCAAGAGAACTATTCCTTGAACAATAAATGTCCAGCCAATCAATCAATCAGTGGGGAGAAAAACAGGCATGACGGATTACAACGGGGGACAAAAGTCCGCATTACCTATCCTTCACTATCTGCAAAGGGAGACAGAATATTCCTATTCTTCTCTGTTTGTAGACAGGGTCCGATTATTGCTCTTTGAGATATTCCCTGTGACAGGGAAGATCTCAAAGAGCAATAATCGATAAAAAATTTGTAGGATTATAACACTTTAATAACTTATGAATATATACATCGCAACAAAAAAAGTAAACACCTTAAAAATTTTTTTATTAAAACAGAAGCAAAAATGACAACTAACAGTAGTGATATCCTGGGCGGGTGATGGAACTGGGATTGTTAATGGAAAAAGATCTACAGAGAAAGGTATTGGTGAATTATACTTCTCCGGAAATTTAAAACTCACAAATGTTTTATTTGTGTAATCGTTTCAGGTCAAACGGATTGTGGGACAATGTTCAGAATGGAAGAGTCACCAAAAGGCAAAAAGTTCCGCTTGACCCCGGGAGCCGGCCGCCTATGTCGGGTGCGATCTCAGGCCACACCAGGGCAACAAGACTTTGGGAGGGGGTCGGGGCCAAGCGCCTTCTACGAGTCCGCGCCATCATACCGCCCCTCGGGGGCCTCCGTCAAGCGGTTTAGGGAGGTACCGTATCACATTGTTTTCAAATGCAGTCAGGTCCACAAACGGCCCCCACTTACTTTGGGACTAGTGAAGCTGCAGCAGGTGCAAATAAGCTTTAGACAGTGTTATAAGCGCTGCTCAGAACTCTGAACTATGGCACCCAACATCCAGGACTTATGCCATTTGTGCAAGGCAGTGACATCGAAGCAACTCAGGGACCAAAACCATGAACGTACACTCATGTATGAAAATCTTACTATTGATGCTTGACTGAGGCCAAGGAGATCAGAGTGCATGAGTCTCATGCTCGATCGATTGAGCTAGCCGGATCGGGCAACTAAAAGTATAAAATAGTTATGTAAATAGTTATTTAATAAAATGTTTTACCCTGTTACTTTGCTGGTGTGTTGTATATATTTATAATATTTGCATAGGGTTTGTCGTTATTTTGGGTGGGGTGGGTGGCGGAGCCGAGCTGTTTTACAGCCATCATCGTGTGGAGCTCAGTTCATCTCACTAGTTTCGTATTTCTCAAGAGGGGTTGTTCTTAATGTTTCTATTTTAGCGAGGTCAAAAAGAGATCCCATTAGTGGCCTACTGATTTTGCTCGATTCCTTTTGTTTTTTTAAACGATTTTTCACTATCTGCAAAGACTAAACAGAGTATTGCGACTCTGTGCTTGTTTGTAAATAGAGAATGAACCAAAGAGAACCAATTCTAAAACAGTAAATGCTTGGATAACAATCAATCAAATGGAGAGAGAAGCAGGCATGACGGATTACAACGGGGGCGAAGGCCTGCGTTAACTACCCTTCACTATCTGCAAAGAGAGAGTACTCCTAAGAGAAAAGCGGGGGGGGCAGCGTTCAAAGCACATCAGCGTGCATAAACACTAAAATGTTTTTACCTATCACGTACTTGACGTTTGACAGCTTTTGATATTTGCTATTAAAAAACCATTGAAATTCACTGAAAAAACCATAGGTTATAGACCATATATAGTTAGGAATTAGCATTTACAAAACCTAGAAAATTCACTGTAAAAAACCATAGGTTATAGACCATATATAGTTAGGAATTAGCATTTACAAAACCTTATTTTACTCGCACAAAACCATAGAAATTCGAATATATAGTTAGTTGCACTAACTATATATCGCGCACCCGCAATCCACTGCAGATTATGTCACATATTACATCATTCATGACATGGTCAGTGACATCACTGATGACATCTCAAATGACATCACTGATGACATCACTGATGACATCTCAAATGACATCACTGATGACATCACTGATGACATCTCATGTGACATTACTGATCACATCACTGATGATATCATTCATGTGATAATACGATGAACCTCTTCAGACTCTAATATAACCTTAGATACAATCAGTGTAAACAGACACTCACAGACTGTCACTCATCCATGGAGTTACTCACACACCTAGTCAGTCATGCAAAGAATCAATCACACCTCCATTTCCTCAAGTATACAGTTATACACACCTTACTTATTCAAACATATACTAACACATATTTACTCTCTTATACAATCCCTGATACAAGTTCACAATGATCCATACAGCCACTCACACATTCAAGTCAAGTCAAAATTTCTTTATTCGGTACTTACAAAGATACCATTAAAGTGCATAGAGAATACATACATACAGTTTTAAAAGGCACCGTTAAAAACAGTTAAAAGATTTTAAGAAATTTTTTAGTTAAAAAAAGATTCATTAAAAAAAAAAACAGTACGTCATCATCAGTCAATGGGGGTTTCAGACTGCGTTCAAGTGGAGTATACGGTTGTTTCCCTGGTGTTCCTCAATCTCATGGCAACTTTAATGAAGCTTATAACGCTTAGCAGGGTATGTGGATCTGATGCTTTTTGCAGAAAAAGAAGGGCTGCTTTGGCGTTCTTCAGTTTTTGATTTTTCAGGATCCTTACTTCTTTCTCCCTTCTTTCTTGGCTCTGAGTAGAGAGGGCATAATAAAACAAAGTGAAGGGTTTCCTGCGGAGACCTAGTGTCGCAGCCACAGGAACCCTTCGCCTCTATAGTAGATGTGAAACCTGCAGGAACTGCCAATAGATGGTGTAGTAAATTCAAGCGGAACCTAGTCATATAAAATCTTTCCTGCGCATTATACAGTACTGCTAGGTATGGTTCCATTTTGAAGTTTGTGGATACCACTGACCCATGTGCCACCACCGAGGGTTTTTTATTTTCAGTGATCGCCCTCCTTGCTGTTGACCATGCATTGAATGAGTTTTTAAGCAGTGTTTTATTCTGTGCGGTCATCTGCTCTGGGTCAGTGAACAGATCTTTACAGCCAATACAATCCAAGGTGTCCTTTACGTATTTTAGCCATGTGATTTGTTCCCATTTGTCCCGGCTCAAGCAATCCGTAATAATCTGTCTGCTAAAGCAGGCCTCTGGGTTTGTCCATATCCTGATCCAGGCCATAAGTGGTCGAATCTTAATTTTGTCCTCGATGTAGGGTTCTCCCAATTCCAAGTGGGTTATGTGTGGGGGGTACTCTGAGGGACCTTGAGTAATCTTTTAAAGAATTTATTTTCCTCAGCTTGTATCTGCTGTATGTGGTTAATTTTGCAGCCCCACACTTCCGCTCCATATGCCGCTTTAGCGCAGGATACAGCTTTATATAGGTTTAATATCTGTTCCGGTGACCACCTGCCTAGCCTCCTTCCGAATGCCATTATAGCACCCGTTGAGGCCACCAATTTGGATGCATGTTTTTCCGCCAGATTTCTGAATTCTAATTTCTCGTCAAAGAGGACACCAAGGTAGGAAAATGTCTTAACTGTTCCCAGCTTGTGGCTACCTATGCTGTACGAGAAGGTGTTTTTTGGATTCCGGCCTGTGGTCATAACAAAAGATTTTTCCAGGTTTGCTGAAAGGTCCAAAGAATTCATAAAATTTACAAACCCATCGATTAATTTTTGTAGTCCCAGTGGCGTATGGGCTAGCAGCACAGCGTCGTCCGCATAGAGGAGGACGGGTACCAAACGCTGGCCGATCTTGGGGCTATCCACTCCCAATTCCATGAGTTCTTTGTCCAGATTATTTATGTACAAAGAGAATAGAAAAGGCGCTAAAATGCAGCCCTGCTGCACTCCACTTGTGCAGGGAAACGGTTCAGTCTTCATCCCTTCGTTATTGTAACAGACTGTAGCCGTAGTCTCCCAGTGTAGTGCCTTTAAGATGTCTACTACTTCATGATCCACCCCCATGGAGATCATCAGGGCCCATAACTTCTGTCTGTTGACGCGATCAAAGGCCGCTGAGAGATCCATAAAACCCATATAAATAGTCCCCTTGGCTGCGATGGTGTATTTAGCGGTGAGGAGATATAGGTTTAGGCATTGGTCTGTTGTGGATCTCCCTTCTCTGAATCCGTACTGTACATCAGTTAAAATATGATGGTCCTCTGCCCAGGTTTGCAGACGATTTAAAATTACACGTCCCAAAACTTTTGCCGTAACATCTATCAGAGAGATTGGGCGGTAACATTGGGGGTCGTCCCGACTGCCCTTTTTGTAGATGGGGACAATGGTTGCGGAGGACCAGGAGCGGGGCAGTCCTGCCACTACTGCCTCATTCAAGACCCTGGTGAGAACGGGTGCCCACAATTCAATGTTGCTCAGGTAGAGATCGGGGGGGATGCCGTCGGGGCCAGGAGCTTTATTTTTGACAGCCCTTGAATGGCTGATTTTGTTTCTTTTAACGAGAACATTAGACCTGTAGGTGTTGGTGGTTTTGTCCCTTTTTCTTGTGGTGTGGCCCCCCGTGTGATTATAGAGACCACAAAAGTGATTGCACCATTGCTCAGGGAGAATGGTGTTTATTATATCCGGCCCTCTTGGGTCTTTAAAACATGGGTCATTTATAGTTCTCCAGAAAGCCGACATATCGCCTCGCTCTGCTGCTTCCCTTAAATCCTCCCATGCTCGATGTTGCAGGGATTTTTTACGTATTTTCAGAGCTTTTTTATAAATGGCTCTCTTCCCTGCAATCTTGGCTTTATCTTTCGGTTGTTCCATGAGGCTTTTTTTTAGGTCTTTCAATGCCTTGGTGCAATCGTGGTCAAACCAACATGGGATCAGGGGCTGTTTAGGTCCTGTTCGGGGTGAGGATTTCAGTAGGTTGTCTACAAGTTTAGCAATTTCTTCAAATGCTCTAACTACAGTTGGACCGGTCACGTTTTCATCCAGGCATATCTTTAATTGTTCTTGTCCCTTCGTCACAAGGTCAAGATAGAATTTATCTCCATCTATCTTGGCCCATTTAAGCCTTCTCCCCTGTGCAGTTACCTGTTCTAAGGCTTCAGGTGCACCCACGCCTTCTCTGAGGTTCATGCATATAAGGTTCATCTTCAGTGGGTTATGATCACTGAAGGGGCTCAGAGTGATATCAAAGTTTGTGATCCATTTTTTAAGTGTTGGGGACACCATGATAAAGTCTATATAAGAGTGACAGCCTCTTCCTTTGTACGTTGGGTTAGGTTCCTTCTTATTATCTATCTTTATCAGGTCCATTATGGGGCGATAAATTATGCCTCTTGGTGAAGTTCTCCATCTCCTTTCCTTCGATGGTGTGAGCAAAGTGGGGCCCCTTTTCGTCCGTGCACCTTGACCAATCCTTATTTATGGGTCTTAGTTTTTCGCAAAGGTGACAATTGAAACTCACACATTCACTGGCTCTTATGCACAGTTATTTATATATGTCAACTCTCACATGTACTGTGTTTTACATATGTACTTACTTTGACATGTAGCACTGAGATATCCATTCACTCACCAATACACTCATGCACACAGTCAACCGCTCATACAGCTGTTTCCACATGCACTTTTGAACCCATACATCTAGTGAATCAACTGCTCACACATCAATGCACAGAGTCATACACCTCCCAGCCACCCACACACACACTCAGTCTCCCATACAAATACTTGGGCAACCAATCAATAACCCATATAGTTACTCATATAGCTACTGATCAACACATGCAGCAGTTTACAGAACAACAGACATAATGATGCACAAATTAAGACAGTTTAGTCACTAACCCATGCACTCAGTGAGACACATTTAATCACTCACTCATACAGTCAGTCATGCACCTACTAAATCCTTCATCCAGACACTTATACATCCACTCATTCTTCAATATGTAAGACATATTTTAACTTTACAGACACATACAGTCACTGGGTGTTGTCATCAGTGATGTCATCAGTGATGTCATTTGAGATGTCATCAGTGATGTCACTGACCATGTCATGAATGATGTAATATGTGACATCATCTGCAGTGGATTGCGGGTGCGCGATATATAGTTAGTGCAACTAACTATATATGCGAATTTCAATGGTTTTGTGCGAGTAAAATAAGGTTTTGTAAATGCTAATTCCTAACTATATCTGGTCTATAACCCATGGTTTTTTCAGTGAATTTTCAAGGTTTTGTAAATGCTAATTCCTAACTATATATGGTCTATAACCTATGGTTTTTTCAGTGAATATATATATATATATATATATATATATATATATATATATATATATATATATATATATATATATATATATATATTCACTGAAAAAACCATAGGTTTCACACCAGTTATAGTTAGCTGGAAATTTTACTGATATAAAACCATTGAAATTCCCACGTTATAGTTAGATGGACTCACTATAACTTGCGCTGCTGATGACGTCACATATTACATCACTCATGACATGGTCAGTGACATTACTCATGACATCACTGATGACACCATCCAGTGAATGTGTGTCTTTCTGAAAAATAAATATATTTTATATATGTATATGTAAAAGTTGATGGAAGAATAAATGTTTAAATAAGTGTCTAAATGGATGGTTTTTAAAAATTGATTGGTTAACTGGCTTAATAAGACATCATCAGCAGTGCATTGCACGCGCAAGTTATAGTGAGTCCATCTAACTATAACGTGGGAATTTCAATGGTTTTATATCAGTAAAATTTCCAGCTAACTATAACTGGTGTGAAACCTATGGTTTTTTCAGTGAATTTAATAGGTTTTTTAAATGCTAATTCCTAACTATAACTGGTGTGAAACCTATGGTTTTTTCAGTGAATTTCATAGGTTTTTTAAATGCTAATTCCTTTGTATATCGAGTTTCTAACCTTTTTTTTTTTTTTACAATTTGCTGTTTTTTTTTAAGTATTCATGTTTTTTTTATATAATTTTTTTCTTTTGCGCTCTGGGTGCGCGCTCCGGGAAGCTTTCAGCTAAGCTCTCCGGTAAGCTTTTCCGTGAGCTCATCTGAAAGCGCACCCAGAGCGCAACTGTCGTTCGTGAAAAAAAATATGAATGAAAAGTTAATAATAATGCAAAACATTTCGTACCATACAAATAAAATTAGTTTTTTTTTAATAAGGAAAATGATTATGCATTTCTGTAAAAGTTTGATGACGTCACTTCGGCGCGCAACGTAAGTGCCCTCGGAAGCGCCTACGTTCGCGGCGCATAAACGCACGCAAAAGCGCCTACGATCGCGCCACGTTTGCGCCCCGGAAGCGCCTACGATCGCGCTGCGTAAACGCACCGGAAGTGCTCCGGAGCGCGCAGCGTAAACGCGTCGGGTCATGTGACCCTAAAATAACACTTTTCATTGGTTGCTAACAGTTTTTTTTTACAATGAATGATATCCCCACCCATTTCCTTCACTTCTTCTTTCACTTTTGTGACTGAAAGACCTGCCTTTTTTGCTGTTGCATATTTCTTGATTAATCATGGCTGCCAGACCATCCAGCAGTGAAGATGACTCCAATGATTTCATTGATGAAGAGCCTCCTCAGCCGAAGGTCAAAGAACATTTCATCTGGAAATTTTTTAAGTTTCCAGCAGACCAGAAAAAGGTGAATGCACCAAAAGTAGAGTGCAGGATCTGCAAACAGGTCCTGTCATGGGGTAACCCCCCAAAAAAGTATTCTTTTGGCAACTTCACCATGATTCGCCATGTGGAGAGGAGGCACCCCCAGAATTTTGCCCGGGAAAGTGTCAGGGCTCTGGCACAAGAGGTTCCCAGAGATGGGGCCTCTACATCAACAGGAGGAGCAACTTCTTCTGGGAGAGAGCAATCGCAGGAGCAGGTGGCAAACATACAACCTGCATTTAACCATGGGGTCGTCAAATGCAGATACTGCAATCAACTCCTCACCTATGGTGAGCAAAGTGTCCTGCTCATGGTTCGAGCATTGGAGAACCATCGCTGCCCTTCCCACCCCTAATTTTTTTCTTTTCTTTTTGCTCCTGTTGAGCAGTTTCCATTCCCTGTTTTTGTTCCTGTTCAGTTAAAAGAAGAAAACCAAAAGTTCTTTTCAGAACTACCTCCAATTCTCATCAAAGAGCTATATTCTTAAAAAAATGAAGAGTAAGTGAAATATAGTGCATTGATAATTGAAAGGAGAATGAGTAAGAAAGAACAGAAAGGTATGAGAGGTGAAAGGAAGTGAAGTAGGAGGAATGAAAGAAGGTGAGTGTTAGAAAAGAAAGTTATGACACAGTGAATAAACTGGAGGCCTCATTTCTGAAAAGTGACGCATCGCTACGTGAAAACAGCGATGCGTCACTTTTCTGGACGCACTCCTTATGACATTCCAGATATGTCATATTTAATATATGACTAATCAATTCGCAAGGAGTTACAGATATGTCAGTATTTCTGACGTATCTGTAAACACAAAAGTAACGCATTGCTGGAGTGCGTCACAAAAGTGACGCAACTCCAGTAATGTGTCCTTTCACATGGAAAAAGCACCATGTGAAAGGTTTGCTGTGAAGCAGGCGCAAGATTTTGGCGCAACAGCATCCTAAAAAAGACGCACTGCGTCATTATTACCAAGCTTTTTGCAGGGGAACACCCCCTCTGCATGCATTATACCTGACACTATTTTTAAAAAGTGACGCATCTAGGTACATGGGTCACTTTTTAAAACTCTGCGCCACATTATATCTGCATCAGGTATAATGTATGCAGAGGGGGCAATCCCTCGCAAAAAGCTTGGTAATAACGACGTACTGAAATCTATGAGATTTCTCTGCGTCACTTTTAGGATGCTGTTGCGTCAAAATCTTGCGCCTGCCTCGCGTCACTTTCATGTTTACAGATATGTGAGAAATACTGACGTATCTGTAACTCCTTGCAACATAATTCGTCATACATTAAATATGACACATCTGGAATGTCATAAGGAGTGCGCACAGAAAAGTGACGCATCACACCAGCAGTGTAATAAAATGTGCCTCGTTGCACTATATTTAAAGGATGCAACAGCATCCTAAAAGTGACGCAGTGAAATCTCAAACATTTCACTGCGTCGCTATTACAAAGCTTTTTGCGGGGGAACACCCCCTCTGCATGCATTATACCTCACGCAGATATAATGTGGCGCTTGATTTTAAAAAGTGACCCATCTACCTAGATACGTCACTTTTTAAATATAACGCAACGAGGCACATTTTTTTACACCACTGGTGCGATGCGTCACTTTTCTGTGCGCACTCCTTATGACATTCCAAGTAACGCATTGCTGCAGTGCGTCACAAAAGTGACGCAACTCCAGTAATGTGTCCTTTCACATGGAAAAAGCACCATGTGAAAGGGCTTGCGTCAGTCTAACACCTGCTGTAAAGCAGGCACAAGATTTTGACGCAACAGCATCCTAAAAGTGACGCAGTGAAATCTCAAAGATTTCACTGCGTCGCTATTACAAAGCTTTTTGCGGGAGAACACCCCCTCTGCATGCATTATACCTGACGCTATTTTTAAAAAGTGACGCATCTAGGTACATGGGTCACTTTTTAAAACTCTGCGCCACATTATATCTGCGTCAGGTATAATGTATGCAAAGGGGGCATTCCCCCGCAAAAAGCTTGGTAATAACGACGTACTGAAATCTATAAGATTTCTCTGCGTCACTTTTAGGATGCTGTTGCGTCAAAATCTTGCACCTGCCTCGCATCACTTTTATGTTTACAGATATGTCAGAAATACTGAGGTATCTGTAACTCCTTGCAACATGATTCGTCATACATTAAATATGACACATCTGGAATGTCATAAGGAGTGCGCACAGAAAAGTGACGCATCACAACAGCAGTGTAAAAAAATGTGCCTCGTTGCACTATATTTAAAAAGTGACGCATCTAGATAGATGCGTCACTTTTTAAATATTGCATAACAATGCGCATTTTTTTACACCGCTGGTGCGTCACAAAAATTGACGCACAGGAGGCGCAAAACTAGCAGCGCAAGGCCTTCATAAATATGGTCCTGGATTTTCCCCGTGCTTCGCCGGTGCGCGTACCATGCGCTTCCCCCGCGCAAAACGAAAAAAAAAAAAAAAATGTAATGCCCTGCAGGACCCTATTTTAGCCCCTACATCAAACCTAGGGGGTCAGAGGGGGTCTACTCTTCCCCCTTATGGTCATTTGCCCCTTTTTTTTTCAAACCCCTTGTGTCTCGATTTTACCGAGACACAAGATGGCGGCCACTCCAGACTGTTTAGAATGTTTACAGACACCCAAGAGCCAATCAGCTTCCTGCGCGCAAGTCGCGTGTCGCGCCTGGAGCGCACTCCGGTGCGCGCACCGGAGAGCGCCTATAGATATATATATTTTTTTGAACCTAAATTACTCAAAATCCACTGCAGCACATATCTTGAGACATAGCAAAGGCACATCGGGCTACCAGTCCCTTCAATTTTGCCAAGTTTGCTGGAAATCCATTCAGCCGTTCGGGCTAAAAGTGAAATCGACCGCCCTATGGAAATTTACATGGGGAAACGCGTTTTGGGACCCCCCTTTTATCTCGGCCCCCGCTTGACGTATCCCCCCCAAACTTTCAAGGAAGGACCCGAGCTCGACGAGGCCATTTTCAGGAAATTTTCAGGCAGATTCGTCAACCGGTGCCAAAGTTATTCCAAATAGAATTTTGAGATTTAACATTGAAAAAAATCCTAACTATAACTACCTACTGGCGACCGCCAGTAGGTAATATATATATATATATATATATATATATATATATAAATTATTTATTTATTTACTTATATGGTTTTGAATTGTATTTATTGACGCACCATTTTGCACATGGCAATATACCCTCTAGTTATATCCCCCAGATAACGAATATACCCACTGTCTATGTATTTCATCGTTTATAAAAACATCTCTGACAAATCTTGATGATGAGTATAAGATATTATATATATTATATATATTTGTTTCTTTTCTTCTCTCTCTTTTTCTCTTTAGATCTCCCAACCATCATTTGATCTCAATGAACATCAAAACAGCTGCTAATTGCCTTGTTTTTAATTATTTAATATTTAGTTTGGTACAGTTGATTCATAATTTACACGTTTTACCACTTGTGATTATTTAAACATCCTGCACATTTAATTGTAATATATAGGAGACGATAAAAGGTATTTAACTGTTATTCAATCTAGACGGACTCAGACTATATTGAGAGATAATAACTACAACAACGTATATGAAATACTGTATATATACATACTTTTAGGGGTCTTTTTTGAAAAAAAAATGTTTAGGAATTTTTGATAAAGGAGCGACATATTTTTGTATACATTTATATGTATTTATTTGTGTATATCGATATTGATTTGTTTGTATGTATATATATATAGAATATTAGGGTATCTCTATACGAATAAGATAGTCTATTTATATATCTATAAATGTATTTTTATATATATTTATATATTTATTCTGTTGTTGTTTGACTCTATCTCCATGCATTTATGTATCAATTTTGACTCACAGCCTTTATCAATTATTGAAAGGTTTGGTACAGGATGATTTAAACTGCACTGTCACTTTAATGTATAAAAATGTTTTTAAATGCACTGTCACTTTAATGTTCAAGTCACATGGTGTAAGCATTTGAAAAAACACAAAAATATTTAAGCCAACTGTCAGGCCAGAAGCGCGTCAAGTGATCAAATCCCCTGTGAGGGACGAAACGTGTCATGGCTGCTGCTGCGCTATCTATGGAATTCCAACAAACTGCAGCTGACTAGCCACAGTGGTTTGTGCTCTTTCTTACCTTAGAAATTGGTTACTTGGGAAGAGTTTTCTGATATATATATATATATATATATATATATATATATATATAATCTAGTGGGGGTTGCATCTAGGTGGTTATAGTGTGCTTTTTTTTGTTGCTAGTTTCTGCATGGAAAGTTTTCGGGTGATCTGTCAAGTGGGGGTCGAGAAAAAAGCGGTGTCCCAAGACACGAAATCCACATGTATTTTCCACGGACTTATTTAAGACTGTCTACAGCAAAAATGAATGAACAGACTTGCACCAAATTTGGTAGGAAGCTACAATTTTGTCCGCAGATTGTGCTTTTTATGATTTGGTGTAAATCCGTTCAGAAGATTTTGATAAATTAAGGGTAAAAAATGATTGTATATTGTTGTAGATGATTCTAGGACTCTAGTTAATATTCCCGATTTCATGCCCTTATGTGGTTATATCAAATCATACCCTTATACAGGCATAAGAATCATGCCATATTAAGACATAGCCAATGCAGTCCAAATACGGCAAGGTTACTCCCATAGACTCCTAGAAAGCACAACATGTTCTTAAACAAACCAAGCCTCCAGCAGCCCGGGAATTCCCCCTGCTTCTGTATTGATTTGTCCTAGAACTCCTGGAGTCCTGAAAGAACTGCGAGTTCTTAGTGACGTCTTATGTCCAACCTTACATCAAACACGGCACCTTCCAGGTATAGATATACGAGCATCTGCCTTAAGCAAAACACAGTGGTTTGTAGCAGATCGGCTATCTACTTGCCCGACGCCCAGCTGATGCGAGTGCCAAAGGAAGCCGACCCTCCCTGCTGACGCACAGAGATAGACGCTGTCTTTTCTCCTGCCGAGGAATCCAGCTCCAGTGTTTTCCGGTCACCCTTGCGGGTTGCTGGGAGATCGAGTCCTGAGAAAGTGATACAAGACCTCCTTCATTCTATAACCAAGGTACGGAGCTGATTAGACCCACAGAGAATTCTTGATTCAGATTCTTGGCAAAAACTGTAACTCATCTACTCCTTCCCTGTACTAGGCTTAGGTTAGGTACAATGGGGTAGGCGTATCTTAGAAACACCAGTTGAGTACGTTTAGTCATTATTTTATCATTGAATGTATTTAATCCGTTTTAAGTATCTTATGGGTTAGAAACCATATAAATGCTTTTACAGTATTATTTCATAATACTCATTTTACTGTACGCACTTCACTTTATTCCAAGTATTGCAATTGTGGCAGTTCACTTCTCTTGCATGAGAAAGTAGACTGCTCAATAAATAACCCTTTTATTGAAAACGCCCGTCTCTCTATTTCTCTGCACTCCTGGTGAAACTAAGCATGCACGATTGACTGAGTGAAATAGCTATCTATTGTTTCCGCGACTCTGGAGATATAATCCTTGTTCTGGGGGAGCAAAGTTGTCATGTTTATGCGGTTGTCAGAAACTAATCCCTTCTTGTCTATTCAGGAAAGTTAACACCTTCTTGTTTACTCGAGAAAGTTTCTAGTGACCTCTGAGCTAGCTGGCACACATAATTAAGTCTAACATATTCCATAGAGACCTAGTCGACCTCAGTCCTACGTCTACACTATCGTTTATGTTATTCCAATGCGCAGAGCCTACTGGGAATATAGGAACTACACTACATGGCGCCCAACGTTTTGTAAGGCGATAAATTTAACGCTAGATACTAGAGTATGTAGTGTAGTTCCTATTTTCCCTATAGGCCCTGCGCATTGGAATAACATAAACAGCAGTGTAGACGTCGAAGTGAGGTCTTCCAGGTCTCTACTGACTATGCTAAACCTAATTGGGTTTGTACCAACCAGCTCAGAGGTCACTGGAAACTTTCTTGACTGAATAGGGAGTGATCAGCTCCCCTGGCTCAGAGAAGAAGGGATTCAGTTTTCCAACAACCGCATAAACATGACAACTTTGCTCCTTAGAATAAGAGTCAATCTCTAGCCGTGTGAAACAATAGACAGCTATTTCACTCAATCAGTTGTGCAGATTACTTTCACCAAGATGCAGAGAATAGAGAGACGGGCGTTTTCAATAAAAGGTATTATTTATTGAACAGTCTTTCTTCTCATGCAAGAGAAATGAATTGCCACAATTGCAAGACTTGTTATTATAAAAAGTGCGTACAGTAAAAGGAGAATTGCGAAATAATACTGTAAAAGCATTGATATGGTTTCTTAGCCATACAATGGTTAAAATGAATAAAATATATACATTCATATATACATTAGGCTAACGTACTCAACTGGTGCTTCTAACTACGCCTACCCCAATGTATCTGACCTAAGCCTAATACTTGGAAGGGAGTAAGTAAGTAGCAGTTTAGTTAAGTTGGTTTTGCCAAGGATTTGCTGCAAGAATTCTCTCTAAAGGTTTAGTCAACACCATACCTCTGGAATAGAATGTTGGAGGTCTTGTATCTCCTTTCAGGGCTCGATATTCCAGTCACTCGCAAGAGTAGGCTGGAAACGCCGGAGCTGGATTTTCTCGGCAAGAGAAAAGACAGCGTCTTTCTCAGCGCGTCAAGGAGGAGGGGGGGGCAGCATCCGTGGGCTGCTTGCATCTGCTGGGCTCTGCAAGGGACAGCTGTTCTGCTCCTGTATTCACCACACCATCGTTATCGACGTCGCGCTTGCTTAAGGCAACGTTGGTAATATTTATACATGAAAGGTGCCTTGTTTGACGTAAGTTTTTGGACATAAGACGTCAATAAGGATGTCACTAGGAAGTGATCGTCCTTTCAGTGCTCATTAGAGTTCTATTACTAATCAAAACATAGCAAGCGAGGCTTTCCCAGGTTGCTGGGTTTTATCTTGTTGAAGAACTCGGAGTGTAATCTAGGAATCTAAGATAGTAGCTTCTGCTGTGTCATCTACTGTAATGAGCTGCAGAGGCGAGTTTCAGAAATATGGCTGAAAATATGGCTCTGATCGTTTATGCCATTATAGGGGTATGAATGGATTATAGCCGTATAGGGGCATAAGGTCACAGTATTGATCGGGGTCCTAGATTAGAACACGACAAGTAACTCACTCGTGCTTTTCACACAGACCCCCTTTTCCTGCAAAAACTCAGATAGACGTCTGGAGTGGGTAAAAAGGTTAATATCCGCCAGAACTTATTAGGAAGAGATTCCTATGTATTCGTTTTTGGTTTAATCAACGTTGAAGGATACAGTGTTCCAAAATATTGTGCACCTAATCGTTGTTTCCTTGAAACTTGCTCTGCAAACTTTCTGTCAGCAAAATGTCAGAGAGTGACGACGAAAGGGAGAGAGCTAGACTAGCAACTCAACTTTTGGCGGAAGACACAAGTCTCCAACAAGGTGTATCATCGAGAGGTGGTACAGTCATATTTGTGGTAGAGGCACATGAATGTCGGCAGACAGAGGTATTCTATTCTTGGATACATTTTCCAGCAGCAAATGCTGTAACACACGCGTTCCACTTCTACAAAGCAGGGGAACCTCCATAGGAATACGTTCCTTTCGAGGACGTTGAAATTCCACTAACTTACCAAGAGCATGAGCTCTGGTTCAATGGCGCCCTAAAACATCAAAATCACATTACCAGGCTCGGTCCACTAGGTAGACCAGGAGCCACATGGCCGGTTCTAGCCAGCTATACACCACATACTGACATTGAAAAAATGTCAAGCGAAGAACTTTTAGTTCAAATAAATTAAATTAACAAAAGCATATAGACAGTTAGTTCAATTAACAATTGATGGTACAACAATCCACCAGTAATTAAAAGAAACATATGTAGCAGAACAACCTTTTGAACTTGCCAGAATAATTGAAAAATCCTATGAAGAATTAGGTAGAGATAGTTTGGGTGGGAAACCACTAAAACCACAACTAACTGAAAATCCTGAAAAGACTTTCATTAAAAATAATTTAATTACTCCAAAAAAGAAGTGGGAGGGTAATAAGCAAACCACTTCCAGAGAAAAACAGTTTCAGACCAGAGGAAGGTCTCCCCAACGGAGAGGTAGATCTCCAGAACGGGGGGTAGGTCTCACCAAAGGAAGCCCTCTGAAAAAAGATATAACCTTAGAAATAGGGAAAATTTGAGAAAACCTGACAGATATCAAGATATTGATACACGTCCCTCTCGATCTTTTCAGACTTCCTCACAGAAATCGGAAAGAAGAGGACGGTCAGAACATAAAGAAGAGCGCGTCAAGTCCAAAGACAAAGAACCTGCTCATCAAAGTAAAAAACTTACAATTTCCTAAAAAGAAGGTAGCCAGTATTAAAGTAAAACTTGCAAAGGATTCTGAGGACACAACTCAAGAACGGAGAATAGGCCCAGTCAATGCTAGACAGCGCAGCAGAAGTGACCATAGCTCGCAAGATCCTGATGAATCTTCTGGAGACAGTGGACACGAAAGAATACATTCAAGTGGAAACTGCAGACACCAGAGTCAGTGTGCCTCATAAATAACATTATGTATAGAGGGGGGCAAAACTAGGAAAAGAAGAGGTCTCTTCTGGGAAAACCTATCTAAAAGTTATGATATCCTTCTAGCAGAAAAGGACTGGCCACCAGAGTTTGTCAGGGAGTGCTACATGGCAAAGAAATGATTATGCCTGCCTTCTCAAATCGCATTCCAATTCATAAAAAATACACATATGCCAGAAAATGGGCAGTGGCCCAAGCTCCTGCATTATATAATAATCATGTAGGATGGGATGAGGATTCTCCTCACCATAAAATCCAGTTAAAAAATCAACCTACTGCACAAAGGCAGTATCCTGTTAAGCAAGAAGCTAAAAAACAAGTCAGGGAGATCTTGAGTACCAGGGGGTGATTGAAACATGCACCTCACAAATGAACAATCCTTTGTTTCCTGTATCCAAACCAGACAATTCATATTGTCTAGTATTGGACTAAAGACACTTAAACTCCTGTTGCAAAACATTTGCAGTACAAAATTCACACAGTGCAGCACTGATGAATAACATTGTGCGCAAAAAATATAAAACGACATTAGATATTTCAAATGGTGTCTTCTGTCAAAACATTGCACCAGAAAGCAGGTATTTGACCGCTTTCTCCAGTATGGGGGCCCAAAAGCAATTTTGTCGTCTCCCACAGGGATTCAAGAATAGCCCAGGATTATTTTCAGCCAGAGTAACAGAGTTACTACAAGTGTATTATGATGAGGCATTATCCTATGTCGACGATATCTATCTAACAGACGATGACCTGGAGACACACTTGAAAAGAGTGAACACCATAATACTTGGGTTCGCATCTGAAGGGTACAAATTCAACTTTAAAAAGTCACAAATTGCCCACCTCACTGTCCTATTTTTAGGATATGAGTTATCAAGTGAAGGCAAAAGCCTAGCAGACAACTTCTTAGAGAAGTGTGCAATACTACAAGCTCCAAAAATGCTGAAAAACTTGCAATCAATTCTAGGTTTCCTGAATTTCGGAAGAACTTACATTCTAAATTATGCAGAGAGGGTTAAACCGCTCTACGAACTAATAAAACCTGATTTCAAAGCAATTAATTGGACTCAGAAACACACAGAAATTTTACGATCATTACAAACAGACATGTTAACTAAAACAAAACTGCAAACACGTGTGAACGAGCGCAACCTTGTAATCAGAGTCATCCCAGGAAGATGCGGATTTACATACCTAAACTCTAATGAGGGAGAAACGGTACCAATAGCTTACAGATCACACTTGTACACACAAGCTGAAATGAAATTCAGTTCCACTGAAAAGATTCTAACTGCGGTACAAACTGCTGTAGCAAAAGAAAGAGCCCTGGCACAAGGTAAACGCATAATAATCGTAACACCGATACCTGCACTAGAAGCAGTAACAAGAGCAAGCATTCCGAATGCTAAAGCATTACATCCGAGATGGATACAATGGGTTAATTCTCTTGCTGCATCAGATGTAGTTTACAAATTTTATCCTAACTTAAAAACACAAGAATTCCTCAAATATGAATACGGATGTCCTCTGCAAACAGAAATAAATTCTACCTCTGGAACAGTACACCGGTGTAATCTACACAGACAGATTTGCACAACACTACGTTGTGGATAGAAAAGTTTAAAATGCGGCGTACGCAATTGTGAAAGGTCGCTGGCGCATAGGTAAATTTAGACCGTTAATCACTAAAACTAAATCGCTCAGAAAATGTACAGCTTAGCGAGCTAAACTACATGCTTTCAAGATGGCGTTTGAAAATGCAGATTGCGAATTCCCCACACTAATAGTGTGCGATTCCCATTACTGTGTCGAATCTTACAATAATTCCATACAGACCTGGATTGAAAACGGTTACAAAGATGAGACAGGTGGCACAATAAAACATAAAAAACTATGGGAACAGGTAGTTCTTTTACAGAAAGAACTACAAAAGACTCATGTGATACATACGCAGAGTCTTCAACGTGATGGCGTTCACGTTGCAGGGAATTCATTGGCTAATAAAGCCACAGCGGCAGCTGGTCAACCGGCTTCCATAGCTACAAAAAGTGTTCTAAAAAACAAATAGATGGAGAAACGCTACTTGCAGTAAAAGCCTCAAAGGAAGGTAATTATGCAGCGTTACATCTAAATTATCCACTCAGAAATACATACATAATTGATGCAAACTCGTTCCTTTTGCTCAAATCCCTGTAGTGGGGGATAGAGTAATTCCGAACACGAACTGGAGAGTCTTCTTGATTCAAGAAGCACACATGGGAATGGGTCTGAGGCACCAAGAGATCCTGAAATCTCTAATAGAATTGCAATCATGATACTGGTGGCCGGGAATGACCGTGCAAGTTTATATCTTAGCAATGGATTGTCAAGACTGCAATATAGATTGCAGTTATGAACCGGACCAGATATCTGATTCTAGCACAGTAAGACCAGATCAGACACCACTATTAGACAGCATTAGACTATCTACACGCAGGCGTCCGATCGGACAAATGCGATCCCATAAATATTAAGACGAAATATTAAGACGAGATTCATTTGGATATGGCCCCAGCGCTCGGCTGACGCCAGAACTATTATAAAAGATTTGCAAGTCTTTATCGGCACATACGCAATGGCATGCTACATTCTGACCAGGGTCCTGCGTTTAGCTTTCGAGCTTACAAGGAGGCCATGACCAGCTTGGGCATTGCATTGCGGTACTCTAGTCCATTCCATCCTGAGGGAAATGAGGTAGTGGAAAGAAAAAAACGTGACATAAAGCAATCTATAACAGCGAGGGTATTAGGTTCGGGTGATGGGTGGGTCAAACATCTAATAAGTGTCCAACGTAGTCTTAATAATCTGCCAAGAAATTCTCTGGGTGGAATCACTCCATATGAACTTTTATTTGGTACAAGAAGGATAATCGAATTGTATCACCTAGTACTTTCTCTGATGATTGGGACTTTGAAAATATTAACAATATGATGTCAGATTTGGAAATGTCTGCTAAATATACAGAACATGATTATTTACAAGGTATTTACAAGATTCATCAAATTATGAAGAAATGTATTGCTACAATCATTATGGGCATCACTATTTGCATAAATCGGCAAATCCTAGAAATGTTTTTATGTATAATCAATGGGAACATTGTCCAAATCCGCCAAAAGGCAGCTCAAAAACATTTTATGAAAAATTCCCATACTTTTCAGGGTTTAATATCACTGATCCAGAAACGTTTTATTTTAAAATTATGAATAAGACAGGAATGAAAAACATGTTGACAAGTACTAAACTGATATACTCTGAAAAATGTTATGAAAAAAAGTCTATGTTTGGTTTTGAATTTTGGAAAAACAACATTGAGACAAAAACTGGGGTACAAAAGACTGGCAGGTACAAGGTTTAGAATCATTATTCAGAGCCTGCATGATCCCAGAACAAATAATGTTCCTGAATGACACCCTTCAAAAAACGACCTGTCTTGCCCTAGCCAGGATAAAAGACTTAAACAAACCGTCTATACCAAAACCCATACCTGATAGTAATAGCACTACAGAAGTGGAGATAGACGTATCCCATATTTTAAAACAAAATAGAACACTTCCTAATTGGAACAAATGGTTGAGCTGGCCCACAGACACTAATAACTGTCAAGATAGATTCCTGAACAAAATACAGGGGTTCAAACAGAATAGGCCAGACCCAAGATATTCCCAGAGACAACATCCAGGGATAATAACAACATATAGTGTAGGAAAACTATGCCTCGAATGGCTACATAAATCCACACTACCTAAAATTAAGCAAGACTTGACTTTACTTAAAGAAGGTGCTGACTTGCGAGATTTCATACTCGGACCTCGCAAACAGCGTCAAAAACTTTTCATATACGCTGGTATATACGCAGCTTACAATGAAGCTTGGAAAATAACACAAATTGAAACTGCAGAAAAAATACGAGAAATTGATCGTATTAATTTGGAAAAATCACTTTCTGTAGTGGACAATGGGTTAACGACTCTGTCCTCCAGAATTTATTCACTGGACAGCATTGTATCATCTGTTATTGATATAATAGAACCGGATATGCTAATGTTACAACATGGCCAGTTCCAATTACGTTCTATTGTACAGTTAGGCTGGACATTACAAAATCTGCGTTCAGGCTACGTGCCATGGCGTCTGATAAACACAACGTCATTATTTTCTATCTTTAACCTTACTGATAAACAAATCTCTTTGCCACAAAGAGGGGCAGACTATACGGTGCTGAGCATTGAAAAACTAGAAAGATTACCACTGACAGTCTCCGAAAGACCTGTCATTGAATGGATAATACATGGCACCATTACAATTCCGATAACGACTTTTAAGTTTCAATATTGCCAAAAGTATATACCAGCAGGCATGTATGAAAGGTTGGGTAAAGGAGACATCAAGTCAACCTGGAATTTACCTTACACACATAGATGTTGGAGTGGGGGCAAGAAAGAGGTATTCCTTAGTGGTAACAACTGTAAAAATTCACTAAGCGGTACACTTCTGTGTCAAGGAATTAACATACACGGAGCCTGCGAAGGTTCATTAAATAACCTTTCATGCCAACTACACAGATAGAGCCATTTTTCAGACAGCTTTCCAACGGCAGCTACGTTCTAATAAGTGACCAATGCTGTTGTGGCATGGTGCCAGGAACGGCCTATCTCGTGAGCGTTACTTCCAGGGTCACTTGTTGTATGCAAGTTTTGTATCCAAACAACAAGCTAGACATGGAGGCAGCAATATGGCCTTCTTTGAATATCTCTTCTATTCGAATTGATACTTTAAGCAGAATGAAGTCTATTCTTTTACAAACAACTGTGCCTTTAACCTCGTCTAGAGAAACGTATGACCTGCAAGTTGCAAGGACAGCAGCAGAGATACATACATTATTATCGACAAATTGCCCCGTACATTTCGGAAAAATGTTAAGCCAAATCTTAAACATGTCTGATACCAGCGGCATCGCACATGTATTTAAGACAATTTTTTCGGGACTGTTTGAAACAGTTCTGAACATCTTCCCGAATTTCGTGCATTCTGTGTTCGGAGGCCTGCCTCTCATCTTGAAACTCGTAGCAGGAATCTTATTTTTGTTCCTTCTGCTCCGATATGGCAAGTCAAGTCACAGAAAAAACTCAGGCTGCAATGGAAGACACGATCCTAGCAATGCGATACCGAGAGCGGATTACTAAACTCCTCGGCTTGGCTCGGCTAAGAGATCTGAATACTACCTGGTTTCTTTCATTCAGACCAATCCGGCAAGATTGCATCTTACCTGTTCTACGATGTATGCTATGCGGAGAAGAATGGGTGTTAGACGTCTGTCTCACACTTCCATCAGCAGTACCTATGGATGTCGATACTTTGCTTGGTTCGGTAACGGCTCATGCAACGTTTTGTCCCCAGCGGCTACCCATTCTGATGACAGCATTCGTTGAGACCTCACCATTACGATTAGGTGGCAGTGAGGTACGAGATGAAAGTGGCACACAGGTTCAACTTTCTGTGAACATTGCTGATCCAGATCCAGATAACGCTGACAGTAATGCATCTCACATATGCACTATTTCCACTTTTTCGGATTTGGTCCAACTTTCACCTACTGTTGTAGATGAATTTTTTACCAGCCTATCTGAATTGATGTTCTCTCCTAACAACGAGAATAACTTTTGAAAATACGAGCACACAGCATTCCCTGAAATCTGAATTTGGCCTTCAGTTTTGGTAAACAGAACCTAAAAAACTTTGGAACTATTTTTTCCCCAGAGAGCGAAATTGATTTTTTTCCCAGTTCCCAAAACATTTACTTTTTTTGGCACATGATACTCTGCTTACAGTAGAACTATTCTTAGAGAACAAGATTTCTATTTTTAGAAGCTCTAGAGATAATATTGTCTTAGTCGCTAACACATGTACAGTCTTGTATAACTATGTGATGAAATGGTCTCGACCTTCTCTTCGGTATTAAGAGCCATTTCATAAATGTAAATTTCATGATTCATTCAGTCAACATTCTAAATGTACAATATATGCATTATCTGAATGACACCACTGCTTACAAAAACGTACAGTATAATACTCATTTTCGTGTATATACCATTTCAAATGCATTTTATGTATTTTGGGGTGGGATGGAAAACACATGCTTAGATATGCTTATACATTGCTTAGTATTTAGTAATGATGGACATTATACGTGGAGTGGGTGTTGTAGATGATTCTAGGACTCTAGTTAATATTCCCGATTTCATGCCCTTCTGTGGTTATATCAAATCATACTCTTACACAGGCATAAGAATCATACCCATATTAAGACATAGCCAATGCAGTCCAAATACGGCAAGGTTACTCCCATAGACTCCTAGAAAGCACAACGTGTTCTTAAACAAACCAAGCCTCCAGCAGCCTGGGAATTCCCCCTGCTTCTTTATTGATTTGTCCTAGAACTCCTGGAGTCCTGAAAGCACTGCAAGTTCTTAGTGACGTCTTATGTCAAACTCGGCACCTTCCAGGTATAACTATACCAGCATCTGTCCTAAGCAACACACGGTGGTTTGGAGCAGATCGGCTACCTACTTGCCCGACGCCCAGCTGATGCGAGTGCCGAAGGAAGCCGACCCTCCCTGCTGACGCACTGAGACGCTGTCTTTTCTCCTGCCGAGAAATCCAGCTCCAGTGTTTACCGGTCACCCTTGCGGGTTGCTGGGAGATTGAGTCCTGAGAAAGAGATACAAGACCTCCTTCATTCTATAACTAAGGTACGAAGCTGATTAGACCCACAGAGAATTCTTGATTCAGATTCTTGGCAAAAACTGTAACTCATCTACTCCTTCCCTGTACTAGGCTTAGGTTAGGTACACTGGGGTAGGCGTATCTTAGAAACACCAGTTGAGTACGTTTAGTCATTATTTTATCATTGAATGTATTTTATCCGTTTTAAGTATCTTATGGCTTAGAAACCATATAAATGCTTTTACAGTATTATTTCATAATACTCATTTTACTGTAAGCACTTTACTTTATGACAAGTATTGCAATTGTGGCAATTCACTTCTCTTGCATGAGAAAGTAGACTGCTCAATAAATAACCCTTTTATTGAAAACGCCTGTCTCTCTATTTCTCTGCACTCCTGGTGAAACTAAGCATGCACGATTGACTGAGTGAAATAGCTATCTATTGTTTCTGCGACTCTGGAGATATAGTCCTTGTTCTAGGGGAGCAAAGTTGTCATGTTTATGCGGTTGTCAGAAACTAATCCCTTCTTGTCTATTCAGGAAAGTTAACACCTTCTTGTTTACTCGAGAAAGTTTCTAGTGACCTCTGAGCTAGCTGGCACACATAATTAAGTCTAACATATTCAATAGAGACCTAGTCGACCTCAGTCCGACGCCTACACTATCGTTTATGTTATTCCAATGCGCAGAGCCTATTGGGAATATAGGAACTACACTACAATATTTTTGCAGTTGGACTCGCGAGAGTCTCAGAGACTCTAGCTGGAGTACCAATTTAAAAAACACAGAGCATTCTGATTGGCCCAGGGAGCTTTATATCCCTTTGGCCATCTTGCTCCCGCTGGAGTTAGACTACTGTGAGAGCGAGTGCTCTCTGATTGGCTGCCATCAACATACATAAAATGTTGCTGGCAGCCATTGCAGGACTCAGGAACTTTGTCACCTGCCATTAAGTTTAAAAGGGGGGTAGACCCAATACCCCCCATTCCCCCGCCCCCCCCCCCCCCAAAAAAAGGCTAAAAATACTGCGACCCCACAAGACTGTGGCAGGTTCGATGGAAAAAATATGGTGGCTGGGGCTGCATTTATTTATTATAAACCCCAGGGAGCCTACCCCCAAGGTAAGAAACAATTTGTATGGGGAGGGGGAACATGCAGTTCCCCTTCCCAAACCATTAAAGACCCCAGGGAGTCCAACCCCAGGGGTGATATTTATCGGCCCCCCTCCCTGAGCAATTAATAGCCCCGGGGACCCCATCCCCAGGTCGGCCCACAAGCTGTGTACTGTGAAACCCACCCCGGGGCATAGCATTTTCCCTGCTGCGCTGGCAGGGAAATCTGTGTTTGCTCCCACTTGGCGAGAGCATTATTAAATTTCCCGCCAAGCGGAAGCAAGCAACAGTCTGCTTCCAGCTGGTGGGAGCTTCTACAAATGCTCCCACTCGCTCGGAGGGGCCTTTAAATACGCGGGTAGGGAAACAAATCTAAATGATGCTCCTATCCGCAGGGAGAAACATTATTAGCTTTTAGCTGTCGTGCAATGACGTGTTGAAAGACCATGAAGTGAGGGGATATCATATATCGGGACTCGCTGGAAGGACAGTTCCACCCTTGGGAACTATATGACCAATACTCTTACAGACTATCTGAGTGCTGTATAAACAGTGTTCTCACTAACTATGTAGAGTGTTTACTGAGAAACTAATGACCATGAGTGGCACACTTAACACTACAAATATATGCGCCCTGAAGAAGTCCTAATGTCATGGGCTGAAGCACGCTGGTTGTTTCTTTGTCCATGCTTGTAAAGTAGAAGCAGATAAATAAAGAATGAGGTTTCTTCAACTTATGTAGTTTGTGATGTTTATATCTAACGTTACTTGATGATCCCCGATTGTTACTTGAAATTTCAATATTTGAACTTGGACCTTTACTTGGCTCTTTTGCTTAATACACTTAGAAGTGCTTTTCCCTCCTGTCTGCTATAACACCCATTTTAAATCACACTTTATATAGCTGTTCTCATATCGTCATAAAACTGACATAAAGAAGACTATACCCAACTTAAGATGGCTTTTGTCAAAAGAGAAGCAGATCTTTCCTTCCAAGGTAACAGAAACCTTTGCACCAGGACTTTACATTTCATTTAAGATAAACACACACTGGTAAGTGTACAACTGTTATTCAAGTGGAAAGATACTTAAGCTAGTTCAAAACAAAAAGCAGACCTGGGGATTCTGCAAAAGAGAAGCAAAAGATAAACTGAGAACATTTGGCTCTTGCCATTACCAATGGGCCTTAAATATTTTAACATGCATTTTATACACACTTACCACCATAGACTTCAACTTCTGAAAGACAAGAGGATACAAAGTAATGGAGCAAACATTTTAGCATCAGTTTGGCAATAAAAAGGTCACATGTGATCAACACAGTTACAAGACAAGTGCACATTTAACACAAAGGTTCATCCATGAGGATGCAGATGCTTGAGCACATGCAGCACAGACATGAAGCGCGTGTAGATAATTTGTGTAAATGGTCTGGTTGGTTAAAGTAAAACAAGCTAGGTCAGAGTACAATAAAGTGTATGTTGTGGTTCATCTACAGAGTAACACCTAGAGGTGGGATGGCCAACAAAGTAACAGGGAGCGCCGATCCAAGGGTCTCGCTCGGATCTTAGAGTCCATGCAAGAGCGGAGCCCTGAAAATATGTTCTATGTAAATCATACCACAAAAATCATTAAAAATATGATAAAGTCTCTACAAAATTCAAAAAAAGATATTTCTTTAACATGTGGAAGCTTTGAGTTTAATAGGACAGACACAGTACTGTCTGAGAAGTACTGATTAAAAGTGATAGTTTTGTGCAATTTGAAGTCTGAACTCACATATATATGAAAGTGCGTCCACACGCGATAATGTAGGAAAAAAAGTTAAAGTGATATGTTTTTGTGTGCCTAAGGTAACACAATTCATGCGAGGATGTGGCGATGTACCCAGCTTTTCTGCTTTCCCTTTGTACAAATCTGCCAGTAAATGTTTATCTAATTGTCTTTCCATATCTAAAGGCTTTGTTTTAACCTGTTAGTGCATTTTCTGCAGTTTTTATTATAATATAGCGCAAACTTGACTCAAAGGTATTGGAGCGCTTTACATGATTTATTGTCAAGTAATTTGCCCAGACTCACAAGATGTTGTGCAGACGCCGAGACTCATACATGGTTTGCCAGCTCCACAGTCCGCAGCTCTGACCAACGCATATCATGGGTAGAAGGAGGCAGGCAGAAGCCACATCGGCTCATTATGGGCTCGAGGTTACAGCAGGTCCTTGAGCTGAGCCGGAACCATTCTTCGGGCTCATGACTGGCTCGCGATTTCAGTGGTCTGTCTGCCTCTAGTGACACCTTCATAGATGGGTACATTTCATCTTATTAGGGTCACTTGCAAAGGAAATCTGCAAGCCACTATAAACCAAAATCGACCACAATGTAAGTTTTTTTAAAACGTTTGTTTAGCACATTGTTCTACAATTACTCTTCTTTTGGGACATCCCCTGGGACATTCGATCTGCTACTTACTGTGTATATTCCCCGTTTAGGTTTTCCAGAAACTCATGGTTTTAGCCTGAATAAGTATAGATGATGGGATTTGAAGGGTGGGCTGGTCACCCAAGATGCTGCTTTTTTTAGGGGACACTGGTCTTGTTACATTCAAAGTTTAAACCCTTGACTAAGTAGTATATGCTTTGGGTTTTCACTGATTCACTGGGTGACGGTTGGGTATTATGCCCCTACACCTACCCAGAGTCTACAATCAGATGCTAGCCATTTCTTCGGCGGTTCCAGTGCACCTCTAAGAGGTCTGCCATAGTCTTGGTAAGCGGGTGTTTTAAAGTGGTCTGAGTGCAGTTTTTGCAGATGAGTTGCGCATGTACCTAGTAAAACCTAGTAAAATACCTAGGGCCTCATTTATGGGTTATTAGGTGGGGTAGATGGTAGCGCACCACAAATAATGTCACAATTCTAGTTAGGTCCAGTAACGGTTTCAGTCATTTTAACCCGAGCAAAACCCTTGTAACTATGGCACATAGGCTTAACCTAAGAAAATGTGGAAACAACTTACAAGTACTAAAACCAGGTAAAAAGTCAAAAGTCAAAAACCCAACAGAAATCAAACTCCAATTTATAAAATTAGAGAATAATTTAATGAACGAAATGAAATTAGCATGACCAAAATCCAATACGGGTAACTGATGATAGGAATTGTGTTAAATTTTAAATAAAAAATAGTGCCAAAAAGCGTTGAGGGACAACTGTGGTCACCTGGCTGCATTTGACTGGAACCTAGGGGTGATTTAAGCCAACCACGTTGGATCACGGGTCGGATACAAAAACTAGGGTTGTCCCAGTCTGAAGGTTTACTTTCTGACTTAGTTCCTGAAACTCACCTGGTAAAGATTTCTACATTATTCCTCCCGCGGTGTGCCTCTGAAACAGACTTTCTACTGCGTCAAAGTTCAGAGCAAGAGCAACCTGCATGTTTGGCAAAGCACCTTTATTAAATTGACTTGGCAGGTTTGTCCCAGTCCTCAGAAATCTTTTGAAAATGAAAAATGCATATGTCACGGATTTCTCAGGATGTGAGCATGAGTACATTTTGAAACAGCTAAGAGTCCCAGGACCTCATGAACAGACCATGAGGAGTCAAGACTCACTTGCAGAAGCCATCAGCAGGGTCCAAGGCAGGTCAAGTTGGAACTGCTCAGCAGGGCTCTTCAGCAAGAATGGGATCCTGCAGCATTTTGTAGCCCTGAACCTAAACAAGATTCCTGCCAGATAACCCTTTGAGGTCCACTTCTATATCCTGGGTAGAAGTGGGAGCAGTTGCAGCCCCTCAGGTGTCTTTAAAAGTCACAACAGAAGGTATCGTCCTTATTCTGTCCTGCACAGGTCCAGTAGTGGTTTGAACAAGATACAAAGCAATGCCACATTGATGCCTGGCAATAGCTTGTGGGTGAGAGAGATTTTAGTCCCCTCTCCAATCAATACAGAAAGAGTTCCCAGTGGTAACCTTACCCACTTATACAGTAGTTCCTCTTTGCTTTACAGTAAACAACTCCACACTGCACCTCTCAACATTAATCCAAAGCAGCAGAAACCTCCTTTCTCTTTTCAAAGCTGGTATGCACACCCAGAGATTTGGTCACGATAATGACCAGTCCTCTCCTCCTAGATCACTCTAATCCATTTCAGGGGGCAGTTCCCTTCCTGTATGGGATTGGTAGCAGTCTCACTCACTGGACAAATGAAAAGGCTGGTTCTGGAGGTAGCTACATTTGCCTGTGACAGGGTAGGCCTCTCTGAAGTAAAAACAATTCCTGGGCCCAACCCAAGGGATTTCAAGGGAACAAAACTACCTTTCCACACCAAGGCTTTTATCTCAGCTCTGGGCATACATTCCAACCTCAACAAGGTAGTATTCAGTTCCTGGGTGAAAGTTGAGGCTCCTAAAAATGGGCTCCATGAGGCTTAAAGCAAGGAAAAGATAACTTTCTAAAAGTACCTTTTCCTTAATAGTAATCACAAATTTAATTCTGCCATTAAAGAGCGAGTTACTTACCTTTGGTAACAATGTATCTGGTAAAGACACCGTCTAGCCGCAGATTCCTTAACTTAGGATATTCCCCAGGCGTCAGACTGGATCCGGAAAACCTTTTTCCCCCAGCAGTACCTCTGCACGCCGTGGGCGGCACCGTCCAGCTCTGTCCTGACATCGTCCACGGAAGTGATGTCAATGGAGCCATATACAGCAATAAATGCAAGAAAACTAATTGGATATGTGTATGCAATTAAATCCTGCAAGTAAAAAGGGAGAAAAAGACAAGCCAAATGCATATATATTCAATCAGTACCCAGAAGAGTATAAGCAAAGTAAAACAAGTTTTTTTATTTATTTATTTATTTATAAAGTTTTATATAGCGCAAACAAGATCCCGAAGGATATCAGAGCGCTTTCAATAAGTTGGAAATGGGGACAAAATGAAATATACACAGCAATTGTGAAAAACACTAAACAGTGGTACACATATAAGGTATAATATTATGCAGAAGAGACGATCCGTGACTGTTAGTTGTGCCATGGAGCTAGAAACCAAGAGACAGTCGCCTTATGTGTGCCTCCATCCCTTATGGTAAGAATTTGCTCATTAAGAATCTTTTGGCTTTCAGTTTGAAAGCTGTAGTCAAGGAGAATCTGCAAACATCCTGAGGAAGAGAGTTCCATATTTTAGGGGCAGCACCAGAGAAGGCTCAGTAACAAGTTCTCTTTTTGCTAAGGATGATCGGTTTCAGGAGGAGAGTAGAGGCGCTTCTCGATGCTCTCACCCCACAGGATAATTCAAGTTTTTGTGCTAAATACGTGGGAGACATGTTTTATTAACTTGAGGGAGATGAGAAAAAATAAAAATGTTGTGTGCAGACGTTGTGCTTGGAAGTTTGACACTGGTGAGCTATATTTGAATATAAGTGAAGGCAACTGTCACACTCCCTGGCCATGCAGAATGTGCAGACATTAGAAGGCTGGCAGATCGAGAGACTAAGAATGACACGTCCCTTTCTACATGTATTTTTACACATGTTATGCATCGGAAGACCCAATACCTATAAAGCACTGGTATATATCTATTTGTATGTTTCTTTTCAGCATATGCTACTAGGAAAAGGCACAGTCAGATGTACGCATGCTTTCAGTAATATGGTGAGACTTTCAACTGTGATATGGAAAGGGTTTCTGCTTTGCATTTGGGTAGAGTCAACACTGTTAGTAGTTGCTGAGTAGTGAAGATGCACAAAACAGATGAGGTCAAAGACATGCTGGTAAAGGGATTAGTGATTATGGTACTTTGTATGAGTCTTTGGGAAGGTATTGTTGAAGTGCGCTGTATATATTTAAGTGTCTTTGTGAAATGAGGAATGCAGTCTCTTATGTTGAAAGAACTGCATGGTGTTGTGACTAATGTGCAGGGTTGAATTAAGATCGAAAATCGGCCCGGTCATTGTAAGAGAAATGGGGATGTTTGTATATTGTGGCTTGTTGGAAAATACAGGGGGGGCATGCTTTACAAGAAATATGTTTTATGAATGTCTGGGAGATAAAAAAGAAATTGAAATGTTCCCTGTATATTTTGTGTATGGATTTGTTAACACTGGTGAAGTACACGTGAATATAAGTGAAGGTAATTGTCAGGCTTTCTCCCTGTGCTGAATCTGCATACATTAGAGGGCCGGCAGATCAAGAGTTTGGGAATGACACGTCCCTTGACTCCCACCCCCTGCCATTTTCTGCCCCCCAACGGTTCCTCCCTCTCCTCTTTCTAAAAAGAAAGTAACAGAGGCCCATCTACCATGAAAAATAGCACTTAGACCTTCATTGGCCGGTTGGTGGCATCTGTACAGCACAGAGAAAGTAGCAATCGGTTTCAATGCTACACGAGCGCAGTGTGTCATGTTGCAAGGACTACATGGTCTTGTGTCTAAGGTACAGGGATGAATTGGGGTCCAAAGTCGGCTCGGGAAATGTAAGAAAAAAAAAAACCTTCTGGAGATTGAACCTTGTGGGGAAATACTGGGGGGGGGGGGGGCTTTAACAGAATCATGCTTTATTAACTTCAGGGAGATGAAAAAAATAAAAGGTTTCCTGCACACATTTATTTTTTTATAAACCATTTTTATTGCCATTTTTAAAAAAAACAACAGTACAGTAGTATCTTTTGCGAGTGTAGCTTAACATCCATTACTTATACATCCATCTTGCCATGGAGTAAAGTAACCTCTGAATACATATCCCATCAGGCATTGTCGCGCAGGATCTCATTGTTCTAGAACGGTAGGTGAGGCTAGATTTAAGTCCATGCATGGTAGTCAATAGGCCTAACCTTTGGTAAGGAGATCGCCCTCTAATTCAGCTCTGTATTGTAAATGTTTCTATATGCCAGTCAATGCTTTAAACTGGAGAACTGGGGTGTTATAACTGGGGGGTACACCGTGTCTAATGTGTAATCATCTAAGAAGGGCTGTCTAATTACTACTGTCTGGCTAGGTCTTGGGTCGCGCCTACGCGAAGTGGTAAACATCTGAAACATCCTAAGGAGAATGTTGTGCCTGCCGTCTTGCCCCGGTCCGGGCCTATCCAGCACCTGCTCTGTAGATGGGCCCTCCTGAGAGTCTGAGGGGCAGAGTTGTGTGGCAGGGGAGCGATTTCCCTGGGACCCCGGACTCGTCCGAGATTTTATGTGCAAAGGAGTGAAGTAGCATTGCCCACAACATGGATACAGGGTGTTTGCGAGTTCCCTTAACTTCTTCTGACCGAAGTACCTTCTCCTCCGCTGCACCCCATTTTTTGACTGCTCCCACCCATGACTCTAGAGTAGTTCCTCCAGGCGCCTTCCAATGCATTGCTATGAATCTTTTAGCTAGAAGGAGCGCCAGGGACGCAAAGCGCAATTTCCACCTTGCAGTTCTTGTGTCATTTGCTTATGCCAAGTGCACAGGCCTCCCGTGTGTGGATATCTGTGGTGTGAATCACGACCCAGTAAATATGGAGTGTTGGACATTCCCAAAACATTTGGTGAAAGGAGGCGCCGGGTTCAGGGCATCTGGGACATACAAAAGACCCATCTGGGTAGTATTGCTGGAGCTTCTCTGGAGTAAGATATGCGCAATGTAGTATGTGCAATTGTATGTTTTTGAAGCGGTAGTCGTGGGATACCTTTTTTGGGAACACCAGGGCGTAGGCCCACTCTTTGTCATGGAGCAGCCTGCGGAATTCAGCTTCCCATTTCTCCCAAAGGGGCGCTAGGGTAATCGGGTTAAGGGCTCATAGCGCTTTATAGATCCAGGTAACCAGATGTCGCCCCGGTCCCATTCGTAGCAGTGTATGAAGTACCAGGTGTGTAAAAGCCCGGTGAGGATCCCCCGGAACATGCAGTTTCGCCAAATTCAGATCTACATCATACATAGGGCCTACTTAACTCCAGCATTAATCAATAGGTATTTCCACAGGGCGGACGCGGCCTGCCCCAGATGCGAGGCTGTGGACACGGACATACTACACATTATGTGGGGATGTACAAGGCTGGGCACTTACTGGGAGGACATCGGTAGACTTCTTGCGTGATGTACCGGGCGCAGCATCCGTACAACTGGCCTGAATTCCTTCTACATCTATTTAAGAGGCCCCGGAAAGATAAAGCATCGTCCCGGTTCCTGGACCTGGGGTTGGTGGTGGCGGTCTCCTCACCAAGAGGTGGAAGGCGCGGGATCCACCCAGCGCATAGGCTTGGACCCTGTCCCTTCAGCTGTGGGCCAGGGCAATGGACCGCCATACAGCGGGAAGAAATAGTGGGACTCTGCAGGGAGCCTATGGCAGAGACTTGGAGCGCATGTTACGCAATCTGCAGTCGGGTGGGGTAGCTGCTGCTGAAGGAACAGCGGAGGGCTAGACGGGACTGCTGCCTACCAGGGGATGCGCGTTGCAGACACCACACGCGGACACTTACAGGGTGCATTGCGTGGCACTGAGGGTGGAGGAGCGACGGGAACTGAAGACATGTGGAGATGGGGGGGAAGGACAGCTGAGCGGGCGGAGGGTGGAGGGGGGGGAGACCGGGGTGGGTCCCGGAAGCAAGGGGGGACAACACTGACTGTCTGCTCAAGACCATGTCGCACTGTGCTTGGCTGCATTAACAAAGTTAAGAATTCACTTTTGGGAAATATTACTCATTTCTGTACCTGGAGCTGGGTTACAAAGGCCCCCCTTCACTTTATTCGAATTTGGACACACTCGGGCACACCTGCTAATTATGAGAATGTTCACACAGCACGCTGCAGCACCTCAGGGGCATAAGGTGTTCAAGCATCTGACAATCGAAATATAACTGCAGTAATGTGTTAGATGATTTTGTGTATGTGCATTGTCCCGTTTGTGGAAATGAAACTGAAAATGCCAATAAACAGATTTGAGAACAAAAAAAAAATGAAGTACCAGGTGTGTAGGAGGTTCAATTCCTATCGTGCGCCATGCCTTGGGCAGTCTCCAAGAAACTGCAGATGCAGGAGGAATTGTCCCCTGGGGAGTTCCCATACAGTCGCCAAGTCGGCGAATGTCTGCAGCTGCCCACTGAGGTAAAGTATCCAACCTCCGTCACTGCATGATCTGTCCATGGTCTACATACTCGTTCTGTATAGTGTGCCCGGCCACTAGGGAATCCCACCAGCAGCATGGCAGGAGAATACAGGGGCGCTGTGCGGTTCAGTCGATGCACACGAGTCAAGCAAGCACGCGCTACTGTCAGCTGGAGAGGCTTGTCTCTGCGCTCCTGGCAACAACATGCGTCGTATGGTCGGCGTCTGGACCTGTCCCGCGACTGTAGTCAGTTATCCCACAGCCCGGTCATGTTTCCTGCACACTTAGTGCACAGGTTTGCACACACTGGTGAAGCACACGTGAATATAAGTTAAGGTACTTGTCAGGTTACCTGCTCCTGCTGAAGCTGCCTACATCACAGGGGCGGCAGATCAAGAGACTGGGAATGACACGTCCCTTGACCTTCATTCCTCCCACACTAACAGTTCTTCCCCTCTCATTTGTTAGAGAAAGCTAACAGAGGCCCATCTACGTTGACCCTCACTGGGCTTCTGGGGGCATCTGACGAGTACAGAGAAAGTTGTAATCGACTTCTATGCTATACAAAAAAGTTGCACACAGTTGCAACTTACATATTGCCCCAATTTACATTTGGTGGACGATTTGTCTTAACAGTTTAACTTTGATGGGGTATGTCTATGCTTCAACATGTATTTTTACACGAGTTATGTATCGGAAGATACAATATCTATAAAAGACAGGCATAGATCTATTTGTATGTTTGTTCTACGTATGATGCCACTAGGAAAAAGCACAGCGAGATCCATGCATCCTTTCAGTAATATGGTGAGACTTTCAAGTGTATAAAAAAATGCTACGTCAGCGCACACCTATTGATTGTCAAAGTTATTACAATAATAAATGTAACCTAAAGAATGTGTGCAACGCAGTGAATAGGTAGCCAACCTAATCAGTAAACTGTAGTTCTGGTGTATCCACAATTCACCACACTAGTTTGCAAAGAACCACAAACGCCCGTCACATCAACCTCAACAACACCTCCATCCAAAAATTCTTGTTTCAGCATTCAATCCGTCCATCGCTCAACCAAACAAAAAAACTGTTCACCCGCACATCACAACATCAATCGCACATGACCAAGATACTACTGAAATCAAAAGCATGAACAACCTCGAATCTGCGGCCTCCCCCTGCAACACCAATCTTGGTCCCGCAGGCTCCAGCTCCCGGTCCGAAACCACCGACCCCCAAGAAGGAGCACCAGGACTCTGATAAGGTCGTCTGCGAGCACACCCCCCGCCCAGGTGTACACCCCATTGAGTCCATAGTCGACAGCATCACAACGAAACCCTCCAAGACCTCTCTCCCGAATTTCCCCGCCACAGACACCAAGCCCACCGTTCAAGCCAACCAAAGTCAACCCCCAGCAATCTGCCCCACATCTAGTCGACAGATCCGATTCAATCGCCTCCACTTCCTTCTCCAACTCCCTGACTGTTCTGGACAACTCCCCAACCAACAATATAATCAAATCAAGTGAACATCCATCCAAGACAGCCTGCCACTTCTCCACGAATGCCCCGCCGAACTGGAGTCTATATAACAATGGTTCAATTACAGTGCTCTTAGTCAACGATTACACTCCTCAACCCTTATACAATATCACAAGGTTCAGCGCATTCCGCGAGGCTTAATCTTACCTATTAAACCATTGTTATATAAATTCCAGCTCAACAAGGCATCCATGGAAAAGTGGCAGGCAGTCCCAAACAAATGTTCATTCGACCTGACTCCACCACCGATCGAAGAATCATCCAGAACAACAAGGGAGCCAGAGGAGGAAACAGACGCAAACAAATCATATCCATCAAGTAGACGTGAAGCAGATCACTGGAAGCCGACCCCGGATGACCCAAACAACAAACTTGATGTCCATGGCAAAGAAATTCAAGAGAAATTACCCAGAAAATCTTGCTGCGATACCACCGACCACAAACTCATCAAGGCGTACACCTGGGCAGAGGCCCACGCTCGCAGACAACCCCATCAAAAACCCAACACTTCCCCTCAAGAATCAGCAGCCTCAGACCAAGAGCCAGAACCCACAAGAACACGATCGGCACCGCAGGAAGAGACCACAGATCGAAAGCCGTCCATGCCCCCAACCTCTCACAGCATCCCAGTCACACACGACCGATGCTACGATGTACAAGCAAACAGCTTCCTTGTTCAACCGAACAACAAACAACAGATTGAACACAGAAACAAGGACCCCCAGACAAAAGTCCTGTTGAAACCGACACAACAAGCACCATTGATTCCTCTGCAAACCAACACAGCGAATTGTAAATACATTAGCTCACGCTGTGGTTTTCCACCAGAACTACCGAGACTTTCAAGTGTGACATGGAAAGGGTTTCTGGTTAGCATTTGGGTAGGCCCAACATTGTTAGTAGTTGCTGAGTAGTGAAGATGCAACAGGCAAATGAGGTTATAGACATGGTGGGAAAGTAATTGTCAGTATTGTATTTGTAACATATGACACAACACAGACATGAAACATTTTACAATTTTTATTTTAACTAACATGGCGTAATGTGCAGTATATGTGCCACAATAAAAATGAAACTATATGATAGAATTATAATCAGTATAGTAGTGAATCGATATCTGATAAAGGGAGATGTCATCAGAAAAAGAGAATAGAGAAAAGACTATCTTGAGTAACTTTTCACTCCCTGCTAAAAAGTATTATTACAAAATAGAACATCTCAGAGGTTTGTCTGCAGACTAAATAACTTTTAATATAGATAGTAATGTCCCCAAAGGCCAAGTCGCTCATTTAGTCACCCAGCTCTGTAACACCCAGGCAAACCGAGCGCAAACATAAACAGAGAGTAACCAAGTCTGTCAAGAGGAATTCGTAAAGAAAGTCAATATCTGAAAATCCAAAAAGGAAGGAAAAGCAAAATGAGAAAAAGGACAAAAAACAGTGTTCTTGAAGTGTAGAAATAAGAGGCCGTCAAATCGGGTTACCATGCGCACTTATGGAGATACATCGAAGTACAAGAACTCAGAAGAACCGTGATATGCAAAAAGCTCTAAAAGGTCATCTGCATATCTCCAAGCAAAGAGGGTCGCCATCCAATTCAGCAAGTCGAAAGAAAAGACATGGTCATCGTAATCTCCTGCAAGCAGGACCATGTCAGGGCAACTTGCATGATATTTGATGATAGCCTGCTGCAAGAGGCGCTGCGCATGAGCGCAAGTACTCCATCTCCCCCTTATTGCATTACTAAACGCATCCATCAAGAGTGTTTCTCCAGAACAGTCCTGGACATGAGCCAGCAATGGTCGCAGCAACAGTTCATAATCCAGGGGATCGCTTAAAGTAGTAGAGAGTGGCAGACATGCAGGTGGCATTCAAGGGGGGATCGGAGACAGTAGAACACAGGTTGCACGCAGGTGAAATATACATAGATGAAAATTCAGCCTATAGCTGATGCCAAAAATCACCAATGGCAAGTGTAGGAAAGTGTATTTCTGTTGCAGTAACCCCCACCCCACACCTTTTGACTTGATGAGCCCTGGGTCCCTGCCAATCAGGTTCCCAGGGTCTGTGTTCTTTCCCCAAAACTAACCTAATTGGCATTTCTGGCCACAGGTCAGCCCCTGGTAAATGGTCCCACAAGTTCCCAGGGCACTGTGACCAGGGAAGGCCTCTAAGGGCTGCAGCATTTAGTGTGCCTACCTCAGAGGCCCTGTGTCTTTACACTCACACACTGCCTTTGCAGGCTGTGTGTCTTGCTGCAGAACAACATGAAGAGTCGACATAGCACACATCCATGTGTGCCATGCCTACAACCCACTGCCCTGGCATAGATCAGTCACTCCTCTAGCTGGGTGCACTATACCAGTGGTGAGGGTACAGATGCATGCGCCTTGTACCCCTACAGTGTCTAAGTCAATTCTTAGACATTGTAAGTGCTGTGTTGCAATTAAGAGTATATGGTGCTGGAGGTTGTCATTACAAACTCCACAGCACCATAATGGCTACACTGAAAACTGAGAAGTTTGGCATCAAACTTCTCAGCACATTAAACCCACACTGATGCCAGTGTGGGATTGAATGAAAAATGCACACAGAGGGCATCTTAGAGATGTCCCCTGACAACTAACCTACCACTGGTGTCCAGGATGTGTGGCTGCCCCAGACATGTTTCTGGACCCCTGGGTCAAGAGCCTGCTGGTCTCTGGGGCCTAAAACAATGCACATCCTGGGATGAGGTGCCAAGCCTCCTCCCTCAGGATGGGCAGGGTTCACGAAGAGGAAGCTTCAAAGGCTTGCTGCCTTTGTGAGCTTCCCCAGGCCACTTGCTGCTTTCAACAACTGGTCTCCACAAGTTCTGACTCCCACTTTGGGCGGGAGAACCGGCGGGAAAAACAAGTGAGGAAGAGAGGTGTTCCCACCTCTGCCAACTCCACCCCTCAGGTGTGGGAGGTGAGGTGAAGCACAACTCTCAGTCCACGACATCTTGAAGAAGGGGGGACTCAGCCAACCAGGGACAGGCACATGCCCCCCTCCCACCAGAGGGTGGCACAATAGGGGGTAAATCCACCCCAGGGAAGGGACCCATTGGTCCCTGCCTTTTACCTACCTGTAATGCCCTTAAATCTAGTATTTAGGACCCCCCTGAACCTTGCTTCCCCAGACATATAAAATCTTAAACATATAAATATACAAAAAATAAGATCTGATAATTCAGAGTAATGGTAATGAACACATTGACAAATAATGGTAAAATATCTATGGCAAGCAGGTGATGTTATATATACATATGTGTAAAATATATACATATGTGTAAAATTCTGGTGCATTATTTACAACCCTTGGATCACACCGGACACTTCTCGTCTTGACGCCTGCAGCATCTTCAGCTCCAAGCGCCATCAACCAGCGTGGCAAAACCCAACACTACTTCGCACCTGTGCACCCGCTTCCTGTGGGTGAGGTAACTCAGCAACGCCGGTGTTCCTACACTGGTACACACCTCTAGTGTATGTGTCTAAAGTTTCATCCTGCTAGGTTAAGCGGAAGTCTCCTTTAACTGTAACTTTATAACTTTTACGCACCATTGACATTGCATTGGTGCATGTGTGTGCTTTAAGCTGTACCCGAATCCCGCGGGCTTTTCCCGACTTCAGCATTGCTAGCCCCGACTGCTCCCAGCGATTCCCTAGGCCTAACCACTGTTCGATTGGTATCTCTTATACCACTTTTTTAATATATAATTGTGCAACTTTCATATATTTAACTGAGCTTTTGTTTAAACGCTTGTGCCTCTGCACTCATAAAGAGTACAGAGGATTATTCTAGTAATAAATACATATATTTTTATAATATATAACTTGTGTGGTGTCCTTTCATTTGATATTACAGGATTGTGATTGGTAAAACAGCTCGCTTAACACGACCTCTTGAGTTAAGCCTTCAAGGCTGCTTAGTCCATGCTACCATTAGGATAGCTTGTCTATAAGGTTGACTTACAACCAGACACCATAAAGGTTGTTTGGACTGATACAAGGTGCCCCCAGAATTAGAGACATCATATATCAGGCCAACTTCTCACATTGGTGTGCAGCGGTGCGGATTTGAGCTTGCTGTTGTTTTACCATTGCAATCTTTTTATCACATTGAAAGATCACATCAAGTACCTTAGGTACATATAAACAAAAGCTTAGCATATTTAAGTTCTACTGAACTTAGTAGTTGTAGATCAAAGGGCTTAGCACACCCTGCCTACAACTCAATAGCAAGGTACAGTAGGAAAACACTTAGTGTAGGTAAGTGCATCACTTACACCTCACTAGCAGTCATGGCTGGCACAGAGGGAGCTACAGGCTCTTCACCTGTGGTGGTTGACCTTTCCACGGCACCCTCCAGCTATGACAAACTTAGCCATAAAGACTTGAGTGCCTTATGCATTGTAAGAGGGCTAAAAAGGGGTCACAACCCCACTATTCCTTCCCTGATAGCCAGCCTGGAAAAGGATGACTTGGCTAAGGCGAGCGCAGTTCCCTTAGATGCAGGAGATGGAGTAAACCCCCTGAGAATGAGGACACCCCAGAGGTGGAAGAAGAGGAGGAAGAAGAGGAGGAAGAAGCAGACTCGGAAGAGGATGAGTCGGGTCAGAATCAGAGGGGTAACCAGGTACTAGTTGGCAGGCTTAACCAGACCAACTTGGACCTACATGGGAATGGAGAGGGCCAGCACCTCCCCAGATCCTATACCATCATTCCCTTGGGTAATAGAAGAGTGAGATCACCTTCCAGGGACTCTCACATTTCTAGTGCCTCCAGGGAATCTCAAAGGGGAATGACTTCCCCCCAGAGGAAAGAGCATAGGGCCAGGATGAGGGCTGTCCAACTCCAGATAGAGAGGGAAGAGATAGCCCTGGTTCAAGCTAAACTTGCTTTAGCAAGAGAACAAAAGTTGTGTGGATTAGATTCCACTGGTGGCAGCAATATTCCTAGAGAGAAAGACAGGACCTATGATAATAGAAACCTGACAAAAATTGTGCCCCCTACAAGAAAGGGGACGACATCCACAAATGGATGACTGCTCTGGAGAGAGCCTGCATGGTAAAGCAGGTTCCTCAGGAACAGTGGGCTGCAATTTTATGGTACTCCTTTTCTGAGAAAGGGAGGGATAGGCTCTGGAGGGTTGGCTGCAGGAAAGTAACGTCTCAGACTATACAGGATTGTACAATCTTATAATGAGAGAGCAGATCCTTAATAACTGTCAGAACCAGCTGTTGCATCAATACCTTATTGACTCTGATCTGACCTCTCCCCAAGAATTGGGAAAGAAGGCAGACAAATGGGTCAGAACAAGGATTAAGCAGAAACCCCAGAACCATGGTGGTGACCAGAAGAAAACAGACCAGAAGGGCGGGGATAAGAAAGATAAAGAAAAAGACCAGAAGTCTTCTTCAGGCTCACAAAATTCTAATAAGGAGGGTGGTTCCCAGAATGGTAACAAGAAGAAGAAGAATGATGGCCCAAAGAAACCTTGGTGCAATACCTGTAAGTCCATTTCCCATTGGGGGAGTGAATGCACCAAGAAAAATCCAGTCCCTACCACTGCAGCTCCTAAAGCACCTGCACCCCCTAGTACAGTCAGCAGTGGTAGTACACAACCTAAGGGTATAGTAGGGTTAACCCTGGGTACTGAGATGGAGTCTGGCCTAGTAAGGATCCCTACTCAGGCAGTTCTGCTCTATGATGTGGACATATCCATGCCCACTACTGTGAGTCCCAGTAACCTGGGCAAGTATAGGCAGACGCCTTTGATTAATGAGAAACTGGCTCAGGCCTACAGGGACACTTGTGCCAGTGTCACTATGGTGACACCTAACTTTGTGGACCCTGGACAGATTGTACTAGGTGAGAATTACCTAGTGACCAATGCAAGCAATGCCACTACTACACATAGTGTGGCTGTTGTGAACTTCTCCTGAGGAGGGGTAAATGGCCTAAAGAAAGTTGTTGTGAGTGCAGACCTCCCAGTAGACTGTCTGTTAGGCAATGATCTGGAAAACTCAGTTTGGTCAGAAGTGGAGTACAGGACTCATGCAGAAATGGTAGGGATTTCAGCACATGCCCTGGCTGTAACCAGGAGTCAGGCAAAGAAGTGCCTACCTGAACCTGTGGTGGATATTGAAACTATAGACCAACCACAACCCAAGAGGAGGAGCAAGAGGGTTAAGGCTGTGCCTTCCCACCTGCCCCAGGTTGAGGATCAGACTTCACAGGAAGCTGATTCTGCAGTCCAAGAGGAAACTGTCTCTGAGGAGCTTGAACCTGATCAGGTCGAGTTTCTGGGGACAGGGGGAACCTCAAGGGCAGACCTGGGGCAGGCCCAATTAGATTGCCCTTCCCTTGAACCCCTCAGACAGCAAGCTGCTGCTGAGTCTGCTGGGAATGCTCAATGTACCCATAGAGTGTATTGGGATGATGGGCTCCTTTATTCAGAGGCTAGAGACCCCAAGCCTGGTGCCACCAGGAGGTTGGTCATACCTTTGAAATTTAGGGGCTTCCTTCTTACCTTGGCCCATGATATTCCCCTTGCAGGACACTTAGGCCAGCATAAGACTGGGACAGGCTTGTTCCTCACTTTCACTGGCCTCATATGTCAGAAAATGTCAAGGAGTTTTGTCGCTCCTGTGTCACTTGCCAAGCCAGTGGTAAGTCAGGTGGCACAACAAAGGCCCCCCTGATACCACTACCTGTGGTGGGGGTACCCTTTGAAAGAGTTGGAATAGACATTGTGGGTCCCATGGATCCTCAAACAGCATCTGGGCACAGATTTATACTGGTGGTAGTGGATCATGCCACCAGGTATCCAGAGGCAATTCCCCTGAGGACCACAACAGCACCTGTTGTGGCAAAGACCCTTCTTGCAGTTTTCACAAGAGTGGGCTTTCCTAAGGAGGTTCTTTCGGACAGAGGTACCAACTTCATGTCTGGATACGTAAAGGCAATGTGGAAGGAGTGTGGAGTAAACTACAAGTTTACCACACCCTATCACCCACAGTGCAATGGGCTTGTTGAAAGGTTAAACAGGACCCTCGAAGGAATGATAAAAGGATTACCAGAGAAGCTTAGGCAGAAATTGGGACACCCTTTTACCCTGCTTGCTCTTTGCTTACAGAGAGGTCCTACAGAAGGGGGTTGGCTACAGCCCTTTTGAACTTTTGTTTGGCCACCCTGTAAGGGGTCCACTATGTTTGGTGAAGGAAGGATGGGAGTTACCTCTCAAAAAGCCTAAGCTAGATGTTGTGGACTATGTACTTGGTCTCCGCTCCAGGATGGCTGAAAACATGGAGAGAGCATCCAAAAACCTGGAGGCCAGTCAAGAATTACAGAAAGCTTGGCATGACCAAAAGGCTGTTCTGGTTGAGTTCCAGCCAGGGCAGAAGGTGTGGGTGTTGGAGCCAGTGGCCCCAGCAGCACTCCAGGACAAATGGACTGGAACCTACCCTATTGTTGAGAAAAAGGGAGAAGTCACCTATGTGGTTGACTTTGGAACCCCTAGGAGCCCCCACAGGGTGCTCCATGTAAATCGTTTGAAAGCATTTGTTGACAGGGAGGACATGAGCCTGCTCATGGCCACAGATGGGGAACAGGAGGAAGAGAGTGACCCTCTCCCAGACCTGCTTTCCCAGAACCCTGATGATGGTTCAGTTGATGGAGTAGCCTTGGCAGGCATCCTCACTGAGCAGCAACAGATGGACTGCAGACAGGTGTTGCAGGCCCACAGGCATATGTTTTCACTCACACCCAGTCAAACTAACTGGTGCACCCAAGAGGTGGACACTGGTGACAGTCCGCCTGTGAAGAATAAAATCTACAGGCAACCTGACCATATGAGGGATTGTATAAAGGCTGAGGTGCAAAAGATGCTTGAGCTTGGAGTGATTGAGCCATCAGAGAGCCCATGGGCCAGCCCAGTAGTCCTTGTGCCAAATCCCCATACCAAAGATGGAAAGAGAGAAATGAGGTTTTGTGTGGACTACAGAGGTCTCAATGCTGTCACTAGGACAGATGCACATCCCTTTCCAAGAGCAGATGAGCTCATTGATAAATTGGCTTCTGCCAAGTTTCTGAGCACATTTGATTTGACAGCTGGCTATTGGCAAATCAGGTTAGCTGAAGAGTCTAAAGCCAAAACAGCATTCTCTACCCCTAGTGGGCATTATCAGTTTGTGGTAATGCCCTTTGGTTTTAAGAATGCACCTGCCACCTTCCAAAGGTTGGTGAATCAAGTCCTTGCTGGGTTGGATGACTTTTGTGCAGCATATCTAGATGATATTGCTGTCTTTAGCTCCACCTGGGAGGATCACCTGATCCACCTGAAGAAGGTTCTGGAGGCCCTGCAGAAGGCAGGCCTGACTAACAAGGCTACTAAGTGCCAGATAGGGCAGAGCAAGATTGTGTACCTGGGCCACCTAGTAGGTGGGGGTCAGGTTCAACTATTGGAGAGCAAAATCCAGACCATACAGGACTGGGCTCCTCCAACTACCCAGACACAAGTCAGAGCCTTCTTGGGCCTGACTGGGTATTACAGAAAGTTTGTGAAGAACTATGGGTCCATTGTGACACCATTAAATGACTTGACATCCAAGAAGATGTCAAAAAAGGTTCAGTGGACAGTTAGCTGTCAAAAGGCATTTGATGACCTGAAGAAGGCCATGTGCTCTGCACCTATCCTGAAGAGTCCTGACTACTCCAAACAGTTCATTGTACAGACAGATGCTTCTGAGTTGGGGTGGGAGCTGTGCTTTCACAACTTAATATAGATGGTCATGACCAGCCCATTGCTTTTATTAGCAGAATGCTGACCCCCAGGGAGAAACGTTGGTCAGCTATTGAGAGGGAGGCCTTTGCTGTGGTTTGGGCCCTGAAGAATTTGAGGCCATACTTGTTTGGAACTCACTTCCTAATTCAGACAGACCATAAGCCCCTCTTGTGGCTAAATCAGATGAAGGGTGAAAACCCCAAACTACTCAGGTGGTCCATTTCCCTACAGGGGATGGACTTTACAGTGGAGCACAGCCCAGGGACTGACCATGGTAATGCAGATGGTCTCTCCAGGTACTTCCACTTAGAACATGAAGACTCATCTGGTCAAGGTTAAGTTTAATGTCCCTGCGTTTGGGGGGGGGGGGGTGTAGGAGAGTAGGGTCTGCTATCCTATGGTCACCCCAATTTTTGCTTTTTGCTTCACTGGTTTTCGACTTAATGTGGCTGTGGGCCTGCTAATCAGACCCACAGCCAGCTGTGCTCTCTCTAAATTCACATACATGTACCATAGGTACATAACCCAATTGGAACTGGACTCCTTGTCAGCCCCTATACCATGCACTATAGGTGCTCAGGGCATAGGTGCCACCAAGGCCTACCAGGGGCTGCAGCATAGCTTTTGCCACCCCTGGCTGGTTCTTAAATTGACACAACTGGCTGATCACTCAGCTGGGGCAAGTTGGTGTAACCACCCCTTGCTTAGATATAGTATACCTATATCTAAACCTATATCTGGACACATATAAACCTATTAGTCACTCCTATGGCAGGCCTTATCAATCCTGTAGGCAGAGTAAGTGGTTTAACGTGAGATGGTGCTCGAGCATGAGCTGAGCCTGTCTGCAGCTGTCGGGAACAACTCCCTAAGCTGTTCTGGGATAATGCCATACCATATACTATTAAGTGCATTATAATCCATTGCGGTTATATGTTACGTTGGTTTGGCTTTATCCAAATATGTCGTGTAAGGTGTCATACAATTTGGAATACTATCCCCTCGACAGTCCTGTCGACAGGGATAGCATCCCACCCCTCTAGAGGGAGAAGACATATTACTTCACTGAAACGCGGTTGATTTTTAAAAGAGCCTCAGCATCCCAAAATGGACGCTTCTGCCACAGACACGAGTCTGACCTCCTGCTGCTGACCGAAACTCAGCCAAGGAGGCCTGGACAAAGGCTTTCCTGTTGCGGGGAGGTGTCACACCACCCTAGACAGGAGATAGTGGATTGTAGCAGGGAGGTTTGAAAGAAACCAGACAGTGCCTGGGGAGCACAAGGCTTCCCCTTGCATAATCCGGTCAAACCGGTTCTGGGGCACACCAGCCCCAGTCCCAGCGCGACCCTGTACAAAGGGAAAGGGGTGTAACCACCCCCTTCCTGGGTCCCACCCATAGGAGGGACCTAGCAGGTAATCCAGCCCCCTAGAGTGGTATAAGAATGGGAGCAGTGCCAACGCACTCAGATTGTCCTGACTGAAACTTATGAAACGAAACTATGGACCCTTCGACATCCTACTCGACGTAGAAGACTGAAGAAACTCCCTTGTGGTCAAAGAGTGACCACCCTGTGCAAACAGGCACCATCCAGCACCTCGATGTTTGCTTTGTTGCAGTTCCCGCCGGAACTCAAGCAACAGAGTTCAACAAGACCAAGCGTGCCTGCCTTCTAACAGCCCGATCCACACTCCCTGCAGAGCTGAGACCCGTGGAGGCGACCGGAAGCGCGGGGCCCGCCATCTTGTAAAGACCACGAGACGCTGACCGTGCAGCCCACAAGTGACCCTCGAAGCTGTGCATTGGGGTTTGAGAAGGCTCAGCTCTGAGCCTCTCTTGCACCAAAGCTCACCCCTCTACACTCACCGAGTGCTGCGTGGGTCCCTTCTGCATCTTTTGGCTCAACGCGTTGGCCCGGTCACTTGCCAGTTGGCTAGTGGCCCCTGTGCCAACGAACCTTGAAACCTAACTTGTGAATCTGGTTGCTCCAGACTTGTACTCGCTCCTCTGAAAAGGAGTACCCGCTCTGACCCTCCTGGTCCGAGTATTAAGCCATCTTCGAGTCCTGCGTGGGTGGCGCTTGCCAAGGGTTGTTTGCTCCAATCCGGAAGCCGACACCACCGACAGCGAGAGCCGTCGTCGGACAGCTCATGATCCACTCCTGGACATCCTCGGTGCCCCAGAGTCCACGTGGCAGCGGAGAGAAGCTTCACAACAGCGACCTGAAAGCGCCCGACATTGCCTGGTTCCTTCCTAGTTCCACCCTGGTCACTGCTGAGTGACCCAGACTCTGTCCCCTCTGCTTTCAGATCATCTTTATCTTCGATCCACCCTTGGATCACACCGGACACTTCTCGTCTCGACGCCTGCAGCATCTTCAGCTCCAAGCACCATCAACCAGCGTGGCAAAACCCGACACTACTTCGCACCTGTGCACCCGCTTCCTGTGGGAGAGGTAACTCAGCAACGCCGGTGTTCCTACACTGGTACACACCTCTAGTGTATGTGTCTAAAGTTTCATCCTGCTAGGTTAAGCGGAAGTCTCCTTTAACTGTAATTTTATAACTTTTACGCACCATTGACATTGCATTGGTGCATGTGTGTGCTTTAAGCGCTGCACCCGAATCCCGCGGGCTTTTCCCGACTTCAGCATTGCTAGTCCCGACTGCTCCCAGCGATTCCCTAGGCCAGTGGTTCCCAAACTTTTTTGACCGTGGCTCCCTTGACCTAATTGGCAGTTGGCCGTGGCTCCCCACCATTTTTTTTACCAGTGGGCGGGTGGGGGGATATAAGCCCACCCTCGGGAGTACTTCCTGTTGTCTTCCTTAAATTAATTTGGATGCAAAGAAGGTATTTAATCATATTTGTAACAAAATAAAAAGATAATAGTTGCAAAAGGGAAAAAAACAAACATTTATTTTATGTGCTGATACGTTTTCTCTCATCGAGAATGTAAATGCGGCGGGAACTCAGGCGTGGGAGGTTGTATTGAAGCCAGTGACCATACTGAGGTTTCAGTAATATTTGAATGTATTCCCCTTTCAGGGACCATCCGAGAGTTCTACTGGGTTTGGTCTAGAATAGATTAGAAAAATGACGATGGCCCTGTCTGTAAACGCACATTTGAAGATGTTTTTTAAACAAAATACACTTTTTTTATTTCATTGTAAATGCATATTTCAGATTGAATATATGGAATATGCATTTACAATTAAATTTTTAAAAAACGTATTTTGTTTGAAAAACACCTTCAAATGTGCATTTACAGACAGAGCCATCGTCATTTTTCTAATCTATTCTAGACCAAACCCAGTAGAACTCTTGACTAATCTGGAGTTAAATTCCACCAAGTTAAGAAGGAGCCACTCGGTGTTAGCATTGCATACTGAAGGAAAAATGCACCCAACAGGCAAACTCGCAAGCCGAAATTAATTTAATGCACCCCATTAAATGCTTGTGGTTGTGGGCTGGCCCTGAATGGCTTTCACTAAAATTCTTCATAATTGTGTACAATTGTGTCCGAGCATTGTATGTATGAAAGTTGCTTCATCTTGTTTAGCTTGAAACGTGTTATCCTGGTGCACACAAAATTAACCTTTTAGAAGTCAAATGTATTTAGATTTAAGATAGCGCTGCTCAGGCCACAAGGCGTCCTGCCCTTGTCTTCAAGTAACTCAAAACATAGAGTAGGAGGGGAACTCCCTTCTACAACTGAACGCGCTGTTTTGCAATAGAACTCGAAAGGTTCTTTTCAGTCTTTCACTTATTTTCAACACATCAATTTTTCATGTGTAACAAATTATGTAAATGATCCAAAGTTCATCTGTTCAGTATAATGCTTTTATTATTCCATATTAAGCATTTACGTTATTTCCAGTTAGACATTCATTTTAGCAAACCCAATGCATTTCGGGTCTGTCCAATAGACCCTTCATCAGGGGACTACGAATAGAAAAGAAACAGGACCTGTTAATTCACTGACCTCAATAAACATAAAAGTAAGGGCACATGTTGATCTACATTTCCAGTACTAATAGATTACACACTCGTAAACATAATGACACATCTATGCTAAGATGCTAATTCTAGGTTACTTAACTTCCTAATGCCATGCTGTTAAATAGCATTTAAAACGCTAATACGTTCTCAATATAGCTGTACTTACAAAAGACCGTCCGGTCTGGTGCCTACGATCGGCGTCTCTGTGTTTCGCGCCAGCACTAAACGATTCAAATGCTAGTTCCGAGCACGTGATCGGAAAGCCTTCCAATCACGGCGACGGAGCCCTCATCATGTGACTAGTTCCGTATCAGCTTCCAGGAAGTGTTGGAAATATTTACGCGCTAGCAACACGAAAATAATACAAAAGCAAAAATAGAGGCCATTACATAGAAGTGACTATAAATGTATGTACAATTAGTATGCCAATTTGAAATGAATTAAAAACGATACTTTCATGAGCAAAAAAGGTCTAACACACTTTAAAGAACACATCAAGGGTTTAGGTATGGTACAAACCCATATTGGAATGTTTATAGAAAACATGAATGTTCAATTCTGTCATTAAGCCCGATAGGGTGGCTTGAATTAAGTTTTTTGATCCAAAAATATTCACTTCTGAGTCTTTGCTTATTAGGGTCCATGTCGTCCCGTGGTTGGATTTTCTCTAAGACCATAAATTTTAGTTGGGAAATTTGATGGCATGCTTCAAGCCAGTGGCTTGCCACTGTAGATTTTGGATTCATTAATCTAATATTGCTTTTATGTTCAGTTATGCGTTTTTTCACTTTTCTTTCCGTCTGTCCTACATAGGTTTTTCCGCATGGGCATTTTATGGCATACACACAATTCATCGTGTCGCATGTACTATTGTGTTTCAGTTCTATAGGATATCCTTTGGTAGGGTGAGTGAATTGGTTTCCCATAATTACATTGCCACAGTGGGTGCAATTTTGACATTTTTGCATGCCTCGGTAGGTCATCGTTGGTTTCTTGGGTGTGTTCAACATTTCTTTGATGTTCTTAGATCTTTGAAAAGCGAAGGTTATGTTATCTTGATACAGACCTATTAGATCAGGTTCTCGTTGAATGAGACCCCAGTGTTTATTCACTATTCTTTTGATTTTATTTGCGTCTGTTGAAAATTTCAATACGCACACTGTTTTGGTTTCTTTTGTTTTCTCCACTTCTTTCAACATACTGGCTCGAGATTGTTTAACCACTTTGTTTACCGATGTTTGCAGTACATCATTAGGATATCCTCTGGTTTGGTATTTTTTTATTTGTTCCTGAAAGTTTTGTTGCAACTCTGTTTCATTGGACGTGATTCTTTTGATTCTTATGAATTGCGACGTAGGCAAGTGCTTTTTCAGTGTCATGGGATGAAAACTGTGAAACAATAATGCAGAGTTCTTGTCTGTTTTTTTAATGTGGACATTAGTAGTGATAACATTCTTCATTATGGATACTTTCACATCTAGAAATGCTATGTGACGCTCATCTATACTATGAGTAAATTTTATCCTTTCGTTACAGGCATTTAAGGCAATGATGTTATTTTCCAAGTCTCCTTTGGTTCCTCTCCATATTATGAATAGGTCATCTATGTACCTTTTATACATGATCAAGTGGTTTGTCCAGGATGGATTCTCTCGAATATGTTCTGTTTCGAATTTACTCATAAAGATATTCGCGTATGAGGGGGCCCCCCCAAATCCCATTGATGTTCCACTGCTTTGGTTATAATATTTTCCATTCCATTCGAAGTAGCTACAGAATAATGCAAATTGCATGAGTTGTATGATGAGCAATTTTTGTTCTTCCTGTATATTGCTTTTCACAAGACTCCATTCCAATGCTTCTATGCCCTCGTTGTGGGGGATAGAGGTGTATAGGGCAGTAACATCTATAGTGCATAGCAGATATGTTTCATCAGTTTTTAGCACAAGCTTGTTCAACATGTTCAAGAAGGCTGTCGTATCCTTGATGTACGTGACTGGGTTTTGTACAATAGGCTGTAAAAACCTATCAATGAATTTTCCTATGGGCTCAGAGATAGACCCACACGCAGAGACAATGGGTCTAAATGGCGGGTTAGTCAGGTTTTTGTGTATCTTCGGTGTCATATACAACTTCGGTCTTCTTGGGTATTTAGTTTCCAGAAACTGTTTAGTTTTTTCATTAATCCAGTTGTTTTCATGGGCATCATTGATAATCTTTTTGAGAATTGATTGGTATTCTTTGGTAGGGTCCGATTCTAGTGGAAGGTAAATATCTATGTTGTTCACATGATCATTCACTTTTTTAGTATAGAAATCGGTGTCCATGACTACAAGGGCACCTCCCTTGTCTGCCTTTTGAAATGTCAGTTGTTTGTTGTTGGTTAAATTTTTTAACGTATTCCATTCTTTAGATGTGAGATTGTTTCTTTGAGGTTTACTGTAGGTTATTTGTTGTACCTCTGTGAGAACTGATCTTTCGAAAGCTTCAATGGTTTTGTGAGTGAATGGGGCGCAAAATGTACTCTTGGGGTGAAATTCTTTTTCCCAATTAGTTTCAGCTTGAGTATCCATCGAATCTTTAAAGAAATATCTTAATTTGAGTGATCTGAAGAATTTAAACAGTGCTATGTCTGTTTCAGCTGCATTCGAGCGGTATGTAGGTACAAATGTCATCCCTTTATTCAGTAGATCAGTTTCCGCTTGTGTGAGTTGTTTGGATGAAATATTCACTATCAATTGTTTTTCGTTTTCTCTTTCTGGCTCCTTGTTCTTTCTGCTATGCTTTTTGCCGTTTCCTCGTCTTGTTGGTTTGTACTGATCGGTGGAGCGTTTGCCGCAGGGCTGATCTCTAAAAAACTCACTTGAGGAGTGACATTGCTTGTAGAAGGTTTTTCTCCTGTAAGGTTTATGGTTTTTGTTAAAGGTCTCCTTGTAGATGCGATGTCTGAGTCTGATACTATACTCTCTTGAGAGGATGTTGTAGTGGTTTTTTTTGGTTGTTGCTGCTGGGATTGCCATTTTTTTTGATTGTAAATATCGGCCCAAGTATAAACCTCATCTAGTTTATAGTCCAGAGTGTCTCTGCGGTATTTTTTACTTTTTCTTTGGTTTCTATGGTAATGGATGAGTAAAAAAGAAATAAATCAGAGGATGCATGCCACCACACTCATCCATTACCATAGAAACCAAAGAATACCCAGGGGCCTAAGGATTGCCCTCAAGCCCATGTTGTGCAAAAATAGTAAAAAATTTATAGAACGTTGGTATCAGATTTTAAACAAATGTTCGTTGGATTTGATTCTGCTCATAGTGGAAGAACTGTCTAAAGCATTAATGGAAATCGAAGAAGAAATTAAAACATTAAAAGCACAAATCAGTACAATTGAAGACATGGAAAAAACGTTAGAAGATGTGAACAATAAACTAGATAAGTATGCTAAAGAAGTGAATGAAAGAAAGATTCGTAAATACCGCAGAGACACTCTGGACTATAAACTAGATGAGGTTTATACTTGGGCCGATATTTACAATCAAAAAAAATGGCAATCCCAGCAGCAACAACCAAAAAAAACCACTACAACATCCTCTCAAGAGAGTATAGTATCAGACTCAGACATCGCATCTACAAGGAGACCTTTAACAAAAACCATAAACCTTACAGGAGAAAAACCTTCTACAAGCAATGTCACTCCTCAAGTGAGTTTTTTAGAGATCAGCCCTGCGGCAAACGCTCCACCGATCAGTACAAACCAACAAGACGAGGAAACGGCAAAAAGCATAGCAGAAAGAACAAGGAGCCAGAAAGAGAAAACGAAAAACAATTGATAGTGAATATTTCATCCAAACAACTCACACAAGCGGAAACTGATCTACTGAATAAAGGGATGACATTTGTACCTACATACCGCTCGAATGCAGCTGAAACAGACATAGCACTGTTTAAATTCTTCAGATCACTCAAATTAAGATATTTCTTTAAAGATTCGATGGATACTCAAGCTGAAACTAATTGGGAAAAAGAATTTCGCCCCAAGAGTACATTTTGCGCCCCATTCACTCACAAAACCATTGAAGCTTTCGAAAGATCAGTTCTCACAGAGGTACAACAAATAACCTACAGTAAACCTCAAAGAAACAATCTCACATCTAAAGAATGGAATACGTTAAAAAATTTAACCAACAACAAACAACTGACATTTCAAAAGGCAGACAAGGGAGGTGCCCTTGTAGTCATGGACACCGATTTCTATACTAAAAAAGTGAATGATCATGTGAACAACATAGATATTTACCTTCCACTAGAATCGGACCCTACCAAAGAATACCAATCAATTCTCAAAAAGATTATCAATGATGCCCATGAAAACAACTGGATTAATGAAAAAACTAAACAGTTTCTGGAAACTAAATACCCAAGAAGACCGAAGTTGGATATGACACCGAAGATACACAAAAACCTGACTAACCCGCCATTTAGACCCATTGTCTCTGCGTGTGGGTCTATCTCTGAGCCCATAGGAAAATTCATTGATAGGTTTTTACAGCCTATTGTACAAAACGCAGTCACGTACATCAAGGATACGACAGCCTTCTTGAACATGTTGAACAAGCTTGTGCTAAAAACTGATGAAACATATCTGCTATGCACTATAGATGTTACTGCCCTATACACCTCTATCCCCCACAACGAGGGCATAGAAGCATTGGAATGGAGTCTTGTGAAAAGCAATATACAGGAAGAACAAAAATTGCTCATCATACAACTCATGCAATTTGCATTATTCTGTAGCTACTTCGAATGGAATGGAAAATATTATAACCAAAGCAGTGGAACATCAATGGGATTTGGGGGGGCCCCCTCATACGCGAATATCTTTATGAGTAAATTCGAAACAGAACATATTCTAGAGAATCCATCCTGGACAAACCACTTGATCATGTATAAAAGGTACATAGATGACCTATTCATAATATGGAGAGGAACCAAAGGAGACTTGGAAAATAACATCATTGCCTTAAATGCCTGTAACGAAAGGATAAAATTTACTCATAGTATAGATGAGCGTCACATAGCATTTCTAGATGTGAAAGTATCCATAATGAAGAATGTTATCACTACTAATGTCCACATTAAAAAAACAGACAAGAACTCTGCATTATTGTTTCACAGTTTTCATCCCATGGCACTGAAAAAGAACTTGCCTACGTCGCAATTCATAAGAATCAAAAGAATCACGTCCAATGAAACAGAGTTGCAACAAAACTTTCAGGAACAAATAAAAAAATACCAAACCAGAGGATATCCTAATGATGTACTGCAAACATCGGTAAACAAAGTGGTTAAACAATCTCGAGCCAGTATGTTGAAAGAAGTGGAGAAAACAAAAGAAACCAAAACAGTGTGCGTATTGAAATTTTCAACAGACGCAAATAAAATCAAAAGAATAGTGAATAAACACTGGGGTCTCATTCAACGAGAACCTGATCTAATAGGTCTGTATCAAGATAACATAACCTTCGCTTTTCAAAGATCTAAGAACATCAAAGAAATGTTGAACACACCCAAGAAACCAACGATGACCTACCGAGGCATGCAAAAATGTCAAAATTGCACCCACTGTGGCAATGTAATTATGGGAAACCAATTCACTCACCCTACCAAAGGATATCCTATAGAACTGAAACACAATAGTACATGCGACACGATGAATTGTGTGTATGCCATAAAATGCCCATGCGGAAAAACCTATGTAGGACAGACGGAAAGAAAAGTGAAAAAACGCATAACTGAACATAAAAGCAATATTAGATTAATGAATCCAAAATCTACAGTGGCAAGCCACTGGCTTGAAGCATGCCATCAAATTTCCCAACTAAAATTTATGGTCTTAGAGAAAATCCTACCACGGGACGACATGGACCCTAATAAGCAAAGACTCAGAAGTGAATATTTTTGGATCAAAAAACTTAATTCAAGCCACCCTATCGGGCTTAATGACAGAATTGAACATTCATGTTTTCTATAAACATTCCAATATGGGTTTGTACCATACCTAAACCCTTGATGTGTTCTTTAAGGTGTGTTAGACCTTTTTTGCTCATGAAAGTATCGTTTTTAATTCATTTCAAATTGGCATACTAATTGTACATACATTTATAGTCACTTCTATGTAATGGCCTCTATTTTTGCTTTTGTATTATTTTCGTTTTGCTAGCGCGTAAATATTTCCAACACTTCCTGGAAGCTGATACGGAACTAGTCACATGATGAGGGCTCCGTCGCCGTGATTGGAAGGCTTTCCGATCACGTGCTCGGAACTAGCATTTGAATCGTTTAGTGCTGGCGCGAAACACAGAGACGCCGATCGTAGGCACCAGACCGGACGGTCTTTTGTAAGTACAGCTATATTGAGAACGTATTAGCGTTTTAAATGCTATTTAACAGCATGGCATTAGGAAGTTAAGTAACCTAGAATTAGCATCTTAGCATAGATGTGTCATTATGTTTACGAGTGTGTAATCTATTAGTACTGGAAATGTAGATCAACATGTGCCCTTACTTTTATGTTTATTGAGGTCAGTGAATTAACAGGTCCTGTTTCTTTTCTATTCGTAGTCCCCTGATGAAGGGTCTATTGGACAGACCCGAAATGCATTGGGTTTGCTAAAATGAATGTCTAACTGGAAATAACGTAAATGCTTAATATGGAATAATAAAAGCATTATACTGAACAGATGAACTTTGGATCATTTACATAATTTGTTACACATGAAAAATTGATGTGTTGAAAATAAGTGAAAGACTGAAAAGAACCTTTCGAGTTCTATTGCAAAACAGCGCGTTCAGTTGTAGAAGGGAGTTCCCCTCCTACTCTATGTTTTGAGTCATCTTGTTTAGCGCCATCACAAACCGTGCAGTGGGGGCAAATATTTGAACACAAAAGCACAGCAGCTGGGACTACTACAATTGTTACATAAACGTATTATGTACAGCTACGCTGCAGCAGGACTATGCAGTAGGCATGTATATACTTATTAAGACATGAATGTTGGTACACGATATATAACATGATGGTATGATATACAAAATTTAAAAAGCCAATAAATTATGTTTAAAAAAAAAAGAAAGCATAGCAGCTGAATTTAAAGCAGCACTAATAATTATGTCAGACTCAGAAAAAAAAATGCCATGCATCTGGAAAATTCAAAAGTGAATAACATTCTCCTAATATTATTAACCTAAAGCGGCGGATTGCAACTCAGCAAGTACACAGTCACAGACTAAAGCAGTCATATGAATGCATCATTGCCGAGGTTGAGGAGCTTAAAACTGCTCAGTAAGTGACCTGACCTTCGATCTTGCCCTTCTTGATTTTATGCCGGGGCTCCCAACATTCTACTCCCGTACTGTTCTACGGAACACACAGGAATCCCTCCCATCCCAGTACCAACACTTCAGCAGCCCTAGTGTTACTTAAAACGGACTTCACTTTCTTACTTACCTATTTCCTGGCGAAGAGGGTCCCACGAGGCACGGCAGCAATAGCGCTCCTCAAACAATGGTCAGAGCTGCGTATGGCGTATGTATGCCAATAATGCAGGTGGCATTTGTACATTTCTAGCAATGCAGCTGCAATTTCCCACATCGTGCCGCGGCGCCCCTGACAACTCATAACGGCGCACCAGGGCGCCGCGGCGCACAGTTTGGGAACCGCTGCCCTAGGCCCTAGGCCTAACCACTGTTCGATTGGTATCTCTTATACCACTTTTTTAATATATGGTTTGCGTGGCCCCTGGGCCTCATCCATAATTGTGCAACTTTCATATGTTTAACTGTGCTTTTGTTTAAACGCTTGTGCCTCTGCACTCAAAGAGTACAGAGTATTATTCTAGTAATAAATACATATATTTTTATAATATATAACTTGTGTGGTGTCCTTTCATTTGATATTACAGGATTGTGATTGGTAAAACAGCTCGCTTAACACGACCTCTTGAGTTAAGCCTTTAAGGCTGCTTAGTCCATGCTACCACTAGGATAGCTTGTCTATAAGGTTGACTTACATCCAGACACCATAAAGGTTGTTTGGCTGATACAAGGTGCCCCCAGAATTGGAGACATTATATATCAGGCCAACTTCTCACAGTCACTATACAGGCTGCATTCCACCTGAACTCCGTTGTAAATATGTACATTACTTTATGAATCGGATGCCTCTCTTGTAAGTATTTGTGTCACCTTACTATGTGCTTTATTCTTCCTTTTCTCGTACCACACACCCACTTAGTAGTCTGTCTTCCAAGACAGACACTCGGCACGTTGTTCAGCTATGCTGACACCGCAATTTCCTAATGAGCGTGCACGCAGCGCGCATCGTATTTAATGATGCAAGCATACTAATGTCGGGCTGTCTGCTAACCGGAACCCCCGGAGGTCATTTGAATAGCTGTCAAGCAGGTATGTGGACAAGCTGATGCGTGTTTTAGGGATTATCTATGAGACTCTAGTGTCCTCGGGTTCACCAGCGTACTGACTTCGCGTTTGGTATTCCTTTTGTTTCCCTCGGAACCCGTTTTGAATCGTGCCGACTGTTGGCGTTCTTAGAATTTCACTGCTTACATTTAGCGGGTGAGTGGAGACTTTGGACTACTTTAATTGTGTAGACGTACTTTATTTGTTAGTATGATTGGGTCGTCTCAAGACGATATACCTAACGTTTTGTTATCATGTATGTTTATTTTTAGAGCTGAAAGGAATTCATTTCCACCTTTGAACGTTGTAATTATAAAACCCCTTCTTGGCACACCACTAACGAGTGAGTGCCTTCTCCTTTGAAACCCATGTGGTTTCTTTTACTTCATGTGTATGATCTATGTGGACACTGAGCCTCTTGCATTCTTTTATTTTAGGTGGCCCACCGTATTGCTGGGGGCGTTACATGCTTCTACCTAGGTCAGTTCCCTAACCCTTCGGGGTCCCCTTATGATGTTGGAATGAGCTCTTTAACTTTCCTAAAATAGGTCTCTATATGGTTACCCCCAGGTTTCTTACCACCCCGTCCTGAGGAAGACCCGTAGCTGAGGAGTTTACCTACCCCTATCGCGTCTGGGTCAAAACATTAACGATCCACCCCCCCCCCCCCCCCCCCCCCCCACGTTTGGGGCCGGCACCCTTGTTATTGATCCCCCGCCCTCTGACCACAATCACAGATGTTATATCACTGTGAAAAGAAACTGAACTACAAAATAATGATCTTTTGAATTATTTTTAGGGGCAGGCTTTTCCCATCGCTAATGATAGCTGACCTTAGCACAATACAAAGTAGCAGAATTTCTTCATTATATTTTCCCAATCTTTTTGCTTTTTCTACACAAGCCCCAATCTTTGCACTTTCCTACACTGCACCTGGCAGTAACCCTCCATCTACACTGTATCAATAAGAGTTTCTACTCTGAAATAAAATGTGAATAAACTGTTATTAAGTTAACTTGTTTTACTATGCTTATACTCTTCTGGGTACTGATTGAATATATATGCATTTGGCTTGTCTTTTTCTCCCTTTTTACTTGCAGGATTTAATCGCATACAAATATCCAATTAGTTTTCTTGCATTTATTGCTAGAATTGATTTATGTCTAGGACCACCTTGTCTCCTGTACTGATCAATACCAAGGTCCTTTGACTCTTCTGGGTTAACCCCATTATATTAATGGAGCCATATAGGCCACCCCACTGTGCTGACGTCAGTTTTCTTGTAGGAAACTTTTCCGCGCCAAAACACGGAGCCACTACAAAAACAGTTAGAGTACAGGAACAGTGGGCGAAAAAGAGAACAAAAGTCTGTAAAACAAGAAGAACAAGAGACCATAAAATTATGAGAACCCGCACTACGTGAAAAGGGTACTCAATACTTGAAGGGACCATGCAAAAAGAGCACTCAAGACCTGAAGGAAGGGAAGGGGACGACGCAGCCCCCCTTACCAGAAACAGCCCTGCCCAGACAAAGAGCCACACCCCTCCGAAGAGGCAATGGCATCAGAAATGAAGGGCATGGCAAATGAAGAACTGTGCGCAACCACAGAAAGGTTGCGCATGAAAGACAGCCAGTAACCACATGGCAGAATTGCAAACTACAGGAAGAGCAGACGTGTCATGGGGAAGAGTACCAAAAGTGAGTAACAACATAGCACATGCACCACGCTCCCCACAATGACCTATGAAGAGGAGCATAGACAAATAAAACCTCAACCCAAGTTTATGAGCATAAACAAAAGGGGCCCCAAGGCAATGGAGGTGAAACAAGAGGCGAGGGAGGGTGGAAGGAACATGGGATCTAGACGCCAGAAACCCCTGGACGGGAGATCAGTAAAAGCATGTAATCCACATTTGTAAAGTGCGAACAATCACCCGTAAGGGTCTCTAGGCGCTGGGGGCCATCGGGAAGATTAAGCAAGCTATTGCCCAGAGTCACATGGTGCTGGGCTAATCTGCCGCTGGAGACAGGGATCGAACCGTGATCCACAGATTCCAGCGTCAGACGCCCTGGCCATGGCGCCACACCTCTCCCCTTGTAACCTATCCACCCAAATAGAAAAAGGGGTGGAGAGCCAATGCGCTAGAACAGAGCAACACACCCTGCGCCAGAGGCAGGCGAGCCAGAGCATCCCTCAAGAAGGCAAAGGCCCCCTGTGAGGAGGCCAGTGGGCAGAACCCCACCTGAAAGGCGTTGCAGAACGGGAAGGAAGGGTGAGCGTTAAGGAATCTGCGGCTAGACTGTGTCTCTACCAGATATTCTGGAATCGAACAGATAATAACGACATCCCAGGGGAGGTAACAGAGAGCTGGCATTGTGCAGGAAAGAGGCTACGTGGATCCTTAAATTGCGTAGTACTGAGACTGGTTTGAATATCGACCAAGAATTACATTATTTTCTGGGTAGATGATGTACCATTATATCTGAAACTGAACTGTACTTATGAATCTGGTCTTTTTACAGAAATACGTGCTGACAAGACTTACGTATTTATGACAAAAATGTCATGTTGGGGCTTTATAGGTATCATTTTGTAGGCACTGGTCTTTTATCACTTGGTTCTTTTTGCAAGATTTGAACCCACTAGGGTTCTAGACTCACGTGTGTACACCTCTATGTAATTATTGACATCACAAACTCACACAGACTCACACCCGCATTTGCTTCTTCATCCTCCATCTTCCCTTTGGTAGTTTCTCTGCGTCGTATCGGTCTTGGACTTTTCTTTCTATCTCATGAATGTATCCCATCTTGTGCATGACCTATGAATCTATCCTTGAGATGGATCACTTCAACAACTGAAATACAATTTTATGTTGAGTTGTGGCACATGAGTTAGGACTTGAGTTCTGTTCTTATGTTAGTATTTATACAGCCTTGAAAAAGTTGAGGGACTAATTCCCATGTATGCGACGAAACACATGTCGGATATCTGACTATGTGGAGATCAACTGAATAAAGGAGAAAAGGAGACAGAGAGAATCTGAAATCTTTGTACTAATTGTGCTTATTGTCCATGCACTGCCTACCGTTTCTCATTGATTTTTGACGTGTGCTGGGGAGTGTGTCTCTACCAGATACATCGTTACCGAAGGTAAGTAACTCGTTCATCTGATAGAAACATCTAGTTGCAGATTCCTTAACTTAGAATAAATACCAAAGCCATACCCCATTAGAGGGGGGTCTGCAACTGAAAACTCACCAAGTTCCAAGAGAAGGAATCCGTCAATAACATCGACCAAAACATGGTGGGGACAGCAAATGCCAGCACGCCCGACACCAGACTTATGAAACTCCGCAGGGAAGCTATGAGAAGGGGAGGCAAAGGCACCATAATCCTGCAGAGGACAGATGAGAAGACAGTCGTCCAGGCAGAATAAAAGAAGGAAAAACATGGAACCATTAAGGCCAGTGTATGATGGAAGAACATGAAAAAACGTCTGGTAAAAGAAGTACAAGGTAACACCAGATTCCACGGATTCGCAATAAACACAGTCCCAAGGAGGGACTAGACAGTAAGTCAACGTCAGAGTATACAAACGGCGCACACATGACAGAGGATGCCAAGAAAGGAAGGTGAGGGGACAAATTCACCATGATATACAGAACCCTGGCCACCAGAAGAAACATGCATGTGGATGGCATGATACACACAAAGAGACAGTGGGTACCATGAACCCTACACTACGCCTACATAAAAAACCCCGTATTGAGGTATCAGGATGTCAAGCCATCCACAATGTCCAAAGGCGCCAACGGCAAAGGAGAACCGGGAGAATAAACCCAGTGAATGACACAGAGGTTTTACGCTCACAAGAGAGAGAGAGAGAGAGAAAGAGAGAGAGAGAGAGAGTGGGGTAAGGACCCCCAACACCAGACATGTGAAGCTTAGTAAAGGTGCATGCAGTAAGCGTCACCCCTTGAAGCAAGGGGGAGAACCCAGAAAGCATGCCCCAGGGAAAGAGACTCCACAGCAGGTGCCAACAGCATGAGTGCGGAGTGGGTCACAGCAATGGCAAGATACCCAAAAGCGACTGCATCCACTCAACGAAGAAGGAATCCTGGCCTCCCATGAGACGAACGGGGATACTGACCACACACTTCATGAGGAAGAGTGAAAAATACACAGACAGAAGGTCGACAGAAAGAAGCAATAACACGGGCAGTGTCGACAGAGGACCACAACAAGCGAAAGATCTGGAGTGGAACATGGACCACTGCGAGTCATAAACAGCAGCGGCAGCTCAGCAGCTGAAGCTTCTAACCCTCAGTGGGGCAAGCAACAAAGGGACCGGAGTGCCTGCCAGGGGAGAGCAGATGGAAGTAGAAAACTAGGCATCACACAACCTTTACAGAATGTAGCCAAGACAGAGGGGCAAGGAACACTGTTGACACCCTGTGACAGCTAACACATTGGGCGTGTATACAGAACACGGAAAAACTGTTCGGGACAGAACAGAATGACACACCTCCGAGGGGCACAGGCCGACAGTCAGAAAGAGCACAGCAAAGCCAAAATAATACGCCATGGAGAGCCAAGCATATTAGAAGGAAGAAGAGGGCTATGGTCCAACCCGTAGAGGACAACACCAAACCCGTGAGGCTTAGAAGTGGGGGAGTCCCACCAGTAGGAAGAGCGGGGTGAACCAAGAAACCTGCAGCAGAGACAGAAAAGAAGCAGGCCGCAGAAGACCCCACAGAAGCCTTAGAAACTTCCTGTGGCAGTAGATATACAATAGCCAACAAGTACCCCAAATAGGGTATGGCACATCCCTACAAGCAAGGGACACCTCTTGAGATAAGCTCTTAGGCAAAGGGCTCACAGAGTAAATACAAAAACAGCTAGCCAGCTGTAGCAAAAGAAAGGTAAGACGGCGAACAGCCGCACAGTCTGGGTAATAACGACTTGAACCCAAAGAGATGCACTTACCAAACAAAGTAGTGACAAGTCTGCAACCAAATACAAAGTCCACACAAGGACTAGAAACCATGGAAGTCATGGAAACTAAAGCAGTGACAAGACTGCAACCAAACACAAGTCAACACAAGGACTAGAAAACATAGAACTCATGGAAACTCAGACATGAGACGTTAAACCGCTGAGTGTGCATGTCCATCAAACAAGGAGGTGCCATCAAAGGGCAAATCCTTAAGACGCTCCTGGACATTGGCAGGAAAACATCCATCACAAAGCCAGGCAAGGCAGCGCAGAGCAACGGCCTGGGCCATAGCACGACCCACCGAATCCATGGTGTCCATGGCCGATCGGATGGGAAAATGCTCCATTTCCTGGCCGTCGCAAATCAACCGATCCAGGTCAGACCAAGGACCCTCCGGAAGAGAGGGGAGGAGGCGCTCAGCCGAGTCCCAAAGAGCAGCAGTGGCACTGGTGGAAGCAAATACATGGCGGCTACATGACTTCAACCAGCGAGACTCCCATTGAGAGTGAGTAATGGTGGAGGGGCAGAAGGCAACAAGACCAATGCAGCCTGAAGCACCAGCCTCTTATCCTTAGAATGGAGGGACAAACAGACAGGATCATCTGGAGCTGGGCGATGTCGATGCGCAATGGCACGATCCACCAGATCCCCCGAAAAGGGCCTCGCCCAAGCCTCCAGAAGAGTGTTGTATAACTCACCAAAAGGCAACAAAGGCTCTATGTCCACGCTACCCTGGTGGAGAAACTCTAGAAAGGGATCAGAGGGCAAAGAGACGGGGTGCAGGTGTAAGATGCCTGTAGCCCTGCAAACCACCCTCGCAAAGTCCGCACTAGCCACCGTGCCCATTCGAGGTGGTGACAACAGGTCATTCACAGGGGATGGCATGATGCTAATCTTGCCACCAAAACGTGGTGGCTGTACAGCCCTAGGGCATCCAAGGCCCTGCCAGTACAGGGGGGCCTGGTCTGGAGGACAACGAAACATCCAGGGGGTGTTAAACTCACAGGAGCCTCCTCAGTATCGTCCTCCCCACCCTCCACCAACCGAGGAACGGTCAGGGAGGGCACAGGTGTCGAACAGCGTTGAAGTGGCATCAGCTTGATGTCAAGAGCCCCGAAGAATCCTCGTCCGTCAGGGGGGGACCGACGTTGACAAGAGCACCGGCGTCCAACAACCCCCGAAGGAGCCTCGTCCGCCCAGCGCCGGACCGGCATCGACGCGATCTCCACCGAGGTGGAAACCTGCGGCGAGGAACGGAGTCGACTGAGGGGTGAGAGCTGTGATGCAGCCGCAACCGGCGACGGTGCAGGGAGCCACACAGGGCTGTGCGAAGCCGACCTGGAAGGCTTGGACGTGCGAGGAGGAAGCCCCAACGATGCAGCGACTCCGGAATCCGGGTCAGGGTGCTCGACCTGCGCCGAGTGCGAACCCACCGGTGAAACCCCGATCTGAGCCCCTACCACCTCTATGGGGCCCGAAGGCATGCCAGGGATAGGGGGTGACCCAAAGATGGATAGCAAGGCCCGAGAATTAGCCTCCATTGGGGCCCAAGTTGCACCAGAGCCAGGAAACGGCGGATAGGAGGGGATCAACTCCTCAGGATCCGTGTCTGGTGGAGACCGGGAGCAACGGGGCCCGTCGTCACGTGAAGTTGGCGACCTCCGCGACTTCTTTTTCTTATGCTTACCTGCGGCAGGAGAACGAAGTCCACGGGAACGACTCCACGACCTCTCCGCCAGCACGAGAAGGAGACGGTTGACGGGGGGCTCCGAACGGGACATCGGGGCGGTCAGCAACTTCATGTAACGTTCCCGCAAGGACTTCAGCTTCAGCCGGCGGCAGGCATCGCACTCCTCATAGTCGTGGTGCTCGCCCAAGCACCACATATATATCACGTGTGGATCCATTGCCGACATCTGCCGCGAACAGGAGTCACACTTTTTGAAGCCCGAAGGCATCACCCACTATTCCCAAGCGCCAAAGGGCGTAGAGAAGGTCTGAAAATCAAAAATAGGCAAGAGGTAACTGCTTCTCCGGATCCGCGTTGGGATGTGGAAAAGAAGAAAACTGACGTCAGCACGCCAGGAGGGGGGAGGGTTTGGGCCTACATGGCTCCATTAACGTCACTTCCGTGGACAACTTCAGGATGGAGCCGAACGGTGCCGCCCCCGGCTTTTTCCCGGATCCAGTCTGACGCCTGGGAAATATTCTAAGTTAAGGAATCTGTGGCTAGATGTCTATATTAGATATTGGAATTGAAACAACTATCAAAGAGAGTCTTTGAGTTATACCTTTAGTTCTTTCCAAACTAAAATTAGCATTATGAAAGAACAAGTTACCTACCTTCGGTAACGATACATCTGTAAGAAACATTAGTTAGTGATAGATTCCTTACCTTAGAATTACCCCAGGCGTCAGACTTGATCTGGAAAGTTTGTCGTCAGCAGTACCCTTGCGCGTCAATAGGCATCATCGGGTGGCTCCGTGTACTTCGCTGGTGTCGTAGTTACTGAGATGACGTCGCTGGAGCTACTAGACGTGCCCACGCGCGCCGACGGCAGTTCTGTACACGACTTTCCGCACCAGGAACGCAGGGGCATGCAAGATACTGACCACTGGTGTATTGAAACTAGGGCCCTAAAAGTGATGACCTTAACCCTAGAAATCAGTTCGCAGAACGGGGAGGACGGGTGGGGCGGTAAGGAATCTATCACTAACTAATGTTTCTTACAGATACATTGTTACCGAAGTTAAGTAACTTGTTCATCTGAAAGAAACATGTTAGTGATGGATTCCTTACCTTAAAATAGATACCCCAGCAATACTAACCCAGGTGGTGGGTCTGCGAACCAAGATCACACCAGAAAGTCACGGAGAACAGAACGGCAAAAGAAGCTGTGACTCCTGACTTGACTGTCAAGGCTGCCTGATAGATGTCTTACAGGGGGACACCACGTCCCAATGCAGTAGTAGCTGCTGTCGCCCTGGTAGAATGGGCGCGCAACCCCACAGGAGGTTCCTTTTTAGCCAGAAAATAACAAGATTTGATACACAAGACGACCCAGAAGGAGATAGTCCTCATGTGTACAGCCCAACCTTTCTTGGCGCCTACTAGCAAACAAAGAGCTGGTCATCCACCCAGAACTGTTGTGTGCAATTCAGGTAAAATGAGAGCGCACATTTTGGGTCCAGACGGTGGAGCCTCTCTTCCTCTCTGGAAGGGTGCGGAGGCGGAAAGCAAGTGGGCAAGGTGATAGTTTGCCCGATATGGAAGGCAGTAACAACCTTTGGCAAGAAGAAAGGACGAGTGCGAAGCACAACCATGTCCAGATGAACAGACAGAAAAGGAGGCTTACAGGAAAGAGCCTGGAGCTCAATCACATGCCTGGCGGAGGTAATGACAATCAGGAAAGCAATCTTTAAAGTCAATAAATGAAGAGGACAGTTGTGAAGAGACTCAAAAGGAGCTCACATAAGATAAGTAAGAACGAGATTCAAGTCCCACTGCTGCATTTCAAATGGAATAGGAGCAAAAAAGGTGAGTAATGCCTTTAAGAAATCTATTAACGACAGGGGACCTGAAAAGAGGGCTGATCAGAAAGTCGGAGAAAGGCTGAAATCGCAGAAAGGTAGCCCTTAATAGTGCCCGGAGCACAGCCCTGCTGGGCCAGAGAAAGAAAGAACAAAATAACTTCTGAAAGAGGGGCAGAAAGGGGATCTACAGTCTTTGCTGTGCACCATGCCACAAATTTGCAGACGTATACAGAATAAGTGGAGGGACGCCTGGCTGCCAGAATGATATTACAGACTTCAAGAGGCAAGTCAAATGGAATCAGCTGTCGCCTCTCAATCTCAACGCATGTAGGTGGACGCTGGAAAGGTTCAGCTGGACGATTGTCCCCTGCTGCTGCGACAGAAGATCCTCCCGAAGAGGCAGACGGATCGGGGGATCCACACTCGTACTGAGTAGCTAGGGGTATCAAACTCTTCGAGCCCAGTCTGGGGCCACAAGAACCACTTGGGCCCGGTGGCACCTGATCTTCTTCAGCACTCTGGGTAGAAGCGGTGTGAGAAGTTGGCCTGGCGTATGCTGTCCTCTAGTTCTAGTGGGCACCTTGCACCAGTCCAAACAACCCTTATTGATGATAGGCTTAAAGAAAACCTTTATTTAAATCAATCCTAGTGGTAGCTATGGAGAGCAGCCTTCAGGCTAAGTCTTGAAGTAGTGTAAAGCAGCTTGGTTTACAAGATAGTAATCTCTTGAATGTCTCAATGAAAGGAGAACCACACCAGGTATATATAAAATATATGCATTCATTACTAAACACTCTCTAGTAATCTCTTTATGAGATTACAGAGCAAGATACACAATTTAAACAAAATAGAACTTCAGTAAATATCACAATATACACTGGGCCCCAGGTGGGGACAAAACCATATATTAATAAAGTGGTATAAGAAGCACGTCTTGACTAGACACAGTGCCTAGAGAACGTAGACTCGCTGGGAACCCAAGGAACCACCCAAGGTAGTGACACAGGAGATCCACGGGGGGCTCGTGCAGTGGGGGAACACAGCTGCGAGCGGCGTTCGCTTCTATGGGGAAATTCGCGGTTGGAATTTTAAAGATAAAGCACACTTAGGAGAGAACTTTGAGCAAAACCCTTCAGACTTAAGGGGTTGCAGGGCCAGCATCCACGGGAGCACCGGAGTACTCAAGTTACCTCACCCAGGGAAGCCGGGTGCATAGGTGTCAAATGGTGTCGGGAATTGTCGTTGATTTCAATGGCGATATGCTGCAAAGTTGCCTTCTCAGGGACTCATCAGTCGACGGACCAGGGATCGAGAAGGTACCTCGAGAGAAAACACAAAGGGCCGGCTCAAGCAAGACTTGTCAAGTGTACGCTGGCAATCTTCAGTGGAAATGCTGCTCAGGGTCTGGGCTACAAGTAGCCTAATGCACAGCCTCAAGGATTATCAAGAAGCATAAGCACTTGCAAATGTGCACAGTGTCCAGGGGTTCCGGTTCCACGGTACCCACGAGGGCTATGGGTCTTAGCTTTGCTGGAGACTGAGGTCTGCCTCTGGGAAGTCTGGGAACCCACTTCCTGTGTTGCAAATCCTTCGAAGTCCGGCGGGAGCTTCGGAAATGCAAACCGGTCAGATACGTCTTTGGTTCCTGCCACCCAGGGGAATAACTCCTTTACTCCAAGGGACATCCTTCAGTCATCTAGTGCCTTGTAGATCGTTTAAGTTCCAGGATTCAGTATCAGAGTTTCGTCCAGGTAAATCTAAAGTCCTACTTTATACCCAAGTAAGGTGTGGGACAAACTCTGGGGGACCCACCTATGGGAGGGTTTGGACAGAGGGGTGGCTACACCTATTTTCCTTTGCCCAGTTTCGCACCAGAGCAGGGGCTAGTAGCCCCTGCAACTGGTTTGAGCTGGGCTATGCACGGGGACACCAAATGTGCTACCAGTGCTGACTTCAAAGCACTCATGGAGGGCACCCACCCAGCCCCAATACACTAAAGCCTGTCTGGGAGGTAGTGACACCTCCCTGTGACAGGAAACCTATTGTCCAGTCCTCCCCTGCCTAAGTTTCGTCCAGCAGCAGGAGGCCAGACTCGTGTCTGTGGCTGCAGCATCCATTTTCTGATGGCAGGTTTCTGTTCAGCTGGTACCGGGTGTACCGGTGTGGCCATGTTTCTCCCCCTAGAAGGGTGGAATCATACCCTGCCACCAGGACTGGCGGGGGTTATGATTCCAAGGTGTTTGACACAAAACACGACATGTTTCCTTGCAACCATTCCAAAGTTAGCATTTACCACGAGGTTATAATGCAGTTAAGAGTATATGGTCTGGCTGCATCACAGAACAACCTCAGAGAATAGATTCCGAAGGCTGAAGAGGGGCCCTGCTCATGCTTGGGCACCCTCTCACACAAAACCCAGCACCCTGCCTTCAGGATTGATAAGGCCTGCTATAGGGGTGACTGATAGGTTTATATGTGTAATGATATAAGGTAGATATAGGGAACCTATATCTAAGTAAGGGGTGCATACACCACTTTACACAGGCTGCTGTAGCAGACCTGTGGCGTCATTTTGGAAGGCTGCTCAGGGGTGGCATAATACATGTTTCAGCCCCTGGTAGGCCTCTGGGGTACCTATGCCCTGGGTACATGGTGTACCATATACTAGGGACTCACAAGTGTGCCCCAGTAACCAAACTGGAGTGTATCTAAAGTACATGGAATCATTTTAGAGAGGAATCTGCTAGGCTGGGTTCCTGGATAGCAGGGCCCCAGCCAGACTGTAGTAAAAAAACAGTGAAACATCAGCAAAAAGTGGGGGTAACTATAAGTTGCAGATCCTACTCTCCTACAAGTGGTATAGGTGGAAAGGCCTACAATAGACTGCAACTCCACTGGTGACGAAAAGCATCGCCGAGCGAGTGCCGCCTTGGAAATTCCAACGTGCAGAACTGATGACATTGGGCGTTCTCTTCAGTGGCGAATAGATCTAACCAAGGCTCTCCCCACTGTTGAAAGAGGCCTTGCGCCACCTCCGAGTGAAGACGCCATTCGTGATCCATCATGCACCTGCGGCTGAGTTTGTCCACCCTGGCGTTCAAAACACCTGCCAAGTGTTGAACCTTCAAGGATATGACTTGACGTTCCAGCCATGTCCTGAGACGCAGAGCCTCCTGACATAAGGTCCACGACCCCAACCCGCCCTGCTTGTTGCAATACCACCATGGTGTTGTCTGTGAACACCTGCACAACACTCCCCTTGACAGAGGGAAGGAATGCCTTCAGTGCAAGTTGGATCGCCCGGGGCTCCAGAAGGTTGATATGGAACCTGGACTCGGCCGGAGACCAGAGGCCTCTGATCTCCGCTTCTCCCATGTGGCAGCCCCATCCCAGGAGAGACGCATCCGTCACCACTGTGTGCTCCGGTCGGGGAAGGGAGAGGGATTTGCCCTGGACCCAATGCTGGTTCATGAGCCACCACTGCAATTGTTCTGTAGTGCCCTCCGAGATCTGAACGTAGTCGGACAGGTTCACCTGATGCTGCACCCACTGGAACTTCAAGTCCCACTGCAGAGCCTGCATATGCCATCTGGCATGATTGGTCAGCAGGATGCAGGAGGCCATGAGGCCCAGCAGCCTCAATGTCATCCTGACTGAAACCCAGGACAAGGGCTGAAAGATCGGAATCATAGCCCAAATGTCCTGGACTCGCTGCTCAGGAGGATAGACCCGAAACTGCGCCGTGTCCAGAACTGCTCCGATGACGAGGAGCTTCTGAGAGGGGGATCAGGTGTGACTTCAGCACGTTGATGGAGAACCCCAGCAAATGCAGGAGGACGGCCGTAGTTTGGAGGTGGTAGATGACTGCCTGGGGCGAGCCCGCCTTCAACAGCCAGTGGTCGAGATAGGGGAAGACTGAAACCCCCGATCTGTGCAGATGAGCTGCAACCACCGCCATCACTTTCGTGAACACAGAGGGCTGTTGGTAAGGCCAAAAGGGAGCACGGTGAACTGAAAGTGCTCGCGCCCTACTGTGAACCACAGGTAACGCCGGTGGGTCGGCAGGACAGGAATATGAAAGTAAGAGCCCTGCAAGTATAACGCTACCATGTAGTCTTGCGGGTCTGGGGCAGACAAGACCTGAGCTAGTGTGAGCATCTTGAACTTCTCCTTCTGGAGGAAGCAATTGACGTTCCGAAAGTCTAAGATAGGATGCAGGCTCTTTTCCTTCTTTGGAACCAGGAAGTAGTGGGAGTAACAACCACGACCCACTTCTGGCGTCGAAACCCGCTCAATGGCCCCCTTGGCCAAGAGGGCTGCAACTTCCTGCTGGAGAGGTGCCAAGTGATCCCCTGACGTGCGGTGGTATTGAGGTGGCATGGCTTAAGGGGTATTCTCGAAAGGGAGGGAGTAGCCCCTTCGGACTAACTGTAAAACCCACCTGTCCAAAGTGATGGTGCACCAGTGGGAAAGGTGATGGCGAATCCTGCCACCCAACTGCGTTTGGTGAGCCTGAAACACCAGACTGGGAAGGTTTGGAGGCAGTGGCGGCAGGGGAGGTGGTGGACATACCCGCCTGCTGGCCCCGTGACCCACCTCTGCGGGAGCCACGTCCGCAGCTGCATTTAGTCTGTTGCTGCGCAGTTCTATGGCTCTGAAACGAACGTCTTTGGGCGTCCCTTCCTTGGCCACGAAAGGAGCAAAAAGCAGAAGCGGAAGGAGTGTGAGTGGCTGAAAGGCCTATGGACTAGTCGTAGCCCACCAGTTCTTAAAAGGCTCCAATGCAGTATCTGCCTTGTCGCCAAAAAGGCAAGTGGCATCAAAGGGCATGTCCATCAGAGTGTTCTGGGCATCCCCAGAAAAAACAGTTCTCCTCAGCCAGGCGAGCCAGCATAGCGCCACTGTAGTCCGAATCGCTCTGCCCAGCGAGTTGGCGGTATCAAGGCCACAACCAATTGTGAACTTGGCTGCGTCTCTCCCCTCAGCAATAGTTTGTGAGAGCACCATCCGGGCCTCCTCCGGACATTGAGGCAGCACCTGCGCAACCGTATCCCACATAGAGTGGGAATAACGGCCCAAGAGGCATGCAGTGTTCACAGACCGCAGCCCTGAACTGGCGGAAGTGAACATTTTCTTCCCAAACTGCTCCAGTTTCTTGGATTCCCTGTCCGGTGGTGCGGAAGGGAATGCGCTTGGGGACGCAGAAGCTTGGACAACCAAGCTCTCAGGGGTAGGGTGTTGGGAGAGGAAAATGGAGTCGTCCGGGGCCAGGCGATGGCGTCGGGCCACGTTCCTATCTACAGGAGCCCCTGTGTTGGGCCTGGACCAGGTGCCCAAAAGGAGGTCCGAAAGTGCATTGTTGAAGGGCAACAGCGTCTCCATAGAGGAAGAAGCCGGCCGATGCACTTCTGACAGGAGGTTAGTCCTGACGGCCTCCGTAGGGAGCTCGAGGTGGAGAACCTCAGCTGCCTTACGCAACACCACAGAATATGTACCACCCTCCTCCGTAGCCACGGTAGAAGGAGACAGTGCACCAGGTTCTGGAGTAAAATCCAGCTCAACTGCATCCTCCAAATCCTCTTCCCAGCCGGGTCTAACTCACATTGGGCTGCAAGAGGGTCTTCAGACCCCACCCAGTCCTCTCCATCCTCCCCAACCTGCCGGGCAGGAGGAAAAGAGGGAGGCGGATGGAGAAAGGGATAGAAATTCCCCATTGGCCTCCAAATTGGCATTGATCAACACCGGACCGGCGCCGTCTCCACGTCGGGGTGGAAGCCAGGGACGGCGTCGGCCAGGGAACTGTCCGAGACCGGTAGCGGGGATGTAGACATCAATGTCGGTGGAGGTCCTATGAGGCCAACCAACATCGCCTGGGATCCATGCATGGATCCATGAGGGTATCGCGACGTCGAGACCGGAGTCGGCGACGAAGAGGAGCGAGGACCCCACTCGGGCCAGAGGCACCCGGAGGCGTGCGGGTGGGTTCCAACAGGCCAAAAAGGCAGGCCATGGCTGACAGAAAGTCCTGCAGCTGGGCCGGAGTCGCCGACGGACCCGGAAAAGGCGTGAAGGCCGTCGGCAACTTTGCAGGCTCTGCCGGAGCCACAGGGGTGGCACCACCCGCACCCTCAGCCATGTCGTGCGACAGGCTAGGGGAAAGTAAAGAGCAACGATGCTTCTTCAACTTCTTGTGCTTCGCCTTACCTGACTCCGAGTGCAAAGACTTTGTCTAATGATGGTGGTGGTGGCTCTGCGAACGATCCCTCGACCTCCCATGGGACCGGACCTTGAACGACGGGGAGCCGACTCTCGGGCTTCTAGCAACTTTCGGGACCATTCCCGCAAAGGTTTCGGAGCAATGGCCTGGCATTCGGGGCATGACTCGGAGTTGTGATCGCGCCCCAGGCAGTAGAGACACTCACAGTGCGGGTCTGTCACCGACATCATGAGGGGACAAGCTACGCAAGACTTAAAACCGGGCATTCCTATACACCAGGAGTCAAAGACTTCAAAAACAGAGACAAAAAGTCCCAAAAATAACTCAGTCAAAAATTGACTGAGGGTACCGCTTTCTCCGGATCTGCGCATGCTGGCGCGGAAAAAGAAAGAACTGTCGTCAGCGCATGTGGGAGCGTTTGAGTAGCTCCAGCAACATCATCTCGGCGACTGCCACCCCAGCGACGTACAAGGAGCCGCATGGCAACGCCTATGGAAGTGCAGGGGTACTGCTGATGAAAACTTTCCAGATCCAGTCTGGCACCTGGGGGTAATTCTAAGGTAAGGAATCTAGTACTAAAGTGTTTCTTTCAGATACATACCACTAACCTGTTTGATTTTAAGTCACTATGGGCCAGATGTAGGAGCCCTAATACCGGTCGGTAACGGCCGAATTCGGCCGTTACCGACCGGCATTAGGGTTTTCAGATGTAGGGGGCCTATATTTTACCGATTCTGTAAATTTACCGAATCGGTAAATTTACCGAATCAGTAAAATACCGAATCAGTATATTTACTGATTCGGTAAATCCACATGTAGGTGGCACTCCTAAGAGTGCCACAGGCCCTTAAGAGTCGGTATTTTACCACACAATCCTATTGTGTGGTAAAATACCGAATTCAGGTGTGCATGCACACCTGTGCATGCACACCTGTGCAATGTGACACACAGACATGCCCTTAGGGCATGTCTGTGTGCCACATGGCACACAAGTCCGTAATTGTGGTGCTAGAGGGTGTCAAAATGACACCCCCTGCACCCTTGCAGGATTCGGTATTTACCGATTCGGTAAATACCGAATCGGTATTGCCCATTGATTCCTATGGGCTTCAAGGCCCATAGGAATCAATGGGCAATACCGATTCAGTGAGGCCCATAGGAATCAATGGGCAATATCGATTCGGTATTTACCGAATCAGTAAATACCGAATCCTACCGATTCGGTAATTCTTAAATTCGAATTACCTACATCTCCCCTCTTCCTATTCACCGACTCTTAAATACCGAATCGGTAAAATTCGGTATTTAAGAGTCGGTAAATAGGAATTACCTACATCTTGCCCTATATGTCCTTTTAAATATATGGTTGCTAGGGTCACTTCACTGGGGTTACAATTGTCACTGTCTTCCTTTATTTAAAAAAACTGCTTATCACTGTTTTTTGGGCAGTGTATTTAAAATATACATGTATCATATGATATGTACTAACTAATGAATAAGGGCTAGATGTAGGTAATTCTATTTTACCACTTCTAAAATACCAAATGTTACCGATTCGGTATTTAAGAAGTGGTAAAATAGAAGGGGGCACATGTAGGTATTTCAGAATCGGTAAATACCGAATCTGTAAGATTCGGTATTTACCGATTCGGTAAATACAGAATCGGTATCCCCCATTGATTCCTATGGGCCTTGAAGCCCATAGGAATCAATGGTGAATACCGAATCGTTATTACCGATTCAGTAAATTCCGATTTTTGCAAGGGTGCAGGGGGTGTCACTTTGACACCCTCTGGCACCCCAATTCCGGACTTGTGTGCCATGTGGCACACAGACATGCCCTAAGGGCATGTCTGTGTGTCACATTGCACAGGTGTGCTTGCACAGATGTGCATGCACACCTGGATTCGGTATTTTACCACCCAATTGGATTGGGTGGTAAAATACCGAATCTGAAAGGCCTGCGGCACTCATAAAGATGTGCTACCTACATGTGCTTTTACAGAATCTGTATTTTTACAGAGTCTGTATTTACCGATTCGGTAATTTTACTGAATCTGTAAATACAGATTCGGTAAAATACCGATTCTGTAAAGCATGCTCCTACATTAGAAAACCCTAATACCGGTCGGAAACGGCCGAAATCGGCCGTTTCCGACCGGTATTAGGGCTCCTACATCGGGCCCTAAATGTATTACTAATTTTGGCTGAATTGAGTACAAATTATTACATCCTTTTGGCTACTTTTTTCCCATAAAAAATAACTGTAATGTATTACTGCGATTGAATTACTGCAGATAGATTCTGCCTTATTGTTATGTTTAACCTTTGTGTCTATGACTAAACCAATGAAAAATAAAAACTTTTGATGAAAAAAGATTACACTTGAAAATGAATTTCATGTAAACAACTGTTGCTAGCTGTGAGAAGTTGGCCTGGTATATGATGATCACTATTCTAGTGAGCACCGTGCACCAATCCAAACGACCCTTATGGTGATTGGTTGTAAGTCAACCTTATAGATCAGCTATCCTAGGGGTAGCATGGACAAAAGCAGTCTTAGGCTAAACTCAAGAGGGAATGTGAAGCCAGCTGTTTTACCATTTGCAATCCTTTTAAATACCAAATGAAAGGACACCACACAAGTTATATATTACAAAATATATGTATTTATTTCTAGAATAATCCCCTATACTCTTTATGAGCACAGAAGCACAAGCGTTAAACAAAGCAGACAGTATAACTTACAATAAGCTGCACAATTATGGATAGGCCGGGTGGCCACTCAAACCATATATTAAAAAAAGTGGTATAAGTACCACGTCACGAACAATGGTAAGGCCTAGGGCCTTGGGAATCGCTGGGCCTACACTGGACTAACGAAGGTTAGGACATAGGAGGCCCACAGGATGCGGGTGCAGTGTCTATAGGCAACCGCGTTTACCATACAAGTCAACGGTGCGTAAAAATCAGAAAGTGATAGGTTTAGGAGACTTCCGACTGGACTAGAACTTAGCCACTTAAAACTAGGACACTAGTGGTGTAAACCACTACAGGAGCACTGGCGTAATATCGTTACCTCACCCACAGGAAGCGGGTGCATAGGTGCCAAAGTGTGTCTGGTTTCTTCGTGAAGTTCTATGGAGCCTGGAGGAAAAGATGCTGCAGGCGGCAAGGAGAGAAGAGTCCGGTTGGATCCAAGGGTGGATCGAAGATGAAGAGTACCTGAAAGCAGAGGGGACTGGGTCTGGGTCACTAGCCAGTGACCAGGATGGAACCAGGACGGAACCAGGCAATGTCGGGTTGCGATCAGGTGCTGTCGAGTAGTTTGTCTCTGCTGCCACGTGGACTAGGAAGGATTGAGGATGACCAGCTGGTGAACACGAGCTGTCCCACAAAGGCTCTTGCTGTTGGCGGTGTCAGTACTCAAATCGGAGTCACCAAGCCTTGGCAAAGGCAACTCACGCAGGACTCGAAGATGTCTTCTTGATCGGACCGGGAAGGTCAGATCGGTGGCGCCTTTTCAGAGGAGCTGGGGCCAGTCTGGAGAAACCAGACCATTAGTGTAGTTTTGATGGATCGTCGTCACAGAGGCCACGAGCCAACAGGCAAGCGACCGGACAACGTGTCGAGCAGGAAAAGTGCAAAAGGGCCCCACGCAGCACTCGGAGAGTGTGGAGAGGTGATCTTTGGAGCACAAGCTGCTCGGGGCTGGGGCTTCTCAAACCCCAAAGCACAGCGTCGAGGGAGCCTCGGGAGCTGCACAGGAAGCACTTTGTCAACTTTTCAAGATGGCCGGTCCCACGTCTCACGTCGCATCCACGGGTCTAAGCTTTGCTAGGACTGTGGATCAGGCTGTTGGAAGTCTGGGAGTCCAGGTCTTGCCGGTCTCTGTTGTTCGAGCTCTGGCGGGAGCAACGGCAAAGGATGTCTCGATGCGCTGATGGTGCCTGCTTGCACTGGGTGGGCACTCCTTGACCACAAGGGAGATTCTTCAGTCTTCTACGTTGAGTAGGATGTTGAAGGGTCCAGAGTTGTGTTTCAAAGTTTCAGTCAGGATGATCTAGTTTTCATTGGCACACCTCCTACCTTATTCCAAATCAAGGGGCCTGATCACCTGCTAGGTCTCTCCTATGGGTGGGACCCAGGAAGGGGGTGGTTACACCCCTTTCCCTTTGTCCAGTTTCGCACCAGAGCTGGGGCTGGAGTGCCCCAGCACCGGTTTGAACTGGACTATGCATGGGCCGCCTTGTGCGTCCCAGACAGTGTCTAGTTTCATTCAGCCCTCCCTGCCCCAATCCACTATCTCCTGTCTGGGGTGGTGTAACACCTCCCTGTGACAGGATACCATTTGTCCAGGCCTCCCCTGCCGGAGTTTCGGTCAGCAGCAGGAGGCCTGACTTGTGTCGGTGGCAGCAGCATCCATTTTGTGATGCTGAGGCTCTGGTTAGATTTAACCGCGTTTAAGCAAAGTAACATGTCTTCTCCCTCTAAAAGGGTGGAATGCTACCCCCGTCGCCAGAACTACTGGCGATGGGGGTAGTATTCCAAAGCGTATGACACCATACACAACATGTTTTGATAAAGCCAAACCAAAGTTAGCAAGTAACCGCAAGGATTATAATGCACTTAAGAGTATATGGTATGTCAATATCCCGGAACAGCTAAGGGACTTGGTTCCGAAAGCTGTAGACAGGCTCAGCTCATGCTAGAGCACCATCTCACATAAAACCAAGCACTCTGCCTCCAGGATTGTTAAGGCCTGCCATAAGAGTGACTTATAGGTGTATATGTGTCCAGATATAGGTTTAGATATAGGTATGCTATATCTAAGCAAGGGGGGATTACTCCACCTTGCCCCAGCTGAGTGATCACCCAGTTGTGTCATTTTGGATGGCCAGCCAGGGGTGGCAAAAGATATGCTGCAGCCCCTGGTAGGCCTTGGATGCACCTATGCCCTGGGTGGCTATAGTACTCTGTACAGGGGCTGATAAGGTGACCCAATATCCAATTGGAGATGTACCTTGGGTACATGGAGTCCATTTTAAAGAGAGAGCAGGTAGCCTGAGGTCCTAATTAGCAGGATTCCAGGTCAACTAAGTCGAAAACCAGCTAAACACTAGGCAAAAAATCTGGGGTAACCATAGTCAGGTATCCATCTTCCTACACTAGCTAATAGTCAATACCCAGTTCGCATGGACATATGGGTCGCTCTTGTTTCTTTGAAATATTTTTATAACCAAAGAAGTCACCTTAAATCGGGCATCACCATCCCAGAGGCCATGAAGTCCAGTTTTGCTCTTCTATACTTGCCTCTGCAGACCCAATCTGAGATTTAATACTAGACTCCTCAACCTACATGAGCAATATACTGAATTCCTTCAAGAGATCATCTCCGTGGAATATTTGAAATGCTAAAATCGTCAATCTGGAATTCACTGTCCTGCGATTCTGCAATCAGTCAAATTTCTGTTCCTCTCCATGCCTTGGTCATACTCGTCCAAATTACTGAAGCAACCTATACACCACCCCCCTACCCAACACCCCATTTTGGCTTTCTAAAAACTCGAGTGTTCAAAACAATAGATACCACTCATTTTGTTTTAAGTGACAACCACATCATAGCTGTCCTGAAATCCCCCCACTGCCTCTCAGAAGAAGTGTGACTTTTAAAACTCACTGTATAGAATGGAGGGCAATTCATTGCTTAGTGCAGAAATACCTAAAAATCTTTTTTATCCTTCACTTGCAAACAAAACCCTTAGGCCTGCCAAGAGAGGGTAATTGACCTGACGCTCAACTAGCCGAGAGATTTGGTGGATTTAATTTTTGAGTTTGGGCTTGGCTTGTCCCCAAAGAGGTGAGTACTGTCAAAGGGCATGTCTATAAGGGATGACTGAAAATTGCTTAAAAGCCTGTCAACCGCAACTAGTTGAGGTGACGAAGAGAGACAACAGTACTAATGGTTCACCCGATGAAGTCTGTGGTATCCAGGCCACAACAGATTATGAATTTGGCAGTGTCACAGCTGTCCTATATGACTTGGGTTAGGGCAGGGCAAAGGTCTTCTAGGACACCTGGGAGGACTTAAGCCATAGAATAAAAAAGCATGGGAACAGCAGCCAACTGGCATTGACTGACCTGAGGTCCATCTTAGTGAGAGAAAATACCCTCTTACCAAAGGTCTCCACTTTCTTGGATTCCCTATCGTCAGGAAAGTATTTACATTATTCCATGAAAGAGAAGCCTGCACCATCAAGCTCTCAGGGGACAGGTGCCAAGACAAAAAGGCTGGGTTCGCCGGGAGGAGGTCAGTTGCACCTCGCACATGGCGATTTACCAGGATGTTCACAGTAGGGCTTGGCCAAGGTCCATTGGAGGGTATCAGTGATTGTCTCATTGAAAGGTAGTAGGGGCGTAGTAGTAGTTTGCACAGGCTGAAGTACTTTGATGAGGTCACTGGCTTTGACGTCCAAGTTGGCAGTTGGAGGTTGAGAAGTCCAGTCGCTCTTCGCACGACCAATGCAAAGGAAACACTTTCTTCAGTGGAAGGACATGGGGGTGAGATAAGGCCTGGATCAGGAGAGGAGTCAAGACCACTGGCATCTCGCAGGTCATCATATCAGTTTTCTTCACGTTAAGGTTGGGCAATTTCATCTCCTGCATCATTGTCATTATGGGAATCTATCCTGAACAAGGAATATAGTGTATGAGATGTGTCTTGCAGGGGTGGGATACCAAGCAGATCAGAAAGAGATGGTTGTGATTCAATGGAAACAGAGCAAGGCCTTTGTCAAGATCTGAGCAGCAGAGACTAAGTTGAAAATCATATTGGGCACTTCATCCTCTGGCGTCGAAGTCTAGGAAGAAGCATGGATCGTAAAGCCAGAGGAGGAGTTAGTACTGGAGTCGGGAGAGGCCCAGTAGTGGAGTCAGATGGTTCAACTGGAGGCCCTCTCAGCTCCCTAGGCCTGCAGGTGCACCAAAGCAAGGACTTGTTTTTTTTATCATGTATAGGATCCATTTTGTTTTGCTAAGTTTTGTGATAGTCAATAAGGAACGAGCCCTATGTGACTGACTCAAGGCCTGCATCTTTGATAACCCACTGTTTTTGTTAACATCTACCAGCTTGTAATGCAATGCTTGCTTAACAACAGCATTCATGGTTGTTGCAGTCCGCTAGCTCAGCAAAAACATACTATTTTTTTATAGGACACCTGAGATTTGCTAATATGTTTCCCAATCGTAGAAATACCCAACTGTCACAAAAGAAAAGACAAGTGCCCTCGCTATGTATTTGCTTATCATACATTTTCGATTTACCCTGATTGGATGATATATATATATATATATATATATATATATATATATATATATATATATATTATAGTTCCAGTTAGGACCTAGTTTTCATAATAAAAGCATTTTTTAATTTGCCAATATCTTTGGCGTCATTTGACGAATGTTCGTGAAATTTTCAAAACTAATGGGGTGCTCCGGTCAGGTTCTGTATTGAAAGTTTCAGGGGGATTCGTCAAGCGGGGGCACGAAAAAAGGGGGTGCGAAAATGTATTTTCTCCATGTTAATTTCCGTAGGAAATTTTAGAACAGGCTACAGCCCTAACTGCTGAACTGAATGACACCAAATTTGGCAAAAAGGTAGCTCTTGGTTCAGAAAGCGACCTCTTTTTATTAATGCTGTAAATCCATTCAGTAGTTTGAGAAATTCAAAAATAAAACAAATTATGTATCTGGCTGCCGCAGTGGATCCGCGAACCCTCCCGAGCACGAGCTTTATTCTGATTGCCTGCCAACACTTCAAACCAGAAAGTGTTGTCAGCGATCTTGTGACTCGGTTCAACCGAGTCACAAGAATTTTTTTTTAATTATGAAAAGGGGGTAGGTTAGAAACACCCTGAACCCCTAGGCCTGCTCAATGGGTCCCATAGGGACCCTGAGGGCCCCCAAAAAAACCATTAAAAAAAAATTGGCGGGATTCACGTACAATACGCAAATCCGACTGAAAACCCCCCTAAAAAACCGAAGTGTCCAGCACTTTGTTTTAATAAGCCCCCGGGTGGGCCAGCCCCGGGGACTGCCACCTCCCCGGGGCATTCTTGATTATGGGCGTGGGGGCTTGCGGGCCCCCCACGCTGCCCCAGGGACCACCACCGCCCGGGGCATTCTTGATTATGGACTTGGGGGCTCGCAAACCCCCCCAAGCCCCGGGGACCACCAACTCCCTGGGTAATTTTAAATTAAGGGTGGGGGTCTGTTGCGGACCCTCGGCCCACCACCTTCCTGAGGCTATGTTTACGTTGGGAGGGTTGATGGGGTCCTCCGGGCTGAAATCAGCAGACCCCTTCCCGTTTTTTTTTTAAATGGCGCAGGCCCTGGAAGATGGGGTTCCCAGGGCCCACAAAATATTGAGAAAAGGGGGGCCACAAAACCCCCCCAAAAAAGCAGGCAATTCGCCGGAGGTTCGCCCCCTCCCTGCACCATTAGGCAAACGCGCCTTCGGGCACATTCTGGGTTTGGGGATTAAGTCCCCTAGAATCTTCAGGGTCCTTAGGGGCCAATTAGTCCACCAGATACCTCCACTAAGCCCCACACAGTGGGATTGCTTAGAGGTGGACCGAGACCACGCCCCTTTTTACACCACACTGCAAACACACCTCTTGGCGCACTGGTGGTGGGTTGATGAGGTCCTCTTGTTTCCAGAGGAGCTAAAGTGGACTTCATCCCTCAACCAAGAGCGAGCCAGAAGGTGCGTTCGTGGAGTGGTAGAGAAAGGGGGCGTGGTCTGTGTCCACCTCTCAGCAATCCCACTATCTGGGGCTTACTGGAGGTAACAGGTAGGCTAGTTGGCCCCTAAGGACCCGCAGCAGTGAAGGGGACTTCAATCCCCATCCAAGAGCGCGCCTTGGAGCACATTTGCAGAGTAGTGGGGAAAGGGGGCGTGGCCTGCTAAGTGAACTTACCAATGCTGATGTGTGGGACTTACTCGAGGTAATTGTGGGAGATGGAAGTATGTCCCTCTAAAGAATGATGCTGATACTATGGGGCAGCTCAACTGTACTTTAATGGCATTGCTTTATCTCCGCACAATACATCAAGGGGAGAGCCGGTCCCGCCGTCCCTAGTATCACGGTCTCCAGTGGCCAGCCCCCCACGTCACGATCTCTCACGATCCTTCGCCGGTCACTTGACCGCGGGGAGCTAGCCCACACACTACTCATCTTCCCCCTTAACATTCACAGACATCTGTAGGTGTGCCCCCCAAGTTGGAGGAGAACTGGGAGAGAGAGAGAGAGAGAGAGAGAGAGAGAGAGAGAGAGAGAAAGAAAAGAGGCAAGGACAGAGAAAAGATAAGAGAGGATTTACAACTGAAAGTCACTCAGGTATTTTCGTAGCTTCACCACATGGCCCATGCGGGTGTGTGTTCCGGTACCCTGCTCTCTTCCTCCGCGTGGTCCGTCTGACCTTGTGCCTCCTTCCTGATGTTTCTGGATGGCGGTTGGTGTCTCGCCCGGGATGCCCCCTTCCTCTGCGTTCTGGTTGGGCGGACCTGGCCTTGGTTGTCCAGGTGATTGTCCTTCCGCCCTGGCTGGTCCTGTCTCACTCATATGGTCTGTAGGGGGCACGGCCACTCCCGCTGCACCAGGGCTTTCTCCCAGCTCACTGTCGCCTAAGCCCCAATGTAGGATTTTGTTGCACTTGGCCATTCTGGATTGGGACCAGATCTTGCCGTCACTCAATAAGGCAGAGCGGGAGTATGCTTCTACCACCCGTAGGGGCTCACTGAATTTTCTGTCTCCTTTGAGTCCTGGTTGGCCCTTCTTAACTCAGACCCACTCGCCCTCTGCCAATGAGATGTCACTCTTATTGTTTCTTTTGTCATAATGTGCTTTGTAGAAACTTTGTGCCTTTGCTATGTTGCTGCGGACAATGGCTGGTGACCATTTGCTTTGGAGTCTCATGGTTATCCAGGCTGTATTGTCTCTGGTGAATGGTTCTCTGCCTCTTAAGATCTTAAACGGACTGTAGCCTGTCAAGGTGGGTGTAATACGGTATGCCCATACCGTGTTCCTGACTTCGGACTCCCAGTTTTTCCCGGCGCAGATGGCTGCTAGTATCGAGCCCATGATCACCCGGTTGAAGCGTTTTACTAAGCCATTACCCGCAGGGTGGTAGACTGGGGTGTACCTCGTCCGGATCCCATTTCTGCTGGTGAAGGCTGTCCATTTCGCCAACTTGAACTGGGGTCCATTGTCGCTGGTGATGGACTTGGGAATGTCCTCCCTCAAGAAGATGTTGGTGAGTAAAGTGATGATGGCATCGGAATCTACAGAGTCTCTGATTTCGGCCTCTGGCCACTTCGAGTAGCAGTCCACTACAACAATGAGGTGTTTGGGTGTGCCCCAGGTGTCTAGGACAGGCCTACGATGTCGATGGGCAAATTCTCCAGTGGGTTGTTGGGAGTAGAGAACTCTCCCATTGGGGGCCTCAGAGTGACCAGGGTGTTGTCCGCTCTGGCGCAATGGGCGCAGTCCCTCACTAACCTTTACACTTGGATGTCCATGGCGGGCTACCAGTATAGTAAATGTATCCACCGTTTGGCTTTTACGATGCCCAGGTGGCCTTCGTGGTTGATGTGAAGAATGCGGTCACACAGCGCCCTCAGGGGCACCACTTTGTCTCCCCGTAGCAGGAATATGGGATCTTCACCAATGGAGAGTTCTCCGCGGACTTCCCAGTATTTCCTGAGGTTGCCGTCAATGTGTCTTTTCTCCGGCCAGCCTCGAGTGACGTACCCTTTGATCTGGGAGAGTTCCGTGTCTTGCGTGTAGGCTTCTGCCCAGTCTTGGGCACTGATGGTGTGTTCATGAACGGTCATGAAGGCAACACTGTACTCATCCCACTCTGATGATGTGACTTGTTCTTCCATGGCTGCTGCTCTGCTCAGGAAGTCCGCCACTTTGTTTTTTGAGCCTGGGATGTATTCCAAGTCATAGACAAAGTCCAACAGACACAACGTCATTTTTGCGATGCGTGGCGTGGATGTTACATTGCCGCTGGATGTAAGGACTTTGATCAAAGGCTTGTGATCAGTGCAAAGTATGAATCTTGACCCCCACAGATACTGTCGAAATTTTTCCACCGTCCGTATGGCAGCCAGGATTTCCTTCTCGATCATGCTGTATTTCTCTTCACTGGGGGTGAGGGATCGTGATGCGAAGCCCACAGTGGTCTCAGTGCCATTGGGGACCCGCTGGGAGAGGACTGCTCCCAGCCCTTTATCGCTGGCATCCGTGGTGAGTATGCTGGACGCAGCGCCATCAAATCCTTGTAAGGGAACCGCCTTGCATATGTCTTGTTTGATGGCCAAGAACTCGGCCTCTTTTTCTTCCGACCAGGTGAACGTGTTCTTTTCCTTGAGCAGTTGGCGTAAGTTGTGCTTCTTCGTCGCAAAGTTTCTGACAAACTTGCTATAGAACTCAGCCAGCCCCAGGAACGAACGAACGTCGTCTTTGGATGTCGGGGAGGGAGCTGACCGGATGGCCTCCACATTTGCCGCTTTGGGGGTGATCCTGTGTCGCTGATTTCATGCCCTAGATAAGGGACCTTGCGGAGACCGAGTTTGCACTTCTCTAATTCGGTCGTGAGGCCATTGACTGCAAGCGTGCGTAGGACTGTGCGCAGTATGTCATCGTGTTCAGCTTTGGATTTCCCCATGACGAGTATGTCGTCTTGGAAGTAAAGGACACCATGGACACCTTGGAATAGCTTGTGCATTAGTTTTTGGAAAACGGCCCCCCCGGATGCGATGCCGAAGGGCATGCATCTGAACCTGTAGCACAAAGGGTGTGATGCAGGATGTACGTTTTCGGCATGGTAGGTGAAGTGATACCTGGTGGTAGGCGGCTTTGAGGTCGATGGTGGAGAACCACTTGACGCCTTTGGTCTGGGTGAGTAATTTGTTGAATTTTGGCGATGAACATTTTTCCACAATGATGTTCTTGTTGAGTTCGCGGAGATCTATGCATAAGCGGATCTTCCCACTCAGCTTGCGCGCCACCACTAAAGGCGCGAGCCATTCGGCGCATTCGATTGGTTCAATAATGCCCCAGTCTTCTAAGCACTTCAGTTCTAGCTGTACGGCCTCTCGACAGTTGAACAGGATGTTCCTGACTTTGTGGGCAACCGTTACAGCTCCATCTTTTAGGACGATCTTGTGAGATAACTTGCTCAACTTCCCGATCTGGTCGCTGAAGACAGTGGGGAACTCTGCTAGGAGTGAGGATGGCATGGACGTTAGTAGCACCTGCGTGTCGCTGCCTGGGTTGAGCTGAATACCCAGAGCACCCTGGTCGGCCCAACACAAAACTGATGGGCCCTTTTGTGACACGTACAATTTCGCTGTGGTGTGTCGTCTTTTTAACTCGAACGGAAGCTGCCTGCAGCCCACCATGGGGATCCTTTCACCTGTGTATGTGACTGGATGGACGTCCGTGGGGTGCAGATGGTCACCCACCACTTGGGTGAAGTCTCGATCCCAGATCTGTTTCTGAATGATGGTGTAGGGTGATCCCAGGTCCACTACCATAGTGACTTGGACACCCAATATGGACAGCTCGCAGGAGGGTTTTTTGTTGGGGTGCCCCCTATGCCTAGGATGCAGTCATTGATGCACAGGATGCTGTCTGGGTCTGAAAGCTCCGCCCTTCTTGGTCCTCGGAGACATCCTGGACTTATTTGACCGCTGCGTTTCTGGGTCTCCGACGGCAAACTTTGCCGAAGTTTCCTGTGATGCCGCAGAAGGAGCACTTGACGTGAAACGCAGGCATTTTTTGCCATTACCCATGTGAGAGTGGCTGCCGCATCTGTAGCAGGCTCCTGGTTTGCTTGGAGGGGCGCAACCGGGACCTCTGTTCCTAGATGTAGATTGGCGGGGCAGCAGATTCTGTTGTGGTTTTTGGAGATGGAACTTTGTGGTCGGAGATGGTGCACACTGTGGCTTGTGGTGCCGCGTCTTTCTTGGCAGCTAGGGCGTACCGTTTAGATAATTCAGCTCGTTTCACTATCGCGATGATCTCTGGAAGGGGTGCATCGATGCTTGCCCAGAGCTTTTCCTGAACACTTGTGTGGGTGGATTGCATGATGATTTGGTCCCGTATGGGGTCATCGTGTAGGGTGGCAAACTTTCGGTTAATGGCCAGTTTCTTGAGGGCCGCCACGTTGTCTTCCACCGACTCTGCTTCCACCTGTTTCCGTTGGAAGAAATTATAACGGTCGATGGTCGTGCATATCATGGGCTGGTAGTGGCTGTCCAGATCTTCGAGGGCATGGAATACATCGTCGTATGTCGAGGCCCTGGTCTTCTTGAACATCTGGTCATAAACGTGCAGACCCTCCGGTCCCAGATTATGTAGCAGTATCTTCTTCCGCCGCTTGCTGGAGAATTCCTCTTCACCTTCGTCCTCCAGCGCTGAGAAGTAACTGAAGAAGTACGCCTTCCAATCGGCCCACTTCATGACCTGTTCGCCTGGCTTCGGTAGAAAGGGCACAGGGTTGGTTAAGAAGAAGGTCTGGGCACACATAGTGCGTGTAGCAAGGACAGCAGTGGTTCTGTATGGTTCTTATAGAGCCCTGGGTGCTCCTGCTGGCTGGGGTAGGTGTTTTCTTGCCTCTATGAGGTTAGCAGGCGGGCAGTCCGAAGTCTCTAGATTGAGGAGGCGGTGGGGACCACAGCCCTTTGGGAAGGCTGGCAGTCTGGGTGGTGGGCACCAGTATGCGCGCCGAGCTGACTGCGTGCAGAGGAGAACACCCATGCAGGTTGACCTGTGGACTGTGCCCTTTGCACTGCTTGACACGGTGGTTGGTTGCTCCCTCAATTCTCACGCTTGGTGATGGAGCCTGTGGGGTGCCTGGTGGGCGGTCTGATGGCTGGATCCTTGTAAATTGGAGCCAGGAGGCGGCTGCTCTACACGCTGGAAGTCCAGTGCTGTGCATGACCACCTGCAGTGGCTGGCTATACACTTAATGCCTGCACCTGTTGATGGCTGCTAGTAGCTTGCATGCAGGGTGGTGTACTGGCTGGATCTTTCTTAATGGGGCCAGGAGGAAGGCTGCTCTGTGCACTGGCAGCTAGGCGCGGGAAGAAGCTTAGTGGGTGGAGGCCCGCTGCGCGCCGAACTGCGCGCCAAGATGACTGCGGCCAGGCCGCGCTCCGCGCCATTGACCCTGAAGCTGGGGAGCTGAAATGATGGAAGCATAGCTGTTGGTAACGGGGCTGAAGTGGACGCATGATCAGTGCGCTGCCCCTTCTGAGCGCAAACGCCGGCTCTCCCCTACTCTACCGCAGTTGAGCGGTGAGCCGGTCCGTCTCCTCTCGTCGCCACTGTGGGAGAGGGAAGTATGTCCCTCTGAAGAATGATGCGTAGACTATGGGGCAGCTTAACTGTACTTTAATGGCATTGCTTTATCTCCGTACAATACATCACGTGGAGAGCCGGTCCCGCCGTCCCTGGTATCGCAGTCTCCAGTGGTCAGCCCCTCGCGTCACGATCTCTCGCGTTCCTTCGCTGGGTCACATGCCCGCAGGGAGCTAAACCACACACTACAGTAATAGGAAGAAGTTGACCCCCAAGGACATCCTTAGGTGCCAAATACCCCTCTTGTTACCCCCAGTAAGTCACACACAGTGGTATTGTTAGAGGTCTTCAGAGGCAGCGCCCCCTTTTTCCACCACTCTGCAAACGCGCCTCCTGGCACTCTACAGGTTGGGAAATGAAGTCATTCACTTAATATCTGATGTACTTCCTCACACCCTAATATAACCTTTCATACATCCACACTAAAATAGACTATCATTCTTGAAACCATAGACACACCAATACCAGTTAGTACATACTCACTGAGTCATAGGTCTAAACACATCCACTCACCCATACAGTCACTCATACACGCAGTCACTCATCAAAACAGCCTCCGATAATGCATTCATACACCATCAAGACACTCACATACTGCCACTCATCCACAGAGATTCTCACACACCTAGTCAGTCACCCAAAGACTCAATCACACTGCCAATACAGTTATACACACCACCTCACTTATTAATACAGATACTAACGCACAAGTTACTTACCTTCGGTAACGACATATCTGTAAGAAACATTAGTTAGTGATAGATTCTTTACCGCCCCACCCATCCTCCCCGTTGCGTGAACTGATTTCTAGGGTTAAGGTCATTCCTTTTAGTGCCATAGTTTCAGTACACCACTGGTCAGTATCTTGCATGGCTCTGCGTTCCTGGTGCGGAAAGACGTGTACAGAACTGATGTCAGTGCACGTGGGCGAGTCTAAGTAGCTCCAGCGACGTCATCTCGGCTACTACGACACCAGCGATGTACGTTAGTTATAGATTCCTTACCTTAGAATTACCCCAGGCGTCAGACTGGATCCGGAAAGTTTTTTCGTCAGCAGTACTTCTGACGTCAGTTCTATACATAACTTTCCGCGCCAGAAACGTAAAGCCATACAAGACACTGACCGTTGGTGCACAAAACTAGGGCCCTGAATGTATATGCTTAACTCTGGAAATCAGTTCCCAGAACGGGGAGGATGAGTAGGGCGGTAAGGAATCTATAGCTAACTAATGTTTCTTAATGTTTCTAATGTTTCTGTTACCAAAGGTAAGTAACTTGTGCATCTGAAAGAAACATGTTAGTTATAGATTTCGTACCTTAGAATAGATACCCCTGCAATACCAACCCCGGTGGGGGGTTTGCGAACCAAGATCACACCAGAAAGTCCTGGAGAACAGAACGGCCAAAGAAGCAGTCTCTCTGGACTTGGCTGTCCAGGCAGTAGTGTTTGGTGAATGTGTGCAGCGATGCCCACGTGGCTGCCTGACAGATGCCATTCAGAGGCACTCCCCTTCCCTAGGCAGTAGTGGCTGCCGTCGCCTTGGAGGAGTGAGCGCGTTGCCCGACCAAAGGTTCCTTTTTAGCCAGAGAGTAAAAGCCTTAATGCACAACACAACCCATCGAGAAATGGTGCGTTTGTGTACGGCCCGACCCTTCTTTGCACCCACGTAACCAACAAATAGTTGATCATCCATCTGGAACTGTTTAGTGCGATCCTGATAGGAGAGCGCATGTTTTGGGTCAAGACGGTGGAGCCTCTCTTCTTCCTGTGAAGGCAGAAAGAAGGTGGGTAAATTAATGGTCTGCCTGATGTGAAAGGCAGTGACCACCTTAGGAAGGAAGGATGAATGGGTCTGGAGAACCACCTTATCTGGATGGACAGATAGGAAAGGAGGTTTAGAAGCAAGAGCCTGGAGCTCACTCACTCTTCTAGCAGAGGTGATGGCTACCAGGAAAGAAGTTTTAAGAGTCAGATAGCGTGAAGGACAGTTATGCAGTGGCTCAAAGGAAGCACACATGAGATAGGTTAGCACAAGGTTCAAGTACCACTGAGGCATAATGAAGGGGATTGGAGGAAACAGATGTGTTGAGCCTTTGAGCAAACGGTTAACTACCGGGGACTTGAAAAGAGAAGGCTGATCTGGCAACCAAAGGAAGGCAGAGATGGCTGAAAGATAGCTCTTGATAGTGCCCTGCTTGGCTAAAGAGAGACGAAACAACAGTACTCCAGAAAGAAGGGCAGAAGGAGGACCCACAGCCTTTGCTGTGCATCATGCTACAAATTTGTTCCACCTACAGGCATATACCGTCTTAGTGGATGGACGCCTGGCTGCCAAAATTACATCACAGACTTCGGGAGGCAGGCCGAAAGACATCAACTGCCGCCGCTCAATCTCCAGACAAGGAGGTGGAGACTGGACAAGTTCCGGTGGAGAACCGTCCCCTGCTGCTGCGACAGAAGATCCTCCCGAAGAGGCAGTCTGATTGGAGGATCGATGGCCATGTTGACCAGCTCAGGATACCAGACTCTTTGTGCCCAAACCGTAACCACAAGAATGACGTAGGCCAGGTCGCACCTGATCATCTTCAGCACTCTGGGCAGAAGTGGTATAGGCGGAAAGGTGTACAACAGTTTGCAAGTCCACTGGAGGTGAAAAGCGTTGCCGAGCGAGTGCCGCTTTGGAAATTCCAAAGTGCAGAATTGCTGATATAAAGCGTTCTCTTCGGTGGTGAATAGATCTTGTAGGAGAGTAGGGTCTGCAATCCTATGATCACCCCATATTATTGCTTTTTGCTTCACTGGTTTACGACTTCCCTGGCTGTGGGCCTGCTAATCAGACCCACAGCCTAGCTGTTCTCTCACTAAATTAACACGTGTACCTTAGGTGCATTTACCAATTGGTACTGGGCCACCTTATCAGACCCTGTAACTCAGGGCATAGGTGTACCCAGGGCCTACCAGGGGCTGCAGCATGTATTATGCCACCCCTGGCTGCCATCTAAATCTGACACAACTGGCTGCATGACAGCTGGGGCAAGGTGGTGTAATCACCCTTTGCTTTAGATATAGTATACCTATATCTAACCCTAAAATGGACACATAGATTCCTATCAGTCACTCCTATGGCAGGCCTTAGCAATCCTGAAGGCAGAGTGCTTGGAATCATGTGAAATGGTGCTCTGGCATGAGCTGAGCCCGTTTGCAGCTTGCGGAACCAAGTCCTAATAGCTGTTCCATGATAACGCATACCATATACTCTTAAGTGCATTATAATCCTCGCGGTTATATGCCAACTCTGGTATCGCTTTATCAAAACATGTCGAGTAAGGTGTCATACGAATTGAAATACTAACCCCTCGCCAATTCTGGCGACGGGGTTAGCATTCCACCCTTCTAGAGGGACACGACATGTGTGTAACTGTGAACCCCGGTTAAAGTTAACTCGAGCCTCAGCATCACAAAATGGATGCTGCCACCACAGACACAAGTCTGACCTCCTGCTGCTGGGAGTCTTTCCAGCGAGGAGAGCTTGGACAAAGGGTTTCCTGTCAGGGGCGGTGCTAGCACCATCCCAGACAGGGTTTTGTGTATCCTGGGTAGGCAGGGCTTTAGAGCAAGGTGACTGCAAGTGGCACCCCGGTGCTCACTTTGCATAGGCTAGCTTGAACCACTTCCAGGGGCACACCAGCCCCTGAGCTGGGGAAAGTCCGGCATGGGAGAGGGGTGTAACCACCCCCCTTCCTGGTCCCACCCATGGGCAGGACCTAGTCCCGTACCAGCCCCTTTCTTTAGTATAAAGGTGGGAGCGGGGACCCTTCCAAATTAGATAATTCCGAATCTTGATGACTTTCCACGAAAGAACTCTTGAACTTTTCAGAAGACTCTCCCTTGTGGCTAAGGAGTAGCCACCCTGCCCAGCAGGCACCACCCAAGCGCATCGCGGTTTGCTGTAAGTCTCTCCTCCGGATCAAGACTGCCCGGCTTCCCTGGCACCTCTGACCTCTACCTGCATCATCAGCCCAGCTGAGATTCGTGGGTGTGACGAGACCTCGAGGGACCGGCCATCTTCAAGACTGCACAACGCTTGCCCAGCACGACCGCCGAGGGATCCTCGAGTGAGTGCTTTGGGGTTTGAGAAGCCCTAACCCTGAGCAGCTCCAGCACCGAAGACCAGCCCCCCAGCATCCACGAGATCTGCGTGGGGCCCTTCTGCTCTTTGCTGCTCACTGCGTTGTCCGGCTACTTGCCCGCTGGCTTGTGGCCTTCCTGACGACGAACAACGACATTTCCAACGCTGGTCTGGTTGCTCCAGACTGGCCCTTGCTCCCCTCCAACAGAGGAGCACCCCGGACCCTCCTGGTCCACTCCAGACGCCATTTTGAGTCCACCGCGTGGGCTTGCATTTGCCAAGAGTTGTTGCCCCAATCCTGGGTCCAGCGACGTCGACAGCAGATACCTTCGTTGGACAGCTCGCACCTCCATCCTGGTCGCCGACAACGCCTCCTGGTCCGAGCGACTGCAGAGCCCAGCGTCGCCCACTCACCTGGTCGAGGTGACTTCGTCCGGTGCCATCCTGGTGCCCATCTAATCACTGTCTAGGGATTCAGAACTTGGTCCCCTCTGCTTACAGGTATCCTCCATCACCGATCCAGGCTTGGATCACATCGAACTTCATCACTGGTCGCCTGCCAGCAACTTCTTCTTTCAGGCTCCATAGACTGCAACGAGGATTCCCGACGTCTTTTCAGACCTATGCAGGCGCAGCCCCTGGGCTAGGTAACCTGAGCATTTCGGTGCTCCAGCATAGCTTAACTATCCAAGGGTCCAGATCCTTTTTCGTTTCAGCTCTACCTAGTCGGATTCGTCCGATAACACTAACTTTACGAAATCTAGCATCCGTAGACTTTGTCCCGCATCCCGCGTGAGAGTGCACACTCTGCACCCGATCTCCCTAGGCCTCCTGCTCGTAATCTGAAGGTTCAGTAGTCCAGTCCTAGCGATCCTAAAGCCTTTGAGACTAGTTACTTACCTGCTAGTATTTCGCATTCCACTTTTAGAGTATATGGTTTTTCGTGCCCCTCGGGCATTTGTGTAAATTGTGCGACTTAAAGTATTTTTATTAGAGCTTTGTATTGTGCTTAGCGCCCTGTCCTCATAAAGAGTCCAGGGCTGTTGTGTTATAAATAAATATCCTTTTATTTTCATAACAACTTGTGTGGTGTCCTTTCACTTGGTGTTCAAGGGGTATATGTGATGGTATAACAGCTGGCTTAACACGCCCTATAGAGTCTAGCCTAAAGACTGCTCTTGTCCATGCTACTAGGATAGCTGGTCTACGGTTGACTTACAACCAATCATCAATAAGGGTCATTTGGACTGATACATAGTGATCACTAGAATAGTGAGCACTGCATATCAGGCCAATTTCTCACAGATCTAACCAAGGCTCTCCCCACTGTTGAAAGAGACCTTGCACCACCTCCTAGTGACGACGTCATTCGTGATCCATCATGCACCTGCAGCTGAGTTTGTCGGCCCTGGCGTTCATAGAAATGGCCAGGTGTTGAACCACCAATGAAATGCCTTGATTGTCCAGCCATGTCCAGAGGCAAAGGGCCTCCTGACAGTGTCCACGACCCCACCCCGCCCTGTTTGTTGTAAAATCACATGGCGGTGGTGTTGTCCATGAACACCTGGACTACTCTTCCTCAGACAGAGGGAAGGAATACCTTCAGTGCAAGACGGATTGCCCGGAGCTCCAGAAGGTTGTTGTGGAGCTCAGACACCCCTGGATGTGAGAAGTTAGCCTGGCATATGATGTCCACTATTCTAGTGGGCACCTTGAACCAGTCTAATCGACCCTTATTGATGGTGGTTGTAAAGTCAACCTTATAGAAAAGCTATCCTAGTGGTAGCATGGACCAGCAGTCTTAGGCTAAGACTTCAGAGAGCATGTGAAGCAAGCTGTTTTACTAATTATAATCCATTGAATACCAAATGAAATGAAACCACACAAGGTATATATCAAATATATATGTATTTATTTCTAACACAACCCCTCTGCACTCTTATGAGGTCAGAGATCGATGTACATCACAAATTACTCAATTAGCATACGATAAGTTGCACAAATACAGCTATGCCCTAGGGGCCTCACAAACCATATACTAAGTAAGTGGTATAAGAAGCACTTCAGAAATAGTGATTAGGCCTAGGGCCTGGGGAATCGCTGGGGTTACACTAAACAACCAAAGGTTAGGAAGTAGGAGACCCACGGGAGACGTGTGGAGTGTCTAAACACAGTCGCGAGTTACCATTGACTTATAATGGAGAACGAAGAAGTTACAAAGTTACTGTTTAAGGACACTTCTGGATGGACTACGGTAAAACCCCTTTAAACTAGGACACTTCGAGAGTCAAGACCCACGGGAGCACCGGAGTACTCGTGTTACCTCACCCAGGGAAGTCGGGTGCATAGGTGCCTTTTGGTGTCGGGTTTCGTTGTCGTTTTCTTTGGAGATCTGCAAAGAAGTGCTGCAGGCGACCAGAGGAAAAGTGTCCGGGTGGATCAGTGAAGTGAGGAACCTCAAAGCAGAGGGGACAGTCTGGATCACTAGCCAGTGACCAGGAGGGAACCAGGAAGGAACCAGGCAATGTCGTGATGATCTCAGGTGAAGAGATGAAGCTTGTCTCTGCAGTCACGAGGACCAGGAGGCGTCGACGGCGACCAGGAACTGGATTCAAGCTGTCCCACGAAGGATCTAGTTGACTTCGGTGTCGGTATCCGGACTGGACCCAACAAGCCTTGGCAAACGCAATCCACGCAGGAAGTGAAGATGGGCTTCGGGTCAGATCAGCAAGGTCTGAGGAGCTTCTCCTTTGGAGCAACCAGGAAAGCAGTTTGGTTTCAAAGGTTTGTTTTCAGGGGGCTCACTAGCCAGCGGGCTAGCAACCGGGAAGACTTGTTGAGCTGAAATGCAAGAGCGGGCCCCACGTGGCACTCATGGAGTGTGGAGGGCTGAGCTTCAGTGCAAATGGCGCTCGGATCTGGGGCTTCTCGTACCCCAATGCACAACTGCGAGGGTACCTCGATAGTCGAGCTGTTAGCAAAATGCAGGATGTCCAGGGTGTCTGGTCCTACGTCTCTCATGTCCGCCATGGGTCTCATCTTTGCTGTGGATGTGGGTCGGAGTCAGAGAAGTCTGGAAGTCCAGTTCCTGGTTCGCTGAGTCTTCGGGTTCCGGCAGGAGCGTCGACAAAGCAGACCGGCAAGTTAGTGGTGGTGCCGGTTTGCACAGGGTGGTCACTCCTTGTCCACAAGGGAGATGTCTTTAGTGTTCTAGTCGAAATAGAACATCGAAGGTCCAAGAGTTCTGTATCAAAGTTTCGTTCCAGGATGATCTAAAGTCCTGGGGACACAGCTCCTATCTTCATTCTGATTTTAGGGGCTGGATTACCTGCTAGGTCCCTCCTGTGGGTGGACCTGGGTAGGAGGTGGTTACACCCCTTTCCCTTTGTCCAGTTTTGCACCAGAGCGGGGCTGGAGTGCCCCAGCAACTGGTTTGAACCGGGCTATGCATGGAGCACCTTGTGTGCCCCAGGCAGTGTCTCAAAAAGCATCTGCTGATTCAGCCCTCCCTGTCCCAATGCACATCTCCCTGTCTGGGGAAATGCTGTTACCTCCCTGGACAGGACCAGCAGCAGGAGGTCAGACTTGTGTCTGTGACAGCAGCATCCATTTTGTGATGCTGGGGCTCTGTTTAACTTTAACCGGGTAAAGCAGTAACATACATGTTGTTTCCCTCTAGAAGGGTGGAATGCTACCCCCGCTGCCAGAATTGGCCGGGGGGGGGTAGTATTCCAAAGTGTTTGACACCTTACACAACATGTTTTGATGAAGCCAAACCAAAGTTAGCATTAACCGCGAGGATTATAATGCACTTAAGAGTATATGGTATGGCTATATCATAGAACAGCTATAAGGAGATGGTTCCAAAAGCTGCAGAGGGGCTCAGCTCAGGCTAGGGCAACCTCTCACATAAAACCAAGCACTGTGCCTCCAGAATTGTCGAGGCCTACCATAGGAGTGACTTATAGGTGCATATGTGCCTTTATATATGGGTAGATATAGGTATACTATATCTAAGTAAGGGGTGATTACACCACCTTACCCAAGCTGAGTGATCAGCCTGTGTTGTCAGTTTGGATGGCCAGCCAGGGGTGGCATAATGCATGCTGCAACCCCTGGTAGGCCTTGGATGCACCTATGCCCTGGGTACCTATGGTACACTATACAGGGGCTCACAGAGGGGACCCAATACCCAATCAGGTATGTACCTAAAGTACATGGTATCAATTTAGAGAGAGAACAGCTGGGCTGTGGGTCTGATTAGCAGGCCCACAGCCACACTAAAGTCGAAAAACCAGAAAATCACAGCAAAAAGTGGGGGTGACCATAGGAAGCAGACCCTACTCACCTACACCGGAGAGCAGAGGCCTCTGATCTACGCCTCTCCCATGTGGGCACCCCCTTCCCAGAAGGGAGGCATCCATCACCACAGTGTTGTCGGGTTGGGGCAGGGAGAGGGATCTGCCATTGACCCAATCCCGATTCGTAAGCCACCACTGCAGTTGTTGAGCAGTTCCCTCTGAGATCTGAACACAATCGGACAGATTCCCCTGATGCTACGCCCATTGGAACTTCAGGACCCACTGCAAGCCCACATATGCCATCTGGCGTGATTGATCAGCAGGATGCAGTAGGCCATGAGGCCCAGCAGTCTCAGGGTCATTCTGCCTTAAACCCGGGACAGAGGCTGAAAGATCGGAATCATAGTCTGAATATCCCGTATTCGCTGTTCAGGAGGCTAGACCCGAAACTGCATTGTGTCCAGAACCGCTCCGATAAAGAGGAGCTTCTGAGTGGGAATCAGGTGCGACTTGGGCACATTGATGGAGAACGCCAGCATATGCAGAAGGTTGGCCATAGTCTGGAGGTGGGAAATGACTGCCTGGGGTGAGTCCTCCTTCAACAGCCATTCGTCGAGATAGGGGAAGACTGAAACCCCTGATCTGCGCAGATGAGCTACAACCACCGCCATCACATTCGTGAAAAAATGAGAGGCACTGGTAAGGCCAAAGGGGAGCATGGTAAACTGAATGTGCTAGTGGCCTACTGTGTACCACAGGTAACGCCGGTGGGCCGGCAGGACGGTGATGTGAAAATAAGCATCCTGCAAGTCCAACGCCACCATCCAGTCTTGCGGGTCGAGGGCAGACAAGACCTGAGCAAACGCCAACATTTTGAACTTCTCCTTCTGGAGGAAGCGATTGACGTCCCTGAGGTCCAAGATAGGACGCAGGCCCTTTCCTTCTTAGGAACCAGAAAGTAGTGGGAGTAACAACCACAACCTACTTCTGGGACAGGGACGCGCTCGATGGCTCCCATGGCCAAGAGAGTCGTAACATCCTGCTGGAGAAGGGCCAGATGATCCTCCGACATGCAGTGGTATTGCGGTGGCATGGCTGGAGGGGTAGTCTCGAAGGGGAGGGAGTAGCCCCTGCGGACTATTTGCAAAACCCACCTGTCCAAAGTGATTGTGCGCCAGTGGGGGAGGTGATGGCGAATCCTACTGCCCACTGCTGTTTGATGGGCTGGAAAGGACAGACTAGGAGGGTTTGGAGGCTGCGTGGACTGGCACGCCCGCTGGCCCCCGGAAGCTCGCTGGTTGTTTCAACGTCCCCAGCCGCCCGAAGACTGGATAACTTGCTGAGGCCTGTGGCCCTGGGTGGGAAGTGGCGGGGCACCCCTTCCGTAGCTCCAAAAGGGGCAAAAAGCAGACTGCGCCAGATGGGAGGTGAGGCCCAAGGACTTGGCCGTAGCCCGTGAGTTCTTGAAGTGCTCTAGGGCGTTGTCTGATTTGTCACCAAAAAGGCGACAGCCATCAAAGGGCATGTCCATCAGAGTGTTCTGGACATCCCCTGAAAAGCCAGTGTACCTCATCCAGGCGTGGCTACCGACCTTGAATTGGTCCTGCCCAGAGAGTTGGCGGTGTCCAGCCCACAACAGATCATGAACTTAGCTGCATCACTCCCGGCGGCAACAGGCTGGGAGACCACTGCCCGGGCCTCCTCCGGACACTGAGGCAGCACTTGCGCCATCGTATCCCACACAGAGTGCGAATAACGGCCCAAGAGACATGAGGTGTTTACGGACCACAGTCCTAACTGGTGGAAGAGAAGATTTTCTTGCCAAGGTAGTCTAGCTTCTTGGATTCCCTTTCCGGTGGAGCGGTAGGAAAGGTGCTTTTGGAGGTGGAGGCTTGGACCACAAAGCTCTCCGGGGTAGGGTGTTGGGAGAGGAACGTGGGGTTGCCTGGAGCCAGGCAGTGGCATTGGGCAATCCTCCTGTCTACGGGAGCACCCGTGTTGGACTTGGACCACATGCCCAAAAGGACGTTCGTGAGGGCCTCATTAAATGGCAGCAGGGGTTTCGAAGATCTCACTGCCGGTTGCAGCACCTCAGTCAGGAGGTTAGTCCTGACAGGCACCGTAGGAAGCTCGAGGTTGAGAGCCTCGGCTGCCCTACGCAACACCACAGCGTATGGCGATCCCTCCTCTGTAGCCACGGTAGGAGGAGACAACATGCCAAGGTCGGGTGAAGTGTTAAGACCACTGTCAAAGTCAAAGGAACTTATTAAGCGCACAAAGTACAAGTTACTTATCTTCGGTAAGAATGTATCTGGTAGAGACGATTCTAGCCGCAGATTCCTTAACGTAGAATTATCCCCAGGCATGAGACTGGACCGGAAAACTTTCTTGCCCAGCCTCTCTGCGCCGGGGTGGGCTGGTACCACGCGACTCTGCCCCGACGTCCTCCACAGGTGTGACGTCAGTGAGGTCACAAAAGCCCCACCCCATCAGTTTGCTTCAGAGAACTTTGCCGCCACAACGCAGAGCCATCACAACAAAACTGATGAGAGCATGGGAACAGTGTACGAAAAAACCAGAGAGACAAAATAGAGAGAACCAAAAGGCGAGAAACACCACCAGGTGGCACCAAGGCACCAGAAGGCGACAACAGCATGCCAGAGCAGGAAAGGAGCAGAGCACCACTCTGAGGCACAACGTATGCAAGCCCAGGCGAAAGAACCAGGTGGCAGTAAAGCACCAGAAGGCCAGAGCAGTGAAGCCATAGCAAGAAAAGCACAATGCACCACTCCATGGAACCCCCTTGCAAGCCAAGGCGAGAGACATCCTGGAGGCACAAGCATGTGAAAACGCCATGACAGAAAGAGATAGAGAAAAAGTCTGCAACTATAACCACAACGGGAAGGGTCAAACGCACAGAACAGAGGAGCAACAGTAATCCATCCCCCGACTACACTGCCAAGGATGGCCATAACTCCTGAAGGGAGGAGGAGGTCAAGGACTGGTAAGCCATCCGCAGACTACAGTGCCATCTGAAAGGAACAGGAGGCTACGGACAGGTAAAAGAACGCCCAACGAGAAGACCAGGTGGGGATCAGAAACTCCAACATCAGAGGGATAAAAAAAAAGACAAAAGTAGGCCCACACACTGGTGAGAAACCAGCTGGAGGGACGCCTGACCGGAAGAAAATGAAGAGGACACCCACAGAAGACAAGGCACCCAGAGAGGGGCGACCGCAGAAACCCAAGCAGAGGGTCCTCGCAGAACGGGGAAGAAGGGTGGATCATGAAGGAATATGCGGCTAGAATCATCTCTACCAGATAGATCATTACTGAAGGTAAGTAACTTGTACATCGGATAGAGACTACTAGCCGCAGATTTCTTAACGTAGAATATATACCCTAGGCACACCCAAAAGGCAGAAGGGCCTGTGAGAGAGCCTCCCCACCAGGAGAGACACAGGGCCCCTGCAGGGGACCCACCACAGGGACAAGAAGGGAAGGCCAGGATATCCTAAGCCCCACCAAAGAGAACTGCCCAACAACCCGCAGGGGCAGATAGCGCCCAAAAGCCTCAAGGAACACAAGGACCACTTCAACCCCTAGGGAGGAGAGGTAGAACCGGAGGCTGGGACCACTTGAAGAAAATCCGAACACATCCCAGCCTCAAGCATCGGATGAGACAGGGACGGCTACACTGTTAAGAGTGCAGACAGAAGAAGAAAGGCACAATGGTGTATAAGAACAAAAGGCCTGCACTGGCATGCACAGCCAGCAGAAGACAACACCATGGACCGGTGCACCCAGGACAAGGCAGACGCCAGCCGAAGGTAGAGGCCAGGAAAGGCCAAGAAGGTCCAGGACACGCTCAAAGGGAGGGGCCAGGACACACGGGTCCACAAATTAAGTGGAGCCCTTCAGAGCTACAACCCAAAGCCGCAGACCAGACTAGGCCAGCGACACAGCGATCCAGCGATCCAGGAGAAGGACGGACCAGGACGTAACGTAAGCCACTCCAAAACCAACAGCATGAGGATTGCACCTGCTACATACCGTGATGCCACGGAGAGCAGAGGCCCGAGGGACGACCAACCCTCCCCAGCACAGGATAGAGATATATAATAGCTACCAATACCCCACATAGGGCATGTTATGTCCCAAGAACATGGGAACCCTCTTAGGAAAAAGTTTCCGCAGCAGAGGACAAACAGAAAGACCTGCGGAGGAACCGTAGATGGCTTGCCAATCGGCCAACAAGAATACACAGAAGGTCAAATCTCAAGGCCAACACGGCTTACCAACATCCAAACCACAAAACAAAAAAGGGGGCCGGACCAGCATCCAACAGCACCAAAGTCCTAAAAAAAGGACCTGAAAGCACATCAACCACACAGAACACACAACCGGAGCTATCAAGCTACAAGGTCCCAGAAAACAACGGAAGAACACCTCCCAAAAACCAGACCGACTTACAGGTCACTGAGTGGGAGAAGGAGGAGGAGGACGACAACGAAGCCCCGCAAGAAACCTCTGAATTGCAGAGTCCGCAGGGGCGTGGACCAAAAGAGTGTCATCAAAGGGTAGGTCCAGCCTTTCCCTAACGTTCTCCGGGAACACACTATCCTATAGCCAGGCATGTCGACAAAGGGCCACAGAAGAAGCCATGGTACCACCAAGCACCTTCGAAATGTCCGCCAAATCCCACAAGCAAGAAGTGGCCCTAGCCAATACACAAAGAGTGTTAAGGGCCCCCAAAGCCGCACTGGTGGATGTGAAGATATTGCGTCCCAAGGAATCTAACCAGCGGGCCTCCGTGACGGAGGAGACAACACCGATGGCAGGGAGGGAAAGGCAGTTTGTAAAAGAGGTCCCCTGGTAGAGGGATTGAGGGAAAGACAGACAGGATCGTGCAGCGCAGGCCAGTGGCGGTGCAGAAGCTGTTGGGGCACCGGGTCCCCCGTGGCGGCCCGTCCCAAAGCCCCCAAAAGAGAAGTGTGGAGCGAAGCCTCAAAGGGAAAAGCATCTCCCGCCACCAGAACCCCCATGGAGGAACTCCAGAAGATGATCCGTGGGGAAACGGGCAGCTGGATCGCCCATGCGAAGATTCCCGCAATCGTGGAAACAGCTTAAGCGAAGGCAGCACCTGCCTCTGTAGGGCCCCGCGGTGGTGAAAGCAGTTCCTCTGTGGGCAACGGCTGTAAGCTAAGGCGGCCTTCCCCCAGTTCAACCGGAGGAGGGAAAGCCAAGCCCAGGAAGGGGAACAGAGGAATGAGGAACCTGAGGTGCCTCCGGCAAAGACTGCGGCCGCGGCGACGGCGAAGAGCTGTCCTTAGAAGACGCCGGGGAAAAAGCCACAACGCAGCGACCCGTCTCTGGAGAAGATTAAACCAACAACCGCTGAACCTCAGGAGAAGAGGAGGCGTCCGAAGATGAGTGAACGACCCGGCGCCGTGGAGTCCGACGACCGGCGGCTGGTCAACGTCAGCTGGCACTGAAGGAGACGCCGGAACGACCTCTGCCACAACGCACGGTGCAGGAGACCGAGGCTGGGATGGAGCCAGGACGGCTAAGGAACGGTACCGAAAAGGCGTCGACTCGACCTCCGACGAGGCAGCCTCCTGCGTGGAGGGATAAGGGGGCCAGGGGACACACCCGACCCCGGCAACCTTCTGCGACACCACAGGGACCCCTGCGGGGGTTTGAGGCAAGGCAGAGGCGCCATGGTCCGAAGGAGGGAACCCCGAAGGGCCACACCCGGACGTAACCACATCCTCCGAAACTGGAGTCAAACCTACCGGCTCTGCAGCCGCAGGCGACGCCTCATAAGTCCCTGCATGCAGCAATGGATCTGCAGATGTCCCAGGAAAGGAGAAGGAGGAAGAGCCAACGAGGCCTGCAACATCCACATAGGCCTCCATCTGGGCTCTAGTCGCCTCGCGCCGGGAAACAGTGGATAGATTGGCAATGCGTGGGGCCGCACCACCCGCGGAGAACCCACACCCCCACCAGCCCGGGGACCGGCCCTTGGAGACAAACTGCAACACTTACCAACAGGTGACCGACGCTCTTGAGGCCTGAGAGAAGGACGATGTCGGAGACGGAGTTGGCAGTTCTTGAAGCCGTCCGCGGGGGACGGACGCAGAGACAACACCGACCTGGACATGGTTGCTGAAAGGAATTTCATCCTGGGCTACCGCTGTGACTTCGGGTTCATTCACAGTCTGTGGAGTCGTGGTGCCAAACACTACATGCAGATGGGGTGGGGATTCGACGCCGACATCTGGAGCACGCAAGACAAGCACGTCTTGAAGCCTGAAGGCATTCGCAAACTGTTCCCAAGAAAAATGCTCAAAAGTGGAAAAACGGAGGCCTGAAACAGGCCAGGAACACGATTCGGGTCCATTTTGAACGCGGAAAAGAAGAAAACTGATGTCAGCGCGCCGGGATGGGACTTATGTGACATCGCTGATGTCACGGCCAAGGAGCACGTCAGTGCGGAGTTACGTGGTACTGGCCCACCCCAGGGCAAGAAATTTGTCCGGGTCTAGTCTCATCCCTGGGGATAATTCTACGTTAAGGAATCTGCGGCTAGTAGTCTCTATCAGATTCACATAATAGGTCTCATGGCGTTTGCGAAGACTCCATACAGGCGAGAGATCAGCTCTGAACAACATTATTGATGATCGAATAACCAGGTTTTTAGTTTCCTGCGAAAAAGCTTGTGGTCAGAGATAGAGAGAAGGTGAGACGGGAGCTTGTTCCAGAGGTCGGGGGAAAGAAAAGAGAAAGATTGACCACCGTTTCTTACAGTGCGAATTTGTCGCGGGGTAAGGAGATGTTTAGTGCTTGATCTTAGCGGTCTACCTGGCTGCTACCAGTTTAGTTTTTTGACTAGGTAACTAGGTCCAGTTCCATGTATGCTCTTATGGGCGAGACCTAGAATTTTAAAACAACCTCTCTTTTTCACCGGGAGCCAGTGAAGAATCCTCAGTCTGGGAACTGATGGGGCTCTTGGTGGGAGATTTAAAATAAGTCTAGCAGCCGTGTTCTGCAAGATCTGAAGTTTTGAGTAAACGTCTTCGTTTATGGAGGCTAATAAAGCATTCCCATAGTCCAAACGACTTACAATAAGTCCCTGTACCAATGGTTTTCTGGATTCAATGGGAATCCATTGAAAGATTTTGCGTAATTTCCACAAAATCCCAAATCAAGTGCCTATTACAAGATTTATATGATTTTTCATTGACAGCTGGTTGTCAAATATTATTCCGAGATTGCGCACTGCTTGTTTAGGGGACGGGCATTGTAGGAAGGTGGATATCTGACTATATGGTTACCCCAACTTTTTGCCTAGTGTTTAGCTGGTTTTCGACTTAGTTGGCCTGGGATCCTGCTAATCAGAGCCCCAGGCTATCTGCTCTCACTGTAAAATGGACTCCATGCACTTTAGGTACATCTCCAATTGGATGTTGGGTCACCTTATGAGCCCCTGTAAAGTGTACTATAGGTACCCAGAGGTGCATCCAAGGCCTACCAGGGGCTGCAGCATGTATTATGCCACCCCTAGCTGGCCATCCAAACTGACACAACTGGCTGATCACTCAGCTGGGGCAAGGTCTTGTAATCACACCTTGCTTAGGTATAGTATTCCAATACCTACCATTATATATAGACAAATATATACCTATAAGTCACTCCTATGGCAGGCCTTGACAATCCTGAATTTACCAACAAGGACAAGGGGAACCCATTGAATCCCTCCGGACCATGGGTAGCAAGTATTTATCAAAACAACAAGTGGTCCTGAGCGTACAAAGATAACGAGAAAAAATGATAGATATAGATCACAATGGAATTCTATATAGTTTAGGATTCCTTGATTAGCCGGCCAGGGAATATTTATTGGTTCAATTGTTTAAGATCTCAAAGGTACAAGAATTAACCCAATAGTAAGGGTTAAATTGGGGCACAGTCCTGTGCCATATAGAGGAGAGCAAGACAAGAGGGTAAAGGTAAGTGAGAAAAGTTATCAGACAAACAAAAGTGAGCTAGCAGGTCACTGGCATTAAATATACATTAGCAGTGTATCCTGGAGTCATTCATACAAACAGTGGTATCATATAAGTACATGTATGAACTACTCTGAGGTCGACGTTTCGATCCCTAGCTCGAGTATCACGGGATCATCATCAGGACAAGAAATTGATATTGCCTGAAAGTAATTATTTTTAACACCAGGTTGGTGACCCGGGATAGTTTAGGCTTCACTTGGGAGGGACCTGGATGCCGTGGAGAGCTCGTAATTCTGGGTAGGTGCACCGTAATTCAGATTGCAGTTTCCTTTGAGATTCTGTGGGAGCGCCGGTATGAGTTAGATGGCATGGCCCAATCTTCTAGGTTGGTTTGGGTTGAATAATAACGAAGTCGCAATTCTTTGATGTGTTCAGTTTTAGGGGCGTCTGCACCTCCGCAATTATTTGCCTAGTTTGGTGGGGAATGACATTAATATAGCATAGGTCCGAGGCAGTTACTGAAGGTACTGTCTGCTGGATCTAACGGGAGCGCGACCCATTGGTAAACCAGATATCTTCCGGGCGGGTGCGCTGTCCTCACGCGTCTTACAATGGAGCCGGGTGAGGGAATGCGGCCAGGTAAATGACTGGTCCGCGGTGGGAGACAGCAGTTCTCCGTGGATGCCGGTCACTGAGGTCACCGAGGGAGCCACCTTCGTTATTATTCAACCCAAACCAACCTAGAAGATTGGGCCATGCCATCTAACTCATACCGGCGCTCCCACAGAATCTCAAATGAAACTGCAATCTGAATTACGGTGCACCTACCCAGAATTACGAGCTCTCCACGGCATCCAGGTCCCTCCCAAGTGAAGCCTAAACTATCCCGGGTCACCAACCTGGTGTTAAAAATAATTACTTTCAGGCAATATCAATTTCTTGTCCTGATGATGATCCCGTGATACTCGAGCTAGGGATCGAAACGTCGACCTCAGAGTAGTTCATACATGTACTTATATGATACCACTGTTTGTATGAATGACTCCAGGATACACTGCTAATGTATATTTAATGCCAGTGACCTGCTAGCTCACTTTTGTTTGCCTGATAACTTTTCTCACTTACCTTTACCCTCTTGTCTTGCTCTCCTCTATATGGCACAGGACTGTGCCCCAATTTAACCCTTACTATTGGGTTAATTCTTGTACCTTTGAGATCTTAAACAATTGAACCAATAAATATTCCCTGGCCGGCTGGTCAAGGAATCCTAAACTATATAGAATTCCATTGTGATCTATATCTATCATTTTTGACAATCCTGAAGGCAGAGTGCTTGGTTTTATGTGAAATGGGGCTCTAGAATGAGCTGAGCCTGTCTGCAGCTTTCGGAATCATGTCCTTATAGCTGTTCTATGATATAGCCAAACCATATACTCTTAAGTGCATTATAATCCTCGCGGATAATGCTAACTTTGGTCTGGCTTTATCGAAACATGTCGTGTAAGGTGTCATACACTTTGGAATACTACCCCCTCGCCAGTTCTGGCGACGGGGGTAGCATTCCACCCTTCTAGAGGGAGAAGACATGTAGTTGTAGCTTAACCCGGTTAAAGTTAAACAGAGCCTCAGCATCACAAAATGAATGCTGCTGCCACAGACACAAGTCTGACCTCCTGAAACTAGGAGCCCTTCCAGCGAGGGAGGCCTGGACAATAGATTTCCTGCCTTGGGAGGTGCTAGCACCTCCCCAGACAGGCTATAGTGTTTTGGGGCAGGGTGGGTTGAAGGAAATGAGACACTGCCTGGGGCACACAAGGTGCTCCATGCATAGCCCGGTTCAAACCAGTTGCTGGGGCACTCCAGCCCCAGCTCTGGCGCGAAACTGGACAAAGGGAAAGGGGTGTAACCACCCCCTTCCCTGGTCCCACCCATAGGAGGGACCTAGCAGGTAATCCAGCCCCTTTGATATACATAAAGCTAGAAGCTGAGTCTAGAGACTTTAGATTATCCTGAACTGAAACTCTGAAACAAAACTCTGGACCTTCGACATTCTACTGCAACTAGAAGACTGAAGAATCTCCCTTGTGGTCAAGGAGTGACCACCCTGTGCAAACAGGCACCACCTAGCGAATTACCGGTTTGCTTTGTCAATGCTCCTGAAGGATCCCGACGACTCTGCTTCAGTGGACTGGACTTCCAGACTTCCCGGACCCCCACCCACACCTCCAGCAAAGCTGAGACCCGTGGCAGATACGAGAGACATGGGACCGGACACCTGGCAGTTTTGCTCTTTGCTAAACTGTGCAGCTTTTGAGGCCTCCTCGAAGTTGTGGATTGGGACTTGAGAAGCCCCAACCCCCGAGCCGTAAGTACACCGAAGCTCAGCCCTCCACACTCCACGAGTGCCGCGTGGGGCCCACTCTTGCATTTCTCCTTGATGCGTCTTTGCGGTTGCTAGCCCGTTGGCTAGTGGCCATCTTGAAGACACCATTTTGAATCAACGCTGCTTGCCTGGTTGTTCTACGCTTGCTCCTGCTTCTATGTAAACAGGAAGCCCCACAGACATTGCTGGTCTGTACAAGAAGCCGATCTTCACATCCTGCGTGGGTTGCCTTTGCCAAGGCTTGTTGACTCCGATCCAGAAGCCGACACCGCCAACAGCGAGAGCCTTTGTGGGACAGTCCGTTTCCAGCTCCTGGTCATCGTAGACACCTCATGGTCCACGTGGCTGCAGAGACAAGCTTCACTTCTTCACCTGTTTGTAGCTCGACATCGCCTGGTTCCTTCCTGGTCACTGGCTAGTGACCCAGACTCTGTCCCCTCTGCTTTCAGGTTCTTCACTTCTCCGATGCACCCTTGGATCCATCCGGACATCTTCCTCATGGTCACCTGCAGCATCTTCTTGCAGTTCTCCATAGGATTCAACGACGAAACCCGACACAACTTCACACCTATGCACCCGGCTTCCCTGGGTGAGGTAACTCGAGTACTCCGGTGCTCCCGTGGGTAATAACTACCCAAGTGTCCTACTTTAACTGGGTTTTCCCGTAGTCCACCCGGAAGTGTCCGTAATCAACTACTTTGTTAACTTTACGTTCCCATTGAAAGTCTATGAGAACTCACGTGTGTGTTCAAACACTGCACACGCATCCTGCGAGACTCCTACTTCCTAACCTGTAGTTGTTCAGTGTAGTCCCAGCGATTCCCTAGACCTATTCACCTGTCCTGAAGTGGTTCTTATACCACTTGTTTAGTATATGGTTCATGAGGCCCCTAGGGCAGAATTGTATTTGTGCAACTTATAGTATGCTTATTGAGTAACTTGTACTGTATCTCGAACTCTGACCTCATAAAGAGTGCAGAAGGGCTGTGTTAGTAATAAATACATATATATTTGATATATACCTTGTGTGATGTCCTTTCATTTGGTATTCAAGGGGTTATTATTGGTAAAACAATTGGCTTCACATGCTCTCTGAAGTATTAGCCTAAGACGGCTTTGTCCATGCTACCACTAGGATAGCTGGTCTAAAAGGTTGACTTTACAACCATCACCATAAGGGTTGTTTGGACTGATACAGGGTGCCCACTGAAATAGTGGACATCACATATCAGGCCAACTTCTCACAGGCATGGGCCCAGCATTTGGGGCCACCAGGCACTGGACCAGTACTCATCGGCCTTCCCAAACAGAATGATCTCAGTCTTGCTACCGTTAAGCTATAAATTGTTATTACCCATCCAGTTGTTAATATGGATCATACCGTTTTTAAAACGGATCATTGTGTCTATAGGCTCGGGACCAAACGTGAGTAACAGCTGAGTGTCACCAGCGTATGACACTGCCGCAAAGCCATAGGACCTGATTACCCTGGCCAAAGGTGTTACATAGAGGTTGAAAAGCATAGGGCTCAGAATAGAGCCCTGAGGAACTCCCATGCTTACAGACCTACTACATGCTGCCAGAGTATCTATTTAAACTGTGGTTGTACGCTTCATTAGATAGTTCTTGAACCAGTCCAGGGCCCTTCCCCTGACTCCCACGCATCCCCCGGTTCCTCCCTCCAGTCCTGCTCAGTCTCTAACTGGTCAGTTAAAGGGTCACCTGACCCTCCCAGTCCTCCTCCCCCTCCTCTGCCTGCCAAACAGGCTGAAATTGGCCAGTGTGGAACACAGGGACAAAATTACCCATCAATGTTGGATCCGGCATCGACCGACGCTGGTCCGGCTACATGTCCACGACGGGAGGGAGGCCGGGCTTGATGCCTGCCGGCGCCGAATGCGGTAGTGGTGCCGGAGGAATCGGCGGAGGTGTGATGAGGTCAACCGGCGCGGATCCGGATTCAGGCCTGGATCCAAGGGGGGGCCTGCGGCATAGGGCCTGAGCCGCCGGCAGCAAAGACCTAGGCCCCCCAACCGAGTCCGCAGGGCCCGAAGGCGTGCCAGCGGGGTTGGTACACACAAAGATGGCATGCATCGCCTCATAGAATGTACGAAGCTGGGCGGGAGTCGCTCCGGGCCCAGGAAATGGAGAGAAGCGCAACTCATCGGGCTCTGCACGAGGAGCTACAGGAGGGGCACCACCTGCGGGCCTCATCGGGTCGGTCGACCGACGAGGAGAAGTCGAAGAGCGATGATGCTTCTTCGACTTCTTCTAATGTTTCGACTTACCAGACCCAAGTGCAAAAACTTTGATGACTTGTCGGAATGGCGATGGCTCTTCGACCGATCCCTCGGCCTCCCTCTCGTCCGGGACATGAATGGTGCAGGGGCCGACTGTCGTTGTTCAAGCAGCTTTTGGGACTTCTCACGCAAAGTCTTCGGTGTCAACAACTGACAATCGGAGCACGACTTGGGGTCATGGTCGCACTCCAAGCAAAAGAGGCGCATGTGGTGCGGATCCGTCACCGACATCAGCCGGTTACCGGAACCGCAGGCCTTAAAACCGGGCATCCCTCGTACACCTGTTCGGAGTCGAATACTCAAAACACGAAGTCGTCGAGAAAAACGTAGTCAAAAAATGATTGAGGTACCGCTCTTCCCGAATCTGCGCTGGCTGGCGCGGAAAAAGAAAGAACTGACGTCAGTGCATGAGGGCGGCGCCTAAGTAGCTGCTGGAACGTCATCCCGGCGACCACGATGGACGTGGAGCCGACCGACGCCACCTTCCGACGTGCAGAGGTACTGCTGATGAAAAAACTTTACGGATCCAGTCTGACGCCTGGGAGTAATTCTAAGGTAAGGAATCTATAACTAACGTCTTTCTTTTAGATACATACTTGCTCTCTTATACAATCACTGACACAAGCACACACTCATCCATAGAGCCACACTCACAATCACACACTCTCACACATAGTCAGTTATATACTCCAACACTCACATATACTGCCTTTCACTTATGTAGTTACTCACCAATATACCACTGAGACATCCATTCACTCACCAACACAGCCATACGCACACTCACTCACCCATACAGCCCCTTGCAGATGCACTCATAAACCTGTACACCCACTGAATCACCCAGTCACACACCTATGCAGGGAGTTACACTTCCCAACCACCCACACAGATACTCAGGCACCCATACAGGTACTCAGACAACCAATCATTAACCCAAATAGACACTCATGTAGCTACTCACAAACCCATGCAGCCACTTACATAACAACTGACTGACTGATACCGACATTCACACAGATTAGTCACTCACCCATGCATTCACTAAGACACGCTTAATCACTCACTTAAACAGTCAGTCACACACCCACTAAATCATCCATCCAGACACTCATACACCCACTCATTCTTCAATACACCTTTGAGTATCTATATATACCATTTTTTAACTTTAACAAAAAACACAGAGACTCTGGATAATATCATCAGTGATGTCACTGACCATGTCATGCGTGATTCAGTATGTGAGGTCATCAGCAGTGCATTGCGGTGGCGCGAGTTATAGTTAGCTCAACTAACCACAACAGCCACATTTCTCTGGTTTTGTATGAGTGAAATCTCAGACTAACTATAACTTCCCTGAAACCTGTGTTTTTTTCTGTGACTATATATATATATATATATATAGCACCAAACCCGTACTTTTTACCTTGCTGGACACACAGCAGTAATGGACACAAACAAGAATTCTGTGCAGCAGACAAAGATTTATTTCATCAGATGGTCTTACAGGCAAGAAAACACTCGACGCTTTTCAGTGCTAACGCACCTTAGTCATGAGTGTTTGATCTACCGCTGCATAGGTTTGAGAAATGAGCATGTACTCAATATCTGACTGGATACTTATTATAACTTGTTTTCAAGACTAAAAGGTTGTAACCAACTTCTTCCTTTTGGTACTTAACTGAACAACATTAAGAGCTCATTATATATATGAAGATTAGTGATACCTACATTCAACCACCATTAAATTAGTGATCACTCTAAGATCAAAAAGATCAATTACACCTTTAGAACCGAATGATTACATGGAAGTACAAGCTCAATTACCTATTTATTTATTTTAGAGGTTTTATATAGCGCTGGCTGGACCAGAAGTATCAGAGCGCTTTAGTTACTGTCACAGGAACAAGAATCAGCAAACAATCAAGAGCAATGAATAATTACAGGTTACAACAGTGTGAGGGTTGCTAACTATACAAATCAGGTATACAATCAGGATCAAATTACAATACTAAAAGAAATGATAAGATGAGGGGTCAGGGTTGAGACCCCCAATATTTGTTAAGGATGTGCACTTTGAGGTCCTTTTTAAAGCTGAGATAAGGAGGGTTTCATCACAGGTCTTTGGGTAGGGCATTCCAGGTGATAGGGGCATTGCCAGAGAAGGAACAGGATTGGGTGGTTTCCTTTTTTGGCAGGGGTGGGACGAGGAGGAGAGCGTTTGTACTTCTCAGAGCTGAGGAGCTTCCCGCATTACAAAGTTTGTTGGCTAGGTAAGGCGGCGTGTTTTGGTGGAGGGCTTTGTGAGTAATGCAAGCATTTTTGTAGGCAGACCTGCCTTCCATAGGGAGCCATTAAGGTGTTTTGAGGACTGGGGAGATGTGGTCAAAACGTTTGCAGTCGGTGATGAGTCTAGCTGCGAGGTTGAGAACAGATTTGAGAGGAGCTAGGTGGATCTTGGGGATTCCAGTGAGGATGGTGTTGCTGTAATCAATTCTCGAGAGAACCAGGGATTGAACTACTAGTTTAAAGTCTTCAGATGGATTAAAGGGCTTGATTTGTTTGAGATGGCGGAGAGTGAAGAGGGTTCCTTTTGCTGAAGTTGTGATGTGAGAATTGAGATTAAGGTTATTATCAATGGAAATACTAAGAGATTTGACGGAGTTGGACAAGGAGAGAGAGCAGTTGAGGGCATTGAGGTCAGAGATCCAAGTTTGGATGGGGAGAGGGTTGGATTTAGGGGAGAAGACAATGATTTCATTTTTTGGGGGGGTTCAGTTTGAGATGATTTATTTGGAACCAGGATTGAATTTTGGTGAGGGCATTGTTGAGGTGTAGGATATCGGCGTGGGTTTTGATCTTTTGTACAGTTGAGTATCATTAGCATAGAGGTGGTAGTTGATTCCTGCTTGTTTGAGGATGAGAGTGAGGGGTTCCATAAAGAGGTTAAAAAGATATAGCAAGAGGATAGATCCCTGAGGGACTCCTGGCGATACCGGAGTGGGGCTAGGAAGACAGTTATGAATTTTGATTTGCTGTGTTCAGTGCTGTAAGTAGGAGACAAACCATTTGAGGGTGGTACCAGTAAGGCCAAAACGATCTCTGAGAACATTAAGTAGTGTAGAGTGGTTGACTGTATCAAAGGCTGCAGAGAGATTGAGGAGGATGAGTAGACAAGTCTTACCTTTGTCAAGAGAGTGATGAATGTCATCAACAATATTAAGAATGGCAGTTTCGGTACTACAGCCTTTTCTGGAGCCTGATTGAAGAGGGTCAAGTAGGTTAAAATTTTCATTGTGTTTGTCTAGTTGTAGCAGGACACTTTTTTCAAGGGCTTAGGAAAAAAAGGGGGAGGTTGGAGATGGGGCGGAGATAATTTAGGTCATTGGGGTCGGCATTGGAGTTTTTAATAATGGGCGAGATTTGACCAAGCTGAAGAGAGATAGGGACACATCCCGTAGCCAGGGAGGTGTTGACAATTGTGGTACAGGAAGGTGCAATGATGTGTTTTAGGTCCTGGATAAGGTTTGAGGGGAGGGGGTCTTTGGTGTGGGTGGTAGGCTTAAGTTTAGAGATGATGTTAAGAACTTCACGTTTAGTGACAGGGAGGAAAGAACGCCAGGATGTATTATTTTTTAGTAGGGAGTTAGAGTGATTAGGAGTGAGAAGAGAAGTAGTAGGTGGGATTGGGGAGAGGTTCTGGGGGTATAGCAGTGTGTGTGTGTCGGGGGTATGGAGAGGTGGAGAAGCGGGCAAGACATCGGGGTGTATGGATAGGGCAGTGAAGGATTTAGAGGTAGTGTCAGAAGAAGGAAGAGGGATGGTTGGGGTAGGAGTAGAAGGAAAGGATTGGTCAATTTTGGACATTTTTTCGGCGAAGAAGTGTGCTTTTTCATCACATCTATCAGTTGAGGACAACAGGATAGGCGGTGCGGTGGAGGTTTGGTTACGAATGATGTTGAATAATTCTCTAGGTCTATTTTTGGCCATATCAAGTTGGGTACGGAAGAAGGATGCCTTTTCGTGAAAAATGTGTTTCCTGTATGCTGATCTGGCTTCTCTAATGAGTGTTAGGTTAGCAAGAGAGGGATGATGCCTCCAGGTTCTTTCCATCAGTCAAAGATAACATCTTTCCTTATGGAGTTCAAGGTTAAAACAAGATTTGGAAGGGATGTTCCTTTGATTTTTAAGTTTGGTTGGGGCAATTTGGTTGAGGACATTGGTGACGGCTTTATTATAATGCTCAGTAAGATCGTTAGCATTTTGGGAGGGAGGGGTGAGGCACAGTTGGGCTTAGAGTTTGGACTCGAGAACACCAGGGGGGATCTGTTTAAGGTTTCTGGTCAATTTCTTTGGTTTTATGGACTGGGTCGGAGGAGGAGGAGGCGTGGTAGGAATGGTGGTATGAGGTGCTGGTCAGACCAGTTAATAGGGATATTGTTGGTCAGGCAGGTCAGGTCCTTATTAGAAATAATGGCGTCTAGGATGGCTCATTTGGTGTGTGTAGGGACCTGACAAAGTTCCTGGAGGTTATTAATCTCGAGAAGATTGGAGAGGAGGGGGGCTGTGGGGTCGTTGGAGTCATTTAAGTGGAGGTAGAGGTCTCCAAGGAAGAGATTTCCAGAGTTAGATATAGAGTATTGGGTGAGAAGGTCAAGAAGTTTATCAATGAAGGGATGAGGATCGCCAGGAGGGTGGTAGATGTTGTGAAAACGGATTGGGAGGGAACCTTCAAATATTAGTTCAGCTTCAAGGTATTCAAAGGAGGAGTGGTCGGGGTTGCTAACTATGGAGAGCTGAAGTTTATTTTTTTAAATTATGGCTAAGCCGCCTCCTATTTTCTCGGGTCTGTCTTTCCTGAGGATAGAGTATCCGGGGGCGACAGTATTTCGGGCATGCTCCTAGAGTAGTCATTAGGCCAAGTTTCTGTGAGGAACGCAATGTCAAATGATTCGCTTAGGATGGATTCAGAGATTTTGATGGCGTGACGGACAGCAGATCGACAGTTAACCAGCATGCAGGAGAGGGGTTTGGAAATGTTTTTAGGGGGAGGGCAGGAGTGGATAGTGGTAAGTTGAGGAAGGGGTCTGGGGAGGAGGGAGAAGAGGCGGTTCTGTTGGGCCCCAGGATAACAGGAATGGGGATGTGTTTAGGGGGAGGGCAGGATTGGACAGTAGTAAGTTGAGGAGGGGGTCTAAGGGAGGAGGAAGAAGGGGGATTCTGTTGGTCCCAAGTATAACATGGATTTTAGAGAGGTGGGGAGGGGGGGTTATTGATTGTTAGCTTGGGGAGGTACGAGTTGCATAATTCGGAAAGGTCGGAAGGAGAGAACTGTCTCGAAGTGCGGCAAGCCTGTGTCAATGGCAGCTGAGTGGGGTAGTATTCTGAGGAAGATTATAGTTAGAGAGGAGTTTACAGTTGGGAGGGGGAGGGGGGACCTTGCCCGGAAGAGTGGGGAGCTAGAGGTGAGGGAATTAAAATCACCTCTAAGTCTGTAGAGTTCCTTTGTTAACCTGGACAGATCCCGCTCAATCTTGAGTAGAATCTGGGTTAAAGGAGTGGGGGGTGGGGGAAAGAAGGAGAGTGGGAGGGATGTTCTGGATTGTCATTAGAGGGATGTGGTCTGTTGCGTGTTAGGTGTGTGGGGCCAGTGGGGGAGGGAATAGGAAAGATAAGGATGTGGGGGGCAAAGGGAGGTGGGAGGGAGCAGGAGATGAACAACCTCAGGGTGAGAGGATAACAAAGTTACAAGGGCGTGAAGAGTATGGATAAGGGTTGCGTCCGGAGTTAATGGTCGAGTGGGAATGGGTGGGAGAGATGAGGGGTTAATGGTGGCATTGGGTGGGTGGGCTGAGGGGTTAAGGGAGGGAGATGGAAGGTCTTGGGGGCATGGACAGGGAGCCAGGGAGGAAGGTAAGGAAGTAAGTTGCAGTGGAATGGAGGGAGGAGGGGTTAGGAATAAACTTGGGGGATGGGTAGGATGGATTGTTGGAAAGCATGAGTGATTGGGAGTGGAGGTGTGCGGGGGATGCCAGGTGGTGGGTACATGGTGGAATTGGGTGGGTGGCCTGAGGGGTTGAGAGAGGGAGATGGAAAGTCTTGGGGGGCATGGGCAGGGAGCCAGGGGGGGAGGGTAAGGAAGTAGGTTGCAGTGGAATGGAGGGTGGAGGGGGGTTAGGAATAAACTCGGGGATGGGGAGGACGGGTTGTTACTTCTAAATAGTACATGAGTTAGCGCTAATACTGATACCCAGGGGTACAAGTGAACCTCAATCTCAGTTATTGGACCTGATAACATCATGCCCAGCCCCCTGGGGGCATGACATACCTGCTCCAAGTCTACCCAGGGTCATAAATAAAAACCGCTCTAATCTTTCTGCTTTTTTGTTTTTGATCTCAGTAAATGATACCTGCGTTTAAGCACCATTGAATTAATGATTATTCTGTAAGATAAAAAGGTTCTATTACACCTGTGGAACAAAGGTACAATCATATTGATTTTCGAATAGTACACATGGTGGTGCTATCTTAGATACTCCAGGGGCACCAGCAAACACCAACCTCTGTTTCATGATCAGATAACATCATCCTAAGTCCCTGGGAGCATGATTAAAAAAACCACACCCGTCTTCCTGTTTTACCGATTGGGAACATCTGGCAAGGAACACTGCTATAAAAGCTGTCAGCTTCCCCCACTTGCTTTAAGATTCAGGCTGGAGAGGACGTGTTGTGGAGTGTACACTGAAGTACTAAGGTAGAGGGAAATTATAACTGTAGGGTGACTCTCTAAACGTCTCCACAATAGGTGCAGTAATTTTGAAACCCCTTTCACTCCTTGATCTACTTATAACCTCCAATCTCCAATTATTATAGCTTCTACTCTCTAATGAAAGGATTAGTAATACCGCGCCTCAGCCCAGACCTATGAAAACTTGCATGGAGGAGGCTTTGACAATAGAGCCCCCCCCCCCCAAAATCTAGAGCCATCCCAGTATGGAATACATGAGCAATTATTATATTTGCTCACATAGACGAACCACCCCAAAAGGGTTGAAGATGTTCACATTTAATGGAGCAAAAACAGACATTGATAGAAATCATTGGGTGCATTCATTATTAGAAATATGGGACAACATCAGTACTAGATTCTAATACATAACACATTCTTCTCCATGTATTTTTGCCTCCTTCTAGGACTGGACAAAGAGTCCCATATGACCAAAAAAGAAGAAAAGCAACTTCAAAAGTTGGAGGGAAAGTGTCCCATTTGATTTTATTTGAATTCATAAAGTAATCCTATAAAGCGACTTTTTAATCCAGACGAAAGCCATCGACCCATAGGGTGCAAAGTTGGCTGAAACATGTTGACCAGGTTCTTCCAGATAGATATGATTTCTAGCCGTGTGAGTGTAAAGAACCATTTGCAGAGATTGCACTGGCTGCCAGTTCCACAATGGATCGTTTTTAAAATTCTTACACTGGCTCATAAAGCTATAAACGGCCATGGTCCTGCCTATTTGATGAAACGATTTAGCTGTTACTCTGCCAACAGACCTTTGCGTTCTGCCGCCCAACATCTGTTGCAGGTCCCAATATTTTCAGCGCTCTCGGCTGGGAGGGCAGTCGGTTGCGGTGAAGGCCGCTTCTGAATGGAATGACCTTCCACTATTTTTGCGAGCTACCCTGAACTTTGGTTCATTTAAAAAAGCTTTGAAAACCCATTTGTTCAGGTTGGCTTTTTAGTTTTTGGTATAGCCTATTCCTCTTTTCTGTTTTCTTTTTTCTTTTTCGCGCCTGGATACTCCGGCAGTAATTGAGCGCGTAATAAAACAGCATCATAATAATAATAATAATAATAATAATAATAATAATGTGAGAGACACATATTACCTCTCTTTTCACATCCAGCATTTTTTAATCATATCACTACTTTTGAGAGTCTTAATAAAATCCGTACTTTCTAAAGGTAGGAGTATTTTTAAACTTTTCTTCCTCACATGGTGGATCCCATATGGTCTCTGATTCAAGAGACAATCACTCCTGGTGGAGGAAAAGACCCAATGATGTAACAATCAGTACTAAGTACACCAACGAGAGACATGCCTTTGGCGGAACAGCACTGTTGAGGGTCTCAGAAAAATTTTGGTGTTGCCCTCCCAAACTCCTGTCTCATAAAAACTGTTCCACTCCTTTTCATTTTACATGTTCATTTAAGGGAAGCTGAGTGGAACTTTACCTTCTCCCTCCCTCCTCTGACTTTTGAACATTTGAACAGTCAAATATCGTCGTGACACGTTAAGAAACCTTTCTGTATTTGAATGGTCTGATGGTAGTTACCTTTGTTTGAATTTAGGCTTCTACAAAAGGGAGTCGGAAGGGATCCAAAGTGTCAGAGTACTGCCTCGCAGAACTCTTGGAGCCGCCTCTGTGTCATAGAGACCGCCTTCAAAACTCTGGTTACGCTAGAGCAACTTGAGGGATGGGCTGAGACATCGACCGACTTCTGGAGGGAGATCGAGAGGCATGTTGATGCCATTGAGCCTGCTCAGGCGTCTCAGTAGCAGGAAGGGCCGAGTCCTGTGTGAATTTTTAAATGTTTTTTCTTCAATTTACCTGAAGATTTGGAGCACAACCACAGTCGACCTTATGATCATTGCCTGCAACTTCTGGATTAAGAGTGGGACTGAGAATGACCCTTGAACTGGTCTCAACATGGAGTCCTCCGGTGCTGCGTGATGTAGAGTTTCCTCTCAGGTTACTGTATGGTCTTTAGGTTAATCGACGTGCAGTTATGGCAGACCTTTAGAATAATGACAGGCATCACGGGCAAAACAGATTAGGATTTATTTTCAACTAACATTTGCTTGCAACAGTCCTTACAGTGTTTAAAACCTGTCAATTTGTGCAAGTGACATTACCCTTCGCACACTACAATTTGAGGTAAATGGGTTTTGAAGAGAAAAGCGGTAGCTCTGGATCCACGCCTGGTGGTGCAGAAAGAAACCAAGGTCCATGCACAGGAGTGGTGTCTTCGGTAACGATGGATCTGGTAGAGACACAGTCTAGCCGCAGATTCCTTAACTTAGAATATCCCCAGGCATCAGACTGCATCTGCAAATTTTTTGCAGCAACACCTCTGCGCGCCGGGGGACGGCGCCCCATGGCTCCTCCCTAACGTCCGCGGACAAGATGTCAGCGAAGCCATATAAGTCCCTCCCGGCAAGCTGACCTCAGTTTTCTTTGGAAAAACTTTTCCGCGCCACAACGCGGAGCCACCACTAAAAATTGTGGGAGTATGGGTGTGAAAAAATGATGAAAATCTGTGAAACAAAAAGAAGGGGATGGTGAGAAACACCACCACAAGGGACAGTAACAAGCACCGTACACGTAAAGCAATTGAAGAGAAAAAGTCAAGCAGTGCTCTGAAAATCAGTCCTGCAAAAGCAAAGGCAATGCCCCTCCCCAAGGGAAACAAAATATGCCAAGGCAGACGAGAGAAAGCCTGCAATTACAAGATCCGACCGAGACAGGTAACAAGACCTGAACCATAGAATTAAAAATGACCAACCAGGGGGCGTGGCTAGCAGCCGAGCATGGCGGCCGCTTAGTGTGAGAGCTCCCGAGGGCACTGCAGCCTTCCAGTAAATCCGTCTCACTTATCCGATACTACGCACGCCTGAAGCGGCGGCGTTCGAGTTCGGGGCCGAAGCGGTGTACCCGGTCCAAGTTGCAGAACAATCGGCACACCGGAGCCCGAGTTACGTCGTGTGGCGAGTGAGGGCCTACGACCAGCGGAGAAACACCGGTCTAGCGTACCATCGGGGCCCCGGCGGAAGTGCAGTGAGGCCGGCCGAGGGAAGTGACAACACCCCGGTACCTGCCGTGAACTTCGATCGAGCCTGGCGACCTTGGCGACATCCCTCGGTGGCGAGCGGACTGCGGTACCCACCCAGCGGGACCTGGGCAACACAGTGGTTAGTGCACCCCAGCCTTATCCGCACGGAGCGGAGTCGGCGTCCAGCGGACCCCCCCCCCCCCCCCCCCCCCCCACGGAAGCCTAGCGAGCAGCACAGCACTGCGGAGGACACTATCACACCCCACGTGTCAGCGGGGGAGTAGGGGGACGCCGTATTGCAGGACAGCAGCGCGGGAGTGCGGGAGGAGACCTCGGACGCCACATTCACCCAGGCGCACCAGTGGCACCGGAGCAGAACCAGAGGCCCACCACGCGGTGGCCTGACCAGTGTGCGGGGGGGGGCGGAAACCCAGGTCCGACGTCTACACTGGCCGAGGTGGTACCGAGAGGCAGACCGGCACGACAGAATAGGAGTGGGGTCGCAGAGGCCGCTCCGTCCCAGCAGTAGCATATCGGGGACGCCGAAGCACATCATACCAGTGGCTCAACACATCCCACGCAGGCAGCCAGTAAGACTTGCTTGAACGACAGGGGGGTCGCTCTGTCCGCCTCCCGCTGCAGACTACTCTTTGGCTAATCTCTGTCTGCGAAACTCCCGAAACCACGCAGGTCGCGACGGCCTATAACTTAGCCCTGGTCCTCGATAACCCCAACACCATGGCGGGTAAAGGCCTCAGGAGCGGATCCACGCAAGCTAAGCTGGACAAGTTCGCCTATGGTCATCAAGGACAGCAGCAGTCCACGGGACGACCCTCCACAGGGCAGGCTCCAGACGTAGATAAAACACCAAAAATAACGTTGGAGGACATCATGAGAACGCTCTCGGAGGTGAAAACTACAGTGGGCGCCATCTCCTCGGAGGTCTCCCTTCTGCGAGCGGACTTTCACAAGATGGCGGAGAGGGTGTCGCAAGTGGAAGTGGTCACGAAGTCACTCGTGGAAGACACCTCGGAGCTACAAATGGCCATGGAAAGGATGCAGAAAGTTACCAAGCTCCTACATGACAAGCTGGACGACCAGGAAGGGCGTTCGCGACGCAATAACGTGCGTATCCTGGGGCTTCCGGAGACGGAAGGGAAAGGGGCCATGGATCTCTACATTGAAGATCTCATCAAGAACAAACTCCAGCCCAAAGGCCTGTCCCACTTCTTTTCGGTGGAGAGGGCGCACAGAGTTCCGGGGGGCCCCCCCAAGACGGGAGCAGCTCCAAGACCAGTACTGGCGCGGCTCTTTAATTTCAGAGATAGGGATGCAATATTGCAGGCGGCAAGGAATTCACCGCCAGTGCGGATTCAGAATGCATCCTTGGCGTTTTTCCCTGACTACACGGCAGAGGTGGCCAGACGACGCAAATCCTTCACGGAGGTAAAGAAGGCGCTACGAGACAGGGAATTACCATACTCCATGATGTTCCCGGCAAAATTGCGGATAGTGGCCGAGGGGAAGACTTGGTTCTTTGACACGCCGGAGGTGGCTCAAGAATGGCTGGAGGGCTGGAGACCGGCAGGACAGCGACATCGTTCACAGCGGGACCGACCGCGACACAGTACAGACAGGACATCACCCAGCCAATCCTCCCAACCACCACGCCAAGGGAGCGGAAACGGCCTGGACTCGGACCTTGAGAGAGACCCGCTGGACTCCGGACAAGGGGCTCCGAGGTGACACTGGACTATACTGCTTTTGAGACTGTGAGGGCCGCGGCGCCGTGGCTCGGACGCGGCTGAGTAGGGTGGGCACAGGCAGTGCCCGGAGGGGACTCACCTACCCCACGAGCAAGTAAGATGTTGAGGGGAGGGTTAAAGCACTCTGCACAGTTGGGGAAGCGGGCGGGAGTTTGTCCGTGGAGCAGGGTAGCAGGGAGGGGGGATGGGATTGAAGTTTTCATGTTGAAATGTTTTCTTTTGTTTGTAGTCATCGTGCCACACCTTCAAGGTTCTATCACCCGAGCACTTGCGTATCCCCTATGCAGCATAACACAGGTCAGCCCATGGATCACGCCACAGCACACGTTGTGTGCAAAACTCCCTAGTCAGCCTTATGGCCAGGCCACTTAATCACACGCCCGCAGGGGCCACCTCCACGACCAGGGGGGTCCCCCCACTACGCATATTGACATGGAATGTCCGGGGCCTTCGTGACAAAATCAAGAGAGGCCTGGTCCTCCAGGCCTTAAAACGCCAGAATCCTGATATGGTCCTCTTACAGGAAACCCACCTCACAGGGTCCACCTGCAAAGCCCTAGATAGACGAGGCTATACAATGGCGGTGCACGCAGACTTCACTACTGGATCCAGGGGAACAGGCATACTAGTGAGAAAGTCTTCCCCCTTCATGGTGACCCGCTGTGTGGCGGACGACCAGGGTCGCTTTGCCGCGGTTCATGGGCAGTGGGAAGGCAGAGCGCTAAATGTGGTCTCAGTATATATTCCCCCAGCCCTACACTCAGTGGCACTACCAGCACTGGGCAAATTCCTTCTTGATCTCCCCGATAGCAACACGGTTATAGGGGGGGACTTCAATGCAGTTATGGATCCACTTCATGACACCTTTCCCTCCAGAACCAGATCACGAGGCACGACGCCACTGTCGGACTTCGCGGAAGCCCTGGGCCTGGTTGAACTATGGCGAATGTTGCATGCTGAGACCACTCACTACACTTACTACTCGGCAGTACACAATAGCCTATCTCGCATAGACTACTTCATGGCACTGGGAGTGGGACTAGACACAATAGACAAAGTGGACACACTACCCAGGGGGATCTCAGATCACTCTCCAATGGTCCTGTCACTCACCACCGGGGGGACACGGAATGCTCGGCTCTACCCAATCTACCCCAATTTCCTAAAAGTCCCCAAGATTCGGAAAAAGCTCAAACTAGTGACGACACAGTATTTTGCTGAAAACACCGGCACGGTGGAGTCACCCTCCACCCTATGGGAGGCATACAAGACTGTCCTCAGGGGGGCGGCCATCGCTGCGATTACGGGACACAAACGGGACTCCCGTAAGGAACTCATTGACCTGGAACTTGCACTCGACACAGCCAATACCGCTCATATGACGAACCCCTCCCCATCCACGACACACACCCTCATGGTCCGGCAGCAACAGTACCTAGCACATCTCAAAACGACAGAGAAGGGGTATATCGCAAACACTAGACATAGGATTTACGATGTGGGTGACAAAGCGGGTCGTATGCTGGCATGGCTAGATAAGAGAGGGAATGGAGCAAGAGGTATTCATAGGCTTGACACTGAAGATGGACGAACACTGATGCGCCCAGCAGAAATAGTCTGCGAACTAGCGCGTCACTTCCAGGAAATATACACACCGGAAAGGAGGGTCACACGACACTTAGCGATGGCAACACTCACAGATATTGCTATCCCCACCATAGCGCAAGCGGATAGAGACACCCTAGAACTAGACCCGACGGAGGAGGAGATCCAGCTAGCGATCCAAGCGCTACAGTCCGGTAAAGCACTGGGCCCTAATGGGATACCGGTAGAATGGTACAAGTCCGTGGCTTCGGACATCAGTGCCCCGTTGTTGGCCATGTATTTAGAGAGCAGAGACAGGCTAGAGCTGCCGCTGGATCAACGCACGGCCACGATTGTAACAATACCCAAGCCCGGGAAACCCCCGACGGAGTGCACCTCATACCGTCCGATATCATTGTTGAACATAGAGGCCAAGATACTGGCTAAACTTTTAGCCGCCCGCTTGCTACCCCACCTCAGTACGTTAATCCACCCTGATCAGTCGGGCTTTATGCCCCACCGGAGCACTGCGATGAATCTTAGAAGAGTCCACGGAGTGCTGGCGCGATCACACCTCCTCACGGAACCGGCGGTGATCCTCTCCTTAGACGCCAAAATGGCGTTCGATCTGGTAGAGTGGGAATACCTCTTCATGGTGCTGGAGCGCATGGGATTTGGGCCGAAATACATCTCATGGATAAGGTTGCTTTATGCGAAACCTGTCGCACAGGTGGTAGCCAATGGCCACACGTCACCGAGGTTCCCTTTAGGTAGGGGGACTAGACAGGGCTGCCCCCTGTCCCCCCTGCTTTTCGCTTTGGTACTCGAACCCCTGGCCATCCAGATCAGATCGACAACCCTGTTCGCGGGCATCAAATGGGAGGGGGGATGGGAGGACAAAATCTCACTGTATGCAGACGACATGCTTATCTACATGACCGCGCCGGAAACCGGCATCCCAGCCCTGCTAGACCTCTGTGACACACATGGGCGCGCGTCGGGCTACACCCTCAACTGGTCGAAATCCACCATATACACGTTGAGAGGCCCGGAGCCAAGACTGCAGGGAAACTGTCCACTGCTGGCGACGTCGACTTCCTTCAAATACTTAGGTATTATCATCACGAGCGGAGAGGCTGAATTCTTTGTTAACAACCTAAAACCACCCATAGATCGCCTGCGAGCAGATGTTAAACACTGGGCGGCCCTCCCTCTGACGTTACTGGGCAGGGCGGCATTGTACAAGATGATGGCCCTCCCGAGACTCCTTTACGTCCTGGAAAACACTCCACACCTAGTGCCACCGCGCTATTTCCAACAGATTGTTGCACTGGTGACTGTACTCCTCTGGAATACAGGCCCGGCGCGCATAGCATACGACAAGCTGGTAAAAAGCTGGTACGAGGGGGGTATAGCGCTCCCCAACATTCAGCTATATTACTGGGCAGCCCAACTCAAAATTATAAACTACTGGATCCACGCCCCCAAAGACGACCCGGCTTATCGGGCGGATTGGTCACAACTCGGGACTGACTGTATGCTGTCCGTGCTCTACAACAAGTCGCAGCTGAAAACCCTCATTGGTCCAACCAAACACACGGCGGCGCTGTGGCACTTGGTGCAGGCCCGTCTGGGGTGGGCAGGCCGAATTACTAAAATGACGCCCTTGTGGGACACGAAGGCGTTGGGGAATCTGAGAGGCTGCAAGGGGTTTGACCGATGGGACTCCATAGGTATCTCTACAGTAGGGGACCTCTGGGACAATGACTCAGTGATTCCATTCCCTCACCTGCAACAACAATACAACCTCGGACCTACGGAAACGTTTCGGTATGTACAGATTAGGCATGCGCTGCTACAGGCAGTCCCTGCTGGCACCACATTACCGGACTCCTCCCCATTGGAGGACAGACTGCTTACAGACTTCATGCTCCAAAGCGCCACCTCCCTTACCTATAAAAAACTGATAAACAATCTCAAAGACCCCACGCTAAAGCTTAAAGAAAAATGGGAAAGGGAACTAGGCGAGACAGATGAATTTGAATGGAATGAGGCGTTGGCCTCCCCGAGGGAGGTGGGAATCTCTAGTAAGCTACGACTGGTGCAACTCAAAATCCTCCACCGCATCTACTACACCAGGACACTGTTACACACAATACAGAGAGCGCAACACCCCTTCTGTCTGAGGTGCTGTGGGGAGGAAGGAACACTAATTCACACACTATGGGAATGCCCACAAATACGCGAATTCTGGAGGCAGGTGCTCCGATCCATCTCCCAGGCCCTTAAACTCTCCATCTTGCCTGAACCACGCAAATGCCTCCTAAATATCTGGGACCCCAACGATCTGGGCAGGTATGAGCTGATCTGGGCATCACTGGCACTGACGGTGGCAAAGCGGGATATAGCACAGAAATGGGGGGCGCCGGACGTCCCTACCTCCAATAGGTGGGCTAAAAATATGGACATCCTAATGGTGACAGAGAGGGCGGTTTATGTACTCAGGGCAGCGCCCCGGAAGTGGAACAAGGTCTGGGCGGCGTGGAACGTATACAGAGGGGAAATCTGTGAGCCCTTACCTGAAGGAGAGGACCTAGACTCTGATGAGGAGGAGGAGTGAATGTAACATACAAGGTCAGTGGCCACAGGCACGGAACATTGTTGCACTGGCGACACGGACCTGGCCGTACAACGCGATGTAAGAGGTGGCGCAGGCTGCTAAATGCTAAGGGTGGCGCAGAAGGGTTGCGATGACACATGGTTGGGGGGATACGTTGGGATGTTTGTTACTATAGTTTTCATAAAAAAGAGATGTAGCCATCACTGATGTTTGAGGGAAGGGTTGATTAGGGACCACAAACTACGTACTGTAAACCTGTAATTGAGATATATGCAAGGCCCAAGGAGCCACCAACGACTCAGTCATTGTTACGAAATTGTCGCTCGCTACCTACTGATATGATACTTTTTGTGAACTGTAACGATTACTGACATGATGTATGCAACTAATTAACCATTATTCCTTCCTATCAATAAAGTTAAAAAAAAAAAAAAATGACCAACCAAAGGTTGGCAACACTAGGCATGCCTTAACCTTTGTAAGAGAACTATTGGTGAGGGGCCCAGTGAGGGAGACCCCAAGCCAATGGACCGAAGTAGAATCAAAGACAAGAGACCCTAAAACAACGAAAAAGGGTGGGAGGGAGGGAAGAAGGACGCTACAGGACCCCACACTGGAAAAGCCACAGTGAGGGTGTAGGAATGTAGGAGCAGACATGAACCCTGTGCCCCAACCAGGGTCAGGGTGTAGGAATGGAGGAGGAGATATGAACCCCCTGCCCCACCACTAGAAGGAGGGGAGCAAAACAGGGAAACCAGAAAGGACCATCCTCCCGAGGAGGAAAGGTGTTACCCTGCAGGAAGACAAAGCCGCCTAAAGGGAGGCACGAGCATAAAGCTCAACCTGAAAAGGTACTCGCAGAACGGGAAGGATGGGCGGGCGTTAAGGACTCTGCAGCTAGACTGTCTCTACCAGATACATAGTTACCGAAGGTAAGTAACTCGTACATCTGATAGAGACATCTAGCTGCAGATTCCTTAACTTAGAATAGATACCAAAGCCATACCCCACAGGAGGTGGGTCTGTGACAGAATCCCACCGAGTTCCAAAGGAACCCAGCCATCAACAAGATGACGAGACACAGTGAGGGCAGCAATGAGACAGTGGCCAATCCCAGACCAGAAGCTCTGCAAGACGCAACAAACAGTGGGAGGCAAAGGATCATAAGCCACTGAGGGACAGCATAAAGCCTATTAGAGTACACTGTGTATAAAGGGAGCACAGAACAAGAAGGGCAGTGGGGAGCAAAATAGCCCAAAACCTCAAGAAAAGAAGGGCCCAGAAAGAGGACAAGACGGTATGACCGAGTCCAAGCATACAGGTTGAATATGGCTAACAGTGGAAGAAGCACTGTGGAAGCGCACCAAGGACGACACCGCGGACAGCAGCGGGAGGGTGCTGACCATGCCCAGGAAGATCCAATCTCACTAGAGACACCAGACTTGATAGTGCGCCATCTCTCTTTCCCGAAGATACCTTGGAAAGGGCGGACATGAAAAACATAAAATCAGGACTACAAAAAGCACATTCCGCTGGCAGAAGTACACAGAGTAGACCGTGTATACAGCCATAACCACTCCACATAAAAGGAAAGGAACAAGAAAGTGCCGAGAAAATAGTCAAGATGCGAGAAATTCCTCACCAGGTATGTAACCTGTGAAAGGGATCTGTGAAGCGAACGCACACAGAATAAAGGACTGCACCTATGAGACGTTTATGACAAGCCCACGGACACCGCAGAAAGAACCTAGTGTGTGTGGCCCTGGGTGTGTGTAGATGCCAGACAGAACAACATCAGGAGAAGACTCAGCCATAAGGACGAGTGGCACACAAGAAACAAGAGTGCACCATAGGTAGCAACAGCCATTTTGCAGCAGAACCGGACAGAAAAAGTCCAGCGCTATAAGCGATACCAGCCACTCAACAGGGATGAGCCACAGTGCCAAGCGAGGCAAACTGTAAGGGTGACCAGTACAGGAAGAACCAACACAAAGCATATATAGTGTAACCAGATTTGTATAGAGATGTGCACACAAGAACAAAGAAGACAGTGAAAGTCCTGAGGGAGCACCTCTACAGAGACCAGCAGCAGCAACAGCATCCCGAAGCAGAAGTATGCCAAAGCTCCAGCTCGAATGACAGCAGGGGAAGAAGAAAACCTGCACCCGGGGAGTACCCAGGAAAGCACGGCACAAGGCAATGTACATGAGCGGCGCAAGTGATGAATATGCCACCATGCAAGAACAAAGTATGAAAAGCACCACCCACCACAGAAGGGGAGGGTAGAACCAGGCATCAAAAAGCGTTAGTCCTCCGTAACTGCGAATACACTGGGGAGCAACCACCGGACGCACATACAACATAGGAGAAGTACGCTGTGGCAAACCCGCGTGCCTTAGTACAGTGACAGGGCACCGACCAAGGTCAACCACTGGTAGGGCATTTGCAGCAGCAGAACTATGCAGAACTGAAACAGACAAGGAAGGGAGACTGAAAGGCCCCTCCTGGAAGAAACAAGCTAGGCAGAAACCCAGAGAAAGTGAGCATTTACACCGGCAAAGAAGTGCCACAGACAAACCGTAGGCTCCAACGGATAGGCAATAGAGCAATGCCAACTGGTGGACCGCACGAATGTGAAAAAAAGATCACAATCAGATTTGCAGGGCAACGCCCTCCGAATAAGACTCCACAGGAGACTACCAAGCCTTATGTGTAAAGGAGAGGGGGGCAGCTACAGAGTAGCCAACAAATACCCCTTTAATCACAGCCTGGGGCACCTCTTGAGCCAGGGCTCATAGACAGATGATCAACAGAAGAGAGCAGCCGATCAGCTGCAATAAAGTGAAACAAAAACGGCGACAAGCCGTCCAGACCACCTGGGTATTACAGCATGAACTCAGGGCTCACAACAACACTGCACATGGTAGTAACAGACCGTAAAATAATGTAAAAAACATGAAATTATGGCAGGCTAGACAGGAGGCGTTTAACAGCTGAGTCTGCATGACTGTCAAAAAGGGATACGCCATAAAACAAAAAATCCTGTAAACTCGCCTGGATATTTTCAGGGAAACCACCATTGCGCAGCCAAGCATGGCGATGCAGTGCGACAGACCTGGCCATTGCCCGACCCACAGAGTCGGTAGAATCCATGGCCGATCTAATAGTAAACTGTGCCATGTCTGGGTCATGATGAAGGAGACGAGCTAGGTCAGTACGAGGACCCTCTGGAAGAGAGGGAAGAAGCCTTTCAACCGAGTCCCAAAGGGGAAAAGTAGTCCATGCGAACACGCAAGTTGTGTTCAAAGCACGGATGCCCAAACTAGTGGATGCAAAAATTTGAAGACCACAGGTCTCCAACCAACGAGACTCCCTGGTGGGAGGCAGTAACAGGAGAGGAGAGGAAGGCTGCATGGTGAAAGCCACCTGTACGAACCGGCCCTGAGCCCTAGGATGAAGGGACAAGCAGATAGAGTCATCCGGAGCTGGAGGATGCCAATGTGCAATGGCTCGATCCACAGGGTCACCCGAGGAAGGCCAACCCCATGTGCCAAGAATGGTGTCAAATAATAATCCATCAAAAGGCAGCAAGGGCTCCCCTTCAACCTCACCCTAGTGGAGGATATGCAACAATGGGTCGTTAGACAAAGAGACCGAGGGGGGCTGCAAGTGTAAAAGAGTGGCAGCCCTGTGAACAGCCCTTGCAGATGCAGCAGTAGCCTCTGTAGCCATTCTAGGGGGCGATAACAGATCATCTGTAGGGGATGGTTGAAGGCTAACTCGTCCAATGGAAAAGAGAGACACAGCAGGCAGATGAACAGGGGTCCACTGGCCAGGGGGCAGCGGAGGCAAAGGGCAAGGAGACACCCCTGGGTGTTCGGGAGCTGCATCCTCTTAAAACAGAGGAACAATAGGGTCCTATGCCCGCTCCGGCGTCGACCAGTGTCGAGACGGCGTCGTATCGATGTCGACAAAAAGCAGAGGTGACTTAGACCTGTCTGGGACAGGCGTCGACTCACCCTCCACTTAGAAATGTGGTGAGGAAAGATGTCAACAAGGAGTCAGCTAGTTTAAGGGAAGGAGTATTTAAGTGACTCAGGTACGTCAGCAAAATAGATAAGGAAAAGGCACTGTTTTCCTTAGAAAGCCCTCACCCACCGACCTAGTCGGTGGCATGCTTCATCATCGGGCCCACCACAGTGGCACCGAATGTGCCCCGGGTGTGCTACAACGCCAGGTTACTGCGGAGCTGGTATATTGCTGAGTGTGCAGTGAAGGGGTGTGATAGGTGAAGTTTAAAATGCTATACTAGAGGTCCCAGCACCCGAGGGTTAGCAATATTTAATAAACTGGGCCTCTGTTAGCAGGTTAAAAAGGCAAAAGGACGTTTAAAGGAGTGTTACAATGACCTCCGGCGTCCAGTGTGGTCTACATGTTTCAGCCAGTGCCTTTTAATTCTAAGCTGGCTTTCCTCAGGACCAAAGAGAAATGTGAAAAAGTGCAAAATTATAATAAACTTAATTTTAAGTGTAGTAAAAACCAAACACACACTTAAAATTAAGTTTATTATAATTTTGCACTTTTTCACATTTCTCTTTGGTCCTGAGGAAAGCCAGCTTAGAATTAAAAGGCACTGGCTGAAACATGTAGACCACACTGGACGCCGGAGGTCATTGTAACACTCCTTTAAACGTCCTTTTGCCTTTTTAACCTGCTAACAGAGGCCCAGTTTATTAAATATTGCTAACCCTCGGGTGCTGGGACCTCTAGTATAGCATTTTAAACTTCACCTATCACACCCCTTCACTGCACACTCAGCAATATACCAGCTCCGCAGTCACCTGGCGTTGTAGCACACCCGGGGCACATTCGGTGCCACTGTGGTGGGCCCGATGATGAAGCATGCCACCGACTAGGTCGGTGGGTGAGGGCTTTCTAAGGAAAACAGTGCCTTTTCCTTATCTATTTTGCTGACGTACCTGAGTCACTTAAATACTCCTTCCCTTAAACTAGCTAGCCCACATTGATTTATATATATAATACTGGGGATACAGGCTAGCTTACCTAGTCCTCTCTCTCTTGTTGATCTGTATAACAAGGAGTCGATACCCGCGGTGCAGCCATTGCCGATGTCGGCGCAGGAAGCCGCAAAGGGTTATGCGGAGATATGGCAGATGAGCTCAACGTCTGACTGGGATGCCCGTCCGGGCCGTGTCCCGACGTCGCACCGACTCCGGAACCAGAGTCGAGGGACTTGGCCGGCGCCGAGGGCAAAACTGCCGGAGGAGATCCGACCTGAGTCCCTACCTCCCCTGTGGGGCCCCAGGTGCACCAGGGAGAGTAGGTGACCCAAAAATAGAGTTCAGAGCCTTGAAATAGGCTTCCATTTGTGTCCGAGTCGCCCCATCACCCGGAAAGGGTGGGTATAAGGGGGTCGACTCCTGGGGACCAGCGTCCAGCAAAGACCGGGAGCCCCGCTGTCACGGTGAAGTGAGGCCAACGACCTCCATGACTTGTGCTTCCGCTTACCTGCGTGAGGCAAATGACGTCCGCGAGAACGACTCCGCGATTCGACTTGAAGAGAAGCCTCAGGCCGAGATGGAGTGCGGCGCGGAGGTGCCGAGCGGGACATCCAGGCGGCCTATAGCTTCATTCGGCACTCCCGCAGAGACTTCGGCCTCATCTGCTGGCAGACGTTGCAATCCTCCGAGTCGTGGTGCACTCCTAAGCACCGTATGCAGATCCCGTGCCAATCGGTCTTCGACATCTGCCGCGCACACTTCACACACGCCTTAAAGCCCGAAGGCATCACACTGTTACCGGATGCCTGAAGGCGTCCTGAAGGCCTAGGCAAGAGGCCAGGCCAAAGGAACCACTTACTCCTGGATCCACGTCGGGACGCGGAAAAGAAGGAAAACTGAAGTCAGCGCGCCAGGAGGGACTTATATGGCTTCACTGACGTCATGTCCGCGGATGACATCGGGCGGAGCCAAGCAGCGCCATCCCCCGGCGCGCAGAGGTGCTGCTGCAAAATATTTCCGGAACCGGTCTAACGCCTGGGGATATTCTAAGTTAAGGAATTTGTGGCTAGATGTCTCTATCAGATTTAAATGTTCAGAGCAGAACAGCATCAATGAGGAGATGCATGGAGCCACACACCGGTGCAGAGGTACTGTTCAAAAGAATCAGAGTCCAGTTTGACGGCTGGAGAGTCAAAAGATGAGGAATCTGTGATTAGAAGTCTCTATCAGAAACGGAAATATATAACAGCCCATGACCCACAAATTCAGAAGGCTATACGAGGATGAATGCACCATAATATGACTTGCCTGAACAGTGAACTATTTAAGGCTATAGCTTCCAACTGGTGATCCATGATCAATGTCATGAAAAAGCTTCACCTAACTGCCAAAGTGTGAATTGGTAATTAAAAAATATTAGGTGCAAAATATAGTGTTTAAGATTTAACATTACAAAAAGGGTGAGCACTGTCACTAAGAACACATTGACTCCTGCTTGACCTCTATTTTCCAATTCAGCTGCATAAATTGCACAAATCAAATATCAACCAAACGCTGCATCGTACTTTCCCCGACGTTAATTTAATGATTAATTATAAAGCAGCTCGTGTTCACATCAAACATCTAACTATATTAAAATGACAATAGGGAAATTAAAGATTTATGAAAAGGAAAATAATAATTGAATTCCATTGTTTTTGTGTTTTAGTTTCTTTAAACTGTCAATGCAGTCTAATTTAAGTGTATCGTATTCATCTCAATGTCAAAATGAATGTAGCAACAGTGCTTTTGTCACTGCTGGTAGAAAAAAAATCAGAAGCCACTTCATCGGTTTTGAAATAGTAGCCTTGTCAGTTGAAAATATTACATTGTTAATCACTTGCTTTAATTTAGATTGCAAAAATAACTATGGATTGGCTATTCAGACGCACTTAATTTAAAATAACAAAGCTGTCACGCTATACATTTTAAACAATGACTATAACTGACAAAATAATCACCCTTTCCCACCCCCACTGTGAAACAGCAGTAAATGAAGATATCGGTGTTTTTCTAAAACACACTAACAAGTATCTGAACAATACTTTCAGCAGGTTTTTTGGTGACAGTGCAATGTTATATGTTTTCCTTAAAGGCACCCGAATAGTTTGCTTTTCCTGTGTGAGTGGACATTAATCAAAACACTTAACATGCTAATCCTGAGAAGATGGGGGTTAGCAGCTAGGTTTTCGACTTTGGAACGCAGATACCTACATGTTAATTCCATCTTCCACACTTGACCCAAAAACATCTGCGCAATTCTGAAGAAGCAATGTTCATGAAATTCTAAAGATGTGTAGTATGGAAATGCCACACTAACTGGAACAGCTAAAACACACACAGCCCCATGAAGCCACCCTAAACACAGCAGCGAGAATGGTCACAGGTACCAAGAAATACGACCACATCACCCCTGCATTACAGGCCCTAAAATGGCTATCCATCGAAGCATGCTGCGCCTTCAAAACTGCCTGTCTCACCCATAAAGCCTTACACACAGGCAATCCGGACTACCTCGCTGTCAAACTCACAAAAGCTGGACAATCAAGAAGCCTAAGAAGCTCCAATTCGCTCCTCTTAATCCCCCCAAAAAGACAAACAAAATGCCCTCTCCCGCTCTTTCTCAGGGAATGCCCCAAAAATCTGGAACTCTCACCCTACCCAAATCATGACTTAATAACAGTGGAGGAGGTTGAGGAGGCCATAAGTAAGGTGTCTACTTGGAAGACGCCTTGACCAGACAGCTTTACACAGGAGTGCTCTACCAAATCCAGATCCTTACTGGCCCCACACCTATTTTGTATTTAATTTGTATTTAATTTATTTATAAAGCGCTAACAATCATCCTAGGTAGGATATCACGGCGCTGAGGTTTGGTGCTGAGGGGTACGGTGACCGCATTGATTACTGATTATTCTGGTTTAGGGAAGAGTAGTGTCTTTAATTGTTTCCTAAATGATAAGAGACATTCTGTCAGTCTGAGATTGGGAGGTAGATCATTCCACTTGGTTGCAGCTAGATGAGAGAAAGCCCGCTCTCCCATCCTGACAGTCTTCACGTGGGTAGTGTTTGCTCTTCCTGAAGTTCTGGATCGAAGGTTCCTCGATGGTCTATGGAATTTGACTTTATTGTGTAGAATGGTAGGGCCTGTATTGTAAAGTACCTTGTGTGTGATACACAGTAATTTGAAGTTGGCTCTTTGTCGCATTGGGAGCCAATGTAGTTCTCGCATGCAACTTTTGGCCGAATCATATCTCTTCTTATTGCATACAGCCTTTGCCGCGGAATTTTGCACTATCTGCAGTTTAGAGAAAAGATAGTCTGCCATTCCAACAAACAGAGAGTTGCCGTAGTCCAGTCTGCTCATCAGCAGCGACTGGACAAGGGTCTTCCTACACTCAGTCGGAATCCAGGGGAAGACTCGTCTGAGCATTTTCAATAATGCAAAGCCTCTGCCACAGACAGTGGAGACATGTGATTTCATGGACAGAGCACTGTCCAGTACCACACCCAAGTTTTTCGCTTTTATGGTAGGATTTGGGGGCAAGCCCAGGTTACTTGGCCACCAGCTGTTGTCCCAGAGCTGGGGATTTTTGCCAAACAGGAGGATTTCTGACTTGTCTGCATTTAATCTCAGACAGTGCTCTTGCATCCAATTGGCCAGCTCAGTCAGGCATTTTAGTAGTCGAGTTTTAGGATCATCTTTCTCATCAATGGTGACCATCAGCTGGGTGTCGTCAGCATAAGAACACATTTCAACACCCCACTTTCTTCCAATGGCTGCCAATGAGGAAACAAATACATTAAACAGGGTTGGGCTTAATGAAGCCCCCTGAGGAACCCCATATTTAATGTTTCGCTGGGGAGAAATGAAATCACCCAGACACACTGATTGTGTTCGATCCGCCAAAAAGGATTGTAGCCATCCCAATGCCTTGTCTCGAATACCTTTCCCTTCCAGGGCTTTCAGTAGTTGGTCGTGTGGTACGGTATCAAAAGCCGCCGATAAATCCAAGAGTATCAGGACGACTGTCTTACCCTGATCCACCTGGGCCCTGATATTATCCGTCACCGCCAAAAGTGTTGTTTCAGTACTGTTGTTCGCCCTGAAACCTGTCTGAGAGACATCCAACAGTTCATTGGCTTCCAAATAAGTGGATAGCCGTCTATTGACCAGTTTCTCCAGCACTTTTGAGAGGTAAGGTAACTGGGATATTGGTCGATAGTTGGCAGGGTTGTTTACATCTAATCCTGCTTTTTTTTACTAATGGGGTGACTAGGGCCTGCTTCCAAGATCTTGGAAATTTAGCAGAGCCTAAGGAAAGCCTAAGGAAACACCTACTAGCTATGTTCCACGAGGCAGTGTGTAGTAAGGAAGTCCAGACCGATTGCTGTAGTTCAAGATGATTTATTTTGGATAGGTAGATGAGCCCCACCATGAGCAGCCAGCATGCTGCTCAGCCCCTTCACAACTGTGGCTTTTCTTGACAGACACCCAACATTCCATAATACATCATCATATGTAACATTCCACTGACAGAGCATGTAGTGGAAAACAGCATACACAAGTATGGACAGTAAACTAGGATACTACATATCTCCTTCTCCTCTATAACACAACAAATAAGATAGAAACCAAAGGAAGAACATGAAAGCACAGATTCTTACCTCCAGACACACCCACTGACCAGACAGGTATGACAGGAGGCAAAGCACAGCATGAGACCTAAAGAAAACAGAGTAGAGAATGAATACACTAACATCACGCCTACTTCCCTGTAAACAACATAGCAATGGAAAATCGACATTGTAAAGCAATAAGGCTTAATGTAAACAGGGTGAAGAACAATTGAGAGAGGGACTAAACCCGTATAGAGACAACCTCGTAAAGGGGTCACATGTTGTGCACTGTAATAATGGGACTAAGACCCATATGACACACACCTAGTTAACAAGGACAGCATGGACAACCTCGTGTAGAGGCCACTTGACGTGCACAGTAATAGAACTAAATCCCATACTAAACACACTGTGTGGAGTAATGGTGTAATAGAAAATTGAACATGAACCTAAGACATACCCCGAAAAGTGAGGGAGGAAAGCCATGGTCAGGTAACGTATAAGGGTAAGAATCCATGACATATACTTGGAAATGGATTTGAAACCGCGAGTAGTACAAATGGGCAAATGTACAAAGAGCAAATGGGACTAACATCCATTGCTATCCCTATGTAGGGAAGACTGCACACATGCATGTAAATCGAGATAATCGAAGAATCGAACTCTTGAGAGAGTGTACCTAGGGTCCATATATGTACCCAGTTGAGCTAAATTGAAATAAAACAACATACAATCGTGTGAAGGATAAAAACTTGAAGAAACAGTAACATCATAAAATGTGCAATAAGCCCAAACATAGATGCATATAGTAAAACAGGCTTAAATACCCTTTGCATTAAAGTACGAGTTACTTACCTTCGGTAACGATGTATCTGGTAGAGACGATTCTAGTCGCAGATTCCTTAACGTCGAATTATTCCCAGGCGTGAGATTGGATCCGGAAAACTTTTTGCCACAGCATCCCTGCTCGCCGGGAGGACGGCACCACGTGACTCCGCCCTGACGTCCTCCACGTCCGTGACATCAGCGAGGATACATAAGTCCCCCCCCCTGTGCGCCTACGTCAGTTTTCTACGCCACAACGCGGAGCCATCACTAACAAAAACTGTGAGAAGAATGGAACAGTGTGTGAAAAAGCCCCGCTAAACAGAAGGAAAAGAAACAATGGTGAGAAACAGACCATCCAGAATAGAGCAAGGTACTGAGGCACCAAGATCTGGAATGAAAGAACAGGGCACCACTACTGGAAAGCAATCCTGCAAACAAATACAACAGCCTCCCCGGGGCAGAAGCATGTGAAACACACAGCAGACCAAGAAGTCTGCAGCCACTGCCCGGAACATAAAGGGACACCAAGGTCAGAATGCAGAGCAATGACCATTCAACCTCAGACAACACCAGCAGGGAGAAAGTCTCCCGAACACCTAAGTCGAGACCGGCCAAGGCACCTCAACCCCAAGGACTGCCAAAAGCAGAAATGCAAGCACCAAATGAAAGAAGAAGAAGCATGAGCAAACCCTACACTGTAGACCAGAGTGCAGGGGCGCTGAAGTGCCAATAAAGTCCAGAATAGAACAACAACAAGGCAAGCATCCCCCGAAGGAGGCAGTAAGAAAGGCACTCGCAAAAGGCAACCACCCGGATGCAGGCGAGTGCAGAAGACCCAGAGGGCCCTCGCAGAACGGGGAGAAGGGCGGGTCATGAAGGAATCTGCTGCTAGAATCATCTCTACCAGATACATCGTTACCAAAAGTAAGTAACTCGTACATCTGATAGAGACTACTAGCAGCAGATTCCTTAGCGTAGAATAGATACCCTAGCCATACCCAAGGGGAAGGAGGGTCTGCAAGAGGACTTCCCCAGTCCAGGTGAACCCAGGACACCGACAGGGGAAAAATCACCAGGACAGGGAAATAATCCAGTCCTCCCCAACAGGGGATGAGCCACAGGGACAGGGGAAAGAGCCATGTCCCCCCCCCCCAAGCAGACTAGAACCGCAGCGTCGCAGAGAACACGCTCCACAGGGAATGTGTCACCATGACAAGCGGCAGCCCCACCCTCACCAAACTGGAGAAGGAAGGGTAATATGAAAGGAGACCATCAGCCAATGTACCAGGGACCTCCACCGGAAGCCCTAGGTAAGGGAAAGACGAAAGGAGACTAGTAGCCAATGTACCAGGGACCTCCATCGGAAGCCCCAGGTACAGGCCATACGAAAAGAGGCCAGCAGCCAATATACCATGCACCTCCAGCGGAAACCCCAGGTACAGGCAAAACAATGGGAAAGGAGGTCAGCAGCCAATGTACCAGGGACCTCCACCGGAAGCCCCAGGTACAGGCAATGCAAAAGAAGGCCAGCAGCTAAAGGACTAGGGATCTCCACCAAAACCCGCCGTTACAGGCAACGCAGAGGGGTACCAAAGAAGAAGAGCAACCCAGAGACTCCAAGGAGAAGAGCAGAAACAAAGGCAAGGGCCCTCCACCAGGAACACACCCAGTGAAGAGGGCGGCCGAACTCATCACAGCTGGATGTCAACAGGCCAGACTGACCAGCGCCTCAGTAATAAGGCGTGTGGAAGAGAAAAACAGTCCCACAAAGCTCCTGAAAAAACAGAAGCAGGGGCGCCAGGCCTCACTCCAAGGCCCTTGGCCGTTGACCAGAAGAACCAGCTTTGATACACAAAACGACACATTGAGAGATGGTTCGCTTGTATACGGCACAGCCTTTCTTGGCGCCCACGTAGCCAACAATGATTTGGTCATCCTCCTGGAACTTTTTGGTTTAATCCAGATAGAAAGAAAGCACCCGTTTTGGGTCTAGACGGTGGAGCCTCTCTTCCTCTTTTGAAGGATGTGTAGGTGGAAAAAAGGTGGGCACAGTAATCGTCTGCCCGATCTGAACGACAGTGACAACCTTGGGCAGGAAAGATGGACGAATCCTGAGAACTACTTTGTCCTGATGGACAGACAGAAAAGGAGGCTTGGATGAAAAATCCTGGAGCTCACTTTCTCTTCTTGAAGATATGATGGCTACCAGGAATGCAGTTTTACGGGTTAAAAGTCTTCGAGGACAGTTGTGAAGCAGTTTAAAGGGAGCGCACATCAAGTAGGTCAATACCAGATTCAAGTCCCACTGGCGCATAACAAAGGGAATAGGAGGAAAGAGATGAGTTAATCTCTTCAAGAAACGATTAATCACTGGAGATTTGAAAAGAGAAGGCTGATTTGGAAGCCGAAGAAAGGCAGAGATGGCCAAAACGTAGCCCTTGATAATGCCCAGAGCAGAGCCCTGCTGGGCCAAGGAAAGAAAAAACAAGAGAACCTCAGAATGAGGGGCAGAAAGGGGATCAATAGCCTTTGCTGTGCACCATGCCACAAACTTGTTCCACCAGAAGGTATATACCGTCTTAGTGGAGGGACGCCTGGCTGCCAGGATTATATCGCAAACTTCGGGAGGCTGGTCAAAAGACGTCAACTGCCGCGGCTCAATCTCCACGAAAGGAGGTGGAGGCTGGACAGGTTTGGGTGGAGGACCGTCCTCTGCTGCTGCGACAGAAGATCCTCCCAAAGAGGCAGATGAGTCGGAGGATCGATGGCCATGCTGAGTAGCTCATTATACCAGACTCTTTGTACCCAATCCGGTGCCACAAGGATGACTTGGGCCCGGTCACACCTGATCTTCTTCAGCACTCTGGGCAGAAGTGGTATAGGCGGAAAGGCTTACAACAGACCGCAACTCCACTCGCGACGAAAAGCATCGCCTAGCGAGTGCCACCTTAGAAATTCCAACGTGAATAATTGCTGACATTGTGCGTTCTCTTTAGTAGCGAATAGATCTAACCAAGGCTCCCCCCACTGTCGAAAGAGACCTTGCATCACCTCCGAGTGAAGACGCCATTTGTGATCCATCATGCACCTGCGGCTGAGTTCGTCCACCCTGGCGTTCAGGGAACCTGCCAGGTGTTGAACCAACAGGGATATGCCCTGATGTTCCAGCCATGTCCAGAGGCGCAGGGCCTCTTGACATAGGGTCCACGACCCCACCCGCCCTGTTTGTTGCAGTATTATATGGCGGTGGTGTTGTCATTGAGCACCTGCACTACTCTTCCACGGACAGAGGGAAGGAAGGCTTTCAGTGCAAGATTGTTAGAAATGGGATTTTTAGCACGCTAGGGCATGAAAGACAGGCAGACAACAACCACTTTAGTCAGGATAAGGGAGTTACACTCCTAAAATAACCACTGCTCACCCCCTTGGTAGCTTGGCATGAGCAGTCAGGCTTATCTTAGAGGCAGTGTGTAAAGCATTTGCACATAACCAACAGTAATACAGTGTAAGCACTACAAAACTACACCACACTAGTGTAAAAAAATGTCCAATATTATTATACTTAAGACAAGAACAAAAACGCTAAAAATCCACAATACAGTACTTAAAAATCCACAGTTATCAAAATGCGCTTTCAAAACAGTTCCTTGATGTCGATAGCTCCGTCCAGGGCTATCACGGTGTCATGAGCAAACAAATCCAAACAGTTCCGGACATCAGTGCAGGAGTCGTCGGGGCCCTCAAAGTTACATGCGTTGCAGGTTGATCTCCTCTCTGATGGAGTCAGGAGCGCTGGCATCGGCGTGTGCTGCGGTGCAAAGTGCCGCATGCGGTGCCCTCAGGTTGCGGTGCGAACAGCGACTCGATGGCGGCGTCAGATGGCGTTGTCGATGAGACCAGGTTCGCGATGCAAGATGAAAGCAGTGCTCATCACAGTGCTGGCAGGTCACGGTGTAAGCAGCGTCGTCGTCGTTGCTGAAGCGCTGTTGTCGGCTGCCGAACTGGAGTCAATGGCGCTGGAGTCAGTAGGCCAAGGCTAAGGTGAGGGATGAGGGTGGTGCATCGTGTAACTTTACGAGCGGTGCCCTCGAACCACGGTGCAAGCAGCGGTGTTGATTTTGGCGTGGAGCATCATTGCCGGGGATACCAAGGCGTCGTCGTGAAGCAAGGCGGTGCAGAGTGCGGTGCCCACAGGTCACAGTGGGAGCAGCCGCTCAGTGGAGGCGTCAACAGGCGTTGTCGGTGAGACCAGGGTCACGGTGAGGCATTGCAGTGGTGCCCTCTGCGGTGCCAAGGTGTCGTCGTGAAGCAAAGCGGTACTGAGTGCGGTGCCCACAGGTTGCGGTGTGAGCAGCGGCTCAGTGGCAGCATAAGGAGGCGTCAACGGTGAAACCAGGGTTGCGGTGCAGCATTGCGGTGGTGCCTTCTGGACACAGAGTCGGCAGCGGCGTCGTAAACGTCAATGGTTACTTTTCTTCTGTTACAGCGAAAAAAATACAGTCCCCAGTCTGAGGGCAGAAGAGCTTGAAGTCTTTGTTGTTCGTGAGATTTCTTGAATAGGGGGCAAGCTCTACCTCAAGCCCTAGGAGAAACTCAGTCCAGTCGTTTTACTGCCCAAGACAGAAGCAGCCACTGCAGCCCAACATAGCAAAGCACACAGTAAAGTGGTAGTCCCCCCTCACAACTTCTCCAGCTCTTCTTCTTGGCAGTCTTCTTGATCCAAAAGAGTTTTAAAGTTCAGGGGTCTAAGCCCCAATATTTGTATCCAAAAATCCTTTGATCCGCTAGGCAGAGGGTGTCTGTGCCCAGCCGAACCAGTTCTACCTTCTCAGGTGTGATTTTCCGGCAGGGGGTGGAAACGGCATTGTCAGAGGCAGATCTGGCCCTTTGAGGTGCAAAGAAATCTCTTCCTTCTTCCCCCATCGCAGCCCAGGTCTATTCAGCCCTTTCCTGACCTAACTAGACTATCGGGAGCCACCCTTGCTTCTTAGCCATCTGTCGTCCAAAACCCAGACAGGCAATCCACATTCCAGCAGAGGCACACAGGATGACTGAGCAAGAAAATACCTACTGACTAAGGGCCCGATGTAGGTAGGCAAATACCGGTCGGTAACGGCCGAAAATCAGTAATTTCGGCCGTTACCGACCAGTATTTGGAAAATGAGATGTAGGTATTAAAAATGTACCGAATCGGCAAATAAGAATCTGTAAAAGGGAGGAGCTACGACAGCAAACAAGATGGCCGCTTAGTCTCCCGGCTCCGCCGACCTCCGTCTTTCGCTTGAAGATCCTGTCATCTATCCTGATATTCCGCCCCATATCTGTGTCTATGAACTAATCTGCAGTTCGATGGAGCAATCCCGAGACTTTTCCGACATTGTGGAGTGGAGTAATGTCGAGGTTTGACTTGAGGCCTAACCCAGCCTGGAAGCCGGGGTCTCGAGTGCTGGTCCAGCCGGGTCCCAGTTGAACAACAGCGGACCGGTGAGGGCGGCAGGGTCCGGTCCATGGAACTTTCGACATCTTTTGGACTGCTTTGCTGCAGATCTGCTGCCTGGCCTCGTATACAAGGTGAGGAGACGAGTGACGCCCGAGGCGGTGTGGCGGGGGTCCCTGACCCGGAGGCCTAGTGTTTGCATCGCCAGTGCCTTTGGGTTGGGGACTTGGCGCGCACGAACGCATGTTGACGATCTGTCCCTCACGGTTCATCCCTGCTCCGCCTAATCTTCCCCCGGGGAGAGCGGCTCTCCGAGGGGATCACTATGCCTGATGTCATGCGAGACCCGGTGGAGCGGGCTGAGTGCGGCCCGTCATTGCGGTTAGTGCTGGCAGCCCTCGAGGCACTTCAGGTGACTATGGAGACCCAGGTCTGTAAACTGATGTCGGCAGCAGATGGAATTAGGCGATTGGGACCGGACACTGATTCGCCGCTCGTGACTCGGCGGCCAGCTCTACTCCCGATAGACACCCCAGCGGTGTATTCAGACCCGGTGCATGGAGCTGTGCCTGCCCCTACAGAAGTGGAACTGATTGAACATGTTGAGATCTGTGTATCGACTATATGGTTGGAATCCTTGGTTTCGCTACCAGTGGAACATTTCACTGCTATTCCCACTCTGGAAACTTTTGGTCGAGACTGTGAACTGCGTTGGATTGTGTTGCACCCCCTTCCCAGCTGGTTCATCAAGATGGCGTAGGAGACAGTGTCTAGCCTTGGAGTCGGGGAGGGGCATCGTTGGAACCGTCCATGTACTTTGGGGTTTGCCATCCTTTCTCCATCTAGCAGACTATATTTCGGCAACTTCTATGTATATTTTGACAATTTGTGGATGGAGCTCTCCTTACCAGAGGGAGTCAGCAAGTTTGATCGACGGGGTCAAGGCTGAGACTGTTGTTTTGGGTTTACTATTGTAGTTTCATCGGTAACGGGATTTGCTTTATTAGGTTAACGGAGACCGGGCGGGGTTTATAGTTTCCTCCGGTGTAATCTTCTATTGTGTTCTGCTCAATTGCGTCAGCTTTGTGGGGGATTCTTTGTTAAGGTGGTGGGGGGAGACCGGGAATGTGTACGACAATGCCCTCCTCCATTTCTACTCTTAGTGTAGGGGTTTAGTTCCTCTTTTATATCTCTTCGTTCTTCCTATATTTCGGGTTTCAGTTATTTGGGGCGACAGGCACGCTGCTAGGGGGGTAGGCTGTAGTCATCTGCAGGGGTGCAGGGTGGGGGGTTGGGGGAGGGGATTTTTTGTTTTGCCTTTATTGTTTCTATGGCCTTTTTTCTCTTTCGTATCTTTCCTTTTGTCTTTTCTTTTGTTTCTTCATTTTTCGGGTCAGCGTAGTGGGTCCACTCTTGTGTCTATTATCGATTTTTCTTTATCTGTGCCTATACTTTCTACAGTATATCAGTATCAATGGGCGGGCGCTTAACTGGTGCGAACTGTGATTGTATGCTTGTTTATCCTGAATTGTATGCCTTAGCGCCACTGTTCTAAATGAGATCGTTCTAACTGTGGATGTCCTACTATTTTGCCCGCCCTTTATGCGACTCTGTGTTATTGTATGGCACCTGATCCTTTCATTTTTATATTATAAAATGGAGCCTTTATAATCCTGTCATTTGCTTGGTATGCTCAATAGCCAGTTTCAATCGAATTTGTGGTACCTTCGCTTCCCGGGCTGCCGAGTCGTGTCCTAACTGACTTGCTGTGATGAAACTGATTAGCGGCCGGCCCTGGTGGTTGTGGTCTCATATTTGTAACTGTTTGAAGTAACAATAAAGGTTTTCCACAAAAAAAAAGAATCGGTAAAAATCCGATTCGGTATTTACCGATTCCTTATTTACCGAGTTCTTATTTTCCGATTCGGTAAATAAGAAATGGCAAAAAAGGCCCATCGAGATGTAGTAAAGGCCAAAAATACCGATTTCCATGAAATTCGGTATTTAAGAGTCGGTATTTACCATGGACTGAAAGCAGGTGGTAACCAGGTGCAGACTATAAAAAAGGGCCCAAAATGCAACAGTGTTGCAAGAATGGCGGCATTCTATGTGATTGCGAGGCGGCAAAGGCTACAGGCAGCAGGAGAGAGGGTATGGAGAAGGGAGGAGCAGGTGTACAGGCAGAGGATCACCCTATTCCAACTGACTGAGCCAGAGATACTGCAGAGGTACAGGCTACACCCAGAACCATCCTGGACTTGATTAGGGACCTCCACCCATACCTGGATCACCCAACACCCAGGGCCCACGCCATCCCTCCCCATGTGGAGGTGCTGTGTAGCCTACACCTGCTTGCCTATGGGAGCTACCAGAGTGTGATTGCTGCTGTAGGTGGTGTGTCCCAGAGCTGTCTGTCCCGTTTTTTCAGGAAGTTCCTGGATGCCATGACGCAGAGAATGGAACATTACATCTGGTTCCCTGACACACCTGCGGAACTTGCAAAAACAAAAACTGACTTCTATGAACTGGCACACTTCCCGCATGTGATAGGCTACATAGATGGCACCCACATTCCACTATGCCCACCTGCAGCCACTGAACACATCTACAGAAATCGTAAGTCGACGCACTCCATCAATGTGCAGGTGATATGCAATGCTGGCAACATCATCACAGACATAGTGGCCAAATTTCCTGGGAGCATGCACGACTCCTACATTTTCCAGAACAGCGGAATATACACACTGCTTGTTGCTGGAGATTTTGGTGATGGATATCTGCTAGGTAAATACGTATAACACACCCTGATATGAATGGCAGATGTATGTGTCATGTGTATGCTCATGGACCTCTCATTCCCTCCTAGGCGATAGTGCATATGCCGTGCGTTCCTTTGTGCTCACACCATACCTCAATCCAACTAACAGAGGTGAAAGGGGTTATAATGTGGCACACAGGTCAACTTGCAACGTAGTGGAGTGCACATTTGGACTCCTCAAGAGCAGGTTCCGCTGCCTCCACAAGAGTGAAGGTGCACAACAGTACACCCCCATCCTGTGTTGCAAGATAATAGTGACCTGTGCCATGTTGCACAATCTTGCCACCAAAGAAGGCACAGAGGTGAAGGTGACACATCACAAGGACATTGAAGATGACCAAGAACATGCAGACTCCCAAGCAACAGGAGCAGCAGCAACAGATGGAAGATTGAGAAGGACAGAGATTACACGTCAATTTTTCTAGGTAATGTATGACATACAGACAGGTATAGTCTTTGATGAGTGTAGTTTAATATTCACTACATCATGATTAAAATACAAAAGCCATTGCCCATGTCCATGACTGCGTGTGCTCAGTTGCCGTGACTGTGAGCAGTCCTGTTGATTTTAGGCAATATTCAATGCTTACGGCCACGCACTACATTGCGGGATTTACGTGCCTCGGTTTCCATTTCTTGGCTGGGGCCTGACTCAGCATTGCTGCGCCTGACGCTCCTGTGCACCTCTGGTACAGGTGTGCTGGAGCCACTCCTGCTGGTGGAACCCCTCTGTCTCCTCCACACCCGTGTCACCAGCAGTGCCTGTTTGAGTGGTGAGCATCTGCTCCATTGCAGAGGTCACTCTTCCCATGCCCCGTGTCAAGTCAGTGCAGCAGTGCACAATTGCATCCTGCATGGATATTGAGCGGCAGCACAGTAGTGATGTAGCTGTAGCAAATCTGTTCAGTGCCTTGGACTGCTACCGCATATACTGCCGCTCCCTGCGATGCTCTAGTTGGTCCCTGTCCAACTTATCAGACAGTACACCCATGTATGTAGAGATGTCTGACATCCCCTTGGAAATTGCCTCCAAACTACAAGCAATGTGGCCTATTCCCTTGTCTATGTGTAACATTTATTTTATTGTTCATGCTGCGCACCTGCCTATGCACGACCAACAGTGCCTTGGCCTGCATGCGCTGTATTTTTACCATTGTGGCCTCCAGGCCACAGAAGACGTGCCCACCTTCCTGCCCATCGCCACCCTCACATGCCCTCCTGCCAAGGACACTGGTCCGCGCAGCGCCTGCTGATATCTGTGGTCTGGCCTTGTCAGCCAAAGGTGCAATTGTTTGATTTTCTGCGTCCTCATCCTCCTCATCTGAGGTTTGCAGGATCCTCAGAGGGAGCACATCGGGCCTACTTGCCCTTCCCTGCATGGACGACCTGGACGTTGGTTTTGGTGTAAGAGGTGTGCTTTCCAATTCAGGTGATCCAAACAATAGAGGTGATAGCGGGACAGGTGTTGAGGCTTGCTCTGGTGTTGAGGCTTCCTGGGGTGTGTTGTTGCCTCCTTCTACAGCGCTATGACCTGTGCTTTGTTTCTCTTTTTCTCTTCTGTAATTTGCTGGTGCCCTCTCCTCCCTTGCTGGTGCTGTACTGCGTGAGGAATCTCCTGTGAAAACATATGGACATAGGGTCAATGGTGTTGTTCACCTGTGTGTAGTTCTTAAATAAATTGTTTACACACCTTGCCCAGTGTACATTGTGTGTTTGGAGATGTGTTTGGTAAGCCTTGCTGAATCTTGTGGTGTATGCATTGCATGTATGTAATCATGACTACATCTACCATGATGCATTGCTGGCCCCAAGTATGAGCTGTTCTGCAGTGTAATGATTATATACAGTGGGGTACGGGTTCAGGGTAATGGTTGTGGATTAGGGTCCATGCATCTTACCTTGTTTCTTAGTTGCTCTTGCTGTACTGTCCAAGTCTCCAATCCCATGGATGCATTCTGGCTCCAGGGTTGATTCGACAAGCTCCTCCATCTGTCAGTTTTGGTGCTTTGCTCCTACCACCTCCTGTCACACCAGCCTCCTTTTTTTGGGCAGCAGTCTTCTTTTTTGTTATGATGCGCAGGTCATACCATTGTTTCTTTATGTCATCGATCTCCCTATGCGTCACACCAATGGCATTGACTTTTCCCTGTATGCCAAGCCATATGTTTCTCTTCACAGACTCTGCAACATGCAGAGACTGTTTTCCAAAAATGTGGTTGTAGTGACTCACAATTTCTTCTACAAGCACCTGCAGTTCTGCTGGGCTGAACTTGATCTTTCTTTTGCGCTCTCCACCATCCTTTTGCCCTTCCTGAGACTCCATTCTGTTGAACAGCTTGGCTCTGGATGGTCAGCTCCTCTCACCTCAGCTCATTTGTTTGTTCAGTTGCTGTGCACCTGCATGGGTGGGGCCACTCCCAGGTACTGGGGAGGGGTGCTTCATTCTGATTGGTTGGATACTCTGGGCCTTGGTTGTGGGGTGTGTAGGGTGTCCCTGATTGGTTGGCAGGCTCACATGTCGATTTTCAAACTGCCGATTCGGTATTTACTGAATCGGTATTTACCGATTCTGTATTTGCCGATACAGAATGTGCAGATTCGGTAAATCCCATTCATTCCTTTGGACCAGAAGGTCCATAGGAATGAATGTGATTTACCGTATCGGGATTTTCCGAATCTGTAAATACCGATTCAGTAAATACCGATTGGATATTCCGAATGATACCGAATCGGTAAAATGTATGGATTTTTTTGCTACATCACGTTTTCCGATTCTTGAATACCGATTCGGTATGAGTCGGTATTTAAGAGTAGGAAAAAGAGATTTACCTACATTTGGCCATAAAAGTGGTATTTTCAAACACAGAATGTAAAAATTACCTTTACTAAAAGATGCATCGTTAGATTCTGAGTTCAGGCATACTACATTTTATTTTCCCACCTAGTTCCCAGGGCCAGTTATGTTTATAAGATGTTATACACAGAACTCTATCGAAGACATCACACTAGATAGATCACACCCACCGCTGCATACATCCCCAATACACAGACTAGCGAAACATAGATTAGACTGGCGACAGCAATGGGACCTGACGGATGTATGGCGAATACAACATCCTACAGAGAGGGACTATTCCTTTTATTCCGGCTTACACGACCTGCATGTCCGATTGGATGCCTTCTTGTGCTCTCCACCGGTGCTGTCAATGGTGGCCCGGACTGAATATTTAACACGCACAATTTCAGATCACAACCCTCTGCTCCTGACGCTGGATTGGATGAACGGTATTACGCGGATCCCGACGTGGCGGCTTCGGCCTGACACGCTGGACGACCCACCATTCCGTGCAGCGTTAGAGGATAGGATCTCCCAATACTTTGCAGAGAACGAGGGTACTGCTTCATCTAGAGCCGCGGAATGGTACGCGCTTAAGGTGGTGGTACGAGGGCACTGCATAGGAAAGTTTGCGGGCGCACGACGAACATTGCAGGATGATTTAGACAGAGCGGAGCAAAACTTGAGAAGGGCAGAAAAAGAACGGCCTAACCACCCCGAACTCCAAGAGAGGGTCTGTACTGCGCGGGAGGCGGTGGCAGTAGAAGTGGAGCGCCTTCGTAGCTTTGATTATAAAACTTACCTGACTAAAACGCTAGCTGAAGGGGATAAAACGGGGACGCTCCTGGCCTGGCTCGCCAACCCTACCAGGGGCAACACCCCGATCTTGTCCGTGAATGGGTCGGATGGCGAAGTTTATACTACCCAACCGGACATATTAGATTGCTTTAGGGTATATTATGAACAACTATATAGAAGGGACCTGGGAGACCGACACGAGGCGATAGAAGCGCTACTGTCTGAGGTACATCTGCCTCACCTAGACCAAGAACATACTGCTGCCATCGGGGGACCGATCACATTGACGGAAATCAGGGGAGCGATAAAAGGGATGGCGCGTAATAAAACGCCAGGAATGGACGGACTGCCCATAGAATTTTACGGGAAATATATAGATCTACTAGCCCCGAGACTCCAAATAATTTATACCGAAGCCAAAGTGAAGGGCATGTTACCCCACTCCATGCGCGAGGCGATCATGATCCCCCTCTTAAAACCACGCAGGGACAGCGCTGAACCAGCTTCATATCGACCGTTGTCAATGTTGACAACTGACTATAAAATCCTAAGTACGATTCTAGCCACTAGACTGGTAGCCCACATGCAAGACCTGATCCATACGGACCAGTCGGGATTCATTCCTACCAGGAACACTTCGCACAACATCCGCAGGTTACTTCGGTTCATAGCGGAACCCCCACCGAATGCGAGAGCCCCCATGGTACTGGCGATCGATATAGAGAAGGCCTTCGATAGCCTAGAGTGGAACTATTTATACAAAGTAATGCACAGTTTCGGCCTAGGCGAGGGTTACATACGGTGGATGAAAGTGCTCTACGCATCGGCCGGCGCTAGAGTGAGGGTGGGGACTCTGATATCGGATCGATATGAGATACACAGGGGTACTAGGCAGGGATGCGCACTATCCCCTCTCTTGTTCGCGCTAGCGGTAGAGCCCTTAGCTACATTGGCTAGGAATGGTGGTTATTACCACGGCCTGGAGGTTGGAGGGGCCCACCACTATATTTCACTATACGCGGACGACCTCCTGCTGTTTTTAGATAACGCAGAGGAGGCAGTGGCGGGGGCGGAGGAGCTCCTGGCACGGTTCAGAGATGTCTCGGGTTTAAAAGTCAACTGGACGAAATCTTGCCTCTTCCCCATACGAAAGACAGAAAAATGCTCCCTGGTCCATCCTCTACTACGCTGGGAGGCAGACTGCCTACACTACCTCGGGGTATATATCTACCACGCGCCCGCAGACCTCTTAGACGGCAATATAGGCCGCTGCATCCGAGCACTGCGGGGCGCCATGTCCTTCTGGGCCACCCTCCCCCTATCCATGACAGGCCGAGTGTCACTACTCAAGATGATAGCCCTGCCACGATTGCTATATTTCTTTAGGACCCTCCCCATATGGATACCGAGAGCGGTCTTTACACGCCTAAAATCCCAAATAGTGTCCTTCCTATGGGGAGCAGGCAGGCGGAGAATAGCACTGGCGACCCTGATCCGCCCGAAGAACGAGGGGGGACTGGCGGTCCCTGACTTCGAGTTATATTACCTTGCGGCGCAACTACAGTACTTCACGCAAGAGGTGGCGAGAGTGTACCGGGGCCCGGACCAGGAGAGGGATCTTGGCACCCCCCGCCACGTGTTGGCGTTTATAACCCTCCAACAAAGGTTAGTACTTGGCGGGCTATCCCAGGAAGAACAGACGATGAGGTTATGTTGGAACCGCATGCAAAAGCGGGCTGGTCCTGAACACCCCTATGCGCCTGAAATCCCGATAGGCATGTTAACAGCGCTGCCACATGGTGGAGACTGGTCGAGACTCCAACTTTGGGAGGAGGCTGGACTGCAAATGGTGGGGGACCTCTTTGACGACGGAGTAATGACTCCCTACCAGACCCTGCTAGAGCGTTACGACCTCCCCAGAGGCGACTCCTTATTACATGCGGCTGTGACAAGGGCCATACAGGCACACTGGGGGGAGGGACTGATTGAACCCAAAACAACATCAGCATGCCAATACACGATGATGGCGGCGGGTACATACAAGGCAGTTACATGCCTTTACTCCAGAATGCATACGGAGAACATCCAACCTCTTACTCGCCTCAAAACTCAATGGGAAGCTGACCTACAAAGAGAGATCCCTGACACAACATGGTCCCAACTGGTTCCGAGAGCCAGGAAAAGCACCAGGAACGCCCGCTTCCAGTTAATACATCTTTACATTATCCATAGGGCTTATCTCACCCCACTTAAAATAGCAACATACTTTGATGCAGAGGACGCAGCATGCCCCAGATGTGCGCAACTGCATGCTGACCTCCTACATATGCTACGGGACTGTCCGCATTTGCAGGATTACTGGAGGGAGGTGGGCGACACCCTGAACGAAGTAGCAGACAGAGAACTGCAGTACGACGGCGCAGTTGCGATATTACACTTGTTCCCGCACACACGCAAAACCAAACTGTCAAGTAAATTCATAGACATGGGCTTACTTATTGCGAAGAGGGAGCTAACTAGAGGGTGGAAATCAAGGGCGGCTCCGACACACAGACGATGGCTAAACGAGTTCCTGAAATGGGCTGCGGCGGAGAGCACAATTAGGTACCAACTAGCCCGGCGTGGATCAGATGAGAAGGCTCAGGAAGCAGCAATGGCATGGGAAATCCTGGTCCAGGCTCTCAGGGATAGTGCAGTGGAAAGCGACGAGGAGGAGGAGGCAGTTGACCCTGGGGCCCTGGGGGGGGCGATCCTGAACCCGGCACTAACACCGGACACATGAACACAACACTAGGCATACGACTCCTGGCATTCCCAATGCAGCTGGAACTCCCGACACCAGACTAGATCCAGACATCAGGGGGGAGGGGGGAGGGCGAGGGGGGATGAATCCTGATAATGATAGCAAACATATAAGCACCACATAGTTGTTTGGGGGGGAGGGGGGGAGAAAAATTCAAAGCAGAGAGCGGTAGACCAAAAGTGATGGCAGCACTCATCGATGGAATGTACAGCCTACCGTTGTTATGAGAACGCCACCCAGCCTCCGGGATGTGGGTAGTACGGCTGTGTGCTTGATTACCGGATGGAACCGAAGGACTGTGGGTCCCGCAACAAATATTGCCAGTATTCTGTTCTACTTCAATTGAACTCTGCAATAAAAATTGTTTTACCAAAAAAAAAAAAAAAAATAAGATGTTATACACAAACTTCCCATTCTGTCCTATGGGGGACAGGTAGCCTTGCAATAGTGAAAAACGAAATGGGCTGTAATTCACTATCAGGACACGCCACACACACCAGGGCATGTCCTACCTTTCACATACACTTCACCCTGCCCACAGGGGTACATTGGGCCTACCGTAGGGGTGCCTGACATGTTAGAAAAGGGAAGGTTAGTGTAGCAGCGGGACTAGGAATTGGCAAGAGTCGGGTTTTTGTAACGTTAGGATTTATTCTTTCATAAAGGGAATCAGTACAAGTTTTACGAAGGGCTCCCCGGCGTGGTGATCTGCTCCGTTCCCGTCTGGTCTTTCTAAGCACTCCCTCTTCTTTTCTTCTTACGGGGCTCCTCCTCCTTCTGGGCTCCGGAGGCTCCGTGCTGTCCGCCCTCGCCGACACCGTACGGGGGTAAAAAGAAGAGAGGCCGGTATAAGTACGATTGTAAGAACAAGTATTGGAGCACCGGGGGGGGGCCGTGAGGGAAACACCCAGTGATGCACAGCAACAGGAATTACCAGTAATCGCAACTGAGAGGGGAAGTGACGGTGAGGGAACCCAGTGTTTTACTCCAATCATACAACACTCTACTAGTTGCGACTAGCTCGCTTTTTTATCCAGCCTATGAAACGGTTACGCACCTCAGAGAGCCGTACCCCTCCAGGCGTACGGCTGGGCGGATCGTGGTGTTGGCCTCCGGGCGTGTCCAGTGCTGCTTCGGCTCTCCCGTATTGTCCTCTTCTCTGTTCCGAGATCTTTGGTGCGTCCGCGATGTTGTCCTCGCTGATCCACTTGTAGCTGTGGTCCGCCTCTCGTCCTCCACTCCTCCAGTCGTTCTCTCCCCTCCGGTCGTCCTCCTCACTCGCTCGTCCTCCGCTCCTCCAGTCGTTCTCTCTCCTCCACTCGTCCTCCTCACTCGCTCGTCCTCCGCTCCTCCAGTTCTCCTCGCTGCTTCCCGCCTCTCCGCCCTGCTCCTCACTGACCGCTCCTCCGGTGAAATAACACACCTGGGACTTGTCTGTTACGCCTTTTATGGGATGTTCTAGCTCCACCTCCTCGTCCAGGTCTTTGGTCCAGTTAAAGGGCCCGTCTTCCTCCTCGTCGCAACTGTACCTCTCCGGGCCAGGCCATCTTGTCACAGGTACGGGCTGAGGAAATAAGAGGGGGGGTCACAGAAGGTTAATTCGCGCCCTAATGCGGGGCTGTCGCTGGGACCCCGGTTACAGTTAGGGACTGGCCAGTGTTTGCATGGGCCAAGTTGATATGACAGTTACAAACTGCGCGAAGACTCTGCAATGGCAGGTCTGAGGTACCTTTTCCGGGCTACTAACCTGGGTGGCACAATCTGGGCTGCAGGCCCATGAGTAGCATTTGATTCACAGGCCCTGGCACACTCAGTGCATTTTACTAACAAGTAAATCAAATATTCAATCATGGAAACACCAATCAATAGCACAATTTACACAGAGAGCATATGCACTTTAGCACTGATAGCAGTGGTAAAGTGCCCAGAGTCTTACAACTAACACAAACAAGTCAGGAAAAAACAGGAGGAAGAAGCAAAAAGTTTGGGGATAACCCTGCAAAATTGGCCATTTCCAACAAAGATGGATCACCTGAAGCTCCAAAAGGTAGAAGTGGAGCCGGGACTCCGCCAAGACCAGAGGCCTCTGATCTCCGCCTCTCTCATCTGGCCGCCCCATCCCAGAAGGGATGCGTCTGTCACCACTGTATGTTCTGGTTGGGGAAGGGAGAGGGATCTGCTGTTGACCCAATCCTGCTTTGTGAGCCAACAGTGCAATTGTCGTGCAGTGCCCTCCGAGATCTAGACACAATCGGACAGATTCCCATGATGCTGCACCCACTGGAACTTCAGGTCCCACTACAGAGCCTGCATATGTCAGAATCATAGCCCTAATATCCCGGACTCGCTGTTCGGGAGGATGAACCTGAAACCGCGTCATGTCCAAAACCGCTCCGATGAAGAGGATCTTCTGAGAGGGAATCAAGTGCGACTTCAGCACATTGTTGGAGAACCCCAGAGGTAGGCTGTGGTCTGGAGGTGGGAGACGACAGCCTGGGGCGAGCCCGCCTTCAACAGCCAGTCGTCGAGATAGGGGAAGACTGCAATCCCTGATGTGCGCAGATGAGCTGCAACCACCGCCATTGCTTTCGTGAACACCCGAGGGGTGCTGGTAAGGCCAAAGGGGAGCACAGTAATGCTCGTGGCCTATCGTTAACCATAGGTAATGTCGGTGGGTCGGCAGAACGGGGATGTGGAAATTAGCGTCCTGCAATTCCAACATTACCATCCAGTCTCCAGGATCGAGGGCAGACAAGACCTGAGCGAGCGTCAACATCTTAAACTTCTCCTTCCGAAAGAAGCGGTTGACGTCCCTGAGATCCAAGATAGGACGCAGGCCCTTGTCCATCTTGGGTAGCAGAAAGGAGTGGGGAATAACAACCACTACCTACTTCTGGGACTTCTTGGCTAAGAGAGCAGTAACTTCCTGTTGGAGAAGGCCCAGGTGATCCTCCAACATGTGGTGGTATTGAGGTGGCATGACAGGAGGGGTAGTCTCGAAGGAGAGGGAGTAGCCCCTTCGGACTATTTGCAAAACCCACCTGTCAAACGTGATGGTGCGACAGTGAGGGAGGTGATGGTGCATCCTGCCGCCCACTGGCGTTTGATGGGCCTGGAAGGTTGGACATGCAGAGAGGGGGGGTTGGTGGACTGGCCTGCCCGCTGGCCCCTGAACCACAGCTTTGGTTTCCACGTACCTGGCCGCGTAAAAGTGGGGTAACTTGCTGCGGCCTGTGGCTCTGGGCGGGACGTAGTGGGGCACCCCTTCCGGAGCCACGAAAGGGGCGAAAAGCAGACTGCGTTGGGCAGCTGGAGAGCCCGAAGGACTTGGCCGTAACCCGTGAGTCAGTGAAATGCTCTAGAGCGTTGTCCGCTTTGTCACCAAAAAGGGGATGGCCATAAAAGGGCATGTCCATCAAGGTGTTCTGGACATCCCCTAAAAAGCTATACGATCCCATCCAGGCATAGCGTCGAAGGGCTACAGACATGGAAATCATCCTGCCTAGAGAGTCAGCGGTATCCAGTCCACAATGGATGGTAAACTTAGTGTGAGAACTTGGCCTGGTATATGATGATCACTAATTCTAGTTAGCACCTTGCACCAGTCCAAACGACCCTTATGATGATTGGTTGTAAGTCAACCTTATAGACCAGCTATCCTAGGGGGTAGCATGGGCAAAAGCAGTCTTAGGCTAAACTCAAGAAGGCATGTGAAGCCAGCTGTTTTACCATATGCAATCCTTTCAACATCAAATGAAAGAACACCACACAAGTTATATATTATAAAATATATGTATTTATTTCTAGAATAATCCCCTATACTCTTTATGAGCACAGAAGCACAAGCGTTAAACAAAGAACTTAATATAACATACAATAAGCTGCACAATTATGCCACTCAAACCATATATTAAAAAAGTGGTATAAGTACCACGTCACAAACAATGGTAAGGCCTAGGGCCTTGGGAATTGCTGGGCCTGCACTGGACTAACAAAGGTTAGGACATAGGAGGCCCACAGGATGCGGGTGCAGTGTCTATAGGCAACCACGTTTACCATACAAGTCAATGGTGCGTAAAAATCAGAAAGTTATAGGTTTAGGAGTCTTCCGACTGGACTAGAACTTAGCCACTTGAAACTAGGACACTATGGATGGAAATCAATACAGGGGCACCGGATTACCCTCGTTACCTCACCCACAGGAAGCGGGTGCATAGGTGTCAAAGTGCGTCGGGTTTCTTCGTGGAGTTTTATGGAGCCTGGAGGTAAAGATGCTGCAGGCGACCAGGAGAGAAGAGTCCGGTTGGATCCAAGGGTGGATCGAAGATGTAGAGTACCTGAAAGCAGAGGGGACAGAGTCTAGGTCACTAGCCAGTGACCAGGATGGAACGAGGACGGAACCAGGCAGTGTCGGGTTGCGATCAGGTGCTGTTGAGTAGTTTGTCTCCGCTGCCACGTGGACCAGGAAGGATCGAGGATGACCAGCTGGTGGACACAAGCTGTACCACAAAGGCTCTTGCTGTCGGCAGTGTCAGTTCTCGAATCGGAGTCACCAAGCCTTGGCAAATGCAACCCATGCAGGACTCAAAGATGGCTTCTGGATCGGACCAGGAGGGTAAGATCGATGGCTCCTTTTCAGGGGAGCTAGGGCCAGTCTGGAGCAACCAGACCAGTGGTGTAAATTTGATGGATCAACGTCTCAGAGGCCACTAACCAACGGGCAAGTGACCGGACAATGCGTTGAGCAGGAAAAGTGAAAAAGGGCCCCACGCAGCACTCGGTGAGTGTGGAGAGGTGATCTTCAGTGCACAGGCTGCTCAGGGATGGGGCTTCTCAATCCCCAAAGCACAGACTCGAGGGTGCCTCGAGAGCTGCGCAGGAAGCACTTCGTTGACTTTTCAAGATGGCCGGTCCCACGTCTCGTGTTGCCTCCATGGATCTCAGCTTTGCTGGGACTGTGGATCGGGCTCGGATGTCTGGGAGTCTGAGTCTTGTCGGTCTCTGTTGCTTAAGCTCCGGCGGAAGCAACGACAAAGAAAGCCTCGATGCGCTTGATGGTGCCTGCTTGTGCAGGGTGGTCACTCCTTGATCACAAGGGAGATTCTTCAGTCTTCTACGTCGAGTAGGATGTCGATGTCACAGGGTCGTCCAATTCCCAGTCCCTCAGGGTTGTGCGATGCTCAATGGGGAGCCAACTCTGAATCGACCCAAGTCTGGTTTGCAATCAAGCACAGACTTTTGGGCGCGATTGAGCGGGGGAAAAGGAAAGGGAGGGAACTGCGGGGAGGGAGACCTGTAAGGGCGACAAGAACACACAATAAACAATCCAGACTTTAAACACTCTGTCTTTCCCTCTATATTTCTCTCTCTGCCCTATGTATATTACTCATACCTGTAAAGAAAAATAACTGCTCCTTAACTCATTTTTTTTTTGTTTGAAGAGAGATGAGAGAGAGTCCGTTTTGATTCTGGCTTGCTCTCTTTTCCCCTTCTGACACAAAGTTTATGCAAAAAGGAATAACTGTTTCGCTTTCCTTGAATTCAGCAAAGCAACCAAAGCCTCAGTAATTACTCCAATATTAAGGATGCTATATGTTTCAAATGCAACCAAAATCACAGTACACAATCCAGTGCCACCTGAGTCTGACGCATGTATTAAGTTCCAACTCTCTGAGCATTTATTCTGCTCATTTAGTATTCCAAAAGTATGTATAGTTTCCACAAAGTAAACAAGGGTGTTACTTAATGGCCTGTTAAGCACACACACGTACTCTATTAACAATGTCTCGGGGTCTTGAAAGAAACGCACAAACGTTCCTATGATGTAATGTGCGGGCATCACTACCTCCCAGCATGAAACCAGCTGAGGGTTTCTCCAACAGGGAGATTACTCTGCCCAAGCGCCACGAAGTGTGCGCCGTCTCCTTTGTACGAGAACGCTGAGAAATGCGCCTCATCCAACAGAGGAGACCCGGTATTGCCCCACGATACCTGTATCCTTCAAGGTGCGGTAGGAAGACAAACTCCGTCCTTCTCCGGCCGCCAAAGATCCAGGAACACCTAGAACCAACAGAGCTGCTCACACGCCACCAAAGGAATTATAGGCAGCGTTCTCGCTTCCTCTGCCGTCTTTGTAACCCCTTTCCGTCGCGTCTTGAGGATGCGCGTTACGCGCCACCTCCGAGAACCATGGGAAATGTAGTCTTTCCCGTGTTTCTCCTTCCGTTTTCTCACGTAGCTAGCGTGATCACTGGAGCGGTTCCTGACAGTACATCCCCTCCTTGCCCTGACGCTAGCTGACTGAGGGTTTACCAGGGTGAATGCGATGGAACCAGGCTATGAGTCTCGGAGCGTGCATAGCCTCGATGTGTTCCCAAGAGTCCTCCTCGGGGCCGTACCCCTTCCACGCCACTAAATACCACAGCTTCCCCCGCAATATTTTTGCATCCAGAATTCTTTTGACTTCATACTCTTGTTCACCCCTGACCAAGACGGGAGCGGGCTTCCCCGGCACCTTGCCCTAAAAAGGCTTTCTCTCAACAAAAGGGGGAACCGTGGTGGACTTTGTTTAACGGGGTCCAGTGTACTAGTCCGAACAACTAGTGACACAAGAAGGGTACAAAGTTCCCCGGAGGAAATGTGAAAAAACAGTATGAGTGTAGCCTAGAGGACAGGAAAAGGGGGAAATCCCCTTTTGGAACTAAAAACCTCACACACCCAGTAAAGCACAAGTTACTACTTGTGTAACGATATATCTGTAAGAGACATTAGTTAGTGATAGATTCCTTACCTTAGAATATCCCCAGGCGTCAGACTGGATCCGGAAAATTTTTGCGTAGCAATACCCCTGCGCGCTGGTAGGCGTCGTCTGCGGCTCCGCGTCCGTCGTCGGCGTCGTGAGCGCCGGGATGACGTCATCGGAGTATATAGACGGCGCCCATGCGCGCTGACGTCAGTTCTGATAACACAGCTTTTCCGCGCCAGATACGCAGAGCCATGATAGAACTAACACTGGTGCCATTGAAACTAGGGCCCTGAAAGGGGATGACCTTAACCCTAAATATCGGTTCGCAGAACGGGGAGGATGGGAGGGCGGTAAGGAATCTATCACTAACTAATGTCTCTTACAGATATATCGTTACACAAGTAGTAACTTGTGCATCTGAAAGAGACACGTTAGTGATAGATTCCTTACCTTAGAATAGATACCCCAGCAATACCAACCCCGGTGGTGGGTCTGCGAACCAATATCACACCAGAAAGTCCTGGAGGACGGAACGGCCAAAGAAGCCATCCCTCCGGACTTGACTGTCCAGGCAGTAGTGTCTCGCGAACGTGTGCAGCGAGGCCCACGTGGCTGCCTGACAGATGTCCTGCAGGGGGACACCGCGGCCCAGGGCAGTTGTCGTTGCCGTGGCCCGAGTGAAGTGAGCCCGCAATCCAGCCGGGGGCTCCTTCCTCGCCATGGAGTAGCATGCTTGGATGCACAAGATGATCCACCTGGAGATGGTCCTCTTGTGTACAGCCTTTCCCTTCTTCGCGCCCACGTAACCAACGAAGAGTTGGTCATCCACCCGGAATTGGCGAGTGCGGTCCAGGTAGTAGGAGAGCGCACGTTTTGGATCCAGACGGTGGAGCCTCTCTTCCTCTTTCGAGGGATGCGGAGGCGGAAAGAAGGTGGGCAAGGTGATGGACTGCCCGATGTGGAAGGCCGTGACAACCTTGGGCAGAAAGGAAGGTCGTGTACGCAACACCACCTTATCAGGATGAACAGACAGGAAAGGCGGAGAAGAAGAAAGAGCCTGGAGCTCACTCACCCTCCTGGCAGAGGTGATGGCAACCAGGAAGGCCGTCTTCAGCGTAAGGAGGCGAAGAGGACAGTTATGAAGTGGCTCAAAGGGAGCACACATCAGATAGGTGAGAACAAGGTTCAAGTCCCACTGGGGCATCACGAAGGGAACAGGAGGGAACAAGTGTGTGATGCCCTTCAGAAATCTACTCACTATAGGGGACTTGAACAAAGAAGGCTGATCTGGTAGCCTCAAGAAGGCTGAAAGAGCAGAGAGGTACCCTTTAAGAGTGCCCAGAGCAGAGCCCTGCTGGGCAAGGGAAAGAAGAAAGAGCAGCACTTCCGAAAGGGGTGCAGAGAGGGGATCCACAGCCTTTGCTGCGCACCATGCCACAAATCTATTCCACCGGCAGGCGTATACCGACTTTGTGGAGGGACGCCTGGCTGCCAGAATGATGTCACAGACTTCGGGAGGCAAGTCAAATGGCCTCAACTGCCGCCGCTCAATCTCCAAGCTTGTAGGTGGAGACTGGACAGGTTCGGGTGCAGGACCGTCCCCTGCTGCTGCGACAGAAGGTCCTCCCGAAGAGGCAGACGAATCGGGGGATCGACTGACATGCTGAGTAGCTCGGGATACCAGTATCTTCGAGCCCAGTCCGGAGCCACAAGGATAACTTGGGCCCGGTCGCGCTTGATCTTCTTCAGCACTCTGGGCAGAAGTGGTATAGGCGGAAAGGCGTACAACAGGCCGCAGCTCCACTCGCGACGAAAAGCGTCTCCGAGCGAGTGCCGCCTTGGAAACTCCAACGCGCAGAACTGCTGACATTGCGCGTTCTCTTCTGTGGCGAATAGATCTAACCAAGGCTCTCCCCACTGTCGAAAGAGACCTTGCGCCACGTCCGAGTTCAGACGCCATTCGTGATCCATCATGCACCGGCGGCTGAGTTCGTCCGCCCTGGCATTCAGAGAACCTGCCAGGTGTTGAACCACCAGAGTCACGCCCTGATGTTCCAGCCACTGCCAGAGGCGCAGAGCCTCCTGGCAAAGGGTCCACGACCCCACACCGCCCTGTTTGTTGCAGTACCACATGGCGGTGGTGTTGTCGGTGAACACCTGCACTGCACTCCCTCGGACAGACGGGAGGAATGCTTTCAGTGCAAGACGAATCGCCCGCAGCTCCAGAAGGTTGATGTGGAGCCGGGACTCCGCCGGAGACCAGAGGCCTCTGATCTCCGCCTCTCCCATGTGGCCTCCCCAGCCCTGGAGGGACGCGTCCGTCACAACTACGTGCTCCGGCTGGGGTAGAGAGAGGGGTCTGCCACTGACCCAGTCGCGGTCCGTGAGCCACCACTGCAGTTGTCTCGCAGTGCCCTCCGAGATCAGGACATGATCGGACAGGTTGCCCTGATGCTGAGCCCACTGAAACTTCAGGTCCCACTGCAGAGCCCGCATCCGCCACCTGGCGTGACGCACCAGAAGGATGCAGGAGGCCATCAGTCCCAGAAGCCGCAGCGTCAACCTGACCGAGACCCGGGATAACGGCCCGAAGATAGGAATCAGAGCCTGAATATCCCGAACCCGCTGCTCGGGTGGGTAAACCCGAAACTGCGCCGAGTCGAGAACCGCTCCGATGAAAAGGAGCTTCTGAGAGGGACACAGGTGCGACTTCGGCACATTGATGGAGAACCCCAGCAAGTGCAGGAGGTCGGCCGTAGTCTGGAGGTGGCTGACGACTGTCTGGGGCGAGCCCGCCTTCAACAACCAGTCGTCGAGGTAGGGGAAGACTGACACCCCTTGCCTGCGCAGATGGGCTGCGACCACCGCCATCACCTTCGTGAACACCCGTGGGGCGCTGGTAAGGCCGAAGGGGAGCACGGTAAACTGAAAGTGCTCGTGGCCTACCGTGAACCGCAGGTAACGCCGGTGGGCCGGCAGGACGGGGATGTGGAAATAGGCGTCCTGCAAGTCCAACGCTACCATCCAGTCTCCTGGGTCCAGGGCAGCCAGGACCTGAGCCAAAGTGAGCATCTTGAACTTCTCCGTACGGAGGAAGCCGTTGACGTTCCGCAGATCCAAGATAGGGCGTAGGCCCCCTTTGCCCTTCTTGGGTACCAGAAAGTAGTGGGAGTAACAGCCACGTCCTACTTCTGGCCCAGGAACGCGCTCGATGGCCCTCTTGGCCAAGAGGGCCGAAACTTCCTCTTGCAGAAGTCGCAAGTGATCCCCCGACACACGGTGGCATTGAGGTGGCATGGATGGAGGGGAAGACTCGAAGGGGAGGGAGAAACCCCTTCGGACAATTTGCAGCACCCACCTGTCCGAAGTGACTGTATGCCAGTGGGAGAGGTGATGGCGAACCCTGCCTCCCACAGGCGTCACATGGGCCTGAAAACTCGGACTAGGAAGGTTTTGAGGCGGGGGCTGCTGAGGGAGGTGTGGACTGGCCTCGCCGCTGGCCCCGACCACCGCCACGGCGGTTCCCACGGCCGCCACCGCGTTGCTGAACATTCTGCGGCGCGTGGCTGACGGTCCGTGGTGGGGCGCCCCTTCCGTGGCCACGAAAGGAGCGAAAGGCACCCGATTGCTGGCGTGGGGCCGCAAGACCCAAGGACTTGGCCGTGGCCCTGGAGTCCTTAAAACGTTCCAGCGCATGGTCTGCCTTGTCGCCGAAGAGGCGACGGCCATCAAACGGCATGTCCAGGAGAGTAGCCTGGACATCGGCCGAGAAATTGGCGGACCTCAACCAGGCGTGGCGTCGAACCGCCACCGTCGTTGCCATCGCCCTGCCCAGTGAGTCCGTGGTATCCAGCCCACACCGGATGGAAAAGCGTGCTGCATCTCGGCCGTCCGCAAGGGTTTGGCCGAGTTTAGCCTTGACCTCCTCAGAGCATTGTGGCAGCACCTCCGCAACCGTGTCCCACAGAGTGTGGGTGTAGCGGCCCAAGAGACAGTTGGTGTTCACTGACCGGAGCCCTAGGCTCACAGACGAGAAGACCTTCTTCCCGAACTGCTCATATCTCTTGGATTCCCGATCGGGCGGGGCCGTCGGGAATGCGGTCTGGGAAGTGGAGGCCTGGATGACCAGGCTCTCGGGGGTGGGGTGGGTGGACAAAAAGCAAGGGTCGCCCGGTGCCGGGCGGTAGCGTCTGGCCACGTTCCTATCCACAGGGGGACCTCTGGCGGGCTTGGACCAAGTGCCCAGCAGAACGTCACACAAGGCCTCATTGAACGGCAGAAGGGGCTCCGCGGAGCCGGACTGCTGTTTGAGTACCTCAGTGAGGAGATTAGTCCTCACGGCCGCGACGGGGAGCTCAAGGTTTAGGGCCTTAGCTGCCTTCGTCAACACTACACTGTAAGCAGAACCCGCCTCCGAAGCCACAGTCGGGGGCGACGTAAATCCAGTGTCTGGCGATGTGTCAATACCACTGGCCTCCCCAAGCTCAAATGTCCAGTCCTGATGAGACTGGCAATCACGTGCCAGAGGGTCCTCGGACCCCTCCCACTGCTCCTCGTCACCCAGCTCCTGGAGACCAGGATGAACAGCCAGGGCCTCCTCGTGGAGATAGAATTCTCCGACGGCCGACGGAATCGGCGCCCAGCGGCGCCCCTCCGACGCCTGAGGCGGACCGTAGGAAGCATTGGGGTCGGCAACCACTACGGCTGCCGGGGACGACACCTGAAGGGACGGCGCCGGTGAGGTCGTAAGGTCGACCGGCGAGGTCCCGGATCCGGAGCCGGATCCAGCGAGGTCGCGCGGCGCCGGGACCGAAGTCGCCAGCGGCGCCGGGCCCGAAGCACCCGACGTCGTCGGGGCCGAAGCGCCCGACCCGGAAGGACCTCCAGACGGAGCCGATCGGCCCGAAGGCGCCACGGGAACCGACTGAGGAGGGAGGGCCCTCATGGCCATGAGGTACCTCTCGACCTCCTCCTGCGACGCGCCGTGCCCAGGGACCCGAAGGTGTGGGGCAGGCGGCGACGCTTGCGACTCCCGCGGAGCCGCGTGGGCGGTGTCGCCCGAGCCCCCGGTCGCATCGAGCGAGCGACGGGGCGGGTCGGAGGACCGATGGTGTCGCTCCGACCTCTCATGCCTCTTACCTGAGGACTTGGATCCAGACGATCGGTGACCACTCCCGGAGCGTCGATGACTCCGACCTCGCGACCTGTCCCTCGACCTCCCGTGGGACCGGGACCGGGACCTGGAGCGGCGCGGGGCCGACTGCCTCAGCTCGAGACGCTTGCGGGACCGCTCCCGCCTAGCCTTCGACGTCAGGGCCCGGCAGTCGTCACAGGTTCGATCGTCGTGGTCGAGGCCTAAGCACTTCAGGCACCGGCGATGGGGGTCCGTGACCGACATGAGTCGGCCGCACTTCGAGCAAGGCTTGAACCCGGGCATCCCTGGCACCGATAGTCGAGAATCGACTAAGTAGAGGATCAAAAAGATCAAAAAAGTTTTCAGTCAAAAAGTGACTGGGGGTAGAGCTTCTTCCGGATCTGCGCTAGCTGGCGCGGAAAAAAGAAGAACTGACGTCAGCGCGCATGGGCGCCGTCTATATACTCCGATGACGTCATCCCGGCGCTCACGACGCCGACGACGGACGCGGAGCCGCAGACGACGCCTACCAGCGCGCAGGGGTATTGCTACGCAAAAATTTTCCGGATCCAGTCTGACGCCTGGGGATATTCTAAGGTAAGGAATCTATCACTAACGTGTCTCTTTCAGATCTAGGTGTCATGCTTCATTATATGGGTTCTGCTCCTCGTCAGACTGGCGCTGCAATGTCTGACGGGCTCCCGAAACGGGACTCTTTATCGGAGATCTTTTGTTCAAGCCATATTGTGCATGCGTGTGAGAGGGCACAGAAAAGTGTAGTCGTGGAGTGAAGGTGAATTAAAAAAGGTGGGTCAATCCACAAAGTACTTTATTAGCGTGGTTGACTCCCTTGATTAAAAGGGGTGGGAGGGGAATTATATACCGGGAAGGTTCACAGCAAAATGTCTACAACCTCAGATCAGGTCAACATGTTTCTTGCCGTAATGGCAATTCTTCAGGACCTAGGTGTTCAGTACTACACAGTGAGAAATAAATAATGTAAATTACAACCTCATAATGTAGGTCAGTAAACGGGCAGGCCAATTGGTCCTACTCTAGTGATGCGACCCTAGGAAATTCCCTAAGGTGCCCCGCAGACTGCTCCCGTGGGACTGGCACAATTGGGTATGGTACCTTCGGCGGCGCGCGGTCCAAGCCGTATAAACCTACCCCCACGAGCAGCGCCTGGTCAGGGCGCGGAGCAGCTGGTGAAAAGGCTTTACCACAGAGAGACGTGGAATACAGGGTGGATCCTCATATGTGACGGGAGTTTAAGTCTAACAGCCACCGGGTTGATGATCCGTATCACTCGATATGGGCCTATTTATCTTGGTCCAAACACGCTATACAGCTTAAAGCGGATGTTTCTGGTGGACAACCATACCCAATCACTACAGCATACGAGGGTCCTGCTCTACGGTGTTTGTCTGCTTGGATTTTGTATTTCTCTTTTGCCCGATTCAGATTCGCCATTGTGTGTAAGAGTACCTTACGCATGTGCTGTAGCCTGTTGCGCAGGTCAGGAAGCCGGGTGTTTCTATTGGGGAGGGCAACAGGAGAAAACCTGAGGTGAAACCCGTATGTGCTGTAAAACGGAGTATGCAATGTGGATGTGTGTTTGGCACTGTTGTATACTATTTCCGCCACCCACAGCCACTCTACCCATGCGTCTGTGTTGTTATCGACGTAGCATCTGAGGTACTGTTTCAGAGTCTGGTTGAGTCTCTCAGTCTGACTGTCCGTCTGTGGGTGGAAACTAGTTGATAGCGAGGACTTCATGTGTAGTTCAGCACACCAGGTTTTCCAGAATTTTGCAGTGAACTGTGCCCCCCTATCCGATACGATGTCTCTGGGAAGTCCATGGAGCCAGCCCACATGTAGCAGCAGCAGTTTGGCCAGTTGACTTGCGGAAGGAACGTGTTTGCGTGCAATAAAATGGCCCATCTTGGTAAGATAATCCACCACCACTACCATGGCGGTGTTGCCTTGATTTACTGGTAGTCCACTATGAAGTCTATGGAAATTCTTTCCCACGGAACTTCGGGTGTAGGCATGAATCTGTAGGAGGCCTTGTTTGCGTTGGTGATCAGTTTTCATCTGTGCACATACAGTGCATTCCTTTCCCCAGGACACAAAGTCCTTGCGAACAGAAGGCCACCAGAACTGGCGTAATACTTTGTCCAAGGTCTTTTCGCCCCCTTGATGATCAGCACACGGAAGAGTATGGCACCACGAAAACACCATGCGACGCAGAAGGTTGGATGGAATCAGGAGCTGATGTCCTCGTATCGGATACCCATCACGCAATTGCCAGTCCGGATGTGCTCTCATCCAGCACTTCCAAACCAAAAAACGCATTTCCTGCAGGATCCTCTGAAGGAACGTATCAGTGTGAGTCACACATACCACTTTACTGGGTTCTATGATGGATTCCTCGGAGGGATAATCGCTCATTGGTGCTGTGTCTTGTCGGGTCAGAGCGTCTGCTTTCTTGTTCTCTCGTCCCGGGCGGAAAGTAACCAGGAAATGGTACTCGGCGAAGAACTGCATCCACCGCAACTGTCTGGGGGTAAGGTGACGAGCCGCTCTCATAAACTGGAGGTTTCTATGATCTGTATATACGGTGACTTGATGAGCAGCCCCCAACAACCAATGTCTCCACTCCATGAAGGCGTAGCGTATCGCCAATAGCTCTTTCTCTGCGATTGTGTAGTTCTGCTCTGCAGCGTTCAACTTCCTGGACATGAAAGCTATGGAATGTAGATAGCCGGTGGTGTCTTGTCGCTGAGAGAGAACTGCCCCTATAGCGGCATCCGATGCATCCGCTTCTACTATGTATGGCAGGGTTGGATTCGCATGGGTGAGAACAGGTGCTGTGGTGAAGGCTTTTTTAAGGCGATCTAACGCCCCTTGAGCTTCTTTGGTCCATACGAACGGGGTTCGTTTTCTGGTTAACCTGGTCAGTGGGGCCACCATGTCTGAAAAGTCTTGAATGAACCGGCGATAAAAGTTTGCAAACCCCAGCAGGCTTTGTATCTCCTTAACGTTGTGAGGACAAGGCCAATCTTCTATGGCTTTTACTTTCCTCTCTGCCATGACCTGGCCTGAGGGGGTGAGCATTACTCCAAGGAATTCCACAGTCGACACGTGAAAATCACATTTTGAAATTTTGCAGAACAGATGATGTTTCCTCAATGCTTGTAGGATTAAACAGACATGGTCGACGTGTTCCTGTTCGTTGTTGGAATATACGAGGATGTCATCGATATACATCACTGTAAAGACATCCAAGTATTCGCGTAACACCTCGTTCAGAAAGAACTGAAATGCAGCCGAGGCATTACAGAGCCCAAAGGGCATCACCAGGTATTCGGAGAGCCCATACCACGTCTTAAATGCCGTCATCCATTCTTCGCCATGTTTGATGCGAACCAAATGGTAGGCACCCCTCAGGTCTAGCTTGGTGTATATAGTCGCGGCCCTTACTTGTTCCAGGAGCACTGGGATCAGGGGAAGGGGGTAAAGGTTCTTTTTTGTGATATCATTCAACCTCCTGTAATCGATGCAGCACCTCAAATCCCCGTTGGCTTTCGGGATAAAAAAGAGGGGAGAAGCTGCTGGTGAGCGAGACGGACGTATGTATCCCAATCTCAGGAATTTGTTCAGGTACTCCCGTAGATAAGTGTTTTCAGGTACCGTAAGGGAGTAAACACGTCCACAAGGAACTACCGACCCTGGAACCAGATCTATTCGGCAGTCGTATTCCCTGTGGGGTGGCAATACTTCAGCCTTCGTGTCACAAAAGACGTCTGCGAATTTCCTGTAGCAAGACGGTAAGGACACTTCTTTTTCGGCTGCCGTAGCAACATGATGGAAGGTTTCGTCGTCACTAGCAAGACAGGCTACGTCTTGGTGGCAATGGGTCTTACAATAGATTGAATCAAGTCTAATTGTCTTTGCTCCCCAATCCACCGAAGGTTCATGTTTTTGGAGCCACGGAAGACTCAAGATCACTCCATAAAGAGGGGCTTGTATAATATTGAAAGATATCCTCTCCTGATGGATCCGTCATATATCAGCCCATACTCCTCGGTATGATGTTGTATGGGTCCAGAGACCAATTCCTTTCCATCCACGGCATATACCAATTCAGGTACTTCCTTCTGTATGAGCTTCAACCCTAAACGGGAGGCCTCTCCTTCATCCATAAAGCACCCCGTGGCTCCGGAGTCGATCATAGCATAAACGTCTTGAGCCACAGTTCCGATCATGAGGACCAAAGATATGAAAAAGTGTTCTTTTTCTCTGAAGACGAGTGTGTTTAATGAAGGGATCACACGACCGCCCGAAGAACTCCCTTCTATGTTCTTCAAGCGTTGACGTTTCCCTCTTCCTTTCCGGCCGTCACGACCGCTGCTTGTCCGGCTCTTGCTCTCCCGTATTTGGATTTAACTGGACACTCCCTCAAGAAATGGCCTTTCTTGCCACAATGTAATGTAATGTAATGTAATGTAACGCATACTTGTAGAGCACAGATAGTCACCCAGAGGTTATCCTGGCGCTTTGACCTGTATAAACCTGCGCGAGGCGCCATTACACTGCCCTAGGGAAAAGATGGCATTTAAGTCCTTTTTTAAAGGAGGACAAATCCTTCAAGCTCCTCAAAGAGAGTGGCAGAGAGTTCCAAAGCTTGGCAGCGGGGAAGCCGAAAGAGCGGCCACCCATTCTCACCCTTTGAATTCTGGGAACCGTTACCAGAAAGGCTGAAGAGGACCTCAAAGTTCTAGCTGCTGAATACCAAGAGAAGAGGTCCTGCAATAGCACAGGCCCCAATCCATGGAGGGCCCTGAAAACTGTGCAGGAGGCTTTAAAACAGATCCGCTGATGAACCGGCAGCCAATGGAGGTCCTTTAGTGCCAGAGAGGCGGAGGCTGAGCATGTTTGAGAAAGTGCCAGCTTAGCTGCCATATTCTGGACGCGCTGCAGCTTTTTAATCAGGATGTTAGGTTCACCCAGAAGCAGCGCATTGCAGTAGTCAAGCCTACTGAGGATGATACTGCGCACTACTTAAGGTCTAGCAGAGGGAGGAAGCAAAGGAAGAACTTTCCGCAAAGATCGGAGCAGCATCATACATGTTGCAGTAGTCTTATTAACAAAAGCGTCCAGCTGTAGGTTTGGACCAAACATAACGCCCAGATTATGGGCAGAATCTGCTGCGGCAACCGTGCCCAGAGTGGACGTAGGCCAGAACTCCTCAGGCAAAGGACGAGGTGTACGGTCCAGTGAGCAATGGAGTACCTCTGTTTTTGACCCATTGAACTGGAGAGAGTTACGGCGCAGCCAGTCCGCCGTGGCTGTCATGCAGTGATGAAAAGTCTCCTTGGAGACCACATCACTACCTTCAAAGGAAAAAATAAGCTGTGTGTCATCGGCATGATTGATGACCGTTATGCCGAAGGACTTGATCAACCGGATCAGCGGGCGGAGGTAAGATTGAATAAAATAGGGCTAATCGCCGAGCCCTGAGGAACCCCTTGTCCCAACCTTCTAGTGCCAGATCGGAAGGGCGGCGAAGCCACCTCCTGTTGCCTATTATAAAGGTAAGAGGCCAGCCAATCTATGGCCAGGCCGATCTTCTGAAGTCTGCTAATTAGCGTGGCATGATTGACCGTATCGAACGCGGCCGACATGTCGAGCAGCACTAAAAACGCCGCTCGTCCGATGTCAACCCGCGAGCGAAGATCGTCAAGAACAACCACCAGCGCAGACTCCGTACCATGAGCCGACCTGAAGCCAAACTGAGCCACATCCAAATGGGCATTAGTTTCAAGAAAGCTAGAAAGAGATTTAGTGACCAGTTTCTCCAGAATCTTTACAGGGAAAGGCAGCAGCGAAATTGGCCTATAGTTCGCCAGGCACATAGGGTCCAAAGTAGCTTTCTTTAGCAAAGGGGAGACCACTGCAAGCTTCCAGCTATCCGGGACCGTGGCCGTACTAAGGGACTGGCAGCAGATAGAATAGAGAGGGGGAAACAATTCCTCCTGGAAAAAGTTCCAGAACTTATGGGGTAGCGGATCCAGGGGAGACCCTGAGGACACACTATTGGCCAGCAGACAGAAATCCTCGTAGGAGGGGAGAGGGAAACAGGTCAGTTGGGACTGCACCAGTTCATCCCTAGTTGCACCTAGAGTGCATGGCGGAGATGGATCAAAAGATGGATCAGGAGGAGGTTGGGAGCCAGGCATACACGGGCCGACAATAGAGGCACAATCCCTGTTTGCGACGGTGGTCTCTTTCGCTTAGTGTCAATGACGTCCTCACGTTCCTATATCCATAGGCTCTGCTACCACATTGGTTTTCTCAGTCCCAGCCATCTTCTCGCTGTAAGGAAGCAGCTTCTCTTTTCTTTTACTCTCCCCACGACATTCCCTTAAGCGGTGGTCTAATCGATGAGTGCAGAACAGGTCGACGGCTGAGGGTCTATCTGTGCCAAGACATCTTTCAGCTCTTCCGTGAGACCACGATAGAACACAGCGGAACTTTTTACTTCTGGCCAGTCAGTCTCCGCAACCAGTCTTCGGAAACTGTTCAAATACGTCACTAAGTCCGTTGTTCCTTGACGCAGTTCCAGGAGGTCCCTATCGGCTGAAAAAGTGTCTGCTCTTCTGTCGAATGTGCGCTCAAAGCTTGCTCTGAACGTATCACAATCGTATAACAACTGATCATCGTTGCGGACTATGGGAACAGCCCATTGCGCAGCTTCTCCACCCAGATAGGAGATAAGAAATGCGACCCTAGACTGGTTGGTGGTGAACAACTTAGGTTTGCATGTGAAGTGTAAAAGCACTTGTGTTAGGAAGAATTGTACCTTTTTTGTACATCCCCATGAAACCGTTCGGGAGGAGCTAATGGGACCTGTGTTGGCATCTCTACTACAACTGGGGTGGGTCGGGTTGTATCCCCAAAGTCAAAGGGATTTCTTTGTAACTGGTCTACCCGAGCATGTAGGGCTGCTGTTTCCCATTGCGAGGCAGTTAACTCAGTTTGTACAAGGGCCAGGGCTGCCACTACATCCTCTAACGTAGCCATTTTTGTATCACACAACCAGGAGGGACTAAATACTTGGGCCGATAATTCTGTCACAGGGTCATCCAATTCCCAGTCCCTCAGGGTTGTGCGATGCTCAATGGGGGCCCACCTCTCCATCGACCCAAGTCTGGTTTGCAATCAAGCACAGACTTTTGGGCGCGATTGAACGGGGGAAAAGGAAAGGGAGGGGAGGGAACTGTGGGGAGGGAGACCTGTAAGGGCGACAAGAACACACAATAAACAATCCAGACTTTAAACACTCTGTCTTTCCCCTCTATATTTCTCTCTCTGCCCTATGTATATTACTCATACCTGTAAAGAAAAATAACTGCTCCTTTACTCCTTTTTTTTGTTTAAAGAGATATGAGAGAGAGTCCATTTTGATTCTGGCTTGCTCTCTTTTCCCCTTCTGACACAAAGTTTATGCAAAAAGGAATAACTGTTTTGCTTTCCTTGAATTCAACAAAGCAACCAAAGCCTCAGTAATTACTCCAGTATTAAGGATGCTATATGTTTCAAATGCAACCAAAATCACAGTACACAATCCAGTGCCACTTGAGTATGACGCATGTATTAAGTTCCAACTCTCTGAGGATTTATTCTGCTATTTAAGTATTCCAAAAGTATGTATAGTTTCCACAAAGTAAACAAGGGTGTTACTTAATGGCCTGTTAAGCACACACACGTACTCTATTAACAATGTCTCGGGGTCTTGAAAGAAACGCACAAACTTTCCTATGATGTAATGTGCGGGCGTCACTACCTCCCTGCGTGAAACCAGCTGAGGGTTTCTCCAACAGGGAGATTACGCTGCCCAAGCGCCACGAAGTGCGCGCCCTCTCCTCTGCACGAGAATGCTGAGAAATGCGCCTCATCCAACAGAGGAGGCCCGGTATTGCCCCACGATACCTGTATCCTTCAAGGTGCGGTAGGAAGACGAACTCCGTCCTTCTCTGGCCGCCAAAGATCCAGGAACACCTAGAACCAACAGAGCTGCTCACACACCACCAAAGGAATTATCGGCAGCGTTCTCGCTTCCTCTGCCGTCTTTGTAACCCCTTTCCGTCGCATCTTGAGGATGCGCGTTACGCGCCACTGCCGAGAACCATGGGAAATGTAGTCTTTCCCGTGTTTCTCCTTACGTTTTCTCACACAGCTAGCGTGATCACCGGAGCGGTTCCTGACAGTCGAAGGGTCCAGAGTTTTGTTTCCAAGTTTCAGTCAGGATAATCTGATGTGCATTGGCGCAGCTCCTACCTTTATTCCAAATCTAGGGGCTGGATCTCCTGCTAGGTCCCTCCTATGGGTGGGACCCAGGAAGGGGGTGGTTACACCCCTTTCCCTTTGTCCAGTTTTGCGCCAGCGCTGGGGCTGGAGTGCCCGAGCACCGGTTTGAACAGGACTTTGTATGGGACACCTTGTGTGCCCCAGGCAGTGTCTAGTTTCATTCAGCCCTCCCTGCCCCAATCCACTATCTCCTGTCTGGGGTGGTGTAACACCTCCCTGTGACAGGAAACCCTTTGTCCAAGCCTCCCCTGCCGGAGTTTCGGTCAGCAGCAGGAGACCAGACTTGTGTCTGTGGCAGCAGCATCCATTTTGTGATGCTGAGGCTCTAGTTAGATTCAAACGCGTTTAAGGAAAGTAACATGTCTTCTCCCTCTAGAAGGGTGGAATGCTACCCCCGCCACCAGGACTGGCGAGGGGGTAGTAATCCAAAGCGTATGACACCTTACACAACATGTTTTGATAAAGCCAACCCAAAGTTAGCAAGTAACCGCGAGGATTATAATGCACTTAAGAGTATATGGTATGGCAATATCCCAGAACAGCTAAAGGACATGGTTCCGAAAGCTGCAGACAGGCTCAGCTCATGCTAGAGCCCCATCTCACATAAAACTAAGCACTCTGCTTCCAGGATTGTTAAGGCCTGCCATAGGTGTGACTTATAGGTGTATATGTGCCCAGATATAGGTTTAGACATAGGTATACTATATCTAAGCAAGGGGTGATTACACCACCTTGCCCCAGCTGAGTGATCAGCCAGTTGTGTCATTTTGGATGGCCAGCCAGGGGTGGCAAAAGATATGCTGCAGCCCCTGCTAGGCCTTGGATGCACCTATGCCCTGAGTACCTACAGTACACTGTACAGGGGCTGATAAGGTGACCCAAGATCCAATTGGAGATGTACCTAGAGTAAATGGAGTCCATTTTACAGAGAGAGCAGATAGCCTGGGGCCCTGATTAGCAGGATCACATGCCAACTAAGTAAAAAACCAGCTAAACACTAGGCAAACAAATCTGGGGTAACCATAGTCAGGTATCCACCTTCCTACACATAGCCACATCCCTCCTGCGGCAACAGCCTGGGAGAGCTCTGTCTAGGCCTACTCTGGACACTGAGGCAGCACCTGCGCAACCGTATCCCACACGGAGTGGGAATAACGGCCCAAAAGACATGCCGTGTGTACTGACCACAGTCCCACGCTGGTGGAAGAGAAAATATTCTTCCCAAGGTGGTCGAGCTTCTTGGATTCCCTTTCCGGTGGGGCGGTAGGGAATGCGCTCTTGAAAGTGGAGGCTTGGACCACAAAGCTCTTCCGGGTGGGGTGTTGGGAGAGGAATGTTGGGTCGCCCGGAGCCGGACGGTGGCGTCGGGCAATAATCCTATACCCTGTGTTTGGCCTGGACCACATGCCCAAAAGGACATCATTAAGGGCCTCTTTGAATGGCAGCAGGAGCTCCGAACAACTCGCTGCCAGCTGAAGCACCTCTGTCAGGAGGTTAGTCCTGACGGCCACCGTAGGAAGCTCGAGGTTGAGGGCCTCGGCCGCCCTATGCAACACCACTGCGTATGACACTCCCTCCTCCGCAGCTATGGTAGGAGGAGACAACATGCCATGGTCAGGAGGTGTGTCACGACCACTGGCATCCCCCAGTTCCTCTCTCCAGTCCTGTTCAGAACCCATCTAATCAGTTAAAGGGTCACCTGACCCCTCGCGTTGGAGGCGGTTGTGGTGCTGGAGGAAGCTGTGCCGGTGGAGGTATTATGAGGTCAAGGCACCAATCCTGACCCAGGCCTGGATCCAAGGGGGGCCTGCGGCGCCAGAGCCGATGGCGGAAAAGGCCCAGGCCGCCAACCGAGTTCGCAGGGCCCGGAAGCGTGCCGGTGGGTTCAGTTCGCCCAGAGATGGCATGCATCGCTTCGTAGAAGTTAGGAGGGAGTCGCACCAGGTCCCGGAAAAGGAAGGGAAGCCCCGAGTCGCCTTCTCGAGCTCCGAGGCGGGGGCACCGACTGCATCTCTTGTCACATCAGCCGAACGACTGGGAGAAGTCGAAGAATGACGCTGATTCTTCGACTTCTTTTTGTACTTCAATTTACCCGACCCAGAGTGCAAAGACTTTGATGACTTGGACGAGTAGTGATAGCTCCGTAACCGGTCCCTCGACCTACCTCGTGACCAGGACCTTAAACGGCGCGGACCCAACCGCCGGCGCTCAAGCTGCTTTCGGGACCGCTCCCGCAAAGTCTTCGGTGCCATCGACCGGCAGTCGGAGCACAACTTGGGGTCGAGGTCACACTCAAGGCAAAAGAGGCAGATGCGGTGCAGATCCGTTACCGACATCAGTCAGGGATAGGAGCCGCATGCATTGAAATCGGGCATCCCTTGTGCACCAGGAGTCGTAGACTTAAAAAAAAGACGTTGACAAAAGTCAAGAAAAAGTCAGTCAAAAAGGGACTGCAGGTACCGCTCTCTCCGGATCTGGCCTGGTTTGGCGCGGAAAAAGAAAGAACTGACGTCAGCGCGTGAGGGCGGCGTCTATGTAGCGACCACGACGTCATCTCGGCAACACAACACCAGTGACGGAAACAGAGCTGACTGACGCCACCTTCCGACATGCAGAGGTACTGCTCACGAAAAGAAATTCCGGATCCAGTCTGACGTCTGGGGGTAATTCTAAGGTAAGGAATTTATAACTAGCGTGTTTCTTTCAGATTGGCCATTTCTCGTTGGAGTACTGAAGCATGTGGGGTTTGGGCCACACTTGATATCCTATGTGAGGATCCTGTAGACACAAGCCCAAGAGAAGATCAACAATGTCTCATTACATCCATTCCTACTAAGCAAGGGGAATAGACTGGGCTACCCGCTACTCACCATTCTTTTCATCTTGGTGATGGAGCCGCTGGCATCATGGATCAGAGGGAAGGAGACTGCAGAAGCTGAAGATCATAGTGTGCTATAAGCAAACAACCTTCTCTTATTTGGGGGCCAGCCTCATGCCCATGACTGGTTGAAATGATAGACTTATTTAGTTAGGCATCTGACTGCGAGTTAACTGGTATAAGTCGGTCCTTGTCCCAGTAAAAAATAACCAATCTCGTTTCTGCATTTGCAAACTTAGCTTTAAATACCTTGTATTCATGCTGCACTGCTCCCGGATCTTGCCTGGGGCCTCAACATAAACCCTTTGGTGGTTAAGACCCACAGGATGATGAGAAGTGGGTGAAACTTCCTTTGAATATTTTGGACAGAATTGGCATCTTTAAAATGGTGGTTCTCACAAGATTCTTATACATCCTACAAAACTATCAGCTGCAAATCCCTTTTGCTTGGCATACAACCAAGCGTATCAAACTTTCAGCTTTCCTGTGGGTGGGCCAGGCCTCACAAACTACTTTTGATAAAAGTAGATAGGTAATTTATGATGGAGGCTGGGCATGGCAGCTCTTCAGCTTAATTATGGGCCTCACAAATATTGGTTCAAAGCTACTGGCTCTATGATGGGCCTGACAATCAAACATTTAAATCCAAAATAATCCTCATGGGGCACAGTACTTTTACTGGGATACTGTATGAGGAACCAATTCCCGATCAAAGGTCCCGAAGGTGACCACCCCTGCAGAAGTCTCTCTCTGCTGGACCCGCTGGGACAAAAACTCATGCTTGAGGCCCCCCGTGGCATGGTACCCGACTCCTACATATATTATGAGTATTTGCAGTGTGAGCAGTTCACCCAGTAGGGTATCCAGGCACAGAAACCAGGAGGAGCCTTGGCCGAGCCGGGACAGGCCTAGGTGAAGAGCCAAGTCTCCAGTTTCTTTTGGAATTCAGAAACTGATGAGGCGAGGCGGACACGAAGGGGCAGGTCATTCCAAACTCTGAGAGTGAGGTGGGAGAAAGCACAACTGCCGGTGTATGTAGGGGAGGTTTGCAAGTAGGAGTCCGACTGAGCAGAAGTGTCTGGTTGGTTTTGGAAGACGGTGCGGTTGTTAAGGTATGTGAGGCCAATGTTGTGTAGGGCTTTGAATGTGTGCGTGTTAAGTTTGAAGAGTCCTGGTCTGTGAAAAGGGAGCCAGTGGAGCTCTTGGAGAGAAGGGGTAGTGTGAATGCAGGGTGCAAGGTTGAGCCTGGCTGCTGAGTTCCTTAGGATCCGGAGTCCTCTGTTCAGTTGAATATTGATTCAGACATGAAGAAGGCATTGATGTAGTCCAGTTTGCTGGTGATGAGGGTTTGAATGATGCTTCTGCCGTTCTGGGTAGGGAGCCATTTGAATATCTACCTTAGCATCTTTAGTGTTTGGAAGCAAGAAGCAGAGAGGGCGTTCACTTGGTAGCTTATGGCGAGTTGGCATGAATACTCTTCTGAGTTTTTTACATGGATGGTCCGGATGGGGGTGGGTGTGAATTCTGCAGGCCACCAGATGGAGACCCGAGGAAAGGTATTTCTGCCTAAGATTAAAACGTACATCTTGCCAGTGCTGAGCTTGGGGCACTTGGTTTTCATCCATCCAAAAATGGCAGGCAAAGAAACTGGCATTTTGTTGAAGAGGGAGAGTATGAGCTTGGTGTCATTGGCATATGACAGGACATTTATACCGTGGGTGGAGATGATGTTGAAGAGAGGGGTCATGTATGCACTGAACAAAATGAGGCTAAGTGATGAATCTTGTAGAACTCCAGAGATGAGGTTGAGGGTGCCCAAGCAGAAAGGGGCAATGCTCACTGACTGGGTGCATTCTGTCAGGAAAATGCAAATTCAGAGAAGTACAGGTCCTTGGATGCCGGTTTCATATAGCCATTGGATGAGGACTGGGTGTGAGATAGAGTTAAAGACTGCGGAGAGGTCCATAAGGATGAGGTCTGCAGTGTCACCTCTGTCCAAAATCATTTGAAGGTCATTGGTTGTGATTATGATGGCAGTTTTGATGCTGTGTTTGCCAAGGAGGATCAAGGTACTTGAGTCAAGGATCAGGGGGGAGATTAAATCTGCAAAGGAACTGCCTAAATCAGTGTGTGGTCCTAGGGGTGGGGGGGGGGCGCAGGCGGTAGGCGAGTGTGCAGTTTAGGCTGAAGTTGGCAGTGGTGAGGAGATTGAAGTTCAGGCGCTCCATGTTGCTGGGCTTTCTGAGGCAGTAGTAAAAATGAATTTTTTATGGATGCTGGTAATCCAACTGCTGGGTTTTTGACTTCTGTCCTGTCTTGCAATCTAGTCATTTGTGTGTGTATTGAGGTGGAGTGTAGGGGGTTGAGTGGTGGGGGAATAGATACATCAATGTTTGGGGGGGGGGGCGAAGAAGTCAGCAAGGTTTTAGTCAAGGAGAGCAGGTCCGGTGAGCAGTTATGAAGCCAGTCACAGATTTTGGTGGTGTGTTTGGTGAGGGAGGGGATGCTGAGGTGTGCAGTGTATGTATGCATGTGAAGTAAAGAGTGAAGCTAGTTTTGATTGTATGCAGCACAACCGCTTGCCACATTTTGGAAGAGGGACCTGATTGGGACGACCATATTAGGAGATCTCTGGCAGGGTTCACTTAAAAAATCTTTTCAAAATCTCTAGGATCAATTCAACTAGCATACACCTCAATTCTATAAGCATTTACAACTCTGGCTTGCACTAACTTTCCACCAGGCCTCCTTGTTTGATCCTCCAGAGTACAACTCCCTGAAGCGCAGCTGGTATTCTGCCCAATGGAGAGCATACGGGGTCTTGCGGCTATACAAAACACTTGTAATAGGAAAGTAGGATCTGCTTTCATGGTTACCCACCACTTTGTACTTGGTGTCAGTATGCTTTTGACCTAGCCTGACTGGAATCCTGCTAATCAGGACCCCAGTCACTGTCCTTTCTCCCCAAATTGACCATGGTAGGTACCCTTGTACAACCACAATTGGCTACTGGTGTACCCTTGTAAGACCTTAGTATATGGTACTAAGGTACACAGGGGATAAGTACACGAGGGGTCTCCCATGGGCTGGGACATGTATTGTGCCACCCATGGCAGTCCACTTAAACTGTGACTACAAGACTGCCATTGCAGCCTGTGTGAGTTGGTGCTTGCACCTCTCAAACAGATAGACGTTTTCATATATCTGAGGACACAGCACTCAAAAACTATGTCACCCCTATGGCAGTCAGTCCTGAGGGCAGGGTTCTTGGTTATGAGTTTGAGGATGCCCATGCAAGAGCAGGACACGGCTAAAAAACCCAGAGTCGATTCTCCAGGCTTTGTAAGTGCGGTCAGTCATTTTAATACATCTAGTGGACATCAGTCATTACGAGATGTCTAACTATATAGTGGCTGCACTGAAAGTGATCATGTATGGTATCAAACATGTTGGAATCATACCCAGACACCGATTCCAGTGTTGGAAGTATGATCCCATTTACTGGGGGTCTTCCTTGGTGTACCCTCCTGTACAACAAGTAACCTCCTTTCAGGTTCTGACAGCAAGCTAGTGCTGCTGCCGACCACAGAACCAATTCTGCCCTCCTGCTGCTGAGCTGAGCTAGAGCACAGGAAGGTAGAACAATAGGTTTCCTGTACACAGGTAGGTGTGACCACATCCCAGACAGGACTTAGTGTATTGAGCTGGGGTGGTGCGCTTGCCAGCACCAGCAGACTAATCTGAAGGACACTTTGGTGCTCTCCTTGCATACTCCAGTTTGAGCCTGTTCAGGTAGCCCTTGGCTCCCGCTCTGGCACCAAACTGGAAAAAGGACATGGTAGTATCATTCCCTCTGTCTAGCCCCTCCTGTGGTAGGGATCCTTGAGTTGTCCCAACCCTTCCCTTAGAGTACTTAAGGACTTACCTGTGGGTGGGTCCTCAGATTCGTTGTGGGACAAGCCTGAAGCCTGAAATCACGTCACTCTTCGCCCCCCTGAAAACTTGGACTTCGCCTGGAACGAGACTGCATCTAGGAAGACTCATGTTACTCCTGGTATTGCTGTTCTGCAAGTCTTCTTCGTCTGTGTCTGCCCTTTTACCAGGATCTTCAACAGACCTGTGGGCATCAAGGGCACTTGAAGTAATCTCCCTTGAAGTGAAGGAGTCACTCCACTGCATCTGCAGGCACCACAATGAAGCCAACTGGTCTGCTGCTCCTGACGTCCCGAGGACTTCGAAATGCTCAGCAACACAGGTGGTGGTTCTGCAACTCCCTCGAGGTCTGATCTGTCCTCTCTGCAATTTTGAGGCCGTACCCCTTGTTGGAACCACTGGGACCAAACCCCTGTGCACTGCATTAACTGACCAATGCCAAGGCTTGTTAGGTCAGCATTCCAGCGATCTTCGGGCTACAAGAAGCTCCAGCCTCCAGCATCTCTTCCTGCCAAGATCTTCATCCTCACTGCATCCTCTGCACCCTGGGCCTTCATCTTTGGTGAGCTGCTCGAAGTCCTCTTGTGACTCCTGTGTCTTTGGCCTGTGGTCCTCTTGAGGGCTGTCTCTTGCTTCAGTGAGCTCTCCTGCATGCCTGAGGCCTGCTCCAATGCTCCTGCACCTGGTGAGTCCCTTGGACCCTGCTGGTCCAAACGTTGCTTCTTCATCGTTTTCCATGTCTGTTGCTGCTGCCAAGGCTTGTTGGTGCTCCAGCTGGTCAGTAACCCACTGGTTCTCGACGAGCGACAGCTCGTTATTGGCTCCTAGTCTTGCTCAGCGTCCCCTGGACCTCAGAGCTGAAGCGACAAGGTCACAGTCATCACTCCTGCATCTTCCATCATCGGTGAGTATTGCTCTTCCGTACCTCCTGGTCACCTCCGAGTGGCTTAGACTCTGTCCCCTCTGCTTGCAGGTTCTTCTCTTCAGGAATCCACCCCTGGATTCAATCGGCTCTTGCAAAGTCTTCGCCATATTTACTGAAATCCTCCATTGCGGTCGACAGCGGTTTCAGACGTCATTTCGCACTTTTGCACCCAGCTTCCCTGGTGAAGGTAACCTGGTTTCTGTGGTATTTACGGGTGGGGTGACTCTTCAACCTTCTGTCTTCTACGGGTTTTCTTCAGGGTCCACTGGGAAGGTTCCTGTCTCTTCAAAATTGCAACTTTCCTGTTGACTTCTATTGAGTACTCGGTTGTATTTCTACTCTGCACACAGCCTCTGTGGGGTTTCTGGTTACTTCAAACACAAGGAGATGATGGACGGAGCGCTGAAACTTTTCAGACACTCACCCTCAATCACACATCCGGGTTGAATTCATCATCGTTCTTTAGCTCACTTCGCCACCTCAGTTCAGACCCAGCTATGTGCAAATCAGTCTTGACCCTGTGCATCATAGGAACAGTCCCGTATGAACTGCCAAACCAGTCCTAGGATGCTTGTTTCCAGTCCAGGGTGGACCTGGTCTGTCAGTTTGGGCTGGACTGTTCCCATTGAGCGTAGGGTCAAGACTGATTTGCATATGGCTCGGTCCAAACTGGAAAGGCATGGTGAGCAAAAAAACGATGGATTTAGGCCCAGATCTCGGTACTGGGGTGAATGTATGACATTGTTCTGCATTTTGCCCATCAACTGTTCTTTTTACATTTGGTTCCATGGGTCCCCAGCTCTTCTGAGTTTCCTGAGTCTCGGGCACAGTTTGCATTCCACTCTCTTAGTATATGGTTTGGTCTTCCCATGGAGAACGCTGTGTATTTGCTTACTTACCTGTGACAAAAGTATTCAGTGCATTTGTGTTAATGCACAAGTTACTTACCTTCGGTAACGATATATTTGTAAGAAACATTAGTAGTGATGGACTCCTTACCTAAGAATTACCCCCAGGCGTCAGACTGGATCCGGAAAGCTTTCATCAACAGTACCCCTGCGCGTCGGAAGGTCGTGTCGTGTGGCTCTGCGTCCGTTGTAGGCGTTGTGATCCCTTGAAGGACGTTGCAGCAGTTACTTAGATGTCGCCCTCGCGCGCTGAAGTCAGTTCTGTACATTATTTTCCGCACCAGGAACACAGAGCCATGTAAGATACTGACCACCGGTGCCTTGAAACTAGGGCCCTGAAAGTGATGACCTTAACCCTAGAAATCAGTTCGCAGAACAGGGAGGATGGGTGGGGCGGTAAGGAATCTATCACTACTAATGTTTCTTACAGATATATCGTTAACGAAGGAAATTAACTTGAGGATCTGAAAGAAACACTTACTGATAGATTCCTTACCTTAGAATAGATACCCCAGCAATACCAACCCCTGTGGTGGGTCTGCAAACCAAGATTACACCAGAAAGTCCTGGAGAACAGAACGGCCAAAGAAGCAGTCTCTCCGGACTTCACTATCCAGGCAGTAATGCTTGATAAACGTGTGCAGTTAGGCCCACGTAGCTGCCTGACAGATGTCATGCAAGGGAACTCCCCATCAGAAAGCAGTAGTGGCTACCACGCCCTGGTAGAATGAGCGCGTAGCCCCACTGGAGGCTCTTTTTTAGCCAAAGAATAACAAGCCTTTATGCACAGAACGACCCACCAAGAGATGTTCTGCTTGTGCATTGCCCGACATTTCTTGGCACCCACTTAGCCAACAAAGAACAGGTCATCCACCCGGAACTGTTTAGTGTGGTTCAGGTAGAATGAGAGCACACGTTTTGGGTCCAGACGATGGAGCCTCTCTTCCTCTTTTGAGGGATGCAGAGGTGGTAAGAAAGTGGGCAAAGTGATGGTCTGCCCGATGTGAAAGGCAGTGACAACCGTTGCCAGAAAAGATGGACGAGTCCAGATGGACAGAGAGAAAAGGAAGTTTAGAAGAAAGAGCCTGGAGCTCACTCACTCTTCTGGCAGAGGTGATGGCAACCAGGAAAGCAGTCTTCAAAGTCAGGAGAAGAAGAGGACAGTTGTGAAGAGGCTCAAAGGGAGCACACATCAGATATGTCAGAACCAGGTTCAAGTCCCACTGAGGCACTATGAAAGGAACAGGAGGAAAAAGATGAGTAATGTCTTTTAAGAATCTACTTACAACAGGGGATTTGAAAAGGGAAGGCTGATCTGGAAGCCGTAAAATGGCTGGAATGGCTGAGAGATAGCCCTTGATAGTGGCCAGAGCAGAGCCCTGCTGGGCCAAAGTAAGTAAGAATAGAAGAACCTCTGAAAGAGGGGAAGTAAAGGGGGTCCACAGCCTTTGCTGTGCACCATGCCACAAACTTATTCCACCTGCAAATGTATACCGTCTTAGTGGAGGGTCGCCGGCCGCCAAGATTACATTACAAGCTTCGGGAGGCAGCTCAAAAGACGTCAACTGTGGCCTCAAAATCTCCATGCAAGGAGGTGGGGGCTGGACAGGTTTGGGTGGAGGACCGTCCCCTGGTGCTGCGACTGAAGATCCTCCTCAAGAGGGTGTCGTATCGGGGGATCGATAGCCTTGCTGAGTAGCTCGGGATACCATACTCTTCGAGCCCAGTCCGGAGCCTCAAGAACGACTTGGGCCCGGTCGCGCTTGATCTTCTTCAAAACTCTGGGTAGAAGTGGTATAGGCGGAAAGGCGTATAGTAGACCACAACTCCACTCTTTACGAAAAGCGTCGCCTAGCGAATGCCGCCTTGGATACTCCAACGCGCAGAACTGTTGACATTGCGTGTCCTCTTCAGTGGCGAATAGATCTAACCAAGGCTCTCCCCACTGCTGAAAGAGACCCTGCGCCATGTCCGAGTTTAGGCGGCATTTGTGATCCATCATGCACCAGCAGTTGTTTGTCCGCCCTGGCGTTCATCGAACCTGCCAGGTATTGAACCACCAGGGAAATGCCCTGGTGTTGCAGCCAAGTCCAGAGGCGCAGAGCCTCCTGAATTAGGGTCCAAGACCCCACCTCGCCCTGCTTGTTGCAGTATCACATGGCGGTGGTGTTGTCCGTGAACACCTGTACCACTCTTCCCCGGATAGAGGGAAGGAATGCCTTCAGTGCAAGCCGGATCGCCCGAAGCTCCAGAAGGTTGATGTGGAGCCCGGACTCCGCCGGAGACCTGAGGCCTCTGATCTCCCCTCTCCTATGTGGCTGCCCCATATCAGGAGGGACGCGTCCTTCACAACTGTGTGCTCTGGATGGGGAAGGGAGAGAGATCTGCCATTGACCCAATCGAGATTTGTGAGCCACCACTGCAATTGTCGTGCAGTGCCCTCCAAGTTCTGGACGTGATTGGACAGCTTGCCCTGATGCTGTACCCACTGGAACTTCAGGTCCCACTGCAGAGCCTGCATATGCCATCTGGCATGATCCACTGGCAGGATGTAGGAGGCCATCAGGCCCAGGAGCCGGAGGGTTATCCTGACCGAAACACGGGATAAAGGCTGAAAGATCGGAATCATAGCCTGAATATCCCGGACTCGCTGCTCGGGAGGATAAACCCGAAACTGTGCTGAGTCCAGAACAGCTCAGATGAAGAAGAACTTCTGAGAGGAAATCAGGTGCGACTTCGGCACATTGATGGAGAACCCCAGCAAATGCAGCAGGTCGGCCATAGTCTGGAGGTGGGAGACGACTGCCCGGGGCGAGCCCGCCTTAAACAATCAGTTGTTGAGATAGGGCCATAACTTTCGTGAACACCAAGGGGCCTTGTAAGGCCGAAGGGGATAATGGTAAACTGAAAGTGCTTGTGGCTTACCGTGAACTGCAGGTAACGCCGATGGGCCGGCAGGACGGGGATGTTGAAAAATGCGTCCTTAAAGTCCAACGCTACCATCCAGTCTCCAGGGTCGAGGGCAGACAAGTCCTGAGCTAGCGTCAACATCTTGAACTTCTCCTTCCGGAGGAAGCGATTGACATTCCTGAGGTCCAAGATAGGACGCAGGCCTTTGTCCTTCTTGGGGACCAGAAAGTAGTGGGAATAACAACCACAGTCTACTTCTGGCCCAGGAATGCGCTTGATGGCCCCCTTGGTCAAGTGGGCTGTGACTTCCTGCTGAAGAAGGGCAAGGCGGTCCCCCGACTTGCAGTGGTCTTGAGGAGGCATGGCTGGAGGGGTAGTCTCGAAGGGGAGGGAGTAGCCCCTTTGGAGCACCCACCTGTCCGAGGCGATGTAGCGCTGGTGGGGGAGATAATGGCAAATCCTGCCACCCACGTCTGCCACCCACGTCGGCGGCGACCTCGCAGGCTCCGCCGGAGCCTTGGGGTGACACCACCCGCGTCACACGTCGAGAAGTCAAAGAGCGACGAAGCTTCTTCGACTTCTTCTTGTAATCCTTCAACTTACCAGACCCGAGTGCAAAGACTTAGATCCAGAGGAATGATGGTGACGGCTCCATGACTGGTCCATCGACCTCCCGCGGGACCACTACCTTGAGTGGCGCCGAACGCCGGACTTCCAGCAACTTTCGGGACCACTCCCGCAAAGTCTTCGGCGCCATGGCCCGGCAGTCGGGGCACGACTTGGGGTCGTGGTCGCGCCCCAGGCACATGTGGTGTGGGTCCGTCACCGACATCATGCGGTGACAGTCCCCACAGTTCTTTAAGCTGGGCAGCCCTACAACACCAGGAGCGATCGACTCAAAAGAATTGAGACAAAAGGCCTCAAAAAACTCAGTGAAAAAATGACTGGGGGTACTTGCTCTTCCCGGATCTGCGCTTGCTGGCGCGGAAAAAGAAAGCACTGACGTCAGACTGAAGTAGCTGCCACAACGTCATCCCGGCGATCATGATGCCTACGACTGACGCGAGGCCGCACGACGCCACCTTCCGATGCGCTGGGGCACTGCTAACGAAAGCTTTCTGGATCCAGTCTGACGCCTTGGGGTAATTCTAAGGTAAGGAATCTATCACTAAGTGTTCCTTTCAGATATCTCCGGGTAGGAGATATACGAAGATTTGTGTTATTGTGGTGTAATAAATAGATTTTTTTTTAATAACTACACTGTGTGGTTCTATTTCATTTAACCTACACTACATGATTAGATCTGGTAAAACAAGCTGCTTAACACTCCTTCTGGACTACGCCTGAAGGCAGCTCTCCACAGCTACAACTTAGAGAGCTTGCTATGGATGTCTAAGACCACTAAAATCACCATAAGGGTTTTCTGGATTAGTGCAAGGTGCTTCACTTATTTAAGTGTGCACCATATAATAGGCCAGCCTCCTACAGTGAGCAAGTGGACGTGTCAGTGAGAACATGAGGAAGTGAATGGCTGTGTGAGTATCTGTATGGGTGAATGAGTGGTTGTCTAAGTGGCTGTAATGGTGAATGAGTGGCTGTTTGGGTGAGTGTGTGGATGTGTCAGCATCTGTAAATGGTGAATGAGAGGGTGCATGACTGGCTGAATGGGTGACTGAGTAGGTTCATGTGTCTGTATGCTTATCAGGGTACATGACTGGTTGTATGGGTGCATGAATGATGTGTAAATGGCTGTATGGGTGACCGAGGGGTACATAAGTAGTGAATGGGTCAGTGTGAGTTAAAGTATGGGTAAGTGAATGTGAGTGGCTGTATGGGTCAGTGTGTGCTTGTGTCAGTGACTGTATAGGTGAGTGAGTACATGTTAGTGTCTGTATGTTTAAGTGAGTGGTTGTGTGAGAGGCTGTATGTGTGAATGACTGGCTGTATGAGTGACTGTATGGATGAGTGAGTAGCTATATGGGCGACTGATTCAGTGTGTGAGTGGCTGTATGGGTGTTTACATGTATATATCTGTATGACTGGATGTATAAGCGGCTGGATTGGTCAGTGAGTAGATGCATGAGTGGCGGTATATCGGAGGTAGTGATTGCGTTAGTGGCTGTATGGGTGAGTAGATGTGTGAGTGGTTCTAAGGATTAGTGAGTAGGTGTGTGAATGTATGGGCCTGTGAATAGATGTCAGTGGTTGTGTTGGAGTGAATGTATGAGATGCTGTATCAGGGAGATAAAGCTGTCCCAAGCACATCATCAGGTTCAGTGATAACATCGGAACCACCTCTGACTATACTAGAGTTTGCTGCACTTGACCAATATTGTTTGAAATGCAAAAGTGTCTTGTGTGTAGGGGAGCAGTCAATCCCAGCCATTATTGAATGTGTAAAGAAACACATATGTTAGTGTTTTGTTTTATTTGCCTGAGTTGCTGGTGCAAGTTCTATTTCCTCTGAGAATGCACCATGTATGAACATTTTTGAGAATACATTTTTTCTACTGATGCAGGAACCATCTCTATAGCTCCCTTGGCTAAGATAGCCTGCACTTCTTGACGGAGCAGGAGAGATGGTCCTGCATCAGCCGATCATACGTTTGGCATGGATGGTGGGGTAGTCTCAAAGGGGAAAGAGCAGCCTCTTTGGATTGTATTGTATTGTAATTGCATTTATATTCCGCCTTCTACCCCTGACGAGGCGTCGATAAACAAGTTACTTACCTTCGGTAATAATATATCTGCAAGAAAATTAGGTTGGTTATAGATTCCTAACCTTAGAATTACCCCTAGGTGTCAGACTGGTTCCGGAAAGTTTTTCGTCAGCAGTACCCCTGTGCATCGGAAGGTGGCATTGGTCGACTCCGCGTCTGTCGTCGTGGTCGCCGGGAGGATGTCGCAGTAGCTACATAGATGACGCCCTTGCGCGCTGACGTCAGTCCTGTACACGACTTTCCACGCCAGAAGCGCAGAGCCACTTCAAGGCACTGGCCACTGGTGCACAAGATAGGGCCCTGAAAGGATGTCCTTAACCCTAGAAGTCAGTTTGCAGTACGGAGAGGATGGGTGGGGCTGTAAGGAATCTATAACTAACCTATGTTTCTTACAGATATATTGTTAACCCCGGAGGTGGGTCTGCGAACCAACTTCACACCAGGAAGTCCTGGAGAACAGAACTGTTAAAGAAGCCGTCTCTCCAGACTAGGCTGTCCAGACAGTAGTGTTTCGTAGAACTGTGCAGCGATGCCCACGTAGCTGCCGGACAGGTGAAATTTAAGGGACTCCTCTTCCCAAAGCAGTAGTAGCTGCCGTCTCCCTGGTGGAATGGGCGCGCAGCCCCAAAGGAGGCTCTTCCTCTCTCGAAGGATGCAGGAAGAAGATGGGCAAAGTGATGGTTTTGCCAATGTGGAAAGAAGTTAGAACCTTGGGAAGAAAGGAAGGTCTAGTTCTAAGGACGACCTTGTCCGGATAAACCGCCAGAAAGGGAGGCTTGGAAGACAGCTTGTAGCTCACTCGCCCTTCGCGCAGAGGTGATGGCCACCAGAAAAGCAGTTTTCAGAGTGAGAAGACGTAGAGGACAGTTATGTAGCGGCTCAAAGGGAGCGCACATAAGATATGTCAGAACCAAGTTCAAGTCCCACTGAGGCATTACAAAGGGAACAAGAGGAAAAAGATGAGTAATGCCCTGAAGAAATCTATTTGAAACAGGGGACTTAAAAAAAGAAGGCTGATCAGGGAGCCTGAGAAAGGATGAAATGGCCGAGAGGAAGCCCACAAGAGTGCCCAGAGCAGAGCCCTGCTGGGCCAAAGAAAGGAGGAACAAGAGAACCTCAGAAAGAGGGGCAGAAAAGGGATCCACAGCCTTTGCTGCGCACCATGCCACAAATTTGTTACATCAGCAGGCAAATACTGTCTTAGTGGAGGGACGCCTGGCTGTCAAGATTACATCACAGACTTCGGGAGGCAAGTCAAATGACGTCAACTGCCACCGCTCAATCTCCACGCAAAGAGGCGGAGGCTGGAGAGGTCTGGGTGAAGGACCGTCCCCTACTGCTGCGACAGAAGATCCTCCCGAAGAGGCAGGTCTGATTGGAGGATTGATGCCCATGTTGAGCCGCTCGAGATACCAGACACTTCGTGCCCAATCCGGAGCCACGAGAATGACTTGGACCCGGTCGCGCTTTATCTTCTTCAGCACTCTGTGCGGAAGTGGTATAGACGGAAGGCATACAGAAGACCGCAACTCCACTCACGGCAAAAAGTGTAGCAGATTGAGTGCCGCCGTGGAAATTCCAACGTGCAAAATTGTTGACGTTGCGCTTTCTCTTCGATGGCGAATAGATCTAACCAAGGCTCTCCCCACTGCTGAAAGAGACCTTGCACCACCTCTGAGTAAAGACGCTATTCGTGAACCATCATGCACCTGCGGCTGAGTTTGTCCTCCCTGGTGTTCAGTGAACCTGCCAGGTGTTGAACCACCAGGGATATGCCCTGATGTTCCAGCCATGTCCACAGGCGGAGCGCCTCCTGTCATAGGGTCCAGGGCCCCACCCCGCCAGGTTTATTGCAGTACCACATGACGGTGCTGTTGTCCGTGAACACCTGCACTACTCTTCACCGAACAGAGGGAAGGAAGGAAGCAAGAGGGATCGCCTGAAGCTCCAGAAGGTTGATGTGGAGCCCGGACTCCGCCGGAGACCAGAGGTCTCTGATCTCCGCCTCTCCCATGTGGCCGCCCTATCCCAGAAGGGATGTGTCGGTCACCACTGTGTGTTCTGGTTGGGGAAGGGAGAGGGATCTGCTGTTGACCCAATCCTGGTTCGTGAGCCACCACTGCAAATGTTGTGCAGAGCCATCCGAGATCTGGAAGCAATCAGACAGATTCCCCTGATGCTGTGCCCACTGAAACTTTAGGTCCCACTGCAGAGCCCGCATATGTCACCTGGCATGATCCACCAGCAGGATGCAGGAGGCCATCAGGCCCAGTAGCCTGAGGGTCATCCTGACCAAAACCCAGGAAAGAGCCTGAAAGATCAGAATCAAAGCCCGAATATCCCAAACTTGCTGTTCGGGAGGATAGACCAGAAACTGCGTCGTGCCCAGAACCACTCCGATGAAGAGCAGCTTCTGAGAGAGAGTCAGGTGTGACTTCGGCACGCTGATGGAGAACCCCAGCGAATGCAGGAAGTCGGCCGTAGTCTGGAGGTGGGAGATGACAGGCTGGGGCGAACCCGCCCTCAACAGCCAGTCGTCGAGATAGGGGAAGACTGGAACCTCTGATCTGTGCAGATGAGCTGCGACCACCGCCATCACTTTCGTGAATACCCGAGGAGCGCTGGTATGGTCAAAGGGGAGCACTGTAAACTGCAAGTGCTTGCGCCTACTGTGAACCGCAGGTAATGCCGGTGGGCCGACAGGACGGGGATGTGAAATTAAGCGTCCTTCAAGTCCAATCCTACCATCCAGTCTCCAGGGTCTAAGGCAGAGAAGACCTGAGCGAGTGTCAACATCTTGAACTTCTCTTTCCGGAGGAAGCGGTTGACGTTCCTGAGATCCAAGATAGGACGTAGACCCTTGTCCTTCTTGGGTACCAGAAAGAAGTGGGAATAGCAACCATGATCTACTTCAGGGGCAGGAACGCGCTCAATGGATCCCATGGTCAAGAGAGCCATGACTTCCTGTTGGAGAAGGCCCAGATGATCCTCCGACATACGATGGTACTAAGGTGGCATGGATGGAGGGCAGTCTCGAAGGGGAGGGAGTAGCCCCTTGGGACTATCTGCAAAACCCACCTGTCTGACATGATGGTGCACCAGTGGGGCAGGTGATGGCAGATCCTGCCACCCACAGGCGATTGATGGGCCTGAAATGTCAGACTACGAAGGTTTGGAGTTGGAAGCAGAAGGGGGGGATTGGTGGACTGGCCAGCTCGCTGGCCCTCAGAACCACGGCGGTGGTTCCCACGTCCCCGGCCGAGCGTAGGTTGTGGAACTTGCGTCGGCCTGTGGCCCTGGGTGCGACGTAGCCACGAAAGGGGCGATAAGCAGACAGTCAGCGCAGGGCGGTTGGAGAGGCCCAACGACTTGGCCGCAGCCCGTGAGTCCTTGAAACGCTCTAGAGCGTTGTTTGGTTTTTCACCAAAAAGGCAATGGCCATCAAAGGGCATGCCCATAAGGGTGCTCTGGACATCCCCAGAAAAGCCAGTCGATCCTATCCATGCATAGCGACGAAGGGCTACCGACGTGGAAATCGTCCTGCCTATAGTCAGTGGTATCCAGGGGATGGTAAACTTCGCTGCGTCCCTCCCTGCTGCAACAGCCTGGGAGAGTACGGTCCGGGCCTCCTCCGGACACTGAGACTGCACTTGCGCAACCGTGTCCCACATAGAGTGAACATCCCAATAGACATGCAGTGTTTACCGAACGCAGTCCCAAGCTGAAGTAAGTAAAAAAACATCTTCCCAAGATAATCCAGCTTCTCAGATTCCCTATCTGGTGGAGCGTTAGGGAATGCACTCTTGGAAGTAGAGGCTTGGACGACCAAGCTCTCAGGGGTGGGGTGCTGGGAGAGGAAAGCGGGGTCACCCAGGGCCGAGCGGTGGCGTTGGGCAATCATCCTATCCACGGGAGCCCCCATGTCGGGCCTGGACCAGATGCCCAAAAGGATGTCGGTTAGGGCTTCATTAGATGACAGCAGGGGCTCCAAAGAGCTCGCTTGCGGTTGAAGCACCTCTGTCAGGAGGTTAGTCCTGACCACCACTGTAGGGAGCTCGAGGTGGAGAGCCTCGACCGCCCTACGCAACACCACTGCATAGGAAGCTCGCTCCTCCGTAGCCACTGTAGGAGACAACATGCCAAGATTTGGGGAGGTATCAAGACCACCGGCATCCCCCAAATCCTCTCTCCAGTCCGCGTCATAATCCAACTGGTCGGTCAGACAGTCACCTGGCCCCTGTCTGTCCTTCTCCTGGTCCTCTGGCTGCCAATTTTGCCTCAAAGGGACCCCAGGAGTAAATAGGGGCACAAAGACACCACTCGGCGCCGGATCCGGCGACGCCGGTCCAGCTCCTTGTTCACATCAGGATGGAGGCCGGGATTGATGCTGGCCGGGGGGCACTATCGGCGTTGAGTATGGGTGCGGTACCAAAGGAAACGGCGCTGATAGAGGTGCAATGAGGTCAACCAGCACCGATCCAGATGCAGGCCTGGATCCATGGGGGCCCTGCGGCACCGGAGCTGCCGGCAGGGAAGGCCTAGGACCCCCAACTGAGTGTGCGGTGCCCGAAGGCGTGCCGGCGGAATCGGGCTGCCCAAAGATGGCATGCATTGCCTCGTAAAACTGACAAAGCTGGGCAGTGGCCATCCCGGGAAATGTGGGAAACTCAGATTCGACCCTTCAGGCTTCGCACGTGGAGCTGCGAAAGGGGCACCGCCTGCATACCTCATCGCATCAACCGACCGATGGGGAGAAGTCGAAGAGCGACGATGTTTCTTCGACTTCTTGTGCTTCGACTAACCTGAACCTGAGTGTGAAGACTTGGATGACGAGTGGTGATAGCTCTGCGACCGGTCCCTCGACCTACCTCGCGACGGGACCTCGAACGGCACAGCACCGACTGCCAGCGCTCAAGAAGCTTTCAGGACTGCTCCCGCAAAGACTTCGGACCATGGTCCAGTAGTTGGAACACGACTTGGGGTTGTGGTCGCGCTTCAGGTAAAAGAGGCACACGTGGTGCGGATCCATCACCGACATCAGTCGGGTACAGGAACCGCAAGCCTTGAAGCCGGACATACCTACATGCACCAAGAGCCGGTAGAACTCAAGAAGACGTTTACAAAAGTTGCTCAAAACGTTCAGTCAAAAGTGACTGGAGGTACCGCTCTCTCCTGATCTGCTCTGGCTGGCGCGGAAAAAGAAAAAACTGACGTCAGCTTGCGAGGACGGCATCTAAGTATCTACTGCAACGTCATCCCGGTATCCACAACGCCAACGACGGACGCAGAGCCGATGGACGCAGAGCCAACCAACGCCTGATCCAGCCATGTCCAGAGACACAGGGCCTCTTGACAAATATTTCACGACCCCACCCTGCCCTATTTGTTGCAGTACCACATGTTTGTGATGCTGTCTGTGAACGCTTGCACCAGCCTTCCCTTGATGGAGGGTGTGAGAAGTTGGCCTGGTATATGATGATCACTATTCTAGTGAACACCTTGCACCAGTCCAAACGACCCTTATGGTGATTGGTTGTAAGTCAACCTTATAGACCAGCTATCCTATTGGTAGCATGGACAACAGCAGTCTTAGGCTAAACTCAAGAGGGCATGTGAAGCGAGCTGTTTTACCATATGCAATCCTTTTAACATCAAATGAAAGGACACCACACAAGTTATATATTATAAAATATATGTATTTATTTCTAGAATAATCCCCTATACTCTTTATGAGCACAGAAGCACAAGCGTTAAACAAAGAACTTCATATAACATACAATAAGCTGCACAATTATGGATAGGCCGGGTGGCCACTCAAGCCATATATTAAAAAAGTGGTATAAGTACCACGTCACGAACAATGGTAAGGCCTAGGGCCTTGAGAATCACTGGGGCTACACTGGACTAATGAAGGTTAGGACACAGGAGGCACACAGGATGCGGGTGCAGTGTCTATAGGCAACCGCGTTTACCATACAAGTCAATAGTGCGTAAAAATTAGAAAGTTATAGGTTTAGGAGTCTTCCGACTGGACTAGAACTTAGCCACTTGAAAATAGGACCCTAGGGATGTAAATCACTACAGGGGCACCGGAGTACCCTCGTTACCTCACTCACAGGAAGCGGGTGCATAGGTGTCAAAGTGCGTCGGGTTTCTTCGTGGAGTTCTGTGGAGCCTGGAGGAAAAGATGCTGCAGGCGACCAGGAGAGAAGAGTCCGGTTGGATCCAAGGGTGGATCGAAGATGTAGAGTACCTGAAAGCAGAGGGGACAGAGTCTAGGTCATTAGCCAGTGAAGGAAGGAACCAGGCGATGTCTGGTTGCAATCAGGTGATGTTGAGTAGTTTGTCTCTGCTGCCACGTGGACCAGGAAGTATCGAGGACAAGCAGGAGTTGAACACGGGCTGTCTCACAAAGGCTCTCGCTGTCGGTGGTGTCGGTTCTCGAATCAGAGTCAACAGGCCTTGGGAAATGCAACCCACGTAGGAATCAAAGATGGCTTCTGGATCGGACCAGCAAGGTCAGATCGGTGGCTCCTTTTCAGGGGAGCTAGGGCCAGTCTGAAGCACACAGACCAGCAGTGTAAATTTGAAGGATCGTCGTCACAGAGGCCACTAGCCAACGGGCAAGTGACCGGACAACGCATTTAGCAGGAAAAGTGCCAAAGGGCCCCACGCAGCACTCGGTGAGTGTGGAGAGGTGATCTTCGGTGCACAGGCTGCTCGGTGCTGGGGCTTCTCAATCTCTAATGCACAGCTTCGAGGGTGCCTCAGGAGCTTGTAGTATCCTCATGATATTTCTGTGTACCTGCATCTAGCTGATCCGCCCTGTGTGAGAGTTCTCTCTGGAATCTTGGTGTGGTGGAATGTTGGACGCATGAGAGACACAGTTGAGGATGGGCTGAGCGGCGAATAGGTCTGTTCCTGGTGGGGCTGTTAACCTGTAAACTTGTACCATCTTATCTGCTAATAAACTACCATCTATAAGCACCTGTTCTGGTCTGCCGTGTCTACCTATTTACACCTGGACCTGTGGGACAAGCCGACCACATTTTGGCGACGTTGGACTTAAAGAACCTACCAATGATGAAGAACTACACTCAAGAGTCAAGCAAAAGGAAGAAAAAGCGTACTTAAGAAGTTTAACATGTCAAGTATGTGAGAGGTCACGCCTGTTTGCCCCACCAGTGTCCAGCACAACGGACAGCTGTGTACTGTCATCTAAAGGAAGCCTTGAAAGAAATGCCAATGCCAACAAAAAAAAAAGAAACGTCTCCAGTCCACAAGAAGACAAGGTAAATTACAGTGGCTGTGTGTGTAATTTTGGCGCAAGAAGGCATCCAGTTTTCGATTTTAAGACTGTACACTTAAATAACATGATCAAGGAACAGTTGGAAGCGTGCGGAGTAAAAAAAAAAAGAAACTTAAAGTATAAAGTATATGAGTTTAACTAAAGGCGTGTGATTTACTTGGCTGAAACTAAAATCATTTCAGTCAATTTCAACAGTAGCGCTCGAGCAGCTAAGCGCTTAAGGAATGTGTTAACTGAATGAAAAGGAAACTGTCATTGGAAATATTTCTCGAGTAAACATGCGTGGAAGAAATGTGAGGCAAACCGGAGTGGAAAAACGAGCATCCAAGCATGGTTTTGTGGAAAAGATATTGTTATTTCATGATTTTCTTTACAATTAAGAATTTAATAATTCTCGGCCTGCAAGTAATGAAATGTTGTTTTCAAGGAGCGTTTTAACATTCTTGCCGCTTTTGATGGTCTAATGTCACATACTGTTTGAAACGATTTTGTGGAATAATTTTTATCTTATAATTAGTCCAAAATTCATTACTTTATATCTTTCCTTAAGCCATTTGGATATAACAGGTTTTTTTTTTAAATTCGAATATAGGAGAGGGTAATGTAGTATCCTCATGTTATTTCTGTGTACCTGCATCTAGCTGATCAGCCCTGTGTGAGAGTTCTCTCTGGAATCTTGGTGTGGTGGAATGTTGGACGCATGAGAGACACAGTTGAGGATGGGCTGAGCGGGGAATAGGTCTGCTCCTGGTGGGGCTGTTAACCTGTTCCATCTTATCTACTAATAAACACCATCTATATGCACCTGGTCTGGTCTGCTGTGTCTACCTATCTACACTTGGACCTGTAGGACAAGCCCACTACAGAGCTGCACAGGAAGCACTTTGCTGGCTTTCCAAGATGGCCGGTCCCACGTCTCTCGTCGCCTCCACGGGTCTCAGCTTTGCTAGGACTGTGGATCGGCCCGTTGGAAGTCTGGGAGTCCAGGTCTTGTTGGTCTCTGTCGTTTGAGCTCCGGCGGGAGAAACGGCAAAGAAAACCTTTGAGTGCTTGATGGTGCCTGCTTGTGCAGGGTGGTCACTCCTTGACCACAAGGGAGATTCTTCAGTCTTCTGTCGAGTCGAGTAGGATGTTGAAGGGTCCAGAGTTTCATATCAAAGTTTCAGTCAGGATGATCTAATGTTTCATGGCACAGCTCCTACCTTTATTCCAAATCTAGGGGCTGGATCTCCTGCTAGGTCCTTCCTATGGGTGGGACCCAAGAAGGGGGTGGTTACACCCCTTTCCCTTTGTCCAGTTTCGCACTAGAGCTGGGGCTGGAGTGCCCCAGCACCGGTTTGAACAGGACTTTGCATGGGACACCTTGTGTGCCCCAGGCAGTGTCTAGTTTCATTCAGCACTCCCTGCCCCAATCAACTATCTCCTGTCTGGGGTGGTGTAACACCTCCCTGTAACAGGAAACTTTTTGTCAGGACCTCCCCTGCCGGAGTTTCGGTCAGCAGCAGGAGGCCAGACTTGTGTCTGTGGCAGCAGCATCCATTTTGTGATGCCGAGGCTCAGGTTAGATTTAACTGTTTAAGGAAAGTAACATGTCTTCTCCCTCTAGAAGGGTGGAAAGCTACCCCCGTCGCCAGGACTGGCGAGGGGGTAGTATTCCAAAGCGTATGACACCTTACACAACATGTTTTGATGAAGCCAAACTGTTAGACCCGTGACCCTGGCCGGCCAAGACTCGCGTCGAGGTCAGTCAGGGATCGCCAGTTCTAAGTGTCAGGGCAAGGGAGTCACACACCAAGGCAACCCCTACTCGCCCTCTAGGTAACGTGGCGCGAGCAGTCAAGGCTAAACTTGGAGGCGATGTAAGTTAAGTATTTGCGCATGCACCCCAGCAACAACACCCAAGGCCCACCACAAAGAAAACACTCCACACAAGGTTATGTAAAAATAGCCTTTGTATTATAAAAATATACATCAGATAAAACACACATCTTATTACACGGTGCCAACAGACACGGGCAGAATTTACAAGGGATATTTGTACAGGACAGGGCCACCTGGACCACTGTCAAGGGTATCAGCACTTTTAGAAATAATTACTGTAGCACAAAAATATAACAGTAGAGCATACAACCAGTAATCACTGGTAACAGGACCTCTCTAGCACCACCTATACTAGGGAGGAAACAACCACCTACATGTCACAATACCTATAGGGGTGCAAGGATAAAACACATGATGTATCAACATTCAGAGGTGTAAAGGCACATGACGCATAAGCAATACATTCAGAGGTGCAGAATCAATAACCATTACCCCATACTCACAAGTCACCACCTGTGACTGTCCCGGTGTCCCTATGTCAGGGCCTAAACGTGGCAGTTGTCCACTAAGTGCTGGACAACTGGAGCAGGGAAAGTTAATACAAAGTTGGAGCCTCTCTGGGCTCAAAGAACCACCACTGTGGCGCTGGTGAGCCTCTTAGGCTCTCTCACCAGTAAGGGGGGGTTGCTGAGCCTCTCGGGGCTCCAGCACTGGACAGGTGCAGCCTCGCTGGGCTGGGGGGTCCCTCGCTCTGGGGACCCAAAGCAGTGATGTTCGCCAAGAGCCACGCTGGGCTCTAAATCAACTGGTGCCCCCGGGGCACCTTGTGGCTTCAAAACGCGGAGATGCTCCCTGAGCCCTCAGGCTCAACAACACACGGGCGCTTCTCTTAGGGAGTCCCCCCTCTGGGGACTCGAGGTGAGCGTGGGGCGCTCAGAGCCTCACAGGGCTCGTGAAGTAAAGAAATGCCCCCTGAGAGCCTCTCTGACTCTTCACAGCTACCGGCGCGAGGTCGCGCTACAGAGAGGGGGCGGGGCGGACACCGGCAATGTGTCCCGACGCTCCCCCCCCTCCTCTGCAGGCAGGCACTCACCGGTCTAGGTGCTGGGCTTTCCAGCGGCGGCGGGTCTCTCCCGCTGGTCCCGGGGCTCTCCTCTCCTCCCGGGGAGCCTCGGCAGGCTCTCTCTCGGCTCGGCGAGGGAGGCGGGACTTCCGGTCGGCCTTTCCGTGGCCGCACTCTGATTGGCCAGCCGGCCCAGTGCTTCCGGGTCGTCGCGGGCAGCGCGGCGGCCCGTTTTAGGCAGGCAGGCGGCTTCCCAGGATCCGAGGAGTGGGCTCCCTCGTGAATCCAACAAATCGGCACTTGGGCAACACAATACGGCAATGAGCGGGGTGGCACCCGCGCCGTCCAACCACCACACGGGGCGATCGGAGGCCGGGTGGGCACCGGCCTCTGCAGACCACAGCGCTCCCAGGCGCTGCAGGCACAAATAAGCGCTCGTAAGCGCTAAACAGCAGCAAAAAGCGCTCCCAGGTGCTGGGGGTAAAATCCAGCGTTTCCAAGCGCTAGGCAGGCAATCTCAGCGCTCCTAGCGCTGAAGGGCAGAGAGCAGCGCTCTCAGGCTGCAGGCAGGAGTCCTCAGTGCTCCCCAGCACTGGAGGACAGGACAGGGCTCCAGCAGGGCTGGAGGCAGGCAGGGGGGCAAGGCTGGGCCAGAGCCAGCACACTGGGTCTCCAGGCAGGGAGACTCCCCAAGTGGCGGTCCTTCTGGCCCCAGCAGCGGCACAAGCCCCCTCTGGCAGGATTCCAAAAGAAGAACATTTTCAGTGGGGACACAGCCCCTTATTATACCAACAAATCCTTTGTTACAATGTGCAGGGTGGGGGGAAAACCAGTCGCAGCTGGTTCTGGAGCACTCTTGATGGCCCAACCACCCATTCCTTTCACTGGGGAGGCTAGGGTCATTAGACACACCACAGGGGGGCGGAGCCAGCATTGTGTGGGGAAAACCCAGCCCATCCAGGACCCAGGTACACTCCTCCCACACATCACTCATGCTAATCTCCCACTCACCACCGGGCAGACCCATCCAGACTTCCTGGAGCCTGGCATGCCAGCCAGCTCCAGCCAATCACGCTCCAGCACCCTCACTGCACACATATCTCAATGTCCAGAAGTAGCACTTCCCAACTAGACACATACATGCCGCAGACACCATCTTGCAGCATTCACTCTCACGAGTTCAGGCATACCAAACTCGAGCCTGCACTCCCCACGCATCAGGAACTACCAGGGATACACACATTCCCCATGCATTCCTATGGGAGGGCAGGCCAGCCATACTACACGCACGCACTTTCACTCTGGGACTCAGGGGAAAGTGCGCAGAGACCCAAAAATCACTAACACAGGGTCACAAATAAGGCAAAAAGTCTAGGGGTGAACCTGCCCTGCGGGCCAAGTCCAACACAACCCCCTTCCAGCCAAAACGCAGGGGAGAACAATCACCACCGTGATGGACTTCCCTGCTTGGGGCGATAGAACACGGACGCAGGCCCGCCACTGCCGGGACACTCTCCTGTTTTATGCCACGGTGAACCCCTAGGGTTCCTTCTAAAGCTCCTGTAAGGACCAACTGGGCTACCCCACTGGTACTCCTCAGCTGTCCGCGGCCAGGACCCGGCCCTGGGCCACCCAGGTGCCACCGGTCCTTGCCAATTCGCAGAGCGGGGGGTCGTAACCCCTGGCACATAGTGTCCATTCTCCACTCTCCCTGTCTGCAAGACAGGGCTAGACTGCCACTGGTTCACCAACCTTTGGCCTACAACCTCAGGCGGACCAGGAGTCTCAGAGAAGGCTTTCCTCCCCTTACCTCTTCTTCCAGGGTTCCTCCTCCTCCTGCGAGGGGGACACCCCGAACGCCATTCCAACCTAGGGTTTAACCCCTCAGGTTGCGCCGGGGTCAGAGGTGGGCTTTCCCACCCTCTGCACCCCCTTCCAGAGGTCTGCCCTCTCGCAACTGGAGAAGTTCCCCTGGAAGAACCGGTCAGGACACTGCTTACAGTCGTCCTACCCTTCAGGTCAGGCCGAACCTGCACCTGGCCTCCCAACCTCCGGTCTAAAACCTTTGGTGGAATAATTGCCTGGCACTCCAGGACTTCTGGGGACTCACACGCAATCCCCCTGAGGCTGACACATGACCCATGTGTCGTGTGACGGTCTGTCTGGCGCAGATCTCCCGCCTCCTGTCCACCTGACAGGGCGCAAAGATCCCCCAGACCAGAAGTGGCGCCCCCCGGGTCCACCCAAGACCTAGCCCAACTGGCTAGTCTCTGGTCCACTGGTGCATCCACTGGGAAACTCGTCCTCCAATCACTCCTCGCTTCGGACTTCTGTGCCCTCCCAACTGGAGCGACACTGCCGGACACTGGAACCCCTGGAGTTCTGGTTACAGACACTCCAGGTTCCCTAGACACTAGGAGATCCTCCTCAAGTGTACTCACAGGACAGCCTAGGTCCCTAACCTGGTGTTCCCTCAAGAAACCACCCAAGTTCTGAGACAGGGCTTCGGGCCTCGGGGTGCTCTCAGCCACCCCCTGACTCCTGCTACACTGAGCCAGGCAGTCAGCCCCTTCACCCTTCCCACTATACTGGGACCTAGCTGGGCTACACTGAGCCTCTTCCACCACGCTGGGCTGGAAGCTCCCTGTACCACTGCTGTTGGACTCACTCTCTAATGACTGTACAGAACCTCTCGCACTCTCCCAGCGGTCCGCTTCGTCAGCAAGCTCACATGCCTCAGACAATCCACACCCCAACAGGTGTGTGCGCAACCCTGGAGAACAACAACTGAGCAGGTGCTCCTTGACAATCAGATCAAACAAGACATCAAAATCATGTCTCGTGTTAACCTTTACCCAATCAAACAGTGTCCCACAACATTCATCCTCAAACTCCTCCCACGACTGGTGAGGCAGCTTCCTACTGCCCCTGAATTTCAACCTTAACTCCTCCTCTGGGGAAACAGGTACCAGACTGGGGGAATTGGGAGTGGGACTGCTCGCACTGGGCTCTACATAGCTGCCACCACTGGACTCCACCCTCCCTGGGGGATCCAGAAAATTAAGACTGCGGGCAGGGGATAACCTACACTCTAGGGCTATCTTCTCCCTGGCCAAGGCCCTCTCAGCCTCTGCAGTCCGCTCATTCACACCCAGCTGCGCCATCTTCCAGGCATACTCTAACCTGAGCTTCTCCATGGCCAGCTGGTGCTCCCTCTCTTCTCTCCTATCCACCCACTCTTCTGGGGACAGGGAAAGGGATGGGGTGCTATCTCTGACACGGGACCCAGCGAGGGACTCCCTATCTAGGGGGTACTCGCTCTCTGCTGGCGCCCATCCACTGTCAAACTCACTCTCCACATCAGACTCTTTAGGGTTCCCCTCAGACCCACCACCCTCATGGTGTGCGGTCCGGGCCCTCTCCCTCTCACTGTGCTCACGCTCCCAGTCACTCTTCTGCCACAGGATCATGTTATCCCTAAGCTTGGACTGGGTGTCTGACTCACTCACTGGGATGTCTCTCTCCTTACATAACCGTACCAACTCATGCACACTGTACTTAGACAGGCCACACATGTTAAAAGGAGATTCCATCTTGACAGGATGCTCACAGACACGTGCAACACAAGGGAACTAGCAATCTGAAGTAAAAGTACACAATTCCAAAACTTCCACTCTCCTTAGGAAAAGAACTCACTCATGCGTCCAGGAAAACACACCATTCATCCACACACACCCTCCCCTCGGATCGGTAAGGCAGTTTCTACCACCCCTGACTTCTCAACCTGACCACATGTGACACAGGTACCAAACTCTGGAAGCAGGGCGGGGGACAAATGTACTGAACACAATTATCAAATGACACTCTTCAGGAGAAGAAATAATGGAACTTCACCAAAACACAATAATCCCCAAAAATGTGGTCATCTAAAATGCAGAGCTTTGTAGTGGCCAGTTGCTACTGTGGTACAACGCAAACACAAATTCTTATCCTCACCGCTCGCCGCCAATGTTAGACCCGTGACCCTGGCCGGCCAAGACTCGCGTCGAGGTCAGTCAGGGATCGCCAGTTCTAAGTGTCAGGGCAAGGGAGTCACACACCAAGGCAACCCCTACTCGCCCTCTAGGTAACGTGGCGCGAGCAGTCAAGGCTAAACTTGGAGGCGATGTAAGTTAAGTATTTGCGCATGCACCCCAGCAACAACACCCAAGGCCCACCACAAAGAAAACACTCCACACAAGGTTATGTAAAAATAGCCTTTGTATTATAAAAATATACATCAGATAAAACACACATCTTATTACACGGTGCCAACAGACACGGGCAGAATTTACAAGGGATATTTGTACAGGACAGGGCCACCTGGACCACTGTCAAGGGTATCAGCACTTTTAGAAATAATTACTGTAGCACAAAAATATAACAGTAGAGCATACAACCAGTAATCACTGGTAACAGGACCTCTCTAGCACCACCTGTACTAGGGAGGAAACAACCACCTACATGTCACAATACCTATAGGGGTGCAAGGATAAAACACATGATGTATCAACATTCAGAGGTGTAAAGGCACATGACGCATAAGCAATACATTCAGAGGTGCAGAATCAATAACCATTACCCCATACTCACAAGTCACCACCTGTGACTGTCCCGGTGTCCCAATGTCAGGGCCTAAACGTGGCAGTTGTCCACTAAGTGCTGGACAACTGGAGCAGGGAAAGTTAATACAAAGTTGGAGCCTCTCTGGGCTCAAAGAACCACCACTGTGGCGCTGGTGAGCCTCTTAGGCTCTCTCACCAGTAAGGGGGGGTTGCTGAGCCTCTCGGGGCTCCAGCACTGGACAGGTGCAGCCTCGCTGGGCTGGGGGGTCCCTCGCTCTGGGGACCCAAAGCAGTGATGTTCGCCAAGAGCCACGCTGGGCTCTAAATCAACTGGTGCCCCTGGGGCACCTTGTGGCTTCAAAGCGCGGAGATGCTCCCTGAGCCCTCAGGCTCAACAACACACGGGCGCTTCTCTTAGGGAGTCCCCCCTCTGGGGACTCGAGGTGAGCGTGGGGCGCTCAGAGCCTCACAGGGCTTGTGAAGTAAAGAAATGCCCCCTGAGAGCCTCTCTGACTCTTCACAGCTACCTGCGCGAGGTCGCGCTACAGAGAGGGGGCGGGGCGGACACCGGCAATGTGTCCCGACGCTCCCCCCCCTCCTCTGCAGGCAGGCACTCACCGGTCTAGGCGCTGGGCTTTCCAGCGGCGGCGGGTCTCTCCCGCTGGTCCCGGGGCTCTCCTCTCCTCCCGGGGAGCCTCGGCAGGCTCTCTCTCGGCTCGGCGAGGGAGGCGGGACTTCCGGTCGGCCTTTCCGTGGCTGCACTCTGATTGGCCAGCCGGCCCAGTGCTTCCGGGTCGTCGCGGGCAGCGCGGCGGCCCGTTTTAGGCAGGCAGGCGGCTTCCCAGGATCCGAGGAGTGGGCTCCCTCGTGAATCCAACAAATCGGCACTTGGGCAACACAATACGGCAATGAGCGGGGTGGCACCCGCGCCGTCCAACCACCACACGGGGCGATCGGAGGCCGGGTGGGCACCGGCCTCTGCAGACCACAGCGCTCCCAGGCGCTGCAGGCACAAATAAGCGCTCGTAAGCGCTAAACAGCAGCAAAAAGCGCTCCCAGGCGCTGGGGGTAAAATCCAGCGTTTCCAAGCGCTAGGCAGGCAATCTCAGCGCTCCTAGCGCTGAAGGGCAGAGAGCAGCGCTCTCAGGCTGCAGGCAGGAGTCCTCAGTGCTCCCCAGCACTGGAGGACAGGACAGGGCTCCAGCAGGGCTGGAGGCAGGCAGGGGGGCAAGGCTGGGCCAGAGCCAGCACACTGGGTCTCCAGGCAGGGAGACTCCCCAAGTGGCGGTCCTTCTGGCCCCAGCAGCGGCACAAGCCCCCTCTGGCAGGATTCCAAAAGAAGAACATTTTCAGTGGGGACACAGCCCCTTCTTATACCAACAAATCCTTTGTTACAATGTGCAGGGTGGGGGGAAAACCAGTCGCAGCTGGTTCTGGAGCACTCTTGATGGCCCAACCACCCATTCCTTTCACTGGGGAGGCTAGGGTCATTAGACACACCACAGGGGGGCGGAGCCAGCATTGTGTGGGGAAAACCCAGCCCATCCAGGACCCAGGTACACTCCTCCCACACATCACTCATGCTAATCTCCCACTCACCACCGGGCAGACCCATCCAGACTTCCTGGAGCCTGGCATGCCAGCCAGCTCCAGCCAATCACGCTCCAGCACCCTCACTGCACACATATCTCAATGTCCAGAAGTAGCACTTCCCAACTAGACACATACATGCCGCAGACACCATCTTGCAGCATTCACTCTCACGAGTTCAGGCATACCAAACTCGAGCCTGCACTCCCCACGCATCAGGAACTACCAGGGATACACACATTCCCCATGCATTCCTATGGGAGGGCAGGCCAGCCATACTACACGCACGCACTTTCACTCTGGGACTCAGGGGAAAGTGCGCAGAGACCCAAAAATCACTAACACAGGGTCACAAATAAGGCAAAAAGTCTAGGGGTGAACCTGCCCTGCGGGCCAAGTCCAACACAAACCAAAGATAGCATTGAACCGCGAGTTCATAATGCACTTAAGATTATATGGTATGGCAATATCCCAGAACAGCTATAAGGACATGGTTCCGAAAGCTGCAGACAGGCTCAGCTCATGCTAGAGCACCATATCACATAAAACCAAGCACTCTGCCTCCAGGATTGTTAAGGCCTGCCATAGGAGTGACTTATAGGTGTATATGTGTCCAGATATAGGTTTAGACATAGGTATACTATATCTAAGCAAGGGATGATTACACCACCTTGCCCCAGCTGAGTGATCAGCCAGTTGTGTCAGTTTGGATGGCCAGCCAGGGGTGGCAAAAGATATGCTGCAGCCCCTGGTAGGCCTTGGATGCACCTATGCCCTGGGTACCTATAGTACACTGTACAGGGGCTGATAAGGTGACCCAATCCCAATTGGAGATGTACCATGGGTACATGGAGTCCATTTTAAAGAGAGAGCAGATAGCCTGGGGCCCTGATTAGCAGGATCCCAGGCCAACTAAGTCGAAAACCAGCTAAATACTAGGCAAAAAATCTGGGGTAACCATAGTCAGGTATCCACCTTCCTACAGAGGGTAGAAATCATTCAATGGCAATCTTATTGTCTGGAGCTTTCCACAGGTTGATACGGAGCCCAGATTCTGCAGGAGACCAGAGTTTTCTATTCTTCATCTCTCCCAGAGGGCAGCCTCATCATAGGTGTGACGCATTTGTCGCTACTGTGAGATATTGTTGGGGAAGGGGTCTGCCTCTGACCCAATCACGGTTTGTTGGCCACCACTGTAAATCCTTCACAGTCCCCTCCGAGATCTTGACCAGGTTGGGGATATTTCCTTGCGGTGTCCACTGGAACTTCAAGTCCCACTGCAGAGCCCGCATATACCATCTGCCATGTGTGACCGACCAGCAGGATGCAGGAGGCCATGAGGCCCAACAGCCTCAGAGTCAGTCTCATCAGGATAGAGGCTGAATATCCGGGACTCACCGCTCAGGAAGATAAGTCCGAAACGGCATTGTGTCCAGAACAGCTCAGATGAAAGGGAGTGTCTGAGAGGGAGTCAGGTGGGACTTTGGCATGTGCTAGTGAACCCCTGCGAATGGAGGAGGTTCGCTGTAGCCTGGAGGTGAAAGAAGAGTATGGGGAGGGAGCGACTTCAATAGCCAATCATCAACATTGGGGACGACTGACACCCCTGATCTCTGCAGATAAGCTGCAACAACCACCATCACTTTTGTGAACACCCGAGGGGCACTGGTAAGGCTAAAGGGGAGCACAGTGAACCGTGCACCGCAGATAAAGCTAGTGAGCAGGCTGGATGGGGATGTGGAAATAAGTGTCCTGAAAATCCAACACTACCATTTAGTCTTCTGGATCCAGGGTAAACAAGACCTGAGCTAGAGTGAGCATCTTGAATTTCTCCTTTTTAAGAAAAAGGTTGAGGGCTCGGAGGACTGGGATAGGACGAAGGCCCTTGTCCTTTTTGGGGACCAGAAAGGAGTGGGAATAACAACCACAACCTACTTCTGTCCCCTGAACCCTCTCTATGGCTCTCTTGGCCAAGAGAACCATCACTTCTTCATGGAGCAAGGACAAATGATCCTCCATCAGCTGATCTTAAGATGCAGGTATGGAGGGAGCTGTGGTGTTGTAGGAAGAGGTGTAGCCCTTTCGGACGATCTGCAAAACCTACCTGTCTGATGTTATGGACTGCCAGTGGTGAGGGTGATTGTGGATCCTACCACCAACTGGAAGCCCATGATCCAAAAGGGCAAGATTAGGAAGGTTTGGAGGTTGCAGCTGCAGGACGGTTGGTGGCTGGACCGGACTGTTGGCACCCAACCCACGAGGCCAGTAGGAACCGTGCTCTCATCTATGCAGAAGCTGGGAAGCTTGTGAAGCTCAGTGGCTGGGATAGAGTTGGAGGGGTTGAAAACCCCTTCCATAGTCATGAAAGGTGTGCAAGGCAGACTGGGGATGACGTGGGGCAGCCTGCAAGTCCTTAAAGTGCTCCAGTGCCGATCCAGCCTTGTTGCCTAATAGAGTGCCATCGAAGCACATGCCTATAAGGGAAGCCTGGACATCCCCTCGAGAACCAGTCGTTCTCAGCCAGGCATGGCACCTCAAGTTACTGTTGAGGAAACTGCTCTGCCCAGCGAGTCGGTTGTGTCCAGACCACAACGGATTATGAACTTTGTTGCATTTCTCCAGTCTAACAGCTTGAATAGAATGGCCTGTGTCTCCTCTGGGATTTGCAGCAGCACTTGCAGAACCGTACCACAGAGTGTGAGGGAATTGCAGAGCAATAGGCATATTGTGATTACGGACTGCAATGCCAGGCTGGCGTTAAAGAACATTTTCTTCCCCATGGAGTACAGCCTCTTAGCATCCATGTCAGGGGGTGAGGTAGGGAATGCACCCTGGAATGTGGAAGCTTGGACCACCAAGTTGTCTTGGGTAGGGTGCTGGGTGAGGAAGTTTAGCCCCCCAGGAGCAGTGTCAACAGGCAATCGTCCTATTCCTCGTAGCCCTGGTGCTGGGCTTGGACCAGGTCCCCAGAATGAAGTCGAAGAGGGCATCAATGAATGGGAGTAGGGGTTCTGAGGAGCAGACTCCCCATTGCAGGTCCTCAGTCAAGAGATTATTCAAGGACCTGAGCTGCTTTTTGTAGCACCAATGCATAAGAAGCTCCCTCCTCTATAGCCATAGTAGGGAGAAAAAGCATGCCCAGATCTGGAGAGGTATCCAGTCTGCTGGCATCACCCAGTTCCCCCGCACCAGTACATTTGGGGCTCCTATGGCTAGTATTCTAGAGGACCCAGCGGCCCCTCCCACTCCCTCCCACTCCTTCCTAAGGCCTAGCTGGTATAAATAGGACTCATAATTTGATATAGGACCTGAAGATACTGGCAGCATCTGAGTCAGGTGACACCCCTCTGTGTCCGTTTCGGATTCGGGATGATAATGGGGCTGGTGCCACCATGGGCACCAGGAGCAGACGCATCGAGACCAGCGGCGGAGATGGTCAAAACGGTATGACCGGAGCCAATCCGAATCCTTTATCGGATCCATTGGGGCCCACTGGAGCGGGGGCTGGAGCAGCGAAGGTTCCTCAAAGGAGTCCGACCGCCCAGATATGGGACAGTAGCCCTCATAAATCTCTAAGTTGAGCGGGGGTTGCTCAGGCTTCCGGATATACAGGGAGATGCAGAGCCGACACAGGCACAAGCTCTCCTTTAGATCAGTGCTGGTTGGCAAGGAAAGAAAAGAACTGACATCAAGGCACCTGGTTGGCGCCTATATAGGTACTGCAATGTCAATCCGGCATAGATGATGCAGATGGAGCTGATCAATGCTACCTGATGGTGCGCAGGGGTAATGCTTGAAAAATCTTCCAGATCCTGTGTGATGGCTAAGAAATTCAAAGGTAAGGAATCTGCATTTAGAACTCGCTATCAGAGATATAAGACATATGAACAAGTTACTTACCTTCGGTAACGATATATCTGTAAGAAACAGTTGTTAGTATTAGATTCCTTACCTTAGAATATCCCCAGGCGTCAGTCTGGATCCGGAAACTTTTGCGTAGCAGTACCCCTGCGCGTCGGTAGGCGTCGTCTGCAGGCGTCCCCTGCGGCTCCGCGTCCGTCGTCGGCGTCGTGCGCCGTGATGACGTCGCTGGAGTATATAGACGCCGCCTCCGCGCGCTGACGTCAGTTCTTTGCACACAGCTTTTCCGCGCCAGAACACGCAGAGCCATGTGAGAACCAACACTGGTGCCATTTGAAACTAGGGCCCTGAAAGGGATGTCCTTAACCCTAGGTATCAGTTCGCAGAACGGGGAGGATGGGTGGGGCGGTAAGGAATCTAATACTAACTACTGTTTCTTACAGATATATCGTTACCGTAGGTAAGTAACTTGTTCATCTGAAAGAAACAGGTTAGTATTAGATTCCTTACCTTAGAATAGATATCCCAGCAATACCAACCCCGGAGGTGGGTCTGCGAACCAATACAATCCTACACCAGAAAGTCCTGGAGGACAGAACGGCCAAAAAAGCCATCCCTCCGGACTTGACTGTCCAGGCAGTAGTGCCTCGCAAAGGTGTGCAGCGAGGCCCACGTAGCCGCCTGGCAAATGTCCTGCAAGGGGACTCCCCGACCCAGGGCAGTAGTAGCCGCCGTGGACCGAGTGGAATGGGCCCTCAGCCCAACAGGAGGCTCCTTCCGAGCCAAAGAGTAGCACGCTTTGATGCACAGAACGACCCACCGAGAGATGGTCCGTTTATGTACCACCCGTCCCTTATTCGCACCCACGTAGCCAACAAACAGTTGGTCATCCACCCGGAACTGGCGTGTGCGATCCATATAAAATGAAAGCGCACGTTTTGGGTCCAGACGATGGAGTCGTTCTTCATCCTTTGAAGGATGCGGAGGCGGGAAGAAGGAAGGGAGGGGAATGGACTGCCCGATGTGAAAAGCAGAGACAACTTTGGGCAGGAAAGAAGGTCTAGTTCTCAGAACCACCTTGTCTGGATGAATGGACATGAAAGGAGGTTTGACAGAAAGAGCCTGGAGCTCACTCACCCTCCTGGCAGAGGTGATGGCAACCAGGAAGGCCGTCTTTAAAGTCAGGAGACGGAGAGGACAGGAATGAAGTGGCTCAAAGGGAGCACACATCAAGAAGGTTAGAACCAGGTTCAAGTCCCACTGAGGCATCACAAACGGAACAGGTGGATACATGTGTGTGATGCCCTTCAAGAATCTTGTTACAATGGGGGACTTGAACAAAGAAGGTTGATCAGGCAGCCTCAGAAAGGCCGAAAGGGCAGAAAGGTAGCCCTTGATAGTGCCCAGAGCAGAGCCCTGCTGGGCAAGAGAAAGAAGGAAGAGAAGAACCTCAGAAAGAGGGGCAGAGAGAGGATCCACAGCCTTTGCTGTGCACCATGCCACAAACTTGTTCCACCGACAGATGTATACCGATTTCGTGGAGGAACGCCTGGCTGCCAGAATCACATCACAGACTTCAGGAGGCAAGTCAAATGGCCTCAACTGCCGCCGCTCAATCTCCACGCATGGAGGTGGAGGCTGGACAGGTTCAGGTGGAGGACCGTCCCCTGCTGCTGCGACAGAAGGTCCTCCTGAAGGGGCAGGCGGATCGGGGGACGGACTGACATGCTGAGTAGCTCGGGATACCAGTACCTTCGAGCTCAGTCCGGAGCCACAAGGATGACTTGGGCCCGGTCGCGCCTGATCTTCTTCAGCACTCTGGGCAGAAGTGGTATAGGCGGAAAGGCGTATAACAGACCGCAACTCCACTCGCGCCGAAAGGCGTCGCCGTGCGAGTGCCGTCTTGGAAACTCCAACGCGCAGAACTGATGACATTGCGCGTTCTCTTCTGTGGCGAATAGATCTAACCATGGCTCTCCCCATTGCCGAAAGAGGCCTTGCGCCACGTCCGAGTTCAGACGCCATTCGTGATCCATCGAGCACCGACGGCTGAGTTTGTCCGCCCTGGCGTTCAGAGAACCTGCCAGGTGTTGAACCGTCAGAGTCACGCCCTGCTGACGTTCCAGCCATTGCCAGAGGCGCAGAGCCTCCTGGCAAAGGGTCCACGACCCCACCCCGCCCTGCTTGTTGCAGTACCACATGGCGGTGGTGTTGTCCGTGAACACTTGCACTACACTCCCGTTGACAAAGGGGAGGAATGCTTTCAGTGCCAAACGAATCGCCCGGAGCTCCAACAAGTTTATATGGAGCCGGGACTCCGCCGGAGACCAGATGCCTCTGATCTCTGCCTCTCCCAGGTGGCCTCCCCAGCCCTGGAGGGACGCGTCCGTCACAACAACGTGCTCCGGTTGGGGAAGGGAGAGGGATCTGCCTCTGACCCAATCGCGGTCCGTAAGCCACCACTGCAGTTGTCCTGCAGTGCCCTCCGAGATCAAGACATGGTCGGACAGATTGCCCTGATGCTGGGCCCACTGAAACTTCAGGTCCCACTGCAGAGCCCGCATCCGCCACCGGGCGTGATGCACCAGAAGGATGCAGGAAGCCATCAGCCCCAGCAGCCGCAGCGTCAACCTGACCGAAACCCGGGATAACGGCTGAAAGATGGGAATCAAAGCCTGTATATCCTGGACTCGCCGTTCCGGAGGATAGACCCGAAACTGCGCCGAGTCGAGAACCGCTCCAATGGAAAGGAGCTTCTGAGAGGGACACAGGTGTGATTTCGGCACATTGATGGAGAACCCCAGCTCGTGCAGGAGGTCTGCCGTCATCTGAAGGTGGTGGACGACCGTCTGGGGCGAGCCCGCCTTCAACAACCAGTCGTCTAGATAGGGGAAGACTGAGACCCCCAATCTGCGCAGATGAGCTGCGACCACCGCCATCACCTTGGTGAACACCCGTGGGGCGCTGGTAAGGCCGAAGGGGAGCACGATAAACTGAAAGTGCACGTGGCCTACCATGAACCGCAGGTAACGCCGGTGGGCCGGCAGGACGGGGATGTGAAAATACGCATCCTGCAAGTCCAACGCTACCATCCAGTCTGGCGGGTCGAGAGCAGCCAGGACCTGCGCTAAAGTCAACATCTTGAACTTCTCCTTCCGGAGGAAGCCGTTGACGTTCCTTAGATCCAAGATAGGACGTAGGCCCCCTTTGTCCTTCTTGGGTACCAGAAAGTAGTGGGAATAGCAACCACGTCCTACTTCTGGCCCAGGAACGCGCTCGATGGCCCCCTTGGCCAAGAGGGCCGTAACTTCCTCCCTCAGAAGTGCCAAGTGGTCCCCTGACACACGGTGGTTCTGCGGTGGCATGGCTGGAGGAGTGGGGCCACCCGAACCCCGGGGAGTCGGGGGTACGATGACGACGCCCCGACTTTTTGTGCTTCCTACCTGAGGAACCAGATGAATGGTGACGACTCCCGGAGCGCCCGTGAAGGCTCCGCGACCGCTCCCTCGATCGCTCCCTTGACCTCCGGCCGGACCGGGACCGCTCTCGACGCGGGCCGACACCCGGAGCTCGAGCAGCTTGCGGGACCGCTCCCGCCTAGCTTTATTCGTCAAGGCCCGGCAATCGACGCAGGCGTCCACGTCGTGGTCGGGGCCCAGGCACCGGAGACAGAGTCGGTGATGATCCGTGACTGACATCGTCCGGTCACAGTCGTCACAGTTCTTAAAACCGGGCATCCTACTGGCACCGTAGAAGATTCAAGAGATCAAAAAATATCAAAAAACTTGGTCAAAAGACCGGAGTACTGCTCTTCGGATCTGCGCTAACTGGCGCGGAAAAAAGAAGAACTGACGACGGACGCGGAGCCGCAGGGGACGCCTGCAGACGACGCCTACCGACGCGCAGGGGTACTGCTACGCAAAAGTTTCCGGATCCAGACTGACGCCTGGGGATATTCTAAGGTAAGGAATCTAATACTAACCTGTTTCTTTCAGATAATATATATATATATATATATATATATATATATATATATATATATATACACTTATATAATGATAGTCACATTCAATTTTATTTAACATTTCCCGTGGGATGCTATTTTTAATTCTTTCCTCGTTTATTTGTATTTCTATGAGAGTCTGCTGCATGCAGCACCTGCGAGTGGCCATGTGTGGTGCTTAATTCACTCCAAGGCTTGACTCCACCACACTTTGTGACCTTTAGAAGTCTGTTTTTTTGAAAAATAATCTGCTTACTCTTTTGTGGGTGAGTGGGTGTTTGTAGTAGACTGCCCGTCCTTGAACCCTCCCTGCTACTCACTCACCATTCAAAGGGATTACGTTGAATTAAATTAGACTACGATGGGAATGACAACATGAGGCAAGGCAGAGGAAGGATTATAAAAACGTGTCAGTGATGAAAGATGTCGTGTAAAGTGATTAAGTGATCAAAACATTTTAAGAGTATATGCTTAGCTATCTGTGTTTTAACCTTAAGCCTGTCATTTTCTATCATCTACAGCTACCAGCAGACCTAAGAAATGTAGATCTCACAACTGCTTGTTTATCACTCAATGTGCAATTTCTTCACGTACGATAATTCAGTAATAGATCTGTTAATTTATAACATTTTATTTGAGCAGATTGTGTTTCTGTTTCACGTTCTAAATAAAAGGATCTCTGTCATTCATTCATCTGCTCTTTTTGTCTTACCATAGAGATCTCTTGGAAAGTGAAATGTGTGGAAATACAGCACTATGTAATGTTTTATGTCAAAATAATTACATAATTATATTCAGAGCTAAATTATTTAAGACGGGAAAATAGTTCGATACATGCTTGACAGTGAGAATCAAGGCAGAAAAGAATCATCTTCATGTAATGGAAATTCGGTGACTGTGTACACAAATGAGCATGCAGACTATAAATATATTTATTGTGATGTACCGCTCATCCTAACACACAGGGTTTCCATTTGTCAGTTTTAACTACACGGACATATGTGGGTTTAAAACCAAGAATTGAAACGTACAAAGCGTCTCTTCAAAATTATTTTCTGTAATTTATCAAAAATGTATACGTCTCGAGAATTTTTAACAATTAAGAACCTTCAAGAGTAAGCTACTTACCTTTGTTAATATTCTTTCTGGAGGGTACCCTACCCAACCACAGAATCATCATCTTGAGAATGTATCCAGGCGCACATTGAATTTAGAGGTTTTACTCAGCATTGGGGACGTTGCCACCTGCTGGCATTGGGCCAGCAGGTGGTGACGTGCAGCTCCACATCACTTTGTCCCGACCCAGGAATGATATCAGAGCTGCATCTAAACACTATCTCGCCGCAGGGATGTCAGTTCCTTTCTTTCCACGACTTTACATGCAGATGAGGAGCATGTTCTTGAACCTTTACCACCTTTTTGGTGTGTGCTGATCTCTAGCTTGGAACATTTCCACAGATAGAAAAAGGGACCATTCCCAAGAATGGGGAGATGGGAGGACAGTGAGGAATCTGCGGTTAGAATATCCACCAGAAAGAGTGTTATGGAGGGTCAGTACTTGTTTTTCTGATATATACTTTTAACTGCAGATTTTTCATCTTGTGAATAGATACCAAAGCAGTACCTCCCAAGGTGGTGGGTCTGTGGAATGGCTCACACTAAAACGTCCCGTAGGACGGATGGGTCAAAGTGCCCCTCCTGCTGGATTTGGCTATTAAGGCAGAAGTACTATGTGAACAATTGGATTTACACGCATATCGCAGCCCAACATATGTCCAGAATAGACACTGTGTGTGCCAACTCAGTGGTAGCTGCATTGGTTCTGGTCGAATGAGGCCTCAGACCTTCTTGGGGCACTTTTTGGCCAATGCATAGCACATTAGGATAGACTACTAGCTACCTTGATATGGAATTTCTGTACTGCCTTACCCTTCTTTGCCACAGAGAACTCCACGATAAGCTCAACATCCACCCAATGACCCTTAGTATGAATGAAGCTCTTTTGGGAGTCAAAACAATGGAGTCTCTTTTCCTCTTTCGCGAGGTGAGGCGGAGCAAAGAATGCTGGAAACGATTGGGTTGTTGACATGAAAAAGCATAAATATTGGCACAAATGCGCTCTGGTCCACAACACTAGTTTGTCCGGAAAACAGATGGTGTAAGGAGGCTGAATGGACAGAGCTTGAAGTTTGCTGAAGTTACTGCAATGAGAAAGACTGTTTTGAGAGTCTGGAGATGCAAATGACATTTGTGTATCAACTCAAATAGGGTACACATAAGGAATTTGAGAACCAAATTAAGGCCCCATTGCAGTATCACAAAAGGTGGAGTGAACTAGACCAGTGGTTCTTAACCTGGGGTTTGGAGACCCCCAGGGGTCCACGAAGCCTACCCAGGGGGGCCTTGACTGCTTAAAAAATTAAAGATGAATACTATGTTTATAAAAAAGAAGCAAAATGTAAACAATATCATTTGAAAACGTTCTGTAAATGTGAAGGAGTTTTCAATTGAAAGCTAAAAATTAAATTAGTACCCTCAGACTGATTTGTGGGAGCGGTGTAAGTGTATCAAACAGAATACAGTATGGATGGTAAGGACAATGAGTGGCCTCAATGGAATTTAGAAAAGCTTCATCCTTCCAATTAAAATGTATATTTTTCTTGTGAATATTTCACCACTTTTGCATTTGTTTAATCAATGCTTGTTTCTGTATTTTTTGTGTATTCTTTTGAGGTTCAAACCATCAAAAATACTTAGGCCAGGGTCCGCGGCTCGAAGTGACCATTCATTGGCGGGCCCAGATTCCAATAATGATTCAGCAAGGGTTCCAGTAATGATTAGGTGGGGGTTCAAAGAAGTCAAAATGTTAGGAACCACTAAACTAGACCTTTAGGAAAATGCATCACAACAGGTGCTTTAAATTCATATGGTTACTCCAGCAAATGCAAAGGCGACGAAAGAGATGATAAATAATCTGAACTAGTGCCCACAGCAAGTCTTTGTAAGGCTTCAGAGAGCACAGAAAGAAAAACATCTGACAATCTTCCTTCTAAAGGTTCTAGAACTAGGAAGTGCACCAGGCTACAAACTTATTCCAGGGCTAGGGGTAAATAGATTTTGTAGAAGGAAGCCTGGCCCAAATGAAATCCATGACTTAGGGAGCAAGGTCAAAAGCAGTCAATGGTCGCCGTGCAATCTCCACATATGGAGGTGTATGTTGCACTGGCACAGGATCCCGCCCTACTTTGCAACCGAACATCATCTTCAAAGCGGCAGCCTGATTGGAGTACAGACAATCATGCCTAGAAGATTCAGGACCCACACTCTCCTTGTCAATCAAAGCCACTAGGAGAGGCTCCTCCAACCAGTAGCTCGTGAGCTACTGGTAGCTCTCTAATTACTTGTAGGGAGCTCTTCTCTGTGCAGCCCAGCCTACTACATTAGAAGCTTTTGCTTAGTTGAAGTATTATAGTTTTATTAAAACTGAAAAGCATGTAATCTAAATGAAAATGTGTGTATATTTAGACCTTATAAACTGTTTTTGCAGAAAATGGTTGAATTTCAAAAATATATGTAAAACTGAGACTTAATAAAACAAATCAAATTTCAAAGCTTTATTCGACAGCACGTCATAAAAGCGTTACATCACATTACACCCTACAATGAATAAATACTACACTTTGTTTAAAAATTCTCATATTAAAATCGTATTAAATTAAGCTGTCTTATTCAATTTAAAACAATTCATAATCAATAATTAAATCAATTCAATATAACATTTAGTTAAAATTTGATCATACAAAATTCAATGACAATAGTTCATTAGGCGTCAACGGAGCGCTGAATATCACGGGCACGTAAAGTCCATGCCCACCCCAAAAATTTTGCAACTGCAATAGCTATGCACGGAGTGCAGTCTGATTCAAGTATTCTTAACGCCTCCATACCACTACGTGTGCCCAAATTTAAACATGCAGGTTTTAGCCACCTACGGCGAGGATTTACGTACAAGGGGCATACAAACATCAAATGAGGAATATTCTCAAGCATGGTTTTACAATGATGGCATTTGTCACCTTTAGGTGGAAACCATTTGTTAGTAAATATATTTAAGGGAAGGGTACCAATTCTAAATTGGAAATACAGGTTCCTATCAAGCGGCCGTTCAATAATGGCCCAAAACGGCTCATAAAATGGTACGGACTTGATATCAAGAAAACGTTCGGACAGCCCAGTAATGGGACTTTTACTATAACCAGGCGACCAGATCATGTCCCAGTATGTTTTTTTTAGGGATACCTTTAACGGGAACCCTGTATCATTCAGGCTATTCCATATATGACCTAAATCCAATTTGACTAACAAACCCCTTAGTTCTTTCAGCCAGACTTAATACTAACATTACCTTGGTGCCAGGTGCATTGCAGCTAAGGCTAATATGTATTGCACACGTAGAGGCACTGCATATTAATAAACCTTTTTTATTTAACATTACTGCTGGCAACCATGATGAAATTAGTTGATCACCACTGATAATCTTCCATGTGGTGGCCATTAATGTAATATTTTCAATTGTGGTTACAATTGCAGCTCTAACAATATTATTAGCACGGGATGGTTTTCATTGAACATAGGTAGTTTATTACAGAAAAGGTTGGAGACCTCTGCACTTGGATGACTTGGGCCTAGTTGCTTCTGATCTTCAGAACTTGAGGCAGGAGATAAAGAGAGGGGAAGGCAAACAAGAGTCCTGAGCACTACTGTAGGCAGAATGCGCCTCCGAGAGAGATCTGTCTTGGAAACTCCAGCGCAAAAGTGTTGACACAGAGCATTCTCGGCGGGGGCAAAGAGATCGAGTAAGGGTTCTCCCCATTGCAAGATGACACTCTGTTCTACCTCAGGATGTAAGTACAATTTGTGATCCGCTAGGTGTTGTTGGAAAAGTTTGTCTGCCCTGCGTGGCATTCAAAGATCCTGCCATGTGGCTCACAACCATGGAAATACCCTAAAGGGTTACCCAGTTCCAGAACCTCAGTCAGTACATTAGTTTTGACCTCAATACAAGATCATGATAACTGCAGGTCAAGAACTTCAGCTGCATGCTGGATTTCTTCAGCAGAAGAGAGAGATTTTTCTGTTGAGTGGCCAGGTTGTGTGTGTGTGTGTGTGGTGGGAGACTTGACCCACTGTCGGGGAACGTGTCCAAGTCACTGGCCTCTTGCAGGTCTATAAAAAGTTAGTCATCATCGAAGTACTGGGAGGAGTCATTCCAGTAATGTGCATTGTTGTCACCCAGAAAACGGTTACTATGTTCTGAATAGGAGCGGAAAAGATTTCGGAGTGCTTGAGGCCAACCCCATGGCAGTGGTAAAGTTTTGTCTGATAAGGTTGGACCGACTGAAACAGAATATGTCTAAAACAAGTCGTCAGTTGAGGTTGTGGCAGATACGTCTCAGAGTTGGACAAAACAACTGAATCCTTCTCTGGTGCCTTTGGAGCAGGCGTCAAGACAGCAGGACCTAATATGGGTGATGGCACTGGGTTGGACGCCAGAATGAGAGTCGGGAAGACTCTGTGGAAGGGGTCAAGAGGTGCACACAGCTTTCCAGATGATCTGCCAACAGGAACCCAATTGTAGTATTGTGGGGCGGGGGGACTTGGGACTGTGCTTAAAGTGCTTGAGCCTAGTTCACGCTCCTTAGGGCCCATAAGGCCTCCGTAGTGAAGACTGCGGGTTAGTAGAACTTGTGAGCACATTTGCTCGTACACAGTTTGGATGGGAGCAGCTCTTTCGGGGTTAGGTCCTGTTCTGGGGGGGCAGGGGCCTGGAGAAGTTGGGGTGACTCAAGGGGTAGTGAAGGGGGGGAGAAGGGGAAGTTCTGAGGGGGGGGCGGGAACAGTGTCACGCCTATTGCCAGGAGGCGATACATCGTTGAACTGAACCGAACACTGTGGGACAATAGCTAATGCGGGATCGATAAAATGTGTGTGTTGGAATGTGAGGGGGCTGCACACTATGGCAAGGAGGCATAGGATTCATGCTTATCTGGTTCGGAGAGGAGTACACATAGCGTTTCTACAGGAAACCCATCTGACAAAGAAAGAGGGACTCGCGCTGCAGCGTAGGTGGAGAGGGCACTTATTCAACACCACGTATTCTGCCTTTGCTAGAGGGGTGTTAATATGGATCAGGGTGGGTACTCCTTTCCAAGTAACCAGACACATAGTGGACCCTGAAGGAAGATTTGTGGTGGTCGAGGGCATACTTAGAGGCCGACACATCGTACTCAGCAGTATATACACACCCAATGTAGACCAGGCAAACTATTTTGCAAAGCTATCCGGGGAACTAGCCAGTTATCTTACAGGCCCTGTTTTGATGGGGGGGGGACTTCAATTCCATAGCAGACACAGCACTAGATAGGTCACACCCACCACTGCATACATCCCCAGTGCATAGGCTGGCGAGATGCAGGACAGACTGGCAGGGAAAATGGGAACTGACAGACGCTTGGCGCACACAACACCCAGCGGAGCTAGATTACTCGTTTTACTCCAGCCTGCATGACCTCCATGTCCGCATTGACTCTTTCCTGTGCTCCCAGTCGGTGCTTCCTGCAGTAGCCAGGACTGAGTATCTGGCGCGCACAATATCCGATCACAACCCGCTACTCCTAACACTGAACTGGATGACTGAAATATCGCAGATTCCGACGTGGCGGCTGCGACCGGACACGCTAGATGACCCTCCTTTCCGAGAGGAGCTGGACGGGAGGATTTCACAATATTTTGTGGAAAATGAGGGTTCCGCTACTACTAGAGCAGCGGAATGGGACGCCTTCAAAATTATAGTAAGAGGCCACTGCATAGGAAAGTATGCGGGGGTGCGCAGGACCCTGCTGGACGACCTAGAAAAAGCTGAGCGCATGCTGAGGGAGGCCGAACTAGTGCGCCCCAACCGGCCCGAGCTTCAGGGGAAGGTTAGCGAAGCGAGGGAGGCGGTGGCAGTGGAGGTGGAGCGCCTTCGTTGTTTTGATTATAGAACGTACCTAAAGAAATCGCATGCGGAAGGGGATAAAACTGGAACACTCCTAGCTTGGTTGGCGAACCCCACCAGGAGCAGTCACTCGATCTTGGCCTTGAAGGGGGAAGGGGGCCGCATCTGTAGTACGCAACCAGATATATTAGACAGCTTCCGGTCGTATTATGAGGACTTGTATAAGAGCGCGCTGGGGGACCAGGGAGAGGCGATAGACGCTTTTTTAAGTGATTTACAGTTACCGCGGCTTGAACAGGAACAGGCAGACGCCCTAGGGGGCCAAATAGAGTTAACAGAAATAAGAGGAGCGGTGAAGCAGATGGCACGTAACAAAACTCCGGGCATAGACGGACTGCCCATTGAGTTCTATGGACGATATCTGGAACAATTGGCCCCAAAGCTCCAAATAATATACAATGAAGCCAAGGATAAAGGCCGGCTCCCCCAGTCAATGTGTGAAGCCATAATGATTCCTCTGCTGAAGCCACGCAGGGAAAGCACGGACCTGGCGTCCTATAGGCGCTGTCCATGTTGACGACAGATTACAAGATCCTGAGCACAGTGCTGGCCTCCAGATTATTAACCCACATGCAAGACCTAGTCCATAAGGACCAATCCGGATTTATACCCACCCGCAACACGACGCACAACATCCGCAGACTGCTTAGATTAGTGGACGATCCACCTCCAGGGGCAAGAACTCCCCTCGTGTTGGCTGTTGACATAGAGAAGGCCTTTGACAGCCTAGAATGGGAGTATCTATATAGAGGGATGCAGAGTTTCGGCCTAGGAGAGGGGTACATAAATTGGACAAAGGTATTATACGCGTCTGCGAGAGCAAGAGTGAGGGTTGGCACTCTGGTCTCCCACCAATACGAGGTGCATCGGGGTACCAGACAGGGATGTGCACTTTCTCCCCTACTATTTGCGCTAGCGGTGGAACCTCTTGCAGTGATAGCCAGGCGGTGTGGTAAATAAAATTACCGGGACTATTTTTCTATACATTAAATGACAATAAGGATAGCTCAATAAAATGAGAGGCAGAGTCCGTGGTATCTGAGTCATACGGGCTTTAATTAAGTGGCTCGAGTCACTGGACATCGGGTTCCATCACCACTAAGGTTCAGGAAGGGATATTCAACGTTTTATTAACATCACACATTATATATAGTAAAACTGAACAGTTGCATTGAATACAGTAGGCGTAACAAGTGAAAAGAAGAGAGATAAGAACACATGGGCGTAAAAGAAGGCGTGTACAGGGGCGTACACGGAGGTGTGTGCTGGAAACGTCACAGAAGTGTCATAGGTGGGTGGACGCATAGAGAAATTCTGCAGGGTCAGCAGAAACCTTTACCATGGATGCGTGCGCAACTGAGCATGACGTGGTATTGACGTGTAACTGGGGAGAGCTGGGGGGCTTGACTTTAGCACTAGTAGAGGAGTCTGGTGTCTGGGATGTCAGAACGACCTGTACCTATAGCATATCTGGTATCTGGTGTTTGTAGGAAGTGTTATCTGAAGTAAAAGGTCTCTCGGGCAGAGGCCGTACAATGCTGAATGCTAGTGGGTGCATACGTGTATACGTGTCTTCATGCAATGCGCGAGGCCACGGGCCTACTATGGCAAAGGGTGCATTAAATTTACTCGTGAGGAGACAGAAAGGCAGGGCCCTTTGCTCTGCAGGCTGGAATATGTTTACCTATTTCACTAGACTGGAATGTGTTTTTGCGGAGGCTGAGCAGATAACTGTAGGCAAAATACCGTCTTGGCAGGCAGGCCAGGCCGAGCCGGGCACCGCTCGCTGGGCAGGAAGTAAGGTAGAGGTCAGGGATGCATACCTAAACTGCAGCTTTCAGAGACAGAAGAGGCTCGGAGCCTCAATTAAGGGCCTGGCTCGACTGAGCCAGAAAAACGTGGAAAACGTGTGCTTTGCAATATTTAAAAGTGCACCATGTAAATGCATTGGAAACGTAGGCCCTAATGCGGAATCAGTACTTTATACATGGAGGGCTTACTAACTGACATGCTAACATTGGACGGAAATGCAGAGGCATTATCATGGCGGGCACGGAAAAGGGAATTACATGACATACATGGGACACGGGTGCATGGATAGGGTGCGAGGGGGGGACACACTGACTACCTAAAAATTTCTATTTCCTCATTCCCTCCTTGGCCCCTACTGCGCCCTTTAGGATATATCTATTTTCATGAGACCATCTATTTGTTCGTATACCATCATTTGCTCATCTTTTTTCATTCGGGCACGGGAACGTGAACGCGGATGGGGAATACAAGACGTGGCGCACAAGCCGCAAATCGCTGGCCCACATTGCAGACAGAGACAGCAACTGAATACTATAAGGAATACTAGTCCTAGGAACGACAGTACTTTCCATCCCCAGGCTGATATCACACTCCAGAGCCAACCGGACCAAGTCCAGGTGCCAGGATTCTGGTGTATCTGGTGAGCTATTTTATGAAGTCTTGTTATTGCCGAACACACAGATGGTGCGTTATTTGGAATAAACACACAACAACTGGAGCCGATCACTCTACAAGCCCCGCCCCTATCGGCCAGGATGACGTCAAGAACAAGGCGATTTTGAAGAACAACAAGTCTCATAGCAGACTGCTCTTCGGTTAAGTTACCCAAGGCAGAAGTAGTTTCATTCACTACTGCTTCAAGGGTTCTGGTCAATCTACGTATTAATTTACTATTTTGAATAGGACCTATGAAGAAAAAGAAACCTTTATTGAAATCCGTATATTGTTCCTATGTAGTCTCAGTCTGGTCGACAATTGGGGACTCAATCTCCCTCTTATGTCTTATATGTACAAGATGGGTATCTCGATGATAATTGGATGGGGCTAGGAAAACAGGTGGCAGTAGGAACGCAATATAACATGTTCCACCCCAATCTAATGGCAGACGTACATAAGCTGTCTGACCACAAATAAAATAGGAATGACGGGAAGCTTTGAAAGTAGACTTTCCTTTATCGCTGAATTCGACCACAGTATTACAATCACTGTGTCCTAGATGTACTGAACCATTCTTTCTAACGCACAATTCACCTTTCACTGGTAAAACTGTTATAGAAGGCAAGTCCGAATTAGTCTCGGACTGAACGTTCAAAATCATGAGGTTGAGGGAGAAATTGCCTAAATTATACACTTCATTTTCTAGATCGGTCCCTGTCCTTTGGGGAAGACCGTCCTTGTCTGGAAAACAGGCTTTGTTCATAACTGTATTCAGGTCTCCCCATATCCAATTGCCCCGGGAAACTTTGGACTTACTGTCTAGTGAGGACATTAAAGTAAACCATGCTCCGCACGAACCATTATGTGTAAACGGATAGGGAAAGAGGGGCAGAGCTCCCTTCATTTTCTGGTAAGGTGGGAGTCGGCCACATACCCAGCAATTCGTGACATTGCTGGTCTGATGAGAATGGTGTAACATACGGATAAAAGTATTGTTGCGCAGTGCTAGTCGATAGGATAGTTCGTGAGGGGGCAGGTCACTGAATGTGTGCTCTATGGTATCATTGAAAGAAGAATGTACATGTGAACCAAGAGGAGGAAAGAAAACATGTAACGTCCAGCTTATACATATGATAGTAATACTCAGAAAAAACATAAAAAGCAATGTAACGATGCATCTACTACGTAGATTTTTACAGTATTTCATTTTCTTGACTTTCTGTCTATCTCTCTCACTATTTGGGTCTATCTTATACATGTCAGAAACCTGTCTAACCGCTTCACCCGAGGGGGACTTAAACAATTAAACGCTGTCTGACTTACTAGACCGTAACTTAGCTTTATACTCCTGCTGTGGAGTTTTCTCTAACAGAGGGAGTTTAGTGTCAGTATCAGAATCAGGGCAGTCCTTGGGAAATGTCTCTGGACACAGTCCATGGAATCGTTTAATGTGGCTGGAATGGAGCCAGCCTTTTCTTCCCTCTACTTTCACTGCAGTCCTCGTGGTCATCAACACCAGCTTCGGCTCCCTCCACCTGGGCTCCAGAGGGCTTGAGCGGTCGAAGTTTCTTATACAAACAAAATCCCCCGGAACGATTTCATGCGGTTTTACTTGGGTGTTGTCCGGGAAAGCAGCCGCGACCTGTGAACGACAAGAGAGTAGTGCAGACATCAAGGAAGCCAGGTAATCTGTCAGCATATTACTATCAACATCGGTGATCTTGCGCGGCATAGGCGTACCCCACATATTCGGTTGTCTTCCAAAGACCACTTCGTACGGGGATAGTCCAGTTCTGGAATGAGCTACCATACGCATGTAAAAGAGGGCAACCGGCAGGGCTACCATCCAATCTACACCTTTTTCTGCACAGATCTTCGCTAACTGTGTTTTCAGAGTCTGGTTGTGTCTCTCAACGAGACCAGCCGCTTCGGGGTGTCGTACGCAGTGAAATTTCCACTGGTACCCTAACAGGAGAGATACCTGTTTCATGAGCTCGGACGAGAATGGCTGTCCATTATCTGAATACACGACACGGGGCAAACCGTATCGCGGGAAGAATTCACGAACCAACTGTTTGGCAGTGGTCACGGCAGTGTAATCTGGGACTGGGTAAGCTTCTGTCCATCTGGATAGGGCACATACAACTACGAGGACATACTTAAATCCTCGACATCGGTCCATCTGGATATAATCCATCTGGAGGACTTCAAAAGGATGGTCAGGAGGATGAAATCCACCTTGTTCCACAGGAATACCTTTGCCTGGATTGAACTGACAACAGATCATGCAGGTACGCACTTTCTGTTTTGCTGCTGCACGTAAATGTTTATTGAACCAAAGGTTCTGGATGCTGTCTAGCATGGCTTTTTCTCCTAAGTGTGCTGGACTGTGTGCTGTATTAATGATAACTTGAACCATAGAGTCGGGGAGAAACCATGTGGCTTTTCCCTTTGTCATCCATCCCTGATCTGTCTGGACCCCTCTTTGTTCAGTCCATTTCTTTATTTCGTCTGGAGTAGCATGTGTCTGTATGTCGAGTACATCTTGTGTGGGATCCCTGACTGTCATGCAATTCGTCAGTGATGGTACCTCGGTCTTTGTCGTGTTAGCTGGAATGTCTGTATGGGTCTGAGCTGTAAGCTTGGCTGTTCGATCTGCCAGGTCGTTACCCTGGGAGATAATGTCAGTGACTTTAGTATGTGCTTTGCACTTCATGATGGCTATGGCTATAGGCAAGTGTATTGCGTCTAGCAGAGCTTGAATGAGGGGACCATGCTGTATCTTGGCTCCATGAGAAGTCATAAAACCTCTCTCTTGCCAGAGGACTCCGAAGTCGTGAACGACTCTGAATGCGTACCGTGAATCTGTATATATGTTTACTTTCAGGTTCTTGGCTCGTATGCAGGCTTGGGTCAGAGCAATGAGCTCTGCTGCTTGGGCAGACAGGGTATCAATACGATGTGCTTCTATGACTTCAGTTTCAGTGGTCACTGCATATGCGGCCACTAACTCTCCTGTACTTGTTCTCATACACGAACCATCCACATAAAGTGTCAGGTCTGGGTCAGGCAATGCAATGTCTGTCAAGTCTTGTCTTGGCTTCGTCATGGTGTTAATGACTTCCACACAGTCATGTGGTGTAAGGTCTGCTGTAATCGAGGGTAACAGAGTAGCAGGGTTTAATATGTTGCAACGTCTGATCTCTATGTGTGGTTGAAACAGTGTCAGTTCATAGCCTGTCAGTCGTGCTATGGTCAAGTGCTGAGTCTGTGTCCTGTTTAAGAGAACTTCCACAGAGTGTGGAACCTGTACTGTCAGGGGATGTCCTAACACTATGGAGTCGCTTTGTCTGATAGCTAGAGCTGTTGCTGCAACTGATTTTAGGCACGCAGGCAAGGCCTGGGCTACTGGATCCAATGTACTCGAAAAATAAGCACAAGGCTTGTGTTTTCCTGCTTGATCTTGTGTGAGGACAGATAATGCTGTGCCATCGCGTTCAGTGACAAAAAGTGTAAAAGGTTTGCTGTAACATGGTGTCGCTAAAACAGGTGCTTGACATAGGGCTTTCTTCAATTCGTCAAAAGCAAGTGTATGTTCCTGAGTCCAAGGGAGGACAGTCGAAGTCGCTACCGCCTGTGTTGTCAACTGTATGAGTGGCTTTGCTAGATATGCGTACTGGGGAATCCATTGTCTGCAGTAAGAAGTGAGGCCAATGAAGGCCTGTACTTCCTTTTGTGTCTTGGGTTGTGGAAGATGTGCAATTAACTGGATACGGTCAGGTGTCAACTGTCTACCCCTCTTGGACAGCAAGTGTCCAAGGTATACCACTTGCTGGGCACAGAATTGTAGCTTCGAAGGGGACACTTTATGCCCCTTTTCGGCCAGAAAATACAAGACTGTCAGCGATGCACGTTCGCAATCACGTTCTGTTCGTGCTGTGATCAATAGATCATCAACGTACTGGAGCAGGGCAGTGTCAGTAGGCATGTGAATACTGTCTAGTTGTCGTTTCAGTGCTTGACTGTAAATACTAGGGCTTTCTGTGAACCCTTGAGGAGCTCTTGCAAATTTGAAGCTTCGGCCATTTAAACAGAATCCGAAAAGATACTGGCTTTCCGGATGAATGGGGACACTAAAGAAGGCGTTCTTGAGATCAATTACAGTGAAGAACGCAGCTTCGGAATCAATGGCAGTCAATAGGGAGGAAATGTCTGGGACCACTGGGTACTGGGGTATGATGCATTTGTTTAGTTCTCGAAGGTCAATCACCAGTCTGTAGACCAGTGGTGCATTCGGGTCAGTTCGTTTAAGAATCGGGATGATAGGAGAATTACACACATTGGAGTCAGTCTCTACAACCACTCCTTGAGCAATGAGGTCATCAATAATTTTCAGTAAGGCCACTACAGCCTCAGGTGGTAACTTGTATTGTCGAATTCGGGGCAGTACAACTCCTTGTTTAAGAGTGACACGGTATGGTGTAATGTGCATGCAACCTACATCAGTTGGACCTTGTGCCCATAAATGCTGTGGTACATTCTGCAATCTTGGATCAAAATCTCTTAACACATAATGTCCTTTATAATCACGTAAAAACAATCTCACTCCTTCCGGAGAACAACAAATCACTGCTCCTAGTTCTTTCAATGTCTTTATACCAAGCAAGTTTTCTGGACATGATTTCGTAAGTAACAAGTCTGTAGTACGAGACAGTGGACCAACTTCTAGGGAAACTGGCTTTGACACTTCGTTAACAATAGGCTTTCCTGAAAATCCCAGGGAAACATTTCTTGAGCCTGAGAGGGGTGCCCCTGGAACCTCGTCATGACTGATGGTAGTTCTGCTCGCCCCTGTGTCAATCAAAATTTTTCTGTCTTTCCCTAATACCTGACTATGTACATAGGGACCCTCTTGATCTACAGGAACCTCGATAAGGGGCAAGCCAACCTCCCTCTCTAGGCTGTTTCATGAATACGGTTGATAATCTGGATAATCTGACTGTGCATACTGGTACATTTGCTGTGTAACTTGTTGGGTAGCAGCTATGCGCTGGGGTACGGCCACTGTCTGTTGCGTGTTCTGAGGAGGTTGAGTGTTCTGCGGAACATGTTCCTGTCTTGGAGGACGCGGTCTTTCTTTCGTCTTGGCTGTAGCTATATTGTGTTTCAGAACGGCACATTCATTTATATAGTGACCTGGCTGTTTACAGTAATTGCACGTCCCTTTAACAGGAGCTGCAGAATGACTGGTCGGTGTCGTACCCCTCTTCTGACCATCAGCTGGGACAGACTGAGCAACTAGTACTTTCATTTTCGTGTCTTTTATACGTCTCTGTTCGTGTTCTTCTCTAATTTGGTTCTGGTGGTACTGTAACATTTGTAACATTTGGGAAGGGGTATTAGCTTGCCAGGTACTCTCGACTTTTAGTACTCTATTTTTAACTTGTGGTAAGGAATTCTCTACCAATTTGGTCACAAAAAGATGTGGGTAGGATTCGCTACTTGTTTTTAGCCCGCTATTAATAATGAAACATTTCTCGAATCTGGAATAAAAATCACTAGTGTCTTCGTCTTGTTTCTGTTTGCAGGCTGAGATAGCATCCCAATATTCCTTTTTAGTTGTCAATAACCTCGGTAAGACCTGTACTAATAATTCTGGTAATTCTTTAGCTTTGGCCCCGAGGCCAGTACCAGGGACTCGTCTATTTTCCTCGTCTTCTATTTCTGTCCAATTAATCTTTTTCTCTCCCACTTCCCATTCTTTTTCTTTAAGTTTTTCGTAAATACCTGCAGGCAACAGAACTTTTAACATTTTAAGTATAACAGGATACGTATTCTCCCCCATGCGGAGCATGTCTTTTAATTCTCGGTGGAACCCTGCTGGATCTTTATCATGACAGGGCACTAATTTTTTCATTTCCAATAATTCCATTTTCGTCAAGGGTGTGTATACGAATACTCGTTGAAGGGTACCTCCAGTATCTCTAACGGGATGAACCTCTCGTAAGGGATTCTGTCTGTCTATGTAGAATGTTTTCCTTACTGGAGGTGGAACAGGAACGAAATGTGGAGTCAGGAAAGTCCTGTATTTGTGTCGCTGTTCTAGAATGACATTAATTAAATCGGTACCTAGGCCTCTCCATCTATTTAGGAGTAGCTCTTCCAATATATTATATAGGGGACCTGGATCAGAATGCTGCCTTTCGTACGATGTAATGAGATGTTGAATCATGTACATACCAGCTAGTCGCTGTTCGTCTGGGGAAAGATTCAAAAATGTTTGCGCCACTACGTCATCTTTATATATGGTAGAATTGCCAGCCCATTGTACTGCTGACCGGGCTAGTTCCTGTTCATGCATGGTACTAAGTTCACTGTAACCTATTCGTTGTTTCAGTACTTTATCAGTGGCTTGGAATAGATGTTCAAGAGAACATCGTTCTGGTATGGGGGAAAGAAAACTTTTCTTACATTCTGGGCGTATGGGTTTGTCAAAGGGTCTCGCCCTACCCACGTACGCTATTCTATTTGGGTTCTCAGTTTCTATATCATCGTCTTCTGAGGCTTCATCCTCTTTCTCGGTTTCGTTCACGTCGGCCTGTGCCAAGGCCCGTTCTTTCTCACGTATGTCAAGAATTTCCTTACGGATTTTCCTGTACATTGACTCCACACTACTTTGTTTATCATGCTTTCCGGCCGCTATGTTATCACTCCAATTTAACATACGTTTAGTTACTTCTCTGTGCGGTTGATCTTGTTCCCTGATCAAACAATTTATCAAGAACTGTAAAATCATGCGTTGAGTTTCCACCTTTCTGTGTGTCATGGCCTCCTGCATACTTTCTGGTCCCTCCCTCGTTGTAATGAAGTGATATATCTTGTCTAATTTCTCTCTCATGCCTGGTAAAGTGATCAAATAATCTGCAACGCGCCTTAATCGTAGTGAGTGTAAGACCAATGAGTCCTCACCCGGTACTGGATCGTATATACAATCAGCAAGGTTCTTTCTAAGATGTGCGTATGTTGCCTTTGGCGTTTGTTCCAGTGCTAAGTCTCGTAATGATATTCGTTTTACTTGAGGAGGGGTGGAGAAACCCCCTCCCGCGGCTCCTAGATGTGAGCCGCCGGGGCTTGCAGGATGCACTGGCACTGGTAATATGGGTGCTGGTAAAGTAGGTGTAGGTAACGTAGTTTGATCCTGGGTTTCAGGTGGATTAAAAGTATTGCCAGGACCAGTGGCAGGAGAAACAGTGGGGGGAATTGTGTCATTAACAGGGTTGTGAGGGTGAATATTTGGAGGAGGATTTGTATTTGCATACTCCGGGACAGTGTCATCTAAGTAGGAAGAAAGGAAAATTTCCGCTGCGGTCTGTTTATGACGGAGTTTAGTTGGGACCAATGGTGGCGGTAAATTACGGGGTACTTCCGGGGTAGCCTTAGGTAGGCCCTCGGCGAGAAGGGGATACATGCCTTTAATAAGGGCATTTCTTTGTCGGTCTAATTGTTCTGTTTTAACTCGTTCACCTTCTTCTAGTATTTCTTTTTCTTGGGCTTTCTCTGATGATTCTCTACTTCTTTCTGCTTTCCTAATTTCTTTCTCTGTTCTTCTATGCCCTTCTTTACGCCACAATTCTATGGCGTCTTTCTGGGATTGTCTGGCTTTCTTTTTCCATAATGCTTCCTCTACTCTCATGATGCAATCAGCATCCCATGTCCCTGAGACAGGCCATCTATATTTCTCTTCCAGATCTTTGGTGTAGTCAACCCATAAGTCTAAGTACAGTATGGCATCTAAGCCATGCTTATGGTACATAAAATGTCCGGGAGTGTCCCTAGGCGGGACGGGAACTGCTTCTTCGAGTATCCCTTTCCTGGTTCCTATCTGACGTAATTTCGAAAACAGCGGCATATTTGAACTTACGTGAACGTGAACACAATAAACACAGTAATGATTTGCAAACAATCATTCATACCACGACATTAAACACATTAAAAACATTTCGGACAGATACTACCTGGTACATAGAAAAACATTATTCTGAAAATCTCGAGAAACAATACTAGAATTCTGAATTACTGGATGCACTGCTAAAACAGTACAGACATACCGGTCCCATAAAGAGACACGTCATACCGTGTCCACCTAAGTGAACACGTCTGGACCGGGTCTGCGTACCCAGACCCGTCTGGACCGGGCACAAATTAATGAACCCGTCTAGATGCGTTCCCAACAACGGTACTCACCGGGAAGCAAACTGAAGGCCTCGGAAACTCGACACTGGACTGTTATGTTATGTTATGTTACAGCGTTCTTTTATAGCGCACGGCTGCTCGAAAAGAGTGTCCCGGCGCTTTCCACCTGCATCTCAGAATAAAAATAACACAACACAGCAAAAGAATGAGAAAAAGAACTGAAACTGAAGCAATAAGAACAGCCTAAAGATTAAAAAGCCAGGTCTTCAGGCTCTTCCTGAACTGGAACAAATTAACAGTGCTGCGCAGCGAAAGAGGAAGCGAGTTCCACAGCTGTGGGGCTTTGCAGCTGAAAGAGCGCCCTCCCGTGCGGGCCTTCCTCACCCGAGGGACCACCGCTTTGTAAAGGGATTCCGAGCGCAAGGAGCGGACTGGTCGATAGAAGGCTAGTCTCCGCCGCAGGTATCCAGCCCCTGATCCAAACAGGGCTTTGTGCATCAGAGTCAGGGATTTAAACTGGATCCGCTTCCGGACAGGCAGCCAATGTAGCGCCTGAAGCAGCCCGGAGCTCGGGCTCGTCTACGCAGGCCAAAGATAGCCCGGGCGGCAGAGTTCTGTACCACCTGTAGGCGCTGAACTAGGTAATCAGGGAGGCCAAGGAAGAGGGCATTAGCATAATCAAGCCTCGAACCGACGAGAGCCGGCACAGTAATACGCCTGTGCTCCTCAGACAGCAGGGGCAGGAATTTACGGAGCATTTTCAAAATTCCATAACAGGTGCCAGCCAGACCCAGAATGTGTGTTCGCAGCGATAGCTGGTTGTCCAGCTTGACACCCAGGTTTTTAGCCACCAAGGAAGACTGTGCAGGAGGGCTCATGTCGGACGGCCACCAATGCTGCCACTCCGGATCGACACCGCAACCAAAAAACAGAACCTCGGACTTGCTCGAGTTGGCCCTTAGACTGTTCCTTTGGAACCAGTCAAAGACCAATGTAAGACAGTCCCGAATTCTCCCTCCATCAAACTCCTGGTCTTTCCCGCATGTGAAGAGGAGTTGCGTGTCGTCGGCGTAAGAGATGATCTGGGCCCCATATGCTTCCACCAAGGCCGCCAAAGGGGACATAAAGATGTTAAACAACGTGGGGCTCAACACAGATCCCTGTGGAACCCCAACTCCCAATGGCGGCATCTCGGCAGAGCTCTGGGAAACCCAGACCGTCTGGCGGCGGCCTTCAAGGAAGGATGTAAACCACCTGAGCGCCGTCCCCCTAAGGCCGATGTCATAAAGCCTCGCTAAGAGCGCCCTGTGGGGGACGGTGTCGAAGGCCGCCGATAGATCTAACATGACCAGCATCGCCCTCCCGCCGACATCAAGAGTCTCCCTGATGATCTCAGTGACCTCTAGCAATGCCGTTTCCGTACTAAAATTAGGACGGAAACCGGATTGAGATGGATGGAGCAGATTGTTAGCTTCCAGAAAGCGCGACAGGACACCGTGGACGTGTTTTTCCGTGATCTTCGTGAGGGCCGGAAGAAGTGAAATTGGCCTATAATTGGCCAGAACCTCGACGTCGAGACCCGGCTTCTTTAGGAGGGGGATCACCATCGCTCTCTTCCAAGAGCTGGGGACCCTACCCTCCCTCAGCGAGGCGTTGAGGATGGGATTAACCAGCGGATTCACCACCTCCGCCATCCCAGCCAAAAACTTGGCGGGGCAGGGGTCAAGTGGCGAGCCAGATTTCAAATTGGCCAACAGCTGCCTGGACACATCGCTGGAAACAGCAGGAAAATCGAACAGCACCGCAGTCGGTGTGTGCGGAAATCCGCACCCAGCCCCGGTGACGCCGCTTCCATCCTCCGGTCCTTCCACAAAGGAGGCCTGAATCGCCTTGATCTTATTAGTGAAGAAGCCGGCCAGATCACCTGCCCACGTATCTGAAGAAACTAGAGGGGGCGATTGGGAACTAGGGGTCGTGAACTCCTTCACAATGGTGAAGATCTCCTTACAGGAGTTCGCGGATGCCTCGATCCTCCTAGCCAAATAGTCCCTCTTAGCTCCCAGAATGTCCCGATGGATGGCCTTCACCACCGCCTTGTAGGCGAGTTTAGCCTCCCCATCAAACAAACGTCGCCAGGCCCTCTCGGCCACCTTACATTGGCTGCGAGCCACACGAAGAGCCTCCGTAAACCATGGTGCAGATTGCCGTGCCACCGTGGATCGGAGGGCTACCTTGGGGGCCAGATCGTCCAGCCTATCAATGAGCCACCGCTGCAGAGCCTCAGTGTCGCTATCCAGATCGCCCGAAAGATGGCATGGGTGATCCAGAAGCGCCTGTTCCAGCATGTCAGGTGTCACTCTGTGCAGCGCTCTCGAGGTCGGTCTAGACAAGACTGAGGCACTGTTATCCGGCCGCGCACTCTCCAGCACCGAAAATCTGATCAGCCTGTGATCGGACCAGAGCACCGGCAGGGTGTCAACCTCCGTAAGAGGGACAGATGAAAACACCTGATCCAGGGTATGCCCCTTCTCATGGGTTGGCCCCGACACGAACGGTAACAATCCCAGTGGAGATGTAATATCCAACAGTTTGACCGCATCCGAGTCATCCGCTACGTCAAGGTGGAAGTTGAAATCACCAGCCATGACGCAGTGCTGTGAGGTCAGCACCAACTCAGAGACAGCTATCTGCAGATCTTCCAGGAAGGAACCCAAAGGGCCTGGTGGCCTGTAGACCAACAACCCCTTCAGGGCCTGGCCCGGGGACAGTCTGAGCGTGAAGGCGAGCGACTCAGCGCTCCCGATGGAATTAAGAGGAAGAACTGAGCAGGAAACGCTCTTTTTCACCACTACCGCCACTCCCCCGCCTCTACCCTTCACTCTATCCTGCCGGAAGATATTGTACGCCGGAGGAATGGCTGAGAAGACATCCGGATTGGAAGCCTCTCCCAACCAGGTTTCGGTAAGTAGCAGGCAAAGGGGATTTTCCCTAACAAGGAGATTGTAAATATGCAGGGCATGGCAGCCTACCGACCTTGTATTCAGCAGCAAACAAAGATGCTGTGCGCCAGCCGTTGCAGGGCGAGGAACATTAACATGGGTCCAGAAAGGCGTCCAGCCACAACACGGACAACGGCGTTTACCCTTAAATCGCCCCGGGAAAACAGGAATGGCAGGAGCTAGAGAGGCCCCGCAAATCCCGCAACATCGCAGAGGTATAACAGATCATCTCAGCCAGTGTGTCACCGGACCAGCGTCCCCCGCCGCCCCGTCGCCTCCGGGACGCTGACGGGCAGGACTCCGGCACGACTCAGGCTAAGCGAAGGCGTCCACCTGCGCGTCACGCTGCGCGTGAGGGAGCGACTTTAAATAGGCTCTCCAATCAGCCCTGAGCGTGCGAGTCCGCTCCAAGATGGCGGCCGCCGCTGGCTGAGGTGTCCCAAACAAAGATGGCGCCCAAAATGACCCCCAGGACCCGGACCCACCGAAATGGTGGTGCTTGGAAGGCAGAAAATGCAGTTTTTTAAATGCAGGTAAGGGGAGAGAGGGGCGCAGGCTACAGGCAAGCAGGCTAAAAGCAGGGAAAAATCAAACAGAAAAACGAACCTAAATACAAAAACCAGGCAGCATTAAAATACTCTGTGCTAGTATCAGCGCGAGTGCAGCGATGTGGTAGATGGTCTGACCAGCACCGCGCCAAAGCCCGCCTTAAATAGGCTCTCCAATCAGCCCTGAGCGTGCAAGTCCGCTCCAAGATGGCGGCCGCCGCTGGCTGAGGTGTCCCAAACAAAGATGGCGCCCAAAATGACCCCCAGGACCCGGACCCACCGAAATGGTGGTGCTTGGCAGGCAGAAAATGCCGTTTTTTAAATGCAGGTAAGGGGAGAGAGGGGCGCAGGCTACAGGCAAGCAGGCTAAAAGCAGGGAAAAATCAAACAGAAAAACGAACCTAAATACAAAAACCAGGCAGCATTAAAATACTCTGTGCTAGTATCAGCGCGAGTGCAGCGATGTGGTAGATGGTCTGACCAGCACCGCGCCAAAGCCCGCCTTAAATAGGCTCTCCAATCAGCCCTGAGCGTGCGAGTCCGCTCCAAGATGGCGGCCGCCGCTGGCTGAGGTGTCCCAAACAAAGATGGCGCCCAAAATGACCCCCAGGACCCGGACCCACCGAAATGGTGGTGCTTGGCAGGCAGAAAATGCCGTTTTTTAAATGCAGGTAAGGGGAGAGAGGGGCGCAGGCTACAGGCAAGCAGGCTAAAAGCATGGAAAAATCAAACAGAAAAACGAACCTAAATACAAAAACCAGGCAGCATTAAAATACTCTGTGCTAGTATCAGCGCGAGTGCAGCGATGTGGTAGATGGTCTACCTACTGGACTGGACTGGACTGCTACGGCATCTGGCTGCTACGCATGCGCTTCGGAACAGGTGGGCCTCCGGATACCTCGGACCTTGCTCTCTCGGCTTGGGCTCTGGTCGGGACTCTCCGCATTCCTCACCGCCTCGTCTGGATGCCGGACCGCAGTCTCCGTCTCCTCCGTGGGCCTGAGGGAGTTAGCAGGAAAACCCGCAAGTGTGCACAGAAAGGGGTCCGTCACGGCTGTAGAAGGGGTCAGGGGCCTGCGTTACATCGCCGGCGCGTGGGGAAGGGGAGGGGTCCCTATTCGGGCGCCAGATTATGTGGTAAATAAAATTACCGGGACTATTTTTCTATACATTAAATGACAATAAGGATAGCTCAATAAAATGAGAGGCAGAGTCCGTGGTATCTGAGTCATACAGGCTTTAATTAAGTGGCTCGAGTCACTGGACATCGGGTTCCATCACCACTAAGGTTCAGGAAGGGATATTCAACGTTTTATTAACATCACACATTATATATAGTAAAACTGAACAGTTGCATTGAATACAGTAGGCGTAACAAGTGAAAAGAAGAGAGATAAGAACACATGGGCGTAAAAGAAGGCGTGTACAGGGGCGTACACGGAGGTGTGTGCTGGAAGCGTCACAGAAGTGTCATAGGTGGGTGGACGCATAGAGAAATTCTGCAGGGTCAGCAGAAACCTTTACCATGGATGCGTGCGCAACTGAGCATGACGTGGTATTGACGTGTAACTGGGGAGAGCTGGGGGGCTTGACTTTAGCACTAGTAGAGGAGTCTGGTGTCTGGGATGTCAGAACGACCTGTACCTATAGCATATCTGGTATCTGGTGTTTGTAGGAAGTGTTATCTGAAGTAAAAGGTCTCTCGGGCAGAGGCCGTACAATGCTGAATGCTAGTGGGTGCATACGTGTATACGTGTCTTCATGCAATGCGCGAGGCCACGGGCCTACTATGGCAACGGGTGCATTAAATTTACTCGTGAGGAGACAGAAAGGCAGGGCCCTTTGCTCTGCAGGCTGGAATATGTTTACCTATTTCACTAGACTGGAATGTGTTTTTGCGTAGGCTGAGCAGATAACTGTAGGCAAAATACCGTCTTGGCAGGCAGGCCAGGCCGAGCCGGGCACCGCTCGCTGGGCAGGAAGTAAGGTAGAGGTCAGGGATGCATACCTAAACTGCAGCTTTCAGAGACAGAAGAGGCTCGGAGCCTCAATTAAGGGCCTGGCTCGACTGAGCCAGAAAAACGTGGAAAACGTGTGCTTTGCAATATTTAAAAGTGCACCATGTAAATGCATTGGAAACGTAGGCCCTAATGCGGAATCAGTACTTTATACATGGAGGGCTTACTAACTGACATGCTAACATTGGACGGAAATGCAGAGGCATTATCATGGCGGGCACGGAAAAGGGAATTACATGACATACATGGGACACGGGTGCATGGATAGGGTGCGAGGGGGGGACACACTGACTACCTAAAAATTTCTATTTCCTCAGCGGGGTGACTATTATAAAGGGTTGGAATTCAGAGGGACACAGCACTTCATCTCACTATATGCAGACGACATCCTTCTCTATTTGAAGGATGCCGAGGGAGCTGTGGAGGGCGCAGAGAGGCTGCTGGCGCGCTTCGGAGCCTTGTCAGGCCTAAAAGTAAACTGGGCCAAAACCTGTCTCTTCCCTCTATGGAAGGAAGAGGAGCAACCCCCAGCCCACACACTTCTTAGATGGGAACCTGACTGCCTAACCTACCTGGGAGTACACATATACCACGAACCGGCGAACATGCTGGACGGCAATGTGGGACGATGTGTACGCGCTCTGCAGAACAGTATGTCCTTTTGGGCCACCCTGCCTCTGTCAGTAGCCGGTCGGGTATCTCTTTTAAAAATGGTAGCCTTGCCACGCTTGCTGTACTACTTCAGGACCCTCCCCATTTGGGTACCTGGAGTGGTTTTTCGGCAGTTGAGATCGGCGATTATATCATTCTTATGGGGAAAGGGCCGACGCAGAATTGCGTTGGCAACGCTGACCCGCCCCAAAGATGAGGGAGGCCTAGCAGTCCCAGATTTCGAACTCTACTACCTGGCTGCCCAACTGCAAACCTTTACGCAGGAAATTGCGAGAGCTTACCGCGGCCCGGAACAGGAGAGAGACAACGGTACCCCCGCCATGTATTGGCTTATATTGCCCTGCAGCAAAAGCTGGTGCTCAGAGACCTGTCCCAAGAAGAATGGACGTTCCGATTATGTTGGAACCGCTCGCAGAAGCGAGCGGGAGTCAAGCCCCCGTATGCGCCTGAAATACCACTGGGCATGGTGACAGCACTCCCACACGGAGGGGATTGGTCGAGGCTCCAGCTATGGGAGGCTGCGGGGTTGCAGATGGTGGGAGATCTCTATGATGATGGTGTGATGACCCTATACCAGACGTTACAGGAGAGCTATGATCTCCAAAGAGGGGATTACCTACTGCACGCGGCTGTGGTGAGAGCCATCCAGGCACATTGGGGGGAAGGACTGCTCGAACCACCGACGACACTGGCCTGCCAGTACACAATGATGTCGGCGGGCACCTTCAAAGCAGTAACGTGCCTCTATTCCAGAATGCTAGGTGAGTCCTTGCAGCCGCTCACGGCGCTGAAGGCTAAATGGGAAACGGACCTGCAGATGGAAATCCCGGACACCACGTGGTCCCAACTAGTACAGAGGGCCAGAAAGAGCACTAGAAATGCGCGCTTCCAGTTAATACACTTCTACATTATTCATAGGGCCTACCTCACCCCGAGCAAAATTGCTAAATACTTCGGAGCAGAGGACGCCGCTTGCCCCAGATGCAATAGGGTAGGAGCGGATTTAGTACATATGCTAAGGTCCTGCCCTCATCTGCAGGATTACTGGAGGGACATTGGCAACACATTGAACAAAGTGGCGGATAGGGACCTGCAGTACGATGGAGCGGTCAGCATATTACATTGGTTCCCACACACACCCAAAAATAAAATATCGAGCAAGTTCATTGACATGGGCCTAATCTTAGCTAAGAGGGAGTTGATCAAGGGATGGAAATCAAAAACGGGGCCGACGCACCGGAGATGGCTGAATGAATTCCTAAAATGGGCGGCCGGCGAGAGCACGGTCAGGTACCAACTGGCCTGTCGTAGATCGGATGAACGAGCCCAGGAGGCAGCGATGGCATGGGAAATGCTAGTAAAGGCACTGCGAGATAGCTCAGTGGAGGAGGAAGGAGAGGGGGAGCCAGAGGAGCCTGAGGACCCAACTGGGATTGCCGCGGTGCCGGTACCCTCACCAGACACACACACCCAGTAAACAATAAGATGCTTCTGTCCACCACAACAGGATCATGATACTCAGAGCTAGGCGAAGGCGGAGACACTGAGGGGAGGGGGGGAGGGTAAGTTCAGGGGTACAAAACTGACGAAGCTGGAGGAATATTGCTTGGCGATAGAGGGGAATGGGGAGAATAAGTTGAAAAGCAGACAGCAGATTGCTTCACACGGAGACTATATGTGGTAGAAAATGTAAAATGCACCAAGAACGTATTTGACGCCGCCCGGCCTTCGGGATGTGGGCTGACTGGCTGTGTATACTAAACGGGTGCGGGGATAAGAGGGGAAGAAATCTGCACTGATGTGATCCCATATTGATAAATGTACTGTACATTTAGTTCTGCAATAAAAAACGTTTTAAAAAAACAACAACAAAAAAACAGGAACCCAATTGTAGGTCTCTTTGGAACCGAGGCGCACAAAGGAGCACCAGAGGGTACAGAAAATCTGCAACATGGCTTCCTTGAGAGCCTCTATCTGCAGCAGCCTTGCCAACAGACCCGGAGACTCCGATTGCATTGAGACCAGTTGTGGTATTGGTTCTTCGGAGGAAAGTCAAAACCGAGAGGCATCATCATGTCCAAGCAACTTTTTTAAGTAAGAGTGGCGATACGGAAAAGAATCCCATTTTGTCCTCTTGTGTTTCTTCTTGGATTTTGACTTACCTAAGAAATTCGAATTCGAGGAGGATCTTTTGTGGGACCAACTTAGAGAGTCCCACACCCACTGCATAGAATAAGTGTGAGAAGTTGGCCTGGTATATGATGATCACTATTCTAGTGAGCACCTTGCACCAGTCCAAATGACCTTTATGGTGATTGGTTGTAAGTCAACCTTATAGACCACCCATCCTAGGGGTGGCATGGACAAAAGCAGTCTTAGGCTAAACTCAAGGGGGCATGTGAAGCCAGCTGTTTTACCATATGCAATCCTTTTAAATACCAAATGAAAGGACACCACACAAGTTATATACTACAAAATATATGTATTTATTTCTAGAATAATCCCCTATACTCTTTATGAGCATAGAAGCACAAGCGTTAAACAAAGAACTCAGTATAACATACAATAAGCTGCACAATTATGGATAGGCCGGGTGGCCCCTCAAACCATATATAAAAAAAGTGGTATAAGTACCACGTCACGAACAATGGTAAGGCTTAGGGCCTTGGGAATCGCTGGGCCTACACTGGACTACTGAAGGTTAGGACATAGGAGGATAAACACAACAGGGGAGGAGAGGGTCCTAGGGAAAGTTTAATGACCTAACAATGCTACTATCCCTACATAAACAGTTAAAACAACAAAGAGTAGCAAGAAGTCAACAAATGAGCAAAAGCTAATTACTATGTAGAGGTGAAGGAGAAGCTTGACTAATAATGTGTGCTGATAAAGTCACGCATAGGGTATCCCTTCTTTGTGAACAGATTCCCATCAGTCACCACTCGAATCCGCCCTTCATCATCTGGGATCCTTCACACCATGAAGGTAGAGTAGTATACCCACAGCGGACTGGCAGATGTAAAAGCCTAGAACAACTTGTGGGACCCAGTGATTTAAATTAAAACGGTGTATCTGAAGGTAACTGAAAAGCAGTGCACTGAATGTGAAATAAAGTGAGTGAATACGTGAAGTGTGGATAACAATAAAATTGGGTAGAGAAGGTGAAAGAAAATTTAATATACTCCTCTTCAAACCCAACTTAATAAAAAGTGCGAAGTGGCCTAAACAAATAACCACTATAAAGAATGGAAGGTTGACATGTTTCTGCAGACTGATTAGATCAAACTGGTATCTTGCTGCTTCCTCAGGACCATTAACGCTACTGCTTAGTGAGAATATTAAAAATGTAAAATGTCACCTGAGGTTTAGTGACAACATCCTTCTCCTGACTTCATGATTCAACGGGATGTCAGACCATTCCCAGAGAAGCACATACATAGAAAAAAAGCACAATATAAATAATCATGATTAGATCACCGTTTTTTTTAAAGTATTTTATAAAGACAGTAATCTTATTTATAACCAATGTGCTAGTATCTTCAATTGATATATATATCACGTTAGCCTACAATCCATCAAGTGTAGACGCTCACTTACCTAAGTGGCAGGAGAGAAAAGCCCCACCTCACCTGGCTGCAGAGCAGGTAAAACGGAGCACCGCTCTATATAGCAAACATAGATGAAAAGGGAGTTATGACACACAAGCGTGTCGCTACTGTCATCACACAGTCATCAATTGTTCAACCATTCAAATAATGCCCAAACTATTCATGTCAAGGAAGCATCTCAACCCTTGTTAGGTGGAAAGCAGTTGTGAGGTAAGATGGCATTCCAAGCACCGAATAAATGACATTTTCTTATTAAAAACAAATATTTTTCAATGGCTCAATTGTACCGTTCAACCTTATATATGTGTCAGCCAGTGTGCTAGAGTACACGTATACGAGACGTTCTACAAAGATGCGGCATCTCCATAGGTAAATGGCTCGCAAAAGAATGTCAGCCAAACGAACTGAAGCGAGCTAAGGACGAAAAAGACCCCAATAGTTATTCCGGTGTCTATAATTACAGTAACGTATGTGGAGTATGACGTTACTGTTAACCCACCACAGTCGCTAACAGCTTGAAAAATAGAGATTACAGGCAAAACTAGAGATACTAGCAGGAACCTGGACAATGGTGATTCAAATGTCCGGATTGCCAGCATCGTCAGGTGTTTACGGAGGTTTTTTTTAGCGTGTTACTTGGTAACTAGCGATTCACAAAAGAGGCAAGGCTGAGTTAACCACAAAAACCACGGTTAGCTGCCCAGTCTGCTTCCCGCACTCACCTGTCCGTCGGTACCCCGGGCGTCGCTCTGGGCTGTCGTGGGAGGTACCGATGCGGTGAGCAGGGAAGCGTTATCTGCCAGTTTCTTGTGCGTCAGCGTCGCATCAGAGGCATGCGACGCACAGGGCCTCTGGGAATTGTAGTCCATGGCCCCGTTAGATTGATTTACGGCGCAATCAGTGCTACCTTTGTTGTTTCATTCCTTAGAAAAACACACCTGCGATGTCACACAGCTAGGGGAAATATAGTGCCCTCTATTCAGTGGGCTCGTATAGGACTCACGGATTATAAATAAACTCGCTGTCAATGGATTCAATTCCAAATGCATGAGATGTCAATTTGTTATGGTAAGGCAGCATTACTCATTTCAAGCGAAGCTGCATAACATATGCAATGTAGGGATATTGCATTATGCGCTTCATGGATATTGCATTTTGCACAAAACGCACCATATATGTACATCCCCGAATCCAAGTTTAATTTTAATTTTTAACCCCCTTGTTGTGTTCAGACATGAATCTCGTGTAGCTACTGATCTTTTTGGGCTCGCCATGCGTCACAGTCACCAGGTCTGATACTGAAAGAAAAGGATGTCATGTTGTGACTGTCAGGTCGTCGCGCTTAAGGCCAAACTGCATAGCACATACAGTGCTGGGGTATTGCGTTCTGCCCGAAGCGGATCCTACCATTGCTTCCCTCAGACCCAGGTCTGTGTTAACCCCTTTGTTAAGTACGGAAAAGATCTCCGTATAGTAGATGATCATAAGTCAAAAGTTCACATTAGTGTCGTTGCGGAACTCTTTACTATCAAGCAGGATCAGGGATTTAATAAAGGTAAACCCTCGGAGTGATTACACTCCGAATGTCATGGCTTCTATGGTTTAGTTTCTTTACGCTATGTAATCTCTGTCACATCCTATGCCAATACTGGCATGCTATTCCCCACAAGTGGCTCTGCACAACCAAACTTTTACCCTGAAACTACTGTCATGGTATATCTCACGAGTGGCTCTACACGTACAAACATTTACTGTGACGGGTCTCAGGCTACAAGAGTCTTCAAGAGTTATAAAGCAGGCATGTTCTCTGTCCTCTCTTTTTAGAGTGACATCCAAGGGATGTCTTCATTCAGCCCAATCTTATCAGACTTGAGTTTATAGACCCGTCTCTGCTCTTTTTTAAATAAAAAATTGCTGACATCAGTCACATGGGGTGGGATCAATGGTTGTTCAATTATAGTCCACTTTAGGTCTGTGGGTAAATGTCCAACCTCGATAAAATGGTTGGTGAGTCTAGTCGCTTGTTTTGAGCATCTAATTGGGCTCTTGTGCTCAGAAATCCTCACTTTTGCTTTGCGCGTGGTCATCCCTACGTATTTTTTATTGCAAGGACTCGTGATTAAGTAGATCCGGTTCTGGCTGTTACAGTTTGTGAACCGTCGTTGTTCCCACGGGCGATCAGTGCCAATATCAATATGTGTAGATTTTGATGTTTGGGGACAGGCTGCACAGTTACCGCAGGGATGATGACCAGTTACTGCAGGCATGTCCCACAGGGTCCCTATAGTGCGGGGGATGTTACTTTTGGGTCTAGTATGGACTAATTGGTCCTTCACATTACGTCCCCACTTAAATGCGAACAAAGGGGGTGGTAAGGTGTTGGTGTCAGTCCCAGTGTTGAGGATTGCCCAGTGTTTTTTAATGATTCTGTGTATCTGGTTAGACTGGGTACTGAAAGTATTCACACACGTGATCCGCATCTGCTCTGGTTACGGAGGCAGTGATTCTAATAAGCTCTCCCTGTTGTTATTGGAGGCTCTTTTTTTTTAAGTCCGGATCAGCCGCTTGGGATACTTCTTCTCAGTCAACTGCATTTCGAGAGTCTTTGCATGTCCCTCAAATGTAGATTTGGTTGAGCAATTCCGTTGGATTCGAAGGAATTGCCCATAGGGCAGGTTGTCACGCAATGCTTTTGGATGGAAGCTTTCATAACTCAGTAAGGAGTTCCTAGCCATGGGTTTTCGATAGATCTCCGATTGTAAACCGGCAGATGTGGAGGTAACTAACAGATCTAGAAATGCTAGCTGTTGTTTGCTGTATTCAATGGTAAATTTCAAAAACCGATTCCTCCCGTTCAACCACTCATGAAAATTCTTAAGATCCTCGACCGATCCTCGCCATGCCACCAGCACGTCATCTAGGTAACGTTTCCATAGACGCAAGCATACCAAGTAGGGATTGATTTCATTGAGGACCTGTTCTTGCTCAAACCTGTGTACGTACAGATTAGCGAGACTACGGGCAAAAACGCTGCCTATACTAGTCCCGCTAATCAGCAAGTAGACAGTCTCCTCAAACTTAAAAAAGTTTTCTGTAATGGCCAACGTGGCCAGCATCATCATCAATCTCACAGGGGTAATGGAGTTAGTTAAGATCTCTAGCCTCTAGTAGGCTTTCCACCACTTCTAAAGTTTCAGTCTGGGGTATAGAGGTGTACAGGCTTTCCACATCGAAAGATACCAGGAGGTCTTGTTTGCTGTCAAATTCAACATCAGGTAAAATCCTGAGCACACCTTTTGTGTCCTTTAAGTAGGTTGGCATCTCTCGTACCATTGGTTTCAAAAAGCAGTCCACAAAAGTGGATAAAGGTTCCAACAAGGATCCTATGCCCGATATAATGGGGCGCCCCGGAGGTGGCCTCTGGGGTTTGTGTATTTTTGGCAATACGTAGAAGTATGGCATCACTGGGTTAGTCGCACACAAATATTGTGCCTCTTTGGTAGTGAGCCATCCCTCTGCTAAAGCCTCTTCTACAATAGTGCCAATTACAGTTGTAAGTCTTACTGTAGGATCAGTTGTTAGTTTCCGATAAGCGTTCGTGTCATTCAATTGACGTAAACATTCCTCACGGTAAGTGCTAGAGTCCAAAAGGACTATAGCCCCACCCTTATCCGCGGGTTTAACTACAACAGATGTGTTGTTAGCCAAGTCATTTAAAGCCTCTTGTTCCTTCTTGCTCAGATTGATGAAAGGTTTGTGACGTTGTTGGAGTAGTGCCTGTAAGTCATGATCAACTGCCTCCTCGAAAGCCATAACTTTCGCAGGGAGTCCTACAGTTGTAGGGTTAAATGTGAAAGGTCTTTTTAGGCCAGTATTTTCGTCATTTGTAGGGGTATCCGCTGTTTGCCCTTCTTTTTTGGAGAACAAGTAATGCAACCGGATTTTTCTAAAGAACTTGTTCATCTCAATGTTCGTGAGGAAGGGGTCAACAGTGTTGGTTGTAACAAACCCAAGTCCTCTGTTCAGTACTTGTTCTTCAATCTCAGTCATTATGTGGGAACTCAAATTAATTACGAGATTGGTCCCGCTGAGGTCCCTGGTTGTTTCTGGGGGATCTTCTTCCCATTCCTCAGGTCCATCGTTTGAGGGGGTAAATTCCACTGGACCTGGCCCTGTTGTTGTGACCGGTGCCGGCCCCTCGTTCTCCCCTGGCCAAAGCCTAAAAAAGGCTGCTGATTGTATTCCGAATAGAATTGTTGAGGACCATAAGGTCCTACTGCCAGTGGGTAAGTAGGTGTGCCCCATGGTGTTGGTTGCCACCATGGTGGAAAAGGGGGTTGGCCAAACCCGTGACTGAAACCTCTCCAATTTCTCCTGTTGTTGCCTCTTCCCCTCTTATTGTTTTGTGCATTACCAGAATTAGATGTATCGGAGTCACTCGACTCCTCCTCTGAACTAGAGGTACCATAAGTCGAACCTCCTTTCTGCCCATTTTTATTAACCCCTTCGATGCTCATGACGAGCTCAGCTCGTCATGAACAATGGGAATAAGCATCATTCAGCACAGGAGGGGAATTGCTGCAGCAGCGATGGTGTTAAAGGGCACGGGTGTGTAGGTATCGCTGGTATATGGGTATACTTTTTCCATGGAAAATTTAGCAAGATCTTTTTTGAATTTTTCAAGTTTAGTGAACAGGATCGAATCTCTAAACTCTTTGCTTGCTTTGTTACCCTCATCTTGATTCTTAATGAAAGCTTTAGTTGTAATAGTCGTTTTTATCTGGCCTTCAAGCACCTGGATCTCCACTAAAATCTTGTCTGCCGCTTTTTTGGCTGTTTTGATAATGAGTACCAGCCAATCCGAGTGCATTTCCAGGCGATTAGCGACCAATCGCGTAGGAAATCCTTGTCGTCCAGAAACAGACGTGGGGCATTAGTCACTATCAACCCACTTGGGGCACAATTGCCACGTAAGTATTCTGCCATGGACATCCCATAGACACAGATCCTGGCCTGACTCTTTTTTAATAGTAACATTTTTGCCCAACATTCATCATTGTTGGCTTGGGCAGTCGGTATCATATCAAAAATACTAGGGTTTTCAGATAGAATGGACTGAATTTTTGCTTCATCGAAGGCCAATCCTAGATTAGTCCCCATATTCGAAATCAGTTTAACAAGACCACCGTGTTCTGATGAACAACACGTTACGAGTCACACAACACTCTCTTCATCAAACCAAAGTCCCAATGGGGACAAGGAATGAAAGTTAAAAGGATCCGCAGCTTGCAGCTGCACAAGAGAATAAACACAACAGGGGAGGAGAGGGTCCTAGGGAAAGTTTAATGACCTAACAATGCTACTATCCCTACGTAAACAGTTAAACCAACAAAGAGTAGCAAGAAGTCAACAAATGAGCAAAAGCTAATTACTATGTAGAGGTGAAGGAGAAGCTTAACTAATAATGTGTGCTGATAAAGTCACGCAAAGGGTATCCCTTCTTTGTGAAAAGATTCCCATCAGTCACCACTCGAATCCGCCCTTCATGATCTGGGATCCTTCACACCATGAAGGTAGAGTAGTATACCCACAGCGGACTGGCAGATGTAAAAGCCTAGAACAACTTGTGGGACCCAGTGATTTAAATTAAAATGGTGTATCCAAAGGTAACTGAAATGCAGTGCACTGAATGTGAAATAAAGTGAGTAAATACGTGAAGTGTGGATAACAATAAAATTGGGTAGAGAAGGTGAAAGAAAATTTAATATACTCCTCTTCAATCCCAACTTAATAAAAAGTGCGAAGTGGCCTAAACAAATAACCACTATAAAGAATGGAAGGTCGACATGTTTCTGCAGACTGATTAGATCAAATTGGTATCTTGCTGCTTCCTCAGGACCATTAACGCTACTGCTTAGTGAGAATATTTAAAAGGTAAAATGTCACCTGAGTTTTAGTGACAACATCCTTCTCCTCAATTCATGATTCAACGGGATGCCAGACCATTCCCAGAGAAGCACATACATAGAAAAAAAGCACAATATAAATAATCATGATTAGATCACCGTTTTTTAGAAAGTATTTTCTAAATACAGTAATCTTATTTATAACCAATGTGCTAGTATCTTCAACTGATAGATATATCACGTTAGCCTACAATCCATCAAGTGTAGACGCTCACTTACCTAAGTGGCAGAAGAGAAAAGCCCCACCTCACCTGGCTGCAGCGCAGGTAAAACAGAGCACCGCTCTATATAGCAAACATAGATGAAAAGGGAGTTATGACACACAAGCGTGTCGCTACTGTCATCATACAGTCATCAATTGTTCAACCATTCAAATAATGCCCAAACTATTCATGTCAAGGAAGCATCTCAACCCTTGTTAGGTGGAAAGCAGTTGTGCGGTAAGATGGCATTCCAAGCACCGAATAAATGACATTTTCTTATTAAAAACAAATATTTTTCAATGGCTCAATTATACCGTTCAACCTTATATATGTGTCAGCCAGTGTGCTCGAGTACACATATTTGAGCCGTTCTACAAAGATGCGGTATCTCCATAGGTAAATTGCTCGCAAAAGAATGTCAGCCAAACGAACTGAAGCGAGCTAAGGACGAAAAAGACCCCGATAGGTATTCCGGTGTCTATAATTACAGTAATGTATGTGGAGAATGACGTTACTGTTAACCCACCACGGTCGCTAACAGCTTGAAAAATAGAGATTACAGGCAAAACTAGAGATGCTAGCAGGAACCTGGACAATGGTGATTCAAATGTCCGGATTGCCAGCATCGTCAGGTGTTTACGGCGTTTTTTTTTAGCGTGTTACTTGGTAACTAGAGATTCACAAAAGAGGCAAGGCTGAGTTAACCACAAAAACCACGGTTAGCTGCCCAGTCTGCTTCCCGCACTCACCTGTCCGTCGGTACCCCGGGCGTCCCTCTGGGCTGTCGTGGGAGGTACCGACGTGGCTTGCAGGGAAGCGTTATCTGCCGGTTTCGTGTGCATCAGCGTCGCATCAGAGGCGTGCGACGAACAGGGCCTTTGGGAATTGTAGTCCATGGCCCCGTTAGATTGATTTACGGCGCAATCAGTGCTACCTTTGTTGTTTCATTCCTTAGCAAAACACACCTGCGATGTCACATAGCTAGGGGAAATATAGTGCCCTCTATTCAGTGAGCTCGTATAGGACTCACGGATTATCAATAAACTCGCTGTCAATGGATTCAATTTCAAATGCATGAGATGTCAATTTGTTATGGTAAGGCAGCATCGACTCATTTCGAGCTAAGCTGCATAACATATGCAATGTAGGGATATTGCATTATGCGCTTTATGGATATAGCATTATGCGCAAAACGCACCATATATGTACATCCCCGAATCCAAGTTTTATTTTAATTTTTAACCCCCTTGTTGTGTTCAGACATGAATCTCGTGCAGCTACTGATCTTATTGGGCTCGCCATGCGTCACAGTCACCAGGTCTGATACTGAAAGAAAAGGATGTCATGTTGTGACTGTCAGGCCGTCGCGCTTAAGGCTAAACTGCATAGCACATACAGTGCTGGGGTATTGTGTTCTGCCCGAAGCGGATCCTACCTGTGCTTCCCTCAGACCCAGGTCTGTGTGAACCCCTTTGTTAAGTATGGAAAAGATCTCCGTATAGTAGATGATCATAAGTCAAAAGTTCACGTTAGTGTCGTTGCGGAACTCTTTACTATCAAGCAGGATCAGGGATTTAATAAGATAAGATTGGGCTGAATGAAGACATCCCTTAAATAACTAAAAATGTAGATCGGTTTGAGCACTGCTTATCTTCGTGTGTAACTTTCACTTAGTTCACTGTGCTCCACGGTTCACTCCCCACTCTGGAGTGCTAGTAATAAACAATAAAGCAAGTCTTTGATCGGCTTGTCTCCCTGGGCACAAGTATAGGCTGGATCTCCAGCAATGATTTAGTGAGCCAACGAGTCGATAATTAATTTCAATAGTTTCATTTTAATTATGATCCATGGTATTTCACACAATCCATAATGTTAATTCACATCATTCCAAATTTCACGATGTATCAGCAATTTCACTATCTTTATATTATTGGCATTCAATAGCCTCCCAATGCATTTCGGCGCAGCAGCGCCTTTGTCAAGGGATCTGTAAATCAAAAATCAAGTAATTAGTACTACTTACTATCGCCATCCATAAAGTGCTATAACTAGCTACTAACATAACAAGTAATATACTCAAATAAACCAAAGTTAACAAAGTGTTTAGCGCATTACATAATTTCCCTGCTGTACACAACCTCTCTATTGGGATGGTAAACTATAGACTCCACATCTCATTTTACGAAAACAAGATTTCATTCTCCCAGTTGAACAGATAGCTGAATGGCAACATAAGCATGTAACATTTCAAAGCTCTGGTGTAGTATATAAACATAAGACAATACGCTCAGCGCGAGTGTGAGGAAACTTCATGTGCTGCTCTATAGACAGATTGGTGTCCGTTCGAGTGAGAAACCGTTGGTGACTTACAGAAATGCGGTACCGTTATGGGTAACAAACCCGCTACGAAAATGTGATATATGAAAAGGGGTTTGCATATTAATCAAAAGATGTTTAAACGCTACAGTTACGCCGATGCCGCTTACCGGTAACCAAAGGTTTGTTACGTTCCGCTCTGTCAGCCGTTGCATTTTACTCCGGAGTGTCGAACAAGGAACATATGGGAATTAGTGGGTGGAGCTCATGCCTACGTGTACGCGCTAGGGTTTCTGGACCTGACAGTAAAGAGAAACGCATTACATGTGTCAGTAAATACTCCACCTCTACTCAACAGTTTAAAAATATCATCAAGAAACATTGGACAATACTACAAGTGGAACCTGACTTTAAAGGAGCTTTTGAAAAAGAACCTTTGTTTGCACACACTAGATCGAATAATGATGGACAACTATTGAAACCAAAGACTAAAACAAGAGTCATTACGAAATACAGAGGTACCCAACCATGTATGAACTGCCATAACTGTACTAACATCAGTAAAGGTAACTTGTTACTACCTCCTGAGTTCAAAGAAAAAATCACTTTAAAGGTAAATGGAACATGTGACACCATGAATGTTATATATCTTTTAAGTTGCCCATGCAACCTGAACTATGTGGGGCACACACAGCGTAAATTAAAAGTCAGGCTTAATGAGCATAAAAGCAACATTAGAACAAAAATGCTCAAATCAACGGTGGCTACGCACTTTGTGGAGGCCAAACATGATTTAACTCACCTAAAGGCACGCATTTTGGAAATTGTGGAGAAACATGAAGGCACCAACAATAAAACACAGCTCTTAAAAAGAGAGAATTACTGGATTTATCGCTTAAAAACTTTAAGACCGGGGGGGTTAAATGAAAGAGTGGAATTTTTATGTTATTTGTAAACATATGTCAGTAGTTAACCTGCTTAGGTTTTCTTGTCATGGAAATATTAGTTAATCGCTTTTCAGCGCACATTTATTATTGTTTCTTTTAGAATACTAGGTCCAGAAACCCTAGTGCGTACACATAGGCATGAGCTCCACCCACTAATTCCCATATGTTCCTTGTTCGACACTCCAGAGATTTCAAACGGAGTAAAATGCAACGGCTGACAGAGCGGAACGTAACAAACCTTTGGTTACCGGTAAGCGGCATCGGCGTAACTGCAGCGTTTAAACATCTTTTGATTAATATGCCAACCCCTTTTCATATATCACATTTTCGTAGCGGGTTTGTTACCAATAACGGTACCGCATTTCTGTAAGTCACCAACGGTTTCTCACTTGAACGGACACCAATCCGTCTATAGAGCAGCACATGAAGTTTCCTCACACTCGCGCTGAGTGTATTGTCTTATGTTTATATACTACACCAGAGCTTTGAAATGTTACATGCTTATGTTGCCATTCAGCTATCTGTTCAACAGGGAGAATGAAATCTTGTTTTCATAAAATGAGATGTGGAGTCTATAGTTTACCATCCCAATAGAGAGGTTGTGTACAGCAGGGAAATTATGTAATGCGCTAAACACTTTGTTAACTTTGGTTTATTTTAGTATATTACTTGTTATGTTAGTAGCTAGTTATAGCACTTTATGGATGGCGATAGTAAGTAGTACTAATTACTTGAATTTTGATTTACAGATCCCTTGACAAAGGCGCTGCTGCGCCGAAATGCATTGGGAGGCTATTGAATGCCAATAATATAAAGATAGTGAAATTGCTGATACATCGTGAAATTTGGAATGATGTGAATTAACATTATGGATTGTGTGAAATACCATGGATCATAATTAAAATGAAACTATTGAAATTTATTATGGACTCGTTGGCTCACTAAATCATTGCTGGAGATCCAGCCTATACTTGTGCCCAGGGAGACAAGCCGATCAAAGACTTGCTTTATTGACATCCCTTGGATGTCACTCTAAAAAGAGAGGACAGAGAACATGCCTGCTTTATAACTCTTGAAGACTCTTGTAGCCTGAGACCCCTCACAGTAAAAGTTTGTATGTGTAGAGCCACTCGTGAGATATACCATGACAGTAGTTTCACGGTAAAAGTTTGGTTGTGCAGAGCCACTTGTGGGGAATAGCATGCCAGTATTGGCATAGGATGAGACAGAGATTACATAGCGTAAAGAAACTAAACCATAGAAGCCATGATATTCGGAGTGTAATCACTCCTGAGAGGGTTTACCTTTATTAAATCCCTGATCCTTCTTGATAGTAAAGAGTTCCGCAATGATACTAACGTGAACTTTTAACTTATGATCATCTACTATACGGAGATCTTTTCCGTACTTAACAAAGGGGTTAACACAGGCCTGGGTCTGAGGGAAGCACAGGTAGGATCCGCTTCGGGCAGAACGCAATACCCCAGCACTGTATGTGCTATGCAGTTTAGCCTTAAGCGCGACGGCCTGATAGTCACAACATGACATCCTTTTCTTTAAGTACCAGACCTGGTGACTGTGACGCATGGCGAGCCCAATAAGATCAGTAGCTACACGAGATTCATGTCTGAACCCAACAAGGGGGTTAAAAATTAAAATTAAACTTGGATTCGGGGATGTACATATATGGTGCGTTTTGTGCATAATGCAATATCCATGATGCGCATAATGCAATATCCCTTCATTGCATATGTTATGCAGCTTAGCTTGAAATGAGTGATGCTGCCTTCCCATAACAAATTGACATCTCATGCATTTGGAATTGAATCCATTGACAGCGAGTTAATTGATAATCTGTGAGTCCTATACGAGCCCACTGAATAGAGGGCACTATATTTCCCCTAGCTGAGTGACATCGCAGGTGTGTTTTGCTAAGGAATGAAACAACAAAGGTAGGACTGATTGCGCCGTTAATCAATCTAACGGGGCCATGGAACTACAATTCCCAGAGGCCCTGTGCGCCGCATGCCTCTGATGCGACGCTGACGCACAAGAAACCGGCAGATAACGCTTCCCTGCGCGCCGCGTCGGTACCTCCCACGACAGCCCAGAGGGACACCCGGGGTACCGACGGACAGGTGAGTGCGGGAAGCAGACTGGACAGCTAACCGTGGTTTTTGTGGTTAACTCAGCCTTGCCTCTTTTGTGAATCACTAGTTACCAAGTAATGCGCTAAAAAAAAACGCCGTAAACACCTGACGATGCTGGCAATCCGGACATGTGAATCACCATTGTCCAGGTTCCTGCAAGTATCTCTAGTTTTGCCTGTAATCTCTATTTTTCAAACTGTTAGCGATCGTGGTGGGTTAACTGTAAAGTCATACTCCACATATGTTACTGTAATTATAGACACCGGAATAACTATCGGGGTCTTTTTCGTCCTTAGCTCGCTTCAGTTTGTTTGGCTGACATTCTTTTGCGAGCCATTTACCTATGGAGATGCCGCATCTTTGTAGAACGGCTCGAATACGTGTACTCGAGCACACTGGCTGACACATATATAAGGTTGAACGGTATAATTGAGCCATTGAAAAATATTTGTTTTTAATAAGAAAATTTCATTTATTCGGTGCTTGGAATGCCATCTTACCGCACAACTTCTTTCCACCTAACAAGGCTTGAGATGCTTCCTTGACATGAATAGTTTGGGCATTATTTGAATGGTTGAACAATTGATGACTGTGTGAAGACAGTAGCGACACGCTTGTGTGTCATAACTAACTCCCTTTTCATCTATGTTTGCTATTTAGAGCGGTGCTCCGTTTTACCTGCGCTGCAGCCAGGTGAGGTGGGGCTTTTCTCTCCTGCCACTTAGGTAAGTGAGCGTCTACACTTGATGGATTGTAGGCTAACGTGATATATCTATCAATTGAAGATACTAGCACATTGGTTATAAATAAGATCACTGCCTTTATAAAATACTTTCTAAAAAACGGTGATCTAATCATGATTATTTATATTGTGCTTTTTTTCTATGTAAGTGCCTCTCTGGGAATGGTCTGACATCCCGTTGAAGCATGAAGTCAGTAGAAGGATGTTGTCACTAAAACTCAGGTGACATTTTACCTTTTTAATATTCTCACTAAGCAGTAGCGTTAATGGTCCTGAGGAAGCAGCAAGATACCAGTTTGATCTAATCAGTCAGCAGAAACATGTCGACCTTCCATTCTTTAAAGTGGTTATTTGTTTAGGCCACTTCGCACTTTTTATTAAGTTGGGATTGAAGAGGAGTATATTAAATTTTCTTTCACCTCCTCTACCCAATTTTATTGTTATCCACACTTCCCATATTCACTCACTTTATTTCACATTCAGTGCACTGCTTTTCAGTTACCTTCGGATACACCATTTTAATTTAAATCACTGGGTCCCACAAGTTGTTCTAGGCTTTTACATCTGCCAGTCCGCTTTGGGTATACTACTCTACCTTCATGGTGTGAAGGATCACAGATGATGAAGGGCGGATTCGAGTGGTGACTGATGGGAATCTTTTTACAAAGAAGGGATACCCTATGCATGACTTTATCAGCACACATTATTAGTTAAGCTTCTCCTTCACCTCTACATAGTAATTAGCTTTTGCTCATTTGTTGACTTCTTGCTACTCTTTGTTGGTTTAACTAGGACATAGGAGGCCCACAGGATGCGGGTGCAGTGTCTATAGGCAACCGCGTTTACCATACAAGTCAATGGTGCGTAAAAATCAGAAAGTTTTAAGTTTAGGAGACGTCCGACTGGACTAGAACTTAGCCACTTGAAATTAGGACACTAGGGATGTAAATCACTACAGGGGCACCAGAGTACCCTCGTTACCTCACCCACAGGAAGCGGGTGCATAGGTGCCAAAGTGCGTCAGGTTTCTTCGTGAAGTTCTATGGAGCCTGGAGGAAAAGATGCTGCAGGCGGCCAGGAGAGAAGAGTGCGGTTGGATCCAAGGGTGGATCCAAGATGTAGAGGACCTGAAAGCAGAGGGGACAGAGTCTGGGTCACTAGCCAGTGACCAGGATGGAACCAGGACAGAACCAGGCAATGTCGGGTTGCGATCAGGTGCTGTTGAGTAGTTTGTCTCCGCTGCCACTTGGACCAGGAAGGATCGAGGATGACCAGCTGGTGAACACGAGCTGTCCCACAAAGGTTCTTCCTGTCAGTGGTGTCGGTTCTTGAATCGGATTTACCAAGCCTTGGCATAGGCAACCCACGCAGAACTCGAAGATGTCTGCTGGATCGGACCAGGAAGGTCAGATCGGTGGCTCCTTTTCAGAGGAGCTAGGGCCAGTCTGGAGCAACCAGACCAGCAGTTCAAAATTGTGGGTTTGTTGTCTCAGAGGCCACTAGCCAAAGGGCAAGTGACGGGACAACGCGTCGAGCAGGAAAAGTGCAAAAGGGCCCCACGCAACACTCGGTGAGTGTGGAGGGGTGATCTTTGAAGCACAGGCTGCTCGGGGCTGGGGCTTCTCAAACCTCAAAGCACAGCATCGAGGGTGCCTCGGGAGCTGCACAGGAAGCACTTTGTTGACTTTTCAAGATGGCCGGTCCCACGTCTTGTGTTGCCTCCACGGGTCTCAGCTTTGCTGGGACTGTGGATCGGGCTGTCGGATATCTGGGACTCTGGGTCTTGTTGGTCTCTGTTGCTCGAGCTCCGGCAGGAGCAACGACAAAGAAAGTCTTAATGCGCTGATGGTGCCTGCTTGCACAGGGTGGCCATTCCTTGACCACAAGGGAGATTCTTCAGTCTTCTACGTTGAGTAGGATGTCGAAGGGTCCTGAGTTTTGTTTCAAAGTTTCAATCAGGATGATCTGAGGTGCAATGCCACCGCTCCTACCTTTATTCCAAATCAAGGGGTGGATCACCTGCTAGGTCCCTCCTATGGGTGGGACCCTGGAAGGAGGTGGTTACACCCCTTTCCCTTTGTCCAGTTTCGCGTCAGAGCTGGGGCTGGAGAGCCCCACCACCGGTTTGAACTGGAATTTGCATGGGACACCTTGTGTGCCCCAGGCAGTGTCTAGTTTCTTTCAGCCCTCCCTGCCCCAATCCACTATCTCCTGTCTGGGGTGGTGTAACACCTCCCTGTGACAGGAAACCTATTGTCCAGGCCTCCCCTGCCAAAGTTTCGGTCAGCAGCAGGAGGCCAGACTCGTGTCTGTGGCAGCAGCATCCATTTTGTGATGCTGAGGCTCTGGTTAGATTTAACCGCGTTTGAGCAAAGTAACATGTCTTCTCCCTCTAGAAGGGTGGAATGCTACCCCCGTCACCAAGTCTGGTGAGGGGGTAGTATTCCAAAGCGTATGACACCTTACACGACATGTTTTGATAAAGCCAAACCAAATATAGCATTTAACCACGAGGTTCATAATTCACTTAAGAATATATAGTATGGCAATATCCCAGAACAGCTAAGGCACATGGTTCCGAAAGCTGCAGACAGGCTCAGCACATGCTAGAGCACCATCTCACATAAAGCCAAGCACTCTGCCTCCAGGATTGTTAAGGCCTGCCATAGGAGTGACTTATATGTGTCCAGATATAGGTTTAGATATAGGTATACTATATCTAAGCAAGGGGTGATTACAACACCTTGCCCCAGCTGAGTGATCAGCGAGTTGTGTCATTTTGGATAGGCAGCCAGGGGTGGCAAAAGATATGCTGCAGCCCCGGGTAGGCCTTGGATGCACCTATGCCCTGGGTACCTATATTACTCTGTCCAGGGGCTGATAAGGTGACTCAACATCCAATTGGAGATGTACCTAGGGTACATGGAGTCAATTTTACAGAGAGAGCAGATAGCCTGGAGCCCTGATTAGCAGGATCCCAGGCCAACTAAGTCGAAAACCAGCTAAACACTAGGCACAAAATCTGGGGTAACCATAGTCAGGTATCCACCTTCCTACATAACCCCCCCCCCCCCCCAAACGAAAGGAGATAAGGCTATCCTTGACCAGGTAAACCTATATTGCCTAAGTGGCGATATAAGGAAGTACCTGCACTAGCATGGTTACCCCCTGTTTCATGGTCCACTAAGCAATCCCTCCCCTAAGGGTATCAGAGGGTCTCCACCATAGGAGATCTGTACCTGTGGTGTATTTTGGCAAAGTACAAGGCTGGTGTGGGAATGGAGTATTAAAGTGAGGCTCCACTAATGTAGGGCCCAGCTTCCTCCAATCACTATCCACCATGGATGCCTTTCTTTCCATGACTGAGTTGCACTGTGCTCTCAGGGTCAACCTCTGGCTACCTAAATCTGGAGGCTGGGTCCCTTTTGTTGGCTTACTGGAGGGACAGGTCAGGTTTGGGGCCTTCGGGTCCCAGGTTTGGATGTGCCCAACAGAATCCATCTGGGGGAGGCTCCTAACTAAGTGTAAGGGAGGTCCCTCAGGAGTTTTTAACTTTTTCACCTTGCTAGGGCTGCTAGCTTTGGTGCCCCTAATCTGCTGCTGGGGTGGTTCTTTTGGACAGGGGGACTTTTGGGGTCCACCACTGGCCTCCCTGACCTCTACAGCCCTGGGCTGACTGAGGCAGGGTAGAGAGGGGCAGGTTACCTGCTCCAGACTGGGTCCCAAATTGGAAGGGTCCACTGACATCAGGGGCTCTGCCAGGCTAAGTCTGACTACATCTGGGGCAGTTTCTTGGAGAGTGGGGTCTGCAATCCTATGGTCACCCTCGATTTTTGCTTTTTGCTTCACTGGTTTACGACTTTCTCTGGCTGTGGGCCTGCCAATCAGACCCACAGCCTAGCTGTTCTCTCTCTAAATTGACACACATGTACGTTAGGTGCATTTACCAAATAGGTACTGGGCCACCTTATCAGTCCCTGTACAGCATACCTTAGGTATCCAGGGCATAGGTGTACCAAGGGCCTACCAGGGGCTGCAGCATGTATTATGCCACCCCTGGCTGGCCATCCAAATCTGACACAACTGGCTGCACGACAGCTGGGGCAAGGTGGTGTAATCACCCTTTGCTTTAGATATAGTATCCCTATATCTAACCCTAAAATGTATTCCTATCAGTCACTCCTATGGCAGGCCTTATCAATCCTGAAGGCAGAGTGCTTGGAATTATGTGAGATGGTGCTCTGGCATGAGCTGAGCCCGTTTGCAGCTTGCGGAACCAAGTCCTAATAGCTGTTCCATGATAACGCGTACCATATACTCTTAAGTGCATTATAATCCTCGCGGTTATTTGCCAACTTTGGTATCGCTTTATCAAAACATGTCGAGTAAGGTGTCATACGAATTGGAATACTAACCCCTCGCCAATTCTGGCGACGGGGTTAGCATTCCACCCTTCTAGAGGGAAACGACATGTATGTAACTGTGAACCCCGGTTAAAGTTAACTCGAGCCTCAGCATCACAAAATGGATGCTGCCACCACAGACACAAGTCTGACCTCCTGCTGCTGGGAGTCCTTCCAGCGAGGAGAGCTCGGACAAAGGGTTTCCTGTCAGGGGCGGTGCTAGCACCATCCCAGACAGGATTTTGTGTATCCCAGGTAGGCAGGGCTGAGAGGAAGGTGACTGCAAGTGGCACCCCGGTGCTCACTGTGCATATGCCGGCTCAAACCAGTTCAAGGGGCACCCCAGCCCCTGAGCTGGGGAGAGACCGGACAAAGGAGAGGGGTGTAACCACCCCCCTTCCTGGTCCCACCCATGGGCAGGACCTAGTCGCGTGCCAGCCCCTTTTCTTAGAATAAAGGTAGGAGCGGGCCCCCTTCCCAAATTAGATAATCTTGAATCTTGAACTACTTTCCACGAAAGGAACTCTTGACTTTCTCTGAAGACTCTCCCTTGTGGCTAAGGAGTAGCCACCCTGCACCCGCAGGCACCACCTAAGCATCGTGGTTTGCTGCACGTCCATCCTCCGGATCAAGACTGACCAGCTCGACGAGACCCAGATTCCCTGGCATCTCTGACCTCTACCTGCATCATCAGCCCAGCTGAGATTCGTGGGTGTGACGAGACCTGAGGGACCGGCCATCTTCAAAACCTGCACGACGCTTAACCAGCACGACCGCCGAGGGATCCTCAAGTGAGTGCACTGGGGTTTGAGAAGCCCCAACCCAGAGCAGCTCCAGCACCGAAGTCCAGCCCCCCAGCATCCACGAGATCTGCGTGGGACCCTTCTGCTCTTTGCTGCTTGCCACGTTGTCCGGTCACTTGCCCGTTGGCTAGTGGCCCTCCTGACGACGTACCACGATGGTTTCGCCGCTGGTCTGGTTGCTCCAGACTGGCCCTTGCTCCCTTCCAAAAGAGGAGCACCCCGGACCCTCCTGGTCCACTCCAGACGCCATCTTGACTCCACCGCGTGGGCTTGCCTTTGCCAAGGCTTGTTGCTCCAATCCTGGTTCCAACATCGCCGACAGCAGACACCATCGTGGGACAGCTCGCACCTCCAGCCTGGTCGCCGACAACACCTCCTGGCCCGTGTGACTGCAGAGTCCAGCGTCGTCCACTCACCTGATCGCGGTGACCTCATCTAGTGCCATCCTGGTGCCCACACAACCACTGGCTAGTGATTAAGAACTGAGTCCCCTCTGCTTTCAGGTCGTCTCCATCACCGATCCAGCCTTTGATCACACCGAACATCTTCACTGGTCGCCTGCTAGCAACTTCTTCTTTCAGGCTCCACAGACTACAACGAGGATTCCTGACGTCTTTTGAACCCTATGCAGCCGCAGCCCCTGGGCTAGGTAACCCGAGCATTTCGGTGCTCCAACGCAGGTTCACTATCCAAGTGTCCAGATCCTTTTTCGTTTTAAGTCTACCTAGTCGGATTCGTCCGGAAACAGTAACTTTAGAAATACTAGCCTCCATAGACTTTGTCCCGCATCCCGCGTGAGAGTGCACACTCTGCACCCGATCTCCCTAGGCCTCCTGCTCCTAACCTTAGAGTTTATTTATTTATTTATTTATTTTACACATTTGTAGAGCGCTCTGTTACCCGGAGGTGTCCTGGCGCTAGAAGGATAGGCTGGTGTGAAGGAGCGTGCTTACAGAGTGAAGAGCCATGTTTTGAGTCCTCTTCTGAAGACCATCAGGTCCTGAGTTTGTCTGAGCACCAGTGGGAGTTTATTCCAGGCCTCTGCCGCTCCAAGAGAATAGCTCCTGCCACCCCAGCGAGCTTTTTTAGTTCTGGGGACTGTGACCAGGGCCAGTTGTCCTGACCTCAGAGTTCTTGCTGGTTTATGCCAGCAGAAAAGAGATTTCAGGTGCCGGGGGCCTGTATCGTGGAGGGCTTTGAAAACCATGCATACCGCCTTGAAAGTGATTCTTTTACGGATGGGTAGCCAGTGTAATTTTACCAGATCTTGGGATACCGAGGAAAATTTGGGTGTGTCAGTGATTAGGCGGGCGGCTGCATTTTGCAGAAGTTGGAGTTTGTTGAGTACGCTCTGCTGGGCGTTTAGCATCAGACTGTTGCAATAGTCTAGGCGTGAAAGCACTAGACCTGTGACAATTGTTTTCCTATGTTTCTTCTCCAGATATGGTAGAATTTTTCTGATGGTTTTGAGTGTGAAGTGGAGAGAGGAGGAGAGGGCGTTCACCTGGGATTTGAAAGTCAGGGTGGAATCCACCAGAATCCCGAGATTCTTCACTTTATCCACCGGCTCTGGGAGAGGTCCCATTTCGTCTGGCCACCATCTCGGGGACCAGAAGTTTTCTTTGGCACCAAAAGGGGGAGTTCAGTAGTGTAGTCCTAGCGATCCTGAAGCCTCTGGATCGAGTTACTCACCTGCTAGTATTTCGCATTCCACTTTTAGTGTATATGGTTTTTCGTGCCCCTCGGGCATTTGTGTAAATTGTGCAACTTGAAGTATTTTCGTAAGAGTTTTGTATTGTGCTTAGCTCCCTGACTCATAAAGAGTTCAGGGTAGACTTGTTATTAATAAATATCCTTTATTTTTATAACAACTTGTGTGGTGTCCTTTCACTTGGTGTTCAAGGGGTATATGTGATGGTAAAACAGCTGGCTTAACACGCCCTCTAGAGTTTAGCCTAAAGACTGCTTTTGTCCACGCTACTAGGATAGCTGGTCTATAAGGTTGACTTACAACCAATCATCAATAAGGGTCGTTTGGTATGATACACAGTGATCACTAGAATAGTGAGCACAATATATCAGGCCAACTTCTCACAAGGGGTAAGATCAGTTCCCTGAGGAGGCTGATCCTTTCCTAAAGTCTGGTGGGAGGGAGATTTCTCTTCCTCCTCAATGCTCTCTGTTTGTGTGGAGTGATCCATAGTTTCAGGCTTCACAACACATGAATCTGTTTGAGATTGGGCTTTGGCCATCACAGCCCCACCAACCTTTTCAGGAAGGGATTCAGTTTGGGTATGGGCTGTTACCATCACAGCCCTGCCAACCTGTTCAGAGAAGGAATCTGCTTGAGATTGGGCTGAGACTGGCACAGCCCTCCTGACCTGTTCAAGGGGGAGATCTTGGATTGGGGCTGTGGCCATCACAGCCCCACTAACCTTTCCATGGAGATTTACAATTTTAGAATGGGTTTCTTGCTCTACCTCAGCCCAGGCTGAGATCTCTAGATAATTCCCCAGTAGACAATCTACAGGCAAGTTTGATGACACTGCCACTCTCTTGGGGCCAGTGACACCTCCCCAGCTGAGATTTACCACTGCCATGGGATGATCTTTCTGCACTCCATCAATGTTGGTCACCTGGTATGTGGCTCCAGGTAAAAGTTGCCTTGAGGGGACTAGACTCTCAGTCACCATAGTGAGGGGCTCCTGTCTTTACTTGCCCAAAGTGTTGGGACAAGCAGTGAAGTTGGCAAACCCCATGCCATTTTCACAGACAAGAGTAGCTGTGGTAGTGGACCTGGTTAGGCCAGGGTCCACCTGAGTTCCCCAGGTAAACCCAGCCAAATTCTTGGGGGCACTCCCACTACCTAGGGGATTACTACTAGTAGTAACAGGAGGTGTTGGAGTATTACTTGGAGGACTATTCTCCTTATTGCTGACCTTAGGGCAACTGCTGTCAGTCTTCCAATGGCCAGGCTTTTTACAAGCATGGCAATAAGGTTTCTTTTGGGTAGAGGAAATGTCTTGGGACCCACCCCCATCCTTGGAGTTTTGGGGCCCTGGGGAAGTTTTGTCTTTAGATTTATCCCCACCTTTTTCTTGAGGCTTGGTAAACTCCTTCTTCTGGTCATTACCCTGATTTCTAGGCCTAATCCTGGTTCTGACCCATTTGTCTGCCCTCTTACCCAATTCTTGTGGAAAGGTTAGATCTGAGTCCCCCAGGTGCTGGTGTAAAAGCTGGTTTTGACAATTACTAAGGATCTGTTCCCTAATAATCAAACTATACAACCCTGTAAAGTCATGTACTTAGCTGCCAAGCAACCAACCTTCCAGAGCCTTAGTAGCACAATCTACAAAATGAGTCCAGTCCTGAGTCTGTGTCTTCTGGGTATCTCTGAACATTAACCTGTAATGTTCAGTGGTTAAGCCAAACACATCAATTAGAGCACTCTTCGGGACAGTGTAGTTCTTTGCATCCTCATGTCTAATAGTGAGGAGCTTGTCTCTCCCTTTTCCTGAGAAGGAGAGCCACAAGATTGCTGCCCACTGATCTTGGGAAACCTGCTGTACCATGCAGGCTCTCTCCAGAGCAGTCATCCATTTGTGGATGTCATCCCCATCTCTGTAGGGGGGAACAATCTTACTCAGGTTTCTACTATCATAGGACCTGTCTTTATCCATAGGGATACTGCTGCCACCAGTGGAATCTAATCCACTTAACTTTTGCTCCCTTGCCAAAGCAAGTTTAGCTTGGGCCAATGCTATCTCTTCCTTCTCAATCTGAAGTTGGACAGCTCTCATCCTAGCCTCATGTTCTTTTCTCTGGGCGGAAGTCATTCCCCTTTGAGATCCCCTGGAGGCATTAGCCTGGTTAGATTCCCTGGAAGGAGATCTAACCCTTCTATTGCCAGGGTTAAGTCTACTGTTAGGTCTGGAGAGGTGGGACACCTCTCATCCCCATGTAGGCTTACATTGGCCCTGCTCAAGCTTCTAACCTGAACTTGGTCATCCCCCTGATCATCTGACTCATCTCCATCCTCCTCATCCTCTGGAGCAATGGTGTCATCTTCTCTGGGGGTCCCTTCTCCTATCTTACCTGAAGGACCTGTCTCAGGCACCTTCTCAAGATCAGCTTTCTCTAGGATTGCTATGAGGATAGGGATGGTGGGGTTGTGATCCCTTTTCAGCCCCCTTGCAGTGCATAGGGCACTCAAGTCTTTGAAGCTGAGTTTTTCATAACCGGATGGTGCCTTGTGAGGGTCACCCACAGGTAGAGAACTGGATGGTTCACCTGTACCAGGCATGACTAGTGAGGTGTAAGTGGTACACTTACCAACACTATTTGTTTACCTACTGGAACCTTTCTAGAGGTTGTAGTCAGGGTGTGCTAAGCCCTTTGGTCTACAACCAATAAGTTCAGTAGAACTTAAGTATGTTAAGCTTTGTTTATATGTACCTAAGGTACTTGATATGATCTTTCAAATGATAATCAATCAATCAATCAGTGACACTTGTAAAGCGCGCTACATACCCGTGGGGTCTCAAGGCGCTGGGGGGGGGGGGGGTGCCGCTACTGCTCGAACAGCCAGGTCTTCAGCTTCTTCCTGAAGGAGAGGTGGTCTTGGGTCAGGCGCAGGTCGGTCGGGAGGGAGTTCCAGGTCTTGGCGGCCAGGTAGGAGAAGGACCTTCCTCCTGTAGTCGCTCTTCGGATGCGGGGGACGGCGGCGAGGGCGTGGTTGGCTGATCGGAGGTGGCGTTTGGGAGCGTAGAAGTTGACTCGGCTGTTGAGGTAGCTCGGGCCTTGGTCGTGTAGGGCCTTGTGTGCGTGGGTGAGGAGGCGGAAGGTGATTCTTTTGTTGACGGGGAGCCAGTGAAGGTCTCTCAGATGTCCGGAGATGTGGCTGGTTCGTGGGATGTCGAGGATGAGTCTGGCTGAGGCGTTCTGGATCCGCTGGAGTCTCTTCTGGAGCTTGGCGGTGGTACCGGCGTATAGGGCGTTGCCGTAGTCCAGTCGGCTGGTGACGAGGGCCTGGGTGACGGTCTTCCTGGTCTCGGTGGGGATCCACCAGAAGATCTTCCGTAGCATGCGTAGGATGTTGAAGCACGCCGAGGAGACGTTGTTGACTTGCCTGGTCATGGAGAGGGAGGAGTCCAGGATGAAGCCCAGGTTTCGTGCATGGTCTGTCGGTTTGGGTGCGGTGCCCAGGGCGGGAGGCCACCAGGAGTCGTCCCAGGCGGAGGGTGAGGAGCCCAGGATGAGGACCTCCGTCTTGTCCGAGTTCAGTTTCAGGCGGCTGGTTGTCATCCACTCGGCTACCTCTTTCATCCCTTCGTGCAGGTTGGCTCTGGCGGCGGCGGGGTCGTTGGTCAGGGAGAGGATCAGCTGGGTGTCGTCGGCGTAGGAGATTATGCTGAGGTTGTGTTTGCGTATGATGGCCGCGAGGGGGCTCATGTAGACGTTGAAGAGGGTGGGGCTCAGAGATGATCCTTGGGGGACGCCGCAGATGACTTCGGAGGCCTCTGACTTGTACGGTGGAAGGCGGACTCTCTGTGTTCTTCCGTCGAGGAAGGAGATGATCCATTCCAGCGCCTTGTCCTGGATGCCGATGTTGCTGAGGCGCCGTACTAGGGTGCGGTGGCAGACCGTGTCGAATGCCGCGGAGAGGTCTAGGAGGATGAGGGCCGCTGTTTCTCCCTTGTCCATCAGGGCTTGGATGTCATCAGTGGCGGCGATGAGGGCGGTCTCGGTGCTGTGGTTGGCTCGGAAGCCGGACTGTGAGGGGTCGAGGGATCTGTTCGTCTTGAGGAAGGCGGCCATCTGCTTGTTGACGGTCTTCTCGATGACTTTGGCTGGAAACGGGAGGAGCGAGATGGGGCGGTAGTTCTTGAGTTCGGTGGGGTCCGCTGTGGGTTTCTTGAGTAGAGCGCTGAGTTCGGCGTGCTTCCAGCTCTCAGGGAAGGTGGCGTGTCGAAGGATGTGTTGATGATGTCTCGCAGGTGGGGTGCGATGACAGCGTCGGCCTTGTTGAAGACGTGGTGAGGGCAGGGGTCGGTCGGTGATCCGGAGTGGATGGAGTTCATCGTGCGGATGGTGTCTTCGGTGCTGATCGGGGTCCAGGCGTGGAGGGTGGTGGTGAGGGGCGGTTGTTCGGTCATGGTGTGCGTTGGTTGGTTGTTGAAGCTGCTGTGTATGTCCGCGATCTTGTTGTGGAAGTATGAAGCGAGGGAGTTGCAGAGGTCTTGCGATGGGGTGATGTCGTTGTTTCCTGCGCTGGGGTTGGAAAGCTCTTTCACAATGTTGAAGAGTTCCTTGCAGTTGTGTGCGTTGTTGTCCAGCCGGTCCTTGAATGCTGTTTTCTTGGCGGCGCGGATCAGCTGGTGGTGTTTACGGGTGGCGAGTTTGAAGGAGGTCCTGTTGTCCGGTGTCGGTTCCCTTCTCCAGACTTTCTCGAGGGCTCGGCAGTTCTTCTTGGAGCTCTTGAGTTCGTCGGTGAACCATGGGGCCTTCTTGCTGCCGGGTCTGCTAGGCGGGGTCCTCAGTGGGGCGAGTTCGTCCGCGCAGTTGCTGATCCACTTCGTGAGGTTGTCGGCGGCTTGGCTGGGGTTCGCTGAGCTGGCAGGAGGGTGCTGGCTCAGGGAGGTGGCGAGCTGGTCTGCTGAGATCTTGTTCCAGCTTCTGCGGGCGGCCTGTTGCTGGTGGTGGTGGGTCGTCGTTCTCTTGAAGGTGAAGTGGACGCAGCTGTGGTCCGTCCATTGAAGCTCAGTGGCGTGGCTGAAGTCGATGTCTGTGCTGGAAGAGAAGACTGCGTCGAGTGTGTGTCCGGCGAGGTGGGTGGGGGTGGACACCAGTTGCTTGAGTCCCAGGTTGGCGAGGTTGTCGAGCAGGGTGCTGGTGTTGCGGTCGTTGTTGTTCTCCAGGTGGAAGTTGAGGTCCCCCAGGAGGATGTAGTCAGCGGAGGGGAGGGCATGCGGGCTGACGAAGTCGGCGATGTCCTCGCTGAATTGTGTGCGTGGTCCAGGGGGTCGGTAGATCAGGGTGCCTCTGAGGGTGGTCTTCGGGTTGGTGTGGATCTGGAAATGCAGGTGTTCGGCGCTGGTCAGGGTGTTGTCGGTGCTGGTCGTGAGACGGATGGTGCTCCTGTGGACGATGGCGATGCCTCCTCCCATCTGGTTGGCGTTTCGGTCCCTCCGGACGATCTTGTAGCCCTCTGGGATAGCGATGGCGATGTCGGGAGCTGAAGAGGCGTTCATCCAGGTCTCTGTGAGGAAGGCAACGTCTGGGGCTGTGGCGTCTAGGAGGTTCCAGAGTTCGATGGCGTGTCTGTGGACGGAGCGGGTGTTGAGCAGGATGCACTTGAGGTGGGTGCTGCTGGTGTTTGACTTGGCGGGTGTTGGTGCGAGGCAGGTCCGGATGCAGGAGAACTTGCAGGCGTGGCAGCTGAAGGGTCCGTGGGTGTGACGTGGTGTGGCTTGGTGGCACTCTGGGCGTCGGTTGTCAAAGATTACAATTGGTAAAACAAACAGCAAGCTCAAATCCCACCGCTGCCACCAATGTGAGAAGTTGTCCTGGTATATGATGATCACTATTCTAGTGAGGACCTTGCACCAGTCCAAACGACCCTTATGGTGATTGGTTGTAAGTCAACCTTATAGACCAGCTATCCTAGGGGTAGCATGGACAAAAGCAGTCTTAGGCTAAACTCAAGAGAGCATGTGAAGCCAGCTGTTTTTACCATATGCAATCCTTTTAAATACCAAATGAAAGGACACCACACAAGTTATATATTACAAAATATATGTATTTATTTCTAGAATAATCCCCTATACTTTTTATGAGCACAGAAGGACAAGCGTTAAACAAATAACTCAGTATAACATACAATAAGCTGCACAATTATGGATAGGCCGGGTGGCCCCTCAAACCATATATTAAAAAAGTGGTATAAGTACCACGTCACGAACAATGGTAAGGCCTAGGGCCTTGGGAATCGCTGGGCCTACACTGGACTAATGAAGGTTAGGACATAGGAGGCCCACATGATGCGGGTGCAGTATCTATAGGCAACCGCGTTTACCATACAAGTCAATGGTGCGTAAAAATCAGAAAGTTATACGTTTAGGAGACTTCCGACTGGACTAGAACTTAGCCACTTGAAATTAGGACACTAGGGATGTAAATCACTACAGGGGCACCGGAGTACCCTTGTTACCTCACCCACAGGAAGCGGGTGCATAGGTGCCAAAGTGCATCGGGTTTCTTCGTGAAGTTCTATGGAGCCTGGAGGAAAAGGTGCTGCAGGCGGCCAGGAGAGAAGAGTCCGGTTGGATCCAAGGGTGGATCGAAGATGTAGAGGACCTGAAAGCAGAGGGGACAGAGTCTGGATCACTAGCCAGTGACCAGGATGGAACCGGGACGGAACCAGGCAATGTCGGGTTGCAATCAGGTGCTGTCGAGTAGTTTGTCTCCGCTGCCACGTGGACCAGAAAGGATCAAGGATGACCAGCTGGTATACACGTGATGTCCCACAAAGGCTCTTGCTGTCGGTGGTGTTGGCTCTTGAATTGGAGTCACCAAGCCTTGGCAAGGGATATCCGCGCAGGACTCAAAGATGTCTTCTGGATCGGACCGGGAAGGTCAGATCTGTGGCTCCTTTTCAGAGGAGCTAGGGCAAGTCTGAAGCAACCAGACCAGCAGTTCAAATTTGTAGGTTCGTCATCTCAGATGCCACTAGCCAACAGGCAAGTGACCGGACAACGCATCGAGCAGGAAAAGTGCAAAAGGGCCCCACGCAGCACTCAGTGAGTGTGGAGGGGTGATCTTTAGAGCACAGGCTGCTCGGGGCTGGGGCTTCTCAAACCCCAAAGCACAGCGTCGAGGGTGCCTCGGGAGCTGCATAGGAAGCACTTTGTTGACTTTTCAAGATGGCCGGTCCACACGTCTCGTGTTGCCTCCACGGGTCTAAGCTTTGCTGGGGCTGTGGATCGGGCTGTCAGATGTCTGGGAGTCTGAGTCTTGTTGGTCTCTGTCGCTCGAGCTCCGTCAGGAGCGTCGACAAAGAAAGTCTTGATGCGCTGATGGTGCCTGCTTGCACAGGGTGGCCACTCCTTGACCACAAGGGAGATTCTTCAGCCTTCAACATTGAGTAGGATGTCGAAGGGTCCAGAGTTTTGTTTCAAAGTTTCAGTCAGGATGATCTGAGGTGCAATGGCACCGCTCCTAACTTTATTCCAAATCAGGGGTCTGGATCACCTGCTAGGTCCCTCCTATGGGTGGGACCCAGGAAGGGGGTGGTTACACCCCTTTCCCTTTGTCCACTATCGTGCCAGAGCTGGGGCTGGAGAGCCCCAGCACCAGTTTGAACTGGACTTTGCATGGTACACCTTGTGTGCCCAAGGCAGTGTCTAGTTTCTTTCAGCCCTCCCTGCCCCAATCCACTATCTCCTGTCTGGGGTGGTGTAACACCTCCCTGTGACAGGAAACCTATTGTCCAGGCCTCCCCTGCCAGAGTTTAGGTCAGCAGCAGGAGGCCAGACTTGTGTCTGTGGCAGCAGCATCCATTTGTGATGCTGAGGCTCTGGTTAGATTTAACCGCGTTTAAGCAAAGTAACATGTCTTTTCCCTCTAGAAGGGTGGAACGCTACCCCCGTCGTCAGGACTGGCGAGGGGGTAGTATTCCAAAGCGTATGACACCTTACACGACATGTTTTGATAAACCCAAACCAAAGATAGCATTTAACCGCGAGGTTCATAATGCACTTAAGAGTATATGGTATGGCAATATCCCAGAACAGCTAAGGGACATGGTTCTGAAAGCTGCAGACAGGCTCAGCTCATGCTAGAGCACCATCTCACATAAAACCAAGCACTCTGCCTCCAGGATTGTTAGGGCCTGCCATAGGAGTGACTTATAGGTGTATATGTGTCCAGATATAGGTTTAGATATAGGTATACTATATCTAAGCAATGGGTGATTACACCACCTTGCCCCAGCTGAGTGATCAGCCAGTTGTGTCATTTTGGATAGCCAGCCAGGGGTGGCAAAAGATATGCTGCAGCCCCAGGTAGGCCTTGGATGCACCTCTGCCCTGGGTACCTATAGTACTCTGTACAGGGGCTGATAAGGTGACCCAACATCCAATTGGAGATGTACCTAGGGTACATGGAGACCATTTTACAGAGAGAGCAGATAGCCTGGGGCCCTGATTAGCAGGATCCCAGGCCAACTAAGTCGAAAACCAGCTAAACACTAGGCAAAAGATCTGGGGTAACCATAGTCAGGTATCCACCTTCCTACAATAAGAATGTTTCTACAGTGTTTGGTGATGTAGAGTTTAGTTTCATGCTTCCTGATCACTTTGAGGTTCATCCAGGCACGGCTGCTGCAGGCCCTGGAGTAGTGATATTACCTTAGATGGCAGAGACCTACTTCTTGGGGGTCAGCCACAAATATGTGTTTGTGATAGTATCTTAAATATTTAAACCTGTGCTCTTTTGTGTGGGCATGTCTCTTGCACACAGCAAAAGAATTTTGGAACAAAAACTTCATCAGAAACGAGGTAACGTCTTGGGACCCAGCTCTGAATCCATGTCTGAGGGTGTGGAGAGAAAGGAACTGAAGTCAGAGTGCAGAAGTGGCGCTCATATGCAGCTCCAATGTCGTTTCTGGGACAGGATGAAGCTGATGCAGAGCCGCATGATGCCACCCGCTGGTGTGTGGGAGCAATGCTGAGAAAACTGTTTAGATCCGGACTGGCACCTGGGAGTACTCACAAGGCGAGGTATCTGTGGTTAGAAGTATCCACCAGAAAATGTATTTTGGATACAATATAAAATACATATCACCCAATATCTGTTAGCAATGTTAGGAAGTAGGCGATGACTACTCTTAATTCAATCTCACTTTACGCAGAAAGAGACGTTTTGGTGTCATTATTACCCTATCCATCCTGGTTAGATGAAACTGCAGGAAACTTTCACACAAAAACATGTGCAGGCTAAAGTCTGATCACACAAAGCTTTCTGCAAAATGATCAATGTGTAACAGGTCAGAGTAGGTAATTTATGAGAAGCAGGCTCCAAAAGTTACGCTTCTAAAACAAATTTCAAAAGAGTATAGAGTTGTCAAAGATATTGTAAACTATGTTAACCATATCAATATTAAACATGGTGGACTGAAAGTTAGCCCCTGTACCAAAGTTTAAAGGTGTTAATGCACAAGTTACTTACCTTCGGTAACGATATATCTGTAAGAAACATTAGTTAGTGTTAGATTCTTTACCTTAGAATATCCCCTGGCGTCAGACTGGATCCGGAAAGTTTTCGTCAGCAGTACCCTTGTGCGTCGGTAGGCGTCGTCTGCAGCTCTGTGTCCGTCGTCGGCGTTGTGATCGCCGGGATGAAGTCGGAGTACTTAGACGCCGCTCTTGCACGCTGACGTCAGTTCTGTACATAGCTTTCCGCGCCAGGAACGCAGAGCCATGCAAGAAACCGACACTGGTGCCATGAAACTAGGGCCCTCAAAGGGGGATACCTTAACCCTAGATATCGGTTCGCAGAACGGGGAGTATGGGTGGGTTGGCAAGGAATCTAACACTAATGTTTCTTACAGATATATTGTTACAGAAGGTAAGTAACTTGTGCATCTGAAAGAAACACGTTAGTGTTAGATTCCTTACCTTAGAATAGATACCCCAGCAATACCAACCCCGGTGGTGGGTCTGTGAACCAAGATCACACCAGAAAGTCCTGGAGAACGGAACCATCGAAAAAGCCATCTCTCCGGACTTGGCAGTCCAGGCAGTAGTGCTTAGCAAACTTGTGCAGCGAGGTCCACGTAGCTGCCTGACAGATGTCCTGCAAGGGGACTCCCCGACCCAGGGCAGTAGTAGCCCCTGTGGCCCGAGTGGAATGCGCGCACAGCCCAACAGGAGGCTCCTTTTTCGCCAAGGAATAACAGACCTTGATGCACAAAACGACCCACCAAGAGATGGTCCGCTTGTGCACCGCCCATCCCTTCTTAGCGCCCATGTAACCAACAAAGAGCTGGTCGTCCACCCGGAACTGGCGTGTACAGTCTAGATAAAAAGAGAACGCACTTTTTTGGTTCCAGACGGTGAAGCCTCTCTTCCTCTTTTGAGGGATGCGGAGGCGGAAAGAAGGTGGGCAAGGTGATGGACTGCCCAATGTGAAAGGCTGTAACCACATTGGGCAGGAAAGAAGGACGAGTCCTCAGAACTTTGTCCGGTTGGACAGAGAGGAAAGGAGGCTTAGAAGACAGAGCCTGGAGCTCACTCACTTTTCTGGCAGAGGTGATGGCAACCAGGAAAGCAGTTTTAAGAGTCAGAAGACGAAGAGGACAATTATGAAGTGGCTCAAAAGGAGCGCACATCAGATAAGTAAGAACGAGGTTCAAGTCCCACAGAGGCATCACAAAAGGAACAAGAGGGAACATGTGTGTGATGCCTTTCAAGAATCTATTTACAACAGGAGACTTAAAAAGAGAAGGCTAATCAGGAAGCCTTAAGGAGGCTGTAATGGTCGAGAGATAGCCTTTGATAGTGCCCAGAGCAGAGCCCAGCTGGGCAAGAGAAAGAAGGAAGAGGAGAACCTCTGAAAGGGGGGCAGAAAGTGGATCCACTGCCTTTGCTGTGCACCATGCCAGAAATTTGTTCCACCTGTAGGCATATACCGTTTTTGTGGAGGGACGCCTGGCTGCCAGAATCACATCACAGACTTCAGGAGGCAAGTTAAATGGCCTCAACTGACGCCGCTCAATCTCCACGCATGTAGGAGGAGACTGGACAGGTTCGGGTGGAGGACCGTCCACTGCTGCTACGACAGTAGGTCATCCTGAAGAGGCAGGCCAATCAGGGGATCGACTGATATGCTGAGTAGCTCGGGATACCAGTTCGGAGCCACAAGGATGACTTGGGCCCGGTCGCGTCGGATTTTCTTCAACACTCTGGGCAGAAGTGGTATAGACGGAAAGGCGTACAACAGACCGCAGCTCCACTCATGACAAAAAGTGTCTCCGAGCGAGTGCCGCCTTGGAAATTCCACCACGCAGAACTGATGACATTGCGCGTTCTCTTCAGTGGCGAATAGATCTAACCAAGGCTCTCCTGACTGCTGAAAGAGATCTTGCGCCACATCAGAGTTCAGATGCCATTCATGATCCATCATGCACCAGCGGCTGAGTTTGTCCACTCTGGCATTCAGGGAACCTGCCAGCTGTTGAACCACCAGGGTGATGCCCTGGTGTTCCAGCCGTGTCCAGAGGAGCAGAGCCTGCTGACAAAGGGTCCACGACCCCACCCCGCCATGTTTGTTGCAGTACCACATGGCGGTGGTGTTGTCCGTGAACACCTGCACTACACTTCCCCGGACAGAGGGAAGGAATGCTTTCAGTGCAAGTCGGATCGCCCGCAGCTCTAGAAGGTTGATATAGAGCCGGGACTCTGCCGGAGACCAGAGGCCTCTGATCTCTGCCTCTGACATGTGGCCCCCATCCCAGGAGGGACGCATCTGTCACCACTATGTGCTCCGGTTGTAGAAGGGAGAGGGATCTGCCGCTGGCTCAATCGCTGTTCGTGAGCCAACACTGCAACTGTCTTGCAGTGCACTCCGAGATCAGGATGTGGTTGAACAGGTTGCTCTGATGCTGTGCCCACTGGAACTTCAGGTCCCACTGCAGAGCCCGCATCCGCCACCTGGCGTGATGTACCAGCAGGATGCAGGAGGCCATCAGCCCCAGGAGCCGCAGCGCCAGCCTGACCCAAACTCGGAATAAAGGCTGAAAAATCGGAATCAAAGCCTGAATATCCCGAACCCACTGCTAGGGAGGATAAACCTGAAACTGTGCCAAGTCCAGAACCGCTCGGATAAAGAGGAGCTTCTGAGAGGGGCACAGGTGTGACTTTGGCACGTTGATAGAGGACCCCAGTGAGTGCAGGAGATCGGCCGTTGTCTAGAAGTGGGGGATGACTGTTTGGGGCGAGCCCGCCTTCAACAACCAGTCATTGAGATAGGGGAGACTGAAACCCCTGATCTGCGCAGATGAGCTGCGACCACCGCCATCACTTTTGTGAACCCCCGAGGGGCACTGATGAGGCCGAAGGGGATCACGGTAAACTGAAAGTGCTCGTGGCCTACCTGAACCGCAGGTAGCACTGGTGGGCCGGCAGGACGGGGACGTGGAAATATGCGTCTTGCAAGTCCAACGCTACCATCCGGGGTTTAGGGCAGCCAGGACCTGAGCTAAAGTCAGCATCTTGAACTTCTCCTTCCGGAGATAGCCGTTGATGCACCGGAGGTCCACGATAGGGCGTAGGCCTCCTTTGCCCTTCTTGGGAACCAGAAAGTAGTGGGAGTAGCAACCACGTCTACTTCTGGCCCCAGGATGCGCTTGATGGCCCCCTTGTCCAAGAGGGCCGTAACTTCCTCCTGCAGAAGTTGCAAGTGATCCCCCGACATGCTGTGGCACTGCGGTGGCATGGCTGGAGGGGTTGCCTTGAAGGGGGGGGGGAGTAGCCCCTTTGGACGATTTACAGCACCCACCTGTCTGAAGTGATGGTACGCCATCGAATGGGCCTGAAAGCTCGGACTAGGAAGGCTTTGAGGCAGATGCTGAGGGAGTGGATGTGGACTGACCAGGCCCTTGTCCCCCTGCACCGCCACTGTGGTTACCACGTCCGCAACCGCGTTGAGGTTGGTTCTGCGGCCTGTGGCTGGACGAACGCATGAGGGTGTCCCTTCCTTGGCCACAAAAGGGGCAAAAAGCAGAAGTCTGCTGGCGCTGGCCCGACAGGCCCAAGGACTTGGCCGTAGCCCTGGAGTCCTTGAAACGCTCAAGCACACTGTCTGCTTTGTCTCCAAAAAGGCGACGGCCATCGAAGGGCATGTCCATGAGCATGGACTGGACATTCCCCGAAAAACTGGCGGACCTCAGCCAGGCGTGGCGATTGATCGCCACTGTCGCGGAAATCGCTCTTCCCAGCGAGTCCGTGGTATCAAGTCCACATCTGCCTCAGCTGCCTGCGCAACACCACACCATACATAGCACCCTCCTCCATAGCCACGGAGGGAGGAGAGATAAATCCAGTGTCAGGTGATGTGTCAAGACCACTGGCCTCCCCAGCTCATCTGCCCAGTCCTGACTTAACTGGCACTGTTGAGCCAGAGGGTCCTCAGACCCCTCCCAGTCCTCCCCTTCATCTGTGTCCTGATAAACAGGCAGAAAGGACGGAGCCGGGTCATAGGTGAATTGCTCAACCACCCACGCCGGAGACGGCGTCGAGCAGCGCCGCTCCGACGCCGGACCCGGGCTGAAACCTGGGGCGTCGTCGTCAGAAGACGGCACTGGGAGAGACACCATCGGGGTTGGCGCCAGCAGAGGAGTTGTGAGGTCAACTGGCCTCGACTGGGATCCAGGCCTGGATCCACCGGGGCCCTGCGGCGGCGGGACCGAAGTCGATGATGGCTCCGGGACCAAAGCCGCTGGCTCGCTGGTGCCGCTAATCGGGTCTGCGGGGTCCGAAGGCACACCGGCTGGCCTCAGCGGAGGGAAGTGAGTCCTCATGGCAACGAGGAAATAACGTTTCTCCTCTGGCGTCGCATGCAGTCCAGGAACCGGAGGGTATGGGAGCAGATGCGACACCTGCGGCTCCTGGGGAGCCGCGCGGGTGGTGTCACCCGGACCCTCAGCCGCATCGCGCGACCGGCGAGGGGAGTCAGAAGAGCGACGCCGCTTCTTCCACTTCTTTTTAGAGTGCCTCAACTTACCTGAATGCGAGGACTTGGAGCTAGACGAACGGTGTGGGCTCCAGCTCCGCGACCGGCCCCTCGACTTCCTCCTCGACCGGTACCTCGAGCGGCATGGAGCCGACTGCCGGATCTCGAGGAGCTTGCGGGACCACTCCATCCTAGCCTTCGAGGTCAAGGCCCGGCAGTCGGGGCACGACCTTTTGTCGTGGTAGGCCCGAGGCAGTAGAGACACTGGGGGTGGGGGTCTGTCACCGACATCAGACGGTGACAGGCGTTGCACGGTTTGAATCCGGGCATCCCTACCGGCACCAGGAGTCGAATCGACTCGAAAAAGATAGCCAAAATAGGCCACAAAGTTAGTCAAAAGGTGACTAGGGTCCTAGCTCTTCCCGGATCTGCGCTTGCTGGCACGGAAAAAAGAACTGACGTCAGTGAGAGAGGACGGCGTCTAAGTGCTCCGACGACGTCATCCCGGCAATCACAACGCCGACGACGGACGCAGAGCCACAGACGACGCCTACCAACGCGCAAGGGTACTGCTGACAAAAACTTTCCGGATCCAGTCTGACGCCTGGGGATATTCTGAGGTAAGGAATCTAACAAAACGTGTTTCTTTTAGATGCACCTGGCATTATTTGAAAACTCCTTCTGAAAAAACGAGTCAAAACATCTATGCATACAGCAGCTGGGTTAATAAACCTGTTAATGAAAAACATTTTTGCTTGGGTAGCGATCTGATTGGTTGACATGCCCTTGGTATTTTTTGTTTGAAAGCCACCCAGTTTAAGGCAGGGACTCAGTTCACAAACACTGCAGGTGCATGGTGTTATCACTTCGTACCCAGAGAAAAATACACTCTTCTTCTGTTTTTTTTTATACTAAAACACTTTTACAGCCACAGGATTTCCAGAACAGGAAGTCAATCACATTGTCACAAAAAACAGAAGTGGAAAGGGAGGGAGTTTTATCTGGATTGATTTGGGGAGCAAATCCAATTGTAAAGTCTTCTACCCTTTAAAACCTATGCTCGTCCCATTGCAAACAGAAAATGGGAATAAACCTGAAAGAGAACAGGAGACATAACTGTCACAATATTACTAGAGAGAGTTGTCTCCAGCTTTGTTTTTGACATCTTTCAGTAATCATCTACAGGACTGGCAGTACAACGATTTCCTACTTTGAGGTTGTTAGAAGTCGGCCTGGCATATGCTGTCCACTATTCTAGTGGGCACCTTGCACCAGTCCAAACGACCCTCATTGATGGTAGGTTTAAAGATAACCTATATAGAAAGCTACCCTAGTGGTAGCTGTGGAGAGCAGCCTTCAGGTTAAGTCTTGAAGAAATGTAAAGCAGCTTGTTTTACCAGTCTATAATCTCATGAATGGCCAAATGAAAGGAGAACCACACCAGGTATATATATAAAATATATGTATTTATTCTAAACACATTCCTCTAGTCTCTTTATGAGGCTAGAGGCAAAAGTACATTCAGTAAACTTATTTAGCAAACAGTAAATTAGCACAATATATGATTAGCCCTAGGGGCGTACCAAATCATATACTAAGAAAGTGGTATAAGAACCACGACTGACATAGATACAAGGCCTAGAGCCTTTAGAACCTCTGGGGCCACCAGGAACCACCCAAGGTAGTGACACAGGGGATCCACGGGGGACGCAAATCACCATTAACTTCTATGGGGAAAGTCGCGGTTGGAAAATTACAGATAAAGGACACTTAGAAGAGGACTTGGAGAAAACCCCTTTAGAACTAGGAGGTTCTAGAGTCAATACTTACATGAGCACTGGAGTACACGAGTTACCTCACCCAGGGAAGCCGGGTGCATAGGTGTCTTTTGGTGTCGAGTTTCGTCGTCGTTTTCAATGGCGATCTGCTGCAAAGTGCTGCTGGCGACCAAGTCGAAAGTGTCCGGGTGGATCCAAGGGTGGATCGAAGATCTGAAGAACCTGAAAGCAGAGGGAACAGAGTCTGGGTCCCTAGCCAGTGGCCAGGAAGGGGATGAGAAGATGCCAACCGATGTCGGGTGATTTCAGGTGAAGCTTGACTCTTCAGCCTTGAGGACCAGGAGGCACTGAGGATGACCAGGAGCTGGATTCAGGCTGTCCCACAATGGATGTCGAGTGCTGCAGTGTCTGTTTCCAGATTGGACCCAGCAAACCTTGGAAACAGCAACCCATGCAGAATGCAAAGATTGGCTTTGGTGCAGACCAGCAAGGTCTGAGGGACTCACCCTTTGGAGGGGAGTCAGGGCATGTCTGGAGCAACCAGAAAAGCCCAAGAAACAGAAGAGTTACTTTCGTGGGGACCCACCAATCGACAGAACAGGGATTACGATGGAGCCTCAAGCGGAAATGCTAGAAGTGGGCCCATGGACCACTCGTGGAGTGTAGGCCCACAATCTTCGGTGCAGATGGTGCTCGGGGCTTGGACTACAAGTAGCCCAATGCACAACTTCAGGAAAGCTCGGGAAGTTGATGCACTAGCAAATGTGCACGGTGTCCAGGAGTTCCAGTCCCACGTCACTCGTGACTCGTGAGGGCTGCGGGTCTCAGCTTTGCTGGGATCTCGTGTCGGCCTCTGAGAAGTCTGGAAGTCCATGTCCTGAATCGCAAATACATCGGGAGCCTTGGAAATTCAGATGGGTAAGATGCTTCTTTGGTGCCTGTTTGAACAGGGGAGTCACTCCTTGACCCCAAGGGAGATTCTTCCGTCTTCTACTCGAAATAAAATGTTGAAGTTCCAGGATATATGTTGCAGAGTTTCGTCCAGGTGTAACCTATAGTCCTAAGGACTGGGTTTCTATACTTATACTAAGGGGGTTGGACTTACTCTAGGGACCTACCTATGGGTGGATCCAGGGAGGGGGGTGGTTACACCCCTTTCCCTTTGTCATACGAGTTACTTACCTTCGGTAACAATGTATCTGGTAGAGACGATTCTAGCCGCAGATTCTTTCATGTAGAATTATCCCCAGGCGTGAGACCGGATCCGGAAACATTTTTGCCACAGCATCCCTGCGCGCTGGGGGCGGGTGACATCACGCGACTCCGCCCAGGCGTCGTCCGCGCAGGTGACATCAGCGAGGTCACATAAGACCCGCCCCGGCGCGCCTACGTCAGTTTTCTTCGGAGAACTCTTTGGCGCCACAACACAGAATCACCAGATAAAAAACTGTGGAAACATGGGAACAGTGTGCGAAGAGCAGAAAAATTGGAAAGAAGCGGTGACTAAGAAGACCACACAGAATAGTGGCAACACCGTAGAACCCAAAGACAGGAAAGAAGAAAGAGCAAGCAGAGCCCTGCGCAGCCACCCTGTCAGCACATTGACAGCCTCCCACTCCCGTGCCCCAGAGGCAAGGAACATGTGTAAAGTCATGGTACAAGTAGTAAACCTACCACCCCCATCAAGAGAAAGGGGACCAGTTCCAAGACAGACAGGGAAAACAACCCTCCAAGTCAACCAAACGTAGAGGGCAACCACCCAAAAGGGACAAGGCAAGACATGGCCAGAATACCCATAATCAGGGGATAGCACTGGAAGGAAGGGAGGGGAGGGAAGGACAGGGATAGAAAGCATTCTCCCTCAAACCTGGAGTAGCCAGAGCAGCAGGGCACCAGAACCCCATCCTCCAAGAACCAAGGAGGAATGAACCGCCCCCAGACGGAGCCACCCGTCAAGAACAAGGAAGGCACTCACAGGAGACACAGCCCCCCACCGGGAGGCTAGTACCGAAGACTAAACCAAGGGTCCTCGCAGAATAGGAGAGGAAGAGCGGGCCATGAAGGAATCTGTGGCTAGAATCGTCTCTACCAGATACATCGTTACCGAAGGTAAGTAACTCGTACATCTGATAGAGACTAATAGCAGCAGATTCCTTCACATAGAATAGATACCCTAGCAATACCCCCTAGGATGGAGGGTCTGCGAAAGGACCCCACCAGCCAATAAAGAACAGAGGGGCCCCCCAGGGGACCAGATCTGTGGACAAGGAAGTACCTTGTCCCTGCCAGGCAAGGGGAACACCCACATGCGGAACCCTACCGACCCCAAGGGGATGTAGGAGGGAAAAGAAGGCTGAAGAGGTTCGTACATTCACAGCAGAGGAACCAAAGGCAAGGGTGAGGAGGCCGAAGCATCCCACTCACCCACAAGGCAACATAACTTTCGCCCAAGACAGGAAAAGCAGAAGAAGAAGCCTAGAGGGTCCAAGGAAACAAGATAAAAGAAGGCAAACCCACTCCAGATGGAGAGCAGCCTGCCAGCCAGAACAGCGCCGTCAGTCAAGCCGCCAGAAGCAAGAAGAAGAAGAAGAAGAACAGCCCAAGGCCCCAGGAAGGCTGAGTAGGCGGCGCCTGGCAAGGGAGATCACGGGAGCGTCCCAGACCTCAGGACAGGAGCAGGGAAAGGAGGAGATACCCGGGCACACCACTAAGAGTGGCCGCGCACATGACCTTAAGGAGCAAAAGCAACCTACACAAATGCCATGGAGAATTGGCACCCGAAGGCGACCAGAACCCTCCAGCAGAGCGCAAGCCATTTGACCTAGGGTACGATAAGCCCCAAACAAGGGCACCCTCTTTGGTAATACTTCCGCAGCAGAGGAACAAACAAAAGAGTCATGGAGAAAAAAACACCCCTGCAAAAGGCTTGACAAGCAGCCCAAGCAAGCAGAAGGCCTAATCTCAGGGCCAAGTCTGTGCAACAATTCCAACACATACACATAATCAACAAAAGGGCTGTCCAGTAGCCAGCAACGCCAAAGTCCCAAAGAAGGACGCAATGGCCAGAAAACACACTCCACAGCCAGAACAACGGGCCTAAGAAGGCCCAGAATCAACCCGACTCAGGAATCACTGAGGAGGGGACGGAGGAGAAGGATGATAAGGTGGAGGAGGACGGAGCCCTGCCAAGAGCCTCTGGATGGCGGAGTCGGCCGGGGCATGGAACAACAGGCTGCCATCAAACGGAATATCAATGAGTCACTCCTGAATATTCTCAGGGAATACTCCATCCCGAAGCCAAGCATGGCGACGGAGAGCGACTGAGGAAGCCATGGCCCAGCCCAAAACCTCTGAGATCTTCAGGGCGGAGCGGAGAATAAATGCCGCCAGATCCTGGCCATCCAACGCATGATGCCTTAAGTCGACTTGACCACCCTCCTGGGACACTGCAGATCCCAGAGACTCAGCCGAGTCCCACAAACAGGAGGAGGCCCGAGCCAGCACACACAAGGTGCTCAGAGCCCGCAGGGCAGCGCTGTCCGAGGCGAACATGCTGCGCCCCCAAAAGTCCAGCCAGTGGGCCTCTTGGTACGAGGGGGTCAACAGTGGTGGCAGGGAAGAAAAAGTAGTCCGCAAAAGAGGACTGGAGGCAGAGTGGTGGAGGGAAAGGCACGCCGGGTCACACGGCGCCGGGAGATACCGGTGCAGAAGATGCTGAGGTACCGGGTGTGAGAAGTTGGCCTGGTATATGATGTCCACTATTCTAGTGGGCACCTAGCACCCGTCCAAACGCCCCTCATTGATGGTAGGTTGTAAAGTCAACCTTATAGAAAGCTATCCTATTGGTAGCTGTGGAGAGCAGCCTTCAGGCTAAGACTTAGAGGCGAGTTAAGCAAGTTGTTTTACCAATTATAATCTCTTAACTGATCAAATGAAAGCACACGACAAGGTATATACCAAATATATATGTATTTATTCTAAACACAACCCCTCTGGACTCTTTAGGAGATCAGAGGTAAAAGTACAATACAAGGAACTTAATTAGCATTCGGTAAGTTGCACAGTATACGTTTTGCCGTAGGGGCCTCACAAACCACATACTAAAATAGTGGTATAAGAACCACGTGAGGATTAGAAAACAAGCCTAGGGCCTCTAGAACTACTGGTGCTACCTGGAACCACCAAAGGTTAGGGTGCAGGAGGCCCACGGAGGACGCGTGCAGTGTCTAAAAACAGCCGCGGATCACCATTGACTTTCTATGGAGAACGAACAAGTTAAAAGTTTAAAGATTAAGGGCACCTAGAGGTGAAATACGATGGAACCCTTTTAGACTTAGACACTTCAAGAGTCAATACCCACGGGAGCACCGGAGTACTCGAGTTACCTCACCCACAGAAGCCAGGTGCATAGGTGTCTTTTAATGTCGGGTTTCTTTGCTGATTCCAATGGAGAGCTGCGAAGAAATGCTGCAGGCGACCAGAGGAAAAGTGTCCGGGTGGATCGAAGACGAGAAGAACCTGAAAGCAGAGGGGACAGAGTCTGGGTCACTAGCCAGTGACCAGGATGGCAGGAAGAAGATGCCAGCCGATGTCGGGTGCTTTAAGGTGAAAGAGGTGAAGCTTGACTCTTCAGCCACGAGGACCAGGAGGCGTAGACGACGACCAGGAGCTGGATTTGAGCTGTTCCACAAAGGATGTTGAGTAATGCAGTGTCAGAAACCGGATTGGATCCAACAAGCTGAAGTTCCATAAAAATAACCTAAAGGGCTATACCTACCGATTGCCCCAATCCCATTACCAAATAATCAGTCAGTTGGCAGTGAAGAAAGTTCAACTGTTTATTGAGCAAAATACTCTATAGAGGAGCTTCTACAACCCTCACCCATCAGGTGCGAGGGGAAGACTGTTGGCTTGCATTTAAACATGAGGTTATATACTTTTCAGTGCAACACATATAATCACTGTAAAAGGAAAAACACCAGTTGGCCCTCGAGCTCCAGGAAAAGACCATATATGTCACACATGATTAGTTCAAAGCTTAACTATATATTACTGGGAAGGTCAGGAGGGGTGACTCCCTTTCGTCTTGGCGCCCGGGAGTGTAGGCACAGAGCCTCCTGGAATGCACTTATCGTACCCAAAGCCAGATGCGACCTTGAGTCTCAGGACAGTCGAGTAAACAGCCTATGTTCAGCTGCTCCCAGTAATTCAGATGAACAACTGCCAGAGACTAACACGTGATCACAGCCCGTGTTCGATCATAGGCTCGGAAAATTGCGTCTGTATGGTTCGAGGCCTACTCTGCTAGTAATATATATGCAAGGAGCGAATAAACGTTTTCCCCCTTGCAAGCGCATAAAGATAAATATATATATATATATTTGTAGGTGAAAGAGGGTACGTATAGATGCATCATGCTAACCTAATATAGGTCAGATACTCCTAATGCATGGGAAATCTATTTTTTTCCCTCAGAACTGCCATTTTAGCATGATGTAGCTAATTAAAACAGCTCAATCTTCAAATATTCCTTCATCAATCTGCATTAAATCTTTGAGCTCCTGCTGAACTAACTGGGCCTTTACTGCTGCTGGGGATGGACCAGCCACGGAGGAGGTGAGTTTAGTTGCGCAATAAGAGCAACATGCAGGTCCACATTGTACACAAAGGCAACACCTGAATATGATACCGGCTATACATGCCAGCACTATCAGAATTTTCCATTCCCAAGAAGACAACAGACCCCAGAACCAACCAGAGAGGGACCACGTACCAGACTCTACATGTATTTTGGAACCCAAACGAATTAGCTTCTGAATAGCCAAATGAATGGAGGGGGCGGAGTCAGGGATATAAACACAGCAAGAACTGCCGCTCACACGACATGCTCCTCCTCGATCTGCCAAGATAACGTCGAAAACCATACTATTCTGAAGCGAAACAAGCCTGGTCGCTTTTAGCTCTATGGTTATATTAGTTAATATTCCTGCTGTAGTGTTAATTACCCCTTCAACTACTCTGGACAAACGCGTACTTCCTTGCTGGTGATTATGGGGCCCCAGATGGGAAACACTCCTTTTACAATGTCGATAAAGGAGCATCTGTCTGATCTATATCTGTAGTATCAATCCTTCTTTTATTTCTCTTAACAGGCATATTTCGTTTATCTAAGCGGTGATCCTTGTGATAATTAGAAGGGGCAATATAGACTGGTGGGTACAGGAATGACAGGTAGCAACGTCCAGGGCAACCTCGTGGAAGCCAAGTATAGGCATTTTTTCCACAAACAAAATATACATTAAGAGGGGTTAACAATGGAGGGCTGCTAAAAGTACGTAACTGATAAGTGTAATTACATCGGCTTTCTCCTACTGATATGTACCCTACTCCCTGAACAGAGAACGCAGAGGTACTATTTAGTATAGGCACTGGAATAGCCTTCTCTTCAGTAACATTACAGTCTTGAAAATGTCGAAAATACTGAGTGAAATTAAACAATGAAATCCAAAGTCTCATTTTTCATGTGTTGCATACATATTCATATATGCATTCCGATCTAAGGTTCCCTCTCCTTTATTCCCCCCGGGGTAGAATCCCTGATGAACCTCAATATATGCTAAAATCATATCATAATCCATTTCCGAAAACCTTCGAGTTTCCACAGTATAATGCATTTACATCATTGAAAGTAATTTAAACCAAGCCTCACAACTCCCCAGATGAGAGAAGGGTAGGGATATGAATAAGTCGTGCTTGTGCATAACAGATGGTAAAAGACCACAAACCCAACAATTTGCACCATAGGTGGCACTGTGTGTTTGATGAAGCATTTCAACAAATACATTTTTCACATAAGTCTGACGATGCCTTTCCTTATGTGGGGTTAAAGTATGAAACACATGTTCCAGAGGTGGGGCAGTTGTTCCTAAAATAGTATGCATAGGGTGTCAAAATTCTAAATAGATGAATACTCCCATCAATGTGATTAATAATATTAGTATATTAACTATAAATGCAATTTTAACTCCTTGGGTCCAACTAGAAAATACAGGCATATATGCAGGGAAATAACGCGGTACAAAAGGACGTTCCTCTTCAGGAACGAAACGAGCAAAGGGATATATATTAACTAAAAGTCCAAAAATAAACTCGGGCGATGCAGTCCAACCTGCCATAGGGTGCTTCTTTCCTGTGTCCATTTAGAGCCTCACAGGCAGGCTCCTATCGTTCATCACAAACAATATCTAAAGCAAGCTTCTCACGTTGGAGTTATGTTCTCGGACAACCCTTGACGATAACACAACCTTGGGCTCTTCAAACAAGAAATTCAGTCTTTCTGTCTGAACAGAGCAACCAAATGTTCAAAGCTCTCAGCGCGATCAGTCCAGTGTCTTGCTCAGTACCCCAGAAGCGCATCTAACAGACATTCGTGGAACAGGTCTGTACCCTATCATTCAAGTCTCTCCCTACCTCCTACCATATTCACCTGGGGTACCGCGTTGTTTTCTGGGCCGCAGGTTTTATCGAGCATGGCCGGGCACTTCCTGATCAGAGAACAAAACAGAGGATGATGAATCTGGTGCAACAGGGGTACTGCGAGCCTCTCATTTGCTTGTAGGGGCAACATAATCTGGGGCAATCACTTGTGCTGATGACAGAGCCCCTTCCAAGCCTGAGACACCTTCTCCTTGCCCTTCTACAATTACCTGGGCATCAGAAAAAGGGACAAAACGAGAAACTCGCTCACTTTCCTTGGTCAGAACCCCTTCCTGGATTCGCTGATCATATTGAAGCGGGAGGGGTAGTTTTTTCAGATGTGACACATGGATCCAGTGTTGCTTGCCATTCACCTTTACCGCCGTCCGCGTGGCCAACAAGATTTGAAACGGTTCAGACCACCGGGGATCCAAGCTGGATTTTTGCTGGTAATTACGGACCAGAACCCACTGTCCTGGCTCCAAGCAATGTCTGGGACCCTCCGGCAGGGGCTGCAAAACTGCGGAGACCTGTTGATGAACGGAACGAAGATCTTTAGTCAAAGCATACAGATAGTATATCAACATAGGATGCTCTATATCACAAAACGTTCTGGGTCTTGGGACGCCCCAAACATTAGCAGGGCACCTAAAAATGACCTCATAACCCAGAACGAGAATGTGAGGTCACCCCTATTGACATTAATGCCAGTGGTAGAGCATTTGGCCACTTCAATGAGGTACTTTCTTGAATTTTTGCTAATTTGAGCTTCAATATCCCATTATACTTCTCGACCAACCCAGCGGACTGGGGGTGTCGAGCCGCATGGAATTTCTGTTTAATCTGTAGTCCATTACAAATGTGACTGATGAGTTCTGCATTAAAATGTTTTCCGTTATCACTCCAGTTCACCCAAGGCAATCCATAGCGTGGGAAGTATTCCTTTAACAACGCCTTTGCAGTTGCCATAGCTGTATTTTCTTTGGTCGGGTAGGCCTCCACCCATTTACTGAAAGCGCACACCACAACCAGGACATACTTCAAATTATTTACGTGCTCCAGCTGGATATAATCCATTTGGAGCACCTCAAAAGGCAAAGATGGTGGTGCAAAGTTTCCACTCAGAACAGGCTCCCTGCCCCCAGGATTATGTCGTAAGCAAACCATGCAATATTGCACCAAATGAGCAGCGGTCTTTGGAATATTGGGATTGTACCATACAGGATCTAATAATGCACAAATACCTTTCGCCCCAATATGAGGTGAACCATGTGCCATTGTTACCACTGCATTCACTAATGCATTGGGCAACAACCACCGTTGTTTTTCTGTCAAATCAATCCAACAATCATCTGCATCTAATTTCCGCACTTTCTCTTTCCAGTGAGCCAGTTCAATAGGGGTAGCTTCTTTCTGTATTTCTCGGCCACTCTCCATGGTGTTATTAAACATTTCTGTTTCAGTCACCGACCTAGCAGAGCTAGTCACAAACATTGAGGTCAGTTTAGATTTCGCAGTTTCCTTAGCTACTTGATCAGCAAAGGCATTACCTTCACCTACTGCATCAACCACTGCCTTGTGTGTACTGCATTTAACTACAGCCACCACCTCTGGTAACGAAAATGCTGTCAGCAATCGCAAAATCAAGGGGCCATGCTGTATTCGCTGACCATGGGAAGTGAGAAAACCTCTGTCGGCCCAAAGTCGGCCAAAACTATGAGCCACGCCGAAGGCGTATTGGCTGTCGGTGTAAATATTTACTCTCAATCCTTCACTTAGCTCACAGGCCCAAAGCAATGCCACTAACTCAGCTGCCTGAGCTGATTGATAGGGTACTCGAGAAGCCTCAACTACAGTGTGAAGAGTAGTTATCGCATATGCAGCAGTTGTCATGCCATCTGGTAATTTAAAACAAGAGCCATTGACATACAACTCCCCTTGAGGGTCAGATAGAGGATTGTCTGTCAGGTCTACCCGTCACTTCGTCTCTTCCTCCGTCTGAAATATACAATCATGAACATCATTGTTCTTTTCGTTCGAAGGGAGGGGTAGTAACGTGGCAGGGTTCAGAGTGACACATCATTTAATCGTAATGTGGGGAGCAAACAAAGTCAATTCGTAACCTGTAAGACGCGCACTCGTAAGGTGTTGGGTCTTTGTTTCGTTCAATAATGTATCCACAGCGTGCGGTACCATCACTGTGAGATCAGTGTTCAGAACGAGCCCTTCCGACTGTCGAATAGCCACTGTGACCGCAGCAGTAGCCCTTAAACAGCTAGGGAGTGCTCTGGCGACGTTATCCAATACCGCTGAGAAATAGGCACAAGGTCTCTGCTTACCACCAAATCCTTGTGTTGACACAGAAAGCGAGCAACCGTCCACATCGTGTACATAAAGCACAAAAGGTTTTCGGTAGTCAGGGGTACCAAGCAAGAACGGGTGCAGAGCAAAGCGCAGATTTCAAAGAGTCAAAAGCATTTTGGCAATCATCAGTCCAGGGTAAATGGTCATGCACATCTTTAGTGGTTAAATACAAGAGAGGTTTAGTGAGAAGGGAATAATTAGAGATCCATTGGCGATAGTAAGAAGTTGTTAGATTTGGGGGTCTCTAGTTGGCACAGGTAGGTACTTGTGACAAATAGGGACCCTCTCCTCTAGTCAGGGAAAGGGGATTACACACCTAAAATAACCCCTGCTCACCCACCAGGTTGCGTGGTGCGAGCAGCCAAGGCTTATTTCAGAGGCGTTGTAAATTAAGCAGTTTTGACCACATACAGTAACCCAGTGACAACACTACAAATGGACACCACACAGGTTTTATATAAAAAATAAGTATACTTTATATAGAGTTACCACAAGACCAAAAATACACACTATAATTACTTTAAGATGGTAGATTAAGCTTAGTTCAGTTCTTAGTTGCGACACTCTGCGTCAATGTACCTTAAGTTGCGTTGTGCTTCCACGACAAGCAATGTCGCAGCGATGGGAAATGCGGCAAAGTTCAGATACAAAGAAATAAAGATGTGAAGATCTTCTAGATGTGGCACGCTTCTCGGGGATGCGAGAAGTTCTCAGTCTGATGCGTGGACTGCAGCGGCGACACCCTTACAATGCGACAGCAACAGCTCCAGTGGCGACGCTCTTCTCCACGATGCGTGAAGCTTCCACTCGATGCGACAACTACAGCGGCGACATCCAAGATGCGACGGCAGCAGCTCCGACGGCGGGCGCTTCTCGGGGATGCGAGGTGCTCTTGATCGATGCGGTGCAGTGCTACAGTTCCAGCGGCGACACCCTCCTTCTCCGGAGTTGCGATGGCAGGCACAGCGATGGCGACACGCTCAGACCTTGTTGCGAGATTCTTCTCCCGATGCGGTGCAGTGCGACAGCTCCAGCGGCGACACCCTCCTTCTTCGGAGTTACGATGGCAGCAGCAGTGAGGGCGACACGTTTCCTCTTCGTTGCGGCACGCTTCTCTCCGATGCGGTGCAGTGCGACAGGTCCAGCAGCGACACCCTCCTTTCTCCGGAGTTGCAACTGCAGGCACAGCGACGGCGGCACGCTTCTTCTCGTTGAGTCGCGCTTCCAGCTCCTTGCGACACGCAGTTCCTCAGAAGGCCCAAAACAGCAGGCACTTCCAAAAGAACTCTGGGGAGCTGGGGGTGAAATCTGTTGTCCCTGAGACTTCAGCAGGAGGCAAGCTCTTTTCCAAGCCCTTGGAGATCCTTCACAAGTTGAAAGCAAAGTTACAAAGTTCCTTTCACCTTCCTTTGGCAGTAAGGCAACCACTGCAGGCTAATCCCCCAAGCAGCACTTCAGCTTGGGAATAGTCTCTCCTCAGTTTCTTCAGATTCCTCTCCTCGGTAAAGGTTTCTTCTTGTAGGAGGCGCTAGGGGGCGCACAGCGTAATGGCTGCCTGAGCTGCAGCTCCGCCGGGCGATCGGCAAGTATGTGATCTCTTGCCGTTACCGCCCCCGGCCCCCGCTCTCCAGGCACATCGGCACTCCAGGCACATCGGCAGGTGTGGGAAGATGTGCGGCTATGATTGAGAGGTACAGCGCGCTCCAAAAACCGAATTTTGCGGAGTTCTCTCTTCGAACAGTGATCGGGCGCGTTGCCTGCCTGACAAGATGGCCGCCGCCGGAGGACAAACGCGAGATCCGTGAGGGGCCGCCAGCACAGAACCACCTTCCTGCACCAGCGGTACCACCTCGAGGGTAGGGACCTGTTCCCTATCCCTTCTAATGACTGCATCTCGCCTCCTATGACCGCAGAGGGCCAGGTACTGCCAAAACTGCGCCGAGCTGGTTGCCTGACAATATGGCGGCGGCGAGTACCGGAGTGAGGGGACAATCGCCTTCTCACCAGTGGACGCTCAACCGTCCCAGGATTGCGGTACTATCGACATAGCCACTACGCTATTGGGGACCTGTAACGCTGCCGACCTAGCAGCGATCGGAGTACCTGCGACTTGAATTGTGCTGTGGCGACCGATCGGCGCGAGGAGGTGAGGACACGCGCCGAATGCCCATGACCTCTGGGGCAGTGAGGCCTGGGCCATATCCGGCTCACCACCACTCCGCAGCATATCGCCACAATTGCTAAGGCGCACTACAGGGTCTCCGACCTCACAGCCCTGCGCGGCCGCATGTAAGGACTACAGGCGATCTCCCCAATACCCACGTGGTTGGGTGGCTGGAAGAGGGGCCCCCTTCTCATCCTAGAGGAAGTACCGAGTGCGACTACAGTGCGCTCTGTCCGATACACCACGGCGACCACAACCAGAGTCACAAGGGCATCCGGGCCCGCAAACAAGAAGACAGCATCTCCAATCGGCACCATGGGCAAGCCAGATAAGCAACAGCCGAAATTCTCCTTTGAGAACAGAAAACCGGCGAAACCCACGGAAGATGTGGTGGACGATAGCGACAATGCCGGACCTGCGACCAACAACAACATAGAGAAGATCCTGCTAGCGAAACAGTCCAACTTGCAGGATATCAATGGCAAACTGGACAATCTAACTTGCAGAATGGACGGCATGGCGGCGCGGCAGGAGAAACATGGCGAGCGTCTGGATGAGGCCGAAACCAGAATATCTGCGGTTGAGGACGAAGCACGGGCCTCCACCTCCAAGTGCGCAGGTATGGAACGTCTCCTGGAGGTGATCAAAGCGAAGGAGGAGGACTTGGAAGCGCGCTCGAGGCGCAATAACATACGCATTACGGGCCTGCCGGAGACTACCAACACGGGGCGAATGGAGAACTACGTTGAAAACCTGTGTAAAGATCTATTTGGTGCGGAGGCCTTATCACCACTTTTCATCGTGGAGCGGGCACATAGATCACTGGCCCCGAAACCACCGCCAGGCGCCACTCCGAGACCAATAGTAGCGCAGATTCTCAATTACCGCAAAAGAGACACGATCCTTCGACTTGCGAGGGAAAAAGGAAAAATCCAACACCAAGGTAACTCCCTGGAGTTCTATCCCGACCACACGGTTGCGGTCCAACAGGCCCGGAAATAATACACTACTGTGAAGGCCAAACTGCGAGACCTGAACATTGTGTACTCTATGCTGTATCCAGCGCGACTCCGAGTGGTGTGGCAGGAGAAAGCGATTGTATTTGCGACACCGAAGGCTGCACAAGATTTTATTAAAAAGGTGCAGCGAGAGATGAAAGACAGATCGCAAAATGAACAACGCCAAGACTCGGACTGAAGCCACTGGATTGTTTCCGTGCCGACCAGTGGTGAGTTGTGTTGTGCTGATCGATTGTGACAGTTAGTATTGGGCCGCTAGTGCCAGCACTGGTTGGCGAACATGGCGCCGACCTCATGCGTACAATGTTGTGGAAAAGGAACTGCGCAGACTTGATGACTGGGTGGTAGGCATGTGATGGGGCGGCCGAGACTGAGGCTTATCAGTTTAGTGTTAATATTGACTATGGCTTGTGGCTGCCCCACACGCCCATGCCCCCCCCCCCCCTCACACTAAGCTGGTTGATGGTGACGGGTCGTTCTGGCGCCAACTTCCCTGGCACGTAACGAGCAGACCGGTTCCCATCCTCCACATTTGACTGCTGTTGCTTCCTCTTGTAAGCGTTGAAATGTGGTGGCCGTGTGGCCTTGATGCACTATGGGTTGCTGGTCCTGGTGGGGAGTGGGATGAAGACTGTGCACCAGCTCATACACACCTCAAAACCTACTACAACTGCAGCTTGCTTATTTGCTGTATGAGGCGCTCGGAATACTGGGCATGATTGTATTGATTGCTAGCATGCGTTATAGCATGGCCGCGGTTGCTGCACTGGTGGGACCAACATGGCACTGATCACCTGGAATAAGAACCGTGATACCAGTGCAGCAATGACTCCATGTTTGGATGAAGGGGACCTGCTGGGGCAATATGACTGCTGTTCGGCTGTGAAGGGTTCACCTTGACTATGTATTGTGACCGCCCCGTACTGACGTCCGCTCCCTCCTGCTCTGCTAACTAATAGTAGCGGACGGCAGTGACGCCTGTTGACGGTTTGTGCTGTTAGGGCGGGCTCACTCTGTGTGAGCTGATGAACCATGTGAGATAATAGCTGCCTAATGTGCACCCGCTTCTACACGCCTCATCCAAACGACACCCTTAATGTTTCGGATGTGCTGTGGGAGGCGAACAGCACTCTGGGAGGGCGGAGGGATATGTTATTCGCTGTTTGAATAATGGTGTTACGGGGAGATAGTACTGCACCAGGCATGTTATGATTTTTGAAACGCTGTTGATGTGTTGTTGGGGGGCGGTGGGGGTGGCGGTGGATGATCACTTAAATTGCGTATCATACAGTTTGTCTAGCATCGCCCGCACCCATCCACCGGGTGGAGAGTTGTGCTCCTGGCGGACCTCCGTGAGGGTATAACCCACTAAGAGTTCGATCTGGGCACTGTAGTTATGGTTCTCTGTTCGAGGGAATGGTGCACTGACGGGGTAAGGCTTCGGCAGGTTGGGGTTGCTGGAGTGGGTGGGATAAGGGGTGGGGGGTTACTTGAGTGTATGCATAGACCGACAGAGTACGATATACCTCTCCTTTTTTGTTCCCAGTTGGTTCTGACTGCTGATGTACCGTCTGGGCTTCCTGCTGGGGAGCAGCTAGCAATTCCTGCACAGTTGACATGGGTGACATGGTCATGCTTTGTATTAGCCAATTTTGATGGGTTCGAGGGATACGGGTAGGAGAAGCTTGAACGTACTCACCTGGAACATTAGAGGGTTCTCACAACCTCGTAAGATCAGGCAGGTATTCGCTAGCCTGGCGAGATGGAATGTGGACATAGCGTTCCTACAGGAATCACACCTAGCGCCACACACACACGCTCACTTGGGATCGAGGTGGGCGGAGGCAGTCTACAGGGCCTCATATTCTTCCTACTCTAGAGGGGTGGTCATATTGGTGAAACGGGGGGTGGGATTTGAGCCTCAACATGTTACACAGGACCCTTCTGGCAGGTTTGTGTTGGTTTCGGGCACACTGAGAGGCCAACGAGTGACATTGCTGAATGTATACGGTCCCAACACAGACGCTCCGGAATTCTTTCGAGAAGTCTGGGACCACTTGCAAAAACATAATAGCACACACATATTATGTGGAGGTGACTGGAACATGACCCTGCGTGACGGCTTGGACCGCTCACCTAATTCCCTGGAACAGCACAGGCAGACACGCCTAATGGTGGGTCACATGATGAAAGACCTGGGGATGGCGGACCTTTGGAGGCTGAAACACACTGACACACCTGGGGCCACGCACATAACAGCTTCGCACGGCAGCTGGTCCAGACTGGACTACTGGTTAGGCACTAAGGACCTGGCGCTGTGGGCTCGTCACCTGCAGGTGCTGCCCCGCACACTTTCAGATCACAACCCCGTCCTACTGCAGTTGGAAATCCCACGATACACACCCCCTCCTTTTCAATGGCGCTTTAATTCGCGTGCCCTCGCTGACACGGTGTATGCAGACACCATTAAAGAAGCGATAAAGAACTATTTTGAAATCAATGCTCAAACGACAGAAGACCTGTGCCTCTTATGGGAGGCATTCAAAGCCACGATCAGGGGGGTCTGCATTAGCACAACCATAGGGGTCCTTAAGGATATCAGGGGCCAAATACACAGATGCGAACAGCAGATGAGGGACCTGGAATCCCTGTACGAAGCCACTCAAGATGTCTCCCTTCTGTCTAAACTGTGCGAAGTACACAATGAACACGCGGACTTTCTTGAAGCAGAAATGAAGTACCTGAATCGCACGCATGTGGCTAGAGCCTTTGGAGAGGGGGGTAGACCTGGGGCTGTATTGGCTCGGAAAATCTGTGAGGGCCGTGGCCCGACAGCAATACTCAGGGTGAAGTCCAAGGAGGGTGTACCACAAACACATGCCGCGGACATATTGAAATGCTTTGTGGATTCCTTTGGGTCACTCTATCAGTCAAAACCCACTGCCCCAGCGGCCGACACATATGACTACTTACGTGATGTGGCAATTAGCTGGCTGTTGGATGCGCACAGGGAGTACCTGGCTAGACCAATCACGGCGGAAGAGGTGGCTGAGGTGATAGGCTCGCTACCGAATGGTAAGGCGCCTGGCCCTGATGGGTATACCTCGGAATTTTACAAAACAATATGCGGACATTGTCGCACCGCACTTGGTGGACATGTACGGCGCCTCATTTGAAAAGGCGTTGCTCCCCCCCACGTTACGCGAAGCCATGATCATCGCTCTCCTCAAACCGTCTAAGGATCCAGAGGAGTGTGACTCGTACAGACCGCTGTCACTGATAAACGTGGACTCAAAAATCCTTGCGAAACTTATAGCGAAGCGGCTGTCTCCTCTGATGACCAGTCTGGTACTACCGGACCAATCCGGCTTCGTGCTCTCTAGATCAACCACGCATAATACTAGATCCCTGTTTGCACTCTCGCACTACCTGCAACCCTCGGTCAAAGCGGTGGCGGTCATGCTCGACGCGGCTAAAGCGTTTGACTCCATTGAGTGGCGTTATATGATCACTGTCATGAATAGAATGGGGTTTCCTAAGCGGTTTGTGCAGTGGGTCACCTTGCTTTATACGAAGCCGCGCGCCAGGATTAGAATCAATGGCTACGTTTCGGAACACTTTGCTATTGAGCGAGGGACGAGGCAGGGCTGCCCGCTCTCACCTCTATTATTCGCACTAGCGCTGGAGCCTCTGGCCTGTCTGGTACGGCAGAACTACAAGGACTCGGCGTTAAACTTTATAGCAAGGCCGCTTAACATATCGTTATATGCGGACGATATGTTACTCTATGTCCGTGACCCCGAGACTCACCTAAACTCACTACTCAGGGAGTACATCAGATTCGGAGGACACTCAGGGCTGGCTATAAATTGGGCCAAATCCTCTATAATACCCCTCACTGACTCCACCTCCCCCTTTCCTGTGGATTTCCCACTGGAGTGGCAGCAAGACCCGATCAGATATTTGGGGGTTATGTACCATAGAGATCCAGAGGAGGTGTTACGAGCGAACTACGGTGTGGTACTCTCGAAGCTGGAGGACAGCATCCAGCGCTGGATACATTTGCCCCTGTCGTTAGCCGACAGGATAGCTATTGTTAAAATGAACGTGCTGCCCAAATTATTATACCTGTTTAACAACATCCCAATCACACCGCCACAGGCTATATTCCGTCGCATTAACTCCCTGGTGAGGACCCTGATATGGGCTGGCAAACAGGCCCGTGTGGAATTACAGACTCTTACACTCCCGTTCGCACAGGGTGGTTTCAGTGTGCCTGATTTCCTCCTATACTACCTCTGCGCGCAGGCGCAATTTGCGGCGTACTGGTACCATGCGGTCCCATACCTTACACATGCAGCTATAGAGGAGAGTGATGCGCATCCTGTTCCCCTCTCGGCAATAATTTCACATACGAGACCCCCACTACATGCTAGGGATATTAATACTGTGGATACCACGGTCAAAGCTTGGCATAGGCTGGGGCAGTTAGCTCATAAAACCCCGCTGTATGCACCGGCCATGTCCTTACACCATCATCAGGAGCTGTCAGTCACCAGGGAGAGTGTCGGGATGTCCCTACTGAGTAGAGCTGGTATTGACAAGATGGGGGATGTGTTTCAAGGGGGCACATTCATAGGCATAGACCAGTTGAGCTACATCCAGAACCAAACTCCCATGTTTCACTTTACATATTACAGACTCACCAGAGCTTTGAGAGAGCACTACCCGACGTTCCCATCGGAACCAGAATGCCTTGCTCCACTACAATTATTGATCACAACTAACGATTTATCCCACCTAGTGTCCAGACTTTATTCAGCCGCACAATCAGAATTAGCGGGACACGCGATGAAGGCCAGGGGGGCGGTGGGATGCACTATTGGACACGCCATTAACAGACGAAGAATGGACTAGCACCTGTGCCCTGACACAAATACTGACACCCAACGGCAATTTAAGAATTATTCATTTTAAATTCCTGCACCAAATTTATTACACACCGACAAAACTGCTTAGATTTGGGTTGCAGGAGGAAGACAGGTGCAAAAGGTGCAATGGGGAGGGAGCGGGCTTTGCACACCTGGCCTGGGACTGCGCCAAGATAGCGAGTTACTGGGGGGAGGTCACAGCCACTTTTCTCTGTCATGTTGGAGGAAGAGGTGCAATGTACGCCCAAAGTCTGCCTGCTGGGTATAGTGCCACAGTCCAGGGCGTTGAAACGCAAGTTCTGTGCCATAGCTTTATTGTTGGCAAAGAGACAAGTGGCGCAATGTTGGCACAGTCGAAAGGTGCCGAAGATGTAAACATGGTTGCATGATATGTCCACATGCCGTGACAGACTACAAACTTATGAGGAGCAGTTGCCGGCGAAGTCCAGGCCCAAAAATATCTGGGGTTATTTAGAGGAATACCTCGCTTCTTTACAGGATGATGTAGAGAACCTACCCCTGGATTGAATCGATAGCAAACATGTGTAGGTAACCACACGTGCATGAGCCAGGTGACGGCAGGAACTTGAAGGGAACCGGAACTATCATAACAGCTGAAGAGTAGAAAGTAAGATTGCACTGTACGGTCTAAGTTGGGGGAATGTTGTTCTCTTGTTCTTCGTTATAAAATGTGAAAATGTAAGACTCAGTTTATATGCCAGCTAAGTAACCATGCGTGAGGCATGTGGACGGACTCCGCATCACAATGCAGAGATGTATCTGTGTAATGACCGTGTCCAATGATGGTTACTGATATTAACGTAGCGAGCCGGCCCCAGGGTTGTAGGCTCATGCTTTCAGAAAGCAAGTAAAAACGTGGCTGTTCTCTGCATATCCCTAAATTAAAAACCTCAAGAGTCAGAGTCAAATCACAGCGCCAAGACGCCTATGGGCAATCGCGCGCTTTACAAATGCACAAATCAAAATCAAATCAAATCTGTGTCGAATGCGTTGTGTTAATAAAGGTCTTACGCAAAAAAAACAAAAAAAACAAAAAAAAAAAAGGTTTCTTCTTGTAGTCCAAAGTGATCTAATTTCTTGGGAGCAGGGTCCCAATATTTATACCAAAAATCCTTTGTTCTCTGAGGGGAGAGGGTCCTGTGCCTAGTCCAAACCAGTTCCTGAGCACTTTGTTTACCAGACCTCTCCTTTCCTTTCACAGTGCAGGGCAGAGACATCAGACGCCTCACAGGAGGTGGAGCCAGCATTGTGGAAGACAAGTACAGTCCTTACAATGCACCCTGCCCTTGGGCCTCCCATATGGGTGACTGATATGAAGAAAAGGGAAGGTTTATGGACTGGGAAGTGGGTGCACTTGCCCAGTCAGCATGACAGTACTAGACTGCACGCAGGCTCTGCAATGGCAGACCTTAGACACATTTTACAGGGCTGCTTCTGTGGGTGGCACAACCAGTGCTGCAGGCCCACCAGCAGTATTTGGATTACACGCCCTGGCACACTCAGTGCACTAGACTAGGGTCTGACAAGTAAACCAAAGTGGCCAAACATGGAATTACTAATCCATACATCAATTTACAATAGGGAGCACTTGCACTGTGGCACTGGATAGCAGTGTCACGGTGCCCAAAGCATCTAACACAGCAAAAACACATGAGGCAACAGCAAAAATGGAAGTGAGACCCACGCCAATGGTGCCAGGTCAAACAGAAGTTATGCCGAGAAATGCACGGCCATCACGCTGAGTACGAGGTACAGACATATTAAAAATGGCAGTCACACGCTCAGGGGTTAGTCTCCTCCCCTCTTTTGACAGTAGATGACCCAGATAGGTCACCTCCTGTCGACAATATCGGAATTTAGAAAAAGATACTTTATTGCCATTAGTCGCCAAATGAGACAATAATTGTACAGTGGCTTCCTTACAACCCTCCTCAGAATCGGAGGCCACTAACAGATCATCGACATATTGCAGAAGCACATTACCAGGTGGGTAGGACCAAATCATCCAAAAATGTCTTCAAAGCTTGACTATAAATACTAGGACTCTCCGTGTACCCTTGGGGAGCGCGACAAAACAGGAAGCTGCGACCAGATAATGAGAAGCAGAAAATATGACGGCTATCAGGATGTATCGGAATGCTAAAGAAAGCATTCTTTAAATCGATCACAGAGAAATATTTTGCAGTGGGAGGAATCATAGTAAGAATAGTAATGAAGCTAGAAACCACAGGGTATTGGGGCACCACTATTTTATTAATTTCATGGAAATCAATCACAAAACGATAAGTATCAACATAGTCAGGATCACTTCCAACAGGGGCCTTTTTTAAGATCGGTAAAATGGGGCTGTTGCATATATTAGCGGCTGTCTCTTCCACCACACCCTTTTTGATCAAATCTTGTATGTTTGAGAGCAAAACTTTCTCGCCTGCCGAAGCAATTTTGTACTGAGGTATACGTGAAAGCCGAGCATTTTGCTTCAAAGTAATAGAAATGGGTGGAATCCTTAATAATCCTACATCTGGGTCTCCAGTGGCCCACAGCGTCGCTGGGATAGCAGAAAACTCAGGAGGGAGGGGTTCATTTTTGGTTAAACACTGCAAAGTATGCCTGCCCAGGGGATTGATAGTCAAATAAACACCCTCAGGGGAACAATAAATCTGTGAATGTAATTCCTTCAACAAATCCAAGCCCAATACATTTTCACCACAATGGGAAGTCATAAGAAACGGGGAGTCTACCGTAAATGAGCCATTTGTGAACGGAATATGTTTAGAAATGGGTCTCACCACCGAAATTCCTGAGAATCCCACCGAAACATTATTTTGCCTGGACAGAGCAGCCCCTGGGACCAGAGAACGAGAAATAGAACTATTCATCGCACCCGTATCAACTAAAAACTTTTCAGATGTCCCCATCAAATGCACTTTTACATAAGGACCCTGCTGATCAATGGGTACTGGTAGAAAAGGGGGTGGTGATGGACGGAGCATCTGAATCAATCAAACACTCACACCCAGTCAAAAGATCTGGGTTTAATCCATCACCGTTCTTTAGCCCACTCTGCCACCCCAGTTCAGACATGGCTATATGCAAATCAGTCTGACCCTGTGCCTCATGGGAACAGTCCAGCCCGAACTGCCAAGCCATGTCTTCCCTGGACCGGAAACAAGCTTCCGAGGACCGGTTTTTGGCATTCCAGCCGTCTTCATCCTGGCTTGCTTGAATCCAGTGGCAAAGTGAGCAAGGGACTCACGTCTGAGCATACCCTGCCTCGGGCTGGACTGTTCCCATGAGGCACAGGGTCAGACTGATTTGCATATGGCCATGTCTGAACTGGGGTGATGTGGAGTGCAAAAAAACGATGGATTTAGGCCCAGATCTCTGTACTGGGGTGAATGTATGACATTTTTCTGCATTCTGTCCATCAACTATGGTTTTTGCATTTGTCACCCCAAGTGGGATGGGTATGCTCAGACGTGAGTCCCATGCTCTCCACACCACTAGATTCAAGCAAGCCAAGCTGAAGACGGCTGCAATGCCAGAAACCGGTCCTCGGAAGCTTGGTATGCTCAGACGTGAGTCCCATGCTCTCCACACCACTGGATTCAAGCAAGCCAAGCTGAAGACTGCTGCAATGCCAGAAACCGGTCCTCAGAAGCTTGTTTCCGGTCCAGGGAAAGCATGGGTTGGCAGTTCAGGCTGGACTGTTCCCATGAGGCACAGGGTCAGACTGATTTGCATATGGCCATGTCTGAACTGGGGTGGTGTGGAGTGCAAAAAAACGATGGATTTAGGCCCAGATCTCTGTACTAGGGTGAATGTATGACATTGTTCTGCATTCTGTCCATCACCTGTGGTTTTTGCATTTGTCACCCCGAGTGGGATGGGTATGCTCAGACGTGAGTCCCATGCTCTCAACACAACTGGATTCAATCAAGCCGGGCTGAAGACGGCTGCAATGCCAGAAACCGGTCCTCAGAAGCTTGTTTCCGGTCCAGGGAAGGCTTGGCTTGGCAGTTCGGGCTGGACTGTTCCCATGAGGCACAGGGTCAGACATATTTGCATATAGCCATGTCTGAACTGGGGTGGTGTGGAGTGCAAAAAACAATGATTTAGGTCCAGATCTCTGTACTGGGGTGAATGTATGACATTGTTCTGCATTCTGTCCATCAACTGTGGTTTTTGCATTCGTCACCCCGAGTGGGATGGGTATGCTCAGACGTGAGTCCCATGCTCTCCACACCACTGGATTCAAGCAAGCCGGGCTGAAGACGGCTGCAATGCCAGAAACCGGTCCTCGGAAGCTTGTTTCTGGTCCAGGGAAGGCATGGCTTGGCAGTTCGGGCAGGATTGTTCCCATGAGGCACAGGGTCACACTGATTTGCATATGGCCATGTCTGAACTGGGGTGGTGTGGAGAGCAAAAAAACAATGGATTTAGGCCCAGATCTCTGTACTGGGGTGAATGTATGACATTGTTCTGCATTCTGTCCATCAACTGTGGTTTTTGCATTCGTCATCCCGAGTGGGATGGGTATGCTCAGACGTGAGTCCCATGCTCTCCACACCACTGGATTCAAGCAAGCCGGGCTGAAGACGGCTGCAATGCCAGAAACCGGTCCTCGGAAGCTTGTTTCTGGTCCAGGGAAGGCATGGCTTGGCAGTTCGGGCAGGATTGTTCCCATGAGGCACAGGGTCACACTGATTTGCATATGGCCATGTCTGAACTGGGGTGGTGTGGAGAGCAAAAAAACAATGGATTTAGGCCCAGATCTCTGTACTGGGGTGAATGTATGACATTGTTCTGCATTCTGTCCATCAACTGTGGTTTTTGCATTTGTCACCCCGAGTGGGATGGGTATGCTCAGACGTGAGTCCCATGCTCTCCACACCACTGGATTCAAGCAAGCCGGGCTGAAGACGGCTGCAATGTCAGAAACCGGTCCTCGGAAGCTTGTTTCCGGTCCAGGGAAGGCATGACTTGGCAGTTCGGGCTGGACTGTTCCCAAGAGGCACAGGGTCATATTGATTTGCATATGGCCATGTCTGAACTGGGGTGGTGTGGAGTGCAAAAAAACGATGGATTTAGGCCCAGATCTCTGTACTGGGGTGAATGTATGACATTGTTCTGCATTCTGTCCATCAACTGTGGTTTTTGCATTTGTCACCCCGAGTGGGATGGGTATGCTCAGACGTGAGTCCCATGCTCTCCACACCACTGGATTCAAGCAAGCCAGGCTGAAGACGGCTGCAATGCCAGAAACCGGTCCTCAGAAGCTTGTTTCCGGTCCAGGGAAGGCATGGCTTGGCAGTTCGGGCTGGACAGTTCCCATGAGGCACAGGGTCAGACTGATTTGCATATGGCCATGTCTGAACTGGGGTGGTGTGGAGTGCATAAAAACGATGGATTTAGGCCCAGATCTCTGTACTGAGGTGAATGTATGACATTGTTCTGCATTCTGTCCATCAACTGTGGTTTTTGATTAATGGGTACTGACACCTGGCCCCCACTCTGTCCTTGGCTATCCTATATATAGGCATACCCTTCGGTTGCATCCATCACACAGTCCTCATTATAGTACTGCCAACCTCTCGGATTATCTAAATAATTATTTTCCGATCCGACGTGCGATCGCCTCCTCCTGTCGCATATCACTGCGATCCACACCACCTCGACCTCTTCCTCCTCCTCTCATAGCTCCATTCTGAGCCAGCAACAGTGGACACTGAAACCGCCAATGCCCTTTCTCCTTACAGTAAGCCCAATGGTTTGGTCACAAACAAACAGCCGGCCTTCCGCCTCGTCCGGTTCCTGCCCCCCTCAGGACGAACCCTCTACCGCCTCTCTCTATGCCTCGTCCTCGCACAACTTGTTGTAACAACACCTGTGTCTTAAGATCTTTTGTTTTCTTTTCCTTCTTATCCTTACTCTCATTTTCTCTATGTTCATAATATTGGGCCATACTAAATATTACCAAGGGCATAGGCGTAGTCCAGGTACTTTCAGAGGCTTGTAGCCGTGCAGAAACTTCTGGTAACAAATTGGTCACAAAACGATTAACAAATAATCGTATACCACCTTCCAATGATAAATCCTGTCCAGTAAAATTGATGAATGCGCCTTCAAATCTAGTGAAGAAATCAGAAACACTTTCGTCTTTCTTCTGCTTACATGCTGTCAATTTAACCCAATCCACCTTTCGAGGCGGAATTAAGGAATGCATGTAAGTAATAATACGGCCACGTAACGCCAATAGTTCGGGTTTTGGTTTATCACCAGGCTTACGTTCCTTATCCCAATCTTTTATCTGTTCCCATGTTCCGCCCAATTCCTGAACATGGGCGTGATCATGCACCCGACGCCATACATCAACAGGGACTAGCAATGCAAAAAATAGCTCTATGTCATCTAGGGTCATAACGGCGGAGAAAGCCGGTTCTGTGAGTTCTTTATAATAAGCAGTGAGATTCTTACTGGGGTCAGGTAGTTGTGATTTTAACAAGAGGACTTCACTCCTCTTCCAAGGGGTGTAAACCCATTGTTCCAGCACTCGTGCCTCTACACGAGGTCAAGTCACTACATCCTGATAATTTTTTATTTCCGGTATTTCAGGGTGAAAGATAGGATGGACTTCTCGCATAGGGTGCTGAGAGTCCCATGAGGAACATTTTTGGTGCATCCGCCCCCGATAACTTAATAAAACCTCAACATTTTTGCACACTTCCTCTGGTCTAAGTTCAGACTTATGAGTCCTGTCACGGATATCATACATCACTTGGGGGGCCACCCCTCCTGCAAAACAGTGTTCCCATAAAGTAATAAGACATGTGGCCATGTGTTTCAGGGCATGTTGCTGCATAACAGGCTCAAAGTCTCGGAGCATGCTCCATATATCAGTTATAGTATAAATAGGATGTTGCATCATCTGGGATGACTGATTTTCATTCAACACAAATAAGGGGAGAGGGTCAATCGTGTCTACAGCTCTCGCACCCCGAACCCCCTGAGTAATAATTGTATACACGTAGAGGGATGGAGAGGGAAGATAAGAAAAGAAGAACAGCCCCTCAAAACTCCACAATACACTCCACAAAACAAAAAATTCTTCGTTTGGGAACACTGCCCTCACTCACACACCGAAGTGTGTGAGATGGTTCATCATCTGGTTTGCTTACAATACGCCCAGGTGTAGCCACACTCTGGGCGGAGCATAGGGAGGGTTTTTTTTAACATAAAAAGACCATAAGACAAATATACAAGACCAAAAAACAAATAAACATATAAATCAAAAAGTGATCAGTGAAGTATCACCCTGTGACTGAAAATGGTTCACAACACGTGCAGTTAAAGTGAAAGTGTTTAAAACTAGTTTGTGGATACCAAGCAAAAACTTTATTAATAGGTTCCAAACCAGGATTAAAAGAAATAAGAGGATGGGTAATGTTTCCAAGAGAAATTCATGATTTTCAAAACAACCCTCCTAATACCGCCTTTGTCAACATGTTTCGACTGACTTACTGTGCCTCAAAGGTCAACCCGGTCTTCTTCAGGACATGTGTTGTTACCCGATTCCAAAATTAGTCACACCGTAATTCGGTCAAAGTACCAATTTACTGATCCCATGCGATTCCAGTTGAATCAACATGTGTGGTGGGGATCCCAACAATAAGGGAAACATGTGCTGGAAATGTAAAAAATTCCATATGAGTATATTGTTAGAACCCAAGAGGGGAGAGAAAAGAGGACAGAGTATGTTCAAATTTGTCACATCCCCTTTATCATAATAGAAAGTTTTTGTCTATTGTACATGGTCTTAAGGGATACCATATTCAGCACCCATCAGTAACATTTAAAACGAGTTAATAAAAAATTGAATCTGCTGTGCAATGTTATAATCGAAAACAATCTACATCTCTTGATGAGTCCGCCCTCTGTCTCCAGACGTTGTGCATAAATTGTATTAGTACTCCATAAACAAATTCACCTGTGGTGACATGAGCTCGTTTTCATGCAAACCACTGACCGAGTTTATTACAGATGCAAACTCGACATGGCGTCCAGCAGGTCGGTGTACCAAGAACACAACCTACAGTAAGGGGAAAATAACAATACAGAGGAAGCTGCTCCCATCCGACCTGGAATTACATTCTGCTAACTATGTTAGCGGTGCGAGCCACCGTGTATGGACTACGTGGACCTGTAATCTTAAGGTACGGTGGCGTCAGCGAAAGTAACGCTGTCCACCACAAAAGTAATAGGTCATACTGGCCACCGAGCCCCTCTATAGCTCCTTACTGTTCCGAGGACGACACCTCGTTTTTCTGCCTGTTTCCGGATCGCCGCAAAGGTACTGGCGATCTGATGTGAGGAGTTCAAATAGCCTGGGAGATCCGCCCGTGGGACCCGCCCACTCCGACACGCGTCGGGGGCGTCCCACGTCATTACGTCATCCGTGCAGCCCCGCTGAGCCCTGGGAGATAGAGTATTTCGTTCGTTGGTTCTCTGCAACTGCATACCGCCGTCACTAGTCAATCAGCGTCCCTCGACCACATCTATGCCGTCTACCTTGTGCGCACTGAGTTAAAATGCACCCTTTGCGGCGAGGCATCACATCGGGTGTGTAGATAGAAGTCGCGCTAGCAAGAAATAACCCCAGTACAACAAGAACTCCACGCATACTTCCAATCTACGGATGCCCCGACTGCAGAGACAAGTAGCAGGCAAGTCACATCACCATAAATCATGTACGGGTCAGAGCTTCTTATAATCAATAGCAGGCATTGCCCTTGGGACCTCAAAGAAACCTCCAGCATCCTTAAGGGCTCCTAACAGGATCTCATTAATCCCCTATGTGTGTAGGTTCACAGTAATTAAAGATGCATGCCTCCTGGTGCCAAGTTATGGGGACCTTACTATATACAATTCAAAACCCGTCATACTGTATTCCTTCTCCAAAGAAAATGACAAGAATTATCGCCTGCCCAATGCTTGCCACGGAATGTCATCATTCAGACCCGTGACGTGGCTATTCAAGCGGTAAACCCACTTCTGTTCTCGGTGTAAGAGAATGCGATGTTCGTCTGCCATGTGTCTGCCTAGATTCAGTTTCTCAGTGGCAGTCCATTTAATCTCATCAGCAGAGTGTCCTATTTCTAAAAAGTGAGCTGTCATTCTGGTGTTTGTTCTTCCACACCGTATAGTACTCCGGTGTTCCGTGATTCTGGTGCGTACCCTCCTACTTGTCATCCCCACGTAAAATTTCTCACAGGGGCATGTGATTAAGTAGATCACCCCCTGGGAATTACAGTTGGTATGAGATCTCTGTTCCCATCTATTTCTCATTTAGTCCTACAGTCGAACGAGTAAACAACTTTCGTGTGTCCAAATCCCCCGGAGCACGAGCTGGAGTTGAAACAGCTAGGGATGGGGTCGTGCTCGCGGACTGGGAAGGTCACGCAAGGGAAGGGGGGACAAAACAGCTGTGGACCTAACAGAAAATGGCAATGTAACAGACCATAAGGTAGCCGTCTCAGACACAGAAGGAGATAAAACAGAGGACGTTCCCGCAGAGATAGAGGAAGAGGAAACAACAGGGGCAGAGGCTGAAGGGACCTGTACTGGAGTTGGGGGAACAACAGAATATATATACGTTGTGGAGCATAAGGGGGAGGTGGACGCGTATCCAATAAATCCTCCATTTCATCCTCCACTTCAGCCCTACCCACATAAGTCTTATTCACTTACAATCTAAATTACCTATCGGCACAATCGATTCCCTGTTCGGTTTGAGCTTTATCATAAGCAATGGCTTTCTGCGTAATCGTCTGACCTCCCTTCATTCTGCATACTTTTTCCTCCCATATACGCCTACGCTTTGCTTCCTTCTGCCATAGGTTTAGGGAATCAAATATTGACTGTCGACTACGTTTTGAAAACAATCGATCCTGCAGAAAATGTCTCTTTTACTCATCAAAAGACCCAGGTAAGGGCCATTGCAACTCTACATTATCCTTAGTATATTTCTGCCAAAGTGTATTAAACAAGAGAAGTGTAATACTATGCTTTACATACATATCATACCTCGGGATGCCCTCAGGCGGGGCAGGTTGACTTTCAGTCAATCGCGTATCATTAGGCGGCAACAACATCCAAAACAAATCAATTTGCTAACACGTGGCATAATGATTGTTGTCACGTATTCCTCATGCAATCATAAAAACGTACTTTCAAACATGGCCATGTTCAAACATTCACAACACATTCAACCTCGCTCTTATCCGAACACACACAGAACAATAATATATGTACATACAAGGATATTCAAAACAACGTGTCTCTTTATTGTCTTTCCAAACAAAGAACAGAGTCCCTCGACTCCTGTTCATGGAGAATCAATCAATTCAGAATCCAGACCGACAGATAGCAAAATCAAGCAGTCCAAAGATACCAAGAGACCGTCGGACAGGTATAACCACGAATTGTCCTACAGACCATCCTGCAGTCTTCCTGGTTCACCCCTGGGACTATTCTGACTAAGCCTTCTTCCTTAGCATCGCTTCAGATATGTCCCCAAGGCTACCCAGGTTCAACCACAGGCCTTTCCAAGACTAGTCCGGCCGGGTGCGCACCACACGAGCCACACCAAGGCGTCCGAGCGGCGTCTCTATTGTTCACAAAACAAGTCCGTGGAGCATCTACCCGTGCAGCCACAATGCTGCCCCGTCAGACCCCCAAGATTCTCCGTGGTACACCGACCACCAAATCCTACACAGTTAACTGCTTCAAAAGCACTGCTCAACTGTGAGTTTCGAAAGACACCAAAAACAATCCACTCACCTGGTGCACGCAGGTACAATTGTGTATTCTCCACTGCCAACTCCTGAAGACCAACACGGTCAGCTCCTGGGTTACGCCCGTAGGACTCCGGCGAAGGGTCACTAGCAGCTGGGGCACCCTGATCGCGAGAGCGGAGTAAGTCAAAAAACTTCGGTCCATCCACCCGCTCAACCAGAGCTCCCCTTTCTTTGTCCTTTTTACCCGGTTACGGGGAGGACGACCCTATCATGGAGTCCCACCAGAGTCGCCAACTGAAGTACCATAAAAATAACCTAAAGGGCTATACCTACCAATAGCCCCAATCCCATTACCAAATAATCAGTCAGTTGGCAGTGAAGAAAGTTCAATCGTTTATTAACCAAAATACTCTATAGAGGAGCCTCTCCAACCCTCACCCATCAGGTGCGCTGAGAAGACTGTTGGCTTGCATTCAAACATAAGGTTATATACACTTCAGTGCAACACATATAATCACTGTAAAATGAAAAACACAAGTTGGCCCTCGAGCTCCAGGAAAAGACCATATATGGCACACATGTTTAGTTCAAAGCTGAACTATTTATTACTGGGAAGGTCAGGAGGTGTGACTCCCTTTCGTCTTGGTGCCCAGGAGTGTTGGCACAGAGCCTCCAGGAATGCACTTATCGCACCCAAAGCCAGATGCGACCTTGAGTCTCACGACAGTCGAGTAAACAGCCTACGTTCAGCTGCTCCCAGTAATTCAGATGAACTGGGGCTTGACAACTGCCGGAGACTAACACGTGATCACAGCCCGTGTTCGAGCATAGGCTCGGAAAATGGCGTCTGTATGGTTCTAGGCCTACTCTGCTAGCAATATATATGCAAGGATCCAATAATCGTTTTCCCCCTTGCAAGAGCATAAAGATAAATATATATATATATTTGTAGGTGAAAGAGGGTACGTATAGATGCATCATGCTAACATAATATAGGTCAGATACTCCTAATGCATGGGAAATCTATTTTTTATCCCTCAAAGCCTTGGCAACAGCAACCCACGCAAGGTCTGGGGGACTCCTCCTTTGGAGGGGCGTCAGAGCACATCTGGAGCAACCAGGAAACCTCAAAGAACAAAGGATTGGCCTTCGTGGGGTCTCGCTAGCCAACGGACTAGGAACCGCGAAGGAGCCTCGAGTGGAAATGCACAAAGCGGGCCCACGGAACACTCGTGGAGTGTAGGCCTCTCAGCTTCAGTGCAAAAGTTGCTCGGGGCACGGGCTTCAAATACCCCAATGGACAAATTCTGAGACTTCGGGAAGTAGGTGCAATTGCAAAGATGCAGGATGTCCAGGAGTTCCGGTCCCACGTTTCTCGTGTCCGCTACAGGTCTCAACTTTGCTGGGAGCGCAGGTCAGCGTCAGAAATGTCTGAAAGTCCGTGTCCTGTGTCGCACAGTCTTTGGGATCCGGCGGGAGCCTCGACAATGCAGACCGGCAAAGATGCTGTTGTTGCCTGTTTGAACAGGGTGGTCACTCCTTGAACACAAGGGATATTTCTTCCGTCTTCCAGTCAATATGGAATGTCGAAGGTCCAAGATATATGTTACAGAGTTTCGTCCAGGGTGATCTAAAGTCCTAGGGACTGGGCTCCTATTCTTATAGTAAGTTTAGGGGTTGGACTAACTCTAGGGTCCCACCTATGGGAGGAACTGGTCGAAGCCCTTCCCCTTCCTCCAGCTTCACGCCAGAGCTGAGGCAGAGTGCCCCAGCAACCGGTATGAACTGGGAAATATATGGAGCGCCTTGTGTGCCCCAGGCAGTGTCTGAAAAGCAATCACTGAATGCACCCCACCCTGCCGCAATATACTTAAGCCTGTCTGGGGAGGTGGACAGGAAACCTATTGTCCAAGCCTCCCCTGCCGGAGTTTCGTCCAGCAGCAGGAGGGTAGACTTGTGTCTGTGTCAGCAGCATCCATTTTGTGATGCTGGGGCTCTGCTTAACTTTAACCGGGTGTACCAGTGTGTACATGTTTTTTCCCTCTAGAAGGGTGGAATGCTACCCCGCCGCCAGAATTGGCGAAGGGTAGTATTCCTAAGTGTTTGACACCAAACACGACATGTTTTGATAAAGCCAAACCAAAGTTAGCATTAGCGGCAAAGAATATAATGCACTTAAGAGTATATGGTATGGCTATATCATAGAACAGCTATAAGGAGATGGTTCTGAAAGCTGCAGAGGGGATCAGCTCATGCTAGGGCACCATCTCACACAAAACCAAGCACTCTGCCTTCAGGATTGTCAAGGCCTGCCATAGGAGTGACTTATAGGTTAATATGTGTCTATATGTAAAGGTAGATATAGGTATACTATATCTAAGTAAGAGGTGCTTACACCACCTTACCCAGGCTGCAAGAGCAGACCTGTGATGCCATTTTGGAAGGCTGTCTAGGGGTGGCATAATACATGCAGCACCTGGTAGGCCTCTGGGGTACCTATGCCCTGGGTACCTAAGCCCTGGGTACCTAAGGGACCATATAAAGGGGCTCACAAGGGTGACCCAGTAACCAATTTGGTATGTACCTAAAGTACATGGAATCCATTTTATAGAAAAAAGCAGATAGACTGGGGCCCCGAATAGCAGGATCCCAGTCCAACTAAGTCGAAAACCAGCAAAACACCAGGCAAAAATTGGGGTTAACAATATAGTCAGAATCCACCTTCCTACATAACCCCCCAAATGAAAGGAAATAAGGCTAACCTTGTCCAGGTGAACCTATATTGACTAAGTGGCCATATAAGGAAGTACCTGCACTAGCATGGTTACCCCCTGTCTTATGGTCCACTAAGCAATCCCTCACCCTAAGGGTATCAGAGGGTCTCCACCATAGGGAGTCACTACCTGTGGGGTGTTTTGGCAAAGAAAAAGGCTGGTGCTGGGTTGGAGTATTGAAGTGAGGCCCCACTAAGGTTGGGCTCAGCTTTCTCCAATCACTGTCCACCATACATGCCTGTCTTTCCATGACTGAGTTGCACTGTGCTCTCAGAGTCAACCTTTGGCCACCTACAGCTGGGGGTTGGATCCCTTTGGCTGGACCACTGGAGGGACAGGGCAGGTTTGAAATCACTGGGTCCCAGGTTTGCCTTGGTCAAACAGAGTCCATCTGGGGGAGGTCCCTATACAAGGGTAGGGGGGGGGTCCCTCAGAGGGTTGATGAATTTCCACCTGGCTAGGGCTACTAGACTGGGTGCCCCTAATCTGCTGATGGGGGGTTCCTCTGGACAGGGGCCCCTATGGGGTCCACTGGCCTCACTGACCTCTGCAGCCCTGGGCTGACTGAGGCAGGATTGAGAGGGGCAGGTTACCTGCTCCAGACTGGGTACCACCTTGGAAGGGTCCACTGACATCAGGGGCTCTGCCAGGCCAGGCCTGGCTACCTCTGGGGCAGTTCCTTCACAAGGGGTAGGGTCAGTTCCCTGAGGAGGCTGACCCTCACCTAAAGTCTGGTGGGAGGGAGACTTTTCTTCCTCCCCAATGCTCTCTGTCTGAGTGGAGTGATCCATAGTTTCAGGCTTCACAACACTAAAATCTGTCTGGGTTTGGGCTGTGGCCTTCACAGCCCCACTAATCTTTTCAGGAAGGCCTATCATCTTGGAATGGGGCTCTTTTTCTACCTCAGCCCAGGCTGGGAGTTCTAGATCATTGCCTAGTAAACAATCTACAGGCAAGTTTGGGGACACTGCCACTCTCTTTGGGCCAGTGACTCCTCCCAAGCTGAGATTTATTACAGCCATGGCATGATCTGACTTCACTCCATCAATATTGGTCTCCTGGTATGTAAACCCAGGTAAATGCTGTTCTGGGGCACTAGTTTCTCTGTCACCATGGTGATACTAGCCTCTGTTTCCCTATAGGTCACAGCTGTCTGACCATTGAGGTGGGGTTCCTGTCTGTACTTGCCCAAGTTATTGGGACAAGCAGTGAATTTGGCAAACTCCATGCCACCATCACAGACTAGAGTTGCTGTAGTAGGGGACCTGGTTAGGCCAGAATCCACCTGAGTTCCCCAAGAATATCCAACCAACCTTTTGGGGGCACTCCACCACCTGGGGGATTACTACTAGTAGTAACAGGAGGTGTTGGAGTATTACTTGGAAGAATATTTTCCTTATTGTTGGCTTTTGGGCAACTGCTGTCAGTTTTCCAGTGGCCAGGTTTCTTACATACATGCCAATAAGGTTTCTTGGTAGTAGAGGAAGGAGTTTGGGACCCACCCCCCTCAGATGAGTTTTGGGGCCCTGTTGTGGATTTATCTTTAGATTTATCCCCACCTTTCTCTTGTGGTTTGGTAGAATCTTTCTTCTGGTCACCACCCTGATTGTTAGGCCTAACCCTGGTTCTGACCTATTTGTCTGCCTTCTTTCCCAATTCTTGGGTAGAGGTCAGATCAGAGTCCACCAGGTATTGGTGTAAGAGCTAGTTTTGACAATTATTAAGGATTTGCTCCATCATAATCAAATTATACCATCCAGTAAAGTCTTGCACTTTGCTGCCCAGTAACCAGCCCTCCAGAGCCTTAGTAGCACAATCTACAAAATCAGTCCAGTCCTGAGTCTGTGTATTCTGGGTGTCTCTAAACTGCAAACTATACTGTTCAGTGGTTAAGCCAGACCCATCTATTAGAGCACTCTTCAGGACTTTGTAATTGTCAGCATCCTCTTACCTAACAGTGAGGAGCTTATCTCTACCTTTGTCTGCAAAGTAGAGCCACAAGATTGCTGCCCACTGCTACTGGGGTACCTTCTGTACTTTGCGGGCCCTCTCCAGTGCAGTAATCCATTTATGGATGTCATCCCCAGTCTGATAGGGAGGGACAATCTTGTTTAGGTTTCTATGGTCATAAGACCTATCCCTACCACTAGGGATATTGCTGCCACCAGGGGATTCTATCCCCATCCTTTTTCTCTCACTCTCAAGAGCTAGGGTCTCTTTTTCTAAGGCAATTTCTTGCCTTCTTATCCTAAGCTTGACTTCTCTCCTTCTAGCTTCATGTTCCCTCTTCTCAGGAGAAGGTCTTCTCCTATGAGATGAGGCAGAGGACCCTATTGATGAACCAGAATGGTTAGATTCCACTGAAGCTGATCTTAGCCTTCTAGGTACACCACCAGGTCTACATGGGGGATAGAGGGAGGCCCATTTTGGCCCACTTCATCTCCAGGTAGCTCTGTGTCTCCCAGGTTGGTTCCATTGACACCAACCTGGTCTACATCCTCATCGTCTTCAGAGTCCTGGTGGGGTACTCCACCTGGATCCTCTTCAGATGATGGTTGCACCCCATTCCCATTACCTGAATAGCATTTTTATACCACGCAAAACTTAGCCCCAAGGGGCATCAAGGCGCCAACAAACAAACAGAAAGTCCACATTACCTGATAGATGAACCAGGAAGCCACTAAAGGTGCAGTCCCTAATATGCCTGGGAGAAAAGCCAGGTCTTCAGGTGTTTCTTGAAGACCGCTAAGGAAGATTGGCTAGTGAGCTCCAGAGGGAGAGAGTTTCAGAGTTTGGAAGCTAAGACAGAAAAAGCTCTGCCTCCCCACTTTGCCTTTGTGAACTTGGGAACCACAAGCAAATTCTTGGAAGAAGACTGGAGGGTTCTGCTGGGGGAATACACACACAGAAGGGCCCTGATACCTTCTGAGCCTACGCCGTGAAAAGCACCATGGGCTAAGCAGAGGAGTTTAAAGGTAATCCTAGAGGGGATCGGAAGCCAATGAAGGTCCTTTCTTGCCATAGTAGCAGAAGATCGCCTAGGGAGAGTTAAAACCATTCTGGCCGCGGCATTCTGTACCATTTGGAGATGATAAATGGAGGCTTTGCTAATGCCACCATAGAGGGCATTGCAATAATCAAGCCTCAATAGAACCAAGGCAGCTGTATCTTGTTTACGAGCTGCCAGGGATAGGTAGGGGGCAATCTTCTTAAGAATTCTGATGATGCCGCAACAGGTTGACACCGTCCTGTTTACCTGAGAGTCAAAAGATAAGGCCGGGTCGATTAGGACACCCAGGTTCCTAGCAACAGAAGTAGGGCGAGGACAGTCTCCCAGGGACAGAGGCCACCATTCCTTAGACCAAAGATCATTGCTCCCACCAAAGATCATGATTTCGGTCTTGTCGCCGTTTAGTTTTAAAAAATTACGTACCATCTAATTTGCGACTGCTTCCATACAGGCTCTAAACTTAGGGGCAATCTCACTGGCCGGCTGGGTGATAGATGCCAGGATCTGGGTGTCATCGGCGTACGATAATACATCCAGACCAAAGGATCTTATCACCTTGGCAAGTGGGGTGACGTAGATGTTGAATAGTAAGGGACTCAATGAAGAGCCTTGAGGGACCCCACATTGCACTTTGGGAGAATCGGAGAGGAAGTTGCCCATTTTAACTCTCTGCTCCCTATGATGGAGAAAGGAAGAGAGTAGACTGAGGGCCGTGCCCTCTACTCCGATATCCCTGAGCCTAGAGATCAATATTGACTGGGACAAGGTGTCAAACGCTGCTGTGAGATCTAATAACACTAGCAGCGATGGGTGTCCCCTGTCAACCTCAGCTCGGATTGTATTAATCACGACCGTGAGAGCCGACTCAGTGCTATGAGATGATTGAAACCCATGCTGAGAGATGTCTAATAGGTTGAAACTCTCAATGAAAACAGATAGATGACGGTTTATATGGGACTCCAGGATCTTAGCTGGAGCCGGAAGTAAAGAGATGGGGCGATAATTTTTTTAATATTTCTGGGTCCAGGGAGGGCTTTTTTGGCAAAGGTCTGACAACGGCAGTCTTCCAGGGGGAGGGAAAAATCCCTTCACGAATTGCCAGGTTCATAACCTCTAACAAAGGAGGGAGAACAGAGCCTCTGCAGGTCTTCAAAGTTTTTAAAGGGCATGGGTCAAGAGGCGAGCAAGCCTTGGTAGCATCGAGAAGGAGATTGAGTTGTTCTAAAGACAGAAGGGGAAAACCTAAGAGCTGCGGTTTAGGCCGGACATCAGCCTTCTCAACAGTACAAGGAGTTGAAGAGGGGGAGCCTACCACATTAGCATCAAGTTCTTGATTGTTGATTTCAAGAGCCCTATAAATATCGACAATCTTAGAATGGAAGAAACTTGCTATGTTGTTACACAGTTCCTGGGTTTCAATAGTAGGATCAACTGATCTAGGTGTTGACAGAGAGTCAAGTATGTTGAAAAGATCTCTGGGGGATTTAAGAGAAGATGTAAGGTTGGTGAAATAGACCCTTTTTGCCTCCATAATCGCCTTCTTGTAATCTCTGAGCAGAGATTTATGTCGGGCTTTCCCCGGTAGATCAGGGTGAGCAGTCCAGGACCTCTCTTGTTTCCTACATTGCTGACGCATAGATCTTAAATGGTCAGAGAACCAGGGTTGCGAAGGGCTCTTGCGGGCTGAGTGGTAGCGTTTTGCTTGTGCAAGAGAATCTATGGCACTGACTAGGGCATTTGAAAGGTCAAGGGCAGCCCTATTGGGATCACCCTGAAGAGGGCAGCTAAGGGCATTCAGAAACGGTGACACCGTGTCATCATTGATTGCCTTATAATTCCTTATAATTTCCCATGCACTGCTCTTGAGTTTATTAGATAAAGAGGAATTAACATTAAGATGGAAAGGGACTGCCAAATGGTCGGACCATGAAAGGGGAATGGGAGTTCCAGTCAAAAGTCTAGAATCATTTGAAAAAATACCATCCAGCGTATGGCCGGCCAAATGTGTGGGTACCTAGTCTATCTGGATCGGATGCTTTTTCCAAGTCATCTGTCACTAAGATATCTATCAGGTTTTGCGTGGTGGGACTTTGTCCTTGCTTTAATTTCCTTATGGCACACAAACCCCTTAACTCCTTGTGAGAAGTTGGCCTGATATATGATGTCTCCAATTCTGGGGGCACCTTGTATCAGTCCAAACAATCCCTTATGGTGTCTGGTTGTAAGTCAACCTTATAGACAAGCTATCCTAATGGTAGCATGGACTAAGCAGCCTTAGAGGCTTAACTTAAGAGGTCGTGTTAAGCGAGCTGTTTTACCAATCACAATCCTGTAATATCAAATGAAAGGACATCACACAAGTTATATATTATAAAAATATATGTATTTATTACTAGAATAATCCTCTGTACTCTTTATGAGTGCAGAGGCACAAGCGTTTAAAGAAAAGCACAGTTAAACATATAAAAGTTGCACAATTATGGATGAGGCCCAGGGGCCACGCAAACCATATATTAAAAAAAGTGGTATAAGAGATACCAATCGAACAGTGGTTAGGCCTAGGGAATCGCTGGGAGCAGTCGGGACTAGCAATGCTGAAGTCGGGAAAAGCCGGCAGTATTCGGGTGCAGCGCTTAAAGCACACACATGCACCAATGCAAAGTCAATGGTGCGTAAAAGTGATAAAGTTACTGCAAAAGGAGACTTCCGCTTAACCTAGAAGGACAAACTTTAGACACATACACTAGAGGTGTGTACCAGTGTAGGAACACCGGCGTTGCTGAGTTACCTCACCCACAGGAAGCGGGTGTACAGGTGCGAAGTAGTGTCAGGTTTTGTCACGCAGGTTGGTGGTGCCTGAAGATGAAGATGCTGCAGGCGTCGTGAAGAGAAGTGTCCGGTGTGATCCAAGGGTAGATCGAAGATAAAGATGATCTGAAAGCAGAGGGGACAGAGTCTGGGTCACTCAGCAGTGACCAGGGTGGAACCAGGAAGGAACCAGGCAATGTCGGGCGCTTTCAGGTCGCTGTCGTAAAGCTTCTCTCCGCTGCCACGTGGACTCTGGGGCACCGAGGATGTCCAGGAGTGGACCACGAGCTGTCCCACGAAGGCTCTCACTGTCGGCGGTGTCGGATTCCGGATCGGAGCAAACAGCCCTTGGCAAGCGCAACCCACGCAGGATTCGAAGATGGCTTAATACTCGGACCAGGAGGGTCAGAGCGGGTGCTCCTTTTCAGGGGAGCGAGTGCAAGTTTGGAGCAACCAGACTCACAAGTCAGAGTTCAAAGTTCGTCGGCACTGGGGCCACAAGTCAACCGGCAAGTGACCAGGCCAATGCGTTGAGCCAAAAGATGCAGAAGGGCCCCACGCAGCACTCGGTGAGTGTAGAGGGGTGAGCTTCGGTGCAAGAGAGGCTCAGGGCTGGGGCTTCTCAAACCCCAATGCACAGCTTCGAGGGTGCCTCGGGAGCTGCATGGTCAGCGCCTCGTGGTCTTTCCAAGATGGCGGGCCCCACGCTTCAGGTCGCCTCCACGGGTCTCAGCTCTGCAGGGACTGTGGATCGGGCTGTTAGAAGGCAGGCACGCTGGGTCTTGTCGAACTCTGTTGCTCGAGTTCCGGCGGGAACTGCAACAAAGCAAACGTCGAGGTGCTGGATGGTGCCTGTTTGCACAGGGTGGTCACTCCTTGACCACAAGGGAGATTCTTCAGTCTTCTACGTCGAGTAGGATGTCGAAGGGTCCAGAGTTTCGTTTCATAAGTTTCAGTCAGGATAATCTGAATGCTTGAGCATTGCTCCCACTCTTAAACCAATCTGGTGGGCTGGATTACCTGCTAGGTCCCTCCTATGGGTGGGGCCCAAGAAGGGGGTGGATACACCCCTTTCCCTTTGTCCAGGGTCTCGCTGGGACTGGGGCTGGTGAGCCCCAGAACCGGTTTGACTGGATTATTCAAGGGGGAGCCTTGTGCTCCCCAGGCAGTGTCTGGTTTCTTTCAAACCTCCCTGCTACAATCCACTATCTCCTGTCTGGGGTGGTGTGACACCTCCCCGCGACAGGAAACCCTTTGTCCAGGCCTCCTCTGCTCAGTTTCGGTCAGCAGCAGGAGGTCAGACTCGTGTCTGTGGCAGAAGCGTCCATTTTGTGATGCTGAAGCTCTTTTAAAATCAACCGAGTTTTAGTAAAGTAACATGTCTTCTCCCTCTAGAGGGGTGGAATGCTATCCCCGTCGACAGGACTGTCGAGGGGATAGTATTCCAAATCGTATGACACCTTACACAACATGTTTTGATAAAGCCAAACCAAAGTTAACATATAACCGCGATGGATTATAATGCACTTAATAGTATATGGTATGGCATTATCCCGGAACAGCTGAGGGAATTGGTCCCGACAGCTGCAGACAGGCTCAGCTCATGCTAGAGCACCATCTCACATAAAACCAAGCACTCTGCCTCCAGGATTGTTAAGGCCTGCCATAGGAGTGACTTATAGGCATATATGTGTCCAGATATAGGTTTAGATATAGGTATACCATATCTAAGCAAGGGGTGATTACACCACCTTGCCACAGCTGAGTGATCAGCCAGTTGTGTCGATTTAAGTACCAGCCAGGGGTGGCAAAAGACATGCTGCAGCCCCTGGTAGACCTTGTTGGCACCTATGCCCTGAGCACCTATAGTGCATGGTACAGGGGCTGACAAGGAGTCCAGTTCAAATTGGTTATGTACCTATAGTACATGCATGTGAATTTAGAGAGAGAACAGCAGGCTGTGGGTCTGATTAGCAGGCCCACAGCCACATTAAGTCGAAAACCAGTGAAGCAAAAAGCAAAAATTTGGGGTGAACATAGGATAGCAGACCCTACTCTCCTACACTCCTGGAAGGAGAATGTGTCATATTTAGATGGCAGCTCTGGGCTGTCATCTTGCAGAAGCACACTAGGCCCTGCTTTTAAAGCCATGAATAGTGAGGTGTGGTATGTGCACCTACCTAAGCTGTAATCCCACAAGCTGCACACCAATGTGAGAAGTTGGCCTGGTATATGATGTCCACTATTCTAGTGGGCACCTTGCACCAGTCCGAACGACCCTCATTGATGGTAGGTTGTAAAGTCAACCTTATAGAAAGCTATTCTAGTGGTAGCTGTGGAGAGCAGCCTTCAGGCTAAGACTTGGAGACGAGTTAAGCAAGTTGTTTTACAAATTATAATCTCTTGAATGATCAAATGAAAGCACACAACACAAGGTATATATCAAATATAGATGTATTTATACTAAACACAACCCCTCTGGACTCTTTATGGGGTCAGAGGTAAAAGTACAATACAAGGAACTTAATTAGCATACGATAAGTTGCACAGTAAACGTTTAGCCCTAGGGGCCTCACAAACCATATACTAAAATAGTGGTATAAGAACCATGTGAGGATTAGAAAGCAGGCCTAGGGCCGGTAGAACCGCTGGGGAACCTGGAACCACCAAAGGTTAGGGTGTAGGAGGCCCACAGGGGACACATGCAGTGTCTAAACACAGCCGCGGATCAACATTGACTTTCTATGGAGAACGAACAAGTTACAAGTTTAAAGATTAAGGATGCCTAGAGTTAAAAAAGACTAGAGGTGAACTACGATGGAACCCTTTTAGACTTAGACACTTCGAGAGTCAATACCCACGGGAGCACCGGAGTACTCGAGTTACCTCACCCACGGAAGCCAGGTGCATAGGTGCCTTTTTTTTTTTTTAAACAATTTTTATTGACAGATCGCAAACATATCCCAGAGCTCTGTACCCCAGAGGTATCTGCCAGTCAAATATGCACATTAATGACATTGCAATCCACTTTTGTCTTTTTACACAGTGAACAATGAAACATAATCAAATCAATGAACATCCCCCCCTCCCTCACTACCCCCGCCAACACACCTCCCCCGCCCGGATCCCTCCCACCCCCGCCGCACGATTACCATCACACTTCTCTTATTCACAATCCTTTCCGCTGACAGTACGCACACACCTATTATCGTGGCGCTCTCATATATCCAATGAAGGGTCCTGTTCTGCCGGAGGCTCAAGCCATAGTCCCCTGAAGTCAGCCCACCTCCTCCAGATTTTATAGTGCTTACGAGGGCAACCCCGGGCAAGAAAAATGGGCTTCTCCATCCCCATGCAAAAATCAAGCCCTCTCTTCCACGCCACTACTGATGGGGCCTGCGTATCCTTCCACGCCCTGGCTACATTTCTCTTGTCTAACGTAAGTCCTAGTAGCAACAGGTGCCTCTTATAGATGTTGCCCCCCACCCCATCCATCACATGCAATAGACCTAACTGTGGTGTACGAGGGAGCTCCCACCCCAGGGCCTCAGCCAGTGCATCCCACACCCCTTTCCAGAATCTATCTAGGGAGCCACAACGCCAAACTGTGTGTAGGAATGTCCCTACTTCCTGGCCACATTTGAGGCAGTCCGGTGATGCAATAAAGCCCGCTCGCCACAGCCGCTGCCTAGTAAAATACACCCTATGCAGGTATTTAAATTGGATAAGCCTTAGGCGGATAGAAATGGCAGCACCCCTAGGGATTGCCACGGCCTCCCTCCAATCTTCTTCCTCCAGTGTTCCGATGTCCTCTACCCAAGTTTCCCTTAATTTCTGCAATGAGGATGAACAGTGTATGATCAGGGACTGATAGATGCGTGATTTTTTTTGTCTCCAAATCTCCCATGAACACCCTGGCTTCTAAAGGGCTAAACTCGGGGAGGGAGGTCAACCCCTCCAGGCACGGGGCAAGAGCGTGGCAGAGCAGTAGGTACTTGAAAAATTGAGAGCGGGGCATACCATATCCATTGCTCAGCTCCTGAAAGGACTTGAGGGTCACCCCTGACAAGACATCCCCCAGTTTTGATATCCCTATATCGTCCCATCCCTTAAAGCCCTGCAGCATCGCCAGACCAGGCAGACGTCCATTATGCCAAAGGAGAGTTTCCCCTGTCAGGGTTTTCCACCACCCTATGCGACGTAGAGCTTGTTTCCAAATTACAAACACTACCTGTGTGACTGGCGGCAGCGCCTTTCGCATCTGCGCCGCGTATAGAATAGTATGTAGCGTGTGGGGCCCCATCAGGAAACGCTCCAAGGCATAGGCTGGGTCACCCGTGTCCCCATACCACCATTCATTTAACACCAGAAGATGCGAAGCTTGATAGTAAGAGAGGACATCTGAGGTCGCCAAACCGCCACAATACGTTGACAGAAAGCAGGTGCGTAGCGCTACTCGGACTGTGCCTCCCACCCAGAGAAATTGTCCTAATACAGAGTCTACCTGCCGGAACCAATGGGGTGAAATATGATAGGGGTGATTTTGTAGTTGATAGAGCAGTCTAGGCAAGGCCACCATTTTAAAGATGGCCGACCTGCCATAGATGGTCAGGGGCATGCAGGACCACGTCTTGCTATCCGCCCGGACCCGCTCCCAAACCGGTGCTATATTTCGCTCCCATGATACGGTGGGGATCTCTGACAGGAATACCCCCAGATATTTAACGCCCCCAACCACCCCCTGAAGCTCTGAGGCCCAGTCCCCAACCCCGGGCCACTCCCCAGTACCCAAAGCGTAGATTTACGTGGGTTCATGTACACCCCTGAGGTCTCAAGTCAGAGGGAAATCCCTGGAGTGCGCTCGTTTACTTAATGTATCTATACCATTGCAGTTACACTAGAACATTTAAATAGCAGGCTACTATATTTCGCTGTGCTATGGTGTCAAATTTAGTAATAATTTCCACAGAAAAATAAAATTCGTTAACAATCTATTTTTAATAGAAAATTTCATACAATAAAAAAGGCACAATATTTAAAATTTCAAAGAAACATTCCTTGAAAAATAAAAAATACATAGAATCAATCTCTCATATACACAGTTGGACAATACAGTAATTAAAAATACAGAGCAAAGAAATATATATATAACACATTTGCAATTCATAAACAGTAAAACGTTTTACAAAAACACACTATAAAGTAGTAAACCCCTATTGTGACTGTGGCTCCTGGATATTCTCGCCACTGTTGATTTCTAGATCCAACAGCCTAGAATTGCATTAACTATCGTACACAGCTGTGACAAAAATGTATGTACATCCAGTGTGTACAGGCTTCACTTGGATTCTTTAATTAAGAAATGCGTCGACGCGTTTCGGTGCAATACATTTAATTCTGTGGCACCTTCCTCAGGACTTCTTGATAGGGGTTTCCTGTGTCAAGAAGATTTAGAGTTTTAATTTCTCTGTTTAGGGAGCAAAATAATAATATGTCAATATCCATTCTCTTAGGTTGTGCACTGTTCACAATTCAAAAGTTATCTATGTTACTTAGGTTTCTCCTTTACTAGGGACATTCGTATACCTATACGATACGATACAATATGGGATTTCTACCTTCTATCTATGATCTCATAATAACAGAATACATTACTGTAGTATCGCAGGTTTTTCTATTGGTATTATAGTGCAATATCGTTCTGTACCAGTATCACACTTCATCTCTTATTACAGTGCTCACGTTAAAACATTTGTACATGTTGAACCTTATTCCCTCCAAATCCATTTGACTGTGGAAACCATTACTTTAAGGGTTTCTGATTAAAGAAGGGGAATTAAAGTGACTCGAGCATGATTCTCATATTCTCACCTTTGCATAGAGGGTGTTCTCACCACTAATGGATATGATAAGGGATCCGGTCAGGGCCTGTGCAGCGTGTCGTTTAATGTCTGCAGTCTCTTGCTGCTATGGCCTGATAAGAGACATATATAGTTGGTCAAGGGCTGATTATTGAAGAAATAGCGTTAGCCCTCAAATAAATGGGAGTTCAATTAATGTTTTAGTTACCTTTTTATCTTCGACAAAACTCCTCGTATAGGGTTTTCTTTTTCAGTTTATTCGGTCTTTTTGCTTTTTAAGTGCGTGTATCTATTTGGACAAAAGAATACATTCGTAATTGCCTTTCCGCTTCTAACTTTAATAGTGTTGATATAAATTTTTATCACGCGGGTATCTTACCTTAAAATGTTATAAAACCCTCTTCGAACGGGCATAGGATATCTGGGAACCTCACGGGAACTGGATATGTTCTAGTGGGATCAAAGAACGTATGGAACGATTATTTTGAATGATAACCAAGTTTAGCTATTGTCTATTCTGTTCTGGAGCATTATATGGGATGTATCACTCTTTAACTGGACACTTTCCACTTGAAAACTTGTATTTCTATGATTAGCATTAATCCCTTAATTATGTCTGGCTCTCTGTATTATTCCATGTGTGGTGTTATCACCAGATTATACAATAGACCGTGGCGGTGGTTATAAAGTGCCATGTTAGGTTGATCACCTCCATCCCCTCCCGGAGTAATGCCCTGTTAGATTGCTACAAGTTGCATTTTAACTCGGGCGCCTCGGTGTAGCGTTAAATGTCTTTTCTCTCCACTGTTCTATCTATTTAAAGTACCCCCACTTATCTGGTTGTACTAGTTAAGGCTCTCTCGCCCTTACCTCCGTATTTTTGGCGCCGCGTCTCTGCCTCGTTCAAATCGCTCTCTGGCGTCTATGCTAAACGCGCTTCTATTTACGTGTGTGTTACGCCGATCAATTACTGACAGCTGGTTAGTCAGTTTCCGTTTGGGGCGTTACGTGTGTGCATAGTATCGCCATCTTGGAGTGGTGTCCGTATCTTCAATTTTATAAATATATTACTGTAACCCTCCCTTTTTATTCTCTTGGCCAGTTTGATGCATGTATATGCAGATTTCCCGGGGTAACGTACCTCAAAGGGGAGTATTCCGTGTCTTTTTGTTCAAGATCGGAACCTCGCCGTTCCGTCATAGCAATGTTTGTGGCCAGGAAAATCCCTCAGTGCCATCTTAGAACAGTATCTGGCCGTCAAAGATATTTATGTGTTATACAAAAATCGCCGGTGTTCGTCTACCATTGTTTATCTTTGTAGCGCCCCTGATATTTCATGACATCTACATTTCTTTACTGGAGGGAAAAATAATTTTTTCATTGGTTTATTTATTTATTTATTTATATTCCCTCTGTCCAAATTCTATGTGTTTTTTTATTCATTATTTATTTATTTATGTTCCCACGGTCAAAATTCTATGGGTTTCGTGTGTTTTTGAGTTTATTGTTTATATTCCCTTAATCAGTGTACTATGGGTTTCATTGTTTTTTAAGTTAGAGGGAGAACAGTTCCATTTTAATTCAATGAGCATTTGTACATACCAATATTAGTAGATATCTCATGGGGCCAAAAGCCCACTACATTGTGTTTGACAATCTCTTTTAATTCTGGACATTGCGTTGGTTTAACAGCCCTCTCTGTTGTATCACGGTTTTGTAACTTTTGAACAACATGGGCATATATGTTAGTTATTTGATTTTAGAGGAACTCATCATATATATGAGGACTGGTTTCATTGAATAGGAAAGGGGATCGATTTGTCCTGCATTAAATAAGGGCCTCCCATTCTTCCCTAGAGTTGAGGCCTTTCTTGATTGTGTTGAATTTAATCATATACCACTGCTCTTGTTGTTCACCCCTGAGGTCTCGCCGAAGATCTGCAGAATGCGCAGGAGGCGGCGCCCGACCTATTAAGGTCCATTAAAAAGAACAGGACATCATCCGCGTATAGCGCTATTCTATCAGACAGTCCCTGCTCCCATTCAAAACCCCGCATCTGCGCATCCATACGCACCCATGCGGCCGACGGCTCCATAGCCAGAGCAAACAGGTACGGCGAGAGGGGGCAGCCCTGTCTGGTACCCCGCCCAATGGCAAAGCTCGAGGACACAGCCCCCGCCACCCTAACAGATGCCGTCAAATCGGTATATAATAATCGCAAATATGACATGAAGTGGGGTTCAAAGTTGAGCCGAGGCAGGAGTGCGAACAGGTATATACAACTCAACGAGTCAAACGCCCTGTCCATATCAGCCAGGAAAAGTGCAGCCTGCACCCCGTAGACCGAACTGCCGCCACTGCCACGTGAGCCTGCCAAATATTGTGCCTTGTCGCCCGCCGAGGCATAAAGCCAGCTTGGTCGGGGTGTGTAAGGTCTGTAATATACGGCAGTACCCTATTGGCCAATGCCTTAGCCAAAATCTTCAAAGAATCAAACAAGAGTCTTGACTCCTATCTCAGCAAGGCTGAGTCCAATCAAACTTTATATAACGAAACGAAGGCCAATGCTGGGGAATCTTCTTAACAGCCAATAATTCACCAAAATTGTTAATGAGTTAAACAAAAAACAACCTGTTCACAGTATAGCATTCTACGAGATTTATTCTCTTTTGTGAAATTTTCATGTTTTTGGCACAATGTTATTAGTGCATGGGGATACAAAGAATTTATATACACTATATACAAACATGTACAACAATTACAAAGAACATTTCCTACATTTCATACACACTTGGCCACTTCAGTCATACAAACAACAGTCACACAAAAAGCAAAAAAGCAATAACAAAAAATGCCCACGTATTGGTAACGGATAGCTGGAAATAATCCTGTTCGTGATAATCAGTTTTTAAAGTCTGTATAATACAAAGTTCCACCAAAGGGTCTTTTATCACAAGTCAAACGAGCTGTTTTATGACATCAGTGAAAAACCAAATACGGGGCAAGGCTGGTCGACGCGTTTCGAACCCCTGTTATTTGTTGGGGTTCTCCTCAGGACCGGATGGGTTCTGAAAAAATGACAACAACAAGCGCTTACTAAAACAGATATGATAAAGGGAATGAGAGCCCAACTCCATATAAGCCATGGCAACTCCCTACCTTGAGAAAAGTGCAATATATCACAGTCAGTCGTGTGAAGAGTAGACAACCCAATTAAGGGGTGAAGTATCCCAAAGGAGAAGTGTTCACAGGGACTATAAAGGAAAAACATATAGACACGCGCTGTATTAGATCATACATTCTCACGAGCCAGCATTCATTCTGCAGGTGCTGACTCGAGGGAGTCATCCTTACCCGCTGTTGTGGCGGCTTCTTGCTTGCCGGCATATCCTCTTTAGTGAAGAGCAGTCATTCCTTGGCTGTGGAACAAAGCAAAGAAGCGTTTCACACGTTGGGTATTTTAAAGTCTGCTGAGCGTCTTCAATCGCTTGAGGGGTGACGATCGACCCGTAATATGAACATACCAGTGGGGGAAAAAAGGCGTCCGTCCTTCTCTCTCTGGCGTTCGTCTGAACTGGTTGCGCTGCTGAACGCCGCACTTCCTGGTTCGCTGATAAACTCACAGCGTTCATGGGACTTGTAGTTGTTAATATCTTAGCGTCCTTGAACAATGGTGGGTGCAAACGGCGGACTGGATTGTAGTCCGTTGGAGTTAAGAGGACTATGCGATGTGGACACGAATCAGGCAGTCGGTTTATAGATTTCAGAAATCTCGTTTAGACCGCTGATTGCCGTATTAAATTTCATTATTAACATCGCTTCGCGCTGTGACAGTTTTGCATCTAAATCGCCGCCTCTTGGATCCTTTTCGATTTTCGATAATACTGTCCATTTTAAATCACTTTTTACATGTTTACATTTTACCCAGTGATTTACTAATGGGGCATTTTCCACTCCTCTGTGGATTCTCGATTTATGCTGTGTGATGCGATGTCTCACTTCTTGCGTTGTCTTTCCAATATATACCAGGGGGCAAGGGCAGATGATCGCATAAACGACGTTTTTAGTTTTGCAATTTGTAAAAGCGTCGTGCTTCCAGTAGATGTTTTCGAAAGTGAACACAGAGTCTTCTATGGTTTCGTTGCAGCATGTGCACGTTCCACATTTGTGATGTCCTTTGGGGGGAGGAAGTCCCAGCATACTTTGTAGTGTTGGTGCCCTTGCAATGGGTAAGGTAGCTCTAACGATATGATTAGCCACACTTTTCTCTTTTTTGTATGCGAAGAGTGGGGGTACAGCGAAATCCTCATGGAGGTTTTTGAGTAGATGCCAATTGGACATTATAAGTTTCTTGTGTTGATTAGCGGCTGGGCAAAAAGTTGTCACACATACCATCCTTTTAGTGTCCTCTTTAGTTTTTCTTTCAAGTAGAGTTTCACGTGGAGTCCACCAAGCACGTTTCAGGGAGTTCTTTAGTAATTTTTTGGGGTACCCTCTTTGTATCAGACGATTTCTCAGAAGGTCAGCATGTTTAAAGTATTCGTCCTTGCCCGAACAGTTGCGGCGAATCCTTAAAAATTGTCCATATGGTAGGTTTTGTTTGAGACTGCGTGGATGATTGCTGTTGAAATGCAATGCTTTATTCCTATCTGAAGGTTTTCGAAATAAGGTAGTGTCTAGGCCTTCTCCATTTGGGTCTACTTTTACGTCATGTAGTTGGAGATGCAGTTGCCGTATGGGTTATCGTTATATATGAATTTGTCTTCGAACAGTCCCATAAACAATATAGCTAGCTCCGGAGCTATATTGTTTATCTCCAACTACATGAGGTATATCGACGACGTGTTCCTCATTTGGACAGGAGGACACGAGGACTTGAATCACTTTGTTGGCTGGTTAAACTCAAGAACATGTGACATCCAGTTTTCAGTCACAGCATCAAAGGAATCTATCACTTTCCTGGACGTAAAAGTAGACCCAAATGGAGAAGGCCTAGACAACTACCTTATTTCAAAAACCTTCAGATAGGAATAAAGCATTGCATTTCAACAGCAATCATCCACACAGTCTCAAACAAAACCTACCATATGGACAATTTTTAAGGATTCGCCGCAACTGTTCGGGCAAGGACGAATACTTTAAACATGCTGACCTTCTGAGAAATCGTCTGATACAAAGAGGGTACCCCAAAAAATTACTAAAGAACTCCCTGAAACGTGCTTGGTGGACTCCACGTGAAACTCTACTAATCGCTAATCAACACAAGAAACTTATAATGTCCAATTGGCATCTACTCAAAAACCTCCATGAGGATTTCGCTGTACCCCCACTCTTCGCATACAAAAAAGAGAAAAGTGTGGCTAATCATATCGTTAGAGCTGCCTTACCCATTGCAAGGGCACCAACACTACAAAGTATGCTGGGACTTCCTCCCCCCAAAGGACATCACAAATGTGGAACGTGCACATGCTGCAACGAAACCATAGAAGACTCTGTGTTCACTTTCGAAAACATCTACTGGAAGCACGCTTTTACAAATTGCAAAACTAAAAACGTCATTTATGCGATCATCTGCCCTTGCCCCCTGGTATATATTGGAAAGACAACGCAAGAAGTGAGACATCGCATCACACAGCATAAATCGAGAATCCACAGAGGAGTGGAAAATGCCCCATTAGTAAATCACTGGGTAAAATGTAAACATGTAAAAAGTGATTTAAAATGGACAGTATTATCGAAAATCGAAAAGGATCCAAGAGGCGGCGATTCAGATGCAAAACTGTCACAGCGCGAAGCGATGTTAATAATGAAATTTAATACGGCAATCAGCGGTCTAAACGAGATTTCTGAAATCTATAAACCGACTGCCTGATTCGTGTCCACATCGCATAGTCCTCTTAACTCCAATGGACTACAATCCAGTCCGCCGTTTGCACCCACCATTGTTCAAGGACGCTAAGATATTAACAACTACAAGTCCCATGAACGCTGTGAGTTTATCAGCGAACCAGGAAGTGCGGCGTTCAGCAGCGCAACCAGTTCAGACGAACGCCAGAGAGAGAAGGACGGACGCCTTTTTCCCCCCACTGGTATGTTCATATTACGGGTCGATTGTCACCCCTCAAGCGATTGAAGACGCTCAGCAGACTTTAAAATACCCAACGTGTGAAACGCTTCTTTGCTTTGTTCCACAGCCAAGGAATGACTGCTCTTCACTAAAGAGGATATGCCGGCAAGCAAGAAGCCGCCACAACAGCGGGTAAGGATGACTCCCTCGAGTCAGCACCTGCAGAATGAATGCTGGCTCGTGAGAATGTATGATCTAATACAGCGCGTGTCTATATGTTTTTCCTTTATAGTCCCTGTGAACACTTCTCCTGTGGGATACTTCACCCCTTAATTGGGTTGTCTACTCTTCACACGACTGACTGTGATATATTGCACTTTTCTCAAGGTAGGGAGTTGCCATGGCTTATATGGAGTTGGTCTCTCATTCCCTTTATCATATCTGTTTTAGTAAGCGCTTGTTGTTGTCATTTTTTCAGAACCCATCCGGTCCTGAGGAGAACCCCAACAAATAACAGGGGTTTGAAACGCGTCGACCAGCCTTGCCCCGTATTTGGTTTTTCACTGATGTCATAAAACAGCTCGTTTGACTTGTGATAAAAGACCCTTTGGTGGAACTTTGTATTATACAGACTTTAAAAACTGATTATCACGAACAGGATTATTTCCAGCTATCCGTTACCAATACGTGGGCATTTTTTGTTATTGCTTTTTTGCTTTTTGTGTGACTGTTGTTTGTATGACTGAAGTGGCCAAGTGTGTATGAAATGTAGAAAATGTTCTTTGTAATTGTTGTACATGTTTGTATATAGTGTATATAAATTCTTTGTATCCCCATGCACTAATAACATTGTGCCAAAACATGAAAATTTCACAAAAGAGAATAAATCTCGTAGAATGCTATACTGTGAACAGGTTGTTTTTTGTTTAACTCATTAACAATTCTGGTGAATTATTGGCTGTTAAGAAGATTCCCCAGCATTGGCCTTCGTTTCGTTAGCCAAAATCTTGGCCTCTACATTCAACAGGGAGATTGGGCGGTATGAGGCGTGCTGCTCCGGGGGCCGACCTGGCTTGTGGAACACCACCACCTCCGCATGCCTCCAGTCCGGAGGGAGGCTTCTCCGTTCCCTGGCCTCCTCCACTACCGCCCTATAGTGGGCCCCGAGTTGCAGGTGGCACTTCTTATAAAATTCGCTGGGGAACCCATTAGGTCTGGGAGCCTTGCCAGTGCTAAGTTCACCCAGAGCGGTGCCCAGCTCCTCCTCCGTCAACGGAAGTTCAAGGCGGACCCGTACATCATCAGAGACCGCTCGTGGTTGCAGGTCAGCAAGGTACTTGTCTACTAACTCAGAGGGAATGCATTCATTTGGGGCATAGAGATCCGCATAGTAAGCAGCAAAACCCTCGGCAAGCTCTCTGGGATCCGTGACAGGAGTCCCCGCACAATCCCGTACCCCCGGCAGGGTCTGCACCTGAAACACACCCTGACACAGCCGGTTCAACATTGTCCCCGATTTGTCCCCCCACTGGTATATTCTGCTGCGCGTCACCAGCCACAGCTGCCGCGCCTCATCCAGCAATAGCGAGGCATAGGACTGTTGCGCCAGTAATAGCTGCCCAACTGCCGGGCCCTCTCCCTGCGCCTTTCCGTGACGCTTCAACACCTCGATCTCCGCCTCGGCCTGAATTAAGTCCGCCCTGCGCTTCCTCCGAGCTGCCGCACACCAGGCAATATCTACTCCCCGCAATATGGGTTTCATGGCCTCCCATAACGTCGCCGTATCCGCAACCATCCCCACATTCTCGGTCAGGTACTGAACAATGGCTTCGCCCATGTGCTTCTGATAGTCCGCCGTCTGCAGATGCCAAACAGAGAGAAGCCAGAGAAACGGCTGCCATCTCCTGTCCATGCAGATATCGATTGCGGTGGGGGAATGGTCCGACAGCCCACACGGTAATATTTCCGCAGACTGCACTCTGCCGACTGCCGCCCTGGGGACAAAAATGTAATCCAGCCTGGAGAAGGATTTGTGGACAGCTGATAGGAACGTATACTCCCGTTTGACACCGTGCATATGTCTCCATGTATCCACCCAGTCAAGGTTCCTGATCATATCACTCAATTTGGTGGGATTAACTGCCCCCTGACCACCCACCGGTTTGTACCTATCCTGAGCACCATCCATGACATCATTCCAATCACCCCCCACCACTGCAAGTACATTCAGGATGTCTGCCCATACTGCGAATATCTTCTCAATCAATGACCACTGTAAAGGGGGTGGGGCATACACACAACCCAGCACAAGGGGCTCTTCCCCTATTGTACCTTTAATAAATATATAGCGGCCCTGTGTATCTATCCAGTGGGTGGAATGGACATAGGGAACCCTACGGTGCACTAAGATCGCCACCCCCCTGGAGACCTTAGTAAAGCCTGCGTGAAAGACCTGGTGGTATCCATAACGCTGCAGACACAATGCTTTATTACCCAGAAGGTGTGTTTCTTTTAGCATCACAATATCAGCCCCTGCCCTCTTTGCCTGCTGCAATACCGCCCCCATTTTATCTTATCTAGCACTCCCCGAACATTCCAACTGAGGACATAGCGAGAACTCCTGGGCCCTCTGGCCCTATTGTCCGGGTTCGACATCAGGGACCACCTGGATCAAATAGCAACAACTCGCGCCATGAATGTGCACACATAACCACGATTGGAGCTTCCTTGGAACCGTGCGACCCCCCCACCCCAACTTCAAACAACCCCCCAACCCCCGTTCCCATCCTATACCATACCCATACATTGTTGTCCTCCGCCCCAGAGATGCGTGTCTCAGCCTCTGTGATACAGGATACTGCATTCCGCAGGTCCTGGTGCAGCAGTGTGACATCGGACCCCAGCGCCCCTATCTTCGCCTCCAACATATCCCGTGACTGGGTGATGGCCGCCATGAGGGCCGCATTGTCCGGTCCAGAGTCTTGTTGGCCGCCCGACGTTTCTGCACCTCCACTGGGCCCTGTAAACGTATCTATCGGACCTTGCTTGGGGGACCCCCACCGCCTCCACTTCGCATCATGGCTACTGGGAGGCTGCCTCTCAGAATCCCGTTGTCAAGTCCGCCAGCAGATTTGCCTCTATCACCGCCCAATCCACCGCCGCGGCCCGATCCAGCCGCCGAAGCACAACTCCGGGGCCCATCCGCTGTTGTAAATTCCGAATGTGGCCCCAGTCCGTGCCCCCCGCGCTAGGACAGCACACACCTTGCGGGCTCCAAATGACGGCTCCGCCGGACAGCAGCACCACCTCAGCCCCACTGTGCAATTAGGGCCTATGCCGTGTCAGCTGACCACGCACTAGAGTAGCCACTCTGTTGGCTACCAGCTCCAGGGCTGGGTCGAAGTTCATCGAGGCCCCCTACGTGGCATTCACAACCTCCGCGGCCCGATCCGACCACTGCCAGACCGGCCCCGGGCCCTTTTCAGCAGAGTGGTCCCACAGGGCCCCCCCACTCACCCCCACTTGGGGGTTGCCTCACTTCTCCTTACTGTCCAGGCCACCAGGCCGACGCCGTCTGGGGAGGCCCGCCACCAGGCCGAGGGCCGGGAGCCGCCTCCGGGGGTCTCTCAAAACTTGAGCCCCCAGCTTCACCGCCTGGGCTAGGCCCCACAGCCCTGCCGCCTCGCCGGGACCAGAACCCTCCTCGGGGTCCTCTCTGATGTCGAGGGTTCCAGGATCCACAAGTAGGCACACTAGATATGGCCGCAGAACCCTTCTGGCCCAGGGCCCGCTCTACTCGACGTGCGCCCTCAGCTCCACCGCACGCCCACCACTGGGTCTCGCGAAAATCGGGGTCCCCGACTTCGGCAGGCTGCGCAGGCAACACTCCTCCTAGCTGCTGATACCAGGCCCCCAGCGCACCATATCGCTCAAGACTGCTCTGGAGGGGCGCCGCCAGGGTCCGACGCAGGATTCTCCCCTCTGGGTCGCATTGGGATGGGGAGGCAGGATAATTAAGCGGATAGCTATCTGGCGGGGACGGAGCTCCGTTAAGCTGCGTCCGCCATGTTGGCTTCCTCGGCCACGCCCCCGCATAGGTGTCTTTTGATGTCGGATTTCGTCGTCGATTCCAATGGAGAGCTGCAAAGAAATGCTGCAGGCTGTAGGAGAGTAGGGTCTGCAATCCTGTGTTCACCCCAGATTTTTGCTTTTTGCTTCACTGGTTTACGACTTTCCCTGGCTGTGGACCTGCTAATCAGACCCACAGCCTAGCTGTTCTCTCTCTAAATTGACATCCATGTACTTTAGGTGCATTTACCAATTGGTATTGGGTCACTCTTGTAAGTCCTTGTACAGTGTACCATAGGTACCCACGGCATAAGTGCACCCAAGGCCTACCAGGGGCTGCAGCATGTATTGTGCCACCCCTGGCTGACCATCTAAACAGACACAACTGGCTGGTAACACAGCTGGGGCAAGGTGGTGTAATCACCCTTTGCTTTAGATATAGTATACCTATATCTAACCCTAAAATGGACACATATCCTCCTATAAGTCACTCCTATGGCAGGCCTTAACAATCCTGGAGGCAGAGTGCTTGGAATTATGTGAGATGGTGCTCTAGCATGAGCTGAGCCTGTCTGCAGCTTTCGGAACCAAGTCCTTTAACTGTTTCCATGATAACGCTATACCATATATTCTTAAGTGCATTATAATCCTCGCGGTTATTGCTAACTTTGGCATAGCATTATCAAAACATGTTGAGTAAGGTGTCATACGAATTGGAATACTACCCCCTTGCCAGTTCTGGCGCCGGGGTTGGCATTCCACCCTTTTAGAGGGACACGCCATGTATGTAACTGTGAACCCCGGTTAAAGTTAACTCGAGCCTCAGCATCACAAAATGGATGCTGCCACCACAGACACAAGTCTGACCTCCTGCTGCTGGGAGTCCTTCCAGCGAGGGAGGCCTGGACAAAGGGTTTCCTGCCTTGGGAGGTGCTAGCACCACCCCAGATAGGATTTTTTGTATTAGGTAGGACAGGCCTGAAAGGAATGAGACATGCCTGGGGCACACAAGGTGTCCCTGTGCATCCCCCGGTTCAAACCAGTTGCTGGGGCACTCCAGCCCCAGCTCTGGCACGAAACCGGACAAAGGATAGGGGTTGTAACCACCCCCCTTCCTGGTCCCACCCATAGGAGGGACCTAGTCACAGTACAGCCCCCTTTAAGAGAATAAAGGTAGGAGCTGGTCCCATTCCAAATTAGATTATCCTGAATTAAACTACAAGAAGAAACTCTGGACTTCGACGTTCTGCTCCACAGAAGACTGAAGAAATCTCCCTTGAGGCCAAGGAGTGACCACCCTGCACAAGCAGGCACCATCAAGCGTTCCAGCGATTCACTTTGTCGTCTTCCCTGGTGGATCCAGACTTCAGAGCCCGACGAGACCCGGACTTCCAGACCTCTCCGACCTCCACTCACATCTGCAGCACAGCTGAGATCCGTGGGTGCGACGAGACACATGGGACCGGCCATCTCGGAGAAACTGCACTTCGCTTCCAGCACGACTTCAGAGGCATCCTCGACTAAGTGCTTTGGGGATTGAGAAGCCCCAGCCCCGAGCAGTTCCTGCACAGAAGATCAGCCCTCCAGCATCCACGAGATCTGCGTGGGGCCCTTTTGCTTGATTGCTGCTCGACGCGTTGTCTGGTCACTTGCCTGCTGGATAGTGGCCTCCTAGACGACGATCCTTGAAAACTACACCGCTGGTCTGGTTGCTCCAGACTGGCCCTTACTTCCCTGCAAAGGAGAAGCACCCCGGACCCTCCTGGTCCGCACCAGACGCCTTTTCCACTCACCGCGTGGGTTGCCTTTGCCAAGGCCTGTTGATGCCGAATCCGGAACCAACACCGCCAACAGCGAGAGCCTGCGTGGGACAGCTCATGCCTCCATCCTGGTCGTCGAAGACACCTCCTGGTCCACGTGGCTGCAGAATCAAGCGTCCACTCTTCACCTGATCGCGACAACAGCATCTGGTTCCTTCCTGGTTCCACTCCAGTCACTGGCTAGTGACTGTGAACATTGTCCCCTCTGCTTTCAGGTATCCATCTTCCTTGATCCACCCTTGGATCACACCGGACAGCTTCCTCCTGGTCGCCTGCAGCATCTTTTCTTCAAGGCTCCATTGACTTCAACGCGGAAACCCGACACACTTTGACACCTATGCACCCGCAGCCCGTGGGTGAGGTAACAAGAGCATTTCGGTGCTCAAGGGTAGATTGACTCTCCTAGTGTCCAGTTATCCAGTCGTTTTAGTCCCAACTAGTCGGAACTGTCTATTACTTACCTTTTCGTAATTTGTACTGTCCATTGACTTTGTTACGCATCTCGTGTGTGAGTTCACACTCTGCACACGCGTCCCGTGGGCCTCCTATTACTTACCTAAGGTTAGGGTAGTGTAGTCCCAGCGATCCTACAGCCTCTAGACAGCTCCATTCCTTCTATCGATTTCCTTATACCACTTGTTTAGTATATGGTTTGACGTGCCCCTAGGGGAACATTGTATTTGTGCAACTTAAACGTATTTTTCCAAGAGTCTTGTCATGTGCTTAGCCCTCTGATCTCATAAAGAGCTCAGAGGTGTTTGTTATTAATAAATATCTTGTTTATTTTTATAACAACCCGTGTGGTGTCCTTTCACTTGGTATTCAAGGGATTATATGTGGTAAAACAGCTGGCTTCACATGCCAAAAGAGCTTAGCCTAAGACTGCTTTGTCCATGCTACCATTAGGATAGCTGGTCTATAACGTTGACTTCCAACCAATCACCATAAGGGTTGATTGGACTGATACAAGGTGATCACTAGAACTAGTGAGCATCATATATCAGGCCAACTTCTGACACAGGCGACCAGAGGAAAAGTGTACGGGTGGATCCCAGATGAGAACAACCTGAAAGCAGAGGGGACAAAGTCTGTGTCACTAGCCAGTGACCAGGATGGCGGGAAGCAGATGCCAGCCGATGTCGGGTGCTTTAAGGTGAAAGAGGTGAAGCTTGACTCTTTAGTCACGAGGACCAGGAGGTGTCGACGACAACCAGGAGCTGGATTTGAGCTGTCCCACGAAGGATGTTGAGTGCTGCAGCGTCAGAATCCGGATTGGATCCAACAAGCCTTGGCAACAGCAACCCACGCAAGGTCTGGGGGACTCATCCTTTGGAGGGGAGTCAGAGCACGTCTGGAGCAACCAGGAAACCTCAAAGAACAAAGGATTGGACTTCTTGGGGGCTCGCTAGCCAACGGACTAGGAACCGCGAAGGAGCCTTGAGCGTAAATGCACAAAGCGGGCCCACGGAACACTCATGGAGTGTAGGCCTCTAAGCGCCAGTGCAAAAGTTGCTCGGGCAGGGGCTTCAAATACTCCAATGCACAACTTCGGGAGACTTCGGGAAGTAGGTGCAATTGCAAAGATGCAGGATGTCCAGGAGTTCCGGTCCCACGTCTCTTGTGTATGCTACAGGTCTCAGCTTTGCTGGGAGCGCAGGTCAGTGTCAGAGATGTCTGGAAGTCCGTGCCCTGTGTCGCAGAGGCTTCGGGAGCCGGCGGGAGCCTCGACAATGCAGACCGGCAAAGATGCTGTTGTTGCCTGTTTGAACAGGGTGGTCACTCCTTGAACACAAGGGAGATTTCTTCCATCTTCCAGTCAATATGGAAGGTCCAAGATATATGTTGCAGAGTTTGGTCCAGGGTAATCTAAAGTACTAGGGACTGGGCTCCTATTCTTATAGTAAGTTTATGGGTTGGACGAACTCTAGGGTCCCACCTATGGGGGGACCTGGGGAGGGGGTGGTTACACCCCTTCCCCTTTGTCTAGCTTCGCGCCAGAGCTGGGGCAGAGTGCCCCAGCAACCGGTTTGAACTGGGAAATGCATGGAGCACGTTGTGTGCCCCAGGCAGTGCCTGAAAAGCATTCACTGAATGCAACCCACCCTGCCTCCATACAAAAAGCCTGTCTGGGAAGGTGCTAGCACCTCCCTGGACACGAAACCTATTGTCCAAGCCTCCCCTGCTGGAGTTTCGTCCAGCAGCAGGAGGGCAGACTCGTGTCTGTGGCAGCAGCATCCATTTTGTGATGCTGGGGCTCTGTTTAACTTTAACCGGGTGTACCAGTGTCTACATGTCTTTTCCCTCTAGAAGGGTGGAATGCAACCTCCGCCGCCAGAACTGGCGGGGGGTAGTATTCCAAAGTGTTTAAAACCAAACACATGTTTTGATAAAGCCAAACCAAAGTTAGCATTAACCACAAAGATTATAATGCACTTAAGAGAATATGGTATGGGTATATCATAGAACAGCTATAAGGAGATGGTACCGAAAGCTGCAGAGGGGCTCAGCTCATGCTAGGGAACCCTTGTAGGAAAGTAGGGTCTGCTATCCTATGGTCACCCCAAATTTTTGCTTTTTGCTTCACTGGTTCATGACTTAATGTGGCTGTGGACCTGCTATTCAGACCCACAGCCCGCTGTTCTCTCACTAAATTTATGCCAAGGCACTTTAGGTGCCTTACCAATTGGAACATGGATCACCTTGTGAGCCCCTGTACAGTGTACCCTAGGTACCCAGGACATAGGTGCATCCAAGGCCTACCAGGGGCTGCAGCACCTATTGTGCCACCCCTGGCCTGGCCTTACTATTTGACACAACTGGCTGATCACTCAGCTGGGGCAAGGTGGTGTAATCACCCTTTGCTTTAGATATAGTATCTCTATATCTAACACATACAATGACACACAGTAACCTATAAGTCACTCCTATGGCAGGCCTTATCAATCCTGGAGGCAGAGTGCTTGGTTATGTGTGAGATGGTGCTCTAGCATGCGCTGAGCCTGTCTGCAGCTTTCGGAACCATGTCCTTTAGCTGTTTCCTGATAGCGCCATACCATATACTCTTAAGTGCATTATGAACCTCGCGGTTAAATGCTAACTCTGGTTTGACATTATCAAAACATGTCGAGTAAGGTGTCATACGAATTGGAATACTACCCCCTCGCCAATTCTGGCGACGGGGTAGCATTCCACCCTTCTAGAGGGACACGACATGTACAGAACCTGAACCCCGGTTAAAGTTAAACAGAGCCTCAGCATCACAAAATGGATGCTGCTACCACAGACACAAGTCTGACCTCCTGCTGCTGGGAGTACTTCCAGCGAGGGAGGCTTGGACAAAGGGTTTCCTGCCTTGGGAGGTGCTAGCACCACTCCAGACAGGATTTTGTGTATCTGGTTAGGTAGGGCTGAATAGAATCAGACATGCCCGGGGAACACAAGGTGTCCCCGTGCATAGGCCAGTTCAAACCGGTGATGGGGCACTCCAGCCCCAGCTCTGGCGAGAAACTGGACAAAGGAAAGGGGGTGTAACAACCCCCCTTCCTGGTCCCACCCATAGGACGGACCTAGTAGGTAGTCCAGCCCCTAGAATTGGTTTAAAAGTAGGAGCTGAGTCCCAAGACGGCAGATTACCCTGAAATTCGACTATATAAGAAGAAACTCTGGACCTTCGACGTTCTGCTGCTCAGAAGACTGAAGAATCTCCCTTGTGGCCAAGGAGTGGCCACCCTGTGAACACAGGCACCATCCAGCAATCAACGACTGCTTTGCTGCCGCCTCCCTCCGGAGCCCGAGCCCAGAGCCTGACAGGAAACAAGCCTCCCAGACATCTAACAGCCCGATCCACAGTCCCTGCAAAGCTCAGACGAGTGAAGGCGACCTGAGACGTGGGACCGGACCTCTTGAAAAGTCCACGAGAAGCTGACTGCGCAGCACCTGAGACACCCTCACCGCTGTGCTTGGCGTCTTGAGAAACCCCACCACCGAGCTACAATTGCACCAAGGACCAGCCCTCCAACTCTCACGAGATCTGCGTGGGGCCTTCTGCTTTGTTCCACTCGACGCGCCTCTCCGGTTACTAGTCCGTTGGCTAGTGGCCATTTTGGTGACCAAACGACAACTTTCCACCGCTGGTCTGGTTGCTCTAGACTGGCCCTTGCTGCTCCTAAAAGCAGCAACCCCTCTGACCTTGCTGGTTAGAGTGAGAAGCCTTCTCTGTTTCCTTAGTGACTTGCATTAGCCAAGTTAAGATAAGAGAGAAGACCCCTCGTGTTCCAGGGAACAGGTTACTATTTGACCAAGTAAGTCTAGAAAGAATCCCTGGAATAGTCTTAGAGATTACGGCGATTAGGGGATAGATGTTCTTTTTTTTGTCCACAGGACCCGTAGGCCTATTGTAAGGGGACACACCAGAAACCAAAGTATGACGTTTACAATCTTTTATTAAAAATGAAAATCTGGTATTAAAATTTCAGAAAAAAATCACTCAATTCTTCTGAAAACATACAATTCTTTTGGAAAAAATTACAATGTCAACAAAGTAGATTACATTTCATACTAAAAATTTGTTAAAAAGACAAATACGTGACATATTCTAAGTTTAAAAAGAAAGTCATATAAAGATCTAAACATGAAACATATACAATACAGTACAATAATAGCAGTCACACAGAATACACAGAACAAAAAAACCCCACTTGTAATACTTGCACGAATATTGTATCGACTGATCTATGGGATCCAATCGCCTTACTGGGTTTACATTATTATACCACAATTATTAGGTTTTGCATACAGTTGGTATCTTCTAGGCTTTATTGGATTCTCAATCTTTTCCGGGCGTCGACACGTTTCGGTGTTAGTACCCTTGATACGGTCACACCTTCCTCAGGACAATTAATATTGGGGTCCACAGTTTCACAGAGAAAAAGTTCCTTTCTGTAGGGATCTTGACAGAAGGGCCCGATAGTGTATTTACGGTCTCCCTTAGCGGCCAGTCTTCCTGGGTTCTTGAAATGTATATTTACGTTGCGAGTTATGGATCATTTTTATCTTCTGCAAGGTGGTTAGGCATATACATTTGGTTCATATATTGGTGAATTTTCACAAGGTGTTTCTGTCGCGTTCTAATCTAGGACCCTGATCGATACTGTGACCTTATGCCCCTATACGGCTATAAATCCATTTATTCCCTATATTGGCATAACCGATCAAATGCAATATTCAGAAACTCGTCTCTGGCCTCACACGAACAGAGCCACATTTCAGAATCGCTTCCTCTGCAACTTCCTTTGCAGCTCATTAGTGCAAATGACATAGCAGAAGTTACTATCTAAGATTCCTAGATTAACACTCCGAGTTCTTCAACAAGATAAAAACTCAGCAACCTGGGAAAGCCCCGCTTGCTATGTTTTGATTAGTAATAGAACTCTAATGAGCACTGATAGACGATCACTTCCTAGTGACATCTTTATTGACGTCTTATGTCCAAAAACTTACGTCAAACAAGGCACCTTTCAGGTATAAATATTACCAACGTTGCCTTAAGCAAACGCTGGCTAGCTGCCTCATAGACATCGCTGCCGTTATCGCTGCTGATGCTATCGCTGCGAACGAGCGAACGATGATGTGGTGAACACAGGAGCTGAACAGCCGTCCCCTGCAAGAGCCCAGCAGATGCAAGCTGCCCGCGGACGCTGCCCCTCCTCCTCTTCCTCGACGCGCTGAGAGAGACGCTGTCTTTTCTCATGCCGAAAAATCCAGCTTCAGCGTTTCCAGCCTACTTTTGCGAGTGACTGGGATATCGAGTTCCCTGAAGGAGATACCAGACCTCCAATATTCTATTCCAGAGGTATGGTGTTGACTAAACCCTTAGAGAGAATTCTTGAAGCAAACCTTGGCAAAACCAACTTAACTTAAAGCTACTTACTTACTCCCCTCCCAAGTATTAGGCTTAGGTCAGGTACACTGGGGTAGGCGTAGTTAGAAGCACCAGTTGAGTACGTTAGCTTAATGTATATATGAATGTATATATGTTTTGTTCATTTCAAACCATTGTATGGCTAAGAAACCATATCAATGCTTTTACAGTATTATTTCGCAATACTCATCTTACTGTACGTACTTTTTATAATAAGTCTTGCAATTGTGGCAATTCATTTCTCTTGTATGAGAAGAAAGACTGTTCAATAAATAACACTTTTATTGAAAACGCCCGTCTCTCTATTCTCTACATATTGTGAAAGTAATCTGCACAACAACTGACTGAGTAAAATAACTGTCTATTGTTCACACGACTCTAGAGATTGACTCCTATCTGAGGAGCAAAGTTGTCATGTTGCACGGTTGTTGGAAAACTGAATCCCTTCTTGTCTGTGCCAGGGAAGCTGATCACTTCCTATTCAGTCAAGAAAGTTTCCAGTGACCTCTGAGCTAGTTGGTAACAAACCCAATTAAGTTTAGCATAGTCAGTATAGGCCTGGAAGATCCGTACTTCTACGTCGATACTACTGTTTATGTTATTTCCAATGCGCAGGGCCTATTGGGAAAATAGGAACTACAATACACGGCGCCCAAACGTTTGGTAAGGCGATAAACTAACGCAAGACGTTAGAGTAACTCAGTCGTGCATTTTTCACACAGACCCCTTTCTCCCGTAAATACTCCAATAGACGTCTGGAGTGGGTGAAAGGTTAAAATCCGCCCGACCTTAGTAGGAAGAGATTCCTATGTAAAGCTCTGGTTTATTCAACGTTGAAGGATACAGTGTTCCAAAATATTGTGCACCTAATCTTTGTCTCCTTGGAGACCTGCTCTGCAAAACGTGCATTTATAAAATGCCAGTAGAAAATAACGGAACTGATGCCGCAGCAGATGCGACTCAGCAGGGTCCCGACGGGACTACTGAACCGGGTGCAATAATCATCCCGGCACATTTAAGAAAATCTATAACGTTAAAACTTATAGAAAATGGACTGACCACACAAGGTGGCACAGTCGTCTTCGTGATAGAGGCACACGAATATCGGCAGACAGAGGTATTCTATTCATGGATAAAATTTCCAGCGGCAAACGCCGCAACACACGAGTTCCACTACTATGTAGTAGGAGTTCCACCGGATGAATACGCTCCTTTCGAGGAGATTGAAATCCCATTAAAATACCAAGAACATTTACTTTGGTTTAAAGGCGCCCTAAAACATAATGATCATATTACCAGGTTCGGTCCACTAGGTAGACCAGGAGCAACGTGGCCGGTTCTAGCCAGCTACACACCACATCCGGACATTGCAAAAATGTCTAAAGAAGAGCTGTTAGCACAGCTAAAAACATTAATTAAAATACATAGGCAATTAGTCCAATGTGTAATGCGGACTGCAACAGTCCAACCAGCTGTTAATGTACCACAGCTGACCCCTCATCAGGGGAACACAAATAAAATTACACCACAGAACATACAATCATGTCTTGGTAAAACACCTGTAAAACGGGAACAAATTCCTTTCTGGTTAGCGCAGAAAATCACTCCAATAGAGGCAGTATTTCCGAATAATACCCCTATTGAGAAACACAGGATCTTGACCATCTGCCTTCCAATGGGGGTCGCACCACACGTGGAGGACTGTGACACTTGGGGTACAGTCTTTGCTTCCATTTACACAAAAACACATGGTGTTCCGTCTATGGCGGTAATACCAGAAGTGCTAAAACAGATTCAGAATGAATACGGTCCAGAACCTGCTTTAACTGAAATTACTGAAAGACTTCAAGCAGGTCTCAGCTATATTACTAGCCATTATAAAGGGAGAAGCGGCATCTGTGGCGATCCGCCAGAAGTTGAAGGAAACAGATATAACAGATCAACCAATTGGGCTTGCCAGAATCATAGAGAAATGCTATGAAGAATTAGGTAGAGACAGCTTGGGTGGAAAACCAGTAAAGCCCCAACTGCTCGAAAATCCTGAAAAAATATTTATTAAAAATAATTCAAACACTCCTAAAAAGAGCTGGGATGGAAATACACAATCCACTCCCAAGGAAAAAGTTTTCCAGTCCAGAGGAAGGTCTCCTCGACGGAGGGAAAGAACTCCGACTCGAGAACACCAGTCTCCCCAGAGGGAGCCCTCTGAGAAAAGATACAACCTTAGAAATAGGGATAATTTGAAGAAGCCTGATAGATATCAAAGTATTGATACACGTCCCTCTCGATCTTTTTCGCAGAAATCGGAAAGAAGAGGACGGTCAGACCCAGGAGAGCACACCAAGTCCAAAGACAAGGAACCTGCTCAGAGTAAAAAATCTCAATTTCCAAAAAAGAAGGTAGCCAGTATTAGAGTAATCGAACATGCAGAGAATACTGAGGACACAGTTGAAAAACGGGGAGTGGGCACAGACAATGCTAGACAGTGCAGCAGAAATCAGTATAGCTCGCAAGATCCTGATGAGTCATCTGGAGACAGTGGACACGAATGAATACATTCAGGTTGAAACTGCCGACACCAGAGTTAGCGAGCCCCATAAGATATACGAAATAACACTTCGTATAGAGGGTGATAAGACTAGGAAAATAAGGGGTCTATTTTGGGATAAACTCTCAAAAGGCTATGATATTCTGTTAGATGAAAAAGATTGGCTCCCAGAGTTTGTCAGGGAGTGCCCTCGTGGCGAAGAAATGATTATGCCTGCCTTCTCGAATCACATTCCGATTCACAAAAAATATACATATGCAAGGAAATGGGCAGTAGCCCAGGCACCGGCATTATATAAAAATCATGTAGGATGGAATGAGGACTCTCCTCACAAAATCCAATTAAAAAGTGAACCAACTGCACAAAGGCAGTATCCCATTAAGCAAGAAGCTAAAAAACAAGTCAGGGAGATTTTAGATCAACTTGAATACCAGGGGGTGATTGAAACATTCACCTCTCAAATGAACAATCCTTTGTTTCCTGTCTCCAAGCCAGACAATTCATATCGTCTAGTTTTGGACTACAGACACCTTAATGCATGTTGCAAAACTTTTGCAGTACAAAATTCGCATAGTGCTGCACTAATGAATAACATAGTTAGGAAAAAATATAAAACGACATTAGACATATCTAATGGTTTCTTTTGTCAAAACATTGCACCAGAAAGCAGATACTTGACCGCTTTCTCAGTAATGGGGTCTCAGAAAAATTTCTGTAGGCTCCCACAGGGGTTCAAGAACAGCCCAGGGCTATTCTCAGCTAGAGTAACAGAGTTACTACAAATATATGATGATGAGGCATTATCCTACGTAGATGATATCTATCTCACAGACGGCGACTTGGAGACTCACTTGAAAAGAGTGAACACCATTATACTTGGGTTCGCAGCAGAGGGTTACAAATTCAACTATAAAAAGTCCCGAATTGCCCATCTGACAGTATTATTTTTAGGATACGAATTATCAAGTGAAGGAAAAAGCCTAGCGGACAACTTCTTAGAGAAGTGCGCTGTGCTCCAAGCTCCAAAAACGCTGAAGAATTTACAATCGATTCTAGGCTTTCTGAATTTCGGTAGAACTTACATTCTAAATTACGCGGAGAGGGTTAAACCTCTCTACGAACTAATCAAACCTGATTTTAAACAAATCACCTGGACTCAAAAACACACAGAAATTTTGAGATCACTGCAAACAGACATGTTAGCAAAAACAAAATTAGATACACGTGACAACACACGCAATCTTGTAATCCGAGTCATCCCAGGAAGATGCGGATTCACGTACTTGACCTCTAATGAGGGAGAAAAGGTACCAATTTCAATTAAATCTCACTTGTACACACAAGCAGAAAAAACATTCAGTCCCACAGAAAATACTGTGAAAGCAGTGCAGACTGCATTGGCGAATGAACGAGAACTAGCACACGGCAAAAGGATTAATATCCTCACAGCGGAATCCGCCTTCGAGGCGCTATTCAGCCCAGTAAACCTGCCTACAGTGTCACTGGATCCGAAATGGATACAGTGTATAGATTCTCTTGGAGCGGAAGATGTGAAATACTATTTCGCCCCGCAATTCAAAAAACTGAATGATTTAGAATATGAAGAAGAATATCCTCTGCCAATCGAACTTCTACCACTCCCACAGTACGCCTGTATAATCTATACAGATAGATTTGTACAGCATTTCAACGTAGAGAGCAAATCCTACGATGCAGCCTACGCGATTGTTAAAGGTCGCTGGCTGAGCGGTAAATTCAGACCGAAAATAACAAAACTGAATCAGTGAAGTACTGTTCGGCTCAGAGAGCTGAAATCAGATGTTTAAAGATGGCGCTCGAAAATGCAGAACGTTAATTCCCGACACTAATCGTGTGCAATTCTCATTCATGCGTCAACTCTTACAACAATAAGTTGCAGAGCTGGATTGAAAACGATTACAAAGATGACACAGGTGCCACAATAAAGCATAAATTGCTCTGGAACCAGGTAGCTCTTTTACAGAAAGAACTACAAAAGACTCATGTGATACACGCACAGAGTCTTCAACGTGATGGCGTTCACGTTGCAGGGAATTCATTGGCTAACACAGCCACAGCGGAAGCAACTAAACCGGCTTCCGTAGCCACAAAAAAAGCGTGCAGAAAAATACATAGACGGGGAAACCATGCTGGCAGTCAAAACGTCCGTAAAAGGCGACTGTGCAGCACTCCCCGTGAACTATCCACTCAATTATGCATACGTAATCGATGCAAACTCCGTTCCTTTTGCTCGAATCCCTGGAGTGGGGGATAGGGTAATTCCAAACGCGAACCAGAGAATATTTTTAATAGCAGACGCACACATGGAATTGGGTCCTAGGCACAAAAAGATCAATGAATCTCTGACTGAATTACAATCAGTATACTGGTGGCCGGGAATGAGCGTGCAACATCAAATATATGTAAAGAATTGTCCCGACTGCGACAGGGATCGCAGTAGTGAACTACGCTACCGGCTACCAATCAGAAACAGCGTAACGCTGTCTACATGCCATCCTGCGTCCTATTAATCATTAAGGCTAAATCCACTTAAAAAATGTGGCCTCCAGCGCTCGGCTGACGCCAGAACGGTTATAAAAGATCTGAGAGTCTTTATCGGCACATACGCAATTGCCATGTTCCATTTTGACCAGGGTCCTGCTTTCAGCTCTCGAGCTTATAAGGAGGCCATGGCCAGCATGGGAGTTGGGTTGCGGTATTCCTGTCCGTCACACCCCGAAGGGAACAGTGTGGTAAAAAGAAAAAAAACGGGACATAAAGCAATCTATAACAGCGAAGGTATTAGGTTCGGGTGCTGGGTGGGTCAAACATTTAATAAGTGTCCAGATCAGTCTTAACAATTTGCCAATAAATTCTCTAAAAGGTTTCAGCCCATACGAACTATTGTTTGGAACTAGAATGAGAATTCAGGACTTAGATAGTCAGGTATCAGTGGTACAAGATAAGAAAACAGACTTTGACATCAAAGATCGTTTGGCTGTTTTACAGGACTTGAATGAAACAAGAAAATCCTTAAGCAACATAAAGTTAAAGCAACAGCCAGCTACCACTGACGAGGCACCACCAGCAACAGCCCCAGCAAGGCCTGTCTGGATTCCAAAGATTGGGGATCTAGTCAGAGAAAAATAGCGGTGAAGAAGGAATTTGGGCCTTCTTACAGAAAAGCAGTACCTGTCTTAGCAATCAACGGAACAAGATCAGTAGTACTACCGCCCCTTGCTGGTAAAAAGGAGAACAGAGTTGTATCAATCGACCTGGTAAAACCACAAGCATGTGGCCTATAATCAACAGTAGGCCCAGTGGACTCCCAAGAAACAACAGAATACCCAAACTTGCAACAATCCAAGAGGTTCAAACTGAAAGACTAATCACATTCGATCAGCCTGCAGTGCACAGAGAAGGACTATGCAATAATGCCATGGAACCCGTGCCTCTTGAGACACAGATTGAAACAGTTCGTCAAGAAACACCAGTCTACAATGATGTGGCATCTGAATGTGCTACCGAAAGACAAATTGAAAGAACAATCCCAACAATTGACAGAACTGCCTCTGGCTATTTCATCAACTTCGATAACTTTTCCGAGGATCAAAGCAACCCCGAAGTGATGCCAGAAACAAAAAAAACTTTTAAAGAAAAAGCAACAGAACTCTTTCAACAAATCAAAGAAGTATATCTGGATGCACCATTGATTGAGCATTGGATTATTTCAGGGGTATTTATACTCCTACTATGCCTAATTTTAGTTTTAATTTTAGGAAAGTTTATTACAATACAATGGACACAGCAAGTCAGAACATCAACTTAGTCCTCAAACCACACAGATCATCCCACGTGAAGAAAAGAGAACTGTCAACAGTAAATGTCACAGCCATTCCAATACCCGGTGGGGTAGTATGGGAGAAAACTGACTATGAAATCTATGGTCCGGTCGAGATCCTGAAGTATCCTCATCAATTCAAGGTTTCCTTAAGTGACTTTGTAAAACCTAGTACATTCTCTGATGATTGGGACTTTGAAAGTATTAACAATATGATGTCTGATTTAGTCATGTCAGCTAGATTCACAGATCATGATTATTTACAAGGTTCGTCTAGTTATGAACAGATGTTCTGCTTCACACATTATGGTGATCATTACTTGCATAAGTCTGCACAACCTAGAAATGTTTTTAAGTATAATCAATGGGAACATTGTGCTACACCACCTAAAAGCAGTTCTAAAACATTCTATGAGAAATTTCAGTACTTCTCAGGGTTTAACCCCTTCCACACTCATGACGAGCTGGGCTCGTCATGGTGTAGCCTCCTCAAACACTGATGACGAGCCCAGCTCGTCATAAAACAATGTAATAAAAGAATTTTCAGCACAGAGGGGGAAAACGCATAGCAGCCATGGAGTTAACACCAGTGATGCAGAAACGTTTTATTATAAACTGTTAGATAAAACAGGATTGAAAACAACGCTGACAAATACTAAATTGATATATTCAGAAGCATTTTATGAAAAAATGATGACATTTGGTTTTGATTATTGGAAAAATAACATTGAAACAAAAACCATGTGGGGTACAAAAGAGTGGCAGGTACAAGGCCTAGAAGCACTTTTTCGAGCCTGCATGATCCCAGAACAAATTATGTTTTTAAATGAAACAATTCATCAAACAACCTGTCTTGGCCTAGCTAAGATCAAAGACCTTAACAAACCGTCTATTCCAAAGCCAATACCTGAGAATTCAACAACAGATATTGAGATAGACGTATCTAAAATTTTACATTTAAACAGAACACATCCTGATTGGAAAAAGTGGTTAATCTGGCCTACTGACACAAACAACTGTCAAGATAGATTCCTGAATAAAACACAGGGGTTACAAATGACCAGACAAGACCCTAGATACTCCCAGAGACAACATCCAGGGATAGTAACAACATACAGTGTAGGAAAACTCTGCCTTGAATGGCTAGGATCATCCACACTGGCTGAAATTAAGCAACACTTGTCTTTACTTAAAGAGGGTGCTGATTTGCGTGATTTTATTATGGGACCACGCAAACAGCGTCAAAAGCGTTTCATAGCGACCAGTATCTATGCTGCATACAACGAGGCTTGGAAAGTCACACAAATTGAAACAGCTGAAAAAATACGAGAAATTGATCGTATTAATTTGGAAAAATCACTTTCTGTAGTGGACAATGGGTTAATGTCTCTGTCCTCCAGAATATATTCGTTGGACAATATTGTATCATCTGCCTTTGATATAATAGACAGAGACTTGCTAATGTTACAGCATGGCCAGTCGCAATTACGTTCTATTGTACAATTAGGCTGGACGCTGCAAAATCTTCGTTCAGGCTATGTGCCTTGGCGTTTAATCAACACAACGTCATTGTTTTCCATCTTTAACCTTACTGATAAACAAATCAGCTTGGCACAGAAAGGAGCAGCTATACAATCCTGAGCATCGAAAAACTTGAGAGATTACCATTGACAATGTCAGAAAGTCCTGTCATTGAATGGATAATACACAGGATTATCACAATTCCGATAACTTTCTGATTTAAAAATTGCCTTGAATACATACCTACTGGCCAGTATGAACGAATGGGTAAAGGGTACATTAAATCAGCATGGAAATTACCAGTGAAGAAACGAGTCCAGTTTTAAACTCTATGTACTATTCACAAGAGCATGATAGGGGAGGGCTCTAAATATCTGACTGACATTTTCCAGCCTTATACCCCTGGGCGCTCCTTGCGCTCCAGCAACCAGCAGTTACTGAAGGTTCCTAGAGTCAAGAAGACCAGGCAAGGTGGCCGTGCGCTGGCCCATGCTGGACCAGCACTCTGGATCTCACTGCCTCCAGAACTAAGATCCCTCACCAGTCACCTGATTTTTCGGAAAAATTTAAAGACATACCTGTTCCCCAGTAACTAATCGCCTCTCTTCCACCACTGGATACACCATTATACATCATTTCCTTTGCAGCTACAGCGCGGAGATACCCCTTCGGGGGTCTATTCTGGCGCTTTACAAGCATATAAAATAAAATTAAAATAAATACACACATACATGCTACAGTGACAGCAACAAAAATGTATTTCTTAGTGGTGAAAACTGTAAACGTTCACTAAGCGGTATACTTTTGTGCCAGGGTATTAATTTACACGGAGCCTGTGAAGGTAATTCTAACAACCTTTCATGCCACCAACATGTCACACCTGCAACGCAGATAGAGCCTTTCTTTATGCAAATGGGAGTTACAGTCTAATAACGGATCACAGCTGCTGTGGCCTTTTGCCAGGAAAAGCGTATCTCGTAAGCGTAACTTCCATGGTCAAATGCTGTATGCAAGCATTGTTTCCGAGCGGCCCTGGAGACATAGAGACTCCCATCTGGCCTCGTTTGAATTTCTCTTCTATACGAATTGATACTTTAAGCAAAATGAAGTCTGTGCTTTTGCAGACAACAGTGCCCATCACGTCATCAAAAGAGACGTATGATCTCCTAGTTGCAAGGACAGCTACAGAGATACATGACCTTTTATCAACAAATTGCCCCGTGCATTTCGTAGAAATGCTTAGCCAACTCCTTAACATGTCTAGTGCCATAGGCATCCCAGGCATATTTAAGACGATTTTTACGGGACTGCTAACACCATTTCAAGCAATTCTGGGAATCGTTCCCAATTTTGTCCATTCAGTCTTTGGCGGCATACCCCTATTTTTGGGACTTGTAGCAGGGATTTTATTTTTGACCCTCCTGTTCCGATATGGCAAGCCACAGCTCAGACAGGACTCCTACGAGGATGGAAGAAACAATCCTAGCAATACGCTACCGGGACAGAATAACTAGAGGTCTTGGATTGGCCAGGCTGAGAGATCTAAACATGACCTGGTTCCTTTCATTCAGACCTATATGGCAATCCTGCATCTTACCTGTACTACGATGTAGCTATGTGGAGATGAATGCGTGTTGGACACCTGTCTTGCACTTCCATCAGCAGTACCAATGGATATCGATACTTTGCTCAGTCCGATAACGGCTCACGCATTGTGTTGTCCCCAGCGGCTACCAATCCTGATGACGGCATTCGTTGAGACTCCTGCACTACGACTAGGTGGTAACAGTGGAGCGAGTGACAAAAGCAACATCACCCAGGTACGACCTTCTGTGAGCATTGCTGATCCCGACTTTGATGACAGCAATCATTCTCACACCTGCCAAGTTACAGCGCTATCGAACTTGGTCGAACTGTCACCTGATTTTGTAGACCAATTCTTTGAGAGCCTGTCTGATATGATGTCCTCACCCGAACAGAAACAATAACTTTAGAAAAGCATTCCGACACACAGCGTTCCCATGAACTCTGAATTCGGCCTTCAGTTTTGATCAACAAAAACTGCAAAAAGCGTTGGAACTCTATTCCCCCGTTCACAAGAAAATATTTTTTGGATTGAACTATTTTTCACAATATTTTCCCCTTTTTCTGGCACAAAAATTCTCTGCTTAAAGTAGACCTATTCATAAAGAACAGAAGCTCCGACTTCTATTTTTAGGTAAATCTAGAGACATAATAACTTTCAACCAGCCTCTAGCACATTTTACTGAAATGCATTTATATGTGATGAAATTATCTCGCCCTTCTTTACTGTATTCAGAGATATTTCATGTGTAATTCTTTTTGCAAAATCGTTCATTGATTGCATATGCTATAATTTGAATGGTTTCTATGCTTCAAAGACGTACAGTATCTATATTTTCACGTACTACAAATACGCCTATTTCAAATGCATATATGTATTTTGGGGTGGGCAATGTTACACATGCATCTTATTGCTCTAGTTTTAGTAATTTGATGGACATAAATTCGTGGAGTGGGTGTCGCGTTCTAATCTAGGACCCTGATCGATACTGTGACCTTATGCCCCTATACAGCTATAAATCCATTTATTCCCTATATTGGCATAACCGATCAAATGCAATATTCAGAAACTCATCTCGGCCTCACACGAACAGAGCCACATTTCAGAATCGCTTCCTCTGAAACTTCCTTTGCAGCTCATTAGTGCAAATGACATAGCAGAAGTTACTATCTAAGATTCCTAGATTAACACTCCGAGTTCTTCAACAAGATAAAAACTCAGCAACCTGGGAAAGCCCCGCTTGCTATGTTTTGATTAGTAATAGAACTCTAATGAGCACTGATAGACGATCACTTCCTAGTGACATCTTTATTGACGTCTTATGTCCAAAAACTTACGTCAAACAAGGCACCTTTCAAGTATGAATATTACCAACGTTGCCTTAAGCAAACGCTGGCTAGCTGCCTCATAGACATCGCTGCCGTTATTGCTGCTGATGCTATCGCTGCGAACGAGCGAACAATGGTGTGGTGAACACAGGAGCTGAACAGCCGTCCCCTGCAAGAGCCCAGCAGATGCAAGCTGCCCACGGACGCTGCCCCTCCTCCTCTTCCTTGATGCGCTGAGAGAGACGCTGTCTTTTCTCATGCCGAGAAATCCAGCTCCAGCGTTTCCAGCTTACTCTTGTGAGTGACTGGGATATTGAGTTCCCTGAAGGAGATACCAGACCTCCAACATTCTATTCCAGAGGTATGGTGTTGACTAAACCCTTAGAGAGAATTCTTGAAGCAAACCTTGGCAAAACCAACTTAACTTAAAGCTACTTACTTACTCCCCTCCCAAGTATTAGGCTTAGGTCAGGTACACTGGGGTAGGCGTAGTTAGAAGCACCAGTTGAGTACGTTAGCCTAATGTATATATGAATGTATATATGTTTTATTCATTTTAAACCATTGTATGGCTAAGAAACCATATCAATGCTTTTACAGTATTATTTCGCAATACTCCTCTTACTGTACGTACTTTTTATAATAACAAGTCTTGCAATTGTGGCAATTCATTTCTCTTGTATGAGAAGAAAGACTGTTCAATAAATAACACTTTTATTGAAAACGCTCGTCTCTCTATTCTCTACATATTGTGAAAGTAATCTGCACAACAACTGACTGAGTAAAATAACTGTCTATTGTTTCACACGACTCTAGAGATTGACTCTTATCTGAGGAGCAAAGTTGTCATTTTGCACGGTTGTTGGAAAACTGAATCCCTTCTTGTCTGTGCCAGGGAAGCTGATCACTTCCTATTCAGTCAAGAAAGTTTCCAGTGACCTCTGAGCTAGTTGGTAACAAACCCAATTAAGTTTAGCATAGTCAGTAGAGGCCTAGAAGATCCGCACTTCTACGTCGATACTACTGTTTATGTTATTCCAATGCGCAGGGCCTATTGGGAAAATAGGAACTACACTACATTTCCTGCTCTTCGAATTTCACGTGTGGCTACTTCGTGGGTATCTTTTCTTAAATTTAGAGACGATTGCCCACAAATAGCCTTGGTTACAGGGGGTGGCTGGCTCGCAACGTAAATATACATTTCAAGAACCCAGGGAGACTGGCCGCTAAGGGAGACCGTAAATACATTATCGGGCCCTTCTGTCAAGATCCCTACAGAAAGGAACTTTTTCTCTGTGGAACTGTGGACCCCAATATTAATTGTCCTGAGGAAGGTGTGACAGTATCAAGGGTACTAACACCGAAACGCGTCGACGCCCGGAAAAGATTGAGAATCCAATAAAGCCTAGAAGATACCAACTGTATGCAAAACCTAATAATTGTGGTATAATAATGTAAACCCAGTAAGGCTATTGGATCCCATAGATCAGTCGATACAATATTCGAGCAAGTATTACAAGTGGTTTTTTTTTGTTCTGTGTATTCTGTGTGACTGCTATTATTGTACTGTATTGTATGTTTCATGTTTAGATCTTTATATGACTTTCTTTTTAAACTTAGAATATGTCACATATGTGTCTTTTTAACAAATTTTTTGTATGAAATGTAATCTACTTTGTTGACATTGTAATTTTTTCCAAAAGAATTGTATGTTTTCAGAAGAATTGAGTGATTTTTTTCTGAAATTTTAATATCAGATTTAAATTTTTAATAAAAGATTGTAAACGTCATACTTTGGTTTCTGGTGTGTCCCCTTACAACAGGCCTACGGGTCCTGTGGACAAAAAAAAGAACATCTGTCCCCTAATCGCCGTAATCTCTAAGATTATTCCAGGGATTCTTTCTAGACTTACTTGCATTAGCCAAGGCCTGTTTTCTCCGATCAAAAGCCGACTCCGCCATCAACTAGAGCCTACGTGGGACAGCTCGTGAGTGACTCCTGGTCGTCATCATCGTCGCCTAGTCCACGCTGCTGAAGAGACAAGCTTCACAACATCACCTGTTGGCACCCGACAACGCCTGGTTCCTTCCTGGTTCCACGCCGGTCACCGGCTAGTGACTGTGAACATTGTCCCCTCTCTTTACAGGTCTTTACCTCTTCAGATCCACCCTTAGATCCACCGGAACTCTTGTTTACATTAGATCGCCTGCAGCATCAACACTCCAAGGCTCCATCTGAACTCCTGCAGAATCCCGACACACTTTGGCTCCACTGCACCCGCTTCCTGTGGGTGAGGTAACGCTGGCACTCCGGTGCCCCCGAGTAGTTTAACACTCCTAGTGTCCAGATTCCAAAGGGTTAAGTTCTAGACTGACCGGAAGACTTCCTACCTTCACCTTTTTAACTTTTACGCATCCATTGATTTCAATGTAAACTGCTTCTAACTTTGCGCACTGCAAACCAGATCCGGTGGGCCTCCTAGTTCCTAACTTGCATTGGTACAGCATAGCCCCAGCGATTCCCACTGCCCTAGGGTTTACTGACAGTTGCTCTTATCAGTAGAAGAGTCCAACTGTATCTTTGGACCTCTGTAGGAGAGTAGGATCGGCTTACTATGGTTACCCCCACTTTTTGCAGGTGTTTCACTGTTTTTCGACTTTAGTCTGGCTGGGGCCCTGCTAACCAGGACCCCAGCCTAGTTGCTTCCTCACTAAATTGATTGCATGTACATTAGCTACACTCCAGATTGGTTACTGGGATACCCTTGTGAGTCCCTAGTATATGGTACACCACGTACTAAGGGCATAGGTACCCCAGAGGCCTACCAGGTGCTGAAGCAAGTATTAGGCCACCCCGGGAGGCCTTCCAAAATGGCACCACAGGTCTGCTACTGCAGCCTGGGTAAGGTGGTGCATGCTCCCCATACTAAGATATAGGTTACCTATATCTACCTTAATCACTGACACATTTAAACCTATAAGTCACTCCTATGGCTGGCTTTGACAATCCTGGAGGCAGAGTGCTTGGTTTTGTGTGAGAGGGTGCCCATGCATGAGCAGGACCCCTCTGCAGCTTTCGGAATCACTTCTCTGTAACTGTTCTATGATGCAGCCAGACCATATAATCTTAAGTGCATTATAACCTCCCGGTTAATGCTAACATTATAACCTCCCGGTTAATACTAACTTTGGAATGGCTGCATGGAAACATGTCATGTTTGGTGTCAAACACTGGGAAATCCTACCCCCGCCAGTTCTGGCAGTGGGGGGTAGAATTCCACCCTTCTAGAGGAGAAGACATGTACACACTTACTTAACTGGTAATAGTTTAAAAGAGCCCCAGCATCACAAAATGGATGCTGCAGCCACATACACGAGTCTGACCGCCTGCTGCTAGACAAAACTCCGACAGGGGAGGCTAGACAATAGGTTTCCTGTCACAGGGGGGTCTAACCACCGACCAGACAGGTGTAGTGTATTGGGTCTGGGTGGGTGCATTCAGAGAATGCTTTTCAGACAGTGCTGGGGGCACACTTGGCGTCCCTGTGCATATCCCAGTTCAAACCGGTTGCAGAGTCACTCAGTCCCGCTGTGGTGCGGAACTGGACAAAGGGAAAGGGGTGTAACCACCCCCTTCCTGGATCCACCTATAGGTGGGTCCCTAGAGTAAGTCCAACCCCTAAACTAAGTACAAGTATAGGAACCCAGTCCGGAGGACTTTAGATTACCCTGGACGAAACTGCAACATATAACTGGAACTTCGACATTCTATTTCGACTAGAAGACGGAAGAATCTCCCTTGAGGTCAAGGAGTGACTCCCCTGTTCAAACAGGCACCAAAGAAGCATCTTGCCTATCTGCATTTCCAAGGCTCCCGCCGGATTTGCAACTCAGGACATTGACTTCCAGACTTCTCAGAGGCCGACACGAAATCCCAGCAAAGCTGAGACCCGCTGCCCTCACGAGCGACGTGGACCGGAACTCCTAGACACCGGGCACATTTGCAAGTGCATCGTCTTCCCAAGCTTTCCCGATGTTGTGCATTGGGCTACTTATAGTCCAAGCCCTGAGCATCTTTCGCACCCAAGCTTGTGGGCCTACACTCCACGAGTGTTCCGTGGGCCTGCTTCCTGCATTTCTGCTCGAGGCCCCTTCGCGGTCCCTGGTCCGTTGACTGGTGGGTCCCCACAAAGGGATTTCTTTTGTTTCTTGGGCTTCCCTGGTTGCTCCAGACGTGCCCTGACTCCCCTCCAAAGGGTGAGTCCCTCAGACTTTGCTGGTCTGTACCGAAGCCAATCTTTGCATTCAGCGTGGGTTGCTGTTGCCAAGGCTTGTTGGGTCCAATCCCGATACCGACGCTGTAGCACTCGACATCCGACGTGGGACAGCTCGAATCCAGCACCTGGTTGTCGTTGACACCTCCCGGTCCTCGTGGCTGGAGTCAAGCTTCACCTTCTTCACCTGAAATCACAACAGCTGGCAACTTCTTGTTGCCTCCCTGGTCACTGGCAAGTGACCCAGACTCTGTCCCCTCTGCTTTCAGGTTCTTCAACAAAAGGGAGAGGTTACCTATTTGGTAGATCTTGGAACTCCAAGAAGCCTCCATTGGGTGCTTCGTATCAACAGATTGGAACCATATGTTGACAGGGCAGACATGGGCTTGCTCATGGCTACTGATGAAGGACAGGAGGAAGAGAGTGACCCTCTCCCAGACCTGCTCTCTCAGAACCCTGGTGATGGATCAGTTGATAGAGTAGCCTTGGCAGGCAGCCTCACTGATCAGTAGCAAACTGATTGCAGACAAGTTCTACAACAGTTCGGACATAGGTTTTCTCTGACTCCAAGACAGACTAACTGGTGCACTTATGAAGTAGACACTGGGGAAAGTCTGCCTGTTAAAAGTAAGATGTACAGGCAACCTGATCATGTCAAGGACTGTATCAGGACAGAAGTCCAGAAAATGTTGGAACTGGGAGTTATTGAACCCTCAGATAGCTCGTGGGCTAGTCCAGTGGTCTTGGTACCAAAGCCTCACACCCAGGGTGGCAAGAGAGAGATGAGGTTTTGTGTAGACTACAGAGGTCTCAATGTAGTCACTTGGACTGATGCCAATCCAATTCCAAGAGCAGATGAACTTATAGATACTTTGGCCTCAGCCAAGTTTCTCAGCACATTTGATCTAACAGCGGGCTACTGGCAGATCAGACTAGCTGATGATGCAAAGCCAAAAACAGCATTCTCAACCCCTATTGGACATTATCAATTTGATAGAAATAGAAATAGAAATAGTGGTAAGGCCCTTTGGTCTGAAGAATGCACCTGTCACTTTTCAAGGTTGGTGAATACAGTCCTAACAGCCCTGGAAGACTACTGCACAGCCTATCTTGATGATATTGCTGTCTTTAACTCCAACTGGGAGGATCACCTGGTCCACTTGAGAAATATTTTGGAGGCCCTGCAAAAAGCAGGCCTAACTATCAAGGCTACTAAGTGCCAGATAGGGCAGAGTCAGGTTGTATACCTGGGCCACCTTGTAGGTGGAGGCCAGGTTCAACCATTGCAGAGCAAAATCCAGACCATCATCGACTGGGTAGCTCCCACTACCCAGACTCAGGTCAGAGCTTTCTTGGGCCCAACTGGGTACTACAGAAGATTTGTCAAGATTTGTAAAGGGGTATGGATCCATTGTGGATCCATTGTGACACCCCTGCATGACTTAACTTCTAAAAGAATGCCTAAGAAAGTTCAGTGGACTGTCAGCTGTAAAAAGGCATTTGATGACTTGAAGCAGGCCATGTGCACTGCACCAATTCTGCAAAGTCCTGACCACTCCAAAGAATTCATTGTACAAACAGATGCATCTGAGTTGGGGGTAGGGGCTGTGCGGTCACAATTAAATAATGGTCAGATCCAGCCAGTAGCTTTTATTAACAGAAGGCTGAACCCTAGAGAGAAACATTGGTCAGCTATTGAGATGGAGTTCTTTGCTGTGGTTTGGGCTCTGAAGAAGCTGAGGGCATACTTGTTGGCACTCACTTCACTGTTCAGACTGACCATAAGCCCCTCTTATGGCTAAAACAGATGAAGGGTGAAAACCCCAAACTTTTAAGGTGGTCCATTACCCTACAGGGGATGGACTATACAGTGGAACATAGACCTGGGAGTAACCATGCCAATGCAGATGGACTCTCCAGATAATTCCACTTAGAACATGAAGACTCAACTGGTCAAGGTTAGTATAATGTCCCGGGGGGGGGGGGGGTGTAGGATTTGCTTACTATGGTTACCCCCACTTTTTACTGTGTTTCACTGATTTATCGACTTTAGTCTGGCTGGGGCCCTGCTAACCAGGACCCCAGCCTAGCTGCTTCCTCTCTAAACTGATTGCATGTACATTAGGTACACTCCAAATTGGTTACTGGGATACCCTTGTGAGTCCCTAGTTTATGGTACCTTAGGTACCAAGGGCATAGGTGCCCCAGAGGCCTACCAGGGGCTGAAGCAAGTATTATGCCACCCCTGGGAAGCCTTACAAAATGGCACCACAGGTCTACTACTGCAGCCTGGGTAAGGTGGTGCTTGCACCCCTTACTAAGATATAGAATACCTATATCTACCTATATACATAGACACATAAACCTTTAAGTCACTCCTAAGGCAGGCCTTGGCAATCTTGGAGGCAGAGTGCTTGGTTTTGTGTGAGAGGGTGCCCAAACATGAGCTGAGCCCCTCTGCAGCTTTCGGAATCCCTTCCATATAGCTGTTCTGTGATACAGCCATACCATATACTCTAAAGTGCATTATAACCTTGCGGTAAATGCTAACTTTGGAATGGCTGCATCAAACACTTTGGAATCCTACCACCCCCCCCCCGCCAGTCCTGGCTGCGGGGGTTGAATTCCATCCTTCTAGAGGGAGAAGACATGTACACCGTTACTTTACCGGTAATAGTTTCAAAGAGCCCCAGCAACACCAAATGGATGCTGCTGCCGCAGACACGAGTCTGACCTCCTGCTGCTGGTCAAAACTCCTGCAGGGGAGGCCTGGACAATAGGCTTCCTGTCCAGGGAGGTGTAACAACATCCCCAGACAGCCTTTAGTGTATTGGGGCTGGGTGAGTGCATTCAGTGAATGCTTTTCAGACTGTGCCTGGGGCACACAAGGTGTCCCTGTGCATTTTCCAGTTCAAACCGGTTGCTGGGGCACTCAGCCCCAGCTCTGGCGCGAAACTGGACAAAGGGGAAGGGGTATAACCACCCCTTCCACAGGTTCTCCCAAAGGTGGCACCTTAGAGTTAATCCATCCCCTAAACTTAGTATAAGTATAGGAACCCCGTCCCTAGGACTTTAGATTACCCTGGATGAAACTTTGCAACATATATCCTGGACCTTCAACATTCTATTTCGACTAGAAGACGGAAGAATCTCCTTTGCGGTTAAGGAGTGACACCTCTGTTCAAACAGGCACCAAAGAAGCATCTTGCCGGTCTGCATTTTCGAGGCACCCGCCAGATCCCGAAGAATCTGTGTCACAGGACACGGACTTCCAGACATCTCCGAGAAGGACACAAGATCTCAGCAGAGCTGAGACCTGTAGCCATCACGAGAGACGTGGGACCGGAACTCCTGGACATCCAGCACATTTGCTAGTGCATCGACTTCCCGAGCTTTCCCGCAGTTGTGCATTGGGCAACTTGTAATCCAAGCTCTGAGCACCTTTTGCACTGAAGCTTGTGGGTCTACACTCCACGAGTGTACCATGGGCCAGCTTCCTGCATTTCAGCTCGAGGCCCCTTCGCGATCCCTGATCCGTTGACTGGTGGGTCCCCACAAAGGAATCTCTTTTGTTTTTTTGGCCTTCCCTGGTTGCTCCAGAAGTGCCCTGACTCCCCTCCAAAGGATGAGTCCCTCAGACCTTGCTGGTGTGCACCAAAGCCAATCTTTGCATTCTGCGTGGGTTGCTGTTGCCAAGGCTTGTTGGGTCCAATCCGGATACCGACGCTGCAGCACAACATCCGACGTGGGACAGCTCGAATCCAGCTCCTGGTTGTCGTCGACACCTCCTGGTCCCCATGGCTGAAGAGTCAAGCTTCACCTTCACCTGAAATCACCCGACATCGGCTGGCATCTTCTTGTCGCCTCGATGGTCACTGGCAAGCGACCCAGACTCTGTCTCCTCTGCTTTCAGGTTCTTCAGATCTTCGATCCACCGGGACACTTTTCATCTGGTCGCCTGTAGCACTTCTTTGCAGCTCTCCTTCGGAAACAACGACGAAACCCGACACGAAAAGACACGTATGCACCAGGATTCCCTGGGTGAGGTAACACAAGTACTTCGGTGCTCCCGTGGGTCTTGACTCTCCAAATGTCCAGTACTGGATGGGTTTGGTCCTAGTCCACTCCTAGGTGTCCTTATTCTTTAAAAATCTACTCGCAACTTTCTCCATCGAAGTCAATGGTAATTCGTGGTTGTGTTTAGGCACTGCACGCGTCCCCCGTGGGTCTCCTCCGTCCCTACCTTGGGAGGTTCCTGGTTGCCCCAGCGGTTCTACTGGCCCTAGACCTCGTCTCTATGTTCCTAGCGGTATTTATACCACTTTCTTAGTATATGGTTTGTGAGGCCCCTAGGGCAAAACGTTTACTGTGCTAATTTACTGTGTGCTACTTAAGTTTAACTTGTGTACTTTTACCTCTAGCCTCATAAAGAGACTAAAGGGGTGTGTTTAGAATAAATACATATATATTTTATATATACCTGGCGTTCTTCTCCTTTCATTTGATCCTTCACCGATTATAGACTGGTAAAACAAGCTGATTTACATTCCTTCAAGACTTAGCCTGCAGGCTGCTCTCCACAGCTACCACTAGGATAGCTTTCTATAAAGGTTGGCTTTAAACCTACCATCAATAAGGGTCGTTTTGGGCTGGTGCAAGGTGCTCACTAGAATAGTGGATAGCATATGACAGGCCAACTTCTCACAATTCCACACTGGCATCAGTGTGGGTTTAATGTCCGGGTTTTAGTAAAGCTATTATGGAGCTGCAAAGGTCGTAATGACCAACTCCCAGACCATATACTCTAAGGCTTTACTACACTTACAATGTCTAAGAATAGACCTAGACACTGTAGGGGTACAGGGCTCATGCCACTGTACCCTCACCGGAGTGCTACTGCACCCGGCTAGAGGGGTGACTTACCCAGGCCTCGGGCAGTGGGTTGTAGATGGCACACAGGGATGTGTGTTCAACAAGAATGATTCAGGTTAGAGTTCACCTGAAACTCAGAACTGCTGAGTGTAGTTAACATATATGATTTCTTTCATATATACAGATCCTTACACATCATGGAGGGCTAAATCCTTATGATTCCACAATTTGTATGAGTATGTTTTAGCACTGTGATGCACTTGTAGGTGTGGAAGGGGTGTGTAGGCACATTATTCATGCTGGCTATGTAAACTTTACTAATTTTGGCACTATGCATGAGGCCCACAGGAGCATATGTAGCAGTTGATATATTGGGCTTGGCACAAATCACAGTGTAATGGTCAAGATGGTAGCACTGGTGTTGGGTTGTTGCCCTCTTTGCGGACGTGGGAAGTTGGATGATGCTTTGGTTAATGTATGTTTTGAATCTATATTTTCATGTAGTGGCCCCGGAGGAAAGGACCATTGGTCCCGAAATGCATAGGGCAGCATAAGCATCAAGTGGAAGCCACAGAAGAAAAAGAAATGTTAATTTGACGTTGTAATGTTACTTCATTTTTTAAAGACACATGTCACATAAGTAAAGATATTTGTGTTTAAAATGGATTATGTAACAAAAAGATGTGATACACATTAAGAAATTGTCTTTTTGTGAAGAAATGTGTAAGCATTTGTATGTAAGAAAGAAATCATGCATGTTAAATACACTCAGCAGTGCACACAGGCAATTTCAGGCAAAGTCTAACCTGAATCATTCTTGTTCATAGCACGTAAGGGAGACCGGCAGCTCCCTGACCCTGCATAGCATGCAACAATTGGATGAAATTTTAAGTTAAGGATAAGAGTAGGCAAAGTTACTGTGTGCATCACTCACAATATTTGCCTTACACAGGGATGTGTGCGATGTCGACTCTTCACTTTTCTCTGCACCAAAACATGCAGCCTGCAATGGCAGTGTGTGGGTGTTAAGGTGCAGGACCTCTAAGGATGGCTCAAAAGGTGCCGCAGCTCTTAAAGGCCTTCCCTGGTCACAGTGCCCTTGGTACCCATGGGATCTTTTTCATGGAGTTTACCTGTGGACAGGGATGTGCCAGTTTTGGGTCCAAAGGTACAAGTTTGGGAAATAACACAGGCCCTGGGAAACAGGTTGGCATGAACCCAGGGCATATCAAGGCAGGTTGCATTAGCAGTCAGGCAAAAGTGGGGAGTAAAAAAAGTAGGGGCAGTTTCCTAAAGCGATTAACTGACGTTTGCAGTAATTGTATTTTTTGTTCCATATATTTTAAAGTGTGTAACAGGTCTGTGTCGAAAATGGACTTGAGCACTTACTTTGCGGCAGTCGCAGGTGGCATGACGCGGGTGGGGGGGGGCAGGTGTCGCGTTTTGCACGGGGGTAATTAACATTTTTTTTACTTAACTTAGCAGCAGCAGAAGCATTGTGATTGGCTAGGACGCCGACCACACAGGCGTCTATGGGGAGGCCATTTTCTCTATGTAGGATGCATGTAGCCTACACAGAGAAAATGCAGAGTGTGCATAACTGGTTTAGTCGGCCCTGGGGCGCATCAAACAATCTGCACACTCAGAGTGCATTATTTAGAAAGGGCGTCTACTTGGTATGACTCTCTGTTGACTTGGATTCGTATATTGAAGTGATTTTTTATACTATATATAGAACTATTAATTCAAAATAACACTTTCCCAATTTTAAAATGTGTTTAATTAAGAGGAAGGATAAGGGGATCAATTAATGTTGTGTTTAATAATGACGAATTTTGGTTTAGCTTGAATGTAATGTTAACAATGCTAACAGAACGTATGCATGTTTTGCCTTATTGCACAAGGTCAAACAAATACAATTTAACTTGAATCTTATCCACGATATCTAAACTCTGCTCACAAAAGGTTGGACTTGTGGAAAACGCTTGGCACGCTATGGATTTTGTGCGACCAAACACTCATTACATACTTCTGAAAACAGCACGCTCGGCCAAAAAATAGGGACTTTATATCCATTGCAGAGAGGGAAAACTGGCACAGTTACCAATCAGAGCTGTATTATTTTACCTGGGCCTCAGTGGGGACAGCTTTCTATCCGCGGTGCCTTAATGAGCAGTGACATAATATCAAGGGTTTTCTGCACTATAATACCTATCCCGTCGCAGACTTTCCCAGTACTAGAAGCACATTTTCAGTTTGCCGCCTGTAGACAGGGAGGGATGCAACACTTAAAAACTATTTTCATAGCAGGAACCATCAATCTTTCAAATGCATTTCAGAGAAGAAAAAAAGCTCATGCAAATTAAGGAGCTTACTGCTGGAAAAGCAATACATCAATTAACGTCTCGGATTCCAGTTTAAGGGGAAACGAAATTACTGCCAACAGGCTCATCTGCAGGCTTTCACAAAAGCGAGTCCAGAGCGGGGTTCCCTGTAAGTATTGCTTTGCGCTATAGATAGCGAGTATAAGGAGACATCGGCTAAACTAGCAAAACGAACACAAGGGTGGTGGGTAGAGAGCTGAGTAAGCTACGAGCAGCATAGAAGACACTGCGGAGTTGTTGAAAACGAAAAAACATGGTAAAAGACCCGACAAAGAGCCAATGCAAAGACATCAATGTACGGTCCAAAAGTACGTTTTGCCCTCTATATTTTGCTGATGAACGCAGCTTATTTCTTTGAGTTTTTAGATGTGATGAATGTTTTAATTTCAAGCGCGTGAGCTCATGTATTGTTAACATACACAAGCATTTCTTCCTTTGCCTATGGAATCATACAGCTGACAGACTTTTTATGTCCTCAAAATGCACATTATCTGCTCTGTCAAATTTTGGTTTCCTGCTCAACAACAACGATGCAAAAAGTGGTAGTTTTCAAAAGTGGGAACAATGCCGAAAGATGACAATAAATAATACCAGTGACTGGGCATACACAAAAGAACAAAAACAAATATAGATTCATTGTCTATGGCTTTCTTCATTTTATTAAATACATTTATTGCTCTATTTATATTTCTCCGTGGTGGTCTCGAGGTTCAAGTGACACGATGGCCTTGGGGTGGGCAGAGGGGAACAAACTACTAGTCAGCATGAGAAAGTCCAAGCCTTGAAGGCTTTAAGGAATGCCTGCAGTGTTTCAATGTCTCAGCTTGACAGGTGCAACTCCGCTTCAATTTTGGAATTGTATTTGAGCACAGAAAACCAAATGCGTGCTTCCACGATGAGTAAAGAGATGTCAATTACCTTGTATTGTTGACGATGTTAGAATAAGCGCTGTGGATGAGAAATGGTCGGAAAGTAACACATATGTGCTCTACGCAAGTAAAAGATCTAGTGATGCACTCGTCTAGCAATAGGTGGAGGGAAGTCAGAGGAAGGGAAATGGCATAAACGCCCAAGTTACTACTTGTGTAATGATATATCTGTAAGAGACATTGGTTAGTGATAGATTCTTTACCTTATAATATCCCCAGGCGTCAGACTGGATCTGGAAAGTTTTGCTTAGCAGTACCCTTGTGCGTCAGTAGGTGGCGTCCTGCGGCTCCGCGTCCGTCACTGGCATCATCAGTGCCAAGATGACGTCAAGGAGAGTACTTAGGCACCACCAATGCGTGCTGACGTCAGTTCTGTACACGACTTTCCGTGCCAGGAACGCAGAGCCATGCAAGATACTGACCATTGGTGCATAAAACTAGGGTCCTAAAAGGGGATGACCTTAACCCTAGTCATCAGTTCGCAGAACGGGGAGGATGGGTGGGGCGGTAAGGAATCTATCACTAACTAATGTCTCTTACAGATATATTGTTACACAAGTAGTAACTTGTGCATCTGAAAGAGACACGTTAGTGATAAATTCCTTACCTTAGAATAGATTCCCCAGCAATACCAACTCCAGTGGTGGGTCTGCGAACAAAATTACACCAGGATGTCACAGAGAACAGAACGGCCAAAGAAGCCGTCTCTGCTGACTTGACTGTCAAGGCAGTAGTGCTTTGTAAACGTGTGCAGCGAGGCCCACGTAGCTGCCTGACAAATGCCCTGCAAGGGAACGCCATGTCCCAAGGCAGTAGTGGCTGCAGTTGCCCTGGTCGAATGGGCACAAAGCCCCACAGGAGGCTCCTTCTTGGCCAAGGAGTAACATGCTTTGATGCACAGAACGACCCACAGGGAAATGGTCAGTTTGTGCACAGCCCGACCTTTTTTGGAGCCCACATAGCCAATAAAGAGCTGATCATTCACCCAGAACTGTTGCGTATGCTGCAGATAGAAAGCATGCGCACATTTTGGGTCGAGACGGTGGAGCCTCTCCTCTTCCCTGGAAGGATGAGGAGGCGGAAAGAAGGTGGGCAAAGTGATAGTCTGCCCGATGTGGAAGGGCGTGACAACATTTGGCAAGAAAGAAGGACGGTTCCTTAAAACCACCTTGCCCAGATACACAGAAAGGAAGTTGTAGTTTCTTACCTGTAACTCCAGTTCTGTAGTAGGGGTATCTCTGTTATAGTCATAATGCACAAGTTACTTACCTTCAGTAACAATATATCTGTAAGAAACAGTAGTTAGTATTAGATTCCTTACCTTAGAATATCCCCAGGCGTCAGACTGGATCTGGAAAATTTTGCCTAGCAGTACCCTTACGCGTCGTTAGGCATCGTCTGCGGCTCCGCGTGCGTCGTCGGAGTCGTTGGCGCTGGGATGACATCGTCGGAGTACTTAGACGCCGCCCTTGTGCGCTGACATCAGTTCTTATACACAGCTTTTCTGCGCCAGAAACGCAGAGCCATGATAAAAACCAACACTGGTGCCATGAAACTAGGGCCCTGAAAGGGGATGACCTTAACCCTAGATATCGGTTCGCAGAACGGGGAGGATGGGTGTGGCGGTAAGGAATCTAATACTAACTACTGTTTCTTACAGATATATCGTTACCGAAGGTAAGTAACTTGTGCATCTGAAAGAAACAGGTTAGTATTAGATTCCTTACCTTAGAATAGATACCCCAGCAACACCAACCCCGGTGGTGGGTCTGCGAACCAATGATCACACCAGAAAATCCTGGAGAACGGAACGGCTGAAAAAGCCTTCTCCCCAGACTTGGCTGTCCAGGCAGTAGTGTCTTGCGAACGTGCGCAGCGAGGCCCACGTAGCTGCCTGACAGATGTCCTGCAAGGGGACTCCCCGACCCAGGGCAGTAGTAGCCGCCCGTGGCCCGAGTGGAATGGGCACGTAGCCCCACAGGAGGCTCCTTTTTAGCCAGAGAATAACAAGCCTTGATGCACAAGACGACCCATCGAGAAATGGCCCGTTTGTGCACCGCCCGTCCCTTCTTAGGGCCCATGTAACCAACAAAGAGTTGGTTATCCACCTGGAACTGGCATGTGCTATCCAGATAGTATGAGATAGCACGTTTTGGGTCCAGACGGTGGAGCCTCTCTTCCTCTTTCGAAGGATGCGGAGGCAGAAAGAAGGTGGGCAAGGTGATGGACTGCCCGATGTGGAAGGCTGTGACTACCTTGGGCAGGAAGAGGGTCGCGTTCGAAAACACAACTTTGTCCGGATGGACAGAAAGGAAAGGGGGTTTAGAAAAAAGAGCCCTGAGCTCACTCACTCTCCTGGCAGAGGTGATGGCAATCAGGAATGCAGTCTTGAGAGTAAGGAGACGAAGAGGACAGTTATGAAGTGGCTCGAAAGGAGATTTTGGAAAAGGGGGTGGTGATGGACAGAGTTTCTGAATGATGCAGAATACTCATACCCAGTCAAGAGATCAGGGCTTGATCCATCACCGTTTTTTAGCTCACTGCACCATCCCAGCTCAGAACCTGGCTACATGCAAATTAGTCTGTTCCTGTCCCAGTGCATGATGGGAACAGGGCAAACCAAACTACCAAGCCAATTCTTATACTGGGAAGGAAACAAGCTTCCGGGGACCGGTTTCTGGCATTTCAGCCGTCGTCGGCCCGGCTTGCTTGAATCCTGATGGTGCAATGAGCAAGGGACTCACGTCTGAGTATACCCTCCCACACTTAGTGTGGACAAAATCGATTTTGGAAAAGGGGGTGGTGATGGACAGAGTTTCTGAATGATGCAGAATACTCCTACCCAGTCAAGAGATCAGGGCTTGATCCATCACCGTTTTTTAGCTCACTGCACTATCCCAGCTCATAACCTGGCTACATGCAAATCAGTCTGTTCCTGTCCCAGTGCATGATGGGAACAGGGCAAACCAAACTACCAAGCCAATTCTTATACTGGGAAGGCACCAAGCTTCCGGGGACCGGTTTCTGGCATTTCAGCCGTCATCGGCCCGGCTTGCTTGAATCCTGATGGTGCAATGAGCCAGGGACTCACGTCTGAGTATACCCTCCCACACTTAGTGTGGACAAAATCGATTTTGGAAAAGGGGGTGGTGATGGACAGAGTTTCTGAATGATGCAGAATACTCCTACCCAGTCAAGAGATCAGGGCTTGATCCATCACCGTTTTTTAGCTCACTGCACCATCCCAGCTCAGAACCTGGCTACATGCAAATTAGTCTGTTCCTGTCCCAGTGCATGATGGGAACAGGGCAAACCAAACTACCAAGCCAATTCTTATACTGGGAAGGAAACAAGCTTCCGGGGACCGGTTTCTGGCATTTCAGCCGTCGTCGGCCCGGCTTGCTTGAATCCTGATGGTGCAATGAGCAAGGGACTCACGTCTGAGTATACCCTCCCACACTTAGTGTGGACAAAATCGATTTTGGAAAAGGGGGTGGTGATGGACAGAGTTTCTGAATGATGCAGAATACTCCTACCCAGTCAAGAGATCAGGGCTTGATCCATCACCGTTTTTTAGCTCACTGCACCATCCCAGCTCAGAACCTGGCTACATGCAAATCAGTCTGTTCCTGTCCCAGTGCATGATGGGAACAGGGCAAACCAAACTACCAAGCCAATTCTTATACTGGGAAGGCACCAAGCTTCCGGGGACCGGTTTCTGGCATTTCAGCCGTCATCGGCCCGGCTTGCTTGAATCCTGATGGTGCAATGAGCCAGGGACTCACGTCTGAGTATACCCTCCCACACTTAGTGTGGACAAAATCGATTTTGGAAAAGGGGGTGGTGATGGACAGAGTTTCTGAATGATGCAGAATACTCCTACCCAGTCAAGAGATCAGGGCTTGATCCATCACCGTTTTTTAGCTCACTGCACCATCCCAGCTCAGAACCTGGATACATGCAAATTAGTCTGTTCCTGTCCCAGTGCATGATGGGAACAGGGCAAACCAAACTACCAAGCCAATTCTTATACTGGGAAGGAAACAAGCTTCCGGGGACTGGCTTCTGGCATTTCAGCCGTCGTAGGCCCGGCTTGCTTGAATCCTGATGGTGCAATGAGCCAGGGACTCACGTCTGAGTATACCCTCCCACACTTAGTGTGGACAAAATCGATTTTGGAAAAGGGGGTGGTGATGGACAGAGTTTCTGAATGATGCAGAATACTCCTACCCAGTCAAGAGATCAGGGCTTGATCCATCACCGTTTTTTAGCTCACTGCAACATCCCAGCTCAGAACCTGGCTACATGCAAATTAGTCTGTTCCTGTCCCAGTGCATGATGGGAACAGGGCAAACCAAACTACCAAGCCAATTCTTATACTGGGAAGGAAACAAGCTTCCGGGGACCGGTTTCTGGCATTCCAGCCGTCGTCGGCCCGGCTTGCTTGAATCCTGATGGTGCAATGAGCAAGGGACTCACGTCTGAGTATACCCTCCCACACTTAGTGTGGACAAAATCGATTTTGGAAAAGGGGGTGGTGAAAGACAGAGTTTCTGAATGATGCAGAATACTCCAACCCAGTCAAGAGATCAGGGCTTGATCCATCACCGTTTTTTTAGCTCACTGCACCATCCCAGCTCAGAACCTGGCTACATGCAAATTAGTTTGCTCCTGTCCCAGTGCATGATGAGAACAGGGCAAACCAAACTACCAAGCCAATTCTTATACTGGGAAGGAAACAAGCTTCCGGGGACCGGTTTCTGGCATTTCAGCCGTCGTCAGCTCGGCTTGCTTGAATCCTGATGGTGCAATGAGCAAGGGACTCACGTCTGAGTATACCCTCCCACACTTAGTGTGGACAAAATCGATTTTGGAAAAGGGGGTGGTGATGGACTGAGTTTCTGAATGATGCAGAATACTCCTACCCAGTCAAGAGATCAGGGCTTGATCCATCACCGTTTTTTAGCTCACTGCACCATCCCAGCTCAGAACCTGGCTACATGCAAATTAGTCTGTTCCTGTCCCAGTGCATGATGGGAACAGGGCAAACCAAACTACCAAGCCAATTCTTATACTGGGAAGGAAACAAGCTTCCGGGGACCGGTTTCTGGCATTTCAGCCGTCGTCGGCCCGGCTTGCTTGAATGCTGATGGTGCAATGAGCCAGGGACTCACGTCTGAGTATACCCTCCCACACTTAGTGTGGACAAAATCGATTTTGGAAAAGGGGGTGGTGATTGACAGAGTTTCTGAATGATGCAAAATACTCCTACCCAGTCTAGAGATCAGGGCTTGATCCATCACCGTTTTTTAGCTCACTGCACCATCCCAGCTCAGAACCTGGCTACATGCAAATTAGTCTGTTCCTGTCCCAGTGCATGATGGGAACAGGGCAAACCAAACTACCAAGCCAATTCTTATACTGGGAAGGAAACAAGCTTCCGGGGACCGGTTTCTGGCATTTCAGCCGTTGTCGGCCCGGCTTGCTTGAATCCTGATGGTGCAATGAGCAAGGGACTCACGTCTGAGTATACCCTCCCACACCTAGTGTGGACAAAATCGATTTTGGAAAAGGGGGTGGTGATGGACTGAGTTTCTGAATGATGCAGAATACTCCTACCCAGTCAAGAGATCAGGGCTTGATCCATCACCGTTTTTTAGCTCACTGCACCATCCCAGCTCAGAACCTGGCTACATGCAAATTAGTCTGTTCCTGTCCCAGTGCATGATGGGAACAGGGCAAACCAAACTACCAAGCCAATTCTTATACTGGGAAGGAAACAAGCTTCCGGGGACCGGTTTCTGGCATTTCAGCCGTTGTCGGCCCGGCTTGCTTGAATCCTGATGGTGCAATGAGCAAGGGACTCACGTCTGAGTATACCCTCCCACACTTAGTGTGGACAAAATCGATTTTGGAAAAGGGGGTGGTGATGGACAGAGTTTCTGAATGATGCAGAATACTCCTACCCAGTCAAGAGATCAGGGCTTGATCCATCACCTTTTTTAAGCTCACTGCACCATCTCAGCTCAGAACCTGGCTACATGCAAATTAGTCTGCTCCTGTCCCAGTGCATGATGGGAACAGGGCAAACCAAACTACCAAGCCAATTCTTATACTGGGAAGGAAACAAGCTTCCGGGGACCGGTTTCTGGCATTTCAGCCGTCGTCGGCCCGGCTTGCTTGAATCCTGATGGTGCAATGAGCAAGGGACTCACGTCTGAGTATACCCTCCCACACTTAGTGTGGACAAAATCGATTTTGGAAAAGGGGGTGGTGAAAGACAGAGTTTCTGAATGATGCAGAATACTCCTACCCAGTCAAGAGATCAGGGCTTGATCCATCACCAGTTTTTTAGCTCACTGCACCATCCCAGCTCAGAACCTGGCTACATGCAAATTAGTCTGTTCCTGTCCCAGTGCATGATGGGAACAGGGCAAACCAAACTACCAAGCCAATTCTTATACTGGGAAGGAAACAAGCTTCCGGGGACCGGTTGCTGGCATTTCAGTCGTCGTCGGCCCGGCTTGCTTGAATCCTGATGGTGCAATGAGCTCATCTTTGATCTGTCCCCCTCTCCTCTCTCGGTCTCTAACTTCCAGTCAACTATGACATTCATCAGGGACTGGATGAACCACAACCACCTTAAGCTGAACCCGGATAAAACCGAGCTGGTTCTCACTGGTGGTTCGTCCAGTCCCTGGAACTCTCTCTTCTGGCCCCCCCTCTCTTGGCTCCGCACCGACCCCTTCCACCACGGTCAAAACACTTGGTGTCAAAATAAACAGCCAACTCACCCTTCACTCACAAGTCAGTTCCGTGGTGTCCTCTTGCTTCCTCTCTCTCCGCACTATTCGCACTGTCTCCCGCTTCTTTTCCTCCCAGGCACTTAAGATCATCATGGCCGCACTTGTGATATCGAAACTGGACTACGCAAACGCTCTTTACCACGGTATCCCCGCGTACAGTTTGCGTAGACTCCAGACCGTCCAGAACCAAGCAGCCCGGCTGGTGTACGGCCTCCCTCGATATCACCACTCTACCCCTCTTCTCAGGGAGCTTCACTGGCTCCCTATAAAGGAACGGGCCCTATTCAAGATCGGCTGCATGGTCTTTCAGGCCCGCCAGGGCACCGCCCCCGCCTTCATCTCCTCACTAATCAGGTCTTATGTACCTGCAAGAGAACTTCGGTCTTCCTCCAAGTCTCTCCTCCAGATCCCTCGCTTCACTCGCAAAAAGTGGGGCGGGGCCAATTTCTCCACCCTGGCTCCAACCTTCTGGAACTCACTCCCTGACCACCTCCGCTCTGCCACTCAGTATCTCCCCTTTCGCAGAGATCTGAAAATGTTCCTCTTCAGCCAGGCCTTCCCCACTTAAATTCCTTTAAATTCCCCTTCACCTCTCCCTGGTCTTTTCCCCCTCAGTTGCTGATCCCCCCAGCGCCAAGAAACCGCAAGGTGTACGCTGCGCTCTAGAAGTATTTTAAATTAGAATTAAATTAGAATTAGAATGAGCAAGGGACTCACGTCTGAGTATACCCTCCCACACTTAGTGTGGACAAAATCGATTTTGGAAAAGGGGGTGGTGATGGACAGAATTTCTGAATGATGCAGAATACTCCTACCCAGTCAAGAGATCAGGGCTTGATCCATCACCGTTTTTTAGCTCACTGCACCATCCCAGCTCAGAACCTGGCTACATGCAAATTAGTCTGTTCCTGTCCCAGTGCATGATGGGAACAGGGCAATCCAAACTATCAAGCCAATTCTTATACTGGGAAGGAAACAAGCTTCCGGGGACCACCCCCTGAAACCCGAAACAAAACTCTGGACCTTCGACATTCTGCTGAAGCATCTCCCTTGTGGGCAAGGAGGGACCACCCTGGGCAACCAGGCACCATCCAGAAAATCAACTGCTTGCTTTGTCGACGTTCCCGCCGGAACCCGAGCACAGAGCCTGACAAGACCCAGACTTCCAGACCTCTCTGACCCTCTCTTCACGACTGCAGCATAGCTGAGATCCGTGGAGGCGACGAGACACGTGGGACCGGACATCTTGAAAAGCCTGCAACTTGCTATCTGTGCAGCTCCTGAGGCACCCTTGAAACTGTGCACTGGGGATTGAGAAGCCCCGATCCCGAGCTCCATCTGCAACGAAGATCAGCCCCCACACTCCACGAGTTCTGCGTGGGGCCCTTCAGCATTTGTTCTGCTCGACCCGTTGTCCGGTTGCTGGCCAACGGGCTAGTAGCCTCTGTGACGACAATCCTTTTGAACCACCTCGCTGGTCTGGTTGTTCCAGACTGGCCCTTGCTTCCCTGCAAAGGTGAAGCACCTAAGACCTTGCTGGTCGGCACCGGAAGCCTTTGTTGTATCCTGCGTGGGTTGCCTTTGCCAAGGCTTGTCGACTCCAATCCAGAAGTCGACCCCTCCATCTGTGAGAACCTTCGTGGGACAGCCCATCTCCAGCACCTGGTCATCGTCAACGCCTCCTGCTCCACGTGGCTGCCAAGACAAGCTTCAAGACAGCACCTGATTGCTTCTCGACGTCGTCTGGTTCCTTCCTGGTTCCACCCGGTCACTGGCTAGTGACCCAGACTCTGTCCCCTCTGCTTTCAGGTCCTCTTCATCCTCGATCCACCCTTGGATCCACCCGGACATCTTCCTCCTGGTCGCCTGCAGCATATTTCTTCAGGTCTCCAACAACAAAACCCAACACATCTTCACACCTATGCACCCGCCGTCCGTGGGTGAGGTAACGCGAATACTTTGGTGCTCCCAAGGGTATTGACTATCCAAGTGTCTAAGTCTCTAGTTGTTTCCTCCTAGCTCAACCAGAAGTGTCCTAAATCCTTCTACATCTAACTTCTAAGTTCCCATTGACTTTGCATTGAATCCCACATGTGTGTAAAGACACTGCACGCGCTGCCTGTGGGCCTCCTACTTCTAAACTATTGTTGAGACAGTGTAGCCCCAGCGATTCCCTAGGCCTTTCCTTTTCTCGTGATGTGGTACTTATACCACTTTATTAGTATATGGTTTGCTTCGCCCCTAGGGCCTAACCGTAAATTGTGCAACTTAACGTATATTAACTAAGGGTCTTGTTATGTGCTTTGGCCTCTGACCTCATAAAGAGTTCAGAGGAGTGTGTTAGAAATAAATACATATATATTTTATATATATCCTGTGTGGTGTCCTTTCATTTGATGTTCAAGGGTTTACATATGGTAAAACAGCTGGCTTTACACGCCCTCAAGAGTCTTTTAGCCTAAGGCTGTTCTGTCCACGCTACCACTAGGATAGCTGGTCTATAAGGTTGACTTACAGCCATGCCCATAAGGGTTGTTTGGACTGGTGCAAGGTGATCACTAGAATAGTGAACACCATGTACCAGGCCAACTTCTCTCACAAGGTTGCGTACGTTGTCGCGTGTTTGTGACTGTTTTGTTGCTAACATGTCTGTTTGCACTGAACGCAAAATTTTTGTGTCCAATTACTTTGTTTGAAATCAGGTTTGAATAATTCGTAGAGAGGTTTTACCCTTTCTGCGTAATTTAGAATGTAAGTTCTTCCGAAATTCAGGAAACCTAGAATTGACTACGTTTTTCAACGTTTTTTGGAGGTTGAAGCAGCGCACACTTTTCTAAAAAGTTGGCTGCCAGGCTTTTGCCTTCACTTGACAACTCGTATCCTAAGAATAGGACATGGAGGTGGGCAATTCTTGATTTTTTAAAGTTGAATTTGTATCCTTCAGAGGCGAAACCAAGTATTATGGTGTTCCCTCTGTTCAAGTGCCTGTCCAAATCATCGTCTGTAAGATAGATGTCATCGACATAGGATAATTCCTCATCATCATACGTTTGTAGTAACTCTGTTACTCTGGCTGAAAATAACCCTGGACTATTCTTGAATCCCTCGGGAGACAACAGAAGTGTCGTCGTGTCCCTATTATTGAGAAAGCGGTCAAATACTTGCTTTCAGGTGTGATATTTTGGCAGAAAAAAATGTTTGAAAAATCTAATGTGGTTTTATATTTTTTGCTCATAATGTTATTCATCAGTGCTGCACTTTGTGCATTTTGTACTGCAAAGGTTTTGCAACAAGAGTAAATGTCTGTAATCCAAAACTAGACGATATGTATCATCTGGTTTGGAGACAGGAAACAAAGGATTGTTCATTGACAAGGTGCATGTTTCAATCACCCCCTTGGTATTCAAGTTGATCTAAGATCTCCCTGACCTGTTTTTTAGCTTCCTGTTTAACTGGATACGGCCTCTTTATTTATTGAAGTTTTGTATATCGCTAGCAGGACCCGAGGGTATCAGAGCGCTTCACAGAAAGTACAGTTATAAACCAGAAAATTTGGGCGGTAAACAAGAGCAAAGAGCAAAAAGGGAAATAATAGTCGGCAGATCACCAACTTGAGAGCAATATGGAACAGAGTTCAAGAGCGCATCTTCAGGCTATGGGATATCGAGAAGGGGAAATAGCAGTCCTTCCCCCAGTCAATCGTGGAATTCTCGTTACGGTCGAGAGCGCTCGAGGAAGAGGGCTTTGAGTAGAATCTTGAATTTCGGGAAGGAAGTGGTCATTCTGATAGGGGGGGGGTGGAGTTCCAGATCTTGGGAGCATTTCCCGCAAAGGATTTATTTGAGGTTTTGTGTTTCCGTGATTTCAGTGGGATGAGTAGGAGCGTGTTGGAACTTCTGAGGTTCCTAGACTGACTGGCCCTTTTGAGTTTGGCGGGCAGATATTCAGGTTTGCCTGTGTGCAAGGCTTTGTGCGTGAGGCAAGCTGTATGGAAGCTGGCTCGTTGGTCGATAAGGAGCCACTTCAGTTCCTCGAGCGCCGGTGAGATGTGCTCGTATTTCTTTGTTCCTGTGACCATTCTTGCTGCGGCGTTGATGGTGGTGGTAAAGAGGCCCTAGGTGATATTTTGCTGTTCCGGTCAGTGCTGCGATACCATATTCAATTCTGGAGAGCACCAATGCCTGAGTGGCCTGTTTCAGATCTTTCGGGGGGATCAAGGGTTTTATTTTGTAGAGAAGTTTCAGGTTAAGGAACGCACTTTTGGCGGTTTTTGAGATGTGTTCTTTCATGTCCAGTTTGGGGTCGAGGGTAATCCCTCGGGATTTCACAGAGTCCGTTGGCGCAAGGGCACCATTGAGGGCATCTATGGCTTTGAGCCATTCTACCATTTGGGGGTTTTCATCTCTATTCCAGATGAGGAGCACTTCTGTTTTCTCTTGGTTGAGTTTGAGGTGGTTGGATGAGAGCCACTGTTGGACCTCAATGGGTGTGACATTAAGACTGTGAATGTCTGAGATCGAGGTGGTTTCCAGATAAAGTTGTGTGTCATCCACATAGAGTTGGAAGGGGATGTTGGAGTTCCTTAGAAGTGAGGTGAGGGGTTCCATGGAGATGTTGAAAAGTTGTGGGGAGAGTACTGACCCTTGTGGAACTCCTCTAACGGGGAGGGGGTCCGACTCAAAGCTGTTGATTTTTATTCTTTGTGTGCAGTTGTTGAAAAAAGAGGAGAACCATTTTAGAACAGTCTTTTCAATACCCGCTCTCTCCTGGAGGACTTTGAGGAGCAGGGTGTGGTCAACTGTATCGAACGCGGCCGAGAGGTCTATGAGGATGAGAAGGCTACATTGGTCAGATTCCAGTGACATGTGAAGATCATCTAGGAAATTTAAGATTGCGGTTTGGGTGCTGCAGCCCTTTCTGAATCCTGATTGGTGTGGGTCTAGTAGTTTGGCGTTCTCTAGGTGCTGGGTTAACTGTGACAGAACACATCTTTCTAGAATTTTGGATAAGAGAGGAAGGTTCGATACCAGTCTAAAGTTGTTCATGTCCTTAGGGTTAAGGCTCGTTTTTTTTAGTAGCGGTATGACTTATCCTACTTTGAGGCAGTCTATAATGGTTCCCTCGCTCAAGAGCTGCTGATAATCTTGCACCAAATTGGGGCTAGTGTAAGCTTCAGGTCTTTAGTCAGTCTCGTGGGTAGCTGATCGAGGGAGTGGGAAGAGGGTTTAGCGGAGGCCATTAGATTGCTTATCACTTCATCCTGGACGGGACGGAAAGAGGACCGAGTAGACGTGATCACTGGGGTGTTGCAATTTGTTGCTGGAGTCGGGATCTCTGTGGGGGAGTAGGGCTTGGTGCTGAGCGATCGATCAATTTTGGCAATTTTGTCATTGAAAAAGCTTGCAAAGTTGTCACAGTGAGTTTTGGACGCCTCCATGTTGGCTGTCACTGGATTGGATGTTTGGCTCCTGATGATGTTAAAGAGTTCTAAGGGGCGGTTTGTAGTATTGTCTAAGGCGGAACAGAAGAAGGTTGTCTTTTTGCTCTTGATGTTTTTATAGTAGTTTTTGCGTGCTGCCTTGAGTTGATCCCGATGGAGGGAGGAGGGGTTATTCCTCCAGGTTCTTACTAGGGTTCTGAGGTGTCTTCTTTCCTCGTTTGTGTCTGGGGTGAACCAGGACCTGGAGGGGATGCTCCTGGGTTTTTTAAGTTTCAAGGGTGCCAGCCGGTCAAGGTGAGGGCTAAGTTGGAATGGTAGAGAGAGGTGAGTTCCGTGGTTGAGAGGTGCTCTGCCATGTTTGGGAGGAGCGTACTTAGTCCTTGTTCTAGCTTGTCTCGGGGGACTCAGGATGTGTTTCTGACCCATTTAGGAGAGGCCTGAATAGGTAGATAGGATAGGGCTGTGAGAAGTTGGCCTGATATATGATGCTCACTAGTTCTAGTGATCACCTTGTATCAGTCCAAACAACCCTTATGGTGATTGGTTGTAAGTCAACCTTATAGACCAGCTATCCTAATGGTAGCATGGACAAAGCAGTCTTAGGCTAAACTCTTTTGGCATGTGAAGGCAGCTGTTTTATCACATATAACCCCTTGAATACCAAATGAAAGGACACCACACAGGTTGTTATGAAAATAAACAAGATATTTATTACTAACAAAACACCTCTGAACTCTTTATGAGATCAGAGGGCTAAGCACATGACAAGACTTAAGAAAAATACGTTAAGTTGCACAAATTACAATGGTGCCCTAGGGGCACGACAAACCATATACTAAGTAAATGGTATAAGGAAATCGATAGAAGAAATGAAGATGTCCAAAGGCTGTAAGATCGCTGGGACTACACTACCCTAACCTTAGGTAAGGAGCAGGAGGCCCACAGGAAGCGTGTGCAGAGTGTGAACTCACACACGAGATGCGGGACAAAGTCAATGGACACTACAAGTTACGAAAAAGGGGAGTACGGACAGTTCCGACTGGTTACGACTAAAACGACAGGATACCTGGACACTAGGGGAGTCAATCTATCTTTGAGCACCGAAGAACAAGTTACTTACCTTCGGTAACGATATATCTGTAAGAAACATTAGTTAGTGTTAGATTCCTTACCTTAGAATATCCCCAGGCGTCAGTCTGGATCCGGAAACTTTTGCGTAGCAGTACCCCTGCGCGTCGGTAGGCGTCGTCTGCAGGCGTCCCCTGCGGCTCCGCGTCCGTCGTCGGCGTCGTGCGCCGTGATGACGTCGCTGGAGTACATAGACGCCGCCTCCGCGCGCTGACATCAGTTCTTTGCACACAGCATTTCCGCGCCAGGAGACGCAGAGCCATGAGAGAACCAACACTGGTGCCATGTAAAAACTAGGGCCCTGAAAGGGATGTCCTTAACCCTAGGTATCAGTTCGCAGAACGGGGAGGATGGGTGGGTTCGGTAAGGAATCTAACACTAACTAATGTTTCTTACAGATATATCGTTACCGAAGGTAAGTAACTTGTTCATCTGAAAGAAACACGTTAGTGTTAGATTCCTTACCTTAGAATACATACCCCAGCAATACCAACCCCGGTGGTGGGTCTGCGAACCAATACAAAACTACACCAGAAAGTCCTGGAGGACAGAACGGCCAAAGAAGCCATCCCTCCGGACTTGACTGTCCAGGCAGTAGTGCCTCGCAAACGTGTGCAGCGAGGCCCACGTAGCCGCTTGGCAAATGTCCTGCAAGGGGACTCCCCGGCCCAGGGCAGTAGTAGCCGCCGTGGCCCGAGTGGAATGGGCCCTCAGCCCAACAGGAGGCTCCTTCCGAGCCAAAGAGTAGCACGCTTTGATGCAGAGGACGACCCATCGAGAGATGGTTCGTTTACAAACCGCCCGTCCTTTCTTCGCACCCACGTAGCCAACAAACAGTTGGTCATCCACCCGGAACTGGCGTGTGCGATCCATGTAGAATGAAAGCGCACGTTTTGGGTCCAGACGGTGGAGCCGCTCTTCATCCTTTGAAGGATGCGGAGGCGGGAAGAAGGAAGGGAGGGTGATGGACTGCCCGATGTGAAAGGCCGAAACAACCTTGGGCAGGAAAGAAGGTCTAGTCCTCAAAACCACCTTATCAGGATGAATGGACAGGAAAGGAGGTTGGACAGAAAGAGCCTGGAGCTCACTCACCCTCCTGGCAGAGGTGATGGCAACCAGGAAAGCCGTCTTCAAAGTCAGGAGACGGAGAGGACAAGAATGAAGGGGCTCAAAGGGAGCACACATCAGGAAAGTCAGAACCAGGTTCAAATCCCACTGAGGCATCACAAACGGAACAGGTGGAAACATGTGAGTGATGCCTTTCAAGAACCGAGTTACAATCGGGGATTTGAACAAAGAAGGCTGATCAGGAAGCCTCAAGAAGGCTGAAAGGGCAGAAAGGTAGCCCTTGATAGTGCCCAGAGCAGAGCCCTGCTGGGCAAGAGAAAGAAGAAACAGAAGAACCTCCGAAAGAGGGGCAGAAAGAGGATCCACAGCCTTTGCTGTGCACCATGCCACAAATCTGTTCCACCGACAGGCGTATACCGACTTAGTGGAGGGACGCCTGGCTGCCAGAATAACATCACAGACTTCAGGAGGCAAGTCAAATGGCCTCAACTGCCGCCGCTCAATCTCCAAGCATGGAGGTGGAGACTGGACAGGTTCGGGTGGAGGACCGTCCCCTGCTGCTGCGACAGAAGGTCCTCCTGAAGGGGCAGGCGGATCGGGGGACCGACTGACATGCTGAGTAGCTCGGGATACCAGTACCTTCGAGCCCAGTCCGGAGCCACAAGGATAACTTGGGCCCGGTCGCGCCTGATCTTCTTCAGCACTCTGGGCAGAAGTGGTATAGGCGGAAAGGCGTATAACAGACCGCAACTCCACTCGCGCCGAAAGGCGTCGCCGTGCGAGTGCTGTCTTGGAAACTCCAACGCGCAGAACTGATGACATTGCGCGTTCTCTTCTGTGGCGAATAGATCTAACCAAGGCTCTCCCCACTGCAGAAAGATGCCTTGCGCCACGTCCGAGTTCAGACGCCATTCGTGATCCATCGAGCACCGACGGCTGAGTTCGTCCGCCCTGGCGTTCAGAGAACCTGCCAGGTGTTGAACCGTCAGAGTCACGCCCTGACGTTCCAGCCATTGCCAGAGGCGCAGAGCCTCCTGGCAAAGGGTCCACGACCCCACTCCGCCCTGTTTGTTGCAGTACCACATGGCGGTGGTGTTGTCGGTGAACACCTGCACTACACTCCCGTTGACAAAGGGGAGGAATGCCTTCAGTGCCAGACGAATCGCCCGCAGCTCCAACAGATTGATATGGAGCCGGGACTCCGCCGGAGACCAGATGCCTCTGATCTCTGCCTCTCCCAAGTGGCCACCCCAGCCCTGGAGGGACGCGTCCGTCACGACAACGTGCTCCGGTTGGGGAAGGGAGAGGGACTTGCCCCTGACCCAATCGCGGTCCGTAAGCCACCACTGCAGTTGTCTCGCAGTGCCCTCCGAGATCAAGACGTGGTCGGACAAGTTGCCCTGATGCTGGGCCCCCTGAAACTTCAGGTCCCACTGCAGAGCCCGCATCCGCCACCTGGCGTGATGCACCAGAAGGATGCAGGAAGCCATCAGTCCCAGCAGCCGCAGCGTCAACCTGACCGAGACTCAGGATAGCGGCTGAAAGATGGGAATCAAAGCCTGAATATCCCGAACCCGCCGTTCCGGAGGATAAACCCGAAACTGCGCCGAGTCCAGAACCGCTCCGATGAAAAGGAGCTTCTGAGAGGGACACAGGTGTGATTTCGGCACGTTGATGGAGAACCCCAGGTCGTGCAAGAGGTCTGCCGTCATCTGAAGGTGGTGGACGACTGTTTGGGGCGAGCCCGCCTTCAACAACCAATCGTCTAGGTAGGGGAAGACTGAAACCCCCAACCTGCGCAGATGGGCTGCGACCACCGCCATCACCTTCGTGAACACCCGTGGGGCGCTGGTAAGGCCGAAGGGGAGCACGATAAACTGAAAGTGCTCCAGGCCTACCGTGAACCGCAGGTAACGCCGGTGGGCCGGCAGGACGGGGATGTGAAAATAGGCGTCCTGCAAGTCCAACGCTACCATCCAGTCTTGTGGGTCTAGAGCAGCCAAGACCTGAGCTAACGTCAACATCTTGAACTTCTCCTTCCGGAGGGAGCCGTTGACGTTCCTTAGATCCAAGATAGGACGTAGGCCCCCCTTGTCCTTCTTGGGCACCAGAAAGTAGTGGGAATAGCAACCACGCCCTACTTCTGGCCCAGGAACGCGCTCGATGGCCCCCTTGGCCAAGAGGGCCGTAACTTCCTCCTGCAGAAGCGTCAAGTGGTCCCCCGACACACGGTGGTTCTGCGGTGGCATGGCTGGAGGAGAGGTCTCGAAGGGGAGGGAGTAGCCCCTTCGGACGATTTGCAGCACCCACCTGTCCGAAGTGATCGTGCGCCAGTGAGCGTGGTGATGGCGAACCCTGCCACCCACTGGCGTCACATGGGGCCGAAAGCACGGACTAGGAGGATTTTGGGGTAGATGCTGCGGGGGAAGGTGTGGTCTGACCCCGCCGTTGTCCCCGACCGCCACCACGGCGGTTTCCACGGCCGCCACCGCGTTGGAAGGATTGTTGCGGCGCGTGGCTGGCAGCACGTGTGGGGGCGCCCCTTCCTTGGCCACGAAAGGGACGAAACGAACCCGGTTGCTGACGCTGGGTCGAGAGACCCAAGGACTTGGCCGTGACCCTGGAGTCCTTGAAGCGTTCCAGCGCGTGGTCCGCTTTGTCACCGAACAGGTGACAGCCATCAAACGGCATGTCCATCAGGGTATTCTGGACATCAGCCGAAAAATTGGCGGATCTCAGCCAGGCGTGGCGACGAATCGCCACCGTCGTAGACATAGCTCTGCCCAGCGAGTCGGTCGTATCTAGACCACACCGAATTGAATATTTCGCTGCATCTCGGCCCTCAGCCACAGCCTGACCGAGCTTTGCCCGCACCTCCATGGGGCATTCTGGCAGCAGCTCCGCGACCGTATCCCACACAGAGTGGGTGTAGCGGCCCAAGAGGCAGGCGGTGTTGCAAGACCGCAGGCCCAAACTAATGGACGAGAAGACCTTTTTGCCAAATTGGTCATACCTCTTGGATTCCCGGTCGGGCGGGGCCGACGGGAATGCGGACTGGGAGGTCGAGGCCTGGATCACCAGACTCTCAGGAGTGGGGTGGGTAGACAGGTACTTGGGGTCGTCCGGACAAGGACGGTGGCGCCTGGCCACGTTCCGATCAACAGGCGCACCTGAAGCGGGCCTGGACCACGTGCCCAACAGAACGTCAGAAAAGGCTTCATTAAACGGCAGCAGTGGCTCCAGTGGGCACGACTGCGGTTTGAAGACCTCGGTGAGGATGTTAGGCCTCACGGCCGCGACGGGGAGCTCAAGGTTTAAGGCCTTGGCAGCCCTCATCAGCACCACAGAATAGGCAGCTCCCTCCACCGATGCCACGGTTGGAGGAGAGATCAAGCCAGGGTTAGGAGAGTCGTCCAAACCACTGGCATCCCCCAAGTCACCTGTCCAGTCCGGGTCATACTGGCACTCGCGAGCCAGAGGGTCCTCGGACCCCTCCCAACCTTCACCGTACTCCTCATCCTCTCCGTATTCGGAGTCAATGATGAAGACCGGCTCCTCGGGGTTCATGGGCCCCATCGGCGCCGGGACCGGCGTCGAGCGACGCCCGTCCGGCGCCGCGTCCGGCGTCGGAGAAGGTAAGGGGACGGCGCCGCCCGGAGCCGGCGTCGGAACCCCACCACCGGCCGGAACCGGCAGCGGAGAACCGGCGCCGCGCGGGGGCGGCGTCGGGGGTAACCCCGATGGCAACGGCGCCGGGGAGGCCGGAAGACCACCTGGCGCCGATCCCGAAGGCCCCTGCGGCGCCGGGGTCGGAGCCGTCGGCGGCGCCGGGGCCGGAGCACCCGACGGCGCCGAGGCAGGGACACCCGAACCGCCAGGGCCCCCAGACGGTAGCACTGGGCCCGAAGGCGCCGTAGGCCCCGTCGGAGAAGCGAGCGCCCTCATGGCCATGAGGAACGCCTCGATCTCCTCAGGCGTCGCGCCATGCCCAGGGACCGGAGGGTATGAGGCAGGCCGCGCCGGCGACTCTCGCGGAGCCGCGGGGTTGGGGTCACCCGAGCCCCCGGCCGCATCGCGCGAGCGTCGGGGGGAGTCGGGGGTACGATGACGACGCCCCGACTTCTTGTGCTTCCTACCTGACGAGCCTGACGAGTGGTGTCGACTTCCGGAGCGCCCGGCGCGGCTCCGCGACCGCTCCCTCGAACGCTCTCTCGACCTCCGGCCGGACCGGGACCGCTCCCGGTCCCGACGTGGGGCCGACACCCGGAGCTCCAGTAGCTTGCGGGACCGCTCCCGCCTAGCCTTGTTGGTAAGGGCCCGGCAGTCGACGCAGGAGTCCACGTCGTGGTCGGGGCCCAGACACCGGAGACAGAGGCGGTGATGGTCTGTGACCGACATCGTGCGCTCACAGTCATCGCAATTCTTAAACCCAGGCATCCTATCAGGCACAATAGAGAAAAATCGAAAAACTTGGTCAAAGACCGGAGTACTGCTCTTCAGATCTGCGTCCACTGGCGCGGAAAAAAGAAGAACTGACGTCAGCGCGCGGAGGCGGCGTCTATGTACTCCAGCGACGTCATCACGGCGCACGACGCCGACGACGGACGCGGAGCCGCAGGGGACGCCTGCAGACGACGCCTACCGACGCGCAGGGGTACTGCTACGCAAAAGTTTCCGGATCCAGACTGACGCCTGGGGATATTCTAAGGTAAGGAATCTAACACTAACGTGTTTCTTTCAGATATGCTCTCGTTACCTCACCCACGGGCTGCGGGTGCATAGGTGTGAAAGTGTGTCGGGTTTCCGCGTCGAAGTCTATGGAGCCTTGAAGAAAGATGCTGCAGGCGACCAGGAGGAAGATGTCCGGAGCGTTCCAAGGGTGGATCGAGGAAGATGGAGACCTGAAAGCAGAGGGGAAAATGTTCACAGTCACTAGCCAGTGACCGGAGTGGAACCAGGAAGGAACCAGATGCTGCTGTCGCGATCAGGTGAAGAGTGGACGCTTGACTCTGCAGCCACGTGGACCAGGAGGTGTCTTCGATGACCAGGATGGAGGCACGAGCTGTCCCACGCAGGCTCTCGCTGTCGGCGGTGTCTGTTCCGGATTCGGCGTCAAGAGGCCTTGGCAAAGGCAACCCACGCGGTGAGTGGAAATGGCGTCTGGTGCGGACTAGGAGGGTCCGGGGTGCTTCTCCTTTGCAGGGAAGCAAGGGCCAGTCTGGAGCAACCAGACCAGCGATGTAGATTTTGTGGATCGTCGTCTAGGAGGTCACTAGCCGGCCGGCAAGTGACCAGACAACGCGTCGAGCAGCAATCAAGTAAAAAAGCGCCCCACGCAGATCTCGTGGATGCTGGAGGGCTGATGAACAAGTTACTTACCTTCGGTAACGATATATCTGTAAGAAACATTAGTTAGTGTTAGATTCCTTACCTTAGAATATCCCCAGGCGTCAGTCTGGATCCGGAAACTTTTGCGTAGCAGTACCCCTGCGCGTCGGTAGGCGTCGTCTGCAGGCGTCCCCTGCGGCTCCGCGTCCGTCGTTGGCGTCGTGCGCCGTGATGACGTCGCTGGAGTATATAGACGCCGCCTCCGCGCGCTGACGTCAGTTCTTTGCACACAGCATTTCCGCGCCAGGAGACGCAGAGCCATGAGAGAACCAACACTGGTGCCATGTAAAACTAGGGCCCTGAAAAGGATGACCTTAACCCTAGGTATCAGTTCGCAGAACGGGGAGGATGGGTGGGTTCGGTAAGGAATCTAACACTAACTAATGTTTCTTACAGATATATCGTTACCGAAGGTAAGTAACTTGTTCCTCTGAAAGAAACACGTTCGTGTTAGATTCCTTACCTTAGAATACATACCCCAGCAATACCAACCCCGGTGGTGGGTCTGCGAACCAATACAATACTACACCAGAAAGTCCTGGAGGACAGAACGGCCAAAGAAGCCATCCCTCCGGACTTGACTGTCCAGGCAGTAGTGCCTCGCAAATGTGTGCAGCGAGGCCCACGTAGCCGCTTGGCAAATGTCCTGCAAGGGGACTCCCCGGCCCAGGGCAGTAGTAGCCGCCGTGGCCCGAGTGGAATGGGCCCTCAGCCCAACAGGAGGCTCCTTCCGAGCCAAAGAGTAGCACGCTTTGATGCAGAGGACGACCCATTGAGAGATGGTTCGTTTACAAACCGCCCGTCCCTTCTTCGCACCCACGTAGCCAACAAACAGTTGGTCATCCACCCGGAACTGGCGTGTGCGATCCATGTAGAATGAAAGCGCACGTTTTGGGTCCAGACGGTGGAGCCGCTCTTCATCCTTTGAAGGATGCGGAGGCGGGAAGAAGGAAGGGAGGGTGATGGACTGCCCGATGTGAAAGGCCGAAACAACCTTGGGCAGGAAAGAAGGTCTAGTCCTCAGAACCACCTTATCAGGATGAATGGACAGGAAAGGAGGTTGGACAGAAAGAGCCTGGAGCTCACTCACTCTCCTGGCAGAGGTGATGGCAACCAGGAAAGCCGTCTTTAAAGTCAGGAGACGGAGAGGACAAGAATGAAGGGGCTCAAAGGGAGCACACATCAGGAAGGTCAGAACCAGGTTCAAATCCCACTGAGGCATCACAAACGGAACAGGTGGAAACATGTGAGTGATGCCTTTTAAGAACCGAGTTAGAATCGGGGATTTGAACAAAGAAGGCTGATCAGGAAGCCTCAAAAAGGCTGAAAGGGCAGAAAGGTAGCCCTTGATAGTGCCCAGAGCAGAGCCCTGCTGGGCAAGAGAAAGAAGAAACAGAAGAACCTCCGAAAGAGGGGCAGAGAGAGGATCCACAGCCTTTGCTGTGCACCATGCCACAAATCTGTTCCACCGACAGGCGTATACCGACTTAGTGGAGGGACGCCTGGCTGCCAGAATAACATCACAGACTTCAGGAGGCAAGTCAAATGGCCTCAACTGCCGCCGCTCAATCTCCAAGCATGGAGGTGGAGACTGGACAGGTTCGGGTGGAGGACCGTCCCCTGCTGCTGCGACAGAAGGTCCTCCTGAAGGGGCAGGCGGATCGGGGGACCGACTGACATGCTGAGTAGCTCGGGATACCAGTATCTTCGAGCCCAGTCCGGAGCCACAAGGATAACTTGGGCCCGGTCGCGCCTGATCTTCTTCAGCACTCTGGGCAGAAGTGGTATAGGCGGAAAGGCGTATAACAGACCGCAACTCCACTCGCGCCGAAAGGCGTCGCCGTGCGAGTGCCGTCTTGGAAACTCCAACGCGCAGAACTGATGACATTGTGCGTTCTCTTCTGTGGCGAATAGATCTAACCAAGGCTCTCCCCATTGCAGAAAGATGCCTTGCGCCACGTCCGAGTTCAGACGCCATTCGTGATCCATCGAGCACCGACGGCTGAGTTCGTCCGCCCTGGCGTTCAGAGAACCTGCCAGGTGTTGAACCGTCAGAGTCACGCCCTGACGTTCCAGCCATTGCCAGAGGCGCAGAGCCTCCTGGCAAAGGGTCCACGACCCCACTCCGCCCTGTTTGTTGCAGTACCACATGGCGGTGGTGTTGTCGGTGAACACCTGCACTACACTCCCGTTGACAAAGGGGAGGAATGCCTTCAGTGCCAGACGAATCGCCCGCAGCTCCAACAGGTTGATATGGAGCCAGGACTCCGCCGGAGACCAGATGCCTCTGATCTCTGCCTCTCCCAAGTGGCCACCCCAGCCCTGGAGGGACGCGTCCGTCACGACAACGTGCTCCGGTTGGGGAAGGGAGAGGGACTTGCCCCTGACCCAGTCGCGGTCCGTAAGCCACCACTGCAGTTGTCTCGCAGTGCCCTCCGAGATCAAGACGTGGTCGGACAAGTTGCCCTGATGCTGGGCCCACTGAAACTTCAGGTCCCACTGCAGAGCCCGCATCCGCCACCGGGCGTGATGCACCAGAAGGATGCAGGAAGCCATCAGTCCCAGCAGCCGCAGCGTCAACCTGACCGAAACTCGGGATAGCGGCTGAAAGATGGGAATCAAAGCTTGAATATCCCGAACCCGCCGTTCCGGAGGATAAACCCGAAACTGCGCCGAGTCCAGAACCGCTCCGATGAAAAGGAGCTTTTGAGAGGGACACAGGTGTGATTTCGGCACATTGATGGAGAACCCCAGGTCGTGCAAGAGGTCTGCCGTCATCTGAAGGTGGTGGACGACTGTCTGGGGCGAGCCCGCCTTCAACAACCAGTCGTCTAGGTAGGGGAAGACTGAAACCCCTAACCTGCGCGGATGGGCTGCGACCACCGCCATCACCTTTGTGAACACCCGTGGGGCGCTGGTAAGGCCGAAGGGGAGCACGATAAACTGAAAGTGCTCCAGGCCTACCGTGAACCGCAGGTAACGCCGGTGGGCCGGCAGGACGGGGATGTGAAAATAGGCGTCCTGCAAGTCCAACGCTACCATCCAGTCTTGCGGGTCTAGAGCAGCCAAGTCCTGAGCTAACGTCAACATCTTGAACTTCTCCTTCCGGAGGAAGCCGTTGACGTTCCTTAGATCCAAGATAGGACGTAGGCCCCCCTTGTCCTTCTTGGGCACCAGAAAGTAGTGGGAATAACAACCACGCCCTACTTCTGGCCCAGGAACGCGCTCGATGGCCCCCTTGGCCAAGAGGGCCGTAACTTCCTCCTGCAGAAGTGTCAAGTGGTCCCCCGACACACGGTGGTTCTGTGGTGGCATGGCTGGAGGAGAGGTCTCGAAGGGGAGGGAGTAGCCCCTTCGGACAATTTGCAGCACCCACCTGTCCGAAGTGATCGTGCGCCAGTGAGCGTGGTGATGGCGAACCCTGCCACCCACTGGCGTCACATGGGGCCGAAAGCACGGACTAGGAGGATTTTGGGGTAGATGCTGCGGGGGAGGGTGTGGTCTGACCCCGCCGTTGTCCCTGACCGCCACCACGGCGGTTTCCACGGCCGCCACCGCGTTGAAAGGATTGTTGCGGCGCGTGGCTGGCAGCACGTGTGGGGGTGCCCCTTCCTTGGCCACGAAAGGGGCGAAACGAACCCGGTTGCTGACGCTGGGTCGAGAGACCCAAGGACTTGGCCGTGACCCTGGAGTCCTTGAAGCGTTCCAGCGCGTGGTCCGCCTTGTCACCGAACAGGTGACAGCCATCAAACGGCATGTCCATCAATGTACTCTGGACATCTGCCGAAAAATTGGCGGATCTCAGCCAGGCGTGGCGACGAATCGCCACCGTCGTTGACATAGCTCTGCCTAGCGAGTCGGTCGTATCAAGACCACACCGTATTGAATATTTCGCTGCATCTCGGCCCTCAGCCACAGCCTGACCGAGTTTTGCCCGCACCTCCATGGGGCATTCTGGCAGCAGTTCCGCGACCGTATCCCACACAGAGTGGGTGTAGCGGCCCAAGAGGCAGGCGGTGTTGCAAGACCGCAGGCCCAAACTAATGGACGAGAAGACCTTCTTGCCAAATTGGTCATACCTCTTGGATTCCCGGTCGGGTGGGGCCGACGGGAATGCGGACTGGGAGGTCGAGGCCTGGATCACCAGACTCTCAGGAGTGGGGTGGGTAGACAGGAACTTGGGGTCGTCCGGACAAGGACGGTGGCGCCTGGCCACGTTCCGATCGACAGGCGCACCTGAAGCGGGCCTGGACCACGTGCCCAACAGAACGTCCGACAAGGCTTCATTAAACGGCAGCAGTGGCTCCTGTGGGCATGACTGCGGTTTGAAGACCTCGGTGAGGATGTTAGGCCTCACGGCCGCGACGGGGAGCTCAAGGTGTAAGGCCTTGGCAGCCCTCATCAGCACCACAGAATATGCAGCTCCCTCCACCGATGCCACGGAAGGAGGAGAGATCAAACCAGGGTTAGGAGAGTCGTCCAGACCACTGGCATCCCCCAAGTCACCTGTCCAGTCCGGGTCATACTGGCACTCGCGTGACAGAGGGTCCTCGGACCCCTCCAAACCTTCACCGAACTCTTGATCTTCTCCGTATTCGGAGTCAACGATGTAGACCGGCTCCTCGGGGTTCATGGGCCCCATCGGCGCCGGGACCGGCGTCGAGCGACGCCCGTCCGGCCCCGCGTCCGGCGTCGGTGAAGGTAAGGGGACGGCGCCGCCCGGAGCCGGTGCCGGAGCCCCAGTGCCGCCCGAAGCCGGCACCGAGGAACCGGCGTCGCGTGGAGGCGGAGCCGCGGGCAACCCCGATGGAATCGGCGCCGGGTTGGATGGGCGTCCATCCGGCGTCGACCCCGAAGGCCCTAGCGGCGCCGGGGTCGGCGCCGTCGGCGGCGCCGGAATCGGAGCATCCGACGGCGTCGAGGTAGGGTCAGCAGAACCGCTAGGGCTCCCGGACGGGTTCACTGGGCCCGTAGGCGCCGTGGAACCCGCCGGAGGAGACAGGGCCCTCATGGCCATGAGGAACGCCTCTATCTCCTCAGGCGTCGCACCGTGCCCAGGGACCTGAGGGTATGGGGCAGGCCGCGCCGGCGACTCTCGCGGAGCCGCGGGGTTGGGGTCACCCGAACCCCCGGCCGCATCGCGTGAGCGTCGGGGGGAGTCGGGGGTACGGTGACGACGCCCCGACTTCTTGTGTTTCTTACCTGACGAGGATGACGAGTGGTGTCGACTTCCGGAACGCTCGGCGCGGCCCCGCGACCGCTCCCTCGAACGCTCTCTCGACCTCCGGCCGGACCGGGACCGCTCCCGGTCCCGACGTGGGGCCGACACCCGGAGCTCCAGTAGCTTGCGGGACCGCTCCCGTCTAGCTTTGCTGGTGAGGGCCCGGCAGTCGACGCAGGAGTCCACGTCGTGGTCGGGGCCCAGACACCGGAGACAGAGGCGGTGATGGTCTGTGACCGACATCGTGCGCTCACAGTCATCACAGTGCTTGAACCCAGGCATCCTAACAGGCACAAAGTGATAACAACTCGAAAAAACTTGGTCAAAGACCGGAGTACTGCTCTTCAGATCTGCGTCCACTGGCGCGGAAAAAAGAAGAACTGACGTCAGCGCGCGGAGGCGGCGTCTATATACTCCAGCGACGTCATCACGGCGCACGACGCCAACGACGGACGCGGAGCCGCAGGGGACGCCTGCAGACGACGCCTACCGACGCGCAGGGGTACTGCTACGCAAAAGTTTCCGGATCCAGACTGACGCCTGGGGATATTCTAAGGTAAGGAATCTAACACTAACGTGTTTCTTTCAGATCTTCTGTGCAGGAGCTGCTCGGGACTGGGGCTTCTCAATCCCCAAAGCACTTTCTCAAGGATGCCTCTGAAGTCGTGCTGGAAGCGAAGTGCAGTTTCTCCAAGATGGCCGGTCCCACATGTCTCGTCGCACCCACGGATATCAGCTGTGCTGCAGATGTAGGTAGAGGTCGGAGAGGTCTGGAAGTCCGGGTCTCGTCGGGCTCTGAAGTCTGGTTCAAACAGGAAGGACGACAAAGTGAACCACTAGGACGCTTGATGGTGCCTGCTTGTGCAGGGTGGTCACTCCTTGGCCACAAGGGAGATTTTCTTCAGTCTTCTGTGGAGCAGAACGTCGAAGTCCAGACATTCTTCTTTGTAGAGTTTCAAATCAGGATAATCTAATTTGGAATGGGACCAGCTCCTACCTTTATTCTCCTAAAGGGGGCTGTACTGTGACTAGGTCCCTCCTATGGGTGGGACCAGTAAGGGGGGTGGTTACACCCCCTATCCTTTGTCCGGTTTCGTGCCAGAGCTGGAGCTGGAGTGCCCCAGTGTGAGAAGTTGGCCTGATGTATGATGTCCACAGTTCTGTGGGCACCTTGTATCAGTCCAAACAATCCCTTATGGTGGTGGTTGTAAAGTCAACCTTATAGACAAGCTATCCTAGGGGTAGCATGGACTAAGCAGTCTTAGGCTAAACTCAAGAGGGCATGTGAAGCCAGCTGTTATACAATATGCAATCCTGTAATATCAAATGAAAGGACACCACACAAGTTATATATTATAAAAATATATGTATTTATTACTAGAATAATCCTCTGTACTCTTTATGAGTGCAGAGGCACAAGCGTTTAAACAAAAGCACAGTTAAACATTCAAAAGTTGCACAATTTTGGATAGGCCCGGTAGCCACTCAAACCATATACTAAAATAGTGGTATAAGTACCACCTCTCGAACAATGGTAAGGCCTAGGGCGTTGTGAATCGCTGGGACTACTCGGGACTACCAGTGATGAAGTCGGGAGAGGTCCGCGGGACATGGGTGCAGTGCCTAAAGCACACGCACGCACCAATGCAAAGTCAATGGCACGTAAAAGTTAAAGAGTTACTGTTTTGGAAGTCTTCCGACTGGAATAGAATTACCCCACTTTAAACTAGGACACTATAGGTGTACACCACTACAGGAGCACCGGTGTTAGTTCGTTACCTCACCCACAGGTAGCGGGTGCATAGGTGCCAAAGTGTGTCAGGTTTCGTAGTGGAGATATATGGAGCCTGGAGATGAAGATGCTGCAGGCGGCCAGGAGAGAAGAGTCCGGTTGGATCCAAGGGTGGATCGAAGATGTAGAGAACCTGAAAGCAGAGGGGACAGAGTCTAGGTCACTAGCCAGTGACCAGGATGGAACCAGGCAATGTCGGCCGCAATCAGGTGGTTGTCGTGAAGCTTGTCTCCGCTGCCAAGTGGACTCTGGGGCATCGACAATGACCAGGAGTGGAGCACGAGCTGTCCCACGAAGGCTCTCGCTGTCAGCGTTAACAGGCCTTGGCAAATGCAACCAACGCAGGATTGGAAGATCGCTTCTTACTCGGACCAGCAAGGTCAGAGCGGTGGCTCCTTTTCAGGGGAGCGAGGGCCAGTCTGGAGCAACCAGACTAGCAGTGTAAATTCAAAGGTTCATCGGTTCTGGGGCCACTAGCCAACAGGCAAGCGATCGGACCAACGCGTCGAGCAGGAAAATGCAAAAGGGCCTGTAGGAAGGTGGCTACCTGACTATGGTTACCCCAGATTTTTTGCCTTGTGTTTAGCTGGTTTTCTACTTAGTTGGCCTAGTTCCCTGCTAATCAGGGCCCCAGGCTATCTGCTCTCTCTGTAAAATGGATTCCATGTACCCTAGGTGCATAACTAGATTGGCTTGGGTCACCTTATCAGCCCCTGTACAGAGCACTATAGGTGCCCAGGGCATTGGTGCATCCAAGGCCTACCAGGGGTTGCAGCATAACTTTTGCCACCCCTGGCTGGCTATCTAAAATTGACCCAACTGGCTGATCACTCAGCTGGGGCAAGGTGGTGTAATCACCCCTTGCTTAGATATAGTATGCCTATATCTAAACCTATCTGGACACATATATACCTATCAGTCACTCCTATGGCTGGCCTTAACAATCCTGGAGGCAGAGTGCTTGGTTTTATGTGAGATGGTGCTCTAGCATGAGCTGAGCCTGTCTGCAGCTGTCGGGACCAATTCCCTAAGCTGTTCCGGGATAATGCCATACCATCTACTATTAAGTGCATTATAATCCTCGCGGTTATATGTCAACTTTGGTTTGGCTTTATCAAAACATGTCGTGTAAGGTGTCATACGATTTGGAATACTACCCCCTCGCCAATCCTGGCGACGGGGGTAGCATTCCACCCCTCTAGAGGGAGACAACATGTTACTTTGCTAAAACGCAGTTGATTTTAAAAGAGCCTCAGATCCACAAAATGGATGCTTCTGCCACAGACACAAGTCTGACCTCCTGCTTCTGACCGAAACTCAGCAGAGGAGGCCTGGACAAAGGCTTTCCTGTCGCAGGGAGGTGTTACGACAGGAGATAGTGGATTGTAGCAGGGAGGTTTGAAAGAAACCAGACACTGCCTGGGGAGCACAAGGCTTCCCCTTGCATAATCCGGCCAAACCGGTTCTGGGGTACACCAGCCCCAGTCCCAGCGCGGCCTGGATCAAAGGGAAAGGGGTGTATCCACCCCCTTCCTGGGTCCCACCCATAGGAGGGGACCTAGCAGGTAATCCAGCCCCCTAGATTGGTATAAGAATGGGAGAAGTGCCAACGCACTCAGATTATCCTGATGAAACATTTGAAATTAAACTCTGGACCCTTCGACATCCTACTCGAATCACTTGCCAGCTGGCTTGTGGCCCCTGTGCAGACGACACTTGAAATACGACTTGTGATTCTGGTTGCTCCAGACTTGCACCCGCTCCTCTGAAAAGGAGCACCCGCCCTGACCCTCCTGGTCCGAATGAGAAGCAATCTTCCAGTCCTGCGTGGATTGCTCTTGCCAAGTGTTGTTTGCTCCGATCTTGAAGCCGACAGCGCCGAAGGTGAGAGCCTGCGTGGGACAGCTCATGACCCGCTCCTTGACGTCGCTGATGCCCCAGAGCCCACGTGGCAGCGGAGAGGAGCTCCTCGACAACCACCTGATTGCGCCCGACATTGCCTGGTTCCGTCCTGGCTCCACCCTGGTCACTGCTGAGTGACCCAGACTCTGTCCCCTCTGCTTTCAGGTACTTTACGACTCTGATCCACCCTTGGATCACACCGGACACTTCTCCTTCACATCGCCTGCAGCATCTTCAGCTTCAAGCACCAACAACCTGCGTGACGAAACCCGACGCCACTTCGACCCTATGCACCCGCTTCCTGTGGGTGAGGTAACTCAGCAACGCCGGTGTTCCCACACTGGTACACAACTCTAGGGTCTGTGTCTAAAGTTTCCTCCGTCTAGGTTCAGCGGAAGTATCCTTAAACTCTATTTGTGTAACTTTTACGCACCATTGACTTTGCATTGGTGCATGCGTGTGCTTTAAGCACTACACCCAAATCCCGCAGGCTTTTCCCGACTTCAGCATTGCTTGTCCCGTCTGCTCCCAGCGATTCCCTAGGCCTAACCACTGTTCGATTGGTATCTCTTATACCACTTTCTTAATATATGGTTTGAGTGGCCACCCGCCCTCATCCATAATTGTGCAACTTTCATATGTTATACTGTGCTTTTGATTTAACGCTTGTGCCCCTTTGCTCATAAAGAGTACTGGGGATTATTTTAGTAATAAACACATATATTTTTATAATATATACTTGTGTGGTGTCCTTTCATTTGGTATTACAGGATTGTGATTGGTAAAACAGCTCGCTTAACACGACCTCTTGAGTTTAGCCTTTCAGGCTGCTTAGTCCATGCTACCCCTAGGATAGCTTGTCTATAAGGTTGACTTACAACCAGACACCATAAGGGATTGTTTGGACTGATACAAGGTGGTTCCAGAATTGGAAACATCATATATCAGGCCAACTTCTCACAGGGCCCCACACAGCACTCGATGAGTGTGGAGGGGAGATCTTCGGTGCACAAGCTGCTCGGGGCTGGGGCTTCTCAAACCCCAATGCCCAGCTTCGAGGGTGCCTCGGGAGCTGCACGGTCAGCACTTCGCAGTCTTTCTAAGATGGCCGGCTCCACGCTTCACGTCGCCTCCACAGGTCTCAGATTCGCTGGGACTGTAGATCGGGCGGTTAGAAGTCAGGGAAGCTGGGTCTTGTCGATCTCTGTCGCTCGAGTTCCGGCGGGAACTGCAACAAAGCAAACCGTTGGGCGCTGGATGGTGCCTGTTTGCACAGGGTGGTCACTCCTTGACCACAAAGGAAATTCTTCAGTCTTCCACGTCGAGTGGGATGTCGAAGGGTCCAGAGTTCTGTATCAAAGTTTCGTTCAGGATAATCTAATGCTCATGGGCACAGCTCCTACCTTTATTCCAAATCAGGGGCTGGATTACCTGCTAGGTCCCTCCTATGGGTGGAACCCAGGAAGGGGGTGGTTACACCCCGTTCCCTTTGTCCAGTTTCGTGCCAGAGCTGGGACTGGAGAGTCCCAGCACCGGTTCGAACTGGACTATGCATGGGAAGCCTTGTGCTCCCCATGCAGTGTCTAGTTTCATACAACCCTCCCTGCTACAATCTACTATCTCCTGTCTGGGGTGGTGTAACACCTCCCTGTGACAGGATATCTATTGTCCAGGCCTCCCCTGCCGGAGTTTCGGTCAGCAGCAGGAGGCCAGACTCGTGTCTGTGGCAGCACCATCCATTTTGTGATGCTGGGGCTTTGGTTAGGTTTAACCGCGTTTAAGCAAAGTAACATGTCTTCCCCCTCTAGAAGGGTGGAATGCTACTTCCGTAGCCAGGACCAGCGAGGGGGTAGTATTCCAAAGCGTATGACACCTTAAACGACATGTTTTGATAAAGCCAAACCAAAGTCAGCAAATAACCGCAAGGATTATAATGCACTTAAGAGTATATGGTATGGCAATATCCTGGAACAGCTAAGGGAGTTGGTCCCGACAGCTGCAGATAGGCTCAGCTCATGCTAGAGCACCATCTCACATAAAACCAAGCACTCTGCCTCCAGGATTGTTAAGGCCTGACAGAGGAGTGACTTATAGGTATATATATGTCCAGATATAAGTTTAGATATAGGTATACTATATCTAAGCAAGGGGTGATTACACAACCTTGCCCCAGCTGAGTGATCAGCCAGTTCTGTCAGTTTGGATAGCCAGCCAGGGGTGGCAAAAGATATGCTGCAGCCCCTGGTAGGCCTTGGATACACCTATGCCCTGGGTACCTATAGTACACTGTACAGGGGCTGATAAGGTGAACCAATGTCCAATTGGGTATGAACCCAAAGTACATGGAGTCCATTTTACAGAGAGAGCAGATAGCCTGGGGCCCTGATTATCAGGGTCCCAGGCCAACTAAGTCGAAAACCAGCTAAACACTAGGCAAAAAATCTGGGGTAACCATAGTCCGGTATCCACCTTCCTACACCCAGCAACTGGTTTGAACCGGGGTATGCACAGGGACACCTTGTGCGCCCCAGGCATGTCTCATTCCTTTCAGCTTGTCCTACCACAATACACAAAATCCTGTCCTCCCAAGGCAGGAAACCCTTTGTCCAGGCCTCCCTCGCTGGAAGGACTCCCAGCAGCAGGAGGTCAGACTCGTGTCTGTGGTGGCAGCATCCATTTTGTGATGCTGAGGCTCTGTCTAACTTTAACCGGGGTTCTCAGTTACATACATGTCGTGTCCCTCTAAAAGGGTGGAATGCTACACCCGTCGCCAGAACTGGCGAGGGGGTAGTATTCCAATTCGTATGACACCTTACTCAACATATTTTGATAGTGCTATGCCAAAGTTAGCAATAACCGCGAGGATTATAATGCACTTAAGAATATATGGTATAGCGTTATCATGGAAACAGCTAAAGGACATGGTTCCAAAAGCTGCAGACAGGCTCAGCTCATGCTAGAGCACCATCTCACATAATTCCAAGCACTCTGCCTCCAGGATTGATAAGGCCTGCCATAGGAGTGACTTATAGGAGTATATGTGTCCATTTTAGGGTTAGATATAGGTATACTATATCTAAAGCAAAGGGTGATTACACCACCTTGCCCCAGCTGTGTTACCAGCCAGTTGTGTCTGTTTTGGATGGCCAGCCAGGGGTGGCATAATACATGCTGCGGCCCCTGGTAGGCCTTGGGTGCACTTATGCCCTGGGTACCTATGGTACACTGTACAAGGAATTACAAGAGTGACCCAATACCAATTAGATATGTACCTAAGGTACATGGAGTCCATTTTAACAGAGAGAGCAGGAAGCCTGGGGTCCTAAATAGCAGGATCCCAGGCCAACTATGTCGAAAACCAGCAAAACACTAGGCAAAAAGTTGGGGGTAATATGAGAATTGGGACCCCCTCTATAGCTATTTGATTGACCAGGGAAAAGAGGGGTTTAGAAACAAAAACATATCAAAATTCCCCCATGGTCTATTCTTACTTTCTTATGTGGCACAGCTCGCAGAGACTAGACAATTAGCCTTCAAATCAGTGCAGGGACAACAAAATATTTTCTTTCATTAAATATTTTTTATTATTTAGTTTTTTCATTCATTTATCAAAATTATTTAAAACTGTTTTTTTCTTCTTTTTTTGATCTTTTCTTGAGTGTATACATCAATTCATCATTATAGGTAATAATCCAATCAATTTAAAAGTGCAATGAGACATAACAAAATTATTCCAGACTTTCAAAAAGTGTCATATGTTTTTACAAAAATGAAGAAACCACTGATACCCTATCTGGCACACACTATCTCACATACACACCACTCATTCATACACATCTACAAACTTCAAAACAATTTCTAGGGTTGAGGTAACACAGTATGTAGTTATGTTATTTCCACGCCAGGTCTACGCGCGTTTCGGTGGGTTCGTACCACCTTCCTCAGGACCAACTCAGAAATGGTTTCATTCTTGCATCATCTTGTGTGTGCAGGGTACCTTGAACTAAATAAACACTGGTCGTTGTGTAATCTATTTAGAAGTAAAGGTTATTCTTTCCTTTTTTCTTTTTTTCTCTTTCTCCTTTAGAGGTATTACACCGGTATCACAGAACTTTTACGCATGCATCCATATGGGACTGCTTGTTATTTCCATTTTCATATGTAGTTTTCACATTTATTTAGTCAGATTTCTTATGGTGGACGTTCTTGCGTTCATCGAAATATAAGTGCCACTTAAAAGCCAATACTTTTGTCTCTGTGAGGGGGGCGCAGGGGCGAGTTAATTCTTATTGCTCTTTTTGTGGTTGTTCTTAATCAAACTTATGCGAGGTCAAAAACTTGATGTTCTTCCATTTCATGTATGCTCCAGCCTGTCTATCTATTCAGTGTTTCAGTATCAAAGTTGTCATTGTTCGTGACGGTGTACGCCTCAACAACCAGCCTCCTGTCCGATCTCCCGCTCCAGAACCGATGTGCCACATAAGAAAGTAAGAATAGACCATGGGGGAATTTTGATATGTTTTAAAAAGTTGGGGGTAACCATAGTCAGATATCCCCCTTCCTACAAGGGCCGGTTGGTTGATATGAAAAAGTATGATGTGGTGGTCGGACCAGTCCACCGGGAGGATGTAGTCAATCGTGATAGAATTTTTGTCCACAATGATTGCATCCAGGATCGCTCCTCTATGGTATGTTTACTCTGAACAGTGTTGGATCATATCGTTGTCTTGCAGGAGGCTGTTGAGAGATTGAATGAGTGGGTTTTTTGTTTCGTTCCATCTTAGGTTGAGGTCACCCAGAATTATTCTGTTGTCGGTGTTGAGTGCAGATTGGGTGATCAGGTACGACAGCTGAGCTCTAAATTCGTTGGAGTTGCCTGGAGAATGGTGTAGGAGGTGGCAATATAGTGAACTATTTGTGGCCGATTTGATGTTGACCGATAGGCATTCGAAGGAGTTATAAAGGCAGGAGGGACTTTCTAAGATGGAGATGTCACTTTTGAGAATAATTGAATGAATGAATGAATGAATGAATGAATGAATGAATGAATGAATAAAATATTTAATAGAGCGCACGATGGCCAAGCGGCTTCCTGGCGCTAGGGACCTGATCAAGAACTCGGCAGAGGGGACCTAGGGGAGTTTAAGAGGGGAATGCCTGAAGAAAGAGGAAGGTTTTAAGGGCTTTGCGGAAGTGGGAGTAGATGGGAATGGAGCGAATAGAGAGAGGAAGGCTATTCCAGAACTGGGGGGCAAGGACTGAGAATTGCTATGCCGCCACCTTTGTGCTCGGGCCGGTCTTTGTGGATAATTGAGAAACCGGGCGGCACGAGCAGGTCCATAATGGGGTAGGACAGGGTGTTCAGCCAGGTCTCCGTGATGAAAGCTACATCCAGGTCGTGGGAGAGGATGGCTGCTGCTATTTTCGTTACATGTTTGACGGCAGATCGGCTGTTGGTAAGCATACAGTTAATGGAAGGTTCATCTTTTGTTTTCGGATTGTCAGGCTGGGCTCTGGGTATGGAGGATAGATGCTTTGGGGGTCTGAGCAGTTGGTTGATTTTTTAAATGGATCTTATGGTGAGGAGAGTCCTCATTCCATCCCACATGATTTTTATATAATGCTGGAGCCTGGGCCATAGCCCATTTTCTGGCATAGGTGTATTTTTTATGAATAGAAATATGATTGGAGAAGACTGGCATAATGATCTCTTCGCCATGTGGGCACTACCTGACAAATTCTGGTGGCCAGTCTTTTTCAGCTAGAAGAATGTCATAACCCTTGGATAGTTCTTCCCAAAACAGTGCTCTTATTTTTCTAGTTATGTCCCCCTCTATCTGGAGTGTTACTTCGTATAACTTATGGGGTACACTAACCCTGGTATCTGCAGTTTCAACCTGAATGCATTCATTCAGATCCACAGTCTCCAGATGATCCTTCAGGATCCTGAGAGCTATGGTGACCACTGCTGCGCTGTCCAGCATTGTCTGGGCCCACTCCCCGTTCTTGAGTTGTGTCCTCAAGATCCTCGGCATGTCTGATTTTAAGACTTGCTACCATCTTTTTTGAGAATTGGGTTTTCTTATTTTTAGGAACGTGTTGATCGTCTTTGGACTTCATGCATTCTTCCTTGTGTTCTGATAGTCCTCTTCTTTCGAATTTCTGCAAGGAAGTCTGAAAGGTACAAGGGGAACGTGTATAAGTATCAGGTTTTCTCAAATTATCCCTATTTCTTAGGTTATATCTCTTTTTAGAGTGCTCCTTTTGAGGAGACCTACCTCTGGATTGAGAACGCTTCTCTAAGTTTAGTATTTTCACATTTCTTCTTATGAGTAGTGAGTGTGTTTTCAATAAAAACTTTTTCAGAATTTTCTGTTAGTTTGGGCTTTACAGGTTTCCCACCCAAACTATCTCTTCCTAGTTCTTCATAAGATTCTTCTATTATTCTGGCCAATTCGTGCGGTTGCTCAGTTATATCAAGTTCTTTTAGTTTTTGGCAGATTGCCACTGATGCTGCTTCACCTTTAACCCCTTCCATGCTGATGACGGCCCCCGTCCATCATGCAACACGGTGGGGCGTGTGCTGATGACGGCTGGGGGCAGTCATGATCCCGCCCACTCTTCAGAAATGCCGCACAGGCTCAGAATCGCGGCCGCGCCCAAGGGGTTAATATTAGCTAATATTATAGCTGAGACCTGTTTGAAATCCTTCAGTAATTTCATACCGAGATTTAAAGCAGGTCCTGCCCCGTATTCATTTTGAATCTGTTTCAGGACGTCTGGTATTACCGCCATGGACGGAACACCATGTGTTTTTGTGTAAATTGCAGCAAAGACTGTACCCAAGTGTCAGTCCTTCACGTGTGGTGCGATCCCCATTGGTAAACAGATTGTTAGAATCCTGTGTTTCTCATGAGGTGTACTATCAGGAAATACTGCCTCGATCTGAGTAATTTGAGCTAACCAGAATGGAATTTGTTCCCTTTTTGTGGGTAATTTACCAATGACTGATTGTATAGTCTGTGGTGTAATTTTGTTTTTGTTGCCCTGATGAGGGGTGTGCTGTGGAATTCTTATAGCAGGCTGGACCGTAAGAGTCCGCATGACATATTGTACCAATTGTCTATGTATTTTAATTAATTGTTTTAGCTGAGCTAACAGTTTTGGACCTGTCATTTGTTCAATGGCAGGATGTGGTGTATAGCTTGCTAGTACCAGCCATGTTGCTCCTGGTCTACCTAGTGGACTGAGCCTGGTAATGTGATTTTGATGTTGTAGGGCGCCTTTACACCACAGCTGGTGCTCTTGGTATGTTAATGAAATTTCAATGTCCTCGAAAGGAACGTATTCCGCTGGAGGTTCCTCTATCTTATAGAAGTGGAACACATGTGTTGTTGGATTTGCTTCAGGGAAGATAATCCACGAATAGAATACCTCTGTCTGCCAATATTCATGTGCCTCTATGACAGATATTACCCTACCACCTCTCGGTGATAGGTCATTTTCTATAAGCTTTATAGCTATGGTTTTCCTTAAGTTTCCGAGATGATTATAGCATCCGGGTCATTTTGTTGGAGACCTGTAACGTCTAAACCCGGTTGGGCATTATTGCCTGCAGGTCCACCGTTCTCCTCGTCGCTATCTTGCATTTTGTTGCAAGTCTTGCAGAGCAAGTTTCAAGGAAACAAAGATAAGGTGCACAATATTTTGGAACACTGTATCCTTCAACGTTGAACAAAACCAAAAACAAATAATTCGGATTTTCGTCCTACTTAGTTATGGCAGATATTTTATCCCTTTACCCACTCCAGACGTCTATTGGAGTATTTTACGGGAAAAAGGGGTCTTGGTGAAAAGCACGACTGAGTTACTCTAGTATCTAGCGTTAAATTAGTGCCTTACCAGACGTTGGGCGCCATATAGTTCCTATATTCCCAATAGGCTCTGCGCATTGGAATAATATATCCTATAGATGGGACGTAGGTCTCGAGTCTACTAGGTCTCTATCGAATATATTAAACTTAATTGTGAGTGCCAGCTAGCTCAGAGGTCACTAGAAACTTTCTTGAATATACAAGAAGGGATTAGTTTCTGACAACCCCATAAACATGACAACTTTGTTTCCCCAAGATAAAACTGATCTTCAGAGTCGTAGAAACAATATATAGATTTTTCACTCAGTCAAACGTGCATGCTTCATTTCACCAGAGGTGCAGAGAAAATAGAGAGACAGGCGTTTTCAATAAAAGTATTTATTGAACAGTCTTCTTTCTTGTGCAGAAGAAATGAACTGCTACAATCGTAATACTGGCTGTAATTTATAACGCGTACAGCAAGAAGAGTATTATAAAATAATACTGTAAAAGCATGGTATGGTTTCTAGACCATAAAATACATACATAAATAACTTAGGCTAAAAAGTACTCAACTGGTGCTTCTAAAATACGCCTACCCTGATGTACCTAACCTAAGTCTAGTACGAGGGAAGAAGTGAGGAGTAGCTTAAGTTTAGTATTTTCCTGCCAAGGATCTATCCAAGAATTCTGTAAGGGTCCAATCAGCTCCGTACCTTGGTTTTAGAATGAAGGAGGTCTTGTATCTCTCTCTCAGGACTCGAACTAGTGGAAGTAGCCATGCCATATTTGGAATGCATGAGCTATGTCTAAATATGGTTATGCTTTCTATGCCTATATAAGGATATGGTGATTTATACCTATATAAGGGCATGAATTGGGAAAATTACACTAGGGTCCTAAAATGCTATACAACAAGGCCTTTTACTTTCAGTTCTTTTTGAAGTTGTATAAAGCCAGGCCTGTAGCATTCAGGACATTATCGTTTCATCTACCGGGGAGGAGGGCGGGCGCTTATGACTATAACAGAGATACCCCTACTACAGAACTGGAGTTACAGGTAAGAAACTACTCCTTCTGTAGTAGGGGATCTCTGTGCATAGTCATAATCTTGTGAATAGAATGGCAAGCCCACCCCAACAAACTAACCCAGCGGTGAAGGGAACAGACAAAACCACTACTGTGCAAACAGATTTCTCAACGAAGCCTGTCCAACCTGAGCTTCTGCCCTGGCATCAGAGTCCAGGCAGTAGTGTTTGGCAAAGGTATGGACCGACTTCCAAGTGGCAGCCCTACAGATATCTGCAATGGGAACATTACGTAGCAAAGCTGTTGTAGCCTGCTTTTCCCCTAGTGGAATGAGCCTTAGGCTTATCCCCTAAGGTCTTGTTAGCCTTTTGGTAACATTGCTAGATACAGGACACAATCCACCGAGAGAAGGACTGTTTAGAGGTGACCACACCAGTCCTGACCGAATCATAATTGACAAAAAATTGGTCTGACCTAAGAATGTCCTTGGTCTTATCTAAGTAGAATTTCAACACCCTTCTTACATCCAGGGAATGAAGGGACCTCTCCGCCGGAGAGGAAGTATGTTGAAAAAACGTAGGTAAAGTTATCGTCTCATTAACATGGAAATCAGAAATTACTTTCGGAAGGAACTTAGGGTGAGTCCTCATGACCACTGTGGAAGCATGAAACACTGTATACAGCTCTTGACAACATAGAGCCTGAATCTCACTCACCCTGCGGGCCGATGTTATAGCCACAAGGAAAGCCGCCTTCCAAGATAAATGCTGTAGAGAAGCCTTATGAATAGGCTCAAAAGGCTCCTTCATCAACCTGGACAGCACCACATTCAGCTCCCATGAAGGCGACGGACGCTGAACAGGGGGAAATACTTTCTTCAATCCCTCCCAAAAATCTGTAATTACAGGAATCTGGAAGGATGTTTGTGAAGGGCATTTCCTGTACGCAGTTAATGCTGCGAGGTGAACCTTAATAGAATGGAAATTAAGGCCAGATTGAGCTAAATGCAAGAGGTATGGAAGGATGACACCTTCCTTGCAGGAGGTAGGATCAGCGTTCTTGGACGTGCACCAGATGCAGAACCTGTCCCACTTATAGGCATAGGAATTCCTTGTGTAAGGTCTCTAAGCCTCCTTGAGTATTTCCATGCAGTTGTCAGGCAAGTTCAAGTGTCCATATTGTACTATCTGAGGAGCTATGCCGCAAAACTCAATGAGAGATTGGGGTGCACCATCTGCCCCCCGAACTTCGTGAGAAGGTCCGGCGGCATGGAAGCCGCAGATGGGTTGGAGAGACAGGTGGAGCAGGTCTGTGAACCACCACGGTCGAGGCCACTCCGGAGCATCGAGGATCATTCGTGCTCTGGATTGAGACAGCTTGATGAGTACTGCCAGAATCAGGGGAATGGGTGGAAAAGCGTACAGAAAGCTGTTCGACCAGCTGATCCATGGCGCATTCCCCAGAGTCCCCGGTTGGTAGAACCTGGAGGTGAAGTCTTGGCATTTTCTGTTTTCTGCGGTGGCGAACAGATCTATTTCTGGAGTGCCCCATCTTTCGAAGATGTTTCCCAGCACCTCGTTGTTTAGGACCCATTCGTGGTTTTCCTGGACCAGTCTGCTGAGTGCATCCGCCTGTGCATTCTGTACTCCTGGCAGATGGGTAGCCGTTATCGTCAGTCCTCTGGCTAGCAGCTAGTGCCAGATCACCTGCGCTTCCTGGGACAGTGTGTGTAGGAGAGTAGTGTCTGCTTCCTATTGTCAGCCCTATCTTTTGCTGTGATACTCTGGTTTCTCGACTATAGTGTGGCTGTGGGCCTGCTAATCAGACCCACAGCCCAGCTGTTCTCTCTCTAAATTCATACTTGTACTTTAGGTACATACCTAATTGGGTATTGGGTCACCTTCGTGAGCCCCTGTATAGTGTACCATAGGTACCCAGGGCATAGGTGCATCCAAGGCCTACCAGGGGCTGCAGCATGTATTATGCTACCCCTGGCTGGCCATCCAAATTGACAACTGGCTGATCGCTCAGCTGGGGCAAGGCCATGTAATCACCCCTTGCTTAGGTATAGTATTCCTATACCTACCCATATATATATAGACACATATACACCTATAAGTCACTCTATGGCAGGCCTTGACAATCCTGAAGGCAGAGTGCTTGGTTTTATGTGAGATTGTGCTCTAGCATGAGCTGAGCCTGTCTGCAGCTTTCGGAATCGTGTCCTTATAGCTGTTCTATGATATAGCCAAACCATATACTCTTAAGTGCATTATAATCCTCGCGGTTAATGCTAACTGGTTTGGCTTTATCAAAACATGTCGTGTAAGGTGTCATACGCTTTGAAATACTACCCCCCCGCCAGTCCTGGCGGCGGGGGTAGCCTTCCACCCTTCTAGAGGGAGAAGACATGTAGTTGTAACTTTACCCGGTTAAAGTTAAACAGAGCCTCAGCATCACAAAATGGATGCTGCTGCCACAGACACGAGTCTGACCTCCTGCTGCTGGACGAAATTCCGGTAGGGGAGGCCTGGACAATAGTTTTCCTGCCTTTGGAGGTGCTAGCACCTCCCCAGACAGGCTATATTGTATTGGGGCAGGGTGGGTTGAAAGAAATGACACTGCCTGGGGCACACAAGGTGTTCCATGCATAGCCCGGTTCAAACCAGTTGCTGAGGCACTCCATCCCCAGCTCTGGCGCGAAACTGGACAAAGGAAAAAGGGGTGTAACCACCCCTTCCTAGGTTCCACCCATAGGAGGGACCTAGCAGGTAATCCAGCCCCTTAGATTAGTATAAAGCTAGGAGCTGTGTCTAGAGACATTAGATTATCCTGAACTGAAACTCTGAAACGAAACTCTGGACCTTCGACATTCTACTGCAACTAGAAGACTGAGGAATCTCCCTTGTGGTCAAGGAGTGACCACCCTGTGCATTCAGGCACCATCAGTGACCTGCCGGTTTGCTTTGTCGACGCTCCCGCCGGAGCCCAAAGACTTAGCGACGCAGCCTCTGGACTTCCAGACTTCTCTGTCCCGACCCACATCCACAGCAAAGCTGAGACCCATGGCGGACACGAGAGACCAGACTACGTGCAGTACCTGCTTTTTGCTAACTGTGCAGCTTCTGAGGCGTCCTGGAAGTTGTGCATTGGGACTTGAGAAGCCCCGAGCCATAAGGGCACCGAAGCTCAGCCCTCCACACTTCACGAGTGCCGCGTGGAGACTGTGCCTGCATTTCTCCTCGACTCGTCTTCGCGGTTGCTAGCCCGTTGGCTAGTAGCCTTCCTGAAGACATCCTTTTGAAAAAACACCGCTTGCCTGGTTGCTTCGGGCTTGCAACTGCTTTCCTGTAAAGGGGAAGCTCCCCAGACCTTGCTGGTCTGAACAGAAGCCGATCTTCCCTTCCTGCGTGGGTTGCCTTTGCCAAGGCTTGTTGACTCCAATCCGGAAGTCGACACCGCCAACAGCGAGATCCTTCGTGGGACAGTCTGTATCTAGCTCCTGGTTATCGTCGACGCCTCCTGGTCCACGTGGCTGCAGAGACAAGCTTCACTTCTTCCCCTGTTTGCATCTCGACATCGCCTGGTTCCTTCCTGGTCACTGGCAAGTGACCCATACTCGGTCCCCTCTGCTTTCAGGTTCTTCACGGCTCCGATCCACCCTCGGATCCATCCGGACATCTTCCTCCTGGTTGCCTCCAGCATCTTTGTGCACCTCTCCATAGGAATTGACGACGAAATCCGACACGAAAGAACACCCATGCACCCGGCTTCCCTGGGTGAGGTAACTTGAGTAACAACTATCCAAGTGCCCTAGTTTAACTGGGTTTTGCAGAGGCCGCCGCACCCCCCCGATGGGGGGGGTGGGGGGGGGGGGGGTGGGAGGCTCAAGGGCCGGCGCCATTACCCGCGCCGTGCCCCCGGGGGGAAACCGGTTCTGGGTGCTTTAAAGCGCCCAGAAGCCAAGGGGAGATACGCGATTCGCACCACCCCGCCAAAAGGACAGAGAATGCCCAGTGGCGCCAAAAGGACAGCCAATGGGCAGGGAGTGCTATGTTCGAACCCCCAAATCAGGGGGCTCCACCAGAGCGCCAAGGTGAGAAGATGGCGAATATAAGTCGCCGCTCGCCCAGGTAACACTCAACTTCGTCGAGGAGCAGGGAGAGCGGCGCACCTGACGAACTTCTGCAGAAAAGGAGACGAGGCGAAGCTCTGTCGGAGGGACCAGCTGACTACGGACTATCGACGGACGACGGACCATCGCTGGACTTAAAGGAGCAACGGTGCACCGGCAAGGCTCTCGATGGCGGAGCAGGTATTCACCCAGACGCTCCCACGAATCCGGAACCGGCACGTGGCTATGCCGCCACAAGCCCGGTAGAGCCTATGGCTTCTCGCTTCACCGTTTTCAGCGCGCACTGTGCCGCTGGGGGGTAGCTGTGAGGCCTGGTGGCTAACAGGACTAATGCGACTCCTGCAGGGTACTGTGTCCGACCTCGTGGCCACAGGTTCAAATCCCCGAAGATCCACTCAGCCTTTCATCTATCCGAGGTCGAAAAAGTGAGTACCAGGGAGTTGGGTAACAATTAACATCTGTTACTCAGCTCCAAGATGTCTACGGGTGAACGTCGCTTTACAAATAGACGTTATGTCATGATGTGTAGGCAAACAGCCATCTGCGTTAAACAAGAACCATGTGAGCGGGAGGCGCTGCATTAGGAGGTCAGCGAGGGCGCGATCGGCTCCTTCGGACGTACTTGCAGAGGCCGCCGCACCCACCCGCAGGGTGGGGGAGGCTCAAGGGCCGGCGCCATAACCCACGCGGTGCCAACAGGGGGAGATGGAACTGGTCCTGGGCGCCCCGAAGCGGCCAGGACCAGCGGAAACGGGGTGCGCACCAGCCACCCCGACAGGAAGTGACCTTGTGACCTTGGCGCCCATGGGGGGCGACCAATGGCCAACCTTGCTACCTTTGAACCCCCCAATCAAAGGGGGTTCACCTGAAGCCCGTAGGGGGCTCAAGGGGATTTAAACACCGCCGCTCCCCAACCAGAAGCACAACGTCTTCGAAGGAGCTGGGAGAGCGGCGCGACAACGACATCGTTTGAAGCCCACCCACCCACACCTGAGGAACAGCAGTGTCGCAGTGCTGGACAGTGGGGAAGGCGTTGGCGGAAATCCTACAATCGTTGGCTAACCAAACACACCGGTGGGCGGTGTGTAGGAGGAGGGCCACTCACTTTTCAATGCCGCACGGCAGGGTGACGTGGCCGCACAAAGGAGGGGAGGAAAAGACGGAGACGGCACTCGCGGCCCAGACCCGGCCGGACGGCAGGGCGCAAATGGTAGCGAGCTGGGGACCTAACTCCACGCAAAGAAGCTCCCCTCCATGACACCCAAAAAGGGGGTGTGGCCAACCAACTACCGGAACACCAAGAAACTGATTAAGAACTGGTTGTACACAAGTGCCATTTACGAACTGAGGGGTGCACGAGAGACAGACACCTGTACCAGGGGAAGGTGTCATAAACTGTAATGTGATGTGCATGATTTATGGTTAAAGTTCGCAAATGAAGATTGTACAACCAGTACGTTATTAATATGTTATTAATATTGTTATTAATAATCATTATTGATATTAATAAATCTGCGGCCAACAATGACCATCACCAAGAACTGAGATTGTTGGCTGACATTATTTGTTAGGAGTGTTTGAGGAGAGGGAGGATGTATGCAGATGCCGACCGGCAAGTAAGTATAGACGGTTGACCCACTGAGTAGGCACATGCGAGGGTTATGAGCGGCGGCGGACCCTCGGTTTTTGAAAAGAGCTTTTACTCCTCACCGGCTCGGTGGGTTACCAGCCCGGCTGCGAGCGACGGAGAAGAAAAGCGACATCCGACCGGTAGCAGAGCGAGCCATCAGCAGGATACAGCGTGAGCCTGGCAAGGAGCAGCGGCGGGTCCACGGGCCGATGGGGAGAACAAGGGATCAGAGCTGGCATCCTTCAGGATGGAACACGAGCTCTCAGTAAGGATCAGCCCGGCAGGGGCACCGTTACATAAACAGTAAAGTCGGGGTGAGATTAATCTTGCTTATATGTCGGGTGGGAGTTTCAAGCAGCTGGGTATGGCCTTCATAGGGGTTGCGAGACTCGACCGAAGAAGTTGGTAGCCTCGTCCAAAGTAGCGGAGGTTGGAGTGCAGTGCAATTAAGCTAGGGCCATCTCTTTTTCATGGCAGAGAGCGTGTGCCTTAAAGCAGCGCTATGTGAGCTAGCGCTCTGCCATCTAAGAAACGGAATTGGATAACTCTTGTGCTCATTTGACAAAATCTCATTGAGAAGATAGGCTGAGTCGGATGCCAGCAAAAAGTGTGTATCTTAATGGCAATCTTGCCAGCAGGGGGCAGATTGAACAGTCATTCGTGGCATTGTGACATTTCAACATTGCTTGCAATATAATTGGACTTGTACAATTAAGTCAAATAGCATTTGTGCAGGTCTAATAAAAAAAAAATTAAAAAAAATAGAACACATGTAGACCACTGAGATATATCTATAAATTAACAAAACTGAAAGAAAAATAGATGTTTCCACCAAGGGTGCAAGGGAAGTTGTTCCTAACAAAAAATTCTGTTAAGTGAATTGAGCACCCCACAATAAAAGGTGCGGCTGATAACCAGTGGGGTCGAGGGAACAGCAAAAATCCACGTTGATTAACAACATGCTAGAGAGCATGACACGGTAAAAAGAATGTATGTAAAATATTGCATCGATTCAAAACACCTTCGGTGTAGAAGGCAACTACTTTTACCTTGACAAAAAGCAATGCGTTTGGAGGCCTGATTAAAACGCCCTACAAGTAAAGGGAGAGGCTGCATTATTTGAGATGAAACTAACAGCGGTAAAAATGCATCAATTCGTTTTCACGACATGTACCTAACTGCACACATGCACAAAAGACTGAGAAATACTAATTCTGGTAGAATGTGGTTGACCAAACAGGCAGGCCAGAAGTACATTGAGCGCGGCGGATAAACAAAGTTTCCATTCGCACAGCAAATTTCAATTGTCATGACACCGCGGTTGCCTGGCCTCCACTGTTCTAGTCTTTAACATTAATATAATACAATGCTTTTCCAGAGCGCTCCACGAATTCATTGCTCACAACCCACAGAGCCGGCAAAGAGTGTTACCTGTGAATAATGATGAATATGATCAAGCGCTTCCACAGTCCAAGATAGGAGTGTCCGTTTGTTAGAAATGCGGGTGTAGCGTGCGGAATGGGGCGGAGCTAAGGTAGCTGCGGATAGACGCTCGCTTAGCGAAATGGTTGCAAAAGGTAGAGCTCAGTTCGACACATAAAATCAACCCGCAAGAGCTGGTCTATCAGCGTGACCCACCACACGAGCACGAAGGTCGGTAAAGCCATACCTTGGTTGGGGGTAGAGAGGTGCCATACACAACAGTTAAACGTAAAGTAAACCGAGCACTTTAAGGAAACTTGTAAGCAACCGCAACCAAAGACGTGGCAGTAAGTGAATAGTGTAACCGCCATTGCCAGCCGGAGATGCTGGGCAAATCACTTAATCTCCCTGTGCCGCCATGTGTAAAGTAATACGGTGCTCAGGCGAAGTGCGCCAAATACCGTCAAGTCGAATCGCGCAATACAAGCAGGCAACGCAATGGCAGTAAACTGCACACATAGGCATTGAAAAGGCAGGCTGGAGTCAGGCTTGAAACGCTACTGAAGTGGGAGGCACAATCTGTGTTGAATGCCCACTTGTACCAAGTAGGACGCGATTAAGGTCACCCTTCCTGGATGACCCCACTTTGCAGCGACATGCCAGCATTTAGACTTTCTCAGATGGCTGCACTCATGTAGTTCCCGGAAACTTTAGTAGCATTTACACTGAGCAAACGAGCAGCAGGTATTCATAGAGATTTGCCGGAGGTGTAGCATAAAGAACAGGTAATCAATTCAGTGGTTAGGCTACTGCCTGGGGAACGCGCACTAATTGCATTAAGGACACCAAAGTGGAGAAGTGGTACCCTGAGGCATTCCACTAGAGGTCGGCGTTGCGCAGCCTAATCTGCGACCAAAATGCGCAGATGTATAAATGAAACGTTACTGTAACTGGAAGGGAAAACATAACGCTCAAACTCCTAGATGAGCACGGGAGTTAGATGTTTCAAATCGCATCTCCCTCTGTATGGTTAAAGCTACTATGGTGCAGGGACATATGCAGGTTCAGCCTGCGGTGAAGCTGTAGAAGAGCAAAAGCCCTCAGAATAAAAGTGCATTTGATAATCAAGGCTATTGAATGTCTGTCTGCATTAGCCCTTAGTTATAATACCAGGTAGTACGGAGTTATCGGGAGAAGCTTAGGCTATGTTTTTAAGTATAGCGCTCGTGCCAGCGTGTGTCATTCATAGGACAGAATGCTGAACATAGGAATCCAAGTCTAGCATGTGGCACAAACATGATGGAAAGGGACTGTGTAATGGGGACAGTATATCTGACGGGGGAACCACGTCAGCCGGTAACTCAGCTACCTGTAATACAAGAATAATTGTATAATGCACACGCACATGTACCGCTGGGCTGATTCCTGGTACGACAATGAAGAACAGTAAACAAGTCAATTTGGGTGACAATAAACATCTGGTACACAGGACCTAGATGGGGTGTACATGCGCTTTACAAAGAGAAGGGTCATGGTCCCGGCGACCCCAACTGTGCAAATCGTGATCTCATCCGCCCATAAGAAAAAACATGTACAGTGTAGCTAGGTGCTAGGAAAACAGAAGTGTATAACATTTAAAAAACAAACAAAAAAAAAAAGCACCAAAACGATCTAGACCAGCTTCCAAGTCCGGTAGCTGACAGGAAAGGCCGATGTCGGGAGCGGGCCCAGGGCGACCAGTACTCGGTGTTCGCAGAGGATTGGCGGTAAACGTAGGACGGGAATACAGCAAGTTAAAACAGCTGTCCCATGAAGTTGGGTAACAATAAACAGCTGCGATTCGGTGCTAGGATCACTTGGGCGTAAGGGCACTTTACAAACACGTAGGTTATGTCCTTGGCAGTGCCAGCTCTGGACTCCCCCCTCCCAAGAATAAGCAACAAGTTACAAGGAAAATGCTAATAAAACAGTGCATTTGATTGGGGCGTGCTTACGGAATGCAATTTGCAAAGGCAAATCCTGATAAAAGGGGGCGGAGTCGAGGCGACTCGATTAGGAATATTCGAAGGTTGTGAAAACATTGTATTTCATTGGGCGCGAACACGAAGCTTAAGATAGAAAAGTCCAATACAACATTTTGGAAGAAGGAAGGGTTAGCAGTATACCTGTTTAGCATACAAATGCAACTTTCCGTTAATATCACGTTTGGTATTTATGAATGTTAAGTGTATCACATATCCACAAGTGGTATCTGACAATCGCCCAAATTTTGTTTGATTGCATGTGTAACCCATGGCGAGAGAATACAATGCCATAAGACTCCGGACAGGACGCAAGCGTGCCACTGCATGAAGGCAGGGGCAGAGCAGTGCACACCATGGCGTGCGTGTGGAAGATCGCCGTCAGACCTGACCAGACGTCAGCCTCCCTTGAGACACAGCTAGAGGTGGGTTTCCTAGCGCTCAAGTGGTAGACGAACAGAACAGGCATTACTGGATTACTGGGGGGGGGGGGGGGGGGGGGGGGGGGTCAGTCTGTCTCAAGAAGTCTTTATTCGATAATTAAATCATAAAAGACATATAACACAGTATACAAATCTCTAAAATACATGTACATTCCATAAGATAGATAGAGTACAAGCGCCGTCTTTAGCATTACTCACACTCCTGAGGCGGAAAGCCGGGAGGTTAGATTGTTTTTAAAATTGTGCTTTGTAAAACTGTGCTCTGTTACCTTGTGGTTCTGTGCATTTAACCCCTGACGTCTCGACGCTTTAAGCAAAGCGGACTTGGGGCTCTCTGTCACCTGGCCTGGAACGCTGCTCACCAGCGCCTCGCCCAGACCGCAGGCAACGCCCCTTCCAGAGGCCACGCCCACCGCCCATCTTTCTCCCGGTCATAAATTATGTGTCTCCCTCGGAAGCGCAGCGGGCGCGCCGAAGGCGCGCCAAAGGAAAGCCCGTCTGCGCCCGTCCGCGACTAGGGGCACTCCATAATACCCAAACCATCCATTATTCCAGGGCCGACCTTTTGGAGTGCAATAAAAATCATTTGCTCCTATCTAAGGACACACTCCATCAGCTCTGTAAGTATGGCATCCTGAACCAAGGCTGTCACCTTTCCACTCGCGCAGCATGTTTGGCACCGCCCAATCTACCCCCCAACTCGCTTGCTATCCTCTACCTCAACGCTCATTCCCTTGTTAAGCATCAGATGGACATCTTCCTGTTATCAGACACGGAGAAGCCAGCCATTCTCCTACTAGCAGAAACTTGGCTAACTCCAACCTCAGCACCCGATATAATAGCAGGTCTGCCACCTGACTACTACATTATTCAGGCAGACCGTGCTACCGGGAAAGGAGGAGGTGGAGTCGCGGCGATTATCCACTCTAGCCTGGATATCACTACTCTCATCTGCTTGCCACTAGCCAATACAGATAACCTGGTATTAAAAATTACTACTCCCCACATGACTATGGCATGCGTCCTCCTGTATAGACCGCCCACTTCAATGTCACTGTTTCCCATGACGTTTAGTGAGCAAGTTGCTAACCTGGCCTTGGATTATGCCAGGGCCATGTTAGTAGGTGATTTTAATTATTGGTACAAAGATCCATCAGAGGGCTCTCAATCGGCAGAACTGACTGACCTTTTGTCTAACCTTAACTTTAAGCAACTGGTGCTCTCCCCCACTCATGACAAAGGACACATTTTGGACCAGGTGTGGTCTAACACCACATGTGTGACCTCCCCGCTAATCCTGCTTTGCATATGGTCAGACCATCTCATTCTTAAATTTAAGATCTGCGTCACTCCACTCAGAACCACTGTGCCAATCGTTGGCAGATTGGACAGAAATTGGAACGCAATGGATAAGACCGCTTTTCTACAGTCATTAGCCAATGATGTCCCCTCCCTGGACAATGACATAAACTTGTCAGTTTCCACTCTCACTGACTGGCTACAAGCGGCTAGCAATCTTCACGCCCCTTATAAAAGAATTAGACTAGCACGGATGCCAACAGATGGTTCTCTGCCGACTTGAAAACTAGGAAACTGGCCCTCCGGCATCTTGAACTCCTGTGGCGCCGCGACTATGACATTGAGGAAAAAATTAAATATACTAGGGCGAGGAAGGAATATATGAATGCCATATCTGCAGCAAAGGCAGAGTATTTTTCTTCCCGTATCCTAGATTCATCAAATAAATCTAAAGATATCTTCTCTGTCTTTAATGAATTGACCAATTTGGAGAATGTTCGTCCTAAAATAATCCCTACTCAGTGTCTGTGTGACTCACTTAACACTTATTTTATTGACAAAATCACAGACATAAAAACTAGCATTCCCCAATCAAAGACTCCAATCACGATCGGCATGGCAATCAAGATTGGTTCCGCCACACTTACCAACTTTTTACCCATAACCTATGACCAGCTTTTGGAACTAATGATGAGAGTCAAAGCTGGTTCCCCACTGGACATCTGCCCTCCTCGTATCTTGAAAGAATGCTTTTCCACCTACCCAACCCCTGTTCTTGCTCTCCTAAACAACTCCCTCTTATCGGGCATAGTCCCATCTGCTTTTAAAGAAGCCACAGTCATACCTCTATTAAAAAAATCTGGGGCTGACCCTGCATGTAAGGCAAACTACAGGCCCATCTCCCTATTGCCTTACCTGGCAAAAATCCTAGAGGCACACGTGGCAAAATTCTTTCTAACTTTCTGGAGGAGTCCTCCTGCTTTGACCCCCATCAGGCTGGATTCCGGCCTGCTCACTCAACGGAGGCAGTGGTCAGTGCAGTTTTGGACACACTTCGAGACTGCGCAGATAGACGTTCCCCCCAGGCTCTGGTGCTCCTGGATCTGTCAGCCGCGTTCGACACGGTCGACCACAACATCTTGGTCGAGCGTGTCGGACAGGCCGGCATACAGGGCACAGCGGCCTGCTGGCCAAAGTCCTTCTTAGAGGATCGCTCCCAAGCGGTGCGCCTGGGGGATCTAACCGGTGTCAAACAGCCTATCCCATGCGGAGTGCCACAGGGCTCCTCCCTGTCACCTCACCTCTTTAATATATACATACTCCCTCTTATACAAACCTTGAGGGATAAACAGGTGAGAGTATTTAACTATGGAGATGACCTGCAGCTACTCTTCACCATTGACAACTCCGAAAAATCCATCAGTCACTTCCAGTCAACCATGAGGTTTATTAAATCCTGGATGGATCAAAATCAGCTGAAATTAAATCCAGGTAAAACCGAACTGGTATTGACTGGGGACAATGCTAAGTACTGGGGTCCTCACTATTGGCCATCAGATCTGGGTCAAGTCCCGCAACCATCATCATCGGCCAAAACGCTTGGAGTTATTGTGGACAGTGACCTTTCATTAAAAGCACAAGTGGGCCAGGTGGTTTCCAAATGCTTCTACCAGCTAAAAAAAATCAGGAAGGTCCGGCGACTACTAACGCCAGAAGCTATTACCCAGGTTGTGATCGCCACTGTTCTGTCCCATCTGGATTACGCGAATGCCATCTACTTGGGTCTCCCAAGCTATCTACTCAAGCGTCTCCAGATGGTGCAGAACTATGCTGCTAGGTTGATCCTGAAGCAACCAAGGTGGCAGGCAGCAACCCCCCTTCTCATCAAATTGCACTGGCTTCCGGTTACACAACGCTGTACCTTTAAAGCAGGCTGTATGATTTTTAAGTCACTGCATGGTAAAAGCCCTTTATTCATTAATCAATTAATCACCAGATATGTTCCCTCCCGCAACCTTCCTTCACTCCACCTAGGCCTTCTCCAGACTCCCTCCTTCAAACTCAAACGCTCTAGTGGACGTAGGTTTGCAACACTTGCCTCTTGCTTATGGAACACCTTTCCTTTGGAAATCCGGTTCTGCCAAGATCTTTTATCTTTCCGGAAAGCGTTGAAGACCTGGCTTTTTAGACAAGCTTTTTAACCTACCTTCTCCTCACCTCCGATTGTGTTATTGCTAATTTTCAGCGCCAAGAAACTAATCAGTGTTAGTGCGCTCAATAAATGATTTCATAACATAACATAACATAACAGTAAATATCTTTCAATTAAAACATGGATTAAATTTAAGTAAACATGGGGACCCCTTCCCAACAGATGGGTATACTCAGCCTTTAACCTTGTTGACAGGATATGTTTGGTACTCTGGGTAGAAATCGTGTAGGTCCCATACAGATATGGGGCCGTCTCCTATTTGGGGCGGGTTGGATCGTAGATAGGGGACAATGTTCCTATTTCTAAATTTCAAAAGGATCAGGTCCCCACTGATGTCTTTGGTCAAAGACCCTAGCCAGCCCACCCTTCTAACACACAGGATTCCGCCGTCGTGATTGGGTGCAAGTGGTCTATTTTTAGATAGCCAAAATATGACGTTATTTAAAAGCTCCTGGCGACTTTCGGGTTTCCTGTGAGAGGGTGCCGGTATTCCAGAGAGGACAAGAACAAAAGGGGCGGCTTCTGGGGGTAAGTGTATGGATGCTACACTTTTTGGATCCACTCTAGCAGCAGTATACTTAGTAAACCCAAGTTTAGGGGCGACTTTAGGGACAGTTGTAGCATTTTTGTTAGGAGGCTGTGAGGAAGTTTTGGGATGTTTACTTATTTTAATAGGCAAAGGTGCATTGGGGCCAGTAAGTAGATCAGAACCATTCGAGATTACCTTCTTCGAAGCGAATGGAGAATTGGCTTTAGTGGTTATCTCTTTTGTTTTAGTAGTAGCCGGCGGGGCTCTTCCCCCGTTAGAAGAATCTTTAGTGAGTGATGAAGAGTTAGCTAGAATTATTTTCTCAATGCCTGTTAATCTATCACCCAGGGCATTGACTTTTTCTACCAGTGGTAGAACGATAGAATTTAACAGTAGCTCTAACTGGGACAGTAGAGGGAAATAGGGAGAAGGTACTTGATCTTCATATTTTCTGGTCTCGACCGTAGTTAAGGTGGGGTTAGAGACAGGCGATGTAGGGCCAGCGCACAGTTTAGGAGTTTTAGGATGATTCCCACTCATTTGTCCCGTCAAGCTTCCTTTTAGTATTTGGGCCCTGAGATGAAGCGATACCTTGGGTATTGTTTGTTAGAGATGGTGGAATTGAGTCACTGGGTTTGCTAGTTGGAGTGATAGTGCTGATGCTTTTTACGGGGAATGGGGATGCCACTGGGGCGTACTTAGTTCCGCATAAGGCATTTATTTCCTCCCAAAAAGGCAAAATCTGCGAGCTATCAGGAATCACTGGGGGAGATAGTGAAGTTACTAACGATTGGCGCGGCTCATTCGCATCTTCGCTGGAAGTGGGCGGTGTTCTACTGGTCACAGTAAAATTTAGGACCCCCTGGCCTGAGTCGCGTGAAAAAGGAGTTTTTTTTGTTGGCCCCCTTATGTGTCATAGTTCAGTCAAAAGGCTGTCAGGAGAAAATGAACTGGCCAAAGAGTGTCAATGTATGGCTCTAACAAATGTACCTCCTCTTTGCGTGGAGCCAAGGGGGCTGACCCGTCCCGTCCTTCTCGGGCCTCTGAGGGCCCGCCCTTTGCCCGGGCTTCGCCCCGGGCTATGTCCCGCGTCGCGGGAATAGGAGCGAGATTAAATTACTGCTGGCGGGGAGGGGGGGGGGGCGTGAATGCCGAGGCAAGAGGCAGTAGCCGAGTAGAAGAGAGCCTGCTGGACCTCGCAGTCCCTCGGCGTCTGTGGCAAACCAGGTCCTTTCCCCTTTGCACAACCCACACAGAGTGACAAGCGCTAGCAATGCGCAGGAATCCCACAACGTCCTTCTCTCGCAGCCGGGAACAGTAGCACACCGTGAGCGGCGGGGGGGTCAGTCACTTTGGGATGCCGCACGGCAGGGTGAGCAGCAGGCAGGGCAATCCTGGGATGCCGCACGGCAGGATGTCCGAAGTCCCCCTACACAAAACCCCCCCATGGCGAACAATGGATCCGGTGCGCAGCAGGCCACCTTATTCTGCCAATTTTTAGTTCGGCAGGGAGACACCCACAGCTGAAGGGTAGTGGGTCATTCCTACGTGCTGATTCACCCAGGACGCCTAGAATGGTATGGTCCAGACAGGGTACATCTCTCCGGCAAAAAAACTTCTCTATGGGGGGGGGGGGGGGCGGGGGGGGGGGGGGTTAGGGGTAGGGACGCAGAAAGACGTTAGCATCCCTGCGGCGTGGCGGAAATTGGTACAATGGTTGGCTAGGTAGGTAGGAGGAGGGCCACTCACTTTTGGATGCCGCACGGCAGGGTGAGGTGGCCGCACCAAGGAGGGGAGTAGCAAGAGGAGATGGCACTCGCGGCCCAGACCTGAACGGACGGCAGGGCGCAAAAGGTAGCGAGCTGGGGGCCTAACCCCAGAGAGAAAAGCTACCCTCCACTACACGCAGAAGGCGTGGGTGACCAACCAATGATGATCCTGGAAAGAACCAACAAAGAGGACCACCAAGGACTGACAAAAGGAGCTGGTTTTTCGGGGTGCCATTTACGAACTGATGTGTAACACAAAAGTACCGGCCCAGAGTCGGCCGCCCAAGATGTTTTTATGTTTTATGACATGTATGATTTATGACCAACATACGGCAGTTCGCAAATGACAAATGCATAACCAGCATGTATTTATTATTAATAAATCTGCGGCCAACAACGACCACAATATGGACATGCATTGTTGGCTATCTTTACTGTAAGGAGGGTAGGCGGGCGGGGGTGTCAGAGAAATGTTCCCACGGAATGGGCACGGTGCGAGGGTTATTCCCGTAGTCCATCCGGAAGTGCCCGAAATCAACTACTTTGTAAACTTTACATTCCCATTAAAAGTCTATGAGAACCCGCGTGTGTGTTTAGACACTGCACACGCATCCTGTAGGACTCCTGCTTCCTAACCTTTGGTTACCCAGTGTCGTCCCAGCGATTCCCTAGGCCTATTCACTTTTCCTGAAGTGGTTCTTATACCACTTACTTAGTATACGGTTCGTGAGGCCCCTAGGGCAGAATTGTATTTGTGCAACTTATAGTATGCTTATTGAGTAACTTGTGCTGTATCTCGAACTCTGACCTCATAAAGAGTACAGAGGGGTTGTGTTAGAAATAAATACATATATATTTGATATGTACCTTGTTTGGTGTCCTTTCATTCGGTATTCAAGGGGTTATTATTGGAAACACAATTGGCTTCACATGCTCTCTGAAGTATTGCTTTGTCCAAGCTACCACTAGGATAGCTGGTCTATAAGGTTGATTTTACAACCATCACCATAAGGGTTGTTTGGACTGATACAGGGTGCCCACTGAAATAGTGGACATCACATATCAGGCCATTTTCTCACAGCGACGGCGATGACGACCGCATCGAAAACCTTCTGCAGAAGCTGATTGAGGTGACAACTCCGACCTGGAGATGCGAGCTGAGAGAAGCTTCATCCGGCGTTCCCGCTGCGACTTCGGCTTCAACCTTTGGCACGCTTCGCAGTCAGTGGAGCCGTAATCTTCCACCAAACACCACATGCAAATGAGGTGAGGCTCCGTCGCCTACATCAGGCGTCCACAAGACGAACACGTTTTTAAAGCCCGAAGGCATCCGCACACTGTTCCCACAAGTCACTACGCAATATCGAAGGGAAAGGCCCAAACAGGCCCAGAGCTCAAACCGGATCCGTGTTGCACGCGGAAAAGGAAAAAACTAATGTCAGCGTGCCGGGGTGGGGCTTATGTGAACTTGTTGATGTCACGCCCGACGTCAGGGCAAAGTCACACAGTACCCCCCCACCGGCGCGCAGAGATGCTCAGAAAGAAAACATTTCCGGATCCAGTCTCACGTCAGGATAATTCTACGTTAAGGAATCTGTGGCTAGTAGTCTCTATCAGATACACAATGTAGGAGAGTAGGGTCTGCAATCCTATGGTCACCCCCGATTTTTGCTTTTTGTTTCACTGGTTTACGACTTTCCCTGGCTGTGGGCCTGCTAATCAGACCCACAGCCTAGCTGTTCTCTGTCTAAATTGACAACCATGTACCTTAGGTGCACTTACCAATTGGTACTGGGCCACCTTATCAGTCCCTGTACAGCATACCTTAGGTATCCAGGGCATAGGTGTACCCAGGGCCTACCAGGGGCTGAAGCATGTATTATGCCACCCCTGGCTGGCCATCTAAACAGACACAACTGGCTGCACGACAGCTGGGGCAAGGTGGTGTAATCACCCTTTGCTTTAGATACAGTATCCCTATATCTAAACCTAAAATGGACACATATATTCCTATCAGTCACTCCTATGGCAGGCCTTATCAATCCTAAAGGCAGAGTGCTTGGAATTATGTGAGATGGTGCTCTGGCATGAGCTGAGCCCGTTTGCAGCTCGCGGAACCAAGTCCTAATAGCTGTTCCATGATAACGCTATACCATATACTCTTAAGTGCATTATGAACCTCGCGGTCAAATGCTAACTTTGGCATAGCATTATCAAAACATATCGAGTAAGGTGTCATACGAATTGGAATACTACCCCCTCGCTAATTCTGGCGACGGGGGTAGCATTCCACCCTTCTAGAGGGACACGACATGTATGTAACTGTGAACCCCGGTTAAAGTTAACTCGAACTTCAGCATCACAAAATGGATGCTGCCACCACAGACACAAGTCTGACTTCCTGCTGCTGGGAGTCCTTCCAGCGAGGGAGGCTCAGACAAAGGGTTTCCTGCCTTGGGAGGTGCTAGCACCACCACAGACAGGATTTTGTGTATTAGGTAGGACAGGGCTCAAAGGAATGAGACATGGTGGAGAAGTGTGGCTCAGGGGTTAGAGACGGCAGACCTGGAGCTTGAGTTCGGCCCGGGACCAGGGTTCAATTCCCCGCCTCGGCGGGTCTTGGGCTCAAAATTCCACAGACTCGTTAATTCTCGCTCCGGTGCCTCCTCGACTCACAGGTTCACACTCTGCGACTCTGGGCAATAGCTTGCTTAATCTCCACAACGGCCCCTCGCGGTGGGATGCCTGGCTTTCACCTTGTGGATACCCTGCCAGGGTTATCTTACAGGGGAATACCAGGACGGGTTCCCTAAGCAAGCGCTGAGATGCCCCAGGGTAAGTCGTGCGCTATATAAGTTTCATTCATTCATTCATTTCATGCCATCCTGCTTCGCAGGCACCATCAAGCTCCTGTGCGGTTTGCTGCAAGTCTTTCCTTCCTGGAACCCGACGACCCAGCTCGACGAGACCCGGACCTCCAGACTCCTCTGACCTCTACCCACATCCACAGCACAGCTGGGACCCGTGGGTGCGACAAGCAACTTGGAGACGGCCATCTTGAAGAAACCTGCACAGCGCTTCCAGCACGACCGCCGAGGGATCCTCGAGTGAGTGCACTGGGGTCTGAGAAGCCCCACACCGACGCAGCTCCTGCACCAAAGACCAGCCCTCCAGCATCCACGAGATCTGCGTGGGGCCCTTTTGCCTGGTTGCTGCTTTTCCTGTTGTCTGGTCACTTGCCGGCTGGCTAGTGACCTCTGAGACGATGACCCGAAGATTTCACCACTGCTGGTCTGGTCCCCCAGACTGGCCCTTGCTCCCTTGTAAAAGAGAAGCACCCCGGACCCTCCTGGTCCGCACCAGATGCCATCTTTGTTCCACCGCGTGGCTTGCACTTGCCAAGGCCTGTTGACCAGATCGACGACCCAACACCGCCAACAGCAGCAGACTACGTGGGACAGCTCGTGCCTCCAGCCTGGTCGTAGAGAACAGCTCCTGGTCCGCGCAGCTACAGATAGAAGTGTCCCGTCCTCCACCTGACTGCGGCGACAGCACCTGGTTCCCTCCTGGTTCCAGCACCGTCATTGGCTAGTGACCGAGACTCTGTTCCCTTTCCTTTCAGGACTTCTTCCTAGTTCCATCCTTGGAACAACCGGACTCCTCCATCTGGCCGCCTGCCAGCAACTACTTGTTTCAGGCATCACCGGGATCAACGCAGCAAACCCGACACCACTTCAGCCCTATGCACCCGCAGCCTGTGGGTTAGGTAACTAAAGCTTCTAGGTGCTGAAGTCAGTGTTCACTATCCTAGTGCCCAGGTCCACTGTTGTTTTTCCTCCATCCAGCCGGGTTCGTCCGGAATCCGTAACTCTTTAAACTGTAGCATCCATAGACGTTGGTACGCATCCCGCGTGAGAGTTTCCACTCTGCACGTGAGTCCCGTGGGCCTCCTGCTCCTTACTTACCTAATCAGTAGCGTAGTCCCAGCGATCCTCCAGCCTCTGGATCTTCTTACAGTATTTTCCTTCCTCGCATTCCATTGTTTCCAGTATATGGTTTGTCGTGCCCCTAGGGCACTTTTGTAAATCGTGCAACTTAAACGTATTTTTCCTAAGAGTTTGTCATGTGCTTAGCCCTCTGACCTCATAAAGAGTTCAGAGGTGTATGTTCGTTAATAAATACTTGTTTATTTTCATAACTACCTGTGTGGTGTCCTTTCACTTGGTATTCAAGGGGTTATATGTGGTAAAACAGCTGGCTTCACATGCCAATAGAGTTTAGCCTAAGACTGCTTTGTCCATGCTACCATTAGGATAGCTGGTCTATAAGGTTGACTTGCAACCAATCACCATAAGGGTTGTTTGGACTGATACAAGGTGATCACTAGAATTAGTGAGCATCATATATCAGGCCAACTTCTCACACACAAGATGACCCATCGGGAGACAGTCCGCTTGTGTACGGCACAACCTTTCTTGGCCCCAACGTAGCCAACAAAGAGCTGATCATGCACCTGCAACTGTTGTGTGCGGTTCAGGTAAAATTAGAGCGCACGTTTTGGGTACAGACGGTGGAGCCTCATTTCCTCTTTGGAAGGATGAGGAGGCAGAAAGAAAGTGGGCAAAGTGATGGTCTGCCCGATGTGAAAGGCAGTGACACCTTTGGCAGAAAGGATGGACGTGTTCTGAGCACAACTTTGTCCGGATGGACAGACAGAGAAGGAGGTTTACAAGAAAGAGCTTGGAGCTCACTCACTCTCCTGGCAAAGGTGATGGCAACCAGGAAAGCAGTCTTCAAAGTCAGGAGACGAAGAGGACAGTTGTGAAGAGGCTCAAAGACAGCGCACGTTAAATACGTAAGTACCAGGTTCAAGTCCCACTGTGGCATTACGAAGCGGATAGGAGGGAAAAGATGAGTAATGCCTTTGAGTAGTCTATTAACAACAGGGGACTTTAAAAGAGAGGGCGGATCAGGGAGCCTGAGAAAGGCCGAAATAGCAGAAAGACAGCCCTTGATAGTGCCCAGAGCAGAGCCCTGCTGGGCCAAAGAAAGAGGAACAGAAGAACTTCTGAAAGAGGGGCAGAAAGGGGATCCACAGCCTTTGCTGTGCACCATGCCACAAATCTGTTCCACCTGCAGGCGTATACCAACTTAGTGGAGGGAGGCCTGGCTGCCAGAATGACATCACAGACTTCAGGAGGCAAGCCAAAAGGTATCCACTGCCACCGCACAGAGGTGGAGACTGGACAGGTTTGGGTGGAGGACCATCCCCTGGAACAAAATATCCTCCCAAAGAGGCAGTCAGATTGGGGGATCGATCATCATACTGAGTAGCTCGGGATACCAAACTCTTCGAGCCCAGTCCGGAACCACAAGAATGACTTGGGCCCGGTCATGTCTGATCTTCTTCAGCACTCTGGGCAGAAGTGGTATAGGCGGAAAGGAGTACAACAGACCGCAACTCCACTTGCGACGAAAAGCGTTGCCTAGCGAGTGCTGCCTTGAAAAATCCAACGCAGAGAATTGCTGACATTGCGCGTTCTCTTCGATGGAGAATAGATCTAACCAAGGCTCTCCCCACTGTCGAAAGAGACCTTGCGTCACGCTTGAGTGAAGACGTCATTCATGATCCATCATGCACCTGCGGCTGATTTCGCCCGCCCTGGCGTTCAGTGAACCTGCCAGGTTTTGGACCATCATGGAAATGCCCTGATCTTCCAGCCATGTCCAGAGGTGCAGAGCCTCCTGACATAGGGTCTGCGACCCCACGCCACCCTGTTTGTTTCAGTACCACATGGCGGTGGTGTCTGAACACCTGCACAACTTTTCCTTTGACAGAGGGAAGGAATGCCTTCAGTGCAAGTCAAATCGCCCGAAGCTCCAGAAGGTTGATCTGGAGCCTGGACTTCGCTGGATACCAGAGGCCTCTGATCTCCCCCTCTCCCATGTGCCGCCCCCAATCCCATGAGCGAAGCGTCCGCCACTACTTGGTGCTCCAGTTGGGGAAGGGAGAGGGATCGGCCCCGGACCCAATGCCGGTTCGTGAGCCACCACTGCAGCTATTCAGCAGTGTTCTCAGAGATCTGGACAGGTTCCCCTTATGCTGCGCTCACTGGAATTTCAGGTCTCACTGCAGAGCCCGCTTCTGAGAGGGAATAAGGTGAGACTTTGGCACATTGATGGAGAACCACAGTAAATGCAGGTCGGCTGTAGCCTGGAGGTGGGAGACGATTGCCTGGGGTTAGCCCGCCTTCAACAGCCAGTCGTCGAGATAGGGAAAGACTGGAACCCCTGATCTGCACAGATGAGCTGCGACCACCGCCATCACTTTTGTGAACACCCGAGGGGCGCTGGTAAAGCCAAAGGGGAGCACAGTAAACTGAAAGTCCTTGTGGCCTACCGTGAACCGCAGGTAACACCAGTGGGTCGGCAGGACAGGAATGTGGAAATATGCGTACTGAACATCCAACTCTACCATCCAGTCTCCAGGGTTGTGAGCTGACTAGACATGAGCCAGAGTTAGCATCTTGAACTTCTCCTTCCGGAGGAAGCAATTGACGTACCTGAGGTCCAAGATAGGACGCAGGCCCTTGTCCTTCTTGGGCATAAGAAAGTAGTGGGAATAACAAGCATTTTCTATTTCCGGCGCAGGAACGCGCTCAATGGCCCCCTTGGCCATGACTTCCTGTTGAAGAAGTGCCAAATGATCCCCGACATGCAGTGGCTGTAGGAGAGTAGGATCTGCTTCTTATAGTTACCCCCACTTTTTGCTGATGTTTCACTGTCCTTCTACACCCCCCCCGCCATCTACGTTCTTCCAGCCAAGCCCTCGCCACTGTACCTCGCATCAACAAGATCACCATGGGAGGCAGATCCTTCTCATACCTGGCTGCTAAAACATGGAACTCACTCCCCACTCACCTTCGCCTTACCCAGAACCACCTAGCATTCAGAAAGCAACTTAAAACATGGATATTTGACAAGTAATCCTCCTCCCCTCCCTAAGCGCCTTGAGACCCTCTGGGTATGTAGTGCGCTATATAAATTCTTTGACTTGACTTGACTGTTTTCGACTTCGACTGATTGGGATACTGCTTTTCAGGACCCCAGTCAAGCTAATTTCTCCTCTAAATTGATTGCATGTACTTTAGGTACACTCAAGATTGGATTCTGGGGTACCCTGATAAGTCCCTAGTATGTTGTATACTATGTATCTAGGGCATAGGTACCCCAGAGGCTGAAGCATGTGTTATGCCACCCCTGAGACACAAATCAAAATGACATCACAGGTCTGCTACTGCAGCCTTTATAAGGCGGTGCATGCACCCCTTACTTAGATATAGGTTCACTATATCTATCCTATATCACTGCACATATAAACCTATCAATCACCCATATGGCAGGCCTTATCAATCCTGAAGGCAGGGTGCTGGGCTTTATGTGAGAGGGTGTTCCTGCATGAGCAGAGCCCCTCTGCTGCCTTTCTCCGGGGTTGTTTGTGATGCAGCCAACCATATATATTTAAGTGCATTATAACTTCGCAGTAAATGCTAACATTAAAACGGCTGCTTGGAAACATCTCGTGTTTGGTGTAAAACACCTTGGAATCATACCTCCCTGCCAGTAACTGGCAGGGGAGGTATGATTCCACACTTCTAAAGGGACATATGTGATACACTGATACATCTGGTACCAGCTTTCTCGACCTGTGCATCACAAAATGGATGCTGCCAGCCACAGACACAAGTCTGCCCTCCTGCTGCTGAGCCAAGCTCGAGCAGGGGAAGGCTTGAAAATAGGCTTCCTGTCACAGGGATAAGTAACCGCCTCCCAGACAGGCTGTAGTGTATTGGGGCTGGGTGAGTGCACTCAGAGTGCTTTGATGTCTGAACTGGGGGCACATTTGGTGTCCCTGTGCATAGTCCAGCTCAAACCAGTTACAGGGGCCATTTGCTCCAGCGCGAAACTGGACAAAGGACATGGGTGTAGCCACCCCTCTGTCCTGATCCTCCCATAGGTGGGTCCCCAGAGTTTGTCCCACCCCTTCCTTGGGTATAAAGTAGGAACCCCGGACTACAGGACTTTAGATTTTACCTGAACTAAACCAAGTACTTCGACAATCTACAATACGCTGAATGACTGAAGAATCTCCCTTGGAGTAAAGGAGTTACTCCCCTGCAAGGCAGGCACCTAAACGCATCTGACCGGTTTGCATCTCCCGAGCTTCCTGAGGACTCCGAAGATTTCTGCAACCCCGGAGGTGGGTTCCCGAGGTCTCTGAGGTTTATCTGCACTCTCAGCAATTCTGAGCCTCATATCCCTCGTGGGGACCGTGCAACCTGAACCCATGTGCATTGTGTACTTTTGCAGCAGCATGTGCTTTTCGGCGATCCCTGAGGCTGGTACAAGGTGCCCATTATAATTAATATACCAGGCCAACTTCTCACAGTGGTACTGGGGTGGCATGGCTGGAGGGGTAGTCTCGAAGGGGAGAGAGTAGCCCCTTCGGACTATTTGTAAAACCCACCTGTCCAAAGTGATGGTGCGCCAGTGGGGGAGGTGAAGGAGAATCCTGCCACCCACTGGCGTTTGTTGGGCCTGAAAGACCGGACTGGGAAGGTTTTGGGGCACTGGTGGCCGGGGTGGAAGTGGACTGACTTGCTCGCTGGCCCCCTGACCCGCACCTGCGGGTCCGCGCTGAGACTGCTGCGGCCCTGAAGCAAATGTGTTGGGGGGCCCCTTCCGTAGCCACAAAAGGAGCAAAAAGCAGAAGGCGGAGGAGGGTGAGTGGCCCAAGGACTTGGCCGTAGCCTGCGAGTCCTTAACACCTTCGCCGCAAGGCTAATTCCCCCACAGCGCTGGGGGGATGGAGGGGCGCGCACAGCGCCACAGTGCTTGTGACGAGCTTGGCTCGTCACGCTGCACGGTGGCACTGTGCTGATGAAGAGCTGTGCTCGTCATGACCACGCTAGTTTTTCAGAACACTCAGCACAGCGGGGGAATTATCCCTGCATGTCATGACAAGCTCAGCTCGTCATCAGCACACAGCCACCGTGCCTCATGACGAGCTCAGCTCGTCATGAGCACGCAAGGAGTTAAAGTGCTCCAACGCACTATCTGTCTTGCTGCCAAAAAGGCGAATGCCATCAAAGGGCATGTCCATCAGGGTGTTCTGGACATCCCCAGAGAAGCCAATAGTCCTCAGCCAGGCGTGGCGGCGGAGCGCCACTGTCGTGGAAATCGTTTTGCCCAGCGAGTCGGCGGTGTCAAGGCCACATTGTATTGTGAACTTGGCTGCATCTCTCCCCTCAGCAGTAGCCTGAGTGAGCACTGTATGCACCTCCTCTGGACACTGAGGCAGCACTTGTGCCACTGTATCCCACATAGAGTGGGAATAACGGCCCAAGAGGTATGCAGTGTTCACAGCCCGCAGCCATTAACTGGCGGAAGAATTTTTTTTCTTCCCAAACTGTTCCAGTCTCTTGGATTCCCTGTCCGGGGGTGCGGTAGGGTATGCATTCTGGAATGTTGAAGCTTGAATAACCAAGCTCTCAGGGGTAGGGTGTTGGAAGAGGAAAATGGGGTCGCCCGGGGCCGGTTGATGGCCTTAGGCCACGCGCCTATCCACAGGAGCTCCTGTGTTGGGATTGGACTGGGTGCCCAAAGGAACGTCAGAAAGTGCCTCATTAAAAGGCAGCAGTGGCTCCATAGAGGTAGCCAGCAGCTGAAGCACTTCTGTCAGGAGGTTAGTCCTGAAGGCCACAGTTGGGGAGGGCCTCAGCCGCCCTATGCAACACCACTGCATAATGTGCACCCTCCTCCCTAGCCACGGTAGGAGTAGTGAGCATGCCAAGGTCAGGAGAGGTGTCCAGACCACTGGCATCCCCCAGTTCCTCTGCCCAGTCTGGGTTATACTCACCCTGAACAGTGAGACGGTCCTCAGACCCCTCCCAGTCTTCCCCTTCCTCCGAAGGCTGATAAACAGGCCTAAAATAAGGAGGCTGGACATAGGTGTACAAAGGCCCCATCGGCGTCGCAATCGGTGTCTAGTGACGCCGTTCCGGCTTCGTGTCCACATCAGGGCTGATGTCAGCCGGTGCCACGGGCGACGGTGGAGTCGATGTCGGTGGAAGTGTAACGAGGTCAACCGGGTTCCAGGCCTGGATACTTGGGGCCCCTGCGGCGCCGGGCTGGAGCCGAAAGCGATGCCGGAGCCGCCGACAACGAAGGGCGAGGACCCCGAGTCGGGCCTGCGGGGCCAGATGGTCCGTAGAGGCGGGCCATGGCTGACAGAAATTCCTGCAGCTGGGCCGGAATCGCCGACGGACCCGGGAAGGCCGACCGCAATACCGTAGGCTCAACCGGCGTGGCGGGGGAGGCACCACCTGCACCCTAAGCCGTGTGGCGCGACGGGAAGTCATTGAGCGATGACACTTCTTCGACTTCTTGGGCTTCGTCTTACCTGAGCCAGAGTGCGAAGACTTCGTTCCTGACGAACAATGGTGATGGATCCGGGATCGATCCCTCGACCTCCAATGGGACCAGGACCTTGAGCGGTGCGGAGATGATTGCCGGACTTCAAGAAACTTTCGGGACCGCTCTCACAAAGTCCTCGGCACCATGGCCTGGCAGTCGGGGCAGGACTTGGGGTCGTGGTCGTGCCCCAGGCTGTAAAGACAAGCGGTGCAGGTCAGTCACCGACATCATCCGATGACTGTCCCTGCAAGACTTGAAACCACCAGGAGTCGATTGATTAAAAAAAACAGAGACAAAAAGCCTAAAAATACTCAGTCAAAAAATGACTGGGGGTACCGCTCTCTCCGGATCTGCGCTTGCTGGCGCGGAAAAAGAAAGAACTGACGTCAGCGCACGAGGGCGGTGTAGGAAGGTGGATATCTGACTATGGTTGCCCCCAACTTTTTGCCTAGTGTTTTGCTGGTTTTCGACATAGTTGGCCTGGGATCCTGCTATTCAGGACCTCAGGCTTCCTGCTCTCTCTGTTAAAATGGACTCCCTGTACCTTAGGTACATATCTAATTGGATACTGGGTCACCTTATCAGCCCCTGTATAGAGTAACTTAGGTACCCCAGTGCATCGGTGTACCCAGGGCCTACCAGGGGCTGCAGCATGTATTATGCCACCCCTGGCTGGCCATCCAAACTGACTCAACTGGCTGGTAAGACAGCTGGGGCAAGGTGGTGTAATCACCCTTTACTTTAGATATAGTATACCTATATCTAACCCTAAAATGGGCACAAATAAATGGATGCTGCTGCCACAGACACAAGTCTAACCTCCTGCTGCTGGATGTCCTTCCAGCAACGGAGGCCTGGACAAAAGATTTCCTGCCTGGGAAGGTGCTAGCACCACCCCAGACAGGACTTTGTGTATCCAGATAGGCAGGGCTGAAAGGAATGAGACATGCCTGGGGCACACAAGGTGTCCCTGTGCATACCCCGGTTCAAACCAGTTGCTGGGGCACTCCAGCCCCAGCTCTGGCACGAAACCGGACAAAGGATAGGGGGTGTCTCCACCCCCTTCCTGGTCCCACCCATGGGAGGGACCTAGTCACAGTACAGCCCCTTTTAGCAGAATAAAGGTAGGAGCTGGTCCCATTCCAAATTAGATTAATCCTGGACAACTTTACAAGCAGAAACTATGTACTTCGATGTTCTGCTTCACAGAAGACTGAAGAAATCTCCCTTGTGGCCAAGGAGTGTCCACCAGGAAGGACGACAAAGTGAACCGCTAGGCACCATTGGGTGTTCTTGCGGTTCACTTTGTCGTCCTTGCTGGTGGAACCAGACTTCAGAGCCCGACGAGACCCGGACTTCCAGACCTCTCCGACCTCAACTCACATCTGCAGCACAGCTGAGATCCGTGGGTGCGACGAGACATGTGGGACTGGCCGTCTTGGAGAAACTGCACTTCGCTTCCAGCACGACTTCTGAGGCATCCTCGAGTAAGTGCTTTGGGGATTGAGAAGCCCCAGCCCGAGCAGCTCCTGCACAGAAGACCAGCCCTCCAGCATCCACGAGAATCTGCGTGGGGCCCTTTTGCTTGATTGCTGCTCGACGCGTTGTCTGGTCACTTGCCGGTTGGCTAGTGGCCTCCTAGACTACGATCCTTGAAATCTACACCGCTGGTCTGGTTACTCCAGACTGGCCCTTGCTTCCCTGCAAAGGAGAAGCACCCCGGACCCTCCTGGTCCGCAACAGACGCACAAGTTACTACTTGTGTAACGATATATCTGTAAGAGACATTAGTTAGTGATAGATTCCTTACCTTAGAATATCCCCAGGCGTCAGACTGGATCCGGAATTGTTTTGTGTAGCAGTACCCTTGTGCGTCGGTAGGCGTCGTCTGCGGCTCCGCGTCCGTTGTCGGTGCCGTGATGACGTCGGAGTACTTAGACGCCGCCTCCGCGTGCTGACGTCAGTTCTTAGACACAGCTTTCCGCACCAGAAACGCAGAGCTATGCTAAAAACCAACACTGGTGCCTTGAAACTAGGACCCTGAAAGGGGATGACCTTAACCCTAGATATCGGTTCGCAGAACGGGGAGGATGGGTGGGTCGGTAAGGAATCTATCACTAACTAATGTCTCTTACAGATATATCGTTACACAAGTAGTAACTTGTGCATCTGAAAGAGACACGTTAGTGATAGATTCCTTACCTTAGAATAGATACCCCAGCAATACCAACCCCAGTGGTGGGTCTGCGAACCAATAATCACACCAGAAAGTCCTGGAGGAAGGAACGGCCAAAGAAGCCATCCCTCCGGACTTGGCGCACAAGTTACTACTTGTGTAACGATATATCTGTAAGAGACATTAGTTAGTGATAGATTCCTTACCTTAGAATATCCCCAGGCGTCAGACTGGATCCGGAAATTTTTGCGTAGCAATACCCCTGCGCGCTGGTAGGCGTCGTCTTCGGCTCCGCGTCCGTCGTCGTGAGCGCCGGGATGACGTCGTCGGAGTATATAGACGGCGCCCATGCGCGCTGACGTCAGTTCTGATAACACAGCTTTTCCGCGCCAGATACGCAGAGCCATGATAGAACTAACACTGGTGCCATGAAACTAGGGCCCTGAAAGGGGATGACCTTAACCCTAAATATCGGTTCGCAGAACGGGGAGGATGGGAGGGCGGTAAGGAATCTATCACTAACTAATGTCTCTTACAGATATATCGTTACACAAGTAGTAACTTGTGCATCTGAAAGAGACACGTTAGTGATAGATTCCTTACCTTAGAATAGATACCCCAGCAATACCAACCCCGGTGGTGGGTCTGCGAACCAATATCACACCAGAAAGTCCTGGAGGACGGAACGGCCAAAGAAGCCATCCCTCCGGACTTGACTGTCCAGGCAGTAGTGTCTTGCGAACGTGTGCAGCGAGGCCCACGTGGCTGCCTGACAGATGTCCTGCAGGGGGACACCGCGGCCCAGGGCAGTTGTCGTTGCCGTGGCCCGAGTGGAGTGAGCCCGCAATCCAGCCGGGGGCTCCTTCCTTGCCATGGAGTAGCATGCTTGGATGCACAAGATGATCCACCTGGAGATGGTCCTCTTGTGTACAGCCTTTCCCTTCTTCGCGCCCACGTAACCAACGAAGAGTTGGTCATCCACCCGGAATTGGCGAGTGCGGTCTAGGTAATAGGAGAGCGCACGTTTTGGATCCAGCCGGTGGAGCCTCTCCTCCTCTTTCGAGGGATGCGGAGGCGGAAAGAAGGTGGGCAAGGTGATGGACTGCCCGATGTGGAAGGCCGTGACAACCTTGGGCAGAAAGGAAGGTCGTGTACGCAACACCACCTTATCAGGATGAACAGACAGGAAAGGTGGAGAAGAAGAAAGAGCCTGGAGCTCACTCACCCTCCTGGCAGAGGTGATGGCAACCAGGAAGGCCGTCTTTAGAGTAAGGAGACGAAGAGGGCAGTTATGAAGTGGCTCAAAGGGAGCACACATCAGATAGGTGAGAACCAGATTCAAGTCCCACTGGGGCATCACGAAGGGAACAGGAGGAAACATGTGCGTGATGCCCTTCAGAAATCTACTCACAATAGGGGACTTGAATAAAGAAGGCTGATCTGGTAGCCTCAAGAAGGCTGAAAGAGCAGAAAGGTACCCCTTAAGAGTGCCCAGAGCAGAGCCCTGCTGGGCAAGGGAAAGAAGAAAGAGCAGCACTTCCGAAAGGGGTGCAGAGAGGGGATCCACAGCCTTTGCTGCGCACCATGCCACAAATTTGTTCCACCGGCAGGCGTATACCGACTTCGTGGAGGGACGCCTGGCTGCCAGAATGATGTCACAGACTTCGGGAGGCAAGTCAAATGGCCTCAACTGCCGCCGCTCAATCTCCAAGCTTGTAGGTGGAGACTGGACAGGTTCGGGTGCAGGACCGTCCCCTGCTGCTGCGACAGAAGGTCCTCCCGAAGAGGCAGACGAATCGGGGGATCGACTGACATGCTGAGTAGCTCGGGATACCAGTATCTTCGTGCCCAGTCCGGAGCCACAAGGACGACCTGGGCCCGGTCGCGCCTGATCTTCTTCAGCACTCTGGGCAGAAGTGGTATAGGCGGAAAGGCGTACAACAGACCGCAGCTCCACTCGCGACGAAAAGCGTCTCCGAGCGAGTGCCGCCTTGGAAACTCCAACGCGCAGAACTGCTGACATTGCGCGTTCTCTTCTGTGGCGAATAGATCTAACCAAGGCTCTCCCCACTGTCGAAAGAGACCTTGCGCCACGTCCGAGTTCAGACGCCATTCGTGATCCATCATGCACCGGCGGCTGAGTTCGTCCGCCCTGGCATTCAGAGAGCCTGCCAGGTGTTGAACCACCAGGGTCACGCCCTGATGTTCCAGCCACTGCCAGAGGCGCAGAGCCTCCTGGCAAAGGGTCCACGACCCCACACCGCCCTGTTTGTTGCAGTACCACATGGCGGTGGTGTTGTCGGTGAACACTTGCACCACGCTCCCCCTGACAGAGGGGAGGAATGCCTTCAGTGCAAGACGAATCGCCCGCAGCTCCAGAAGGTTGATGTGGAGCCGGGACTCCGCCGGAGACCAGAGGCCTCTGATCTCTGCCTCTCCCATGTGGCCTCCCCAGCCCTGGAGGGACGCGTCCGTCACAACTACGTGCTCCGGCTGGGGTAGAGAGAGGGGTCTGCCACTGACCCAGTCGCGGTCCGTGAGCCACCACTGCAGTTGTTTCGCAGTGCCCTCCGAGATCAGGACATGATCGGACAGGTTGCCCTGATGCTGGGCCCACTGAAACTTCAGGTCCCACTGCAGAGCCCGCAAACGCCACCTGGCGTGACGCACCAGAAGGATGCAGGAGGCCATCAGTCCCAGAAGCCGCAGCGTCAACCTGACCGAGATCCGGGATAACGGCCTGAAGACAGGAATCAGAGCCTGAATATCCCGAACCCGCTGATCGGGTGGGTAAACCCGAAACTGCGCCGAGTCGAGAACCGCTCCGATGAAAAGGAGCTTCTGAGAGGGACACAGGTGTGACTTCGGCACATTGATGGAGAACCCCAGCAAGTGCAGGAGGTCGGCCGTAGTCTGGAGGTGGCTGACGACTGTCTGGGGCGAGCCCGCCTTCAACAACCAGTCGTCGAGGTAGGGGAAGACCGACACCCCTTGCCTGCGCAGATGGGCTGCGACCACCGCCATCACCTTCGTGAACACCCGTGGGGCGCTGGTAAGGCCGAAGGGGAGCACGGTAAACTGAAAGTGCTCTAGGCCTACCGTGAACCGCAGGTAACGCCGGTGGGCCGGCAGGACGGGGATGTGGAAATAGGCGTCCTGCAAGTCCAACGCTACCATCCAGTCTCCTGGGTCCAGGGCAGCCAGGACCTGAGCCAAAGTGAGCATCTTGAACTTCTCCGTCCGGAGGAAGCCGTTGACGTTCCGCAGATCCAAGATAGGGCGTAGGCCCCCTTTGCCCTTCTTGGGTTCCAGAAAGTAGTGGGAGTAACAGCCACGTCCTACTTCTGGCCCAGGAACGCGCTCGATGGCCCTCTTGGCCAAGAGGGCCGAAACTTCCTCTCGCAGAAGTTGCAAGTGATCCCCCGACACACGGTGGTATTGAGGTGGCATGGATGGAGGGGAAGACTCGAAGGGGAGGGAGAAACCCCTTCGGACAATTTGCAGCACCCACCTGTCCGAAGTGACTGTATGCCAGTGGGAGAGGTGATGGCGAACCCTGCCTCCCACAGGCGTCACATGGGCCTGAAAACTCGGACTAGGAAGGTTTTGAGGCAGGGGCTGCTGAGGGAGGTGTGGACTGGCCTCGCCGCTGACCCCGACCACCGCCGCGGCGGTTCCCACGTCCGCCACCGCGCTGCTGGATATTTTGCGGCGTGTGGCTAGCGGTCCGTGGTGGGGCGCCCCTTCCGTGGCCACGAAAGGAGCGAAAGGCACCCGATTGCTGGCGTGGGGCCGTAAGGCCCAAGGACTTGGCCGTGGCCCTGGAGTCCTTGAAACGTTCCAGCGCATGGTCTGCCTTGTCGCCGAAGAGGCGACGGCCATCAAACGGCATATCCAGGAGGGTGGCCTGGACATCGGCCGAGAAGTTGGCGGACCTCAACCAGGCGTGGCGTCGAACCGCCACCGTCGTTGCCATCGCCCTGCCCAGTGAGTCCGTGGTATCCAGCCCACACCGAATAGAAAAACGTGCCGCATCTCGGCCGTCCGCAAGGGTTTGGCTGAGTTTAGCCCTGACCTCCTCAGAGCATTGTGGCAGCACCTCCGCAACCGTGTCCCACAGAGTGTGGGTGTAGCGGCCCAAGAGACAGTTGGTGTTCACTGACCGTAGCCCTAGGCTCACAGACGAGAAGACCTTCTTCCCGAACTGCTCATATCTCTTGGATTCCCTGTCGGGCGGGGCCGACGGGAATGCGGTCTGGGAGTTGGAGGCCTGGATGACCAGACTCTCGGGGGTGGGGTGGGTGGACAAAAAGCAAGGGTCGCCCGGTGCCGGGCGGTAGCGTCTGGCCACGTTCCTGTCCACAGGGGGGCCTGTGGCGGGCTTGGACCAAGTGCCCAGAAGAACGTCACACAAGGCCTCGTTGAACGGCAGGAGGGGCTCCGCGGAGCCGGACTGCTGTTTGAGGACCTCAGTGAGGAGATTAGTCCTCACGGCCGCGACGGGGAGCTGAAGGTTTAAGGCCTTAGCTGCCTTCGTCAACACTACACTGTAAGCAGAACCCGCCTCCGAAGCCACAGTCGGGGGCGACGTAAATCCAGTGTCTGGCGAGGTGTCAATACCACTGGCCTCCCCAAGCTCATATGTCCAGTCCTGATTCGACTGGCAATCACGTGCCAGAGGGTCCTCGGACCCCTCCCATTGCTCCTCGTCACCTGGCTCCTGGAGACCAGGATTAACAGCCAGGGCCTCCTCGTGGAGATAGAACTCTCCGAAGGCCGACGGAATCGGCGCCCAGCGGCGCCCCTCCGACTCCTGAGGAGGACCGTAGGAAGCATTGGGGGCGGCAACCACATCGGCCGCCGGGGACGACACCTGAAGGGACGGCGCCGGCGAGGTCGTAAGTTCGACCGGCGAGGTCCCGGATCCGGAGCCGAATCCAGCGAGGTCGTGCGGCGCCGGGACCGAAGTCGCCAGCGGCGCCGGGCCCGAAGTACCCGACGTCGTCGGGGCCGAAGCGCCCGACCCGGAAGGACCTCCAGACGGAGCCGATCGGCCCGAAGGCGCCACGGGAACCGACTGAGGAGGGAGGGCCCTCATGGCCATGAGGTACCTCTCGACCTCCTCCTGCGACGCGCCGTGCCCAGGGACCCGAAGGTGTGGGGCAGGCGGCGACGCTTGCGACTCCCGCGGAGCCGCGTGGGCGGTGTCGCCCGAGTCCCCGGTCGCATCGTGCGAGCGACGGGGCGGGTCGGAGGATCGATGGTGTCGCTCCGACCTCTCATGCCTCTTACCTGAGGACTTGGAACCAGATGATCGGTGTCCACTCCCGGAACGTCGATGACTCCGACCTCGCGACCTGTCCTTCGACCTCCCGTGGGACCGGGACCGGGACCTGGAGCGGTGCGGGGCCGACTGCCTCAGCTCGAGACGCTTGCGGGACCGCTCCCGCCTAGCCTTCGACGTCAGGGCCCGGCAGTCGGAGCAGGTTCGATCGTCGTGGTCGAGGCCTAAGCACTTCAGGCACCGGCGATGGGGGTCCGTGACCGACATGAGTCGGCCGCACTTCGAGCAAGGCTTGAACCCGGGCATCCCTGGCACCGATAGTCGAGAATCGACTAAATAGAGGATCAAAAAGATCAAAAAAGTTTTCAGTCAAAAAGTGACTGGGGGTAGAGCTTCTTCCGGATCTGCGCTAGCTGGCGCGGCAAAAAGAAGAACTGACGTCAGCGCGCATGGGCGCCGTCTATATACTCCGACGACGTCATCCCGGCGCTCACGACGCCGACCACGGACGCGGAGCCGCAGACGACGCCTACCAGCGCGCAGGGGTATTGCTACGCAAAAATTTCCGGATCCAGTCTGACGCCTGGGGATATTCTAAGGTAAGGAATCTATCACTAACGTGTCTCTTTCAGATTGTCCAGGCAATAGTGTCTTGCAAACGTGTGCAGCGAGGCCCACGTAGCCGCCTGGCAAATGTCCTGCAAGGGCACTCCTCAGCCCAAGGCAGTTGTAGTTGCTGTGGCCAGATGGCCGGAGTTGAATGAGCCCTCAGCCCAACAGGGGGTTCCTTCTTAGCCAAGGAGTAACACGCCTGAATACACAAGATGATCCACCGCGAGATGGTCCGCTTGTGCACCGCTTTCCCCTTCTTAGCGCCCACGTAACCAACAAAGAGTTGGTCTTCCACCCGGAACCGGCGTGTGCGATCCAGATAAAACGAGAGCACACGTTTTGGGTCCAGACGGTGGGGCCTCTCTTCCTCTCTCTCGAGGGATGCAGAGGTGGAAAGAAGGTGAGCAAGGTGATGGACTGCCCGATGTGGAAGGCTGTGACTATCTTGGGTAGGAAAGAGGGCCTTGTCCGCAACATAACCTTGTCCGGATAGACCGAAAGGAAAGGAGGTTTACAGGATAAAGCCTGGAGCTCACTCACTCTCCTGGCAGAGGTGATGGCTACCAGGAAGGCAGTCTTCAAAGTGAGAAGGCGAAGAAGACAGTTGTGAAGTGGCTCAAAGGGAGTGCACATCAGAAAAGTAAGAACCAGGTTCAAGTCCCACTGAGGCCTTTCAGAAAATTATTTACAATAGGGGACTTGAACAAACACGGTTGATCAGGCAGCCTTAGAAAGGCTGAAAGGGCAGAAAGGTAGCCCTTGATAGTGCCCAGAGCAGAGCCCTGCTGGGCAAGAGAAAGAAGGAAGAGAAGAACCTCAGAACCGTAGAAAGAGGGGCAGAGAGAGGATCCACAGCCTTTACTGTGCACCATGCCACAAATCTGTTCCACCTGCAGGCGTATACCGACTTTGTGGAGGGACGCCTGGCTGCCAGAATGATGTTACAGACTTCAGGAGGCAAGTCAAATGGCCTCAACTGTCACCGCTCAATCTCCAAGCATTGAGGTGGAGACTGGACAGGTTCGGGTGGAGGACCGTCCCCTGTTGCTGCGACAGAAGGTCCTCCTGAAGAGGCAGACGAACCGGGGGATCGACTGACATACTGAGTAGCTATGGATACCAGTACCTTTGTGCCCAGTCCGGAGCCACAAGGATGACTTGACTTCTTCAGCACTCTGGGCAGAAGTGGTATAGGCGGAAAGGCGTACAACAGACCGCAACTCCACTCGCGACGAAAAGCATCTCAGAGCGAGTGCCGCCTTGGAAATTCCAACGTGCAGAACTGACATTGCGCGTTCTCTTCTGTGGCGAATAGATCTAACCAAGGCTCTCCCCACTGCAGAAAGAGACCTTGTGCCACGTCCGAGTTCAGACGCCATTCGTGATCCATCATGCACCGGTGGCTGAGTTCGTCCGCCCTAGCGTTCAGAGAACCTGCCAGGTGTTGAACCCCCAGGGTCAGGCCCTGATGTTCCAGCCACTGCCAAAGGCGCAGAGCCTCCTGGCAGAGTGTCCACGACCCCACCCCGCCCTGTTTGTTGCAGTACCACATGGCGGTGGTGTTTTCCGTGAACATCTGCACCACACTCCCCTGGACAGAGGGGAGGAATGCCTTCAGTGCAAGACTAATTGCCCGCAGCTCCAAAAGGTTGATATGGAGCCGGGACTCCACCGGAGACCAGAGGCCTCTGATCTCCGCCTCTCCCATGTGGCCTCCCCAGCCTTGGAGAGACGCGTCCGTCACAACTACGTGCTCTGGTTGGGGTAGGGAGAGGGATCTGCCGCTGACCCAATCGCGGTCCGTGAGCCACCACTGCAACTGTCTTGCAGTGCCCTCCCAGATCAGGACATGGTCGGACAGGTTGCCCCGATGCTGGGCCCACTGAAACTTAAGGTCCCACTGCAGAGCCCGCATCCGCCAATGGGCGTGATGCACCAGAAGGATGCAGGAAGCCATCAGCCCCAGAAGCCGCAGCGTCAACCTGACCGAGACTCGGGATAAAGGCTGAAAGATCGGAATCAGAGCCTGAATATCCCGAACCCGCTGCTCGGGGGGGATAAACCCGAAACTGAGCCGAGTCGAGAACCGCTCCGATGAAGAGGAGCTTCTGAAAGGGACACAGGTGTGACTCCGGCACATTGATGGAGAACCCCAGCAGGTGCAGGAGATCCGCCGTCGTCTGGAGGTGGCTGACGACTGTCTGGGGCGAGCCCGCCTTCAACAACCAGTCGTCGAGGTAGGGGAAGACTGAAACCCCTAACCTGCGCAGATGAGCTGCGACCACCGCCATCACTTTCGTGAACACCCGTGGGGCGCTTGTAAGGCCGAAGGGGAGCACAGTAAACTGAAAGTGCTTGTGGCCTACCATGAACCGCAGGTAGCGCCGGCAGGACAGGGATGTGGAAATAAGCGTCCTGCAAGTCCAACGCTACCATCCAGTCTCCTGGGTCAAGGGCAGCTAAGACCTGAGCCAGTGTCAGCATTTTGAACTTCTCCTTCCGGAGGCAGCCGTTGACGTTCCGTAGGTCCAAGATAGGGCGTAGGCCCCCTTTGCTCTTCTTGGGTACCAGAAAGTAGTGGGAGTAGCAACCACACCCTACTTCTGGCCCAGGAACGCTCTTGATAGCCCCTTTGGCCAAGAGGGCCGTAACTTCCTCCTGTAGAAGCTGCAAGTGATCCCCCGAGACGCGGTGGTATTGCGGTGGCATGGCTGGAGGGGTCGTCTCGAAGGAGAGGGAGTAGCCCCTTCGGACCATTTGCAGCACCCACCTGTCTGACGTGACAGTGCACACCAAAAAAGTAAATTGGAAGGTTCCCCTGGTTCAGTAACAGGGAGGGGAGCGAATACAAAGAAAATATGGGGAGACCCTGTGTGCTAAATGGTCAATCCGTTTTGACCAATGAATTTAATGTGTATGGACAGTATAGTATTGGGGTGAGCTCTCAGGGAAACTGGGGTTTCTATGCAGTATTTAAACCTTCATGGTAGTGGGTAGTATAGAAAGGAACAAATTAGGCTAAAGTGTATATAAAAATATATGGCAATTTATTAGGTACCTCCCTTAAGCAGGGTTACATTCTAAAATTAAAAACTTTAAAAACATGAAAAACAATGTTATTATGATTTACAAATGACACAATATACATAGTCATGAAAAGTCAAAAAGACAAGAGTCGACGCGGCGTTTCGGTGGTTGCTACAATGGTTTCACCTTCTTCAGGACGTTTTTTGACTAGGGTTACATCAAAATCTTCAGATTGAAGACTTCATTGTTGGCAAGACCCTCTTTTAAAGTGGTGTCTCATTTCGGCTAGTGTCCGTTAAAATGAAGCAAGACCTTATTATGGTTGCCTTTTCCTTTTATATTGGTACAGAGGAGCCACCGATATTTGATATAGTAGTTGCTCTTTGTTAATACTTTTTGGGACTCCTTTTTTCAATTGGAACCGCGGAAAGGAAGCGATTTGTTCCTCTATTTTGTTCACTCTACGGTGGGATGCTCGAAGGGTGACTTGTTTGAAGATATTGTTTCTTGACTGGCTGATACGGCCTCCCTGCTCCTCTGTAACCGGGTTTTAATCGATGGAAACCCGGTTACAGAGGAGCAGGGAGGCCGTATCAGCCAGTCAAGAAACAATATCTTCAAACAAGTCACCCTTCGAGCATCCCACCGTAGAGTGAACAAAATAGAGGAACAAATCGCTTCCTTTCCGTGATTCCAATTGAAAAAAGGAGTCTCAAAAAGTATTAACAAAGAGCAACTACTATATCAAATATCGGTGGCTCCTCTGTACCAATATAAAAGGAAAAGGCAACCATAATAAGGTCTTGCTTCATTTTAACGGACACTAGCCGAAATGAGACACCACTTTAAAAGAGGGTCTTGCCAACAATGAAGTCTTCAATCTGAGGATTTTGATGTAACCCTAGTCAAAAAACGTCCTGAAGAAGGTGAAACCATTGTAGCAACCACCGAAACGCCGCGTCGACTCTTGTCTTTTTGACTTTTCATGACTATGTATATTGTGTCATTTGTAAATCATAATAACATTGTTTTTAAAGTTTTTAATTTTAGAATGTAGCCCTGCTTAAGGGAGGTACCTAATAAATTGCCATATATTTTTATATACACTTTAGCCTAATTTGTTCCTTTCTGTACTACCCACTACCATGAAGGTTTAAATGCTGCATAGAAACCCCAGTTTCCCTGAGAGCTCACCCCAATACTATACTGTCCATACACATTAAATTCATTGGTCAAAACGGATTGACCATTTAGCACACAGGGTCTCCCCATATTTTCTTTGACGTGACAGTGCGCCAGTGGGAGTGGTGATGGTGAACCCTGCCCCCCACTGGCGTCACATGGGCCTGAAAGCACAGACTAGGAGGGTTTTGAGGCGGACGCTGCGGGGGAAGGTGTGGAGTGGCCTCGCAGTTGTCCCTGACCGCCTCCACGGTGATTTCCACGGGCTCCACCGCGTTGGACGTTAGTCTGCGGTGCGTGGCTGGCAGCACGTGTGGGGGCGCCTCTTCCTTGGCCACGAAAGGAGCGAAAGGCACCCGTTTGCTGGCGCGGGGCTGAGAGGCCCAAGGACTTGGCCGTAGCCCTGGAGTCCTTAAAGCGCTCTAGCGTGTGGTCTGCCTTGTCGCCGAAAAGGCGAAGGCCAACAAACGGCATGTCCATGAGTGTATTCTGGACATCGGCCGAAAAGTTGGCAGACCTCAACCAGGCGTGGCGATGAATCGCCACCGTCGTTGCCATCGCTCTGCCCAGTGAGTCGGTGGTATCCAGCCTACACCAGATAGAATATTTTGCTGCATCCCGGCCTTCCACAAGGGCTTGGCAGAGTTTGGCCCGTACCTCCAACGGACACTCTGGCAGCGATTCCGCGACCGTGTCCCACAGAGAGTGGGTGTAGCGGCCCAAGAGGCATGCGGTGTTGGAAGACCGCAGTCCCAGACTCAGGGAGGAGAATACCTTGTTGCTGTACTGCTCATATCTCTTGGATTCCCTGTCCGGCGGAGCAGACTGGAATGCGGTCTGGGAATTCGAAGCCTGGATGACCAGGCTCTCGGGGTGGGGTGGGTGGACCGGAAACATGGGTCACCCGGGGCTGAGCGTTGGCGTCTGGCCACGTTCCTATCTACGGGCGAACCCGTAGCGGGCCTGGACCAAGTGCCCAAAAGAACGTCAGTCAAGGCCTCATTAAACGGCAGCAGATGCTCAGCCGAGCTTGACTGCGGTTTAAGGACCTCAGTGAGGAGGTTAGTCCTCACGGTTGCGACTGGGAGCTCAAGGCCCAAGGCCATGGCCGCCCGCGTCAACACCACACTGTAGGTCGCCCCCTCCTCCGTAGCCACGGTAGGAGGTGAGACAAAGCCAGAGTCTGGCGAGTTGTCCAGACAACTGGCATCCCCAAGTCCACCTGTCCAGTCCTCTTGGGACTGACACTCCCGTGTCAGAGGGTCCTCAGACCCCTCCCAATACTCCTCATCACCCATCTCCTGATAATCAGGGTTGTAAAAGGATGGGGCCGGTCCATAGAAGGTAAACTCCCCAAGCGGCGTCGAAAGCGGCGCCTGAACCGGAGCGAGGGAGGCATCGGGGATGGTGCCGCCAGAGGACGGCGCCGGAGGGGACACCTGAGGGATCAGCGCCGGTGAGGTCATCAGGTCAACCGGCGACGACCCGGATTCCGAAGCGGATCCAGTGGGGCCCTGCGGCGCCGGGGCCTAAGCACCCGACCCGCTAGGGCCTCCAGACGGGTCCGCTGGGCCCGAAGGGGCCACGGAGCCCGTTGGGGAAGAGAGGGACCTCATGGCCATGAGGAAGCACTCGATCTCCCCCGGCGTCGCGTTCTGCCCAGGGACCGGAGGGTGTGGGGCAGGCCGTGACACCCGCGACTCCGACGGAGCCGCGTGGGCGTATTCACCCGAACCCCCGGCCGCGTCGTGCGAGCGTCGGGGGGAGTCGGAAGAGCGATGACGCCTCTTCGACTTCTTGCGCTTACCTGACGATGACTTTGACCCGGAGGAGTGATGTCGACTCCCAGAGCTGTGATGGCTCCTACCCCGTGACCTGTCCCTTGACCTCCATTGGGACCGGGACCTCTCGCGGCGCGGGGCCGACTGCCGGAGTTCGAGTCGCTTGCGGGACCGCTCCCGCCTAGCTTTCGAAGTCAGGGCCCGGCAGTCGGAGCAGGTCTTATCGTCGTGGTCGACGCCGAGACAGTGGAGGCACCGACGGTGAGGGTCGGTGACCGACATCAGTCGGTCGCAATCCTCACAAGGCTTGAAACCTGGCACCCCTATCGGCACCGGCCGGAATCGCAAGACTCAAGAAAAATTAACAAAAGGGATCAAAAATTTTTTGTCAAAAAGTGACTAAGGTACCACTTATTCCGGATCTGCGCTGCTGGCGCGGAAAAAAGAAGAACTGACGTCAGCACGCGAAGGCGGCGTCTAAGTACTCAGACAACGTCATCACGGCGCCCACGACGGACGTGGAGCCACAGACGACGCTTACCGACGCACAAGGGTACTGCTACGCAAAAATTTCCGGATCCAGTCTGACGCCTGGGGATATTCTAAGGTAAGGAATCTATCACTAACGTGTCTCTTTCAGATACAAATTTTCTCACTTTGAAGTCAGAGAAAGAAAAACAAACACCAAGCTCCCTCTGAAGACACAGCCTGACATTTGACATCAGTCTTTGAATGCACAGCAAATTGAAAAGAACAAGAATTAAAGGCCTGTTTACAGAAAGTGAGTTTGTGGAGGCATAAAGTAAACAGGGTAACGTGCCACGGTAGGGATGAACTCCAGCTGGACAGCCTAAAGGAAATAATACCAGCAACTGTCAGTTGCAAACCACAAACCCAACGGTAAGCAATAGGCCAAATGCATTTCCAGGGAAGCTTTCTAAATGTCCACAAGAAGTCTTTAGCAAATCAAACAGCTGGCTGCATGGTAGGCTTCAACCTAAAGAACAAGTTATTTACCTTCGGTAACAATGTATCTGTAAGAGGTAAATGTTTGTTATAGATTCCTTACCCAAGAATTACCCCCAGGCGGCAGACTGGATCCGGAGAATTTTTCTCTTAACAGTACCCTTGCATGCCGGTAGGTGGTGTGAGTTGACTCTGTGTCCGTCGTCCGTTCTGACACGACTTTGCACGCCAGAAGCGCCGTCATGCAAGACACTGACCACTGGTGCATGTAACTTGAGCCCTGGAAGGGAGTCCCTATCCCTAGAAGTAAGTTCGCAGAACGGGAGGATGGGTGCGGCAGTAAGGAATATATAAGTAACATTTGACTCTTACAGATACATCATTACTGAAGGTTAGTAACTTGTTCATCTGAAAGAGACTGTTAGTTATAGATTTCTTACCTTAGAATAGATACCCCAGCAATGCCATACTCGGAGGTGGGTCTGTAAACTAAGTTCAAACCAGAAAATCCTGGAGAACAGAACGACCAAAACAGCCGTCTCTTCGGACTTGGCAGTCTAGGCAATGTTTAGTAAACGTTTGCAGTGATGCCCATGTGGCCGCCTGACAGATGTCAATGAGGGGAACTCCACGTCCCAAGGCAGTAAGGGCTGCCGTAGCCCTGGTGGAGTGGGCACGCAGTCCCACTGGAGCTTCCTTTTTTGCTAGGGAATAGCAGATTTTAATACATTGAGCAACACACCGAGAGATGGTACGTTTTTGCACAGCCCGACCTTTTTTGGAGCTTCAGATTCATGGCCCAGCAGTCGGAGCACGACTTTGGGTCGTGGTCGCGCTGCAGGCACCAAAGGCACACGAGTTGGGGGTCCGTAGCGAATACAGGCCTCGCACGGTTTAAAACCAGGTGGGACAGCCTTCGTACACCAGGAGTTGAAGCCTCAAAAACAGAAGTCGGCAAAAGTTGAGAAAAAACGTAGTCAAAAAATGACTAAAGGGGTAGCTCTCACCAGATCTAAGCAAGGCTGGCGTGGAAAAAGAAAGAACTGACGTCAGCGCACAGGGGCGTCATCTAACTAGACATTGCAACGTCATCCCGGCAACCACAACGCCAGACGTGGAGTCGACCGACGTCACCTACAGACGCACAGGAGTACTGCAAAGAGAAAAATAAATTCGGATCCAGTCTGATGCCTGGGGGTAATGCGCGCCAGGGGCTGTACCGCGTGACTCCGCCCTGACGCACAAGTTAATTACCTTCGGTAACGATATATCTGTAAGAAACAGTAGTTAGTATTAGATTCCTTACCTTAGAATATCCCCAGGCGTCAGACTGGATCCGGTAAATTTTGTGTAGCAGTTTCCCTGCGTGTCGGTAGGCGTAGTCTGCGGCTCCGCGTCCGTTGTCGGCGCCGGGATGACGTCGGAGTACTTAGACGCCGCCCTCTTTCGCTGACGTCAGTTCTTATACATAGCTTTTCCGCGCCAGAAACGCAGAGCTATGATAAAAATCAACACTGGTGCCATGAAACTAGGGCCCTGAAAGGGGATGATCTTAACCCTAGATATCGGTTCGCATATCGAGGAGGATGGGTGGGGCGGTAAGGAATCTAATACTAACTATTGTTTCTTACAGATATACAGTTACCCAAGGTAAGTAACTTGTGCATCTGAAAGAAACAGGTTAGTATTAGATTCCTTACCGTAGAATAGATACCCCAGCAATACCAACCCCGGTGGTGGGTCTGCGAACCAATGTTCACACCAGAAATTCCTGGAGAACGGAATGGCCAAAGAAGCCATTTCTCCGGACTTGGCTGTCCAGGCAGTAGTGTCTTGCAAACGTGTGCAGCGAGGCCCACGTAACTGCCTGACAGATGTCCTGCAAGGGGACTTCCCGACCCAGGGCAGTAGTAGCCGCCGTGGCCCGAGTGGAATGGGCCCTCAGCCCAACAGGAGGCTCCTTTTTAGAGTAGTGTAGGAGAGTGGGGTCTGCAATCCTATGGTCACCCCCGATTTTTGCTTTTTGCTTCACTGGTTTACGACTTTCCCTGGCTGTGGGCCTGCTAATCAGACCCACCGCCTAGCTGTCTCTCTCTAAATTGACAACCATGTACCTTAGGTGCATATCTAATTGGATACTGAGTCACCTTATCAGTCCCTGTACAGTGCACCTTAGGTACCCAGGGCATAGGTGCACACAGGGCCTACCAGGGGCTGCAGCATGTATTATGCCACCCCTGGCTGGCCATCCAAATCTGACACAACTGGCTGATCGATCAGCTGGGGCAAGGTGGTGTAATCACCCTTTGCTTTAGATATAGTATCCCTATATCTAACCCTAAAATGGACACATATCCTCCTATCAGTCACTCTTATGGCAGGCCTTATCAATCCTAAAGGCAGAGTGCTTGGAATTATGTGAGATGGTGTAGCGGGAATTCCGTTAATTCCGTTCTCCTACAGAACTGTGCATAGAGACCTGGAACCTCGGTGAATTAGGATGGCCCAAAACTCACCTCAGTACCCAAAATCCCCTTACCGGGCTAGCTACAGTGTCTCATTGGTCATAACAAACTCCCAATGCTTAGACAGACCAGAACATGAACTTAGAGTACCTCAGGAATCGTGGAACACATGAACACTCTTTCGTTATACAATCATCACAAACCAGAACGAGGAGTAAATGAGGACACGTGCATGTTTGAAATATTTATTTACTAATGCAATGTTCTCAAACGCAATATCTTGTATAATACTAGCAAACATATTATAAGTTATCAGCATAGTTATCAGTCCATAAAAGGCGAATGGTGAGAGCATACTAATTATGCTAAAATGAATAGAAATTAACAATGTCTAATTCACACTCTCCCTATTTAGAATAGTATATTATATCTATGAAGTTCTCAATTGGGTTTTAGCAGGGCGGGCCCATACCTTAAAATCTCAGTGGCAGGACGATCACATCACCTCCCACCAGCTCTCTGCATGCGAAGCATATCAAGTGTGTTTTTGTGCGTGCAGCATCACAATATAAAACTCGCCTAGAGCCCGATTTTGGCAACAGCATGTGTATTATGTCTATAAGGGTGCAAAGATCAGACCTTACAATAACACTGGGTTAAGTTATCCATGTAGCCTTCAGCACTCGGTGTGCAGACAGAGTGCAGAACAAAACTGATATCAGAGCAATAACATATTATTTCTCTAGTAAATCACGAAGCTCTACTGTGTTGAAAGCTAAAACAACAATTATGTGTTGTGTGCAAAAGTGAAGCAAGAATGAAAAACGGCGTGCAAACATTTAATAAACTCATGCTAACTTAACACAATATATAGAAAAGAAGTAGCTATATGACACCCCTCCAATGATCAGAGCACTGTCAAAAACCATCTAAAGGCAGAACCTGGAAGGGGCTTAACCTGAAAACAGAGTTCAATAATAATGAACTAAACTATTCTCCAAACTTATAAATGCAAGCCTATAGTGGCCAAATGTAAGTGATCCAACCTTTGAAAATACAAGTCAATAGGTCAGGGATGTATATAAAAATTGTTCACACAATGAGTGAGTGGCACTGTCCAAAAATATAAAAAGCACGTGCCGAAATAAGTATAATAAACTCCATGGCATCTTACGATAGAATCGAATATGCAAAATATGCAGCCACAGCCTCCAATAAGAAATCACTGTCATCATCCGAAAACAGTTCAGCCATCCAATTAATTAGTGGGAAGGAACATACGTGCTGCTCCGTCACTGGATCCTCTATTAGCATCAGAGGACAACTCAGTGGGTTCTCAAGAAAGCTTCTTGCCAATAACTCGTGCGCTGCTGCGATTATATCCCAACGACCCATTAGTCCATGCATCGCTGCCAAGGCCATAATCCTTTCGCCAGTAGAAACCAACTCGTGAGCAACTACGGGGCTCATCAGATGATTAAAGTCGACTTCAGGAGACACCTCCAAGCAGAGACACAAATCAAGGGCCCAGTGGAAATCGCAGCTCAGGCAATGAAACACATGAGCTGAGCCTTTCTGCAGCTTTCGGAACCAAGTCCTTTAGCTGTTTCCATGATAACGCTATACCATATATTCTTAAGTGCATTATAATCCTCGCGGTTATTGCCAACTTCGGTATAGCATTATCAAAACATGTTGAGTAAGGTATCATATGAATTGGAATACTACCCCCTCGCCAATTCTGGCAACGGGGGTAGCTTTCCACCCTTCTACAGGGACACGACATGTATGTAACTGTGAAGCCCGGTTAAAGTAGGCGCGGAGATACTCCTTCGGGAGTCGATCCCAGCGAGATACAAACACGCAAAAAACTCGAGCCTCAGCATCACAAAATGGATGCTGCCACCACAGACACAAGTCTGACCTCCTGCTGCTGGGAGTCCTTCCAGTGAGGGAGGCTTGGGCAAAGGGTTTCCTGCCTTGGGAGGTACTAGCACCACCCCAGACAGGATTTTGTGTATTAGGTAGGACAGGGCTGAAAGGAACGAGACATGTCTGGGGCACACAAGGTGTCCCTGTGCATACTCCGGTCTAAACCAGTTCCTGGGACACTCCAGTCCCAGCTCTGGCGCAAGACCGGACAAAGGATAGGGGGTGTAACCACCCCCCTTCCTGGTCCCACCCAGAGGAGGGACCTAGTCGTAATACATCCCCCTTTAGCCGGATAAAGGTAGGAGCTGGTCCCATTCCAAATTAGATTATCCTGAACAACTTTAAAAGAAGAAACTCTGGACTTCGACGTTCTGCTCCACAGAAGACTGAAGAAATCTCCTTTGTGGGCAAGGAGTGTCCACCCTGCACAAGCAGGCACCATCAGCGTCCAGAGGCTTCACTTTGTTGTCTTCCCTCGAGGATCCAGACTTCAGAGCCCGACGAAACCCAGATTCCCAGACCTCTCCGACCTCTACCTACATCTGCAGCACAGCTGAGATCCGTGGGTGCGACGAGACACGTGGGACAGGCCATCTTGAAAGAAGCAGCACTTCGCTCCAGCACGACTTCTGAGGTATCCTCGTCCAAGTGCTTTGGGGATTGAGAAGCCCCGACCCCGAGCAGCTCCTGCACCGAAGACCAGCCCTCCAGCATCCACGAGATCTGCGTGGGGCCCTTCTGCCTGTTTGCTGCTCGACGCATTGTCTGGTCACTTGGCGGCTGGCTAGTGACCTCCTAGACGACGAACCTTGAAATCTTCACTGCTGGTCTGGTTGCTCCAGACTGGCCCTTGCTCCCTTCCAAAAAGGAGCACCCCGGACCCTCCTGGTCCACTCCAGACGCCGTTTCCACTCACCGCGTGGGTTGCCTTTGCCAAGGCCTGTTGACTCCGAATCCGAAGAAGACACCGCCGACAGCGAGAGCCTGCGTGGGACAGCTCGTGCCTCCATCCTGGTCGTCGAAGACACCACCTGGTCCACGTGGCTGCAGAGACAAGCGTCCACCCTCACCTGATCGCGACAACGACATCTGGTTCCACTCCAGTCACTGGCTAGTGACTTTGAACATTGTCCCCTCTGCTTTCAGGTTCTTCTCTTCACTGATCCACCCTTGGATCACACCGGACATCTTCCTCCTGATCGCCTGCAGCATCTTCTCTTCCAGGCTCTATAGACTTAGACGCCGGAACCCAACACGACTTGGCACCTATGCACCCGCAGCCTGTGGGTGAGGTGACACGAGCAATTCGGTGCTCAAGGGTAGCTTGACTCCCCTAGTGTCCAGTTCCACAGTCGTTTTAGTTCTACCTAGTCAGGATTGTCCGTACTCACCTTTTTCTTGAACTGTACTGTCCATAGACACTGTTACGCATCTCGCGTGTGAGTTCACACTCTGCACACGCGTTCCGTGGGCCTCCTATTACCTACCTAGAGTTAGTATAGCGTGGTCCCAGCGATCCTACAGCCTCTGGACAGCTCCATTCCTTTTATCGACTCTCACATTCCACTTACTTAGTATATGGGTTGTCGTGCCCCTAGGGCACCATTGTAATTTGTGCAACTTAATCGTATTTTTCCTAAGAGATTGTCATGTGCTTAGCCCTCTGATCTCATAAAGAGTTCAGAGGTGTATGTTAGTTAATAAATATCTTGTTTATTTTCATAACAACCTGTGTGGTGTCCTTTCACTAGGTATTCAAGGGGTTATATGTGGTAAAACAGCTGGCTTCACTTGCCAAAAGAGTTTAGCCTAAGACTGCTTTGTCCATGCTACCATTAGGATAGCGGTGCATAAGGTTGACTTACAACCAATCACCATAAGGGTTGTTTGGACTGATACAAGGTGATCACTAGAACTAGTGAGCATCATATATCAGGCCAGCTTCTCAAAAGTAGCATACCTTGATGCACAACACGACCCACCGAGAGATGGTCCACTTGTGCACCGTCCAACCTTTCTTAGCGCCCACGTAACCAACAAAGAGTTGGTCATCCACCCGGAACTGGCGTGTGCGATCCACATAGAATGAGAGCGCACGTTTTGGGTCCAGACGGTGGAGCCTCTCTTCCTCTTTCGAGGGATGCGAGGCGGAACGAAGGTGGGAAAGGTGATGGACTGCCCGATGTGGAAGGCTGTGACTACCTTGGGCAGGAAAGAGGGTCGCGTCCGCAACACAACTTTGTCCTGATGGACAGAAAGGAAAGGAGGTTTAGAGGAAAGAGCCTGGAGCTCACTCACCCTCCTGGCAGAGGTGATGGCAACCAGGAATGCAGTCTTGAAAATAAGGAGACAAAGAGGACAGTTATGAAGTGGCTCGAAAGGAGCGCACATCAGATAAGTCAGAACAAGGTTCAAGTCCTACTGAGGCATCACGAAAGGAACAGGAGGAAACATATGAGTGATGCCCTTCAAGAACCTATTTACAACTGGGGACTTGAACAAACAGGGCAGATAAGGGAGCCTTAAGAAGGCAGAAATGGCAGAGAGGTAGCCCTTCAGAATGCCCAGAGCAGAGCCCTGCTGGGCAAGAGAAAGAAGAAAGAGGAGAACCTCTGAAAGAGGGGCAGAAAGGGGATCCACAGCCTTTGCTGTGCACCATGCCACAAATTTGTTCCAATTGCAGGCGTATATCGATTTTGTGGAGGGACGCCTGGCTGCCAGAATCACATCACAGACTTCAGGAGGCAAGTCAAATGGCCTCAACTGCCACTGCTCAATCTCCACGCATGTAAGTGGAGACTGTACAGGTTCGGGTGGAGGACCGTCCCCTGCTGCTGCGACAGAAGGTCCTCCTGAAGAGGCAGGCGAATAGGGGGATCGACAGACATGCTGAGTAGCTCGGGATACCAGTATCTTCGTGCCCAGTCCGGAGCCACTAGGATGACTTGGGCCCGGTCGTGTCTGATCTTCAGCACTCTGGGCAGAAGTGGTATAGGCGGAAAGGCGTACAACAGACCGCAACTCCACTCGCGACGAAAAGCCTCTCCGAGCGAGTGCCGCCTTGGAAATTCCAACGCGCAGAACTGATGACATTGCCCGTTCTCTTCTGTGGCAAATAGATCTAACCAAGGCTCTCCCCACTGCTGAATGAGGCCTTGCGGTTATGATGGGTTTTTAGACCCGTCAAATCGGGCACTGTTCACTTGGCGCTCCGCGCCTTAATTATGCTTTAACTTGACACGAAAGAAATGAATCAAACCTTATATTATTTTTGAGCATAAATAATTTGTCACTGCTCAAACCCACCAATGGAGAACATAAGAATTGGCAACAACAACGAGGTCCGAAAGTATATGCAATGTTTAATCTATTGTCATATATAGCATTGGTATTGCAATTTACAAATTTTTATATTTTTATACATCTAGAATTAGAATTGTAATTTGCCCCGTATATAGCGTGCAGTAGAAAAGGGGTGTCAAAGAAGGTGCAAGTGATAGGGTGAAAGGAAAAAGAAATCACACAAAATTCATAAAAACAATTTCTACTATTCCGAAGGAATGCCAGCCAATAAATGCTGGACCAAAGGACCTGACCACATTCAATTGGTCCAAGGGGACTTCTTGTTCTTATTACCAGACATAAGATGTAACAATTATCTGCACTATATCACAAAAGGAAGGGGATATAGGTAGTGGTCCAGGTCTTTAGATAGAGTGTCGACGTTTCGACTCGTCTTGCGGCCTTGCGGTTAGTGGTGCCTGGGCCATGCGAGTCTTCATCAGGACATAATGGACGGGGCAATGCAGGGTTATCTTGGTGACCCTGTGGAAAGTATAAACGGACCGTGAGAAATGGGTCGTTATCTATTTAAGATTGGGTTTAGTCCATGGACTAAACCCAATCTTAAATAGATAACGACTACTGCTTCATCAACAGGGTAAGCAACTCTATACCCCTGTTTTCACTCCACCCATTAGGCAACAACCCATTTCTCACGGTCCGTTTATACTTTCCACAGGGTCACCAAGATAACCCTGCATTGCCCCGTCCATTATGTCCTGATGAAGACTCGCATGGCCCAGGCACCACTAACCGCAAGGCCGCAAGACGAGTCGAAACGTCGACACTCTATCTAAAGACCTGGACCACTACCTATATCCCCTTCCTTTTGTGATATAGTGCAGATAATTGTTACATCTTATGTCTGGTAATAAGAACAAGAAGTCCCCTTGGACCAATTGAATGTGGTCAGGTCCTTTGGTCCAGCATTTATTGGCTGGCATTCCTTCGGAATAGTAGAAATTGTTTTTATGAATTTTGTGTGATTTCTTTTTCCTTTCACCCTATCACTTGCACCTTCTTTGACACCCCTTTTCTACTGCACGCTATATACGGGGCAAATTACAATTCTAATTCTAGATGTATAAAAATATAAAAATTTGTAAATTGCAATACCAATGCTATATATGACAATAGATTAAACATTGCATATACTTTCGGACCTCGTTGTTGTTGCCAATTCTTATGTTCTCCATTGGTGGGTTTGAGCAGTGACAAATTATTTATGCTCAAAAATAATATAAGGTTTGATTCATTTCTTTCGTGTCAAGTTATAGGTCTCGGACCATTGTTTGCTAATATCAATTTGATACCCAGGTCCAGTACTTTTGGGTTACCCCATTTCTTTAATGGTTTAATTATGCTTTACACACTTTTTTAGATTTTGTACATGTTTTTATTCTTATTTTTAAGTTTTTTGTTTTGTTTCATTTACTCATGTATTATTTTCATTTTTCATAATACAAACATATAATTCATTTTGTCAATTTTGCAAACATTGTATCATATTTACATATTCAATACTTTGGCTTCACGTATATTTACACAAGAAACAGTACACAAAAGTTTAACAGATGAGCCCAATGCATTTCGGCGCCTCTACGGTGCCTTCATCAGGGGCGTGTCTGAAAATAAAGCATATAAAATCATGTGAGATTCTTTATTCAATGTAGTTCATGGGGGATATGTGACTAAACTCTGTGGTGATATCATACCTGGTGTTTGTCATAACAGGTGGGTATTTAAATTCGCCTCACTCGCTGGGCTCAGTGTTGATCACTGCAAATAATGATGAATAACCTATGTTGGTTATAAGATTATTACTTCATATGGGTGTTGAAATGAATCTTTAATGGACTGGAAAGAACATACCTGTATAAGATGATATGTACTCGCTGCAAAGACAAAATAATATGTATCAAGACTAAAGGTCTCCCTGTCTAGTGTATCGGTAACTCAAACGGCTTAGGTCTGAGAGCCCTTACCTTGTCTTCACCAAGATTGTTATTCTGTTTGGTGAAAAAAAGCGCAATTACTCGAGTGTTTACGGACATCTAACAGTAATATTAGTACACTCCGTGAAACGGATCAGTGCATACCTGATGTGCCAAAGATTTTCGCCGTATCTGGGGTTCCACTATTTATCGATCGTCTCCATTCACTGTGTGCCGGTAAAACGCCATTAAAACTCTGCGAACTCCGCCAGGAAACGGAGTTAAAAACATAGAGAAAGGACTCAGTGTTGATGCTGTAGCCAATCTGATAGAATCTTTGGGCGCCATACTGGAATGTGTAAAATACCGAAATGACCGCCTAAATCATTCGCTATGTTCGTTGAGATAAATATAATACCTATGTATTATGGAAGTCTATAAAAAATGTTTGTTCTTGAGGTCATGGAGATAAATTATAATCTCATACTCAGACTGACATCAAGTGTTGTCAATAGTGATGACTCGCGATTGTGTATCCCGTTGTTCTAACCTCTTAGTGGTCAACGAAATATAGAAAAGAGCTACAGGATGGAAAACTTAGAAAGTATAAGCGTGATACTATAGATTATAAGCTCAACGAGGTTTATACTTGGGCGGACATATACGCCCGACGCCAATACATACCTAAGAAAACACCAACATCAGCACGTTCTTCCGAGGAAAGTCTTGTAACAGATAAAGAAACATCTATACGCAGAGGACCAGTTAAAGCCACTCAGGAAGGCATCATAATATCTGGCGAAAGCACCAACCAAGCAACAACTAGCAGAGAAGTATCGTCTTTTTTGTCACAGGAACAGGACTCAGGACAACCGCCAACAACATCACCCGAGACATTGACATCAAGCGGAAAACAAGGCGAGGAAGTGGCCGGAAAAGCACTGAGGAGCGGACGAACAGTGATTTAATTATCAATATATCCTCCGTCACATTGACCCAACAACAAACATCAACCTTAAATAAAGGTCTAACATTTGTTCCAACAACAATTACAAATGAGATGGAAACTGAGGGGGCATTCTTCAGATTCATGAGGACATTAAAATTGAGACATTATTTCGAAAATGTAATTGAACCTACAGAGAGCACAGGTGAAAATACCAGCAGAAAATTCAAACCCAAAAGCGTGTTCCAAGCACCAGTATCGCATAAGATGCTTGATACTTTTGAAATAATGGTTAGGAAAGACCTACAGGAATTGGATTACAAAAGAAAACGACACAACAACTTAACCAAGCAAGAGCAAAATATAATCAACAATTTGGCAAACAATCCAATTGGTATGTTCTTTCCAGTCCATTTAAGATTCATTTCAACACCCATATGAAGTAATAATCTTATAACCAACATAGGTTATTCATCATTATTTGCAGTGATCAACACTGAGCCCAGCGAGTGAGGCGAATTTAAATACCCACCTGTTATGACAAACACCAGGTATGATATCACCACAGAGTTTAGTCACATATCCCCCATGAACTACATTGAATAAAGAATCTCACATGATTTTATATGCTTTATTTTCAGACACGCCCCTGATGAAGGCACCGTAGAGGCGCCGAAATGCATTGGGCTCATCTGTTAAACTTTTGTGTACTGTTTATTGTGTAAATATACGTGAAGCCAAAGTATTGAATATGTAAATATGATACAATGTTTGCAAAATTGACAAAATGAATTATATGTTTGTATTATGAAAAATGAAAATAATACATGAGTAAATGAAACAAAACAAAAAACTTAAAAATAAGAATAAAAACATGTACAAAATCTAAAAAAGTGTGTAAAGCATAATTAAGGGGCGGAGCGCCAAGTGAACAGTGCCCGATTTGACGGGTCTAAAAACCCATCATAACCCCGAGTTATCACACAGGATTGACTACCCTGATAAATCGGAGCACCAGTGGATAAATAGAATAACTTGAAAAACCAACGGAGTGCTCCTTACGCTCTTCATTTTTCCAGAATGAGGCCTTGCGCCACGACCGAGTTCAGACGCCATCCATCATGCACCGACAGCTGAGTTCGTCCACCCTGGCGTTCAGGGAACCTGTCAGGTGTTGAACCACCAGGGTCACGCCCTGATGTTCCAGCCACTGCCAGAGGCGCAGAGCCTCCTAGCATAGGGTCCACAACTCTACCCATCCCGTTTGTTGCAGTACCACATGGCGGTGGTGTTGTCCGTGAACACCTGCACTACACTCCCCCGGACAGAGGGGAGGAATGCCTTCAGTGCAAGCCGGATCGCCGCAGCTCCATAAGGTTGATGTGGAGCCGGGACTGGGCCGGAGACCAGAGGCTTCTGATCTCCACCTCTCCCATGTGGCCCCCAGCTCTGGAGGGACGCGTCCGTCACAACTACATGGTCCGGTTGGGGTAGGGAGAGGGATCTGCCGCTGACCCAATCGCGGTCCGTGAGCCACCACTGCAACTGTCTTGCTGTGCCCTCTGAGATCAAGACATGGTCAGACAAGTTGCCCTAATGCTGGGCCCACTGAAACTTCAGGTCCCACTGCAGAGCCCGCATCCGCCACCAGGCGTGATGCACCAGAAGGATGCAAGAGGCCATCAGCCCCAGAAGCCGCGGCGTCAACCTGACCGAGACTCAGGATAACTGCTGAAAGATCGGAATCAGAGCCTGAATATCCTGAACTCGCTGTTCACGCTCCCGCCTCCCAGCTGACCCTCCCTCCCACTGATAGTATAGGTTGACCCCACCCCCTCAGAGAGCTGTGATCGTCCTGACCCGTGCAGAAGCGGTCGCTCCCCTCACTCCTCCTGGGTATCGTAGCGCTATTCCAACGCTGCTTGTCCTCTGTGCTTTCATCTTGCAAAAAATTCATAGCGCCGCATTGTGCTTTAATCGTGCTCTGATCATAGCGCTGCTTTGTGATTTCATTCTGCTCAAAATCGTAGCGCCGCAATGTGCTTTATTCGTGCTCTGATCATAGCGCTGCTTTGTGATCCTTCATAGCGTTTACCATTCATCACTGTTGTTTGTAACTTAATTTTTAGTAATAGCGCTCCACTGCTCGCCCCAACCTCACCCTGCTTAAATTTGTTTTTGTTGTTGTGCCGTCCCAGCCCGTCCCCCCAACACGCTCCCGCCTCCCAGCTGACCCTCCCTCCCACTGATAGTATAGGTTGACCCACCCCCTCAGAGAGCTGTGACCATCCTGACCCGTGCAGAAGCGGTCGCTCCCCTCACTCCTCCTGGGTATCGTAGTGCTATTCCATTGCTGCTTGTGCTCTGTGCTTTCATCTTGCAAAAAATTCATAGCGTCGCATTGTGCTTTAATCGTGCTCTGATCATAGCGCTGCTTTGTGATTTCATTCTGCTCAAAATCGTAGCGCCGCATTGTGCTTTATTCGTGCTCTGATCATAGCGCTGCTTTGTGATCCTTCATAGCGTTTACTATTCATCGCTGTTGTTTGTAACTTAATTTTTAGTAATAGCGCTCCACTGCTCGCCCCAACCTCACCCTGCTTAAATTTGTTTTTGTTGCTGTCATTTTGTTGTTGTGCCGTCCCAGCCCGTCCCTCCAACACGCTCCCGCATCCCAGCTGACCCTCCGTCCCACTGATAGTATAGGTTGACCCCACCCCCTCAGAGAGCTGTGACCGTCCTGACCCGTGCAGAAGCGGTCGCTCCCCTCACTCCTCCTGGGTATTGTAGCGCTATTCCAACGCTGCTTGTGCTCTGTGCTTTCATCTTGCAAAAAATTCATAGCGCCGCATTGTGCTTTAATCGTGCTCTGATCATAGCGCTGCTTTATGATCCTTCATAGCGTTTACCATTCATCACTGTTGTTTGTAACTTAATTTTTAGTAATAGCGCTCCACTGCTCGCCCCAACCTCACCCTGCTTAAATTTGTTTTTGTTGTTGCCATTTTGTTGTTGTGCCATCCCAGCCCGTCCCTCCAACACGCTCCCGCCTCCCAGCTGACCCTCCCTCGCCCCTCCCCCTCCACTATCTACATATGTCAGAACAGCTGACGCGCAGCGGTCGCGCCCCATTCGCGCCGAAGGTGCGCCAAAGGTAAGCCCGTCTACGCCCGTCCACGCCAGACCCCCTGGTCCACGCAAAACGCACTCATTCCGCATAACGCCGCCACCCTCCTAGCCCTTAACCCCGGACGCACATCACAATGCCACGAAGCTGCCCCAGGACGTACCCACGGTGCCTTCGCCTGCCACTCCTGCAAGTTCACCTGCATCAAGACCCCCACCAAATCCACCAACTCCAAACACAACTCAGACCCTAACCACCTGAAGTGCATCCTGCTAAACACCCGCTCGACCCACAGACACGCCACTGAACTCTGGGACCTACTCGACACTGCTTCACCGGACATCGCCTTCCTTACAGAAACCTGGATGAACGCCTCTTCAGCGCCCGACATCGCCATAGCCATCCCGGACGCTTTCAAGATCATCCGTAAAGACCGCACCAACCAAACAGGAGGAGGCATCGCCATCGTCCATAAGAACACCATCAAAATCACGACCAGCCTCGACGATGACCATGCAACCGCCGAACACCTCCAATTTCAGATCCACACCGACCCCAGGACCACACTTAGAGGCACCCTCATCTACAGACCACCAGGAACCCGTAAACAATTCAGCGAAGACATCACTGACTTCATCAGCCCACATGCCCTCGCCTCCGAGAACTACATGCTACTGGGAGACCTCAACTTCCACCTGGAAAAGAAAAACGACAGCAACACCACCACCCTTCTGGACAACCTGGCCAATCTTGGTCTCAAACAACTTGTTGACACCCCCACCCATATAGCTGGACATACGCTCGACCCAATCTTCACTTCCAGCAAGCACATCTCCTTCGATCACACCACAGCTCTCCATTGGACGGACCACAGCTGTGTTCACTTCAGCTACAAAACTACCTTGACCCACAACCCCCCACAACCTATTCCACGAAGAAACTGGAACAAAATCACCACCGACCAACTCCTCACATCGCTCAAACAAAACCCTACCGCCCTCTCATCGGACCCAAACCAAGCGGCCACCAAACTCAAACAATGGATCACTCACAGCGCTGACGAACTAGCACCCTTGAAAAACCACCAAACAGGGTAGCAAAAAGGCCCCCTGGTTCAACGAGGACCTTAAGAAATCCAAGAAACTATGCCGTACTCTCGAGAAAACATGGAGAAAAAACCCAACCACTGACAACCTAACCACCTTCAAGACAGCCACCCGCAATCACCACCAACTGATCTGATCCACCAAGAAGTCAGCATTCAAGGATCGACTCGACAACCACGCCCAAAACAGCAAGGAACTATTCAACATTGTCAAAGAATTTACCAACCCCACCACAGCCTCAAACGACATTACTCCCTCCCAAGAACTCTGCGACTCGTTATCCTCTTTCTTCTACAACAAAATCGCTGACATACATAACAGCTTTGAAAACATCTCCAAAGAACAGTCCACTTCACCCACCTCCGAACCTAAACCGCCCTCTAACATCCTTAACGCCTGGAACCCAATAACCACTGTAGACACCATCTGCCTAATGAACTCCATCCATTCAGGCTCGCCAACCGACCCTTGTCCCCACCACATCTTCAACAAAGCAGACTCCATCATCGCACCCCATCTCCGCGATGTCATCAACTGTTCCTTCAACTCCGCTACCTTCCCGGAAAGCTGGAAACATGCCGAACTCAGCGCCCTTCTGATGAAACCCACAGCAGACCCCTCTGAACTTAAGAACTACCGCCCCATCTCCCTCCTGCCAAAGTCATTGAGAAAGCCGTCAATAGACAGCTCGCCACCTTCCTTGAATCCAACAACTCACTAGACTCCTCACAGTCTGGCTTTCGGGCCAAACAGCACCGAAACCGCCCTTATTGCAGCGACAGACGACATCCGAACACTACTGGACAACGGAGAAACAGTTGCCCTCATCCTACTCGACCTCTCCGCCGCATTCGACACAGTATGTCATAGCACCCTCATACAACGCCTCAGGAACATCGGCATACAAGGAAAAGCCTTGGACTGGATCATCTCGTTCCTCGCCGAGAGAACTCAGAGTCCGACTCCCCCCATTCAAATCAGAGGCCACCGAAGTCATCTGCGGAGTACCACAAGGATCATCACTCAGTCCCACCCTCTTCAACGTTTACACGAGTCCCCTCTCATCCATCGCGCGACAACACAACCTCAACATCATCTCTTACGCGGACGACACCCAGCTGATCCTTTCCCTTACCAAAGACCCTAACACCGCCAAAACCAATCTTCATGAAGGCATGAAAGAAGTAGCCGTATGGATGAAAAACAGCCGCCTAAAACTTACCCACAGACCACGCACGTAACCTAGGCTACATCCTAGACTCCTCCCTCTCGATGACCAGACAAGTCAACGCCGTCTCATCCTCCTGCTTTAACGTACTTCGTATGCTCAAAAAAATCTTTCATTGGATCCCCACCGAAACAAGAAAGACTGTCACCCACGCCCTGATCACTAGCCGACTGGACTATGGAAACACCCTCTACGCCGGAACCACATCCAAATTACAGAAAAAACTCCAACGCATCCAAAACGCATCAGCCAAACTCATATTAGACATCCCGCGCCAAGCTCACATTACCGGGCACCTGAAAGACCTCCACTGGCTTCCCGTCAACAAGAGAATAACGTTCCGTCTCCTCACGCACGCACACAAGGCCCTCTACAAACTAGGACCCGAATGCGTCAACACACGACTGTCCTTCTACACACCGACCCGCCAACTAAGATCCTCCAATCAAGCCCTCGCCGCAGTTCCGCGCATCCACAGATCCACCATGGGAGGAAGATCTTTCTCCTACTTGGCGGCCAAAACCTGGAATTCTCTCCCCACTCACCTCCGCCTCACCCAGAACCACATTTCCTTCAGGAAGGAACTTAAAACCTGGCTATTCGATAAATAATGCACCCCCGCCCCCAAGCGCCTTGAGACCCTCTGGGTGAGTAGTGCGCTATACAAATTCCTGAACTTGAACTTTAACTTCGGGAGGATAAACCCGAAACTCTGCAGAGTCTAGAACCGCTCCGATGAAGAGGAGCTTCTGAGAGGGACACAGGTGTGACTTCGGCACATTGATGGAGAATCCCAGCAGGTCGGCCGTAGTCTGGGGGTGGCTGACGACTGTCTGGGGCGAGCCCGCCTTCAACAACCAGTCATCGAGGTAGGGGAAGACTGAAACCCCTAACCTGCACAGATGAGCTGCGACCACCACCATCACTTTCGTGAACACCCGTAGGGCGCTGGTAAGGCCGAAGGGGAGCACGGTAAACTGAAAGTGCTTGTGTCCTACCATGAACCGCAGGTAACGCCGATGGGTCGGCAGGACTGGGATGTGAAAATAAGCGTCCTGCAAGTCCAACGCTACCATCCAGTCTCCCGGGTCCAGGACAGCTAAGACCTGAGCCAGTGTCAGCATCCTGAACCTCTCCTTCCTGAGGAAGCCGTTGACGTTCCACAGGTCCAAGATAGGGCGTAAGCCCACTTTGCCCTTCTTGGGAACCAGAAAGTAGTGGGAATAACAACCATACCCTACTTCCGGCCCAGGAAAGCGCGCAATGGCCCCCTTGGCCAAGAGGGCCGTAACTTCCTCTCGCAGAAGATTCAAGTGATCCCCAGACAAGCGGTGGTACTGCGGGGGCATGGCTGGAGGGGTCGCCTCAAAGGGGAGGGAGTAGCCCCTTCGGACGATTTGCAGCACCCACCTGTCCAAAGTGATGTTGCGCCAGTGAAGGAGGTGATGGCGACTTGTGGGCCTGAAAGCTCGGACTAGTTAGGCTTTGAGGCGGATGCTGCGGGGGTGGATGAGGACTGGCCTCGCCGTTGTCCCCGGGCACCGCCAATGCGGTCACCACGCCCGTCGCCGCCCTGGAGGTTAGTATGCGGCCCGTGGCTGGCAGGACGTGTGGGGGCGCCCCTTCCTTGGCCACGAAAGGAGCAAAAGGCAGCAGGTTGCTGGCGCGGGCCGACAGGCCCAAGGACTTGGCCGTAGCCCTGGAGTCCTTAAAGCGCTCAAGCGCACTGTCTGCCTTGTCGGCAAAGAGGAGACAGCCATCAAACGGCATGTCAATAAGGGTGTTTTGGACATCAGCCAAAAAGTTGGCAGTCCTCAGCCAGGCGTGGCGACGAATCGCCACCGTCATTACCTGAGGACTTGGAGCCCGAGGAGTGGTGTCGACTCCTGTAGCTATGATGACTCTGGCCCCGCGACCGGTCCCTCGACCTCCTTCCTGACCAGGACCTCGAACGGCACGGGCTGACGGCTGGAACTCGAGGCGCTTGCGGGACGGCTCCCACCTAACCTTCGAGGTCAAGTCCCGGCAGTTGGGGGACACCGACGCGGAGCTGCAGACGACGCCTACCGACGCACAGGGTACTGCTACGCAAAATTTTCCGGATACAGTCTGACACCTGGGGTTATTCTAAGGTAAGGAATCTAATACTAAACTGTTTCTTTCAGATTCTAAGGTAAGAAATCTATAATACACAGTCTCTTTCAGATATGGATATACTCGGTATGGCATTAAAACCTATAAATCACATGCCATGCAATTAAATGACTAGGCTCTGACACACTGTAGGTATTAAAATGCACCAAAGATTGTGAGCTGGCTGTAACATATGCAATTATGGCAGGGTATAAAACCGGGATCGTGAACACTTCAACACCATCTTCAGGCCATGGGTCAAGGAGTCCCTATCTTTTTAAAGAAACACTGAAACCAGGGCCGGTACAAAAGTGAATGTGTGAGGCCCCTCTAATTTAGATAAGTGCCCCCTGACCATTCAAAGACACTGCGGGACACCCATTGTCCAGCATTTTAGCGCCGCCACAGTTTTAACTTTTAGCCCACAAGCAATTCTCACACGTTTAGCCCGATAGCTGTAAGAATTGCTTGTGGGCTAAAAGTTAAAACTGTGGGGGCGCTAAAATGCTGGACAATGGGCGTCCCGCAGTGTCTCTGAATGGGTCTCCTTGCAATTGGGACAAGAGGAAACGTCTCCTTTCCCTAGGCCTCCAGACACCATCTCTGAGAGGCCAGGGGAGTGCCCCTCCCACGGATCCAAATTGCAAGGAGACACCTGTCTTTCAGTTGCATTGACAGGGAAACAACAGGACACCCGATTGGTGCGGGCCCCATGCTGGTGGGCTGAGGGGAGGCCCTGGGCAGCTGCCCACACTGCCCATGCCTAGTGCCGGCCCTGGACACTGAACTCTGAACTAGGATCACAGACTCAAACATTATCCACTGAACAAAAACCAGAGTGGAAGATTTAAAGATAAACACGCACTTTCTGTAAATTGTCTACAAAAATCTTTATTGAAAGGATGAAGCACAAAAGGAGGACACATTTTGTTTTTCTTAAAGTCTTTTCACAAATTCAGTTTGGCTTATACAGGCTTGGCAAACAAGCGGTTCATCAAAAATGGGGAAGCTACTCCTAAAAATACAAATAATTACTGATTTAAATATGTTACAATATAAAGGGTTAAAAAGCTTAACCTGTAGGTTCGAGAACGCAAACGGTATTGACATGGCACTGCAACTGTATATCGAGGGACTTAAAACACTTTCATTTGACTGTTAAAAACACAACTCCACATTGGTCCAATAATTCACGTTTGGGTGGCATTCGCCGGAGATCTAACACTATATTGCTGCACTGCACCGACAGTTCCAAAACGGTCAACCATTTTTTTCACTTTATGGCAGTTACTCAAGGGCATGCATGATATATAACAGGGCTTACATAAATCGTCCAAAGTTTCTCTTACACTGTACTGCAAGGACATATGTAAGGCTTGCTTATTTGTTACCCTTTCATACTGGTGGCAACTGTCATTGGAAAAACTTTTAACCCATAATGAAGGTTATTGAAGTAATTAACATCCCCATTTCTTGGCAAGGGGAAGCCATATTCGTTTATTGTGACAAAAGGGCATATCTGTTATCAATTTAAGAGTTGGCAAAAGTACATTGAGCACATGCCGACAAACTAGAAGAGGAAAAACTAAGCCTGAATGCCGGTGGCATGGTGCGCTTTACACAGGTCCTCAAAGTGAAAACTGCAATTAAGAAACTGAGACGGAATGGTCTGAGATATTTCACATTTACATCATCATTTCCTAAAGGAATCCTGGGTTCACGTGACTTTCTCATCACTTAGCAATACAACTTTCTGCTATGGGCAGTCGATTTAGAAACACTACTCGTACATAACTTACAGTAGGAAGAAAATCAAGCAAAAGTCACTGGGATACAGTGCTATATTAGGATTGAGAAGCCTATGAGGTTAAAGTAAATTCACAAGGCCCTTGGGGACTGACGGCGCCTCGCTAAACCGAATGATGCGGTGTGGGATCACTGTCAAGCAGCACCTTGCCACGGGGAATGAGTTAATTATAGCAGCACACCGGTGCAGTTCTTAAGGGTCAACAAACGTTTAATTGGATAATGTACTATTGAATTGGTTGGGAAACAGAACCAAATATTGAGACGCCAACATGAAACCAAATCCCATTTCAGAAACGCTTTAGAGATAGCAAAAACATTTCTATTTAAAATGAATACCTAAAATACTCCTATCTGGCCCTGGTGACACACTCATAAATCAAGCTGCAGCGTGTATTGTAATTCGGGGGAGCAGCACGGTCACGCCCCTGAACCCTCTAGCTGTGGGGGCCTCCTTCGCCGTGCATGATGCATGGTTCTTTCTCAATGCACCGTGCTGAGGCTCTGAAAAAGCTTGCTGAGGTTCACCTCGGAGTAGCCACTGCCAGCAAGACACCTGTCCACAGCGCTCTTCAACTTCCTGTAGACGCTCGCTGACACATCCTGGTCTATGCTAGATTTCACGTGACCTGTGACAAAAGAAGACAGAGGGGTTAAAGGACTCAGAAAGACAGAGATAGTACACCTCCCAGTTCCTCGGTAAGCCTGCTATGTACGACACAAACTTTAACAGTTATGTGCAAAATTCATAAAAGAGCTTAAAAAGCGTTAGTAGCATAAGATTTTGGTAGCTGGCAGTTTTTTTCAAATACATCAGTTTTTAGGGCTCGGCCTACATCCCACGAAGTGGGTGTGGCCAGAGTCCTTTAGAGGGCAGTTCGCCGAGCTAACCTAGACATTCCAGAGAAGCGCGTGAATTTTGTTCATCATTATTGGTAGCTGCATGGCAATTGGCCATCGCACAGCTGTCTTTTTACAAGGCAGCACGCAATAGGCCATAGTTTGTGGAGTTTCTCTACTTCCTGCATATTCTGTTCGGAGACGCGCACCAGAAGGCTATAAATTATCAATTACCAGCTGTCAGGGGGCCCGTAATTGAATCCAGATGTTGGGCGCGCGTGCACCATTCTTTGCGGTCTGCTCTCTGAAGCCTTGGAACTGTATTTGGCATTCTTGGAGCGTGTGCATTTAGTGTCTGGACTGGATGATGCTGGGCGCGCGTGCACTCTAGCCTTTCCTCCTGGGCCTCGGCTCGGCAGAGGTGCGTGCCTCGAAGGCTGCTCGGGAGTCTGCCGGGTCAGGCACAATATGTTTTTTGTTGAAATCTGCAAGTTATGCAACAGGTTGCGGTTTGCGTGCAAGTACATTAACGGAAAGCGCCACTGGCGCGGAAGCAGAAAACAATGATGTGTCCATGAACATAAGTGAAAACAAAGCGGTAAATAATGAGGCAGTGACGTGGTTGCTATAAAGCAAAATCACTTGTTAGCAGTGTTTAATTTGTGCCATAATAAGTGCCAGTACCCAAGATATTTCTGAGGAGGCCACTGCTGCTTGCCCTACTTCAGGCCACTGCCAGTGATGCCAAATACGATAACCAACGACACCTACCACCCAGTCATGCATCTGCTCAGAGTGTGAGTGCAGAGTAGTGAGTGCAGAGTAGTGAGTGCAGAGTAGTGAGTGCAGAGTGGTGAGTGCAGAGTGGTGAGTGCAGAGTGGTGAGTGCAGAGTGGTGAGTGCAGAGTGGTGAGTGCAGAGTGGTGAGTGCAGAGTGGTGAGTGCAGAGTGGTGAGTGGTGAGTGCAGAGTGGTGAGTGCAGAGTGGTGAGTGCAGAGTGGTGAGTGCCGAGTGCCTGTTCCAGAGAGAGCAGGGTATGCTTGTGCGCTTACACGGTGCACTGACACACAGGAGCTAAAACAAAGAACAGCTGAACACGTGGGAGCTTCATTGAGGCAGCCGGCCCTCTGTGAAGGGAGCAGCAAGGAGGGGATGCCTCAACCAATCAAGCGCAGCTACTCACAACCTACTGTACGATTACAACACAGGCCGAAGGGCAGAGCTAGGTCTTTTCGCATTACGCAGGGTGAGTAGTGTGTGAGTGTGTAGGGTGAGCAGTGTGTGAGCGTGCAGGGTGCACCTCTACAAAACTCACGCTATATACGGCTGAAAAATAGCACTAGGGGACGATAATGAAATTCAACAGTACTGCGAAAGCATGGCTTACATTACAAACAAAGTCTTGCAGTTGCCCATTGTAAATGACAATGCCATTTATTTAACGATTAAGCTATTGGCAATGTAAATGACAATGCCATTTATTTATGATTTAAAGAAATGTCATGAGCAATGCCAATAGCTCTACCTTTAATGATGCCGAGACCATTGCATTGTAAATGCTTGTTTGAACATGTACCGAAGCAGATCAGGTGTTCAATGAGCTGGGGCTACCAGACAACTAAATGTCTCCACGACACCTGGTCTCTTTAGTCCTGGACTTTCACAGCAAAATCCCTTGCGCATCAACAGGTGGTGTAGTGCAGCTCTGCGTCAGGTCTGTCCTGTCCCAGCAGGACATTGGGGCCACTGTATGTGCACGACCTCTGCATGCAGACATCAGTTTCTTTCTGATCGCCCTGCAAGCTTATGCACGCAGAGCCATTACAATCAGTTTATGGCAGTGTTCAGGCTTCAGGTTGTAATCTTATGGACTATAGGAGGCATTCCAGAGAACGGGGAGGCGGTGGATCAGTGAGGAACATGTGGTTTGACAGTCTCTACCAGAAAAGGCATTACAGAAGGTAAGCAAATGGTTGTTCTGGTCTGTAAGGAATCTATCACTAACTAATGTCTCTTACAAATATATTGTTACACAAGTATTAACTTGTGCATCTGAAAGAGACACGTTAGTGATAGATTCCTTACCATACAATATATACCCCAGCATTACCAACTCCACTGGAGGGTCTGCGAACAAGATTACACCAGAATGAAGCCGTCTCTCCGGACTGGACTGTCACGGCAGTAATGCTTGGTAAACGTGGGCAGCTAGGCCCACGTAGCTGCCTGACAAATGGCCTGCAAGGGAACGTCCCGTCCCAAGGCAGTAGTGGCTGCCGTTGCCTGGGTGGAATGGGCATGCAGCCCCACAGGAGGCTCCTTCTTAGCCAAGGAGTAACAGGCCTTCATGCAGAGAACGACCCACTGAGAAATGGTCCGTTTGTGCACGGCCCGACCTTTTTTGGCACCCACATAGCCAACAAGGAGCTGGTCATCCAACCGGAACTGTTGTGTGCGCTTCAGATGGAACGAGAGCGCACGTTTTGGGTCCAGACGGTGGAGCCTCTCCCTCTTCTGAAGGATGCGAAAAGAAGGTGGGCAAAATGATGGTTTGCCTGACGTGGAAGGGCGTAACAACCTTTGGCAAGAAAGAACGACGGGTCCTTAAAACAACCTTGTCCGGATGAACAGAAAGGAACGGAGGCTAAGAAGACAGAGCCTGGAGCTCACTCACTCTTCTGGCAGAGCAACCAGGAAAGCGGTCTGTAAGGTGAGAAGACATAAAGGACAGTTGTAAAGCGGCTCAAAGGGAGCGCACATCAAATAAGTCCACACAAGGTTCAAGTACCACTGATTCAGAAAAGGGGGTGGTGATGGACAGAGTATCTGAATTAAACAGAACACTCGTACCCCGTCAACAGATCAGGGCTTGATCCATCACCGTTTTTTTAGCTCACTGCACCATCCCAGCTCAGAACCTGGCTACATGCAAATTAGTCTGTCACTGGCCCAGTGCATCATGGTAACAGGGCAGACCAAGCCAATTCTTTTACTGGAAAGGAAACAAGCTTCCGGGGACCGGTTTCTGGTATTACAGCCGTCTTCGGCCCGGCTTGCTTGAATCCTGATGGTGCAGTGAGAAAGGGACTCATGTCTGAGCATACCCTTCCACGCTTATGGTGGACAAAAAGATTCAGAAAAGGGGGTGGTGATGGACAGAGTATCTGAATTAAGCAGAACACTCCTACCCAGTCAACAGATCCGGTCCCCGGAAGCTTGTTTCCTTCCCAGTAAAAGAATTGGCTTGGTAGTTTGGTCTGCCCTGTTCCCATGATGCACTGGGCCAGGGACAGACTAATTTGCATGTAGCCAGGTTCTGAGCTGGGATGGTGCAGTGAGCTAAAAAACGGTGATGGATCAAGCCCTGATCTGTTGACTGGGTACGAGTGTTCTGTTTAATTCAGATACTCTGTCCATCACCACCCCCTTTTCTGAATCAAGTACCACTGAGGCATTACAATCCGGACCAGAGGGATTGTGTGAATAATGCCTTTCAGGAAAAGGTTACCAACCGGGGACTTAAAAACAGAAGGCTGATTAGGAAGCCGTAGAAAGTTTTCAAAGCACTTTATGATTTAACTCGGGATCACAGGCTGGTAGACGGGTGGGGCAAAATAAAGCGACAGCAGCTGGGATTCACCTTTTACTCACATCAACATAAAAAATTAGTTAGGCTGGACCATTTTTTTGCACCACCTTTTTTATTAAATGGCGCATTCATTCAGGTATTTCCGAGGATATCGTCGGATCATGCCCCTGTAGTCTTAGAGCTTGTGGCCAGTAGGGTTAGGAAGACGTATAATTTTTTTAACATTCGATAGGAAATTGTGTTTGAATAATAAATTCAAGGAGCATATGTGGATTTGGATTAGGGACTTCTTTTTGAAAAACAGGTTATCTGCACCGATTGATATAATTTTTGATTCTTTTAAAGCCTGTTTTCGAGGGAAGTGCTTAGTTTTAGTTTATACCTACAGAAGAAGCAAAAGGAGGAGCTGGCTGGGTTTTATGAGGCACTCAGAGGGGCGGAATGTGGGTTAACGAGAGGTATCATCTCAGGCATGCAGGATATTTCGGAGTTATTAAACATAGTGGCCAAATGTAGGTCGAGGGTTCTTGGCTTCTGGAGTGAAGAGAATGCTAGGAAATATATTATTTCGAAACAACAACTTCATGAGTTTGGCGAGACTGTTGGCCGAACACTGGCGCTGCGCCTGAGAATGAAGGGCTCGGCGAGAGCTACCCAGACAATGAAAGATCAGAATGGTATGACACATTCGGACCCGCAAAAGATACTTGCTATATTTCAGGACTTTTATGCTGCTTTGTATACACATCAAGGAGGAGATGGGGCGAACAATGGTATGGTATATGAGGAGGCGGCACAATTAGATCCGATGCTTGCAGAACAGATTGACACCCCGATATCCATGATAGAATTAAAAAGGGCTGTAAAATGCCTAGCGGTAGGAAAAGCAGCAGGACCTGACAGAATACCGGTGGAGGTGTATAGGCTTTTTTCCCCGCTTATTAAGGATGAGATGCTGAAGGTATTTCGGCAGGCGCAGGCTGGGCAACCGCCTAAATCATGGTCGGAAGCCACTATTGCGTTTTTTTGCAAAAAAGATAAACCTCCAGATTTGGTCGGGTCATATCGTCCTATTTCACGATTAAACTGTGATAACAAAATGTATTCTAAAATCTTGGCTAATCGCCTTTCCTCTGTCATCACCCCCCTGGTGTCTGTGAATCAGCATGGTTTCATCCCCCAACGTGGAGCTACGGAACATATTAATTAAGTTGTTACGTTGTTTGATTTGGCTAGTGTGGAAAAAAGGGAATTAGCATTAATACTGCTGGACGCAGAAAAAGCGTTCGATCGAGTGGAGTGGGGGTACTTATGACAGATAATGTAGCGAAATGGTTTTGGACAGAAGTTTCTGACAGCTATATAGGCATTGTACGAGGTGCCCACTGCTAAGATATCTGCAATGGGCTTGCTTTCAGATTTGGTTCCTATTACCCGAGGTACACGGCAGGGTTGTCCCTGCTCTCCTTTATTATTTGCTTTGTACATAAACCCCTTTTTAGAACGATTATTGCACAATGTTCGAATTCCTTCATTTTTGGTACATGGTTATGAATTTTCTGTTTTTGCATACGCAGATGATTTAGCTGTGATCACTGTGGACCCTGCTGGCGCAATGGACGAAATTGAGAGGCTAGCGTCAGAGTTTGGGGCGAGGTCAGGGTATAAGCTCAATGTGTTAAAGACACACATTCTGTGTTCAAATAGCGCTCAGTTTAGAGATGACCGAGTGATCAAAGAAGTAACATATTTGGGTATACTAATAAGGTCAGATATTAATGAGCTGATGGAGGTAAATTGGAACTCTTTGATTGGAAATATTAAAAACTCTTTGGATAGATGGGATCAGCTCAATTTTACAATAGTAGGACGCTGCAATATCATTAAAATGTATTTGTATTTATTTCACTCCATTCCCTTAGAAGTCTAAAATGTTAGGCTACAAACTCTCCAATCAATTTGTGGGAAATTCATTTGGAGTCCAGGTAAGCCCAGATGGGCTATGCGTTTTATGACTCTACCCCGTGAGAGAGGGAGTTTAGCAGTCCTGGACTTTGTTTTGTATTACAACGCTTGTTTTTGTTGAAAATGCGGTGGATACTTACGGGTGAAGGGGCTAGTAGCATGGCTAATTCACCTACGATTTTTGAAATGTTAATGGGCCCTATTACTAGGCAATGTCTATTTACTGACGTGGATGGCAGCTACTATAAGCGCACGAGATTTAAGGTTTTAATTAGTGCTCAGAAAGTGTGGAAACGAATTTGAACTTTGATAAAAGTTGGGAAAATCTCTTATTATACACCCCTGCATGCTGGGAAGTTGCTAGCTGGTATTTGTCAGGATAATATTGCCTCAGCATGGGGGAGACAGGGTATTAGAATTTTAGGTTCCTTCTACTCTAAAGAAGGGGTTTGTAAATCTTTCGAAGATATGGTTATACAGTATGGTATCCCCAGACCACAATTCTTCAAATATTTGCAGATAAGGGACTTTTTACAGCGGGTTAATTTTATCAGGGAACCCCATCCCTTAATAGAAAAAATTAGGCGGCAACACAGAATTGGAGAAGTATATTGCAAATGCTACTTACCAGTATGCATCTGTTCTTAGCATGTAGGGCTGCTGACATTCATATCTGTGCATAGATCGCCGCCTAGTGTTGGGTCCGGATGATTGCACATTGTTGTCCTGGAAGAGTCTTCGAAGTATCACGAGATAGGTAGCTCCTCCCCTGGACTACAGTGCGCATGGGCATCGCCTCCATCCCCAGATTGTTTTTAGCCATTGGCAGAGATGGAGTGAAGTAGGTGAGTGATGACCATGCTATGAGCATATATATATATATGAATGAATACTGCAGCTGCTACAGGCGCCGGGGAGGAGGGTGGGCGATATGAATGTCAGCAGCCCTACATGCCAAGAACAGATGCATACTGGTAAGTAGCATTTGCAGTTCGAGGCATGTGGGCTGCTGAATTCATATCTGTGCATAGAATACATAGCAGTCCCTCCATTAGCGGCGGCCGCCCGTGCCAGCTGCAGCAGTCTGAAAAAGTGTTTTGAGAACAGCCTGCCCAACAGCTGCCTGCTGTTTGGAATGCACGTCTACACAGTAGTGTTTAGTGAAAGTATGTGTGGTAGACCATGTGGCTGCTCTACAGATATCTTCCAAGGGAATGTTACCTAGGAAAGCCATAGAGGCCCCCAACTTCCTGGTGGAATGGGCCCTCGGTGGGATAGTGAGAGTGCGCTTAGCTTTAGCATAACAGATCTGAATGCATTTCACGATCCACCTAGCGATCCCAGCTTTGGAGATAGCGTTTCCCTTGTGGTGTGTGGCAAAAGCAACAAAAAGCTGCTTGGTTTTGCGAAAATCTTTTGTCCTGTCTACATAGTACATCAAGGCTCTCTTAACGTCAAGGGTGTGGAGCATCCGCTCCGCCAGTGTCTCTGGGTTCTGGAAAAACACCGGCAACTCAATTGTCTGGTTCATGTGGAATTGAGATACAACCTTGGGTAAGAATTTAGGGTTAGTGCGGAGCACAACCCTGTTAGCATGTACTTGGAAGAAAGGTTCTTGGATGGTGAGCGCCTGCAACTCGCTAACCCTCCGTAGCGATGTAATTGCTACTAAGAACGCCACCTTCCAAGTCAGAAACTGAAGCTCACAAGAGTGCAGTGGCTCGAAGGGAGGACCCATCAGCCTTGTAAGAACCACATTGAGGTTCCATTCCGGAGCTGGTGGGGTCCTTGGTGGAATGACTCTTTTGAGTCCTTCCAGAAAGGCCTTGATAGCAGGGACTTTAAAGAGTGACAGGTGTTGCCTATTCTGGAGGTATGCTGCCATATCAGACAGATGAATGCGGATGGAAGAGTACGCCAAATTGCATTGATACAGGTGGAACAGGTAACAAATGATGTTTTGAATGGAGGCATCTAGCGGGTCAATATCCTGGTTAACACAGTAGATGACACACCTCTTCCATTTAGCCGCATAACAAGCTCTAGTAGTGGGCTTCCTTGCCTCCCGAATGATGTTCATGCAATCGGGAGGTAGATTGAGGTAGCCAAACTCTAGGACTTCAGGAGCCAGATCGCCAGGTTGAGCTGTTGCGGATCTGGGTGCTGAATGTCGCCATGGCTCTGCGTCAGAAGGCTGGGAGTGAGATGAAGCCTTTGATGCGGTACCACAGAGAGTTCCAGAAACGTGGTGTACCACGGTTGGCGAGCCCACGTTGGAGCAACCAGGATGAGAGTCATCGAGTGCTGCCTGAGCTTGCGTGCCACCAGCGGTATCAGGGGTGCTGGGGGAAAAGCGTACGCAAATCTGCCTGACCAGTTCATCCACATCGCATTGCCCTGTGATTGCGGGTGTGGGAACCTGGCGGCGAAGCTTTGGCATTTTGCGTTCTCCTTTGTGGCGAACAGGTCTATCTCTGGATGACCCCACTTTTGGAAGTACGGTTGGAGTACTGATGGATGTATCTCCCACTCGTGCATTTGGTGGCTGTGCCTGCTGAGCAGGTCCGCCATCTGGTTGTCCTTGCCCGGGAGATGCTCTGCCATGAGGAAGATGTTCCTCTGAATGGCCCACTTCCACATGCTCTGAGCCAGATGAGACAGCTGTGGAGAGTGTGTGCCCCCCTGCTTCTGAATGTAGTACATGGCTGTCATGTTGTCCGTCCGGATCAACACGACCTTGTTGCACAGATGTACTTTGAACGCCTTTAAGGCCATGAAGATTGCCATCAGTTCCAACACATTGATGTGCATCTTCCTTTGCTGTAGTGTCCATAGTCCCTGCACTGTGTAGTGGAGTACATGCGCTCCCCATCCCTGGAGAGAAGCGTCCGTCGTCAGGATGATCTGCGGCACAGGCTCTTGGAATGGTCGGCCCTTGCAAAGGTTTTGTGGATTCCACCAATGCAGAGAGTTGTATGCCCGACCGCTCACCAACACTAGGTCTGTCAGTTGCCCATGAGCCTGAGTCCACTGACGTGCAAGGCACTCCTGAAGCGGACGCATATGTAGTCTCGCGTGCGGGACAATGGAGATGCAGGAGGCCATCATGCCTATCAACTGCATGAACACCCTCGCGGGAAGCGAGTGCTGAGGTCTGAATCGTTGGATCAGCGTCTGGATACTGGCGATTCTCACTGAATTTGGCTGCGCCGTGGCTGCCAGAGTATTGATTGTCGCGCCCAGATACTGTCGCACGTGGGCGGGCTGGAGATGGGACTTTGGGTAGTTCAGAGAGAATCCCAGATCGTGCAGGAGATGAATGGTGGGTGACACGTGGTCTACGCACTGCTGTTCTGTCTTTGCTTGAATGAGCCAGTCGTCCAAGTAGGGGTAGACGTGGACGTTCTGGCGACGGAGATGCGCCGCCACAGTCGCTAGGCACTTTGTAAATACCCTTGGCGCCGTGGTGACCCCGAACGGCAGAACCCTGAACTGGTAATGCTGGTCTTGAATCGTGAATCTGAGATACTTCCTGTGGGAAGGATGCAGGGGGATATGAAAATATGCATCTTTCAGATCCAGCGTAGCCAGGAAGTCCCCCTGCTGAAGCAGAGGGAGCACTTGCTGTAACGTGAGCATATGGAAATGCTCCGAGAGAATGTACCAGTTGAGGGGCCTGAGGTCCAGGATGGGCCTGAGGGATCCGTCCTTTTTGGGGATTAGAAAATACAGGGAGTAAACCCCTGTTCCCCTTTCCTGCAATGGAACGAGCTCTATCGCCCCTTTTTGCAGCATGACTAGAACTTCCTGCTGCAACAAGGTCAAGTGCTCGCCGGACATAGGACGGCTCCTTGGGGGTATGTTTGGTGGAATGGAAGTGAGTTCCAGACAGTAACCGTACTGGATAAGAGACTTGACCCACCTGTCCGTGGTGATGGATTTCCACGCTGGCAGGAACTGCTGGAGTCTCCCCCCGACCGGTGTTGTATGGTCGGGGGGCAGTGACAAGACGTCACTGCTTGTTGGCGGTGGTGGACCTGGAGCTGTTGTTTCCACGTCCCCTGCCCTTGACATTATTGCCTCTGTAGCCACCTCTACCCTTGTTGTTGTACGAGGTTTGGGTGTTACTCTTGTAATACTGTGTGGACTGCGATGCCTGACCCCTTGAGGTGCCTCTGGAATTTGAGCGGCGAAAGGAACCACTCCGAAACTGCTGATTTTGGAGGGCCCCCATAGATTTGGCAGTTTCCGTATCTTTTTTCATCTTTTCCAGCGTCGCATCCACCTCAGGGCCAAACAAGTGGTCAGGATTAACTGTTTGATTCAGTATTGTTGTTTGAATATCGGGTTTGAACCCCGAAATTCTCAGCCAAGCATGCCGTCTAAGCAACACACTGGTGTTGATCGCCCTGGAGGCTGTATCTGCCACATCCAGCGCACATTTTATGGATGCATTCGTGATGAGCTTTCCTTCCTGAATCAGCATTTCCCCTGCCTCCTTGTACTGGCCAGGCAAGTGTTGCAGTAGTGATTCTAAGGTGTCATAATGAGCCCTATCATAGCGTGCAAGTAGGGCCTGTGTGTTAGAGATTCTCCAAATATTCGCTGCCTGTGCAGCGATTCGTTTCCCTGAGGCCTCGAAGATCTTGGACTCCTTGTCTGGGGGAGGAGCGTCACCAGTGGTCTGCGAGTTCGCCCTCTTCCTAGCGTTGGATACAACCAGCGAGTCCAGTGGCAAGTGTCCCTTGATGTATGTTGGATCCGAGGGCGCTGCCTTATATTTCTTGTCAATGCGAGGGTTGACGACACGCGCCCGGGTGGGCTCCTTGAAGACCTCAGTTGCGTGTTTGAGTACCCCCTTAAGCATTGGCAGTGTTTTGACCGACTTTTCAGCCACTGAGAAAGTGTCAAATAAAAAGTCCACATCCACGGTGTCCGAGTGCAGCTCGACATCGTGGTTAGCCGCAGCTCTTTCGATCAGAGCGTTGAAGGCCGCTGAGTCCTCTGTCGGTGACGTCTTGGCCGCAAAAAGTTGCGTGTCCTGGCCCGACTGCGGGTCCTCCGGGTCGCCTCCGGCCGACCACGGTACGTGTTCCTCCTCCGGATCCGAGTACGCCGGATAGACGTACTCGGCGTCCTCCTCGTCCGCATCGCCTGCGGCGGAATGCGTCGGCGAGTGTCCTAGGGCTTGTGGAGACATAGGTTCCATCAGGGCAGAAGAGTCCGCAGAGTCCCTCTTATTTTTGAGAGGGATCCGAAAATGTTCCAACACCGGTTCAGTGGTGATTTTCCTCTTGAGGAGAGACAGTTTCCCAGTATTTGCGTCGATGATAACCTCTCGACGTTCCTCATCAGCAAGCGGCTGGAGCCGAAGCTTTGACACCACTAAGGCAGCCTTCGGCGTCAACACCTCCTTCGAGGGGCCTCCAGGTTTCGGCGCGAAAGCCTTCGGCGTCGACTTTGGCGGCAGGGTAAAACGGATAGGCGTTTGCGCCTTCGCCGGCTTCGGCGTGAGCTTAGGCGCTACAGTGTCACTGTCCTTCCGTATCCGCTGCAGGGATTCCGCTACCTTCTTTGTGATGGCAGGAGAAGGCTTGACCGGCTCGAGCGATCCTCCGGCGTCGAGAGTCGGTTCGATGACAGGCACCTTTTTCGGGGCCGACACCTCATGCGCCTTGTTCGCAAGGGCCGGCGCCGGCCGAGCCCTGTGCGCGTCGTCGGCATGACGCTTCTTCGGAGCCGTCTTCGGGTCCCCGACCCCTTTCGGCGCCGACGCAGCCGCGTCGGTCGACTTCGCCTTCGGCGCCGACCCCGAGGGCTTCGGGTCGGCCATCTTGGCGTGGCTCTTCAAGTCGGCCATCTTGACTTTCTTGGAAGTTGACGCCTCCAGAACCTTCTGCCCCAGCGCAACTTTCACTTTCGTTTTCGCATCCGAGGGTGCGTGGCCAGATGGCTTCACTTTCGTTTTCTTCAACGGGAGTGGTGCCTCAGACATGTCCGTGACCGGGCTCGGAGGCGGGGACGTAGGACTTATAAGTAGATCTTGGGTAAGGCCCGAAGGCGATCCCTCGACCTGGGCCGTATAAAGGGGATTGACCCCTAAGTCTGGTTGGGGATGCTCCTCCTCCGAGCTATCCCCTATGGTGGCAATAGCCCGATCGTCGTCCCCTACCTCGTCGGCGACTTCGTCAAAGTCCTCATCACCCGCGTCGTAGGCATCCCCTTCGGACGCGGGACCAGATTCCGAACCTTGCACGTCGTCCTCGTCTCCGACAGATTCTTGGAATATGTCGTCTGGTGGGGGCGCCGCGGTAGCCGAGAACTTAGCCTGGAGCCGACTGGCCCGACGAATCTTCAGAGTTTTCTTGCACCGGAATTTCGAACACGCCATGTAGCTGTCTTCGTCATGGTCCGGTGACAAGCAGGTATTGCACACGGGGTGCACGTCGAGGTGTGAATATTTGGAGTTACACACCGGGCATTTCTTAAACGGTGTCCGCTCCATAGCAGAAGTGTAGTGTAGGCCCGTCCGCGCCGAAAGCACGCGGAAGGGTAGCAAGAGTTCGGAGCTGAGAGTCAGACAAGAAACCGAACGCAACTATACCGACGCTCAGCCTAAAGACCTTTTGGTCTCGAGTAGAAAGTTGAACAACTATCGGTTCCGACAGAGGGAACCGAAACACATCCGAACCCAATGGCGGAAAAAAACAATCTGGGGATGGAGGCGATGCCCATGCGCACTGTAGTCCAGGGGAGGAGCCACCTATCTCGTGATACTTCGAAGACTCTTCCAGGACAACAATGTGCAATCATCCGGACCCAACACTAGGCGGCGATCTATGCACAGATATGAATTCAGCAGCCCACATGCCTCGAACCATGTATTATTAGCTAATCATTTGGACGATTTGGATAAGCATAGGGGAAAATGGTCTAGGGATTTGGGGGAGCCAGATATCAATATTGAGAAACTTATTGCACTATCTATGGAAGTACTTATGTCTGCAAATCTGAGGGTTCAATTTTTTAAATCTATATTTGATTTATACTACACTCCTGCTTGGATGGTTAAGTGGGGGACTAAATTTGATGGCAGATGTTTTCGCTGTCAAGAGGATAATGCAGATAGTGTACATATTTTTTTTAAGTGCATTAAGTTGTCAAGATTTATAGCAGATTTGGAAAATTTCCTGTGATTAGTTTTGAAAGTAAGGTTGACTATTACACCTGCTACGATGGTAATTGGGATTGGGCCGGGGTGAATGTATGACATTGTTCTACATTCTGTCCATCAACTGTGTTTTTTGCAATTTTCACCCCGAGTGTGCTGGGTATACTCAGACGTGAGTCCCAGGCTCTCCACACCACTGGAGTCAAGCTATCCAGGCTGATGAAGGCTGATAGCCAGAAACCGGTCCTTGGATGCTTGATTCCGGTCTGGGAAAGACATGGCTTGGTAGTTCGGACTGGACTGTTCCCATGAGGCACAGGGTCAGAGCTGATTTGCATATAGCCAGTGTCTAACCCAGGGTGGTGTGGAGTGCAAAAAAACGATGGATTTAGGCCCAGATCCTTGTACTGGGGTGAATGTATGACATTGTTCTACATTCTGTCCATCAACTGTGTTTTTTGCGATAACTCATATGTACATAGAAAATTCATTTTTTTTTTCAATGACCCTAGCACGCTTATGTATAGCTATGGTTTTTCCTTGATTTTTCTTAGCTACAGAATGGCTCCAGAAAGATCCACCGGGGTTTGAACTGTGGCGTGCGAAAATGCACAACTATTGTAAAATAGAATGGGGTTGGTTTTCTGTGAAAGGGGCGAAGAAGCGTAAGATCGACTTGACTATATGGGGAACATTTAGGGAATACTAGCAGGATTGAGATATTATTGTACTTAATTTGATTTATTTTGTTCAATTGAAATTGATTTATTTATTATGAGTATACTGTGTGGAGTAGAAGTGTATCTTATGTGTCCTTTTATGTGCTTTTGTGTACTAATTCTGTAGAAAGGCGGAGATAGCAGAAAGATAACCCTTGATAGTGCCCAGAGCAGAGCTTTGCCGGGCCAAGGAAAGTAGAACCAGGAGGACTTCGGAAAGAGGGACAGAAAGGGGATCCACAGACTTATCTGTGCACCCTGCCACAAACTTGTTCCACCTGCAGGCGTAAACCGTTTTCGTGGATGGACGTCTGGCTGTCCGAATGACATCACAGACTTCGGGAGGAAGATCGAAAGCTGTCAACTGTCGCCGCTCAATCTCCATGCATGGAGGTGGAAGCTAGACAGGTTCGGGTGGAGGATCGTACCCTGCTGCTGCGACAGAAAATCCTCCCGTAGAGGCAGTCGGATCGGGGGATCGATCGCCATGCTGAGTAGCTGGGGATACCAGTATCTCCATGCCCAATCTGGAGCCACAAGGATGACTTTGACCGGGTCGCGCCTGATCTTCTTCAGCACTCTGGGTAGAAGTGGTATAGGCGGAAAGGCGTACAACAGACCGCAGCTCCACGCGTGATGAAAAGCATCGCCAAGCGAGTGCCGCCTTGGAAATGCCAACGCGCAGAACTGATGACATTGCGCGCTCTCTTCGGTGGCAAATAGATCTAACCAAGGCTCTCCCCACTACTGAAAGAGACCTTGCACCACGTCCGAGTTCAGACGCCATTTGTGATCCATCAAGCACCGACGGCTGAGCTTGTCCGCCCTGGCGTTAAGAGAACTTGCAAGGTGTTGAACCACCAAGGTGATGCCTTGATTTTCCAGCCATGTCCAGAGGCGCAGAGCCTCCTGACAAAGGGTCCAGGACCCCACTCCGCCCTGCTTGTTGCAATACCACAAGGCGGTAGTGTTGTCCATAAACACCTGCACTACACTTCCGCGGACAGAGGGAAGGAATGCTTTCAGTGCAAGTCGGATCGCCCGAAGCTCCAAAAGGTTGATATGGAGCCGGGACTCCACCGGAGACCAGAGTCATCTGATCTCCGCCTCTCCCAAGTGGCCTCCCCATCCCAGGAGAGATGCATCCGTCACCCTATGTGCTCCGGTTGGGGAAGGGAGAGGGATCTGCCATTGACCCAATCGTGATTCGTGAGCCACCACTGCAAGTGTTGTGCAGTGCCCTCCGAGATCTGGACATGATCGACAGGTTGCCCTAATGCGGAGCCCACAGGAACTTCAGGTCCCACTGCAGAGCCTGCATATGCCATCTGGAATGTTGCATTAGCAGGATGCAGGAGGCAATCAGGCCCAGGAGCCGGAGGGTCATCCTGACTGAAACCCGTGATAGAGGCTGAATGATCGGAATCATAGACTGAATATCCAGGACTCGCTGCTCAGGAGGATAAACCCGAAACTGCGTCGAATCCAGAACCGCTCCAATGAAGGGGAGCTTCTGAGAGGGACTCGGGTGCAACTTCGGCACATTGATGTAGTCTGAAGGGGGGTGACGACTGTCTGGGGCGTCTTTGAGGTAGGGGAAAACTGACACCCCTGTCCTGCGCAGATGAGCTGCGACCAAAGCCATCACTTTCGTGAACACCCGAGGGGCACTGGTAAGGCCGAAGGTGAGCACGACAAACTGAAAAGGCTCCTAGCCTACCGTGAACCGCAGGTAACGCCGGTGGGCCGGTAGTGTGAAAATATGCATCCTGCAAGTCCAACGCTACCACACAGTCTCTCGGGTCCCGGGCAGCCAAGACCTGAGCCAGAGTCAGCATCTTGAACTTCTCCGTCCGGAGGAAGCGACTGACGTTCCGGAGGTCCAAGATAGGACGTAGACCCCCTTTGTCCTTCTTGGGGACCAGAAAGTAGTGGGAATAACAACCACGCCCAGGAATGCACTCAATGGCCCCCTTGGCCAAGAGGGTCGTGACTTCCTGCAGGAGAAGTGCCGAGTGTTCCCCTGACATGGGGTGATACTGAGGTGGCATGGCTGGAGGGGTGGACTGAAAGGGAAGGGAGTAACCCTTGTGGATGATCTGCTTGTCTGATGTTAAATGTGCGCCAGTTTGGGAGGTGGTGGCAGATCCTGCCACCCACCGGCGTCGGGTGCTCCAAAAAGCTTGGATTAGGAAGGTTTGGAGGTAGAAGCAGCAGGGGTGGAGGTGGACAGACCCCCACGCTGATTCCCAGACCCGACCCTGCAGAAGCCGCATCCATGGCAGCGCTGAGGCTGGTTCTGCACAGGCTTGCTGACGGAACGTGTCTGAGTGCCTCTGCCGTGGCCACAAAAGGAACGAAAACCAGGAGTGTCAGGGCTCTTTGCAGAAAGACCCAAGAACTTGGCTGTGGCCCGAGAGTCCTTAAAACGCTCCAGGGCACTGTCGAGCAAGTTACTTACCTTCGGTAACGATATATCTGTAAGAAACAGTGGTTAGTATTAGATTCCTTACCTTAGAATATCCCCAGGGGTCAGACTGGATCCGGAAATTTTTGCGTAGCCGTACCCTTGCGCGTCGGTAGGCGTCGTCTGCGGCTCCGCGTCCGTCGTCGGCGCCGTGATGACGTCGTCAGAGTACTTAGACGCCGCCTCCGCGTGCTGACGTCAGTTCTTAGACACAGCTTTTCCGCACCAGAAACGCAGAGCCATGTTAAAAACCAACACTGGTGCCACTGAAACTAGGGCCCTGAAAGGGGATGACCTTAACCCTAGATATCGGTTCGCAGAACGGGGAGGATGGGTGGGGCGGTAAGGAATCGAATACTAACCACTGCTTACAGATATATTGTTACCAAAGGTAAGTAACTTGTTCATCTGAAAAAAACAGGTTAGTATTAGATTCCTTACCTTAGAATAGATACCCCAGCAATACCAATCCCGGTGGTGGGTCTGCGAACCAATAATCACATCAGAAAGTCCTGGAGGATGGAACGGCCAAAGAAGCCATCCCTCTGGACTGGGCTGTCCAGGCAGTAGTGCCTCGCAAATGTGTGCAACGATGCCCACGTAGCTGCCTGACAGATGTCCTGCGAGGGGACACCCCGGCCCAGGGCAGTGGTAGCCGCCGTGGCCCGAGTGCAATGGGCCCTCAGCCCAACAGGAGACTCCTTCTTTGCCAAGGAGTAACAAGCCTTTATACACAAGACGACCCACCGAGAGATGGTCCGCTTGTGTACAGCCCGCCCCTTCTTAGCGCCCACGTAACAAACAAAGAGTTGGTCATCCACCCGGAACTGGCGGGTGCGATCCAGACAGAATGAGAGCGGTAGAGCCGCTCTTCCTCCTTTGAGGGATGCGGAGGCGGAAAGAAGGTGGGCAAGGTGCTAGACTGCCCGATGTGGAAGGTCGTGACAACCGTGGGCGGGAAAGAGGGTCTAGACAACCTTGTCCGGATGGACAGAAAGGAAAGGAGGTTTGGATGAAAGAGCCTGGAGCTCACTCACTCTCCTGGCAGAGGTGATGGCAACCAGGAAAGCAGTCTTCAGAGTAATAAGGCGGAGAGGACAGTTGTGTAGTGGCTCAAAGGGAGCGCACATCAGATAGGTAAGAACAAGGTTCAAGTCCCATTGAGGCATCACAAACGGAACAGGGGGAAACGTGTGTGTGATGCCTTTCAGAAAAAAACGAGTTACAATAGGGGACTTGAACAAAGAAGGTTGATCAGGCAGCCTTAGAAAAGCCGAAAGGGCAGAAAGGTAGCCCTTGATAGTGCCATGGGCAGAGCCCTGCTGGGAAAGAGAAAGAAGGAAGAGAAGAACCATGGAAAGAGGGGCAGAGAGAGGATCCACAGCCTTTGCTGTGCACCATGCCACAAATCTGTTCCACCTGCATGCATATACCGACTTTGTGGAGGGACGCCTAGCTTCCAGAATAACATTACAGACTTCAGGAGGCAAGCCAAATGGCCTCAACTGTCGCCGCTCAATCTCCAAGCATGAAGGACGAGAATGGACAGGTTCGGGTGGAGGACCGTCCCCTGTTGCTGCGACAGAAGGTCCTCCTGAAGAGGCAGACCTACCGGGGGATCGACTGACATACTGAGTAGCTCGGGATACCAGTACCTTCGTGCCCAGTCTGGAGCCACAAGGATGACTTGGGCCCGGTCGCGTTTGATCTTCTTTAGCACTCTGGGCAGAAGTGGTATAGGCGGAAAGGCGTACAACAGACTGCAACTCCACTCGCAACGAAAAACGTCTCAGAGCGAGTGCCGCCTTGGAAATTCCAACGCGCAGAACTGATGACATTGCGCGTTCTCTTCGGTGGCGAATAGATCTAACCAAGGCTCTCCCCACAGCAGAAAGAGACCTTGCGCCACTTCAGAGTTCAGACGCCATTCGTGATCCATCATGCACCGGCGGCTGAGTTCGTCCGCCCTGACGTTCAGAGAACCTGCCAGGTGTTGAACCATCAGGGTCACGCCCTGATGTTCCAGCCACTGCCAGAGGCGCAGATCCTCCTGGCAGAGGGTCCACGATCCCACCCCACCCTGTTTGTTGCAGTACCACATGGCGGTGGAGTTTTCCGTGAACACCTGCACTATACTTCACCAGACAGAGGGGAGGAATGCCATTAGTGCAAGCCGGATCGCGCGCAGCTCCAGAAGGTTGATGTGGAGCTGGGACCCTGCCGGAGACCAGAGGCCTCTGATCTCTGCCTCTTTCATGTGGCCTCCCCAGCCCTGGAGAGACGCATCCGTCACAACTACGTGCTCCGGTTGGGGAAAGGAGAGGGATCTGCCGCTGACCCAATCGCGGTCCGTGAGCCACCACTGCAGCTGTCTCGCAGTGCCCTCCGAGATAAGGACATGGTCGGACAGGTTGCCCTGATGCTGGGCCCACTGAAACTTCAGGTCCCATTGCAGAGCCCGCATCCGCCATCGGACGTGATGCACCAGAAGGATGCAGGAGGCCATCAGCCCCAGAGGCCGCAGCTTCAACCTGACCGAGACTCAGGATAAAGGCTGAAAGATCGGAATTAGAGCCTAATTATCCCGAAACTGCTGTTCGGGAGGATAAACCCGAAACTGCGCCGAGTCGAGAACCACTTCGATGAAGAGGAGCTTCTGGGAGGGGCACAGGTGTGACTTTGGCACATTGATAGAGAACCCCAGCTGGTGCAGGAGGTCTGCCGTCGTCTGGAGGTGGCTGATGACTGTCTGGGGCGAGCCCGCCTTCAACAACCAGTCGTCGAGGTAGGGAAGACTGAAACCCCTAACCTGCGCAGATGAGCTGCGACCACCGCCATCACCTTCGTGAACACCCGTGGGGCGCTGGTAAGGCCGAAGGGGAGCACGGTAAACTGAAAGTGCTTGTGGCCTACCGTGAACCGCAGGTAGCACCGGTAGGACGGGATGTGGAAATAAGCGTCCTGCAAGTCCAACGCTACCATCCAGTCTCCTGGGTCCAGGGCAGCTAAGACCTGAGCTAGTGTCAGCATTTTGAACTTCTCCTTCCGGAGGAAGCAGTTGACGTTCCGTAGATCCAAGATAGGGCGTAGGCCCCTTTGCCCTTCTTGGGTACCAGAAAGTAGTGGGAGTAGCAACCACACCCTACTTCTGGCCCAGGAACGCGCTCGATGGCCCCCTTGGCCAAGAGGGCCGTAACTTCCTCCTGCAGACGCCGCAAGTGATCCCCAACTCGCGGTGGTATTGCGGTGGCATGGCTGGAGGGTTTGCCTCGAAGGGGAGGGAGTAGCCCCTTTGGACGATTTGCAGCACCCACCTGTCCGATGTGACAGTGCGCCAGTGGAGGAGGTGATGGCGAACCCTGCCACCCACTGGCGTCACATGGGCCTGAAAGCACAGACTAGGACGGTTTTGAGGCGGATGCTGAAGGGGTAGGTGTGGACTGACCTCGCCGTTGTCCCCGACTGCCGCCACGGCGGTTTCCACGGCAGCCACCGCGTTGGAAATTAGTCTGCGGTGCGTGGCTGGCAGCACGTGTGGGGGCGCCCCTTCCTTGGCCACGAAAGGAGCGAAAGGCACCCGTTTGCTGGCGCAGGGCCGAGAGGCCCAAGGACTTGGCCTTAGCCCTGGAGTCCTTAAAGCACTCAAGTAAATGGTCTGCCTTGTCGCCAAAAAGCGACGGTCATCAAACGGCATGTCCATGAGTGTATTCTGGACATCGGCCGAAAAATTGGCGGACCTCAACCAGGCGTGGCGACGAATCGCCACTGTCGTTGCCACCGCCCTGCCCAGTGAGTCGGTGTTATCCAGCCCACACCGGATGGAATAACGTGCCGCATCTCGACCCTCGGCAAGGGTTTGGGCGAGTTTAGCCTTGACCTCCGCCGGGCATTCTGGCAGCACGTTCGCGACCCATCCCACAGAGAGTGGGTGTACGGGCTCAAGAGGCATGCCGTGTTTGAAGACCGCAGTCCCCAACTCAGGGAGGAGAATACCTTTTTGCCGTATTGCTCATACCTCTTGGATTCCCGATCGGGAGGAGGCGTCGGGAATGCGGTCTGGGAGTTGGAGACCTGGATAACCAGGCTCTCGAGGGTGGGATGGGTGGACAGGAAACAAGGGTCGCGGGGTGGTGGCATCTGGCCACGTTCCTATCTACAGGCGGCCCTGTAGCGGGCTTGGACTAAGTGCCCAAAAGAACGTCAGTCAAGGCCTCATTAAACGGCAGCAGAGGCTCAGCCGAGATGAACTGCGGTTTAAGGACCTCAGTAAGGAGGTTAGTCCTCACGGCCGCGACGGGGAGCTCAAGGCCCAAGGCCCTGGCCGCCCGCATCAACACCACACTGTAGGTTGCCTCCTCCTCCGTAGCCACGGTAGGGGGTGAGACAAAACCAGTGTCTGGCGAAGTATCCAGACCACTGGCATTCCCAAGATCACCTGTCCAGTCCTGCTGGAACTGACACTCACGTGTCAGAGGGTCCTAAGACCCCTCCCAATACACCTCATCACCAATTTCCTGATAATCAGGGTTGTCAAAGGATGGGGCTGGTTCGATGAAGTAGAACTCTCCAAGCGGCGTCGAGAGCGGCGCCCAGGGGCGCCATTCCGACGCCGGAACTGGGTCGAGGGAGGCATCGGGGACGGCGTCGCCCGAAGGCAGCGCCGGAGATGACACCGTAGGGACAGGCGCCGGTGAGGTCGTCAGGTCAACCGGCGACGACCCGAATCCGAAAGCGGATCCAGCGGGGTCCTGCGGCGCCGGGGCCGAAGCACCCGCCGGCGTCGGGCCGAAGCACCCGACCCGCTAGGGCCCCCATACGGGTCTCCTGGGCCCGAATGCGCCGCTGAGCCCGTCGGAGAGAGGGACCTCATGGCCATGACGAAGCGCTCGATCTCCCCCGGCATCGCTTGATGCCCAGGGACCGGGGGGTATGGGGCAAGTTCAAGTTCAAGGATTTATATAGCGCACTACTCACCCAGAGGGTCTCAAGGTGCTTGGGGAAAGGGGGTTCAGTTTTTGTCAAATAGCCAGGTTTTAAGTTCTTTTCTGAAGGAGATGTGGTTTTGAGTAAGGCGGAGGTGAGTGGGGAGTGAGTTCCAGGTTTTGGCCGCTAGGAAGGAGAAGGATCCGCCACCCATGGTGGATTTTCGGATGCGCGGGACTGCAGCGAGGGCTTGATTGGATGATCTAAGTTGGCGGGTGGGTGTGTAGAAGGACAGTCGAGTGTTGAGGCATTCGGGTCCAAGTTTGTAGAGGGCCTTGTGTGCGTGGGTGAGAAGACGGAATGTAATTCTCTTGTTGACGGGAAGCCAGTGGAGGTCTTTTAGGTGTCCGGTGATGTGATCTTGGCGAGGGATGTCCAATATGAGTCTCGCTGATGCGTTTTGGATGCGTTGGAGTTTTTTCTGTAATTTTGCTGTGATTCCGGCGTATAGTGTGTTACCATAATCCAGTTGACTCGTGACCAGTGCAAGGGTGACAGTCTTTCTTGTTTCGAAGGGGATCCAGCGGAAGATCTTTTTGAGAATACGAAGTACGTTGAAGCAGGAGGATGAGACTGCGTTGACTTGTCTGGACATCGAGAGAGAGGAGTCAAGGATGAAGCCCAGGTTGCGTGCATCGTCTGTGGGTGTGGGTGCTGTGCCCAGAGCGGAAGGCCACCAAGAGTCGTCCCAGGCAGAGGGGGAAGATCCTAGGATGAGCACCTCCGTTTTGTCTGAGTTGAGTTTTAGGTGGCTATGTTTCATCCATTCGGCTACTTCTTTCATGCCTTCCTGAAGATTAGATTTAGCGGTGTTAGGGTCTTTGGTGAGGGAAAGGATTAACTGGGTGTCGTCAGCGTAAGAGATGATGTTAAGGTTGTGTTGACGCGCGATGGAGGCGAGTGGACTCATGTAAACGTTGAAGAGGGTGGGACTGAGTGATGATCCTTGTGGTACTCCACAGATGACTTCAGTGGCCTCTGAGATGAATGGGGGAAGTCGGACTCTTTGAGTTCTCCCGGCGAGGAATGAGATGATCCAGTCCAAGGCTTTTCCTTGTATGCCGATGTTGCTGAGGCGTTGTATAAGGGTGCTGTGGCAGACTGTGTCGAAAGCGGCCGAGAGGTCGAGTAGTATGAGGGCCGCTGTTTCTCCGTTATCCAGTAGTGTTCGGATGTCGTCTGTTGCTGCAATGAGGGCGGTTTCGATGCTGTGTTTTGCTCGAAATCCGGACTGTGAGGGATAGAGGGAGTTATTGGATTCAAGGAAGGCGGCGAACTGGCTGTTGACGGCTTTCTCAATGACTTTGGCGGGGAAGGGGAGGAGGGATATTGGTCTGTAGTTTTTAAGTTCCGAGGGGTCTGCTGTGGGTTTCTTCAAGAGGGCGCTGGGGTCGGCGTGTTTCCAGCTTTCTGGGAAGGTGGCAGAGTTGAACGAGCAGTTGATGACATCACGAAGATGGGGTGCGATGATGGAGTCTGCTTTGTTGAAGATGTGGTGGGGACAGGGGTCGGTTGGCGAGCCAGAGTGGATTGAGTTCATTAGGTGGATGGTGTCTTCGGTGGAGATTGGGTTCCAGGCGCTGAGGTTGTTAGTTGGCGGTGTGGGATCTGAGGGGGATGGGGAGGGTTGTTCGCCGGGAGCGTTCTCGAAGCTGTTGTGAATGTCGGCAATTTTGTTGTAGAAGAAGGAGGATAGCGCATCGCAGAGGTCTTGGGAGGGAGTGAAGTCGTTGGCTGCTGCGGCGGGGTTGGTGAATTCTTTGACGATGTTGAATAGTTCCTTGCTGTTGTGGGCGTTGTTGTCGAGACGATCCTTGAAAGCTAATTTCTTGGTGGTTCGAATCAGTTGGTGGTGTTTGCGGGTGGCCGCCTTGAGGGTGGCCATGTTGTCAGTGGTTGGAATTCTTCTCCATGTTTTCTCAAGGGTGCGGCATAGCTTCTTGGATTGTTTAAGTTCATCATTGAACCAGGGGGCTTTTTTGCTGCCTGACATGATCTGGTGCTTTTTCAGGGGTGCTAATTCGTCAGCGCTGTGGGTGATCCATTGCTTGAGTTTAGTGGCCGCTTGGTTTGGGTCCAATGAGAGGGTGGAAGGGTTTTGGTTAAGTGATGTGAGGAGTTGATTGGAGGTGATTTTGTTCCAGTTTCTCAGAGAAAAAGGTTGTGGGCGGTTGTGGGTCAAGGTGGTTTTGTAGCTGAAGTGAACACAGCTGTGGTCTGTCCAATGGAGAGCTGTGGTGCGGTCGAAGATGTGCTTGCTGGAGGTAAGATAGGGTTGAGCGTGTGCCCGGCTACATGGGTGGGGGTGTCCACAAGTTGTTTGAGTCCGAGATTGGCCAGGTTGTCCAGAAGGAAGTTGGTGTTGTTGTCGTGTTTATTTTCAAGGTGGAAGTTGAGGTCTCCTAATAGAATGTAGTTCTCGGAGGCGAGGGCATGTGGGCTGATGAAGTCCGCGACGCCTGCGACTCAGACGGAGCCGCGTGGGCAGTGTCACCCGAACCCCCGGCCACGTTGCGCGAGCGTCGGGGGGAGTTGGAAGAGCGATGACGTCTCTTCGACTTCGTGTGCTTACCTGGCGACTTCGAGCCTGAAGAGTGATGTCGACTCCCGGAGCTACGATGGCTCCGACCCGCGACCGGTCCCTCTACCTCCGTCCGGACCGGGACCTCTCACGGCGCGGGCCAACTGCCGGAGCTCGAGCCGCTTGCGGGACCGCTCCCGCCTAGCTTTCGATGTCAGGGCTCGGCAGTCTGGGCAGGCCTTGTCGTCGTGATAGACGCAGAGACAGTGAAGGCACCGGCGGTGAGGGTCGGTTACAGACATCAGTCGGTCGCAGTCCTCACAGGGTTTAAATCCTGGCATCCCTACGGGCACCGTTCAGAGTCGAAGACTCGAAAATGATCAAAAGTGATAGCAAAAAAGTTTAGTCAAAAATTGACTAAGGTACCACTTTTTCCGGATCTGCGCTGCTGGCGCGGTAAAAAGAAGAACTGACGTCAGCGCGCGGAGGCCGCGTCTAAGTACTCCGACGACGTTATCACGGCGCCCACGAGGCCGACGACGGACGCGGAGTCGCGGACGACGCGCAAGGATACTGCTACGCAAAAATTTCCGGATCCAGTCTGACGCCTGGGGATATTCTAAGGTAAGGAATTTAATACTAACCTGTTTCTTTCAGATCTCTGGGTAATGGGATTTCAACACCAGCGGCAGCCTGTCACTGTATATTTATTTTAATTGGAAACACCTAAAAGGGCTGGTTATTTCTCTTATTCATGAAAAGTGGCAAAAAGATAGTGTGCTCAAAAGAAGGCTCCATGATTATGCTCAAGCCAGTAAGTGTAAAAATGGTCCAGAAATAGGTTTGGATTTATTTAGCATCAAAGCACAAGCTGGGACCTTCAGGGAACTCCTCACCCACCTGGCTATTCAAGCCCATGAGAGAACAGCACTGCCTCTTAAAGTAGCTAAAAAGATGTGTTTTGAGGTCAGGCTATGAAATGCAGGGGCCAAAGGATGTCAAACGATTGCTATCTTCCCCGCCCATAATGGGCATTATCCCATTTAAGTGTTAGGCATGTCCTGTGTTCCTGGCTGGCAGCGCCACAGTGCTCCTTGCACTAAAGTTATCAAAGCAGAAAAAAGGTTGTGTTATTCAGTTTATTGAATAAATTACAACGAAATAAATCTTCAAACACTCACCACGATCACAGAGATGTTACAACAAAAACACTTTTCTATATTTGAGATTGCCACATGTCGTTTGGTGGAACAGAATGCAAGAATGATAGCGTTACAGAGGCTAAACAGGTTGTAGACTTCACTTTCTGGGCAGCATTCGTAACTTACGTTTCTCTGGCTCAGAAAAATGTTTATCCACAGCGTAGTCCCAGTCAAAAATGTACCGATAGTAGCAGAGCTGAGCGTACAAGGCCTTGTCAGGATACTGCAGTACAAATTAAAAAAATATAGTTGTGAGTAAGCCTGATACAACACAAATGAAAATATGCTTCATTGACTTCTGTACGGGCTTTAGGGAATTGCAAAGGCCCTAAAGACTAAGATAATTCCAAGTTAAAGGGTATAAAACCATTTATTCAGGATTAACACTGGTTAAGAAACAGAAGCATGACTAGGTTCAGACAGTCATCCCTGATAATCAATCATCCCGTCTTTTTCAAGGACCCCCTCCACCCCCAAAAAACACTTTACTCTTCAATTGTGCTACATTTGAAATATATCAGATGTACTCTGTAAATTGGGTACAAAAACTTCGAACGAGTATTTCTGGATATGGTGACAAAATGTTAAGCGCAAATAAGTACAAAGCCTAGTATTGGCGTAGAAAATAAATATCCTGGACATGTATAGATTACAACTTTTTTTTAATAAAAAGAAAGTTTCTGCCTCGAATGACAGGAGTTTACAAGCCAGTCGACTAGAGTTTTCGGAATAGGGACATAGTTCTACATTCACTGCTCTGAAAGGTCAGCGCTAGGGCGGCGAGTGCACTGAATGTTGTCCCTGTTTCAAGGTTGGTTAAGGGGCCTGTCGCACGAGTTACTTACCTTCGATAACGACATATCTGTGAAAAACACTAGTTAGTTAGATTCCTTACCTTAGAATAACCCCCAGGCGTCAGACTGGATCCGGAAAGTTTTCGTCAGCAGTACCCCTGCGCGTCGATAGGCGTAGTCTGCGGTTTCGCTTCCGTCGTCGTGATCGCCGGAATGATATCGGAGCACTTAGACGCCGCCCTCACGCGCTGACGTCAGTTCTGTACATAGCTTTCTGCATATGGAACGCAGAGCCATGCAAGAAACCAACACTGGTGCCATGAAACTAGGGCCCTGAAAGGGATGACCTTAACCCTAGATATCGGTTCGCACAATAGGGAGAATGGGTGGGCCCGGTAAGGAATCTAACTAACTAATGTTTCTTACAGATATATCGTTACCGAAGGTAAGTAACTTTTGCATCTGAAAGAAATACCTTAGTTAGAATCCTTACCTTAGAATAGATACCCCAGCAACCCCGGTGGTGGGTCTGCGAACTAAGATCACACCAGGAAGTCCTGGACAATGGAACGGCCGAAAAAGCCATCTCTCCAGACTTGGTTGTCGAGGCAGTAGTGCTTGGCAAACGTGTGCAGTGAGGCCCATGTAGCTGCCTGACAAATCTCCTGCAAAGGGACTCCCCATCCCAGGGCAGTAGTAGCTGCAGTGGCCCGAGTGGAAATGGCACGCAGCCCCTCAGGAGGATCCTTTTTAGCCAAGGAATAACAGACCTTGATACACAAAACAACCCACCAAGAGATGGTCCGTTTGTGCACCGCCTGTCCCTTCTTAGCGCTTACGTAGCCAACAAAAAGTTGGTTGTCCACCCGTAACTGTTGTGTGCGGTTAAAGTAAAAGGAAAGTGCACCTGTTGGGTCCAGACGGTGGAGCCTCTCTTCCTCTTTCGAAGGATGCGGAGGCGGAAAGAAGGTGGGCAAGGTAGGGTGGGTCTGACCGATGTGAAAGGCAGTAACCACCTTGGCTAGAAAATCAGGATGAGTCCTCAGAACAACTTTGTCTGGATGGACAGAGAGGAAAGGAGGCTTAGAGGAGAGAGCCTGGAGTTCACTCACTCTTCTGGCAGAGGTGATGGCAACCAGGAAAGCAGTTTTGAGAGTCAGAAGATGAAGAGGACAGTTGTGGAGTGGCTCAAACGGAGCACACATATGGCATCAACTGCCACCGCTCAATCTCCACGCATGGTGGTGGAGGCTGGACAGGCTCGGATGGAGGACCATCCCCATCTGCTGCAACAGAGGGTCCTCCTGAAGAGGCAGTCAAATCGGGGGATCGATTGACAGACTGAGAAGCTCGGGATACCAGTATCTTCATGCCCAATCAGGAGCCACAAGGATGACTTGGGCCCGGTCACGCCTGATCTTCTTCAGCACTCTGGGCAGAAGTGGTATAGGCGGATAGGCGTATAACAGACCGCAACTCCACTCGCGACGAACAGCATCTCCGAGCGAGTGCCGCCTTGGAAACTCCAACGCAGGGAACGGATGACATTGTGCATTCTCTGCGGTGGCGAAATGATCTAACCAAGGCTCTCTCCACTGCAGAAAGAGACCTTGCGCCACGTCCGAGTTCAGACGCCACTCGTGATCCATCATGCACCGAAGGCTGAGTACGTCCGCCCTGGCGTTCAGAGAACCTGCCAGGTGTTGAACCACCAGGGTGATGCCCTATGTTCCAACCATGTCCAGAGACGCTGAGTCTCCTGACAAAGGGTCCATGACCCCACCCCTCCCTGTTTGTTGCAGTACCACATGGCGGTGGTGTTGTCCGTGAACACCTGCACTACACTTCCCCGGACAGAGGGAAGGAATGCCTTCAGTGCAAGTCGGATCGCCCGCAGCTCCAGTAGGTTGATAGGGAGCCGGGACTCCGCCAGAGACCAGAGGCCTTCGATCTCCGCCTCTCCCATGTGGCCCCCCCATCCCAGGAGGGTCGCATCCGTCACCACTGTGTGCTCCGGTTGGGGTAGGGAGAGGAATCTGCCACTGACCCAATCACGGTCGGTGAGCCACCACTGCAACTGTCTCGCAGTGCCCTTTGAGATAAGGACGTAGTCGGACAGGTTGCCCTGATGTTGCGCCCACTGGAACTTCAGGTTCCACTGCAGAGCCCGCATTCGCCACCAGTAGCCTGTGGCTGGACAAACGTGCGGGGTGCCTGTAGGAAGGTGGATATCGGACTATGGTTGCCCCCAACTTTTTGCCTCGTGTTTTGCTGGTTTTTCGACTTAGTTGACCTGGGGCCCTGCTATTCAGGGCCCCAGGCCCACTGCTCTCTCTGTAAAATGGATTCCATGTACTCTAGGTACATATCTAATTGGATACTGAGTCACCTTATCAGTCCCTGTACAGTGTACCTTAGGTACCCAGGGCATAGGTGCACACAGGGCCTACCAGGGGCTGCAGCATGTATTATGCCACCCCTGGCTGGCCATCCAAATCTGACACAACTGGCTGCACGACAGCTGGGGCAAGGTGGTGTAATCCCCCTTTGCTTTAGATACAGTTCCCTATATCTAAACCTAAAATGGACACATATATTCCTATCAGTCACTCCTATGGCAAGCCTTATCAATCCTGAAGGCAGAGTGCTTGGAATTATGTGAGATGGTGCTCTGGCATGAGCTGAGCCCGTTTGCAGCTTGCGGAACCAAGTCCTAATAGCTGTTCCATGATAACGCTACACCATATACTCTTAAGTGCATTATGAACCTCGCAGTCAAATGCTAACTTTGGTATAGCATTATCAAAACATGTCGAGTAAGGTGTCATACGAATTGGAATACTACCCCCTCGCCAATTCTGGCGACGCGGGTAGCATTCCACCCATCTAGAGGGACACGACATGTATGTAACTGTGAACCCCGGTTAAAGTCAACTCGAGCCTCAGTATCACAAAATGGATGCTGCCACCACAGACACAAGTCTGACCTCCTGCTGCTGGGAGTCCTTCCAGCGAGGGAGGCTTGGACAAAGGGTTTCCTGCCTTGGGAGGTGCTAGCACCACCCCAGACAGGATTTTGTGTATTAGGTAGGACAGGGCTGAAAGGAATGAGACATGCCTGGGGCACACAAGGTGTCCCTGTGCATACTCCGGTCTAAACCAGTTCCTGGGGCACTCCAGCCCCAGAGCTGGCGCAAGACTGGACAAAGGATAGGGGGTGTAACCACCCCCCTTCCTGGTCCCACCCAGGGGAGGGACCTAGTCGTAGTGCAGCCCCCTTTAGCTGAATAAAGGTAGGAGCTGGACCCATTCCAAATTAGATTATCCTGATCAACTTTACAAGAAGAAACTTTGGACTTCGACGTTCTGCTCCACAGAAGACTGAAGAAATCTCCCTTGTGGGCAAGGAGTGTCCACCCTGCACAAGCAGGCACCATCAGCGTACAGCGGCTTCCCTTTGTCGTCTTCCTGCAAGGATCCAGACTTCAGAGCCCAACGAGCCCCGGATTCCCAGACCTCTCCGACCTCTACCCACATCTGCAGCACAGCTGAGACCCGTGGGTGCGACGAGACAGGCGGGACCGGCCATCTTGAAAGAAGCAGCACTTCGCTGCAGCACGACTTCAGAGGCATCCTCGACCAAGTGCTTTGGGGACTGAGAAGCCCCGACCCCGAGCAGCTCCTGCACCGAAGACCAGCCCTCCAGCATCCACGAGATCTGCGTGGGCCCCTTCTGCCCGTTTGCTGCTCGACGCGTTGTCTGGTCACTCACCGGCTGGCTAGTGACCTCCTAGACGACGAACTCCGACAACTTTGCTGCTGGTCTGGTTGCTCCAGACTGGCCCTTGCTCTCTTCCAAAAGAGGAGCACCCCGGACCCTCCTGGTCCACTCCAGACGCCGTTTCGCCTCACCGCATGGGTTGCCTTTGCCAAGGCCTGTTGAACCCGAATCCGGAGAAGACACCGCCGACAGCGAGAGCTTGCGTGGGACAGCTCGTGCCTCCATCCTGGTCGTCGAAGACACCACCTGGTCCACGTGGCTGCAGAAACAAGCGTCCACCTTCACCTGATCGCGACAACGACATCTGGTTCCACTCCAGTCACTGGCTAGTGACTTTGAACATTGTCCCCTCTGCTTTCTGGTTCAACTCTTCACTGATCCACCCTTGGATCACACCGGACATCTTCCTCCTGACCGCCTGCAGCATCTTTTCCTCCAGGCTCCATAGACTTCAACGCCGGAACCCGACACGACTTGGCACCTATGCACCCGCAGCCTGTGGGTGAGGTAACACGTGCATTTCGGTGCTCAAGGGTAGCTTGACTCTCCTAGTGTCCAGTTCCACAGTTGTTTTTGTCCTATCTAGTCAGGGACGTCCGTACTCACCTTTTCTTAAAACTGTACTGTCCATAGACGTTTGTACGCATCTCGCGTGTGAGTTCACACTCTGCACACGCGCTCCGTGGGCCTCCTAGTACTTACCTCAAGTTAGTATAGCGTGATCCCAGCGATCCTACAGCCTCTGGACAGCTCCATTCCTTTGATTGACTTTTACATTCCACTTACTTAGTATATGGTTTGTCGTGCCCCTAGGGCACCATTGTAAATCGTGCAACTTAAACGTATTTTTCCTAAGAGTTTGTCATGTGCTTAGCCCTCTGACCTCAAAGAGTTCAGAGGTGTAGGTTAGTTAATAAATACTTGTTTATTTTCATAACAACCTGTGTGGTGTCCTTTCACTTGGTATTCAAGGGGTTATATGTGGTAAAACAGCTGGCTTCACATGCCAATAGAGTTTAGCCTAAGACTGCTTTGTCCATGCTACCATTAGGATAGCTGGTCTATAAGGGTGACTTACAACCAATCACCATAAGGGTTGTTTGGACTGATACAAGGTGATCACTAGAACTAGTGAGCATCATATATCAGGCCAACTTCTCACAGTGCCCCTTCCATGGCCACAAAAGGAGCGAAATGAAGAAGTTTGCTGACGCTGGGCCGACAGGCCCAAGGACTTGGCCGTAGCCCTAGAGTCCTTAAAGCGCTCCAGCGCACTATCTGCCTTGTCGCCAAAGTGGCGACTGCCATCAAAAGGCATGTCCAAGAGAGTGCTCTGGACATCCCCTGAAGTTCGTAGATCTGACAGGCGTGACGACGAACCGCCACCGTCGTTGCCATCGCTCTACCCAGTGAGACTGTGGTGTCAAGTCCACATCGGATGGAATACCGTGCTGCATCCCGCCCCTCAGCAAGAGCCTGGGTGAGCCGTGCCCTGGCCTCCTCCGGGAATTGGGGTAGCACGTCCGCCACCGTACCCCACAGAGAGTGGGTGTAACAGTTCAAAAGGTATGCTGTATTAATACTTGGCAATCCCAAACTGAGGGAGTAAAACAGTTTCTTACCAAACTGTTCCATCCTTTTGGATTCATAGTCTGGTGGAGCCGTCGGGAAGGCGGTGTGAGACGTGGAGGCCTGGATAACCAGACTCTCAGGGGTGGGATGTACGGACAGAAAGCAGGGGTTGCCCGGGGCAGGGACCAAGTGCCCATCAGAACGTCAGCGAGGACCTCATTAAACTGCAGCAGAGGCTCCGAAGAGCTTACTGGCGGTTGAAGCACCTCGGTGAGAAGGTTAGTCCTCACGGCCACTGCAGGGAGTGCAAGGCCCAAGGCCGTGGCCGCCCTGCGCAGCACCACAGAATAAGTAGCACCCTCCTCCATAGCCACGGAGGGAGGAGAGATAAAACCAGTGTCAGGCGAAGTGTCTAGACCACTGGCCTCCCCTAGCTCATCTGCCCAGTCCTGACTTAACTGGCACTGCTGCGCCAGAGGGTCTCAGACCCCTCCCAGTCCACCCCTTCATCCGTATCCTGATAAACAGGCAAAAATGAGGGAGCTGGGTCATAAGCGAAGGGCTCACCCATCGACGCTGGAGACTACGCCAAGCGGTAACGCTCCAATGTCGGACCCGGACGGAAACCAGGAACGGCGTCGTCTGAGGACGGCGCCGGTAGCGGCACCGTGGGGGTCGCCGCCAGCGGAGGAGTCGTAAGGTCAACTGGCGTCGACCGGGATCCAGGCCTGGATCCCACGGGGGCCTGTGGCATCGGGACCTAAGTCGACGACGGCGCAGGGGCCGAAGCCGCCAGCTCGCTAGGACCCCGTCGGACCTGCGGGACCGAAGGCACGCCGGCAGGCCTGAACGGCGGGTAGTCTTGAATCTCGCCCGGAGTCGCATTGAGTCCAGGGACCGGAGGGTGTAGGGCCGGATGCGACTCCTGCGGAGCCGTGCGGGTAGTGCCACCCGAGCCCTCGGCCAAGTGGCGTGACCGGCGAGGGGAGTCAGAAGAGCGATATCGTCTCTTCGACTTCTTTTTACCATGCCTCAACTTACTTGAGTGCGAGGACTCGGATCCTGACGAACAGTGTGGACTGCGGCTCCACGACCGGTCCCTCGACTTCCTCCTCGACCGGGACCTCGAACAGCAGGGAGCAGACTGCCGGATCTCGAGCAGCTTGCGGGACTGCTCCCGCCTTGGTTTCGACGTCAAGGCCGGGCACGACTGGTCATTGTTGTCAGTCCCCAGACAGTAGACACACCGACGGTGGGGGTCGGTAACCGACATCAATCGGTGACAGGCAACACAAGGCTTTAAACCGGGCATCCCTACTGGCACCAGGAGTCGAGTCGACTCGAAAAAGGTAGACAAAATTGTCCAAAAATTAGTCAAAAAATGACTAAAAATACGCTCTTCCCGGATCTGCGCTCGCTGGCGCGGAAAAAACAACCGACGTCAGCGCGCGAGGGCAGCGTCCAAGTGCTCCGATGACGTCATTCCGGCAATCACGACGCCAATGACGGACACGGAGCCGCAGACGACGCCTACCGACGCGCAGGGGTACTGCTGACAAAAACTTTCCCGATTCAGTCTGACGCCTGGGGGTTATTCTAAGGTAAGGAATCTAACTAACGTGTTTCTTTCAGATAAGCAATTCAGAAAACTCCTAGTACTTTCAAGTTAGTACAATCAACAAATGAATTAGCTAAGAAAATTCAGGAACTTACAAAAAATATAGAAGCTGTAACTGTGCAAGTAACTATAGGTCCTGTAATACCAGTCTTTGAAAATCAAAGAATAAATGAGGCTTCGTTAACCATTCCGTTGAATCAGAGTTTGCAAAAAGTACAGAAAAAGATGTATCCAGATTTAAATGACATTAGAAATACAATTAGAATGACACCACCTGATTTAACAATAAATCAAAGTCCAATATAAAGAATTCCTAAGGGAGCAGAATCAGCATCTGAGACTCCAGGGAGAAGTATAGAACAATAGATTTGACAAAAACTCCGATAGGCCCAACAGCAGAAGAATTACATGATTGGGTTAAAACCCTACAACAAAAAGATTTGGAACCCAAACTTTTAGACGTGGTTAGGTTAAAAATAGATATGGAAGAATTGATTATTGGAACTGAAAGACTAAAAACATATCAAGATGAAGAGCTTAGGTTTATATGCAAAAGCATAACTTTGACAGCAAAACATTTACATGATAAATTAGAAGCAACAGCAAACAAATTAGGAATAGAATTTGGCAAAATAAAAATGTTACAGAAACCCTACAGAGTAGATTTTACTGAAAAGGATATAGATAATTTGAATACGACAGGAAGATTAACCCAAATAAAAGAATAAATTGTGTTACTGAGAAAATGGGGAGATGTAGATCAATGGAGAAGCAGATGGATAAAGAAAAAGGAAGAGGTTAATGATAAAACATCCATAGCATTTCCTGTTAAAGAAAAAGAATCAGTAGTGATCGAATATCCCATGAGAGAAATACAAGGAGGAGGTTTTGCACATGTTCCATGGACTAGACAGTGTGAGAAGTTGGCCTGATATATAGTGCTCACTATTCTAGTGATCACTGTGTATCATACCAAACGACCCTTATTGATGATTGGTTGTAAGTCAACCTTATAGACCAGCTATCCTAGTAGCGTGGACAAAAGCAGTCTTTAGGCTAAACTCTAGAGGGCGTGTTAAGCCAGCTGTTTTACCATCACATATACCCCTTGAACACCAAGTGAAAGGACACCACACAAGTTGTTATGAAAATAAAGCATATTTATTTATAACAAGTCTACCCTGAACTCTTTAGGAGTCAGGGAGCTAAGCACAATACAAAACTCTTACGAAAATACTTCAAGTTGCACAATTTACACAAATGCCCGAGGGGCACGAAAAACCATATACACTAAAAGTGGAATGCGAAATAGTAGCAGGTGAGTAACAGGATCCAGAGGCTTCAGGATCGCTAGGACTACACTTCTGAACCCTAAGGTTAGGAGCAGGAGGCCTAGGGAGATTGGGTGCAGAGTGTGCGCACTCACGCGGGATGCGGGACAAAGTCTATGGAGGCTAGTATTTCTTAAGTTACTGTTTTCGGACGAATCCGACTAGGTAGACTAAAAACGACAAAGGATCTGGACACTTGGATAGTGAACCTGAGTTGGAGCACCGAAATGCTCGGGTTACCTATCCCAGGGGCTGCGGCTGCATAGGGTTCAAAAGACGTCGGGAATCCTCGTTGTAGTCTATGGAGCCTGAAAGAAGAAGTTGCAGGCAGGCGACCAGTGTAGATGTTCGGAGTGATCCAAGCCTGGATCGGTGATGGAGATGACCTGAAAGCAGAGGGGACTCCGTTCTTAATCACTAGCCAGTGATTGTGTGGCACCAGGATGGCACCGGATGAAGTCACCGCGACCAGGTGAGTGGGCGACGCTGGACTCTGCAGTCACACGGGCCAGGAGGCGTTGTCGGCGACCAGGCTGGAGGTGCGAGCTGTCCCACGAGGGTCTGTGCTGTTGGCGATGCTGGAACCAGGATTGGAGCAACAGGCCATGGCAAAGGCAAGCCCACGCGGTGGAGTCAAGATGGCGTCTGGTGGGGACCAGGAGGGTCCGGGGTGCTCCTCTTTTGGAAGGGAGCAAGGGCCAGTGTGGAGCAACCAGACCAGCGATGAAATCGTTGTGGTACGCCGTCAAGAGGGCCACTAGCCAGCAGGCAAGTGGCCGGACAACGCGGTGAGCAGCATAGAGCAGAAGGGCCCCACGCAGATCTCGTGGATGCTGGAGGGCTGGACTTCGGTGCTGGAGCTGCTCAGGGTTGGGGCTTCTCAAACCCCAGTGCACTCACTCAAGGATCCCTCGGCGGTCGTGCTGGTTAAGCGTCGTGCAGGTTTTGAAGATGGCCGGTCCCTCAGGTCTCGTCACACCCACGAATCTCAGCTGGGCTGATGATGCAGGTAGAGGTCAGAGATGCCAGGGAATCCGGGTCTCGTCGAGCTGGTCAGTCTTGATCCGGAGGATGGACGTGCAGCAAACCGCGATGCTGCCACAAGGGAGAGTCTTCAGAAAAAGTCAAGAGTTCCTTTCGTGGAAAGTAGTTCAAGATTCAGAATTATCTAATTTGGGAAGGGGGCCTGCTCCTACCTTTATTCTAAAAAAAGGGGCTGGCACGCGACTAGGTCCTGCCCATGTGGTGGGACCAGGAGGGGGGTGGTTACACCCCTCTCCCTTGTCCGGACTTTCCCCAGCTCAGGGGCTGGTGTGCCCCTGGAACTGGTTTGAGCCGGCATATGCACAGTGAGCACCGGGGTGCCACTTGCAGTCACCTTCCTCTCAGCCCTGCCTACCTGGGATTCACAAAACCCTGTCTGGGATGGTGCTAGCACCGCCCCTGACAGGAAACCCTTTGTCCAAGCTCTCCTCGCTGGAAGGACTCCCAGCAGCAGGAGGTCAGACTTGTGTCTGTGGTGGCAGCATCCATTTTGTGATGCTGAGGCTCGAGTTAACTTTAACCGGGGTTCACAGTTACATACATGTCGTGTCCCTCTAGAAGGGTGGAATGCTAACCCCGTCGGCAGAATTGGCGAGGGGTTAGTATTCCACTTCGTATGACACCTTACTCGACATGTTGTGATAAAGCGATACCAAAGTTGCCAAATAACCGCGAGGATTATAATGCACTTAAGAGTATATGGTACGCGGTATCATGGAACAGCTACTAGGACTTGGTTCCCCAAGCTGCAAACGGGCTCAGCTCATGTCAGAGCACCATCTCACATAATTCCAAGCACTCTGCCTTCAGGATTGAGAAGGCCTGCCATAGGAGTGACTGATAGGAGTATATGTGTCCATTTTAGGGTTAGATATAGGAATACTATATCTAAAGCAAGGGGTGATTACACCACCTTGCCCCAGCTGTCGTGCAGCCAGTTGTGTCAGATTTGGATGGCCAGCCAGGGGTGGCATAATACATGCGGCAGCCCCTGGTAGGCCCTGGGTACACCTATGCCCTGGGTACCTAAGGTACACTGTACAGGGACTGATATGGTGATTCAGTATCCAATTAGATATTTACCTAAGGTACATGGAATCCATTTTACAGAGAGAGCAGTAGGCCTGGGGCCCTGAATAGCTGGGTCCCAGGTCAACTAAGTCGAAAAACCAGCAAAACACCAGGCAAAAAGTTGGGGGCAACCATAGTCAGATATCCACCTTCCTACAGACAGGATATATTGTCATTTACAAATGATTTTCCAAGATTACGAGAAAAACATGTAGAATGGTATAGACAAGTAGATAGGTTTGTGAAAGTTTCAAAAGTGTTGTGGGAAAATTTAGATGGATTATTTGACATAGTTGTACCTGCAGATTTGTGGACAGAATGTAAAATACAGTTGACTGACAAAAAGAAGAATATCCAAGAGATGCTAAAACAGGTGCACCAGGTCCAGAGGTAATGAGGAAATATGATCAAGTTATAACATTTTTGAAAAATAAAATTCCTCCAAAAAGAAACAGATTGGGTTAAAATCGATAGAACTCTTCAAGAACCAAAATAATCTCTACATGCTTACTATGAAAGATTGCTTTTAGTGTTTAAACAATATAGCGGGTATGAAACGTTAAGTGAAAAGGATACGAGTCATTTTGTATATAGGTTTGTGTTTGGTTTGAGACCCGAAATAAGTGAAATGATAAAGTACCACATGATGTGCTGGCAATCCAGCTCAGTGGACGATGTACTAAGATATGCAAAGTATTGTAGTGACTAAATTGATGCTAAACAGCGAAATCTTATAGAAACGACTATGTGGCACAAGGGAAAGTGGCAGAACAACAGGAAGCTCAGTTGATAATCAAAACAATGAAGCGAATCAAGTAAAAATGAAGCGCAGTATGAATAAAGGGAAAGGACAAATGAATATAGATGAAGCGAAAAAAAAATGGCCATGTCATAATTGAGGCAGGATACCACATTGGAGGAACGAGTGTAAGTTACCCCCAAAAGTTAATACAGAAAATACATCATTGAATCCACAGGTGCAGAATGAGGTAAATCAACAGTCATCGCCACAGCAACAGGTAGTTACTCAACAGAGTTAGGTGCCAGTACCACCTCTCCCACAAAGTGTAAATCTTCAGAAATACAGTGCAGAGACAGGATTCCAGGGAGGAAAGCAGATAAAAAGATCGCTGCGTGCAGCTGCAATTCCGCAGTTTTAGTTGAGAACGGATGGAAATGAGTCAGATGAGAGCTACTGACAGTGCCTAGAGGAGGAAGTGGAGTGCGTGCTTGGCGCAACTCTGGAGGTAGATCAATCTGGTCCTTTTGTGAATGGAAAGGTGAATGGTGTAAATATTACTTTCCTACTGGATACAGGTGCTACCCATTCTACCGTTAGATCAGTAGAAATTCAAAATCTTCCTCTCAGGTGAGCATATCCAAGTTGGAGGTGTGACAAATAAGCAAATTAAAAACACCACTCACTCAACCGGTAGAAGTGGAAATTTGAAATTTTAAAGATATGCATTGTTTTGTGGTATGTGACAGCAGTCCTGTTAATTTGCTTGGACGCAATATACTCTGCAAAATGAACTGTGCCATTTACTGTTCACCAGATGGCATTGCTTTTCAAACAGCAAATGATGACAATCTGAATAATATGACCATGTCGATAATAGATTCAGAACAGAGTGAAATGTTTCCTGTGTTTGACAAAGAGAAAATCCCAAATGAATTAAAAGAAACAGTCAAAGAGGAAGTATGGGACTTAACAGGAGAAGAGATAGGTTAATGAAAGTTGTGAGTCCTGTAAAATTTTTTGTAAAAGAAGGAGCTAGTTACCCGAATACCCCACTGTATAAATTAACACCAGAAATCATTGAAGGAGTAACCCCTGTGATTGACAAAATGATCGAGCAAGGAATTCTGAAAGAAATTATGAGTAGCCCATGTAATTCGCCTATAATGGGACTGTAAAAGCCAAATGGGACATTTAGGATAGTGCAGGATTTAAGAAAGATAAACAAAATTGTTGTCCTATGTTGTCCAATTGTACCAAATCCAGCTGGGATATTGTATCAGATTCCACATGATACAGAATGGTACAGTCATTGATTTGTGTAATGCATTCTTTACAGTTCCATTACATCCTGAAAGTCAGCCAATTTTCACGTTTAGGTTTGGTGAGCGTATTTTGGCATGGTGCAGAATTCCTCAAGGGTATACTGAAAGTCCCTCTATTTTTAATCAGATGTTGAAGAAATCATTGGAAAGTTTAACAATGCCTGGGTAATCTGTTTTGGTTCAATATATTGACCTATTAGTGGCATCAAATACCAAAGATGCATGCGTTTCCGACACCATTGCATTGCTGAATCATTTGGAAGAAGGAGGGCATAAAGTGTCTCCATCAAAATGACAGCTTTGCCAACAAGTACAACATTTAGGTCATAAGATTGGAAAAGGGACAAGACAAGTGACCTCAGAAAGAATCAAAATTATTAGAGGAATGAAAGACCCAAAAACACAGAAGCAAGTGAGAATGTTTCTGGGAATGGTTAGTTATTGGCGACAGTGGATTTTCTTTAATTGCAAAACCTTTACAGTGCTTAACAAAAGGAGATGTGAAAGACCCTATAGTGATGAATGAAAAAGAGATGGAAGCATTTGAGCAGTTAAAAACTAGCTTGTGTGAAGCACCAGCTTTCGGCATGCCTGATCACGAGAAAGAGTTTGAACTGTATTGCAGTGAAAAAGAAGGGTGTGCATTATCAGTTCTGATTCAGAGGCACCTTCCGTGAGAAGACCAATTGCTTATTTTTCTGCAGTTTTGGATCAAGTGTCTTAAGTATTGCCTGGGTGTTTGAAAGCAGTTGCTGCCATGAGTGTGATTTTGGAACAGAGTGAAGGCATAGTGATGGGATACCCGGTGAAGGTATATGTACCACACTCGGTTGAAATCCTCCTCACTAGGATAAAGACACAGTGTATGACAAACAGTCATTTGACCAGATATGAGAAAGTCAATTTAGGTGCAGACAATGTGATAGTGGCAAGATGTGTAAATGTAAATCCTTCCACTTTGTTGCCTGATACCTTGGATGTAGAAGCCAAAAATGACAATCACAAATGTTTGGATGTGCTTAAGTACTGTACCAAACCAAGACCTGATATTAAGGATGAACCTTTGAAAGAATCTGATTTTGTGATGTTTGTGGATGGTTCATGCTGGGAACAGATGAAGGTGTTTTGAGTGCTGCATATGCTGTATGTACAGTGGCAGATGTCATGGAAACATCTTGTTTGAAAGGAATACGTTCCGCCCAAGTGGCTGAGCTTTGATTCAAAGATGCAAATTGGGAAGAGTTGTCCGAATTACCATAGTGACCGACAGTCAATATGAATTTGTAGTTGTTCATGATTATGGACAACTGTGGTCTCAAATAGGATATATGACTTCTGCTGGATCACCGATCAGAAATGCTGAGTTTGTGAGAATGTTACTTGAGGCGATAGAGCTGTCTAAGAAGATTGCTGTCGTAAAGTGTGCAGCTCACAAAAATGGAGAGGACTACGTCACTGAAGGTAACCGGTTTGCAGATGCAATTGCTCAATACTGTGCTAGAAATGTTGCTTCTGTCAATCGGGAGAGAGAAAAAGAACATGTTTCAAATCCTTTGATGCTTACTAACATAGTTGAGACTTGGCAGGAAGTGAGACAGTTGCAAGAAGGGGCAGTGATGAGGAAAAAGATACATGGATAAAGGCAGGTTGCAGGCAGAGAGAAGGCGACGAAATTTGGGTGTACAGTGATGAAAGACCAGTAATGCCTGATAGCATGATCTGTAACATGGCCCCAATGTACCATGGTCAAGCCCATATTGGTTGAGATGCTATGATCAGACTTTTTAGACAAACCTGGTATAATCTTAAGTTTAGGATGATTGCCGAAAGTTTGTGTCAAAGATGCCTAGTGTGTCAACAATTGAATCCAGGAAGAAAAACTGTTGTAACTCTCACTAGAATGCAGTTAGACTTTATCGAGATGCCACCATGTAATATACTACAATGCGTGTTAGTAATCATTTGTTTGTTTTCATGATGGGTTTAGCCATTTCTCACCAGAACAAATGATACAGTTACTGTTGCAAAACTTCTTCTAAGAGAGATCATCCCACGGTTTGGTTTTCCAGTGACCATTGAATCAGATAGAGGAAGTCACTTTCAAAATTAATTGATACAATTAATATGTGAAGCACTGGACATTCGTCAGAAATTGCATTGTGCTTACAGAACAGAGGCTTCTGGGGTTGTTGAACAAGTAAATTGAACAATCAAAATCATACTGGGAAAAATGTGTTTGGCAACAGGACTAAAATGGTCTGATGCTTTGCCACTTGTTCTAATGACCTTAAGGAGCATACCAGATTGAAAAACAGGATTGAGTCCCCATGAAATACTGATGGGAAGAGTGATGAGGCAAGCATTTGTACCAGTTGACAAACTGTTAACTATAAATGATGATATCATACTGGATTACTGCAAAAGTCTGTCGGATGTGGTGACTTCTGTATTTCACTTTGTTGGGACTGATGTAAGTACAAAAAAGCATCCAGCTCACGATTTGAGTCCTGAAGACTGGGTTCGTATAAAAGGGCACAAAAGGAGAAACTGTTTAGTTCCACGCTGGGATAGACCACGACAAGTGATCCTGGTTAGCACCACAGCAGTGAAGTGTGCCGGAGTAAAAAGATGGGTGCACGCTAGTCATACCATCGGAGTACCTGAACCTGAAAATCAGCATCTGGAAGGGACAAATGGTAGTTCAGACTCTGACGCAGAGGGTGAAACAGACCAAACTCCAGATCCTGAAGCTGGACCTGTACAACGACATCTGGAGATATCAGAAACAAGTTCAGCATCTGAAGCAGAAAAAGAAATAATTGAAATTCCAGATCCTGAAGATCGACCTGGAAGTCGACATCTGTAAATACCAAGTACCAGTTTGGACACTGACAAAGGGCAAAAGAAAACTGGTAAAGGTAAAAGTTCAGAAGGACAAACCGAAAATTCTTAAGGCAGGAGCGTAAATCTAGAAAATGGTAAAAAGGAAAAAAACTCACGATCAGGATGAGATTAAAAGTACCAGCTATGGAGAAGATCCTTGTGAAATAACTGAACTGACAAAAGAAAATCCAGATTCAGTTGATGAACCGGAAATAATAAAGTTCAGAATAAGAGGAAGTGAAATAAGGTCTGAAACAGAGTCTGATGACAGAGAGGAAGATACAAAGCTAAGACAAAGCTCCAGGAAAACAGCTTAGAGAATTGAATGTGTAATTATAGAGCCTGAAATAAAAAAGCCCTTAAAAAGGTGATAATTGGCCTAAAAAGAATGAAGGACTGAAGTTCAAATTGATGAATAAAAATAGAAATCAAGAGGAACAAGTGAATGAAATAAGCCAAAAGGACCAAATAAGAGAAAATAAAGAAATTGGCCAAAGGCCAAAAAGAGTAAGGAGACCAAATAAAAAATACAGATCATCTGAATGGTCATACTTTGCTTTACCTAATATAGAGGAAGTGGAAAGTAGTCCAGAAAACTAAGACACTTTGGAACAGTGAAAAGGTTGAATAAAGACAAATTGTATTTAAACTGGAAACTGAAGGACAAAACAAATGAAGTGGAAAATACCAAAAGCAAAGTGACTACACAGAAAAAGAAAGATTTTAAGGACACATTTTTCATGTGCAAGAAATAAAAGATTTGAATGGGATGAATGCACTGCCTTGTTTATATTTATTTTTTCACTCTCTTGGTTCCTTAATTTAGTTGGTGCACTAGAAGGTAACGCCGAGGGTCCAACGGCGTTCAATATAATGCTCAAGTAGTGGGTCTAAAGGTACTCTAGAACCATCCCTTCGTAGGCACTCAGAAAATTGTCTCCATGTCATAAGAAGACTTCCACTCAGTAGTTCAATTCATTCATTGATCATTTTATTTTGTAATCATTAGATGTGGTTCATATCATTTTCTTTTGTCGTTTACATAATTATTGACATTTTTATCTTATCAAACATTGCCATCTTGGTGTATCCAATGCATTTCGGGCATGCAGTAATATGCCCTTCGTCAGGGACAACGACACTGTCAAAAATAATAACGTATTATCAGAAATCAGGTCAATGCTATGATGTGTATAAACAATAACATTGTGGTAAAACGCGGTTTAAAGGGAAAAAAAGATTGGGTGAGGTAAGTGAACGCAAGAAACGTGATAGCCTCAACTGCATGCAATGTGCCTAGACGGTAAATCAAGGTATGGGTGATAAGTGTTTATACAAACTCACATGTCTGAGGTTTCCAATGGTAAGGAAAACCTGTGGAAAGAACAAATGAAAGAACAAGGTTCTAGCATCTGCAAAAACGGGTCCGCATTTAATCTTAGGTTCGCGTAAGCGGAGACCCTCGTCTCTGTACTAACCTTAAATTCGGTGGGAATGCCGATTCCACACGGGTCCTCTCGTAGATACGAGCTGGTACTAGGATCAGCCGTGTTTGCATTATTTTAAAAGAAAGTTCCGGTCATGTGACGAATGACGCGTCACATACATAGAAAAAAGACTACCAAACGAAAGCTACTTATATGATCGCGTGCAAACTGAATGTGCACGTTATTATAATGTTCTGGCCAGAACAAAGGATAAAAAATATATAACTAAGTTAACAGTGATATTATAAAAAATAACACGGACATTCAATTAAAAAATTGGTTACCTCAGAAAATATATCGGGAAAAATCCTGGATTCGAACCATGAAGGTTCACATTGATACTGTGAGGTTTAGTGTTGTCAGCCATCTGGATAACACATCATTTACAGGAACTAAACCCTGTTTAAACTGCGGGAATTGTAATAGTGTGATTAGAGGTAACACAATCAGCCATCCCTCCAAAGGTTACCCAATAAAACAGAGTGAATGCGACCTGTGAATCAAGCAATTTGATCTATGGAACATTATAATTTTAAAATAATGCAAACACGGCTGATCCTAGTACCAGCTCGTATCTACGAGAGGACCCGTGTGGAATCGGCATTCCCACCGAATTTAAGGTTAGTACAGAGACGAGCGTCTCTGCTTACGCGAACCTAAGATTAAATGCGGACCCGTTTTTGCAGATGCTAGAACCTTGTTCTTTCATTTGTTCTTTCCACAGGTTTTCCTTACCATTGGAAACCTCAGACATGTGAGTTTGTATAAACACTTATCACCCATACCTTGATTTACCGTCTAGGCACATTGCATGCAGTTGAGGCTATCACGTTTCTTGCGTTCACTTACCTCACCCAATCTTTTTTTCCCTTTAAACCGCGTTTTACCACAATGTTATTGTTTATACACATCATAGCATTGACCTGATTTCTGATAATACGTTATTATTTTTGACAGTGTCGTTGTCCCTGACGAAGGGCATATTACTGCATGCCCGAAATGCATTGGATACACCAAGATGGCAATGTTTGATAAGATAAAAATGTCAATAATTATGTAAACGACAAAAGAAAATGATATGAACCACATCTAATGATTACAAAATAAAATGATCAATGAATGAATTGAACTACTGAGTGGAAGTCTTCTTATGACATGGAGACAATTTTCTGAGTGCCTACGAAGGGATGGTTCTAGAGAACCTTTAGACCCACTACTTGAGCAAGAAATAAAAGAGACATTAGAAAGAGTAAAAAGAGTTTTGTAAAATAGATGTCTGCTAATGCTATTAAGAGATTAAAATGTGCAATTTTTCGTAAATGGTGTAGAATGTGGTTAATTTGTTCAGGTTTATTAATGTTAGTATGGCTCATTTTAGCAATAGTGATCCCTTTTAGATCAGATTTCGAACATGGTGAAAACTATAATAGTAAAAGTGAAAAAATTCATGATTCAAAGAATGATGTGAAATTTGTTGACAAAACCTGAATTGCATAGAGATAAATCTATAAATGACTTTTCAAAGAATGAGTTTACTAAACTTTTGTATGAATGTACGAATTACCTACCTTCGGTAACTTTTATCTGGTAGAGATGATTCTAGCCGCAGATTCCTTCACATAAAATTATCCCCAGGCGTGAGACCGGATCCGGAAACTTTTTGCAACAGCATCCTTGCACACCGGGGCGGCATCACGCAACTCCGCCCGGCCGTCGTCCGTGTACATGACGTCAGCGAGGTCACATAAGACCCGCCCCTGCGTGCCTACGTTAGTTTTCTTCGGGGAACTTTTCGGCACCACAACGCGGACCCACCAGATAAACTGTGGAAGCATAGGAACAGTATGCGGAGAGCAGTAAAATTGGAAAAGAAATGGTGACTAACACCACCACCAGGAGCAGTGTCAATACTGCAGAATCAAGAGGCAGGGAAAGGAGAAGCACAGAGCAGAGCCCTGAGCAGCCACCCTGCCAGTTCATAGACAGCCTCCCCTCCTTGTGCCCCAGATGCAAGGAACATGCGTAAAAGTCATGACACATGTAGCAGGCTGACCACCCCGTGCCGAACAAGGAAGGGGAGCCAGTCCCAAGACAGACAGGGACAACAAACCTCCCAGCCACCACAGCATAGAGAGCAACCACCCCTCAAGGAACAAGGGCAAGGCATGGCCAGGTGACCACTGTTCAGAGGTTAGCAGAGGGAAGGTTTCTCGCAGAACGGGGAGGAAGGGCGGGCAGTGAAGGAATCTGCGGCTAAAATCGTCTCTACCAGATACATCGTTACTGAAGGTAAGTAACTCGTACATCTGATAGAGACTACTAGCGGCAGATTCCTTCATGTAGAATAGATACCCTAGCCATACCCATGGGGAAGGAGTTTCTGCGAAAGGACCCCACCAACCTAAACAGAACAGAGGGTCCCACAGGGGACCAGATCTGCGGTCCAGGTAGAACCTCGTCCCGGCCAGGCAAGGAGAACCCCACGAGCAGAACATCTCCGACCCCCAGGAGATGTAGGAGTGAGAAGGGGCTGAAGAGGGCCGTACACTCACAGCAGAGGAACAAAGGGCAAGGCTAGGTAGGCCGAAGCACCCCACTCCCCTATAAGACAACATAGCTTCCATCCAATGCCAAGACAGGAAGAGGAGAAGAAGAGGAAGAAGCCTAGAGGGCCCAAGGAAACAACGGGAAAAGACGGAGGGGGGCAGAAAATGGAGAGGAACATGCCAGCAAGAAAGGCGCCAACAGTTATAAGCTGCCAGAAGCAAGAAGAACAGCCCGGGGCCCTAGGAAGGCCGGGCAGGCAGCGCCTGGCAAGGGAGAACACACAATCACTCCAGCTTTCAGGACAGGAGCAGGGGGAAGTAGGGAAGGCCCGGCACACCACTACAAGGGGCCGCGCACACGACCTCAAGAAACAGAAGCAACATACACAAACGCCATGGAGAAAGGACACCCAAAGGCGACCAGAACTCCTTAGCAGAGCGCAAGCTATATAACAGCTACCACTACCCCACAAGGGTACGTTAAGTCCCAAGATATGGGAACCCTCTTTATTTATTTATTTATTTAGTTTCTTATATCGCACCAGAATCGACCCCAATGGGGTATCTCCGCGCTTTGCACGCCGGGATGGTAAGGTTTGTACCTCTGTAGATGAGCTATGGGCCATTATTCTTCCAGGAACAAGGTTGTTTTGAGCGTTTTCCTGAAGGATATGTGATTGGTGTTTTGTCTGAGACTAAGGGGCAGTTTATTCCACAAGGTTGGCCCCATAAGGGAGAGGGCTCGGCCACCTTGCCTGGTCTTCTTAATGAGCGGGGATTTTAATAGCAGTTGGTTACTTGATCGAAGAGGGCGATCAGGTTTATAGAACTGGAATTTTTGGGCCAGGTATTTGGGGCCACCTCCAAAAAGGCATTTATGGACAGTGCAGCAGATTTTAAACTTAATACGTTGCCGTATCGGTAGCCAGTGGAGTTCTCTCAAAAGGGGATTGGAGGGGGTGCTTGTGGGAGCGTTCAGGATTAGTCTTGCCGCCGTTTTTTGGACCACCTGTAACCGGTTTAAAGCGTCCTCATTATGCAAGCATCAGGAGCCCGTTACAGTAATCCAGCCGGCTTATCACCAGGGCCTGTACAAGGGTCTTTCTATGCGTATCAGGCAAAAGAGGGAAGACTCGCCTTAACAGGCCAATGGTGCGGAAGCATGCTCCAGAGATGAAATTTGCATGTTCCTTTAAGGTTAGATTTTGGTCTAGCTTCAGACCCAAGTTTTTTACGGTCAGCTTTGGGCAGGGTACTGGTCCCAGGTCCAGAGGCCACCAGTCGGGAGACCAGAGTATGGTAGCTTTCCCAAAAAGCATTACCTCAGTCTTACCGACATTGCATTGGAGGCAGTTGGAGGCCATCCAATTGGACACTGCCCTCATGCCCTCAGCAAAGTTTTCCTTAACATCCGAGTTAAGAGAATGGAAAGGGTAGAGGAGTTGGGTGTCGTCAGCATAAGACACCGGTGTGAATCCATACTTCCTCACAATCTCAGCGAGGGGGGTCACGTACACATTAAACAATGTGGGGCTTAGGCAAGAGCCCTGTGGCACCCCCTTCGTGAGCACCCTTGAGGTGGAACGATAGGGGCCCAAGCTGACAGATTGTGATCGCCCGGAAAGGAAGCTCTCCAGCCATGACAGAGCCTGTCCTCCAAAACCCACTCCCTGCAAACGGCCCAGAAGTATGTTGTGAGACACAGTATCAAAAGCGGCTGACCGGTCTAACAGCACCAGAATCATTGAGCCTCCTCTATCCTGTGACATCTTGATGTTGTCGGTCACGGAGAGGAGTGCTGATTCGGTGCTGTAGTTGGGCCTGAACCCAGATTGTGAATGGTCCAGGCCCCCTGTTGCCTCAATGAAGCTGGAGACATGGATGTTAACATGTTTCTCAGCTAGTTTGCTCAGGAAGGGTAATAGAGAGATGGGACGGAGGTTGGAAAGTTCCGTCCAAGGTAAAGCTGAGTTTTTCCGTATAGGATTCACTATTGCCTCTTTCCATTGCTGGGGGAGTTGCCCTTCTTTGAAGGAGAGGTTCAAGATTTTATAAATGATTGGGCATAGTGTCTTGCTCAAAGTGGTCGTTAGTCTTGCAGGAAGCAGATCAAGGGGGGAGCCTGTTTTCATGTTGTTTAAAAGTGACATAATGTCACTGTCAGTGGCTTCAGGAATGTCAAGAAAGGTGTCCCTTTGTGTCTCCAGATGGAGGGTACTTGGGGCCTCAATGTCCATAGGGCATTTGGCCAAATTGATTTTATTGTAGATAGTTTCGATTTTATCCTCAAAAAATTGAGAGATGTTGTTACACAGCTCTTGGGAGAATGTGTTGGGGCTTTCACATACCAGAGGGTTAGTGAAGGTCTGCAAGATTTTATATAATTCCCTGGTGGAATTGCCAGCTTCGGCTAGCTGTGATGTTAAGCAGGTCTTTCTAGCTTTTTTAATGTTTTTATAGTAGATGGACATAGCCTGCAGATAGTGTTCCTTACTAGCGCTAGTGTGAGTTTTCCTCCAGAGCTTTTCCAACTTTCTACATCCTTGTTTTTCTAGTTTTAATGCTTCAGTGTACCATATCTCTTTTTTGGCTGTAGAAGATTGTTTAATTGATTTTTGAGGGGCCAAAAAATTGATAGCATCCAGGAGTGCGTTGTTGAGTTTGGATAGAGCCGACTCAGTATTATCAGAATCTGATATTATTGGTTCTTTCCAGACTTTTTCAAATGTGTCCGGAGTGACCTTATGCCAGGGTCTCCGCTTGATAGTCAGAGTGGCAGAGGGGTCAATAGGTTTGGCTAGATGCATGAAGGAAAATTTCAACATACTGTGGTCTGACCAATTTATGAATTTGGGGGGATGGCAGTGTATAGTAGGGTGATTAGTAAAAATTAAATCCAGAGTATGGCCTCCCCTATGAGTGGGGCCATGGTTCCGCAAGTGAAGACCTAGAAGGGCGAGATCAGCTAGAAGGAACTTTGTGTCAGGGTGTTCCGGTACATCAGCGTGAAAATTAAAATCTCCAAGTAAGATAAAGTTCTCTTTGGCCTTCATGTGTGGAGCTAATATTTCAGTTAGGGCCAGGGTAAAGACAGCATTGTGTCCAGGGGGCCGGAACAATAATGCACCTTTCCAGTGATCCTTGGGTCCTATTTTTATTTTGAAAATCATTACTTCCATGGAAGGTTGCATGATTTGTTCTATCACTGAGATTTGAAGCCTTTCTTTATGTATGATGGCGATCCCGCCACCAATTTTGTCCGGGCGGTCCTGTCTTAAGATTTTGTATCCTAGGGGAATCCCCAAAGTAATGGACGGGATGGTATGTGGTTTTAACCATGTTTCCGTGAGGAAACAAACCTCCGGTTTGAGGCTCTGGATAGTGTCCCATATCTCAGAATGGTGTCCCGGAAGTGATCGAACATTTAATAGAAAGCTTTTCCAGCCTTTCGTTTCTGGTTTACTTTCCTTGGTGTACCCGCTAATAATAGTGGTAGATGTGGCTTGGAACCTGCATGTAAGGCAGGAGAAAGGCCCTTCGGGACATGGCCAGTTATCACGGGCACACCTCTGCAACCCCTGAGATCGAAGAGCTAATAAGGATTGAGATGTGTACCTGAAACGTGTATCTTCTAAATGGGCCATGGTGAAGAGTAGATGATGGATGGAATGAGTGGCCCCTAGCCCGGTCCTGTCGCGGACGGGCCACTCTTTGGCTACTCTTCGGCATAACTTCGGCTCCACTGCGCGCGACCGCTGCGCGCTCAGCAAGGAGCGAGGGCTAAATAGCCCCGAGAGACCCAGGCGCTAGAGCGCTAACCGCCAAGTAGCTGCTGGACAGGAAGTGGTGTCCTCCCCTTTGCAATTCAGAGGGAAGCGAGGAAGCGAACAGAAATGCGGCTACTGCACACAAATAGAATAAGTGTGGCGAATTTGAGCAGTGAGTGCAATAATGTGAAGTGCGATATTTAAAATGTAAAAATTATTTCGTTTTGATCACAGATAAAAATAAAGTTAGCAAATCACAGAGCACATTTAGGCTAAAGCACAGGCTCTATACAATGGCCTCTGGCGAGCTAGCGGGTCAGGAGGAACTGCCACTACCCCTACCGCAGAGTGCTGTTGTCAGGCTCAGCCTAAATAGCCCTGAGAGACCCAGGCGCTAGAGCGCTAACCGCCAAGCAGAGGCTGGACAGGAAGTGGTGTCCTCCCCCTTACAATTCAGAGGGAAGCGAGGAAGCGAACAGAAAAGCGGCTACTGCACACAAATAGAATAAGTGTGGCGAATTTGAGCAGTGAGTGCAATAATGTGAAGTGCGATATTTAAAATGTAAAAAGTATTCCGTTTTGATCACAGATAAAAATAAAGTTAGCAAATCACAAAGCAAATCACAGAGCACATTTAGGCTAAAGCACAGGCTCTATACAATGGCCTCTGGCGAGCTAGCGGGTCAGGAGGAACTTTGGAAGTACTTCCGCAGCAGAGGAAAAAACAAAAGAACCACAGGGAAAAAAACGCCCCCGCGGAAGGGTTTACAAGCAGCCCAAGCAAAGCAGAAGGCCTAATCTCAGGGCCAAGTCTGTGCAACAACTCCAGCGAAACACACACACATAGGCAACAAAGGGCTGTCCAGCAGCCAACAATGCCAAAGTCCCAAGGGAGGACTCAAATGGCCAGAAAACACACTCCACAGCCAGACCAACCAGTTGAAGAAGGCCTAGAACTAGCCCAACTCAGCAGTCACTGAGGAGAAGGATAAGGCGGAGGAGGAGGTGGAAGCCCTGCCAAGAACCTTTGGATGGCGAAGTTAGCAGGGGCATGAAACAACAGGCTGCCATCAAACGGAATGTCAATGAGTTGCTCCCGAATATTGTCGGGAAACACTCCGTCCCGAAGCCAAGCATGGCGACGGAGAGCGACTGAGGAAGCCATGGCCCGGCCCAGCACCTCTGAGATGTTCAGAGAGGAGCGGAGAATAAACGCCGCAAGCTCCCGGAGACTCAGCCGATTCCCACAAACAGGAGGAGGACCTAGCCAGAACACACAAAGTGTTAAGGGCCCGCAGGGCAGCGCTGGTCGAGGCGAACATGTTGCGCCCCCAAGAGTCCAGCCAACGGGCCTGCCGGGACGGCGGATTCAACAGTGGCGGCAGCGAGGGAAAAGCAGTCTGCAAAAGCGGACTGGCAGCAGAGGGGTGAAGGGAAAGACACGCCGGGTCACCGGGCACCGGAAGGTGCCGGTGCAGAAGATGCTGAAGCACCGGATCCCCTGAGGTAGGACACCTCCAAACCCCGTCAAGGAAGAAAGGAGCGACCCCTCGAAGGGAAGCAAGATTTCCCTCCCACCAGAGACCTGGTGGAGAACCTCCAAGAGATGGTCCGCCGGAAAATGAACAACCGGTTCACCCATGCGCATGATGCCCACAGCCGTGGACACTGCATAAGCAAAGGCCGCACCCCCCTCCGTAGGGCTCCGCGGTGGAGAAAGCAGCTCTTCCGTGGGCGACAGCTGCAAACTAAGGCGGCAGTCCCTGAAGCCAAGCGGCACGGGCAAGGGCCAGACCTGGAAGTCAGAAGGAGCCGAAGAATGAGGGACCTGCCGCTCTTCTGACAAACGCCTCTGCCTCAGGAAAGGCGGGGAGCCACCCTTTGACGACACCGGTAAAAAAGATACCACACGGCGACCAGTCTCCGGGGAGTACTACACCAATATACAGCCTGCCTCCAGAGAAGACGGAGCGTCCGAAGACGAATCCGCAGCACGACCCCTGCACGGAGCCATAGAGTCCGCCGCCTGATGCAGAACGTCGACACCATCCGGTGTGACCGGTCAGGGTTACTCCAAGTCACACTGCATCGGGGACCGTAGTGGAGCCGGAGCCGAACTGGCCCCGGGACGGCGCCGGAGCAACGCCGACTCGACCCCCACCGAGGCAGCTGCCTGCGCGTAGGAACGAGAAGGGGCTGGGGAGTGACAAAGCCTTCCACCAGCCGCGGCCCAGAATGTGGCAGAGATCGCCCGGCAACCCATATGGTGGCGCCAGGGACGATTCAACCTCCGACTCGTCCTCCGACGAGGCAGCTGCCCGTGGGGAGGAACAAGAGGGATGCGACCAGAGCCCCTGCGACCTCCCGTGACACCACAGGGCTTCCCACGGGAGTTTGTGGCGAGGCAGAGATGCCGTGGCCTGAAGGAGGTCCCCCGGAGGAGCCGCACCCCAACAGCACCACATCCTCCAAGCCTGGATCCGAACCAGACGGTGCCGGGGACGAAGCCGCAGGCAGCGCTGCGGAGGGCCCAGGGCAAGGCAAGGGATCCGCAGACACACCAGGGGGTAGATAGAGGAGGAGACGCCAGCGAGGCCTGCAACGCCGCTGTGTATATCTATATCTGGACTCTTGACGCCCCAGCACCGGTAAACGGTGGATAGGACGACACGTGGGGCCGCATCACCCACGGAGAGACCACGCCCCTGGCAGTTTCATCCGGCGCTCCCACCGCGACTTCTGCTTTAACGGTTGGCACGCGGCACAATCAGTGGTGCCGTGATCCTCCCTTAAACACCACATACAAATTAGGTGAGGGTCCATCGCCGACATAGGACGCCCACACAACGTGCAAGTCTTGAAGCCCGAAGGCATTCGTAAACTGTTCCACAAAAAGAAGGGACAATGGAAAGAAAAAAGCGGGCCCAAATATGCCCGTAGCAAGGACCGGATCAGTGTTGCACGCGGAAAAGGAAAAAACTGATGTAGGCGCGCCGGGCGGGTCTTATGTGACCTCACTGACATGTATGCAGACAACGCCTGGGCAGAGTCGCGTGATGCTGCCCCGCCCCCGGCGTGCAGGGATGCTGTGGCAAAAAGTTTTCGGATCAAGTCTCACACCTGGGGATAATTCTACGTGAAGGAATTCGCGGCTAGTAATCTACAGATAAGTAGAAACTAGGGATGTCAGGGATTGTTACGTCTGCATGCAGTTACCTGCATCAGTATCAGAGGGTGTGACCTACCATCACCTTCATTTGACTTATGTAATAACATGTAGTGTATTAGCTAGTTTATTTTACAGAACAGGTAAATTGGAATATTATTATTATGATTCAGATGACAGTTTTGCAATATTGCCAATTACACATGGACTGTAAAGTTTATGGTGAATATTTTCTTGAAACACAACAACTAACTTTAGAATATGCTTTTAGGAATAACCTGATCTGTAGAATGCGTAAGGAGGAAAAAGTATTTTTGGCCATGGTAGAAGAAAGTAGAATCCAATATCAAAGAAAAGTAATCAAAATCAACAATGTGGAATTTTGAAGATGAAAACGTTGATAAGAATAATGTAAATGTAGTAATAAGTATAGATACGCCACAATAAGGGAAACTGTGTATTCGTAGGGACAACACTTTGTATGATAATTATTTTGTAGGTGCAAGTGAATGTTAAGACACATAGTTAATCAAAGGGGGGGGGGGTGGATTTAAAGGTGGAAATGATCTTCTTTTTCCTGGAATTTATTTTTAACGTGGAAACAAAGCTTATTATAGATTACCAGACCATTGGTATGGGTCCAGTTATGTAGGTTTGGTCTTTCCAAAAATATTTCATGTAGATAGAGGAACTAATGGAATTCATGAGATAGGCAAACCATTAACACGTAGAAGAAGGGAAAGTTTCCTAGAAATAATAGGTGACATTTTTGGAGCATTGATACCAGCAGTGGGTATATCTTTTAAAGCGAATACAATTCGAAAATTGTCAACGATATTAGATCGTTTATTAACAAATACTGCCGGAGCATTCTTAATGGTAAATACTAAAATTGTTGCTATGAGAGCTATGGTGATGCAAAATAGACTTGCTCTTGATATCTTATTGGCAAAAGAAGGAGGAGTCTGTGGAGTTTTAAAGGTACAACACAGTTGAACATATATCCCAGACAAAAGTCAGAATATTCAAAGATATATTAAAAATATTACTGAATTACATAAAGAAATTACTCCACTGGAGGTTGATGGTGTTCTGGAGAAACTTGGTAAGAGTTTGTTTGCTATAAAGAAGTGGTTTGTAGAACTAGGTTGATCAATAATAGGGAAAGTGTTAATTCCACTGACTATAATAAATTTTGTAGCATTAGTTTTAACATTAGTGTGCAAGTGTATTAGAAAAAGTAAAACCTGAAAAAAGAGAAAATAGAAAAAAGTAAAGAAAGGGAATATGAAATGGGTGAAATAGAGTTGGAGGAATACAAAGAAAACATTTATGAGAATACAAAAAGACAAGGTATAAAGGATACTAAAGTCTAAGTTAAATCAAATGGAAGAACATGAAACATGTTTATTTTAAATTTAATTAGGGTGTTTTGTGGTGATAAAATCACCAATGGGGGAGTTGGAGCAGAGGAGACAAAAATGTCTGTGTACCCCTTGTAAAGTCAAACTCTCATGATAATAACATGTATTAACAGTGTGGAGAATTAATCAACCAAGCATACACAGAATAAAGTTACATGTGGAAAAACTAACTTGCTGATTTGCAAAAACTAATTTACTAATAAAATGAAGAAGTCATACTAATATAGAGCATTGATTTTCATATAAATAAAAGTGTGTATATGTGCTTTTTTTATCGGATGTCTGTGTGGCAAAACAAACTTGATAAGTAAAACGCGCATATATGTTGCTTTTTTCTAGGTAACCTCTAACAAGGGAAATTGGAATAGTTGGAGGTAAACAGAAGGGCTAAAGTTCTAAATCTAATGTCTAATGTGTTTGTTTTCATGTTAGTTCCCATTGAGGCCTGCGTGACCTAGTTAAAAAATGGTTGTATATGTGAGACTTCGAGAAATATGGCCCTACGCATGCACAACTGTCCCAGAGATGCCTGAGCCGCCTGTGCTCAGAGTTAAGGAAGTCAAAGTCAGCATGGCCTAGGACACCGGAGATGTGCCAAAGGATGCTTGAATTTGAAAGCCTGGGAAAATTGTGTGCTGTAACTTCGTGAGGTTTAAAAAATACAAGGACAGGATGACAAATTGCAAGATGGACAATTGAGTCAGATAGTTAGGGAAATAGGGTATAAAAGAAGCTGTATGGATGATGAAAAGGTTGGTTCCATGAATTTTATTGCGCCCAAAACATGCTGTTGGTTTGAACGATTTTTGGTGCGAAAAGACTTTGAATTATTTTTGGATTTTAAATTTTGATGGGGCAAAGAATGAATGCGGAGTCCGTTTGGGAGGTAGACATCGAGGAGGTTAAAAATACAGTCAGCTTAGGAACCTTTTTCGTTGCAATTCTGTCATTGTCTATGGCAGACCGGTAATATGTTTTCTAAATTTTATATTTCTTGAATGTGTTAATAAATGCTAAAATATGTTTTTTTCGAAATGCTATTTTCTTCAATAACTGAATTTAGATAAACGCTTTTATAAAACGTATCTGAGTGTGTTCCTTTAAATTAAAGTCAGGACAAGGTAAATTAATTAAATAATGGGAATATTGCGATTGAGCTGGTCTTAATCTCCATCAACTAACTTCTACTAGCTGGTCTATCAACCAAAACAGTGGGGTGCCTTGATGTTAATTCCCTAATAAATTTAGAAAAAGAGAATATGTACATATATGTAAATAATGTATAGGATTTTTGATTTAGATTAATAAGGTACTCCGCTGTCCAGCAAGCTCGCCTTGTGTTCTCACAGATTCGGGAGCAGTGTGATGTGTGAATGTGTGACTCGCGGTGCTATGGGCCCCACCGATGGGTTAAATGTGATGAGTTGGGAGGGTTGTTTGAGAGTTGGATCTCTTTGGTGCACTGCATTTGGCAGAGATGATTTGCTGACTCTCTCTACTATGTGTTAGGCCACACCTGGGGTCTGGATGGATAAAAATGCCTCATTTATGGTATGTCAGGGTAAAGGAAAATGCTGTTCACTATGTTGTTTGCTCTAGCGATGGAATGAATTCCAAGAACCAAAGGAGGAGTCAGAAGAATACCTTTAACAAACGTTTAATAAAGAATTTCGTTTTATGCAGAGGCGCCATCATTATGGTGCCTTTCCCGCATGGCATGAACTTCTGCCTCCAAACCTGAGGCAGAAAGCATGTACAGTTAGGAGAGTGGTACAGTGGGAGGCTAAGGAGGAGTAGCCCATGCAGATTTGCTGGATGACAAAGCAATCCTTCATGAAAGCCTCGCAACTGGTCCAAAAGTGGGATGACCCCCCTCCCTTAGAGGATGTGGGCTATAGGTGTGTGGTAAGAAAGTATTAAATACAGCAGAACAAGAAGAACAAGGAGAAGACTGGATCTGCTGATGTTGGAGCACCTAGAATCACCTCTTGCCTTTAAAGTCAAAGTATATTTGTCAGAGTATATGTTAGTCAGCTGAGGTTGTCTGCTAGGGATGCATTGCAGTGGCGGCCAGTAGTTTGAGCAGGTATGGGGCCGGCAGGCCACACATACTCACTCACCCATCTACCCTCACACCTATACATTCACAACTATGCACACATACAAGTACATTCACAGCAAACAGGCACGAATACACATACATTTACTGATACACACCCACATGCACGAAACATTAAGCAAAAAAAGAAAACCATACTGGGTCGCAGCGGTGATCTTGGGTGATGCAAGAGAGGCCTCTGAGGTTCCTAGACGACTGGGACAGCTGCCTTCGATCATTGGCTGACTTTGGGTAAGCCAATGACATGAGGCAGCAGGCCCTTAAACATCAGAGTGGGATAGAGTCAGAGAGACTGGTGACCCCCACTTCACTCTGTGACAAGGGTCACTGTTGGAAACTCTGCTCTGGGCACTTCAGGGCTTAAACTGAAGAACCCAGGTTAGGGTCTATAAGTGATGTGCCCAAACATCATGAGGGGGAGGACTTCAAAGCGCTTTGCTGGGCTGAGGAGATGACGCCCCCAGGGCTGCGAAATCCTTAGGCCAGAAAAGCTCACCTCAGGCAGAAAAGGCACCTGTGCATTTAGTGCATGTACAGCGCTTAGCTGCCTGACCTGAACATAAAGAGCTCAGCCTGACAGACACACTTCCTGTTTGGACGGGCAGCGCCTGCTGCATTGTCTTGGAAAAGCATTACATTTTTCTGTATTGTTGATTAAACTTTCTTGCTGGGGAGTCTAGGCCCAGGGAGTGAGCTGTAGCTCAACTGTTCAATATTTCCAGGGACGAGTGAACCTGCTCCAGTAACAGCCAATCGCTAAAGAATACAAGTCTGTTAAGATGTCCTAAACATCTCTGGAGACGCCAATGGAATTCATCCCATTGCAAAGGCGCAGCATAACCGCTGTACCCACTGATCGAGCCACATTGTCTGCGGCGTCCAGACCACACTTCAGGATTTGTATGAAGGTGTCTAAACCACTGTTGACCAGATTGTCTCTCTTGCCATCCAACAAAGAAACTGGTGGGTTCGGTAGCTGTGAATGTCTTTCTTCTGTTGCTCTGTAGTGGCTTTCTCTATATTTCCCAGAATGCCTTCTTGCGCTGAATGAGGTTTTCTGATAACCATAATTGTATTATACACCAATTATTTTTAGAAAGTCCTGATGGCTGCGTCGACGAAAAATAAAAAAAGGAGGACAGTGATTAAGTTGTTTAGTTTGAAAGATTCAGCAGTAATTGCTGGTACACGTCCCTCTGACTGCACACATGCAGCAGGTTGAATATAACACTAAAATTACCTCCTCCATAATAGTTTGTTTTGATAATGTATTGTGTGTTGAGATGATGAGAAACAGTTGCTGTCAATTTGATTAGCCATTATATTTTTATGTTAATTGCCTTTATTGGGTCCATTCTATTTAGTGTCACCATAGAAGCTATACAATGTTAGCATAAATAACAAATTGGAGTAAATTAGGAAGATATATTTTTGCCAATTCATTTTAATTGCCCCGGAGTACTTCGGTTGGTTAACGCAGCTGTTGACCCATAATAAGCACTGGGTCAATATAGCTGCTTGTCAATTCAGAAATGCAAAGTGCTCTGTTGCTGGTAATGGATATACAGCAACCTTTGCCAACCAGCTCAAGAAAACGAATGACAACCAACATCGAGAAATAAAGCACCCGCTTTGGAGTTTAGCGACCTCATATTAGTAGACGGCCTAATTGAAAGTTACTGCGTAAATGGATAAGTAAAAATATATATATATGAATAAAAACCAGAGCATAATTTTTTTTAAACATACCAACACCTCCTGCACTTTTGCTTCCTGACATTTGTTGCAATTAACGAGCTTACTGAAAACAAAAGGGTCTATTAGATTGTGAATGTCACATATAATTAAGAAAGGGCCGCACATTTATGTACGGCTGAAGCTAGTAGCGAGCAAAGTTAAATGCACAACAAGAGCAATACATTTCCTTTGTGCAGTTGATTTTATGTTTGTTTTCTCCATCTACTCTACTTCTAGGCAGGCGTCATACCGCCCGAGCTCTGCGAAAGACAATATCTCTCAACAAAAACACAGACACCAGAATTGATTGACGCAACATTCTTCTGAAAGACTAGAATGATTTCTCTGGGTGCTAAGTGGGGACTATGGGAAAATTTCAATCCAACTCTTAGGTGAAATCCTAACATTAATTTCACTATTCATTTAGGGAACGGCTTGCCTCTGGACCACGTAAAGGATGTGGAACATTTCAAGAAGGTTATTTTATGGGGCTGGCTTAGTATATGGTGCACACTTATTTAAGTGAAGCTCCTTGCACTAATCCAGACAACTCTTATGGTGATTTTCGTGGTCTTAGTCCACCTTAGAAAGCTCTCTAAGCGGTAGCTGTGGAGAGCAGCCTTGTTTTGTATATATCAAGGAGATCTAGCTATAAGGAAGGTGCTCCTAGTGTATGTTTGTACAGGGGAAACATTTGTGTTTTTAGAAGACCCTCACTTACCAACCTGGTTGGTGACATGCTTCAACATCAGGTCCCACCCAAGGTACCAAGTGCACCTTGGGTGTGCTTCAACGCCTGGATACAGGGGAGCAGGTTTTGTGCAGTGAAAGTGAATGAGTGAGAATTTAAAAACTGTCCACTGCCAAGCACTCTACTCTGCTCATATGGCCCAGGTCCCACAAAACGCCCACCCACCACACACCTCCCCATACCCACGATTCCTACAAATCCCCTCAGGCCACCCACACTGAACAACAGAAGCTCTGTCCCCTGTAATCTCAAAAATATCCCCCTCTCCTTTGAACATTCACCCACTCTCCTCACCCCTAGACTAAAGTGTATCCTGCTCAACTGCAGATCGACCCGGAGACACTCCCCTGGAATCGCGGATCTTATCTTATCAAGGGACCTTGACCTAGCCATTCTGACTGAAACGTGGCTAACTGAAGCATCCACACCTATCATGGACATATTAGTCCCCCCGAACTATCTCATTATTAGACTCGACAGGAATGGCAAGACGGGTGGGGGAATCGCATGCATCTACAGGAGCAACCTCGCCATCACTGAAGGCCCCTCCCCCTCCCTCTCCTCCTGCGAACTCATCTGCCTTGATATTACTAGTGAGGGAAAACCTGTGTGCTCCCTTCATGTTATTTACCACCCACCCGGGGACAACCTCCCCTTCGCCCAACAACTAATGGACACGATATCCACCAACGCTGGTCGACAGCTCAATCAAATTTACCTGGGAGATTTCAACCTCCACTGGAACGACCAGAAAGACGCAGTGGTGAAGAGCCTTAAGAGTTTCCTCAACGCGCTTGACCTCACCCAAATCTGCAACGGTCCAACACATGAAAAAGGCTCTACCCTTGACCTTATCATCGCCAAAGAAGACTCTACCCAGCTGGTGGCAATCGAACCATGTGACTGGTCAGACCACCACATCATCACCTTCTTCATCAACGAAAAGGTCAAACTTAACCCAGCTCAACCTGCCAAAACCAGGATTTGGAAGAGAGACATGAAGAATCTCAACCCAAACTCCTTGCCTGCCCACACAGGCAGTCTCCTCCTTCCCCCGATGGGCGTCTCTGATGTGCACTCATTGACGGACCACTATCTAAACACCATGTCTGCCATAATCAATGAAGCCGCACCCCTGCAACTGAAGAGAGTAACCACTAAGAACTTGAACCCATGGTACGATGGCAGCCTTAATGAAGACAGACGTGCTATGCGCATGGCTGAGCGCTCGTGGAGATCTGACCCCTCAGCACTGCACCTTAGAGCACTTAAGAGTAAGAGAAACGCTTACTTCAGAAAAATCAAACGCGCGAAATCAGTCTTCTTTAGCCAACAGCTGGATCAAGCTAAAAACCGACCTAAAAAACTGTTCGGGCTAGTCAAAACCCAAACCAAAACGCAACCTCCACAACCCAACAACTCAGCAAAGGCTATTCCAAGTTGTGAAGACTTTTCTGCTTTCTTCAAACAAAAGAACGACACTATAAGAAGTGATCTCCTCAAGGATGTAAGTCGATACTCCGGCTCCATAGGCATAACTAACACTCAACCTAAAAACAACGCTTCATGGTCGTCCTTCGACACCTATTCTGAAGAATCAATTCACAAGCTGCTTGTCACTTTGAAACCCGCCAATCACCACACAGACCCCCTACCTGCCAATTCTGTTAAAGTCCTCACCCCCCTGCTCCTCCCACTCTGGACTAAAATCATCAACTGTTCCTTGCAACAAGGGCTCATCCCAGACTCCCTCAAGATTGGGCAAGTCACGCCTATACTCAAGAAACCCACAGCTGACCCGACCAACCTAAACAACTATCGTCCTATCACCAATATCCCCACTCTGGCAAAACTGTTAGAAAAATGCGTACAACTCCAACTGACAAAACACATTGAGCAGTATGAGCTCCTCAACTCTCACCAATCAGGATTCAGAGCAAAACATAGCACGGAAACGGCCATGACACACATAATTGATGACGCCCTCCAAATCCTTGATCACAATGAGTCCTGCCTCCTCATACTTCTTGACCTCTCCTCAGCATTTGATACGGTCAAACACGAGAAACTACTGGAGCTCCTAAACACCAGAATGGGCATATCCGGGACTGTTCTCAAATGGTTCACATCCTTTCTGCACAACCGATCTCAGAAGTTCAAGATCAACAACGCTCTGTCCACGCCTGAGTCAGTAACACTAGGCGTGCCACAAGGTTCCTCCCTATCCCCCACACTGTTCAACCTCGTCATGGAACCACTCACCACCTTGCTTCAATCTTCAAAGGTACACTTCCATATGTACGCCGATGACACTCAGCTCTACCTCAAGCTTCAATCCCCTGAAGACATCAAACTGTTGAATACCACACTAAGAAAGACCCAAGCTTGGCTGGCCGACAATCACCTCAAACTAAATGCTCTGAAAACTGAGTTCCTTCTGATCTCCTCCCACGAAAAAGGTCATCACCCAAACATGGCTCAATCATCTAACCGCACTCAATGTCCAGCCCACCATCGTGGACTCCGCGAAATCCCTTGGCATCACACTGGACTGCAATCTCGACATGCAGCAGCATATTAGCAAAGCAACTAAAGGAGCCAACTTCCAAATCAACACGCTGAGAAAACTCAAACCCTTTCTTCCACCCAAGGACTTCCAAACTGTTGTTCAAGCCTTAGTCATTCCTCGGATAGACTACGGTATTGCGGCTCTCAGCGGGCTCCCCCTTACAACAACGGCTCCCCTAAGAGCCTCCCTGAACGCGGCCGCGAGACTCATCACTGGCTCAAGAAAACACTTGCATATATCCCCTGATTTAAAATCCCTAAACTGGCTGCCTATTGAAGCCAGAATTCAGCTGAAAATTGCCTGTATGGCGCACTCGGCCATACACCACAAGTCACCCAACTACCTCTCTCAAAAGCTGACCATTTCAGGAGGCTCAAGATCCAACAGAAGCACAAAAACGCTCCTCCTGAAACCACGGAGATTCCGGAAGGAAAAAACATACAAACGTTCCTTCTCAGGAATGGCGCCCAGGATCTGGAATGCACTCCCGCCAGAAACTAGGCTTATCCCTTCCACTGCACTCTTCAAGAAAGAGGTGAAGGCCATCCTTCAGGCTAAATTCATCTGAATACTATTGATACTGGAACAATGACAATACTTGGCTCCTACATTATCGGCCTTCTGATTGCTTACCTATGCGAATCTCTTTTTGACTGATCTCCGATCTAAATCATCGCACGGATGCTATATTATTGGTTGCCAACTCGGCTATTGGGTTGTACACTATGATTTGAGTGCCTCACTAACTTGCAACGCACCCATTACTGACTACTACTCTGCTTTTACACTGCTTTTACTCACCCTATGGGGTGCTATAATCGTACCCGATTAGTCATTGTACTGCTTCAATATTAATGTTTCTTGATTGTTATTAGTCTGCATACTCTTGTGTGATTGTCACCCTATTTTGCAATTCACTGACTACTGAATTTTATATTGTTTCAAGAGTTTTGTTTACCCTACCTACTGTTTCTGTAAAGCGCTCTGATATCTGCAAAGATCTTGTTCGCGCTATATAAAACTTTAAATAAATAAATAAATAAATAAAAGGCCCAAACATTAAAAAAGTCCCTTTTGTTACCTGGGACCCTTCGGACAGTTTTTAAATTCTCACTCATTCACTTGGAAGATTTCCAGATTTCGTTTTAAACAGCATATATCCATCTTTTAGATCTACCTCTAGCTGGACCTTTAATAAAATCATTCAGATCAACATCATCAGTCAGTTTAGATAAATGCAGTTTAACTGACGCCAAGGTAGAATGTCTGAGCCTGTTCTGACACAATTTGCCTACAGAATAGGTAGTCACAGAATGGCCACTTTCAAAACGGGGGATCTACCCTGACCTGTGTAAAGCCTTGAGCCAAACCCAGAAAACAATGCTGGCATGAATCAGCACTTCTGTGCCAGAGCAACCAGCCTTCGGGATCCAAACTGGATATGTTAAAACAAATTCAATAATAGAGTTTGTAACTCTCTCATGGAAAATTTAGTAGAATTACTCCAACCGGAATATTCTTCAAATCAGGAAAAGAAGGAGCATTTAATCTTTTAGCAGTAGCCAATCCAAAGCATGTTGTCTGTGAAATTGTAGAATTCAAAAACATATGGTTTGGGATGAGGCATGCACGGTGCAAAGCCTCAGTGCCTTGCACTTGCCAGCTTTTAGAACCCCAAACTGATTTAAGGTCAATTGTATCCTTCCACAACTCGTAGCCCCCAACAGCCAACTGGTCTAGAAAGGACTTCGAATAAAATAATTTAGTATCGGTAAGTCTAACTTTTCAAATGGATTTCTCAGCCATTTTAAAATAAAAGGCATTAGGATTAGATTGATTAAAATCTGTAAAGTAAATGAACCTTTTCAAAAAGGTAGCAGAACTGCCTTGTATAGGAGCAGGACAGTGTTCCCACTGGGTGTAATTTACTGTGAGCCTCCTGGTATTAGCTTTAAGTAGGTAGTGATTGCCAAAATGTCGATAACAATACAAATCACCGTAAATAGCAGACTCGAAGTACAAATCTTCAGCATCAAAGGCAGCGTAATATTTCAAATCCGAAAACAATGACTCAACGGCCTGAACATCCCAATCATCAGAACGTATATTCTGTTTAACTACATCCCCCATAGACACTCTAAGCACATTAGGGACATTTATAACCTCAGTGGGCCCATGAATTTGAAATCGAACCACATCCCATACAATCTCATCTACGACAGGCCAAGCCGTGATGTTAACAAAAGCCAAGTCTCTCTGCACTCTGTGTGATGAGGAATGGGGAGCCAAAGTTCCATTGATATGTCGAATGCTAGTTCTCTCCTCGACATAGTGTCCATTGATGAGACGGAAAAAATAAAACACAAAACCAATTGACATAAAAAGGTAAATCGGAAAAAGCACCTGTAGGAGAGTAGGGTCTGCAATCCTATGGTCACCCCAGATTTTTGCTTTTTGCTTCAATGGTTTACGACTTTCCCTGGCTGTGGGCCTGCTAATCAGACCCACAGTCTAGCTGTTCTCTCTCTAAATTGACATCCATGTACTTTAGGTGCATTTACCAATTGGTATTGGGTCACTCCTGTAAGTCCTTGTACAGTGCACCATAGGTACCCAGGGCATAAGTGCACCCAAGGCCTACCAGGGGCTTCAGCATGTATTATGCCACCCCTGGATGGCCATCTAAACCGACACAACTGGCTGGTAACACAGCTGGGGCAAGGTGGTGTAATCACCCTTTGCTTTAGATATAGTATACCTATATCAAACCCTAAAATGGACACATATCCTCCTATAAGTCACTCCTATGGCAGGCCTTAACAATCCTGGAGGCAGAGTGCTTGGAATTATGTGAGATGGTGCTCTAGCATGAGCTGAGCCTGTCTGCAGCTTTCGGAACCAAGTCCTTTAGCTGTTTCCATGATAACGCTATACCATCTATTCTTAAGTGCATTATAATCCTCACGGTTATTGCTAACTTTGGCATAGCATTATCAAAACATGTCGAGTAAGGTGTCATACGAATTGGAATACAACCCCCTCGCCAGTTCTGGCGACGGGGTAGCATTCCACCCTTTTAGAGGGGCACAACACGTATATAACAGTGAACCCCCGTTAAAGGTAACTCGAGCCTCAGCATCACAAAATGGATGCTGCCACCACAGACACAAGTCTGACCTCTTGCTGCTGGGAGTCCTTCCAGCGAGGGAGGCCTGGACAAAGGGTTTCCTGCCTTGGGAGGTGCTAGCACCACCCCAGACAGGATTTTGTGTATTAGGTAGGACAGGCCTGAAAGGAATGGGACATGCCTGGGGCACACAAGGTGTCCCTGTGCATACACCGGTTCAAACCAGTTGCTGGGGCACTCCAGCCCCAGCTCTGGCGTGCAACCGGACAAAGGATAGGGGGGTGTAACCACCCCCTTCCTGGTCCCACACATAGGAGGGACCTAGTCATAGTACAGCCCCCTTTATGGTAATAAAGGTAGGAGCTGGTCCCATTCCAAATTAGATTAATCCTGATTTGAAACTCTACAAGAAGAAACTCTGTACTTCGACGTTCTGCTCCACAGAAGACTGAAGAAATCTCCCTTGTGGCCAAGGAGTGATCACCCTGCACAAGCAGGCACCATCAAGCGTTCCAGAGGTTCACTTGGTCGTCTTCCCTGGTGGATCCAGACTTCAAAGCCCGACGAGACCCGGACTTCCAGACCTCTCCCTACATCTGCAGCACAGCTGAGATCCATGGGTGCGACGAGACACGTGGGACCGGCCATCTTGGAGAAACTGCACTTCGCTTCCAGCACGACTTCAGAGGCATCCTCGACGAAGTGCTTTGGGGATTGAGAAGCCCCAGCCCCGAGCAGCTCCTGCACAAAAGATCAGCCCTCCAGCATCCACGACATCTGCGTGGGGCCCTTTTGCTTGATTGCTGCTCGACGCGTTGTCTGGTCACTTGCCGGCTGGCTAGTTGCCTCCTAGACGACAATCCACGACATCTACACCGCTGGTCTGGTTGCTCCAGACTGGCCCTTGCTTCCCTGCAAAGGAGAAGCACCCCGGACCCTCCTGGTCCGCACCAGGCGCCTTTTCCACTCACCGCGTGGGTTGCCTTTGCCAAGGCCTGTTGACGCCGAATCCGGAGCCAACACCGCCGACAGTGAGAGCCTGCGTGGGACAGCTCGTGCCTCCATCCTGGTCGTCGAAGACACCTCCTGGTCCACGTGGCTGCAGAGTCAAGCGTCCACTCTTCACCTGATCGCGACAACAGCATCTGGTTCCTTCCTGGTTCCACTCCGGTCACTGGCTAGTGACTTTGAACATTGTCCCCTCTGCTTTCAGGTCTTCATCTTCCTCGATCCACCCTTGGATCGCTCCGGACAGCTTCCTCCTGGTCTCCTGCAGCATCTTTCTTCAAAGCTCCATAGACTTCAACGCGGAAACCCGACACACTTTCACACCTATGCACCTGCAGCCTGTGGGTGAGGTAACAAGAGCATTTCGGTGCTCAAGGGTAGATTGACTCTCCTAGTGTCCAGGTATCCAGTCTTTTTAGTCCTAGCTAGTCGGAACGGTCTATTACTTACCTTTTCATAATTTGTACTGTCCATTGACTTTGTCCCGCATCTAGCGTGTGAGTTCACCCTCTGCACACGCGTCCCGTGGGCCTCCTGCTACTTAACTAAAGTTAGGGTAGTGTATTTCCAGCGATCCTAAGCCTCTGGACAGCTCCATTCCTTCTATTGATTTACTTATACCATTTACTTAGTATATGGTTTGTCGTGCCCCTAGGGCACCATTGTAATTTGTGCAACTTAACGTATTTTTCTTAAGAGTCTTGTCATGTGCTTAGCCCTCTGATCTCATAAAGAGTGCAGAGGTGTTTTGTTAGTAATAAATATCTTGTTTATTTTCATAACAACCTGTGTGGTGTCCTTTCATTTGGTATTCAAGGGGTTATATGTGGTAAAACAGCTGGCTTCACATGCCAAAAGAGTTTAGCCTAAGACTGCTTTGTCCATGCTACTATTAGGATAGCTGGTCTATAAGGTTGACTTACAACCAATCACCATAAGGGTTGTTTGGACTGATACAAGGTGATCACTAGAACTAGTGAGCATCATATATCAGGCCAACTTCTCACAGCACCATCCAAATAGAAGACCAAGGGGGAATCAAAAAATGTTTTTTAAACAGTCTTGCCAAAACAGAAATCTTCGAGGGCTTGTTAGATGTGTGGGAAACAGTGTCAAAGGAAAATCTGGATTCTGAAGCCAAGCGAGTTTGCAAATCAGGCATCGATAAGTCAGTTGGGTAAGTATAGTCAGTTTCATCATGTTAACCACCAGGCAGAATACTCAATAAAGGACTGGAAATTGCAGGCAACTCGAGAGCAACATCAGGCACAGGATTGGAAACCGGGGCCAAAACAGAATTTCTCAAAATCGAAGGACATGAGACTGCCGGTGTCATACTAAGAAGAATCGGCCACTCTGTGTATCTTGACATTGTCAATGGAGATATACCTGTTCTCCTTACGACCTGGAAGTGGTGGTAAAATGACTGTTCTTGTGCCCTTCACTCCAAGCACTGGAACCGGAGCTCGATAAGAGGGACCAAATTCTTTCTTGTTCTCGATCTTCTCACGAACCAGTTCTCCAACTTGGGGTAGCCAGCCAACTACCGGGATCTGCAACACATCATCCGAGGTGGAGGGCAAATGTTCCTTTGCAAGACTGTCTGTGGTCTTTTGTAGATCTTGTAAAACCTTGCAATGTTCATCTAAGTCAAAAGAGGCAGCCTGAGCCACCGAGTCTAGACTGTCAAGGTCCGGTACATACATCTTGATACCAAAGAGCATTTCTTATGGGGTCCGCCCACCCAGAGACCTTCTAGGGAGATTATTAAGAGCACGCTGCACGCCATTGAGAGGGGCCAGCCAGTTCCTATAACTCGAGCCGTCAAAGACTGCTTTAAATCTCGGTTCATTCGTTCCACAACACTATTACCCTCAGGTCTGTATGGAGACGAAAACTTGACTTGGACCCCCAACGAAGTCATGGCATCCTTATACGCCTTAGAGGCGAAAGCCGGACCCTGATCCGAATGGAAGGTACCACAGGCAAAAATCCCTACAAAGATACGCAAGTCTCTTATGACAGTCCGTGAATCAGCGCTGCGGTGAGGCCATACCCACACAAAGCGTGTGCATGAATCAACTGCTACTAAGATGTACTTATACGCAGTATCAGAAGAAAAGGGACCGCAGTGATCCAAATAAACACACCCAAGGGGTTTATTAGAAATGTACAACTGTGTCTGGGGCGGACACGCAGCAGTTGAAGGCTTAATCTGCTGGCAAATGTCACATTGAAGGACATAATCACGCGTCTGTTTGTACAGCCCCCGCCACCAGGAACGTTCTTGTAACTGAGCTACAGTAGCCGAAGCGCCTGCATGCGCAGATGCAACACCTTCATGGGCTGCGGTAATCAGAGTAGGCCTGCGTTCAGAGTTGGGAAGTAACCTCTCACCAACGTCAGGAATTTTCACATAAGGAACTTTATCAGGACTTCAGTGGTATGAATACTTCGAAGGGAATCCTTTTGGATATTTACTTCCCTTCTCAGTTGCAGCAACGGCTGCCAAGATATCATCATCAATCTTACTTTTGGAACATGTAACCGCTGCAACCAAATATGTCGATACCGCTGATTTTGCTGCCTCATCGGCTAGCGAATTGTTAACAGCGTGGACTCCCACGCGCTGATGACCGAGAGTATGAATCACAAACAGGAGTGGCAACTGCTCTTTATAAGCTCAGCCACTCCTTCCCAGATCATTTTATGTTTTATTGTGCTACCCTTGGAATCACGAAAATCATTCGGAATTCAAAAGAACAGGTTTTCATTGTAAGACTGGACACAGTAGTAAGAATCACTCACAATAAGAGTTGTCACACCAGGATCAGCGTACTCCAATGCAAGCATTAGGACACAAAGCTTTGCCAATTGTGCGGTGCAGTCCCCAAGAGTCTGCGTGTGCACGACTCTGGACTTGAACTCATCATTCACCTTGGCACCTACCACAATAGCGCAAGCGGAAACGTATGCGTGTTTAGACCCATGCGCAACCTGCGCCAAAACTCCTGCGACTGTAAGGAGGCATCAAAAACAAACGTGACATCCGGAGACGTCAATGATGCTGCCCATTGTATCCACCGAGGGTGCAAAGCTTTGGAATTTGGCACACTGGCTTTGGTCACTGCCTCTAATGCAGGAAACGGGGTTACAACCAACATGCGTTTTCCCTGCGACAGCGCACGTTCCTCAAGAATCGCCATTTGCACTGCGGTCAAAACTTTTTCCACAGAGGAAAACCGCATTTCAGCCGAAGTGTACAAGTGTGACTTGTAAGCAATAGGTACTGTGTCTCCTTCATTAAAAGTAAGGTATGTGAAACCCACTGCCTCAGGGATGATTCTTATCACCAGGTTGGTGTGGTTATCACGGGTCAGTAAGAATTTAGATTCTAGAAGATCATCCTGCAAAGATTGCAAAATAGTTGAATGTTCCGGCAGCCAGCAAGATTTGGCAAAAGTTGGTTGTATCAAAGCATACAAAAGCTTGATACGCTGGGCATATTCGGGAATATAAATTTGCCAGAAATTCAAAAATCGCAGTAAGGACTGTGATTTTTTTCAGAGTTGTAGGAGCGCGCAGTTGTGCGCATTTCTCCAAGAACTGAGGAGCCAATCCTCTACCTTCATTGTTGAGCTCGTAGCCCAGGAACAACACGGTATACTCTGCAATGTGGGACTTTGCAAAGTTGAATTTGTAACTGAAGTCCGCAAAGTTACAAATTATGCAGTCAACGAGACACAGATGCGCCCAAAGCTCGTAGTCTGTGAGATTTAGGTCATCCACATACAAACACGCATCAGTGTCTATCCTCGCTAAAAAGAGAGATTATACGGGCAGCAAACACGCCCGGACTATTCTTATAGCCCATAGGTAAACTAGTATAGTGATGGTGTTTGCCGCCACAGGTAAAACTGGTCTACTGGGAACTCAGTCCATCCAATTTGTGGGCAAAAAAAAAACGTTGGATAGGTCTGGCATGGTTTTATACCGTTTACGCACAAGACCATCCACAAGAGCAGAGCCGTGCGTATTCTGTACTGCACAGGTACGGCAATGCGAGTTCAAATGCCGGTAATCCAATACCAACCGGTACGAGCCGTCAGGCTTGGTCACAGTAAAAAGAGGGTTATTCATTGGTGACACACAAGTTTCAATCACACCTTGATATTCCAATTGTTCAAGGATTTCAGCGACGGAAGCCTTAGCTTCTCGTTGAATGGGATATTGAGGTTGAGGCTGTGGCATAGACCGTAAAAGAAGATCATGGTGCGGAGAAAATTTATCCCAACCACGCGGAGTACGGTACAAAGCCGGCGCAAGAGCCTTAGCCCACTCTTCTGCAAAATTCAGCGCATGCTCTTTCGAGACCGTGTGCGCGAAACTAGGGAGAATCACCTCCTCCCCTCTTGGAGCTGCGAGCACAAAAGGTGGGGGCCAGTCAGCCTCCGCTAACAAAATGTCATATGTAGTCGTAAGATTTTCCCAAAATACCCCCTTGATTGTACGTTGTATGTCACCTTCAATTAAAAGGACTATTTCATAAAGTCTATCAGGGGGAGCTACTCTAGTATTAGCTGTCTCCACAACAACATATCGCTCAGTCGCTGTCACCTTCAGTAGCGGACGCAGGGCCTCTCGCACTATGGTAATCTCTGCTGCGCTGTCCAGCAAGGTCAGAGCCCATGTCTGATTCCGAAGCTGCGTTCTCACTATCTGTGGCATATCTTGCTGTTAAAACTGTTATGTTAAAGAAATTTGTTACCGCGCACGGACACCAATTGGTTTCATGGCGCTCAGAGACAAAGTGGAGGAACGAAACAGTCGGGAGTGAGCGGAGAAATTAATCATAAGCTAACTGAAAAAGATAGGTTTTGAGAGATTTACGGAAATTGGTGTAGTCAGAAGAAAGCCGGATTGAAAGAGGAAGAGAATTCCAGGTAGAAGGAGCCAGAAAAGAAAAACAAGAGCCACCATGTTTTTTGCGTTTGAACCTGGGGGTGATTAGGAGGTTATGTGCAGAAGACCTAATATGCCTCGAGGGGATGTGGCGTTTGAGGCTGAGAGAGGTAAAGGCAGGGGCAAGAGCAAAAAGGGATTTGAAAACAGTACAGCCCATTTTGAACAAACAGCGGGAAGCGACCGGAAGCCAATGCAGGCTTTTCAGCAGGGGCATAACATGTTGGTATTTTGGCTGTTGGAAAACCAATCTGGCCGTCTGGTTTTGTACCAGCTGGAGCCGATGGAGGTGATATGCAGGAATACCTACATACAAGCAGTTCGCATAGTCAATGCGAGAGGTGACAAGGGCCATAATAACAAGTATGAGAGCCTCTGTGGATAAGAACCTACGGATTTTGCCAATTCTGCGTAGATGGTAAAAGCAGGCCGAGGTAACAGAGTTGATTTGAGGTCTCATCGATAAATCACTTGAAATGATGACACCAAGGCTCTTCACGGACTTGACTGGGCAAGGAGGGGGGCCGAGAGCTTGGGGCCAAAAGTTAGAGCTCCAAGGATTTGAAGACCCTCCTAATAGGACCACCTCAGTCTTGCTGGGGTTAAGCTTCAACTGACTGAAGTTCATCCACTCAGAGATGGTGAGCATGGTGGATTGGAAGTTAGAGCAAGAGGAAGAAGAAGAATCAACAGGAAAGATGAGCTGTAGGTCGTCCGCGTAATTGAAAATGGTGACAGGGGTGTGAAGAAGAGAGGCTAAGAGGGGTTGCATATAAAGATTAAACAAAAGGGGCGATAGAGCAGAACCCTGGGGAACACCGCAGGAAAGTGAAGAATGGGGGGCAGAGAAGGTAGAAAGCTGAACCGATTGAGAATGTTGATGGAGGAAGGACTCAATCCAAGTTAAGGCCAGGCCCTGGATGCCCGCATTTCCGACACGGACGATCAAGATAGCATGATCGACCGTGTCGAAAGCGGCCGACAGATCTAATAGTACCAAGGCCTGGGCTAGGTTCTTGTCAGCCCCCTGTCTCAGCGCATCCATCACGGCCACAATGAACGCTTCCGTAGAGTGGGCCGGTCTAAAACCGGCCTGCTGGTCATCCAGGAAGTGAGATTTTTCAATGAAGGCGCTCAGACAACGGGTGACATGGGTCTCCAACACCTTCCCCAGATAGGGGAGGAGGGAGATTGGTCGATAATTGCCCAGAACAGTTGGGTCCGAGCCTGGTTTTTTGAGAAAGGGGATTACAACAGCTTTTTTGAAAGCACCGGGAACAGAGCCTGTAGCAAGAGAATAGTTAAGAAGGTCTAATGGGGGACCTGGACAGGCCAAGAAGGCATCCTTCAGGATTTGAGGGGGGCAACAGTCATTGGGAGAGCCAGAGCTTACTACATGTAATAGAGAAATAAATTCAGACTGAGAGATAGGAGGAAATTCCTGCAGGCGGCAAGGATTCGTGGGGGGTAGAACACAGACATTGGGTGAGGTGGGGGAAGGAATATTGTTTTTAATAGTTGTGATTTTGTCAATAAAAAATAGATTGAGGGAGTCACAAAGGGCCTGTGAGGGTTGGGGCTGGACAGTGACACGACCAGGAAGAGAAAGTTCGGCTACAATGGAAAAAATGTCTTTAGTTTTTGAGGCTGAACTAAGGATTTTCTGGGAGTAATAGGAAGATTTAGCCAAAAGAATCGATTTCTTGTACAGTTTTAATAGATCCATATAAGTGGTTCTTAGTAAAGGGTCATAATTTCGTCTCCACCGACACTCAGCTTGCCTAAGGGCTAGTTTGTCCAGTTTGAGTTGATCAGTAAACCAGCGCTGAGCGTCATGTGGGCGTTTAGTTCTGATAGTTTTCACAGGGGCGACCACATCACTAGCTTGTGTTAACCATTGATCAAGGATAGCGGTTTGTGTGTTGATATCAGTGGTGACGCTAGGGAGTGTGGTAGACAGGATGTGGTGAAAGTGCGAAGTATCAGCCTGCTTCCAATTTCGTGCTGTGAAATTGGACACTGGTGGAGGACGGGTGGACGGGGAAGATTTTAATGAAAAAGAAATAAAAGAATGATCAGACCAGGTGCAAGGATAAACTGAGGGGGGGGGGGGGGGGGGGGGGGGGGGGAAATGTCCAGGTTTGCCGTCCATACCTGGTCAAGAATGTGGCCTTTATTATGGGTCGCTACTGAAATGTGCTGCTGACAGTTCAGGCCGCATAGTAGATCTGTGAATTCAACCGACAGGCCACTTTCCTGAGAGTCTGATCGCCAGTAGTTGAAATCACCTATGATCAAAATTCTTGCAGAGTTAATAACTAACTGAGAAATAAGGTCACCAAAATGGGAAGAAAAAAGGGGCATCTTAACAGTGGGATGGTAAACTAAGACACAGATGAAGGAAGATTTAGAGGACGTAAATTTCAAAGTAAGAATGTCAGAGTTTGGGATAGGAGTATTTATCAAAGTGATGAAGTGGAATTGAGAGCGAATGATAGCAGCGACTCCGCCGCCCGATCTGCCCGTTGACCTGTTGGACTGGAGGATATAAAATCCAGAGGGGATGGCAGCAAGGATGTCGGGGGAAGAGTCCTCATTTAACCACGTTTCAGAAAGAATCAAAATATCGACTTTCTTTTTCTGAAACTGGGGTCTCTTCGGTGTTTAATCGTCCTGCTTGCCTTTACCGTCTTTCGGGCGAGGCTGGCCGTGTCCCTACTGCCCACCCCGACCTCTGCCGCCACCTCCACCACCGGTCGATGAGGCCGATGAGTCCTGAAAAGAACGAGGAGAGCGTTGTTCAGAAACCTGAAAACAATCAGGTGATTTTATCGTCGCGCAAGTCATAAATACGTTCTGTAGGCGCAGGCACTGGTGATGTAGGACGAGCCTCCTGTTTCTGCTGCTGTTTACCCTGTTTCCGGCCAATTTTGTTTTTTGGTCTTGGGCTGTTTGTCAATGTCTGACTTCGGCCCTTAGGGCTGCTTTTTCTCCTTAGTGGAAAATGGCTTGACCCCCACGCTATTGCGGCCCACGGTCTTATAAGCTGCCACAATAATCCTCGGTAACAGTCGGGGTTTGTCGGCATCGGGATCTGCCTGCAATGCATTGGACACCTGAAAGCTCACCGCATCTCCCTTGACATTCGCAAGTATGAGATCGGAAACTACGTCAAAGGAGCCACAAAGGCGCATACCCAATTCAATCGCCGCCTCAGGTCCGTGCTCATCTTGAACACGTTTAATGACCGTTGGAAGGACAGTCATGGACGGAGTGCCGAAGCACCTCGCATAAACTGCCGCAAAGATCTTTCCCCAAGACTCGGTGTCACCAATATCTGGGGTCAAGTCCTTTAGCATGCTAATTGTCAGAATCCTGTGTTTTTCACCAGGAGTCGTGTTAGGAAATACTGCTTCCAGCTGGTCAAACTTCTCGGCAAGCCAGAAAGGAAATTCATCCTTATCCTCGGGGCGCTTGCCCATCACAGCGTTGACCATTACAGGACTAAGTTTCATTCCGCCCTGTCCAGCAGGAAGCGCCGCACCTCCTGGGGCCCCGCCCAGGAGATGGCGGGTAATGTATTGAACTAACGACCTTATTACATTAATCGTGACTGTATGTAACTGCCGCAAATCAGAAACGGCAACCGCTCCATGTTGAGGATGCGGTGGATAAATCCAGCCAAAACAGGCCATGTAGCGCCTGAAATGGACAAAGGATCTAACCTCGGTGCCGTCAAGGAGTGGGGTAGGGCGCCATTAAACCAAACTCGGTGCTGCCAAGCATCAATCGGAACTTCCTGTGTCCTATACGGAGCATATTCCTGCGGTACAGCAGAGGGAGTGTACGTTTCTAACACATTGGTATTAGCGTTCACAGCCGGGAAGGTCACCCACGAGTAAAAAATCTCATATGGGTAAGCCACCTCTGCACTCACCACCATAATCACGGCCATGCTATCCACGGGGACATGATAAGTCTGCAAGTGATTGCTCCCCGCAATGCGACTATGTTGCGGAATGTCCACCGCGGCCATAGTGACACAAAGAAAAAGGTACAAAGAAAAGTACGTAGCACAACTGGGTAGTAATTCAAGGAAACCGTTTTGAAAGAATCAAGCTTGAAAAGACCTATATTAATATAGGCAGGTTTGTCCGACACCACTGTTTTCCGGAAACAACAGTGAAGGGTGTTAAAAACCGATATAAGTACTAGTAAAGTGTCATGTAATAAGACCACCAACGATCGGGCGCCATGTAGCAGGGTTTTCTGCTCATATACAGAACTGTGCATAGAGACTTGGAACCTCAGTAAATAAGGGTGTCCCTCACCACCCCTTGTTCCAAAACTCACCTCAGCATCCAAAATCCCCTACCAGACTAGCTATCAGTGTCTCTTTGGTACTCACAAAACCCCAATGATTAAGACAACCCAGAACATGGACTTAGAACACCTCAGGTAACGTGGAACACATGAACACTCTTTCGGTATACTAACATATCAATCCAGAACGAGGAGTCATGAGGACACGTGCGAGTTTGAAATGTTTATTTCTAATGCAGTGTTCTTAAAGGCAGTATCTTAGCTAGTACAAGCAAACATATTATAAGGAACAAGGTTAACAGCATGGTTACTATTCCATAAAATACAAAGGGTGAAAGCATGTTAAAATGCTAAAGGAAACAGGTCTAAATAGAACCTCGGTTTACCCTCCCTAGCTAGTATATTATATTATATCTACAGAAGGTCTCTTTGGGTTTAGAAGGGCAGGCCCATACCTTTGGGTTCAGTGGAAATGGATCACATCATCTCCTGCACCAACACTCTGCATACGGATATTAATCAAGTGTGTGTCCACTGCCTTGCTCAGTGCATTATTAATCGCGCCTAAACCCAACGTTGGCCACAGCTGCATCCATATTATGTCTACTCTGTGCGCTGATCAATCCAAACAATAAGCGATGTGTTGAAATAACCTTGAAGGCCTCGGCACTCACTGTACAGACATAGCTTACCAAGCAAGACTGATATTATAAGCAAACATGTTATTCTTGTGTAAAGCAAAATACCTAACTAGGCGAAAAGCATTAATAACAAAATGTGTCGTGTGCAGAGGCAGCAGGAAAGGAAAAATGGCATTCAACTTTTGACCAGCACATGCTAACTTAACACAGTGCAAAGGTGAAACCAATACACAAGACAGTGTGACATAACCGGGGTTGCCTGGAATGCACAGGAGCCCCATAGGATGGGCTAGGCATTGAACAGAATGGCTGTGAGTGTGCCACTCAAGTGCAGCAGTAGCTCTGTGGAGGAAGCCACCGGCTGAAGCACTTCAGGAAGGAGTGTCCCAATAGGCACTGAGGGTAAGAAACACCCCTACACAACACCACAAAAAAACGAACCAACCACTTCCGTAGGCACGGAAGAAGGGGACAGTGGTCCACGGTTTGGAGATAAGTCCAGCTGTGCAGGAAGCTCCATATCGATAATCCAGTGTTGTACATCCTCACACTGAGCTGCGAGAGGGTCTTCAGACTCTTCACAGTATCCCCCATCGTCTACTGGCCAGTACTGAGGCCGAGCTCGATATTGACCGGCTTTGGAGGTTGCGCAGAGGGTGACGGCGAGGACGGAGCCAAGCAGAGTGGCCGAGGCCGGATCCAAAGGCAATGTCGTGGCCAGAGCCAATGGCGATGCCGAATCTGGGGCAATTTAACGGGGCCGGATCCATGGTGGCACCGAGGCCGGAGCCACAGTGGCGCCAAGTCTGGATCCACCGGCTGCGCCGAGGCCGGAGCCCACAGCGGTCCGCAGAACCTTGGTTAAGAATTGCTACTCAAGAGTCAACATGCTCTTCTTATGACTGCCTCTTTGGGGGCAGTCGAGAAATAAACCGTCATACCAGGAAATGCCCTGGTTACATATATTTAAGAGATAGTCAATCAATTCACATTACACATCAAAGAAACAATTTGTTCACCAAAGATCTGGGGAGTAGATATCATTACCACAGTTGGATAACGTAGCACACGGCCCAGAGCTGTGAAGAGCCCACCTCATCTCAACTATGAATGTCCTTTATTTCCCAAACAAGGTAAAGGAGACCCCATTGGCTGATCGCGTTAGGGCTCACAACACTCCTGCAATGTCATTGTGAAGTACTGCCCAAGTTTTTCTTTCACTCTTTTCATCTGACATCGTTTGGAAAAGGGGTGGCAAAGCACTATTTCTCAGAGTCCTTGTTGGTGTTGACAGGATAAAATGGTGTTCATGCTGGAGTTCAAGAGACTACAATGTAGGTGAATGCGAGTACATTTTGGTGTAATAGTAATTAATAAGCTAACGATGTAAAGCATGTTCAAACACATTTATCTGCAGATATGTATTATGTCTGTATTTACAAAAAGATTACATTCTACAGCATCGTTTTCCCTAGAGTGACTTGACATATAACTTTTAAAGCCCGAGAATATTAGGAGATTTAGGCGAACTATTTATCAATCTGGGAGAGCCAAACAATCAGAAAATATAGATATTGTTTGCATGCTAGTGGATTTCTCATCAGTAAATACCTCAGTGTACTGAGGCATGCTCCTTTCCTCTTCTCACCCCCTCAAAATGAAGCAGTAATTAAATCCTAATTATTATCTTCATTTTAAACAAAACCTAAAGTGAACACCAATTAATAACAACATCCTAATGAACATCTGCTGTGATAAAATTGAATATGAATGTGCTGCAAATTTCAGTAATTTATTTCTCCGAGTGCTACTGGTTGCATTTTTGCGGTAAGAAGATTATATAGGCGGTGCACTATTTTTTGCATTAAATAACTGCTCGTAGCAATTTGAATCTTACAAAAGAGGGCAAACGCACATTCACGAAGATATCTCGTACTAAATGCTGTCCCCGAGGACTTTGCGGAGCACAGAGCAGCTGCCAAACTGTTGCTTGAATTAGAACTCAATAGGATTGAATCAAACAAAACAAGCGTTTAACGAGCCATTAAAATTAAGAAACGCTGCCAACTGATTTTCGCAACAAGCCCGAACTGTTTCAAAGGCAAGAAGGGGTCTGCTTTTCAATATGAAGGTGGTTTACAAATCTGTGCCTTTTAAACCAGCATCTTTAAAGTCTCGCATACATCCTCAGGGAGTTGTCAACTGCACCAAGGCCAGGTGGCTTAGTCTTTGACTTGGAAGCTTGATAAAGGGTGAATTATGTCCATACCACAGCACTTCCTGGGTGGCCCGTATATCATCCACCGTGTCAATGTCGCTCTTTTGCGAGGCTTATAAGAAGGGCTCCCAGTTTTCCGTTTTTACTGATTTGTACAGATAAATACAGACAGTAAACATTTTTTTTTCCTGTCAGTATTTATTTTTAAATACAGAAAATACGGAAAATATGTCTTTTTTGGATGTGTTTTTCTACTGTCAATCATGAGTGCCAGGTCAGTAGGTGTACAGATTTAGATGAGATGAAAAAGGACAATACATTTCCTAATTAAGCCTAATTAAGTGCAGGTCTAGAGTTATTTATGCTAATCTGCAATGCAAGTGTTTTGATATAACGCTATTGCACTGTATACTGCTGAAACCTTTTGGACATTCAAATGCGAATGTACATTTATCAGTCAAATACCTATGGCAGCTTCATTTATACAGAAAACACAAAATAGAAATGGATAAATACAGACAAAATTAGCAAAAAATAAATATGGATAAATACAGACGGAAATGTAGAAAAAATAAATACCATAAAACCGGGAGCCCTACTTATAAGCAACGTTCACAAAGAGAGCAGATTCGTCCACCCTTGATCACTGCTCCAGCGGCCCAATACTGGCCGAATTCCACTGCTTGCTCTCTAGCCAGAAGCTTGCAGACTGTGCCGGGGATCCTTGGAAACTAGTGCTGGCTGGATGCTACTGCTTTGAACTCTAATGGGTAGTGGCTGTCTGATTGCACGGTGCACCACTGGCTTCCTTGTTAAGAAATACCCAGAGTTAACACAACTTAGGCCAAGCACAGCCACGTACACTTGCTGACTCTAGCCCCAACGCACAAGTTACTACTTGTGTAACGATATATCCGTAAGATATATTAGTTAGTGATAGATTCCTTACCTTAGAATATCCCCAGGCGTCAGACTGGATCTGGAAATTCTTTGCGTAGCAGTACCCATGCGAGTCGGTAGGCGTCGTCCGCGTCAGTCGTCGTGATGACGTCGGAGTACTTAAACGCCACCTCCGCGCGCTGACGTCAATGCTTATACACAGCTTTTCGGCGCCAGACACGCAGAGCCATGATAAAAACCAACACTGGTGCTGTTAGAAATGGGATTTCTGGTTGGCTAAGGCTTGCGCCAAAGTCAGGCAGAAACCACCATTCTACGTCAGGGCAAGGAAGTTACCCGCCAAGACAACCCCTGCTCACCCCCTTGGTAGCTTGGCACGAGCAGTCAGGCTTATCTCGGAGGCAAGGGGTAAAGCGTTTGCGCGTGCACCCAGCAACAACACCCAAGGCCCACCACAAAAGAAACTCCACACAAGGTTATATATAAAAATATTAATACAATAAGGGGGCGTGTGAGGGAAATGTTTAATGACCTAGCATTGTTATAGTCCCTACAATTACTGAAAAAAACCAAGTATAACAATGGGTCAGAGAAAACATGATGTAGCTATCTAAATGACTATGTGTGTATTGACAGAACACAATCCCTGAATCCGAGGTATTCCTGGTGAAAAAATGTGTTCCCATCAGATACCCGTCCTGTACCGCCCTACATCATTTGGGATCCTTCACCCGAAGGAAGTGGAATCAAATCCACTAAGGATTAGGTGGATTGTGTCCTAATCGTATGTGAAGGAATTGCTGATGTATAAAAGAAGACTATGTGATGGTATCAGGGGGCAAAAGATAAATAGCAGTGCAATAAGTGCTCTCTGTAGCATGTGATAAAGTGAAATTAATATTGGGTTGTGGGAGTGGAAAGAAGAAATTTATTAGGGTACTACCCACACCCAAAGTTAAAAACAGTGCAAAGTAGTATTAACAAATAACTACTTGGGTCTAATCTAGGTCGACATGTTTCTGCATTTTTTTTTGGTTCACAAGATACCCATCTGCTTCATCAGGACCTTAATGATCGTGTGCTACTGCTGATTAAAGTGAAAGAAGTGTACAAAAATCATATCACCTGAGATCGCCGGTTGAAATGATCCATTATGTCACCAAAGGACAAACAAACATACACACAATAAAAATGCACATAGTTAATGACGATAGCTACAAATACACAGAGAATCTCTCGTGATGTTGGTTAATCTGCCAAATATTATTGGTCAAAGGTTGTTAAGCAATCAACTGAATGGCCAGGTAAAGAAATCCTGGAATAGAAAAGGTTGTATACACTCACCCACAGTCTGGGGAATGAACTCTCCACCTCACCCGGCCACAGCTCAGGTACAAATGGAGCACCGCTCTATTAGATGTGAAAAGAAAATAATAATGAAAGAGGAAGAGTTCGCTAGAACTCCATTAGAAACACAAGCTGTCCCCAGCATTTTAGTTCTGTCGCCGTTTTGGTTTCCAGCCCGGTGCAGGGGACAGTAGATGGTATTTGTGATATAGCCTTTAAGTTTTCAAAGTGCTACTAGATTACGTGCTTGCATAAGGTGTTTGTGCTCCGTCGCTTAGTTGTGAAAAACACCAGCACCCATAGATGTCTAACGGGTGTCTGGGCTTAGTGGAGGATCGAACAGACTTAGCATTCAAAAAAGGGTTCGCCCTCTTAAATCCGAAATCCTTCTGTAAATGGAAGCGTCAACGTAGCCCATTCCGTTGCGTTAGTATTATGGCCCCCACCCGCTTACCTGTCCGTCGGTACTCCTCGCCTTCCTCTAGGCTGACAGTGGGAGGTACCGATCGGGCAGGAAGCGGAATATTTAAACCAATTCCGATTAGCCGGCGAGGACTCACGTGGCGTGCCTTGTCGCGCGCGCCAGAAAACTACAGAAAAACTGGGAAATGTAGTTTGTTTACTATTAGTACCTCGCCCGTGATTATCGGAGGTCGTATTTGTGGGGCAACACAAGGCATTGATAGTTGTAATCATAGAACGCCCAGTCTAGCAGTTAATCTTTAGTGAAAAAGGGTGCCTATTATGAGGAACCGCACCAGTACTTTGCGAGCCAGGAGGTAGTTTGTGATGTTTTTTTGTCACGTGTATCCCAAAACTACACCGTAGATGGGTAGTGTAGTTTTTTTATTTATAACCTCTTCGCCCAATGTTGTGTATAACCATTTCAGCGTCTTCTTTTACTATAACATGTAATGCCCGATCTTATAGTAACGGGAACATGTTGGATGAACTTATAGAAAGTTGTTTTGAAAGCAGTGGTATATGATCAAACTCTGCACATAGAGTATCATTACTGCTTGAACTACTATGCTCACCAATGGGTTGTATTGCGATGTTTGGGAGGACCACAGGACCTATACTCTGATTTAAGGCCCACTTATTTACTTCTTGGTGTTATATTTACATTCTCATACTGTCTCCATTGCCATGATTACTATGAATAGATGTCAATGGTCATAGTTGGAGGTGGAGAAATAGAAACAAATTTGTATGTCTGCAACATTATGGCTCATAGATGCAAAGCCTACTTCACTGTAGTCAATGGACAATATACTACAGCGACATCCATGGGATATCCTCATTAAGACCTGTTACATCGGTTTGAAGTTTGTGCACCCATCTTTGTTCTCTTCGATGTAAGAAAGTGCTGATATCTGTTATATGTTTAGGAATTATGGGTTGTTCCAGCACTGTCCATTGTAAGTCGGTGGGAGCATGTTGAGCCTCTAAGAAATGTTTGGTCATACGTGTTGTTTGTTTGTTGCAGCGTATTGAGCTCTTATGCTCTGAGATCCTGGTCTTTACTTTTCTCGAGGTCATCCCCACATATTTTTTTTCGCAGGGACAGCTGATCAAGTATATAAGGTTGGAACTATTACAGTTCGTAAAACAAACAAAGAACAAAGATGGGTGCACAAACTTCAAACCGATGTAACAGGTCTTAATGAGGATATCCCATGGATGTCGCTGTAGTATATTGTCCATTGACTACGGTGAAGTAGGCTTTGCATCTATGAGCCATAATGTTGCAGACATACAAATTTGTTTCTATTTCTCCACCTCCAACTATGACCATTGACATCTATTCATAGTAATCATGGAAATGGAGACAGTATGAGAATGTAAATATAACACCAAGAAGTAAATAAGTGGGCCTTAAATCAGAGTATAGGTCCTGTGGTCCTCCCAAACATCGCAATACAACCCACTGGTGAGCATAGTAGTTCAAGCAGTAATGATACTCTATGTGCAGAGTTTGATCATATACCACTGCTTTCAAAACAACTTTCTATAAGTTCATCCAACATGTTCCCGTTACTATAAGATCGGGCATTACATGTTATAGTAAAAGAAGACGCTGAAATGGTTATACACAACATTGGGCGAAGAGGTTATAAATAAAAAAACTACACTACCCATCTACGGTGTAGTTTTGGGATACACGTGACAAAAAAATATCACGAACTACCTCCTGGCTCGCAAAGTACTGGTGCGGTTCCTCATAATAGGCACCCTTTTTTCACTAAAGATTAACTGCTAGACTGGGCGTTCTATGATTACAACTATCAACGCCTTGTGTTGCCCCACAAATACGACCTCCGATAATCACAGGCGAGGTACTAATAGTAAACAAACTACATTTCCCAGTTTTTCTGTAGTTTTCTGGCGCGCGCGACAAGGCACGCCACGTGAGTCCTCGCCGGCCAATCAGAATTGGTTTAAATATTCCGCTTCCTGCCCGATCGGTACCTCCCACTGTCAGCCTAGAGGACGGCGAGGAGTACCGACGGACAGGTAAGCGGGTGGGGGCCATAGTACTAACGCAACGGAATGGGCTACGTTGACGCTTCCGTTTACAGAAGGATTTCGGATTTAAGAGGGCGAACCCTTTTTTGAATGCTAAGTCTGTTCGATCCTCCACTAAGCCCAGACACCCGTTAGACATCTATGGGTGCTGGTGTTTTTCACAACTAAGCGACGGAGCACAAACACCTTATGCAAGCACGTAATCTAGTAGCACTTTGAAAACTTAAAGGCTATATCACAAATACCATCTACTGTCCCCTGCACCGGGCTGGAAACCAAAACGGCGACAGAACTAAAATGCTGGGGAAAGCTTGTGTTTCTAATGGAGTTCTAGCGAACTCTTCCTCTTTCATTATTATTTTCTTTTCACATCTAATAGAGCGGTGCTCCATTTGTACCTGAGCTGTGGCCGGGTGAGGTGGAGAGTTCATTCCCCAGACTGTGGGTGAGTGTATACAACCTTTTCTATTCCAGGATTTCTTTACCTGGCCATTCAGTTGATTGCTTAACAACCTTTGACCAATAATATTTGGCAGATTAACCAACATCACAAGAGATTCTCTGTGTATTTGTAGCTATCGTCATTAACTATGTGCATTTTTATTGTGTGTATGTTTGTTTGTCCTTTGGTGACATAATGGATCATTTCAACCGGCGATCTCAGGTGATATGATTTTTGTACACTTCTTTCACTTTAATCAGCAGTAGCACACGATCATTAAGGTCCTGATGAAGCAGATGGGTATCTTGTGAACCAAAAAAAACTGCAGAAACATGTCGACCTAGATAAGAATTAAGTAGTTATTTGTTAATACTACTTTGCACTGTTTTTAACTTTGGGTGTGGGTAGGACCCTAATCAATTTCTTCTTTCCACTCCCACAACCCAATATTAATTTCACTTTATCACATGCTACAGAGAGCACTTATTGCACTGCTATTTATCTTTTGCCCCCTGATACCATCACATAGTCTTCTTTTATACATCAGCAATTCCTTCACATACGATTAGGACACAATCCACCTAATCCTTAGTGGATTTGATTCCACTTCCTTCGGGTGAAGGATCCCAAATGATGTAGGGCGGTACAGGACGGGTATCTGATGGGAACACATTTTTTCACCAGGAATACCTCGGATTCAGGGATTGTGTTCTGTCAATACACACATAGTCATTTAGATAGCTACATCATGTTTTCTCTGACCCATTGTTATACTTGGTTTTTTTCTATATATAAAAATAGCCTTTGTATTATACCAAACACATTAGATAATAAATACACACTTTACAATGTGCCATAGACACGGGCAGAATTTACAGGGGAATATGGACATGGGACAGGGCCACGTGGGACACTGTCAGGAATAGGCACTTTTAGAACGAGCACTTTGTAGGAATAACGCTTAGCACATAGAACATATAATAACTGTAGCACCAAATAGCAAGTGTAGCACACAACCAGTAACCACTGGTAACAGGTAAGTACCACCTACGCAACCCTAACCACCGTAGGAAAATATCACGCAGGGGACCATGAACTGACTAGCATCACTGAACTAGGCCAAACAACCTCATAAGCATCATATACATTCAGAGGTATAAAACACTACACATGATGCAGAAATCACATTAGGCAGGTAAAGCACAAGTTACTACTTGTGTAACGATATATCTGTAAGAGACATTAGTTAGTGATAGATTCCTTACCTTAGAATATCCTCAGGCGTCAGACTGGAACCGGAAATTTTTGCGTAGCAGTACCCTTGCGCGTCGGTAGGCGTCGTCTGCAGCTCCGCGTGCGTCGTCGTGATGACGTCGTCGGAGTACTTAGGCGCCGCCTCCGCGTGCTGACGTCAGTTCTTGGACACAGCTTTTCCGCGCCAGAAACAAAGAGCTATGCTAAAAACCAACACTGGTGCCTTGAAACTAGGGCCCTGAAAGGGGATGACCTTAACCCTAGATATCGGTTCGCAGAACGGGGAGGATGGGTGGGTCGGTAAGGAATCTATCACTAACTAATGTCTCTTACAGATATATCGTTACACAAGAAGTAACTTGTGCATCTGAAAGAGACACGTTAGTGATAGATTCCTTACCTTAGAATAGATACCCCAGCAATACCAACCCCGGTGGTGGGTCTGCGAACCAATATTCACACCAGAAAGTCCTGGAGAACAGGACGGCCAAAGAAGCCATCCCTCTGGACTTGGCTGTCCAGGCAATAGTGTCTTGCAAACGTGTGCAGCGAGGCCCATGTAGCCGCCTGGCAAATGTCCTGCAAGGGCACTCCTCGGCCCAAGGCCCGAGTGGAATGAGCCCTCAGCCCAACAGGGGGTTCCTTCTTAGCCAAGGAGTAACACGCCTGGATACACAAGATGATCCACCGCGAGATGGTCCGCTTGTGCACCGCTTTTCCCTTCTTAGCGCCCACGTAACCAACAAAGAGTTGGTCATCCACCCGGAACTGGCTTGTGCGATCCAGATAGAACGAGAGCGCACGTTTTGGGTCCAGACGGTGGAGCCTTTCTTCCTCTCTCGAGGGATGCGGAGACGGAAAGAAGGTGGGCAAGGTGATGGATTGCCCGATGTGGAAGGTCGTGACTACCTTGGGCAGGAAAGAGGGCCTTGTCCACAACACAACCTTGACCGGATGGACCGAAAGGAAACGAGGTTTACAGGATAGAGCCTGGAGCTCACTCACTCTCCTGGCAGAGGTGATGGCTACCAGGAAGGCAGTCTTCAAAGTAAGAAGGCGGAGAGGACAGTTGTGAAGTGGCTCGAAGGGAGCGCACATCAGAAAAGTAAGAACCAAGTTCAAGTCCCACTGAGGCATCAAAAGGGCACAGGAGGGAACGTATGCGTGGTGCCTTTCAAGAATCGATTAACAATAGGGGACTTGAACAAAGAAGGTTGATTAGGCAGCCTCAAAAAGGCTGAAAGAGCAGAAAGGTAGTCCTTGATAGTGCCCAGAACAAAGCCCTGCTGGGCAAGAGAAAGAAGAAAGAGAAGAACCTCAGAAAGAGGGGCAGAGAGAGGATCCACAGCCTTTGCTGTGCACCCTGCCAAAAATCTGTTCCACCTGCAGGCGTATACCGACTTTGTGGAGGGACGCCTGGCTGCCAGAATGATGTTACAGACGTCAGGAGGCAAGTCAAATGGCCTCAACTGTCGCCGCTCAATCTCCAAGCATGGAGGTGGAGACTGGACAGGTTCCGGTGTAGGACTGTCCCCGATTGCTGCGAAAGAAGGTCCTCCTGAAGCGGCAGACAAACCAGGGGATCGACTGACATACTGAGTAGCTCGGGATACCAGTATCTTCGTGCCCAGTCCGGAGCCACAAGGATGACCTGCATCCAAGCGTGTTACTCTTTGGCTAAAAAGGAACCTCCTGTTGAGCTGAGGGCCCATTCCACTCGGGCCACGGCGATTACTACTGCCCTGGGCCGAGGAGTCCCCTTGCAGGACATTTGACAGGCAGCTACGTGGGCCTCACTGCACACGTTCGCAAGACACTACTGCCTGGACAGCCAAGTCCGGAGGGATGGCATCTTTGGCCGTTCTGTCCTCCAGGACTTTCTGGTGTGATTATTGAGTCGCAGACCCACCACCGGGGTTGGTGTTGCTGGGGTATCTATTCTAAGGTAAGGAATCTATCACTAACATGTCTCTTTCAGATGCACAAGTTACTACTTGTGTAACAATAGATCTGTAAGATTCCTTACCGACCCACCCATCCTCCCCATTCTGTGAACCGATATCTAGGGTTAAGGTCATCCCTTTTCAGGCCCCTAGTTTCATGGCACCTGTTGGACTTGGCCCTTCTGGCAAGTTCACCCCTGAACATTTTGCTTGTTAAGGTGACTTGGTGTTAGTGATTTTTGGTTTCTGCGCACTTTACCACTGTGTCCCAGGGTAAAGTGCGTGCGTGTCGTGAGGTTGGCCTGCCCTCCCATAGGAATGCATGGGGAATGTATCTGTCCATGTTAGTTCCTGAAGAAGGCTGAGTGCAAGCTCGAGTTTGATATGTGCGGACTCGTGTGATTAAATGCTGCGAGATGATTTGTGCGGCATGATTGTGTCTAGTGTGGAAGTGCCACTTCTAGAAGTTGGTGTGCCTGAGCAGTGAATGTGCTGGCTTGTGATTGGCTGGTGAGCCTGGCTCCAATGGTGAATGGGAGATCTGTATGTTGATGGCCGGGGAGGAGTGCACCTGGGACCTGAATAGGGTTGGGCTTTCCCCACACAATGCTGGCTCCGCACCCTTTGGTGCGTCTAATGTCCCTAGCCTGGCCAGTGAATGGAAAGAGTGGCTGAGCACAACAAGGTGCTCCAAAACCAGTTGCATCTGGTTTTTCCTTCACCCTGCAGTCTCAGACAAAGGATTTCTCTGTATACAAAGGGGCTGTGTCCCCTTGCAAAAGGTTATTCTCCTGACCTGAAGAGGGGGGCCTGCTGCTGCTAGGCACCAGGAGGATACTGCCACTAGGGACTGCCTCCCTACCTGGAGGGCCCTGTGAGCTGGATCCTGGGCCCAGCCTTGGCCCCCTCCCTGTCTACCTTCCTAAAGACTGTCCTGGACTTTTGGACTCCTGCCTACCAGCCCCTGGGAAGCGCTGGCCTCCCCCTTCTGAAAATAGTGCCTTTGCGCCGCTGGAGCGATGATCCCTGGCCTAAGGGAGACCCCAGCGTGTGGGGGGATTCCCCCTCTGTTTGCTGAATTTACGGCGCAGGTGCTCACCCCGTTTATCTGCCGTTTTTGTGCCCCCTAGTGCTTAGGAGCGCTTTCTTTTAATTTGTGCTAAGCCCGTTCTGGTCATTTCACGGGTGCCACCCCGTTTTATTATTTAATTACCGAGGGAGCCTACCCCTCAAAATCACTGTCGCAGCCCGAGTCGAGACACCTCTTCCCCTGGGCCGCTGTCCAGCGCGACCCGGAAGTGCTACACTAGAAAACCGCAAGCGGACGGGAGCCCACCCGCGCTCCGATGTGGCAGGGAGAAGTGAGCGGAAAGGAGAGGTGCCGCCACCAGCGAGGCTCCGGTGGAGGAGAGCCCCGCCCGCGGCACCAAAGAAGCTCTCGAGAGCCCCGAAGGAAGTCCGGCCGGCGGAGCAGACAGGAAGCAGGGCTCCCGCATCGGCGGTGTGAGCCCTGCGTGTGTCTCCCACCGGCAAGCCCCACGCTGTAGCGCACAGCTGCCGCCATAGGACCGGGTGAGGAAGAGAGCCCCTGCGACCCCAGGAGGAAGTTGGCAGTGGCAGCGCGACCTGGAGAAGCGGAGCTCCCCCAGCGGGAGAGAGAGCCCCGCTCTACCTAGTGAGTCGGTGGTAACCAGCCCACACCGGATAGAATATCTGGCTGCATCCCGGCCCTCCACAAGGGCTTGGCCGAGTTTGGCCCGTACCTCCAACGGACACTCTGGCAGCACTTCCGCAACCGTATCCCACAGAGTGTGGGTGTAGCGGCCCAAGAGGCATGCAGTGTTGGAAGACCGCAGTCCCAGACTAAGGGAGGAGAAGACCTTTTTACCGTACATCTCGTACCTCTTGGATTCCCTGTCCGGCGGAGCAGACGGGAATGCGGTCTGGGAAGTGGATGCCTGGATGACCAGGCTCTCGGGGGTGGGTGGACAGGAAAACCAGGTCGCCCAGGGCCGGGCAGTGGCGTCTGGCCACGTTCCTATCTATGGGCGAACCCGTAGCGGGTCTGGACCAAGTGCCCAAAAGAACATCGGTCAAGGCCTCATTAAACGGCAGCAGAGGCTCTGTCGGGCATGACTGCGGTTTAAGGACATCAGTGAGGAGATTAGTCCTCAAGGCCGCGACGGGGATCTCAAGGCCCAAGGCCTTGGCCGCCCGCGTCAACACCACACTGAAGGTTGCCCCCTCCTCCGTAGCCACGCTAGGAGGCGAGACAAAACCAGTGTCTGGCGAGGTGTCCAGACCACTCGCATCCCCAAGTCCACCTGTCCAGTCCTCCTGGGACTGACACTCACGTGTCAGAGGGTCTCCTCCTCATCACCCATCTCCTGGTACTCAGGGTTGACAAATGATGGGGCCGGTTCATTGAAGTAGAACTCCCCAAGCGGCGTCGAGAGCGGCGCCCAGCGGCGCCACTCCAACACCGGAACAGGGTCGAGGGAGGTATTGGGGACGGCGCCGCCCGAAGACGGCGCTGGAGGTGGCACCTGTGGTACCAGCGCCAGTGAGGTCGTCAGGTCGACCAGCGACGATCCGATCCGGAAGCGGATCCAGTGAGGCCGGCGGTGTCGGGACCGAAGCACCTGCCGGCGTCGGGCCGAAGCACCCGACCCGCTAGGACCCCCAGACAGGCCCGCTGGGCCCGAAGGCGCCGCGGAACCCGCTGGAGGAGTGAGGGACCTCATGGCCATGAGGAAGCGCTCGATCTCATCCGGCGTTGCTTGCTGCCCAGGGACCGAAGGGTATGGGGCAGGTCGCGTGGGCGGTGTCACCCGAACCCCAGACCGCCTCGCGTGAGCGTCGTGGGGAGTCGGAAGAGCGATGACGTCTCTTCGACTTCTTGTGCTTACCTGACGACGACTTCGAACCTGATGAGTGATGTCGACTCCCGGAGCTGTGATGGCTCCGCCCCCGCGACCGGTCCCTCGACCTCCGTCCGGACCGGGACCTCTCACGGCGTGGGGCCAACTGCCGGAGCTCGAGCCGCTTGCGGGACCGCTCCCACCTAGCTTTCGAGGTTAAGGTCCGACAGTCGGAGCAGGCCTTGTCGTCGTGATCGACGCCGAGACAGTGGAGGCACCGAAGGTGAGGGTCGGTGACCAACATCAGTCGATCACAGTCCCCACAAGGCTTGAAACCTGGCATCCCTATCGGCATCGATCGGAGTCGAAGACTCCAAGAATGATGAAAAAGATCTCAAAAAAGGTTAGTCAAAAAGTGACTAAGGTGCCACTTTTTCCGGATCTGCGCTGCTGGCGCGGAAAAAAGAATGGACGTCAGAACGCCGAGGCGGCGTCTAAGTACTCCGACAACGTCATCACGGCGCCCACGACGGACGCGGAGCCGCAGACGACGCCTACCGACGCGCAAGGGTACTGCTACGCAAAAATTTCCAGACCCAGTCTGACGCCTGGGGATATTCTAAGGTAAGGAATCTATCACTAACGTGTCTCTTTCAGATATATCGTTACACAAGTAGAAACTTGTGCATCTGAAAGAGACACGTTAGTGATGAATTCCTTACCTTAGAATAGATACCCCAGCAATACTAACCCCCCTAGAGGGCCTGTAAACAAGATTACACCAGAAAGTCATGGAGAACAGAACAGCCAAAGAAGCCGTCTCTCCGGATGTGAGAAGTTGGCCTGATATATGATGCTCACTAGTTCTAGTGATCACCTTGTATCAGTCTAAACAACCCTTATGGTGATTGGTTGTAAGTCAACCTTATAGACCAGCTATTCTAATCGTAGCATGGACAAAGCAGTCTTAGGCTAAACTCTTTTGGCATGTGAAGCCAGCTGTTTTACCACATATAACCCCTTGAATGCCCAATGAAAGGACACCACACATGTAGTTATGAAAATAAACAAGATATTTATTAGATAACAAACACCTCTGAACTCTTTATGAGATCAGAGGGCTAAGCACATGACAAGACTCTTAAGAAAAATACTTCAAGTCGCACAAATTACAATGGTGCCCTAGGGGCACGACAAACCATACACTAAGTAAATGGTATAAGGAAATCGATAGAAGGAATGGAGCTGTCCAGAGGCTGTAGGATTGCCGGGACTACGCTATCCTAACTTTAGGTAAGTAAAAGGAGGCCCACGGACCGCATGTGCAGTGTGAACTCACACGCTAGATGCGTAACAACGTCTATGGACAGTACAGTTAAAGAAAAAGGAGAGTACGGACAATCCTGACTAGATAGGACTAAAGCGACTGTGAATCTGGACACTAGGAGAGTCAATCTACCCCTGAGCACCATAATGCTCTTGTTACCTCGCCCACGGGCTGCGGGTGCATAGGTGCGAAGTTGTGTCGGGTTTCTGCGTTGAAGTCTATGGAGCTTGAAAGAAAAGATGCTGAAGGCGACCAGGAGGAAGATGTCCAGTGTGATCCAAGGGTGGATCAGGGAAGCTGAAGACCTGAAAGCAGAGGGGACAATGTTTAAAGTCACTAGCCAGTGACTGGAGTGGAACCAGGAAGGAACCAGATGCTGTAGTCGCGATCAGGTGAAGAGTGGACGCTTGAATCTGCAGCCACGTGGACCAGGTGGTGTCTTCGACTACCAGGATGGAGGCACGAGCTGTCCCACGCAGGCTCTCGCTGTCGGCGTTGTTGGATCCAGATTCGGCGTCAACAGGGCTTGGCAAAGGCAACCCACGCGGTGAGTGGAATCGGCGTCTGGTGCGGACCAGGAGGGTCCGGGGTGCTTCTCCTTTGCAGGGAAGCCAGTCTGAAGCAACCAGACCAGCGGTGTGGATTTCAAGGTTCGTCGTCTAGAAGGTCACTAGCCAGCCGGCAAGTGACCAGACAACGCTTCGAGCAGCAATCAAGCAAAAGGGCCCCACGCAGATCTCGTGGATGCTGGAGGGCTGATCTTCTGTGCAGGAGCTGCTCGGGGCGGGGGCTTCTCAATCCCCAAAGCACTTTGTCGAGGATACCTCAGAAGTCGTGCTGGAAGCGAAGTGCCGTTTCTTCAAGATGACCGGTCCCACGTGTCTCGTCGCACCCACGGATCTCAGCTGTGCTGCAGATGTAGGTAGAGGTCGGAGAGGTCTGGGAATCCTGGTCTGGTCGGGCTCTGAAGTCTGGATCCTCGAGGGAAGACGACAAAGTGAAGCTGTTGGACGCTTGATGGTGCCTGCTTGTGCAGGGTGGACACTCCTTGCCCATAAGGGAGATTTCTTCAGTCTTCTGTGGAGCAGAACGTCGAAGTCCAGAGTTTCTTCTTGTAAAATCAATTCAGGATAATCTAACTTGGAATGGAACCAGCTCCTACCTTTTCTGCTAAAGGGGGCTGTACTATCACTAGGTCCCTCCTATGGGTGGGAAAAGAAAGTGGGGTGGTTACACCCCCTATCCTTTGTCCGGTTTCGCACCAGAGCTGGGGCTGGAGTGCCCGAGCAACTGGTTTGAACCGGTGTATGCACAGAGGCACCTTGTGTGCCCCAGGCATGTTTCATTCCTTTCAGGCCTGTCCTACCTAATACACAAAATCCTGTCTGGGGTGGTGCTAGCACCTCCCAAGGCAGGAAACCCTTTGTCCAAGCCTCCCTCGCTGGAAGGACTCCCAGCAGCAGGAGGCCAGACTTGTGTCTGTGGTGGCAGCATCCATTTTGTGATGCTGAGGTTCGAGTTAACTTTAACCGGGGTTCACAGTTACATACATGTCGTGTCACTCTAAAAGGGTGGAATGCTACCCCCGTCGCCAGAATTGGCGAGGGGATAGTATTCCAATTCGTATGACACCTTACTCGACATGTTTTGATAATGCTATGCCAAAGTTAGCAATAACCGTGAGGTTATAATGCACTTAAGAGTATATTGTATAGCGTTATCATGGAAACAGCTAAAGGACTTGGTTCTGAAAGCTGCAGACAGGCTCAGCTCATGCCAGAGCACTATCTCACATAATTCCAAGCACTCTGCCTCTAGGATTGATAAGGCCTGCCATAGGAGTGACTTATAGGAGTATATGTGTCCATTTTAGGTTTAGATATAGGTATACTATATCTAAAGCAAAGGGTGATTACACCACCTTGCCCCAGCTGATTGATCAGCCAGTTGTGTCAGATTTGGATGGCCAGCCAGGGGTGGCATAATACATGCTGCAGCCCCCTGGTAGGCCTTTGGTTCACTTAGGCCCTGGGTACCTATGGTACACTGTACAAGGACTTACAAGAGTGACCCGATACCAATTGGTAAATGCACCTAAAGTACATGGATGTCAATTTGGAGAGTGAACAGCTAGGCTGTGGGTCTGATTAGCAGGCCCACAGCCAAGGAAAGTCGCAAACCAGTGAAGCAAAAAGCAAAAAATCTGGGGTGACCATAGGATTGCAGACCCTACTCTCCTACACCGGACTAGACTGTCAAGGCAATAATGCTTGGTAAACGTGTGCAGCGAGGCCCACGTAGCTGCCTGACAAATGTCCTGCAAGGGAACGCTGCATCCCAAGGCAGTAGTGGCTGCCATTGCCCTCGTAGAATGGGCACCCAGCCGCACAGGAGGCTCCTTCTTAGCCAACGAGTAACATGTTTTGATGCACAGAACAACTCACCGAGAGATGGTTAGTTTGTGCACGGCCTGACCTTTTTTGGCGCCCACGTAGCCAACAAAAAGTTGGTCATCCACCTGGATCTGTTGTGTGCGCTTCAGATAAAACGAGAGCGCATGTTTTAGGTCCAGACGGTGGAGCATCTCTTCCTCTTTTGAAGGATGCGGAGGCGGAAAGAAGGTGGGCAAGGTGATGGTCTGCCCGATGTGGAAGGGAGTGACAACCTTTGGCAGGAAAGAAGGACAAATCCTTAAAACCACCTTGTCCGGATCAACAAAATGTAAAGGAGGTTTAGAAGAAAGAGCCTGGAGCTCACTCAGATAGATCAAGACAAGATTTAAGTCCCATTGAGGCATTATGAAAGGTACAGGAGGAAACGTGTGTGTAATGCCTTTGAGGAAGGGAGAAGCAACCGGGGACTTAAGAGAAGGCTGATCTGGAAGCCACAGAAAGGCGGAGATGGCCGAAACATAACCTATGATAGTGCCCAGAGTAGCGCCCTTCAGGGCCAAAGAGAGAAGGAACAGAAGGACCTTGGAAAGAGGAGCAGAAAGGCGATCCACAGCGTTTGCTGTGCACCATGCCACAAATTAGTTCCACCTGCAGGTGTATACCGTTTTAGTGGAGGGACGCTTGGCTGCCAGGAGGAAGGTCGAAAGCGGTCAACTGCCGCCGCACAGTCTACACACATGGAGGTGGAGGATCGTCCCCTGCTGCTGCGAGAGAAGATCCTCCCGACGAGGCAGTCGAATCGGGGGATCGATCGCCATGCTAAGTAGCTCGGGATACCAGTATCTTCGTTCCGAATCCAGAGCCACTAGGATGACGTGGGCCTGGTCGTGCTGAATCTTCTTCAGCACTCTGGGCAGAAGTGTTATCAATCAATCAATCAATCATAGCATTTGTATAGCGCACTACTCACCCGGAGGGTCTCAAGGCGCTTGGGGGAAGGGGGGTCTGCTATTGCTCGAACAGCCAGGTCTTGAGTTGTCTCCTGAAGGCGAGATGGTCCTGGGTCAGCCGGAGGAGGGTGGGGAGGGAGTTCCATGTCTTGGCCGCCAGGTAGGAGAAGGATCTTCCTCCGGCGGTGGCTCTTCGGATGCGTGGTACTGCGGCGAACGTGGCTCGTCGAACGTAGCTGGCGGGTGGGCGTGTAGAAGGTCAAGCGGTCGTTGAGGTACTTGGGGCCCAGGTCGTGGAGGGACTTGTGTGCGTGGGTGAGGAGTCTGAACGTGATTTTCTTGCTGATGGGGAGCCAGTGCAGGTCCCTCATGTGTACGGAGATGTGGCTGCGTCGGGCGGATGCGTTGGAGTCTTTTCTGTAGCTTGGCTGTGGTTCCGGCGTAGAGGGTGTTTCTGTAGTCCAGTCGGCTTGTGACGAGTGCCTGGGTGACCGTCTTCCTGGTTTCGGTCGGGATCCATCGGAAGATCTTACGGAGCGTGCGTAGGGTGTTGAAGCATGATGAGGAGACGGCGTTGACTTGTCTGGTCATCGAGAGGGAGGAGTCCAGGATGAAGCCCAGGTTGCGTGCATGGTCTGTTGGCTTGGGTGCGCTGCCTAGGGCCCGGGGCCACCAGGAGTCGTCCCAGGCGGAGGGCGATGGTCCCAGGATGAGTACTTCCGTCTTGTCTGAGTTCAGTTTCAGGCGGCTGTTCTTCATCCACTCGGCGACGTCTTTCATCCCTTTGTGTAGGCTAGTTCTGGCGGTGGCGGGGTCACTGGTAAAGAGAGGATCAGTTGGGTGTCGTCGGCGTAGGAGATGATGTTGAGGTTGTGTTGGCGTGCGATGGCTGCGAGGGGTCTCATGTAGACGTTGAAGAGGGTGGGGCTGAGTGATGATCTTTGCGGTACGCCGCAGATGACTTCGGTGGCCTCGGATCGAAACGGGGGGAGGCGGACTCTCTGGGTTCTTCCGGCGAGGAACGAGATGATCCATTCCAGTGCCTTCTCTTGGACACCTGTGTTGCTGAGGCGTTGGACTAGGGTGCGGTGGCAGACAGTGTCGAACGCTGCGGAGAGGTCCAGGAGGATGAGGGCCGCTGTTTCCCCGTTGTCGAGCAGGGTTCTGATGTCGCCTGTGGCTGCGATGAGGGCGGTCTCGGTGCTGTGGTTGGCTCGGAAACTGGACTGCGAGGGGTCAAGGGATCCGTTCGTCTCGAGGAAGGCGGCAAGCTGTCTGTTGACAGTCTTCTCGATGACTTTTACAGGAAAAGGGAGGAGCGAGATGGGGCGAAAGTTCTTGAGGTCGGTGGGGTCCGCTGTTGGTTTCTTCAGTAGGGCGCTGAGCTCGGCGTGCTTCCAGCTCTCCGGGAAGGTGGCGGTGTTGAAGGATATGTTGATGATGTCCCGCAGTTGGGGTGCAATAATGGAGTCGGCCTTGTTGAAGACGTGGTGGGGGCAGGGGTCGGTTGGAGATCCGGAGTGGATGGTGTTCATCTTGCGGGCTGTTCTTCGGTGGTCACCATGGTCCAGGTGCGGAGGGTGGCGGTGGGGGGCGTTGGTTCGACGGTAGGGTGCGTGGATGGTGCGCTGAAGCTGTTTTGGATGTCGGCGATCTTGCGGTGGAAGAACGAGGCGAGAGAGTCGCAGAGGTCTTGAGAAGGAGTGATGTCGTTGTTGCCGGTGCTGGGGTTGGAGAACTCCTTGACGATGCTGAAGAGTTCCTTGCTGTCGTGGGCATTGTTGTCCAGTCGTTCCTTCAGTGTTTTCTTCTTGGTAGTGCGGATGAGCTGGTGGTGCTTGCGGGTGGCTTGTTTGAGGGTGGTCATGTTGTCTGGTCGAGGAGCTAGGCTTTCTCGAGGGTGCGGCAGTTCTTCTTGGAGTCCTTGAGTTCGTCGGTGAACCATGTGGCTTTATTGCTTCTGGGTCTGCTGGGAGGGTTCTTTAGAGGCGCAAGGTCGTCTGCGCAGGCGGTCAGCCACTGTGTGAAGTTGCGGGCTGCTTCGTTGGGGTCCGTTGTGCTGGCGGGCGGGTTCTGGCTGAGGGAGGTGGTGAGCTGCTCGGCGGTGATCTTGCTCCAGCTCCTGTGAGGAACCTGTTGCGGGTGGTGGTGGGTCGTTGTTCTTCTGAAGCTAAAGTGGACGCAGCTGTGGTCGGTCCAGTGAAGGCCGGTAGTGTGGCTGAAGGTGATGTGCTTGCTGGATGAGAAGACGGGATCAAGCGTGTGGCCTGCGTAGTGAGTGGGGGTGTTGACCAGTTGCTGGAGTCCGAGGTTTGCAAGGTTGTCCAGCAGGGCGGCGGTGTTGCGGTCCTTGTTGTACTCCAGGTGGAAGTTGAGATCCCCTAGGAGGATGTAGTCCGCGGAGTGGAGGGCGTGCAGGCTGATGAAGTCTGTGATGTCTTCGCTGAATTATGTGCGTGGTCCCGGGGGTCTGTAGACGAGGGTGCCTCTGAGGGTTGTCTTTGGGTCGGTGTGTATCTGGAAGTGGAGGTGCTCGGCGGAGGGGAAGGTGTCAATGGAGTCGGTCATGATGCGGATGGTGTTCTTGTGTACGATGGCGATGCCTCCTCCAGTCTGGTTGACGCGGTCCCTCCGGGTGATCTTGTATCCGTCCGGGGTGGTGATGGCGATGTCGGGCGCTGAGGAGGCGTTCATCCAGGTTTCCGTGAGGAAGGCGACGTCTGGTGATGTGGTGTCGAGCAGGTTCCAGAGTTCGACGGCGCGTCTGTGGACGGAGCGGGTGTTGAGCAGGATGCACTTTAGGTGGTTGCCGTGGGTGCTCGGCTTGGCGGGTGCGGTGCAGGTCCGGAGGCAGGTGAATTTGCAGGCTTGGCAGGTGAAGGGTCGGTGGGTGCATTTCGGGGTGGCTTGGTAGCAGGCGGGTGTTAGGCCGGCGTTGAGTGCATTGAGGGTGGCGGCCTCGTAGGTCCGTCGTGTGGGCAGGCGTCGTCGGGGGCCAGGGGTCCTGGCGCAGGGCGCAGACGGGCTTGCCTTTGGCACGCCTTCGGCGCACAATCGGCGTGACCGCTGCACGTCCGCACGGTCGCCATTTAAGGCTAAGTGGGAGGGAGGAGCAGCTGGGAGGCGGGAGCGGGGAGGACACGGAAAAAAGGGGGCGTGGCCGCGAGAACGACGGCGGGGAGCGGGGCAGGCAGGCTGAACGGAAAATGCACAATAATACAACAACTTTACACAAATTTACAGCAACAACCACGAAACAGCCGGGGAACAGTACAGTGAGGCAGTTAGGGAGGCAGGTAGAACGGCAGATCGAGACTGCGAGCAGCAGCGAGGGGCACACACACAGCTGGGGGGCCGTGCGGCGCGGGCGTGTCCTGAGAACAGGTGGAAAGGCGTATAACAGACCGCAGCTCCACTTGCGACGAAAAGTGTCGCCGGGCAAGTGCTGCCTTGGAAATTCCAACGCGCATAACTGATGTCATTGTGCGCTCTCTTCGGTGGCAAATAGATCTAACCAAGGATCTCCCCACTGCAGAAAGAGACCTTGCCCAACGACCAAGTTCAGACGCCATTTGTGATCCATCATGCACCGGGGGCTGAGTTCTTCCGCCCTGGCGTTCAGATAACCTGCCAGGTGTTGAATCACCAAGGTAATGCCTTGATGTTTCAGCCATGTCCAGAGGCGTAGAGCCTGCTGACAGAGTGGGCCCACAACGCTAACCCGTCCTGTGTGTTGCAGTACCACATGACGGTGGTGTGGTCCGTGAACACATGCACTGCACTTCCCCGGACAGAGGGAAGAAATGTTTTCAGTGCAAGTCGGATCGCCCAAAGCCACAAAAGGTTGATATGGAGCCAGGACTCCGCCGTAGACCAGAAGCCTCTGATCTGCACCTCTCCCAAGTGGCCACCACATCCCAGGAGGGACGCATCCGTCACCACTGTTTGCTCCGGTTGGGGAAGAGAGAGGGATCTGCTATTGACTTAATCGCGATTTGTGAGCCACCCCTGCAATTGTTGTGCAGTGACCTCTGAAATCTGGATGTGATCGGACATGTTGCCCTGATGCTGTGCCCACTGGAACTTCAGGTCCCACTGCAGAGCCTGCATATGCCACCTGGCATGTTGTACTAACAGGATGCAAGAGGCCATGAGGCCCAGTAGCCTCTGAGTCATTCTCCCCAAAATCCAGGATAGAGGCTGACACATTGCCAGAATATCCCAGACTCGCTTCTCGAGAGGAAAGGCCCAAAACTGCACTGTGTCCAAAATCACTCCAATAACAAGCATTGGCATAGCCAATAGGTCTCGCAGCTGGTAGGTGTAAGTAGTTTTTGTGAATATGGAGCTAAGTAATATTTTGCAAAGTGTCCTGTTAAAGATGTTGTTTTACCAATTACAGCAGTTTACAGTTGTTGTGTAGTTGAAGGCCTGTTAAAGGGAGTTTGTGTTGGCTAGTGTTTAGTATCTATTATAATGCATTTACAACACCAATAAAAATGTAGTCACTTTTTTTGTTATTTAAAAAGCACACATTTGTTTTTGTTATCTACACACTACTAAATACGATGTTGTAATTGCAAAATATTTACAATAGGTAGATAAGAGTAACTTTATTGACAGTTTGAAAATATATTTGACCCCTAGTATGTTATGACTGCTAGTGTGTTGGCAATGCAATAGGTCTGGCATTTGCGAGAGTTTGAGCTATTGGCATGGTAGGGTACATTGAAGGGGCAGAGAATATACAGAGGGGTGGAGAAGGCAGGGTACATTGATGGGGTGCACAGAATACAGAGAGGGGCGGAGAAGGCAGGGTACATGAAGGGGTGCAGAGAATGTACAGAGGGGCGGAGAAGGCAGGGTACATTGATGGGGTGCACAGAATACACAGACGGAGAGGAGAAAGCAGGGTACATGAAGGGGTGCAGAGAATGTACAGAGAGGGGAAGGCAGGGTACATTGATTGGGTGCACAGAATACAGAGATGGAGAGGAGAAAGCAGGGTACATTGAAGGGGTGCAGAGAATGTACAGAGGGGCTGAGAAGGCAGGGTACATTGATGGGGTGCACAGAATACACAGATGGAGAGGGGAGAGCAGGGTACATTGAAGGGGTGCAGAGAACATACAAAGGAGAGTGCAGAGCATAATCGAATTGAGAGAAGATACAGAGCGTCTCTCTGGAACCGTTTTGTACCTCCCTTCCCTGCTGATTATGCAGGGACTGAGGTAGAAGATTTTGATTAATCGAACAATAATAATGCAGACTAGTGCACACAAGCAGGCTTTCGATATTTACTGTCCACAGACAACCGTCGGCAGACATGAGAGGTTTGCACACCCACACACGACATCCGTAGGCAGACACATGGGAGGACTATACATACAGAAAGAAGTTTTAATGCATACAAGCAGGCATTAGAAGCCTACTGTGCATACATACGAAAGGGTTGTACACACATAGGAACGACATCGTAATGCACACAAACGGGCATTACAGTGTACAATGCAGGTGGTCCCTGTAGCTGGATAACAGATACGTAATCTATAATGCCACGCCATGCAACTAGAGTTTCAAAGCGCTGTATATCCGAGGAGAAACACAGTGCACTTTGGGTAAAGAGACACACCGCTCACAGACACACTGATGCCCCTAGCCCTATCCGGGCCTTTAATCAGATTAGACGGGGTGAAGAGGGGGTCAGAGCAGCCTACCAGCTCCTACAAGCTTTAAATACAGTATTCTGGCTCCTTTCCAGACGGTGGTGTTTGTGTATCTAGCGCTGTGATGCACACACTGGCTCTCCGGTGACGACCACCCTGGCAGCAGGTGTAAGGTGGCTGAAGCCGACAATGCGCGTCTTGACGCCGGAGAAATCCCATTTCAAAAAGCATCCAGGGCCCTGCATTATAGCTTTGGGCTTTGATGACAATCACTGATCAGGAAGTCCTTTGCTAACTGGTAAGGACCTCTGCTACTGGACGCAGCCTGTGGTGGGCACATTGCTTGTGCTGCAGAAAAAGACAGAGTTTAAGCAGCACGTGAGAAGATACCTCGGGCTGCAGGTGGGAGCAAAGTACAGGCGCTGCACCCTCCTCAGTCTGCATGCATGCACGGAGCTCGAGTTGCCGTGGCTCTGAGATTTTGGTGGCTTACTGCAAAGTTGCCAGGTTTTGCATGTATGTGCACCGAACACCAGGTTTGTAGAACTGAGCTTTGAATTAACAAATGAGTCTTCTGGGAGTTGTAGTTTTCGTGTGCCATTATGTAAAAAAAAAAAATAGGCTAATCTCCATGCCCGATAACGATCTGTAGTAGAAAATATCAGGAGTAAGAGAGATGGTGATCGGCACAAATGAACGGCTGGTAACCTTATTTGTGGCACAGAACCGTTGCAACCAAAAAGATTGGCTTTCTGGATAAGAAAGTAAGGTTAGCAATAGGCAAAGAAAAGGGACTGCTAGAGGCACACACAAAAGCCAGCTGCTGCTGTGTAGAACCACCGGTGAGCCCAGCCTGCCGTGAGCATGTAAACACCCTCCATTCAGCGTCATCGGAGTGCAAAGTTCCCAGAGAAAAAAACAATAACACAGTGTGAATACACAGTGCCTCTGCTGCTGTGGGCTTACTTTCACAAGCACTGATAGGGCAGACTGACCTGGTGGTGACAATCACAGCTGGCATGGCTGCAGGAATACTCCGGGGAGCACTGTGCCCTCCGCAGCTCGCTTCCTGCTCTGTCTCTCCTGGGAAAGGCTCGGACTCCTCATTGTGCTGTATGCAGCGCCGACGCCGTCACAAGCTCGGCCGAGGGAGAGGCTCCGGCTGTGACCGAGAAGAGCAGCTGTCACTCCCATCCATCAACCCAGCTCTGTCCTCTCAACATGGTGGGCACGGATGCAACAAGCATTGGCCACGCGGCAGTAAAGCCGCGCGGCCATGAAAGCCATCATTTGCAATAAAAAACAAGTGGCGCGCACGTCACGCCTGTGTGGGCACAATCATAGCTCGTCCCACGGTCTATTGGTGTCGATTACGCGCTTGGTGCGCTTAATAGACACCAATAGGCCATGGGAGGAGCTATGCGCGTGCTTCGGGCCAATTGCGTGCAGTCTTTTACAATAAGACTCACGCAAAGGCCAATGGGGTAACACTATACAAAAAAGCACACGCACGAACGTGTCACAGTCCAAAGGGACTCCTGAAACCCCGTTTTTATTTTACAAAATTCCTCGCGCTGCGCGAAGCACTGCTACGCAGTGCAACGCTAGGCGCGAGACCTAAAAAGGAGCGCTTGAGAGGTTGTCAGGTGTGACTAAGGCACACTGATCGTGGACCCCAGCGAGTACAGGAGGTCCACTGTAGTCTGAAGGTGGGAGACGACAGCCAGGGACGAGTCTACCTTCAACAGCCAGTCGTCAAGTTAGGGGGAAGACTGGTACCCCGGATCTGCGCAGATTAACTGCGACCACCAGCATCACTTTTGTGAACACCCAAGGGACACTGGTACGGCCAAAAGGGAGCACGGTGAACTGAAAGTGCTTGTGACCTACCATGAACCGTAAGGTCTGTGGGCAGACAGGACGGGATATGTAAATACGCATCCTGCAAGTTCAATGCGGCCATCCAGTTTCCTGGGTCAAGGGCAGAAATGACCTGGGCCAAAGAAGCATTTTGAACTTCTCTTTCCTGAGGAAGAAGTTGTGGGTCCGGAGGTCTAGGATAGGACGCAGGTCTTTGTCCTTTTTGGCACCGGAAAGTAGTGGGAATAACAACTGTTTACTACTTCTGGCACATGGACTCTTTCTATGGCCCCCTTGGCCAAGAGAGCCGCAACTTCCTTGCGGAGAAGTGCCAAATGATCCTCTGAAATGCGGTAGTAGGAAGATGGCATGGAGGGAGGAGTAGTCTCAAAGGGGAGGGAGTAGTCCCTTTGAACTGTCTGCCGAACCCAAGTGAGTGACTTGATGGACAATCAGCAGAAGAGGTGATGGCAGATCCTGCCTCTGACTGGCAGATGATGGGCCTGAAAAGTCGGACTATGAGGGTTTGGAGGCAGTGGCAGAGGGGGAAACAGTGGACTGGCCAGCCTGCTGGCTCGCTGACCCATGAGGACACTGGATCCTACGTCTGCGATCATGCTGAGACTGGACAGCTTGAATGACTCAGTGGCTGGACTGGACAGAACGTGGCAGGGCGCCCCTTCCGTACCCAGGAAAGTCAGACTGAGGTGGGCGGATGGTAGCCCTGAAGCCCAAGGATCTGGCCGTAGCTTGAGATTCCTTGAAGCGCTCCAGCGCCGACTCTGTCTTGTCGCAGAAAAGGCTAGTGCCATTGTTAGAAATGGGGTCTCTAGTTGGCAGTGGCTGGCCACAGTCCAAGTAGGGACCCTTCTTCCTAAGTCAGAGTAAGGGGGCTACATCCTTTGATAACTCCTGCTCAACCCTGTGGTAACGTAGCACGAGTAGCTAGGCTTATCTCAGAGGCAGTGTGTAAAGAATTTATGATCATACACAGTAACACAGTGAAGGACACTACAAAGGGGACACCGCACAAGTAGTTATAAAAAATAAGTATCATTATATATAGACTTAACACAAGACCAATACGGTAAAAAGCCACAATACTAAAAAATGGGGGTACTCTTCAAAAGCTGGAAAAAGAGTTCTAAGTGTTCAAATAGGGGTTCAGTTCAAAGCAGTGGTCTCTGCGACCCTTTTACTTACTAAGTACCTGGATTTCGTGGCAAAACCAACAAAATGTCGCAAAGGAGCTGTAACGATAATTTTTCCCATGCTAGGCCGGTGATGCGTTGAATCCTTGCCGCAAGGGAGGATGATGCGCCGGGTTGCGGGTGCATGCGGGACAAAGCGACCTATTTCTTCACGCTAGGTCAGCGATGCGTTGAATCCTTGCCGCGAGGGAGGATGATGCGCTGATCCTGTTGCGTGTGCGATCTTGTTGCGATGAAAAAAAATGGTGCTCCGCGAGTGAGCGACGATCTGGGTGCGATGCGAGGAAAATGGCAGACGCACTGCGTCCACGCTGCGAAGATCTCGATGCGATGATCCGGGGTCAGCGAGCCTCCGAAAACGCCCGCAAACGTGCAATGCAATGATCTCTGTAGTTAGCGAGCACTTTGGGGCCCGCAAGCGTGCGATGACCTTTGGTTTGCGAGCGCGCAGCGGCGCGTGGATTTTTCTTACGCTCTTCAGCTGCAGCGGCTCACAAATGGCGTTAGCAACGATTTTCAGCTCTCTATTCTCTGTAGAACTAGACTACAGAGGCCCTGGAACTCACAGGGGCCTCACCTGCAGATAGAAATCCTCGCTGGGAGGAATCAGGAGGCTGGTGGAGGAGTCAGATGTACATGTGACTCCAGCAGGAGGCTAGCTCTCTTCTAGCCCTTGAGTGATTGCTTAGAAAAATAAAAGTCTCTCAAAAGTCCTTTTCCCTCTTCTTCCAAGTCCAAGGGGAATTACTGCAGGCCAGTCCAAGAAACAGCACACAAGCACAAGGACAGTCTCCTGCAGATTCCTTCAGTAACACGGACAGAGGTTCCTCTTGACATCAAGGAGCAATACAATTGTAGGGGTTTGGGCACAGATATTTATGCCCCAAAAGTCTCTGTTCTAAAGAGTCACAGGTCCCTGACCCCAGCCAGAACCTGTTCTGCTCAGGCCTGGAGCACTTTGTTTACCAGGCTGCATTCTTCCTTTCAGAAAGAGGGGGTCTGCCATCAGACGCACAGAAGGAGGTGGAGCCAGCATTCACTTTGCCAGGCACAGCCCTGCTCAGATCAAAGGGTCACCCCTCCCCTACTCCAAAAGCAGATCTCTCTAATCAACCCAGGTCTGACCCAGCCGGTCTTGCCCCTCTAAACCCAGACAGTCAATACACATAACAGCCGAGCACACTGGAAGGCTTAGGCAAGAAAATACCTACTTTCTAAAAGTGGTATTTTCAAACACAGAATGTTAAAACCAACTTCACTAAAAAGATGTATTTTATCATTCTGGGTTCAGGTGACTGATATGATGCCAAGGGAAGGTTCAGGGGCTGGGAAGTGTGGGCACTTCACAGCCAAGATGGCAGTTCTGGACTGCACGCAGACACTGCAGTGGCAGGTCTGAGGTACACTTTACAAGCTGTTTCTGTGGGTGGCGCAAACCAGCGCTGCAGGCCCACCAGCAGCATGTGGGTTACTAGCCCTGGGCACACAAGCCACACTACTCGGGACTAACAGGTAAACCAAATAAGCCCATCAGGGATATACCAATTCACAGTCATATTCACACAAGGAGAGCATATGCACTTCAGCACTGATCAGGAGTGGTAACGTGCCCAGAGTCATAAAATCAACAACAGGTCAGAAAAATACAAGAGGCAAGCCAAAAGTTTAGGAATGACCCTGCAAAAAGGGCCATTTCCAACAGCCATCAAACGGCATGCCCATCAGGGTAGATTGGACATCCCCTGAAAAAGCCAGAAGTCCTCAACTAGGCCTAACGGTTGCCTACAGACTAGGCAACCGTTCTGCCCCTGAATTGGTGGTGTTCAGTCCACAGTGAATAGTGAATTTTCCTATCACTCGTGTCCGCAACTGCTTGAGGGAGAATGGCCTGGGTCTTTTCCGTGCACTGAGGCAGCACCTGTACAACCGTCAACCGTATCCCAGATGGTATGGGAGTATCGGCCCAAGAGGCAAACAGTATTCACCAACCGCAATGCCAAGCTGAAGGAAGTAAACATCCTCTTCCCAAAATGTCCAGGTTCTTGGATTACCTATCGGGGGTGCAGAAGAGAACGCGCCTTTGGAAGAGGAGGCTTGGACAACTAAGCTCTCATGGGAAGGATGTTGCATAAGGAAACGCTGGTTCACCTGGCGATGGGCGAACATCCTGTCCACAGGAGCCCCTGTACAGTGCTTGGACCAAATTTCCAGAAGGACATCTGTGAGGGCTAACATTATAATTCAATTCAATTAAATTCAGAGATTTATATAGCGCGCTACATACCCAGAGGGTCTCAAGGCGCTTGGAGAAGGGTGGGGAGTTACTTGTCGAATATCCAGGTTTTAAGTTGCTTTCTGAATGCTAGGTGGTTCTGAGTGAGGCGAAGGTGAGTGGGAAGTGAATTCCAGGTTTTAGCCGCCAGGTGGGAGAAGGATATTCCTCCCATGGTGGTTTTGTTGATGCGAGGTACAGCAGCAAGGGCTTGGTGGGAGGAGCGTAGCTGGCGGGAGGGGGTGTAGAAGGAAAGTCGTGTGTTGAGGCATTCGGGTCCAAGTTCGTGCTTGGGTTAGAAGGCGGAATGTTATCCTCTTATTGATGGGGAGCCAGTGGAGGTTTTTCAGGTGACCAGAAATGTGATCTTTACGCGGAATGTCTAGAATGAGTCTGGCTGATGCGTTCTGGATGCGTTGGAGTTTTTTCTGAAGTTTTACGGTGGTACCGGCGTATAGGGTGTTTCCGTAGTCCAGGCGGCTTGTAACCAGTGCGTGGGTGACTGGTTTTTCTGGTTTCAGTGGGGATCCAGCGAAATGTTTTTTTTGAGCATGCGAAGAATGTTGAAGCAGGATGATGAAACTGCGTTGATTTGTCTGGTCATCGAGAGTGAGGAGTCCAGAATGACGCCCAGGTTCCGTGCGTGGTCCGTTGGGATGGGTGCTTTTCCAAGGGATTCTGGCCACCACGAGTCGTCCCAGGCGGAGGGGGAGGTACCTAAGATAAGGACTTCTGTTTTGTCGGAATTCAGTTTCAGACGGATGTGCTTCATCCATTCGGCTACTTCTCTCATTCCTTTATGTAGGTTGGTGTTGGCGGTGTTAGGGTCTTTGGTGAGTGAGAGGATCAGTTGAGTGTCATCAGCGTAGGAGATGATGTTGAGGTTGTGTTGACGTGCGATGGCCGCGAGGGGGCTCATGTATACGTTGAAGAGGGTGGGGCTGAGTGAAGATCCTTGTGGCACGCCGCAAATGACTTCAGTGGCTTCTGATTTGAATGGTGGGAGGCGGACTCTCTGAGTTCTTCCGGCAAGAAACGAGGTGATCCACTCCAGTGCTTTTCCTTGAATTCCGATGTTACTGAGGCGTTGTAACAGGGTGCTATGACAGACTGTGTCGAAGGCTGCGGAGAGGTCGAGGAGGATGAGAGCGACGGTGTCACCATTGTCCAGTAGAGTTCGAATGTCGTCTGTTGCTGCGATGAGTGCGGTCTCAGTGCTGTGTTTGGCTCGGAAGCCGGACTGTGAGGAGTCGAGGGATTTGTTGGTTTCGAGGAAGGCGGAGAGCTGGTTGTTGACAGCTTTCTCGATGACTTTGGCCTGGAATGGAAGGAGTGATATGGGGCGGTAGTTTTTGAGTTCGGTGGGGTCAGCTGTGGGTTTTTTCAGAAGGGCGCTGAGTTTGGCGTGTTTCCAGCTATCTGGGAAGGTGGCGGAGGTGAGGGAGCAGTTGATGACATCTCGGAGGTGGGGTGCGATGATGGAATCTGCTTTGTTGAAGATGTGGTGAGGGCATGGGTCTGAGGGGGATCCTGAGTGGATGGAGTTCATCAGGCGGATGGTATCATCCGTGGAGATTGGGTTCCAGTCATTAAGGATGTTCAAGGGGGGTGAGGGTGTGGCAGAAGGATGGGTGGGTCTCCGGGTTGGTTGTCGAAGCTGTTGTGGATGTCTGCGATTTTGTCATGGAAGAACGAAGCTAGGGAGTCGCAGAGGTCTTGAGAGGGAGTGATGTCGTTGGAGTTGGCAGTGGGGTTGGTGAATTCTTTAACGATGTTGAATAATTCCTTGCTGTTGTGGGCGTTGTAGTCAAGTCGGTCTTTGAAAGCGGCTTTCTTGGCAGTTCGGATCAGTTGGTGGTGTATGCGGGTGGCGTTTTTGAAGGCGTCTCTGGTGCTGGTGTTTGGGACTTTTTTCCAGGCTTTCTCGAGGGAGCGACAGAGTTTCTTGGATTTCTTAAGATCATCGTTGAACCAGGGGGCGTTTTTGTTGCCTTGTTTGATTAGACGTTTTTTCAGGGGTGCTAGGTTGTCGGCGCTGTTGATTAGCCATTGAGTGAGGTTAATGGCTGCTTGGTTGGTGTTCGATGAGTGGGCAGGGGGGTTTTGAAGAAGCGATGAGGAGATCTGGTCGATGGTGCTTTTGTTCCAGTTTCTTCGCAGAGTAGGTTGAGGATGGTTGTGGGTTGTGGTCTTTTTGTAGATAAAGTGAACGCAGCTGTGGTCCCTCCACTGGAGAGCTGTGGTGTGACTGAAGGAGATATGTTTGCTAGAGGTGAAGATAGGGTCGAGTGTGTGACCTGCGAGGTGAGTGGGGGTATTAACAAGTTGTTTGAGTCCGAGGATGGCGAGATTTTCCAGAAGGGCGGTGGTGTTGCTGTCGTTACTTTTTTCCAGATGATAATTGAGGTCTCCCAGTAGAATGTAGTCCTTGGAGGGGAGGAGACTTCTGTCATGAACTTAGTCCTGAATGCCACCGAAGGGAGCTCGAGGCCAAGGACCTTGGCTGCCCTTCTCACCACTACTGCATAGGAAGCCCCCTCTTTGTTAGTCACTGTAGGAGGAGAAGGCAAACACGTGTCAGGGGAAGTTTCCAACCCACTGGCCTCACCCAGGTCCATCAGTCAGTCCATGGTGTCTTCAAGCAGGTCTGTTAAAGGGTCCAGCTGCCCCTCCTAGTTCGCTTCACCACCTCCTGGCACAAAATCAACATCAGGGATGAACACAGGGACAAAAGACCCTGCCAGCGCCAGAACCGACGTTGATCCGGCTCCGTGTGCACGTCGGGACGAGGATGGGGTCAACACCGAGCGCGGCACGGTCGGCATCGGGAATGCCGCCAAAGGGATCATCGTCAGGGAAAGTAGAGTTGGAACGCCAGACATCGGTCCGGATCCGCTAAGGCATCCAAGGGGGCTCTCCAAAGCCGGTCTGGGGCCCCCAACCAACTCCGCAGGGCCCAAAGATGCAGCAGCATAGCCAGGCTGCCCAAGGATGAGGTGCAGGGCATGAAAACTTTCGTAATTGGGCAGGAGACACACTGACTACCAGAAAAGTGGGGAGGTGCGGAGTCGTCTAGGAAAGGGGCTCCAAGGACAGAGGCCTCTGTGTCCCCCATTAGCTGACGGATGGGCTGAAGTCGAAGAACTCTTATGCTTCTTCAACTTCTCGTGCTTACCTGAGCGCCCAACAGATTTTGAATAGGGTGAGGAGTGCAGGCTCCGTGACCTGGACCTTCCTCTTGATCGAGAATGTGAGCGATGCAGAGCTGAGTGTCGGGCCTCCAACAGCTTACAGGACCGCTCCCGCAAAGCCTTTGGGTTTATTACCTGGCTTCTGGGGCACAACTTCGAATCGTGGTGGCGCTCCAAGCACTAGAGACACACAAGGTGCAGGTTAGTCACGGATATCATCCGATGACAGGATCCACAGGGCTTGAATCTGGTCCTACATAGGTCATCTTGACAATACTAGGAGTCCAAGACTCAGAAGAAATCTCGACAAAAGGTTAGTCAAAAATGGCTGAGGGGTAGTTCTCTCTGGATCTGTGCTTGGGCTTTATGGAAAAAGAAAGAAATGACGTCAGTGCACCCAGGCGGTGTCTATGTAGGTCCTGTGATGTCATTCTGGCGCGTGCGGAGCAACCTATGCCACCTATAGACGCTCAGGGGTACTGCTGATGAAAAATCTCTGGATTCTGACTGACGCATGGGGGAAATTCTACGGTAAGGAATCCACAACTAAAAGTTTCTATCAGATAGAAGAAAACTGATTTGATTGTGCTGGGGTGGAGCCTTCATAGGCACCGTATACATCACTTCCAGAGTGGACAATGAAGACTACGCCACCTACACACTTGCAGGGGTATTGCTCACAGAAAAATTCCGGATTCAATCCGACGCCTGGGATTATTCTAAGGAAAGGACTCTGCGGCTAGAGGTTTCTATCAACTCAAACTACAGTCACCCACCGCCCTACTCGGAATTGCGCTAACCAATAGCTTTGTGAAAGGGACACGATTCCACCATGGTTCTATGTGTGGATCATCCTGGGAACTTTTCTTTTCATCTGATGGCTAACAATAATGATCGCTCGACTGCTACTAAATGGACATTTCGCCCCCAGAAGAACAATTGTATTTCCTGTGGTTTGTGAGCTACGGCCAATATTCTTCCTCCCACCGAGCTGGCAGAGAACTCTACACTGCCAACATCACAGCTCATCCTATGTCCGATGGGATAATTTGGGAGAAGCCCTGCTTCGTGCATGCACATATATCTCCAATACATATTATCATCTAACAAAATTGTGTTAACAGACTACCTGTTGGGGATTTGGAACAAGGAAGAACTTGAAAAAAGCCCTTTATATCCAAATGTAATCTAACCTTGCTCACTGACTGGCAACTCCAAATGAAAGCCTGAGACTCTCGAAAAATTAAACTGTTCAAAATGGAACCTATATTTACACTAAATATTCTGGTGAGGTTTTGGCCTTATAATTCAGTTATCTACCTGCGTTGTTTCCTTTCAGACACTTCTGGACCTAAAGCTAATCTTCTTGATCCCCGTTATAAAGCACAAGCACATGTAGTAGCTACCACATACAGTGTAGGAAAACTATGCCAAAGATGGCTGGAGCATTGCAGCCCTTCAGCTGTGAAAGATCATTTTTCCCCGATTATAGAAAACATGGATATCTGACTTTCTCTTGGGACCACATCCTAACATACATAAACGATTCCTGGCAACTAGAATATGTGCATTATATAATAAGTTAAATAAACACTCAGAGAAAGAGGCTGCAGAACGCACTGGGCAGCTAGACTGAGAAAATCTACAACTGGTTTTTAAAGTCATTGACAATGGAGCGTACTCATTAAATCATATACTAAACCTAGAGCGAATAGACTAGGCCCCTTTCACCGTAAGTGACATTCCACCCATCACCTGCTTGATACATGGTACTATTTCTGTACCTATTACCAAATTTCATTTTCACAACTGACAGAAATATAAACCTGTGGGCTGGTAAGAATCAATGCATAATACACAATTCTTTCTCATGTAAGTTTCCCTTTTCCAAATTTGTTTAAAAGAAAAAGAGGATGGCCCTGTGTTTTATAAGTACAGTTAATTGCAAAAATCTTTTAGAACAGTCCTTTCTGTGTAGTACTTCTATGCCAGGGTTAAACTGTATCTTATCTGCAAACCACACCATCTTCATCCCTACACATCATGAGCTACTGAATAACGGTTCAAATTCATTTTTGACTAATGTTACTTGCTGTGGCTCGGAAAGAGGACAACCTTACCTGATAAAAGTTCCAAAAACAATACTGTATTGTGGAAAAACCTTGTATTCCCTCCTAGACAATGTAATCAGAATTGTTCCATGCCCACGTTTTAGTATGAAGGACATACGTTTTGACAACCTAAATAAACTGTTGTCAGTTTTATCACATAAAGAAGTCTTTATTGTGAGAAGTTGGCCTGATATATGATGTTCACTAGTTCTAGTGACCACCTTGTATTAGTCCAAACAACCCTTATGGTGATTGGTTGTAAGTCAACCTTATAGACCAGCTATCCTAGTGGTAGCGTGGACAAAGCAGTCTTAGGCTAAACTCTTTTGGCATGGAAAGCCAGCTGTATTACCACATATAACCCCTTGAACACCAGGCGGAAGGACACCACACAGGATATATATTCAAAATATATGTGTATTTATTACTACAAATAGTCCCCTGAACTCTTTATGAGCACAGGAGCAAACACGTTAAAACAATTCAATTGATAATATACAAAAGTGGCACAATTATGGATAGGCCCGGGTGGCCCCTTAAACCATATACTAAAGAAGTGGTATACATACCACGAATCGAAAGGAAGTAAGGCCTAGGGCCTTGGGAATCGCTAGGGCTACGCTGGACTAACACAGGTTAGGAACTAGGAGTCCCACGGGATCTTGTTTGCAGTGTGCAAAGTTAGAAGCAGTTCACATTGGAATCAATGGATGCGTAAAAGTTAAAAAGGTGAAGGTAGGAAGTCTTCCGGTCAGTCTAGGACTTAACCCTTTGGAATCTGGACACTAGGAGTGTTAAACTACTCGGGGGCACCGGAGTGCCAGCGTTACCTCACCCACAGGAAGCGGGTGCAGTGGAGCCAAAGTGTGTCGGGATTCTGCAGGAGTTCAGATGGAGCCTTGGAGTGTTGATGCTGCAGGGGACCTGATGTGAAGAGTTCCGGTGGATCCAAGGGTGGATCTGAAGAGGTGATGACTTGAAAGCAGAGTGGACAATGTTCACAGTCACTAGCCAGTGACCGGCGTGGAACCAGGCGTTGTCGGGTGCCAACAGGTGATCTCGTGAAGCTTGTCTCTTCAGCAGCCTGGGCTAGGCGACGATGACGACGACCAGGAGTCACTCACGAGCTGTCCCACGTAGGCTCTAGTTGATGGCGGTGTCGGCTTCTTGATCGGAGCAAACAGGCCTTGGCTAATGCAAGCCACGCAGGAAACAGAGAAGGCTTCTCACTCTAACCAGCAAGGTCGGAGGGGTTGCTGCTTTTGGGAGCAGCAAGGACCAGTCTGGAGCAACCAGACCAGCGGTGTAAAGTTGTTGTTTGGTCGCCAAAATGGCCACTAGCCAACGGACTAGTAACCGGATGGGCGCGTCGAGTGGAACAAAGCAAAAGGGCCCCACGCAGATCTCGTGAGAGTTGGAGGGCTGGTCCTTGGTGGGGTGTTAGATGTCTGGGAGTCTGGTTCTTGTCAGGCTCTGGGCTCGGGCTCTGGCAGGAGGCGGCGGCAAAGCAGTCGTTGATTGCTGGATGGTGCCTGTGTTCACAGGGCGGCCACTCCTTGGCCACAAGGGAGATCCTTCAGTCTTCTGAGCAGCAGAACGTCGAAGGTCCAGAGTTTCTTCTTATGTAGTCGACTTTCAGGGTAATCCGCCGTCTTGGGACTCAGCTCCTACTTTTAAACTAATTCTAGGGGCTGGACTACCTACTAGGTCCCTCATATGGGTGGGACCAGGAAGGGGGGTGGTTACACCCCCTTTCCTTGGTCCAGTTTCGCGCCTGAGCTGGGGGTGGAGTGCCCGAGCACCGTTTTGAACTGGCCTATGCATAGGGACGCCTTGTGTGCCCCGGGCATGTCTGATTCTATTCAGCCCTACCTAGCCAGATACACAAAATCCTGTCTGGGGTGGTGCTAGCACCTCCCAAGGCCGGAAATCCTTTGTCCAAGCCTTCCTCGCTGGAAGGACTCCCAGAAGCAGGAGGTCAGACTTGTGCCTGTGGTGGCAGCATCCATTTTGTGATGCTGAGGCTCTGTTTAACTTTAACCGGGGTTCAGGTTCTGTACATGTCGTGTCCCTCTAGAAGGGTGGAATGCTACCCCCGTCGCCAGAATTGGCGAGGGGGTAGTATTCCAATTCGTATGACACCTTACTCGACATGTTTTGATAATGTCAAACCAGAGTTAGCATTTGACCGCGAGGTTCATAATGCACTTAAGAGTATATGGTATGATGCTATCAGGAAACAGCTAAAGGACATGGTTCCGAAAGCTGCAGACAGGCTCAGCTCATGCTAGAGCACCATCTCACACATAACCAAGCGCTCTGCTTCCAGGATTGATCAGGCCTGCCATAGGAGTGACTTATAGGTTACTGTGTTTCCAGGTGTTTGAGGGTGAGGTGGTATCATCTAAGCATCCGCTTAGCTGTGGGGTTCCTCAGGGCTCCTCCCTGAGCCCCACCCTTTTGAATGTTTATATGCAGCCTCTGGAGAAGATAGTCCTCCCTTTTGGTGTGCGGATTGTCACCTACGCAGACGATACCCAACTGGTGGTCTCTCTGGACCACGCTGAGGGTTCGTCTAACACCTTGGGCCCTTGTCTAGAGGCTGTTGCTAAGTGGATGCAATCCTCCCACCTCAAACTCAACGGGGAGAAGACCGAGATCATGTTATTGGGCAACCCTTCCTTGACCTCCTTGGTGTCTATCTGGCCTTCATGTCTCGGTGCCCCCCCTCCCCCTAAAGCTCAGATAAAGAGTTTGGGAATTTGGCTTGAAAAAGCGCTGGATTTTTCAGTCTAAGCCACCAAAACCGCCTCCACATGGGTTGGGCTAATGAAAATGCTCCACAAAGTGCTCCCTCTGCTTCCATTCCAGGCAAGAAGGGTCATGGTACAGGCCATGATACTCTCTCGCCTGGATTATGGGAATGTTCTATATTTAGGAGCCCCGGCGGCAGTGATTAACAGGCTCCAAGTCACCCAAAACTGTGCCGCCCGATTATTATTCAACATCCCTCGCTGGCAATCAGCAAGGAATGCTCTAAAAGAACTCCATTGGCTCCCAGTGGCTGCCAGAACGCAGTTTAAGGCCATGTTTTTTTTTTGCACAAATCCTTCCATCGAACAGGCCCGGCAGTTCTGTACCCCCTAGTGTTACCTTACACACCGTCCAGAGCCCTTCGCTCTGCTTCACTGCATCTGGCAACCACGTCAAAAATCAAAGCCCGCTGGGGTGGTCGCTCTTTCACTCACACAGCGGCAAGGCTCTGGAATTCTCTGCCTCTAACCCTCAGACAAAATAACAACCGAATATCATTCAGGAGAGATCTGAAAACGTACTTGTTCACAAAAGCGTACTAAGGTACCCGGTAGCCCGACACAGTAATCAGTCTAAAGCGCTGCGAGGCCTCCGGGTAGTTATGCGCTATACAAGTGCAATTTTTCATTTCATTTCATTCCCATTTGTGTATCCTTGTATAGGTTAGGTATAGAGATACTATACCTAAAGCAAAGGGTGATTACACCACCTTGCCCCAGCTGAGTGATCAGCCAGTTGTGTCAAATAGTAAGGCCAGGCCAGGAGTGGCACAATACGTGTAGCAGCCCCTGGTAGGCCTTGGATGCACCTATTGTATTGTATTGTATTTATTATTTGTAACGCGCAACTGTCACCTTACGGGTATCCTGGCACCCAAACAGGAAGTAGTCAGATGGTACAACAATACACTAGCTGTCATGACATATAAAACAGCCGCCAGAACTATTCGATAGAATCACAGGGATTAGACTTTGGCGAACAGCCATGTTTTCAGGCTCTTTCTGAATTCCAGTAGGGTGTCAATTTGCCTGATGTTTTGGGGAAGCTCGTTCCACAGCCTAGATGCAGAAGTGCAGAAGGCTCTGCCTCCCATCCTCGATCTCCTGATCCTGGTAGTTGCTGCCAAACCCAGGCTAGAGGAGCGCAGGGACCTGGTGGGCCTATACCAGGCGAGCCTTTCCTGTAAAGGAATAGGTCCCGTGTTGTGCAGGGCTCTATACACAATAGATAGGGACTTAAAAGCGACTCTACTCCTGATTGGCAGCCAGTGTAGGTCTCCGAGCGCCAAAATAGTGGAGGAACTGCGAGGTCTTTTAAGTGCCAGCTTGGCCGCTATAGACTGGACCCTCTGGAGCCCCTGTAAGATGTATAAGGGGGCCCCTAGATATAGGGAATTACAGTAGTCCAGTCTGGCCAGGATCACACTCCTAACCACTAGCGGTCTAGACTCATCAGGCAGAAGGGGCAAAATCTGTCTGAGCGCTTTCAGTAGTCCAAAGCAGACAATGATGGTTTTATTGGTCTGAGAGGTTATTTGGAGATCAGCATCAAACAGTACCCCTAGATTGCGCACGGTCTTGACTGGGATGCAAGGATCAGCTCCCGGCGCAAGCCTGATCTCATGGGAAGGTTGCTGACTCAGTTTGGCTGACGAGCAGTAGACTACCTCCGTCTTCCCCTCGTTAAATTGAAGGGAGTTTATTTTCAGCCACCTGGAGACCCTGCTCATGCAGTTCTGAAAGGTCTCCATGGTCACCGCCTGTCTTCCTTCTAAGGAGAACACCAGTTGGGTGTCGTCGGCGTAATTTATCAAATCTATTCCATAGGATTTAATCATGGGGATCAGAGGCTGCAGATAAAGATTAAAAAGAATAGGGCTGATCGAGGAGCCCTGAGGTACTCCATGACTGACCAGGGACTTGGGAGATGAAAAGGGTGCTAGGGTCACCACCTGTTGTCTACCTGTTAGGTAGGATTGTATCCACCTCAGGGCCTTGCCCTTCATGCCCAGTTTTTCCAGCCTACTTAGCAGAACTCCATGGCTAACTGTGTCGAATGCGGCCGACATGTCCAACAGCAACAAGACTGAGGAGTTGCCATTGTCGGCTCGCATTCGAAGGGTGTCCAACATGGTTGCCAATGCAGTTTCTGTTCCGTGGCCTGGGCGGAAGCCAAATTGGTCCTTATCCAATAGGCAGTTGTCTTCCAGATATTCTGACAGGGACCTACTGACCACCTTTTCCACGATTTTTATCGGGTAGGGCAGGAGGGATATGGGCCTGAAGTGCGCCAGAATAGTAGGGTCCAGCGAAGGCTTTTTAAGCAGGGGGTAACCACTGCCTGCTTCCATGCTTCCGGCACTATGCCTTCCTCAAGGGATTGGCAACAGATCTGATGCATCCAGGGGAACAGCTCTGGCCCATATTCCTTCCAGATCCTATGCGGAAGGGGGTCTAAAGGTGACCCTGATGACACATTATGGGCCAGACTAAAAAAGAGCTCCTCTGTAAGAGGGGTGAAGTTTTCCAATGATGACAGTATTGGTAGAGGTTCCTCTTCTTCTATCTGTGCCACTGCATCTTTGCAGCTAGCCCTTTCCTCCTTCAGCCCCCCCACAATTTTAGCAATCTTTTCCTCTAAATAGATCGCAATCTCATCACATAGTTCTTAAGCAACCACCTTATTACTCATACAGGTGGGGTGTGAGAGATCCCTTATGATATTAAAAAGGGTTTTAGTGCCCTGGGTACCTAGGGTACACTGTACAGGGGCTCACAAGGTGACCCATGTTCCAATTGGTAAGGCACCTAAAGTGCCTTGGCATAAATTTAGAGAGAAAACAGCAGGCTGTGGGTCTGATTGGCAGGACCACATCCACATTAAGTCGTAAACCAGTGAAGCAAAAAGCAAAAATCTGGGGTGACCATAGGATAGCAGACCCTACTCTCCTACAAGAAGTTTGCCTGTTATGTGATGTCCACTATTCTAGTGGGCACCCTGTATCAGTCCAAACAACCATTATGGTGATGGTTGTAAAGTCAACCTTATAGACCAGCTATCCTAGTGGTAGCATGGACAAAGAAGTCTTAGGTTAAAACTTCAGAGAGCATGTGAAGCCAGCTGTTTTACCATATGTAACCCCTTGAATACCAAATGAAAGGACACCACACAGGTTATATATAAAATATATATGTATTTATTACTAACACAATCCCTCTGAACTCTTTATGAGGTCAGAGGCACAAGCACATAACAAGATACTTAATTATCATACAATAAGTTGCACAAAATACAGTCGAGTCCTTGGGGCGTTGCAAACCATATGCTAAAATAGTGGTATAAGAACCACGTCACGAACAAGGAATAGGCCTATGGCATCGCTGGGGCTACACTGAACTACCAAAGGTTAGGAAGCAGGAAGCCCACGGGAGGCGTGTGCAGTGTCTTAACACACACACACACCGAGTTACCATAGGGATACAATGGGAACGAAAGAATTAGAAACTAGTTGATTTAGGACACTTCCGGATGGACTAGGAAAAAGCTACTGAAAACTAAGACACTTGGATAGTCAATACCCACAGGAGCACCGGAGTACTCGCGTTACCTCACCCACAGGAGCCGGGGGCATAGGTGTCAAGTTGTGTCGGGTTTCGTCGCTGAATCCTATGGAGACCTGTGAAAAGGTGCTGCAGGCGACCAGGAGAGAAGTGTCTGGTTGGATCCAAGGGCGGATCGAGGATGAAGAGTACCTGAAAGCAGAGGGGACAGAGTCTGGATCACTAGCCAGTGACCAGGAAGGAACCAGGAAGGAACCAGGCGATGTTGTGAAGCAATCAGGTGATGTTGTGAAGCTGGTCTCTGCAGCCACGTGGACCAGGAGGTGTCGACGACAACCAGCAGCTAGATACGGACTGTCCCACGAAGGATCTCGCTGTCGGCCTCCGGATTGGATTCAACAAGCCTTGGCAAAGGCAATCCTACAGGAATCGAAGATGGCTTCTGTTGCAGACCAGCAAGGCCTGGGGGGGCTTCTCCTTTTCAGGGAAGCAAGGGCCAGCCTGGAGCAACCAGGCCAGCGGTGTAGATTTAAAGGTTCGTCGTCACAGAGGCCACTAGCCAACGGGCAAGTGACCGAACAGACGCGTCGAGCAAAAAAACACTAGCAGGCCCCACGCGGCACACGTGGAGTGTGGAGGGCGGTGCGTCGGTGTAGAAGGTGCTCGTGGCTGGGGCTTCTCAATCCCCAATGCACAACTTCGAGGGTGCCTCAGAAGCTGCACAGAAGCAATGAGCAGGTTTTTCAAGATTGCCGGTCCAACATCTCTCGTCGGGTCTCAGCTTTGCTGTGGATCGGGGTCAAAGAAGTCTGGTTCTTGTCAGGCTCTGTGCTCGGGCTCCAGCGAGAGCGTCGACAAAGCAAACCGCAGATCGCTGGATGGTGCCTGTTTGCACTGGGTGGTCACTCCTTGACCACAAGCGAGATTCTTCAGTCTTCTAGTTGCAATAGAATGTCGAAGGTCCAGAGTTTCGTTTCAAGTTTCAGTTCAGGATAAATCTAAAGTCTCTTGACTCAGCTCCTACCTTAATACTGATTAAAGGGGCTGGATTACCTGCTAGGTCCCTCCTATGGGTGGTACCAGGGAAGGGGGTGGTTACACCCCTTTCCCTTTGTCTAGTTTCGCGCCAGAGCTGGGGATGGGGTGCCCCAGCAACTGGTTTCAACCAGGCTATGCATGGAGCACCGTGTGTGCCCCAGGCAGTGTCTCATTTCATTCAGCCCTCCCTACCCCAATACACTATGGCCTGTCTGGGTGGTGCTAGCACTTCCAAGACAGGAAACCTATTGTCCAAGCCTCCCTCGCTGGAAGGACTCCCAGCAGCAGTAGGTCAGACTTGTGTCTGTGGCAGCAGCATCCATTCTGTGATGCTGAGGCTCTGGTTAAGTTTAACCGGGATTAATAGGAACAACATGTGTAGAGGGGTGGAATGCTACCCCCGTCGCCAGGACTGGCGAGAGGGTAGTATTCCAAAGCCTATGACACCTTACACGACATGTTTCGATAAAGCCAAACCAAAGTTAGCATTCAACTGAGAGGATGATAATGCACTTAAGAGTATATGGTATGACTATATCATAGAACAGCTATAAGGACATGGTTCCGAAAGCTGCAGACAGGCTCAGCTCATGCTAGAGCACCATTTCACATAAAACCAAGCACTCTGCCTCCAGGATTGTTAAGGCCTGCCATAGGAGTGACTTATAGGTGTATATGTGTCTATATATAAGGTTATTCAAATTCAATAATCTTTATTTCGTTGCAATTGCATCATAAAAGATATACAAAAACGCAATATGTATAATATACATGTAAAAAAGAGGGAAAAAGAAAAAGAATACATAATGCACATAATTATACATGGCCACAATATCATCACAATTTTACAGAATATATAATTCATGATTCATAAAGTGCTGGTGCATTACCAAGTATAATCCCTAACCTTCTCAATTGAATCACGAGAGTGAGCTTTAAACAATCATCAATAAATATAGTTAAAAAGAAGTTTAAAATATTTACAAAGTTAAAAAAGCATTAAATTGATATATAACAGCCAGACACTTAAAATGCCAGTGATGACTTTTGCCTAATGAATTTTACTGCCAAAAGGAATCTACTGACACAAAACACTATTACTTGACTAGTGTCCGTAAGTAATATTCTTCCTGCTTCCTTATAAGAAGTTGTTCCAATATTACGGCACAATGGCACTATCCATTTTTTTCTAGTTTCAGCATAGCTTGGGCAGAAAAACAAGATATGAAAAATGTCTTCTCTTAAATTACTTGTACATAAGGTGCATTTGTCATTACTGGTTTTCCCCCATTTGGACTCGGTTTCCCGAGTTCTTAGTATACCATACCTATACTTTATATACAAGGTTTTCGCTAAAGGTGGTTGAATCTCATCAAGAAACATTTCAAACTGGGCTACATTTTTCACCAATAAAAATTTTTCGGTTAAGGGGCCATGTGCTCCAACATATACAGCATCATGGCTCACTAGAGCCCAAAAGGAGAGTTTAACTATCTTCTTTGATGACACAGTCAATAGTTCGGGTTGAGTCCAAAAATGGGATAAACCCAGTTTTGTTAACCAGCTCTTAACATGTTTAAACCAAAAAATCTTATTACACGTGTCCAGTTCCTGAACTTCAACCAACCCTTTTTTATATTCAGACAGCTCTGGGGTAATCCACAACCTGACCCATAACAATAATGGTCTTAATATAGCATGTAGGTCAGTGCGTCGTATATTCATATCAAGGAGTAGGGGTAGTAAAGGAGTACTACTAGGAACCTTTAATAGTCCCCTTAAAAACCTGTTTTCCATGATTTCAAAAGTCTTTCTGCATACGGGTCCCCAGAGTTCTGCCCCATAAACAACCGCCGACTGAACCTTGCATTTAAACAATTCTAACGCTGGGGTGACTGCTTTATTGGTACAGTTATTGTGTCTTTTCAGTATTGGTAGACAATTTTGCTTGAAGACAATTTTGGATTTTTCTAATTGGGGTTTCCAACTTAAGGATGAATCTAATAGTACCCCCAAATAAGTAAAGCTTGATTCATAATCAAGTTTTTCTCCATTTAACGTTAAGTTTTTCCTGAAACCCTTGTGAGGATTAAGTGCCATATATTTAGTCTTTTTTACATTAACTTCTAACCCTTTTGTAATACAATACTGCTGGAACCTATCTAATAAAATCTGCAGGCCCCGAGGAGTTTGTGAAATGAGAATTGTGTCATCCGCGAAGAGGAGGGCCGAAACTCGATCCCCCCCCAGGCGAGGTGAATCATTATCACAATTCTCCATTTGGGCTGCAATATCGTTAACATAAAGGGAAAAAAGTGTAGGTGCCAGTACGCACCCTTGGCGTACTCCCCTCTTAATAGGGATTTCGCTTGTTAGTTCGCCATTAGGACCCCATCTTACCCTGGCATAGTTATTCTGGTGTAACCTGATCACAAGTTTCAAAAGATCCTTCGGGAACCCCTGCTTTTTCAATGATTTCCACAATAGATCACGGGGAATAAGGTCAAAAGCTGCTCGTAGATCTACAAAGGTAACATATAAATTACCTCTGCGAATAATAACATATTTCCAGTACAAGCAGCATAGCCTTAGTACCTGGTCGATGGTTCCAGTCTTTTCCCTAAACCCTGCCTGATACTTGGATAAAATCAGGTTTTCCTCCAACCACGTATTTACGCGGTTAAGTATATGTCTGGCATAAATTTTCTGTGTTATGTCTAAAAGACTAATGGGGCGATAGTTTGCAGGGTCCCCTCTATCCCCCTTTTTAAAAATGGTGATTATTTCCGCCCCATCCCATGTGTCAGGGATTTGGTCACCTGCTGCGATGACATTAAATAAATGATTTAGATAAGGTGCCCAGATCTCCACATTATGTTTATAAAGATCACCAGGGATCTTATCCAGGCCCGGGGCCTTCCCTTGCTTCACAGAAGCGATTGCTGTTTCGGTTTCTTGTAGATCAAAAATTACCAGTAGGTTTTCAGCATCCTCTATCTGGGTAACTATTTCATTTGGATCTACCATAAGCTTTTCCTCTGTGGTTTGGGCTGCATATAATGATGTAAAATGAGCAACCCATGTGGCTTCGTTTAAGAATACCTCCCTCGAGCCTTTATCTGGTTTATTCCCTTTGGCTACTAACTCCCAGAACTGCCTGTGGTCTTTGGTTTTCGCAGCTAATAACATGCTGGACCATAGGTCCTCGTCCCAGGATGACTTTGCAATGGCTAAAGTTTTATTATAGATTTTCCTTTTAATTTTGAGATCTTCGGGGTTTTTTGTTTTTACCGCATTGATCAGGTTGGTCTTCGCTTCTCGGCATTCCTTGTTAAACCATGGTTTGCCTACTGGTTTAGTGTTTACCGACCCATTCCCCTTCCTTGGTTTTTTAGTAATAAGATCAATCAATTTTTTACAAAAGGCTTTGTGTAGCCCAATAAATTCACCAGATTTACAATCATCCATATTATAGAGCTCGAATGAGTTCACAAAAGCGGAATAAATATTAGCCAATAGATCCTTTCTTTCTAGGATATATGCCCATTTGATAGCCCTTCGATTATTACTTAATACAACATTATCACAGATTAATGGTAATTGTGAAACAAGACTACCCCCAGTAGTATCAGGTTCTTTCAGGATACTTGACAAGAAACTCATTTCTAACGGGAAGTGATCACTCTCAAAACGTTCTCCAACATTTAAATCATATGTATATGGCCATAATTTAAAAGAAACAGAGACATAGTCTATCTTGCTACTACAGATCCCCCTACTAAAGGTAAATGCTCTCGGGGAGTCTGATGGCATGCGGCCATTACAGGCTCTTAGACCATAGCTTGTGAATAACCCTGTGATCTGGAGGGCTAGTGTGGTTCCACGAACAATTCCACTATTTAGCATTGGTATCCCATGAGCCACATCCTCATCCTCATATAGTTTAGTCATCCCCGCAATCGGCTCAAAATTACAATTTAGGTCGCCACATAAAATGATAACTTCATCATGTTCTAGAGTACCCATGAGCATTTCCAATTTCTCTATACATGGAGATTCCCTATTAGCGGGTTAAGGTTAGATATAGGGATACTATATCTAAAGCAAAGAGTGATTACACCACCTTGCCCCAGCTGAGTCATCAGCCAGTTGTGTCAATTTGGATGGCCAGCCAGGTGTGGCATAATACATGCTGCAGCCCCTGGTAGGCCTTGGATGCACCTATGCCCTGGGTACCTATGGTAGACTATACAGGGGCTCATAAGGTGATCCAACATCCTATTGGAGATGTACCTAAAGTACATGGAGTCCATTTTACAGTGAGAGCAGATAGCCTGTGGCCCTGATTAGCAGGATTCCAGGCCAACTAAGTCGAAAACCAGCTAAACACTAGGCAAAAAGTTGGGGTAACCATATAGTCAGATATCCACCTTCCTACATTTATTACTGTGGAGAAGTGTGGCTCAGGGGTTAGAGGCGGCAAACCCGGAAGCTGAGATCGGCCCTGGACCAGGGTTCAATTCCCCGCCTCGGCGGGTCTTGGGCTCAAAAATTCCACGGACTCGATAATTCTCGCTCCGGTGCCTTCTCGACTCACGGGTTCCACACTCTGCGACTCTGGGCAATAGCTTGCTTAATCTCCACAACGGCCCCTTGCGGCGGGATGCCTGGCTTTCACCTTGTGGATACCCTGCCGGGGTTATCTCACAGGGGAATACCAGGACGGGTTCCCTAAGCAAGCGCCGGGAAACCCTTTGTGGGTAGCTGTGCGCTATATAAGCTCAAATACATTTACATTTACTTCAGCGGCCAAGGTATATCATCTG